>NC_090942.1:174142246-175392246 GCF_040807025.1 Struthio camelus | reverse complement strand
ACAGGAATACTATTGGGTTTTTTAAATGAAATCCTTCTCTCACAAATGTCTTTTAAAGGAAGCAAGTCTTGATGCGATGACCTGGCTACATAGATTGTTTGTGAGTCTTTTGGATTTCTTTGTGTGAGCATCTAAGATGGTTTTTGGGAAACAAAACAGCTAGGCCCCAATCCACAAAGCAACATATCCATTCTCATAATTTCTAGTTCATAAACAGTGCCATCAAAATTAATTAATTATAGACATACTTCTTTGAAAGTCTTCTTGGTATTCCGCTTCAGGAAATGATGGTTGATTTGGAATTGAGAAAAGTGCCATAAAATGGTTTTCTGCAGCTTGATCAGGTTCAGCGAAGATCGTAAAGCACTGTAAAAGCCTGGATTCATTCAGCCTTGTGCCTTTCCAAAGCTCCTGTGAATGTTTTGTATCATTGCTGTCAGATGTGATTTTCTCTGCTGCTGCAGATGTGCACAACAGATTTACTGTTACAAGTAATACACAGTAAATTCCTGACATAAAGGCATTTAGGGCCTCTGCCAGATGTCTCATTTTAATAATACATTTGTATATCCTAGTGCTAGAGGGACAATTAAGCTGTGAACAATAAAGATAAAATCAGTGGAGGACAGGTATTACCGCTTTATTGTTGTAGTCAATCTATGGTGCTCAATAAAATGAATTAAATTCAGTTTTGGTTTTGTGTTGTTACAACAGGATTACTATCATTTAGGTCTCATTCAACAAACAGTGGATAGACACATGTCTTTATCACAGCTGTCTGCATGAGAAGAAGGTAGTCTGTTGCTCCCTTTCTTCCCTGGCAGCTTGGATGCAGAATTATCTCTGTCAGCTTCAGGATGCATTAGGCAAATGCAGTATCATTTCCATCCTCAGCAAATTAGTAATGTTGAGAGATCTGTCGGCTGGGCCCTGCCAGTCTGTTATCTGTGCAGTTTCCTGGGAGATGTTGCTTGACCCTGTGAAAGGCTCATCTGTTTGCTACAAGGTACGGGGAAACAGTGCAGGTAGATTTTAATACTTACCCTTTTTGCTCTCTTTTCCTCAGCCAGCGTTCTTGAGCTAGTTTATTTTAGATAAAACAAATAATAAGGGATATTTCTAGAACTAAGGGCATTGGGGAGGTGCTCTGAATAAATGCCTCGGTACCAAAGAAAGGGAGAGAGAGTGCAGGTCTAAATGGTCTTTTTATTTAAAATTTGTGGGATCATGCAGATACTGCTAGAAAAGAAAAGAAAAGAAAAGAAAAGAAAAGAAAAGAAAAGAAAAGAAAAGAAAAGAAAAGAAAAGAAAAGAAAAAAGAAAAGAAAAGAAAAGAAAAGAAAAGAAAAGAAAAGAAAAGAAAAGAAAAGAAAAAAGTCCCTAGTATTTACTGTAGTGTTAGACCAGTCAAGACCTGATTTTTTTAGAAATTCATTGTTGTTTGAATTGAGTGAGAAAATCTTTTATTAATACTCACTGTTCTATGTTTATCCCTATGGCGCCTGCCAAGAGATACTAAGATTTTATATTTAGATTTTAATATTAAGAACTGGTTGCACGGTAACTGTTTGAACAGACAAGAAATAAAGGGGGTCCTGAGGGGAATCTTCCCTAAAAATTTATTGGTTTACAAAATGCTCCTTCCTGACCTTAGATAACCTAGTCTTACCTCATCTAAAGGAATCATATAACTTCTTCCTGTGCTGAACCCCGCAGCCTGCTTTTAGATAAAATATATATTCCAGAAAGACATTTAACTTTAATTTAAGGAGTCTGAGACATGACGGATCCAATACTTCCCTGTGCCAATGGTTAATCACTGCCATGACAAAAAAAGAAAAAAAGAGAAATCCATCTTGAAGTTTGAAACTGATTAGCTTTGACTTTTAGCCTTCACCTCTTATAATGCCGAAATGAGCCATCACGTGGGCCCAAAATGGCCTTGTTCTGGCTTGCAGGAGCCTAGAAAATGGTTATCAAGAGCTGGTGGTAGGCATCGAGCCCTCCAGACAGTTGTTTCCAATTGTGGCAGTGGTCTGAAATTGCCAATAATAGAATGTGATGCAGCCTCTGCTTCAGTTTTCTGTTTGCAGAATCTTTCTCTGGAGGTCTCCATGCCCATATCTTTTCTCTATGGTTGCCTCTGTCTCTCTGGGCCACCGGAAACACCTGTGGGCTGTGTGCACACTGGAGGAGAAGTGAGCTGGGCGATAAAGCCCACAGCCCTGTTCCCCAGCACGCTCAGCTGCGCGGGGGAATGGGAGGTGTCTGTGCTCTCTTTGCTGTGGGAAAAAAACTTGCGTGGGGAGCTGAGGAGTGATCCTGGACATCTTCCAACAGTCCCACCACACTAAGCAAGGGGAAACCCGAACTGTGGCCGTGTCTGCCTTCACTTGGGACACATTTTTTGTGCTACAGAAGAGACAGGACAGAGGTATAAAAAAAAAAGTTGAAAAATTTGTTTCTGAGGCTGCTAGTTTGAGAATCCCTCTCTTTTCAGAGCTGTAATAACAAAATTTAGTATATATTATAGATTACCACCATAAGATCCCCCTAAATTCTGGCCTGAAGCAAGCATGCACGACTACAATCAATTTGGATCACGTGCTATAGTAAATTCAATTTACAAGTGTCCCTCTTCAAACTACCCCTCCTTTCCCAGTAAAAATGAGACAGCATGTAGACAGACAGTTTTAAGAATTATCCCCTGGGCCCTGTTAAAGAAACCAATTCATAGATACTCATGTGTTAACCACATGTGTGTCACTTTGCCAATAAGTACTTAGAAGCTAATGGTGATGGGGTAAGGAAAACAGCTGAAACCACGGAAGGCCACTCAAAAATGGGCAGACTTTTGGAACAATAATTAATCAATTAACAAGCCATTGGACAATCAACATGGAATATCAGAATAAGAACAAAAGCTATTAACAGGCTCACTAAACCATTATCAGCAATTCTTAGCCTTCTTCAGGTGCATCCTCCTTTCCTTCCCCCCTTCCATTTTTATTTGCAAATAGTAGAAGCTGAGTGCCAAATTGCTTCCCTGATTTCAGCAGTCCAGAAAGTCTCCCTGACATAAATCAACCTATTCTGGAGATGTCTCCTTTCAGCTGGGTCTGGAAGATTGACAATGAAAAGAAAAGAGACAATGGTACAGTCAGAGAGTGCTCCAAAAAGCACATTAGTTGAGAGCTAATAGCTGATTAGTAAAATCTTCCCATCATGTAAAGATGCATTTTCCTTAGTAATGAAAGCCAGGTCTCCCAGACCTCATGTCAATATCTGGTCTTCTAGATCAGTTCCAGGGTAGGTTTACACTGCAATTAGCGTGGAGCTTGCAGTTTGAGTAGGCATATGTGCAAGTTAGCCTTTAATGACAGAACTTGAACACTGATGTAACCACATAGCTGCAGCAAAAACCAAAAGCACGCCCAAGCTGAATCCTCCGCTGCTGTTAGGGCCCAGTCAAGCTAATGTGCCACACATAAGGTTTTAGGTGAGGTTGTAGCAGAGCACAGACTCCACAGTTGCCCTCTGCAGAGATTTCAATGTTACCTTTAGGCTGTGAGGCAATTAGGATCATCCTTGGTGCTGAAGAGTAAGCTGATGTTTTGTCTTGTTTTTCCTCTATAAGAGGAAGAAAGAGTCAGTATGGAATCTGCAGCATGCAAACTATGATTTTCCCAAGTCTTGAGAGCGACATTTGTGCAATTAATTACTGGTAACTACAGCTTCCAAGCTACTTTAAACCTGCCAAGTGGCTCTGTAACCTGTTTTCTTCCTGATTGCTATGTATGTATGCTTATATGTAAAACTTTTTTCCTTTTCTTTTCTTTTTTTTTTTAAACACTTGGAATATAAGAATATATGAATATAAAAGAAGCTGCAACTAGAGGAGCATATAGAGTCAAATATATATATATATTAACCTTTATAAATAATGACTTTTGCATTTTTAGTTTCACTTTGACTATTAGGTTATGAATTCTTTCCAAAATGTAAGTTAGTAGCCATTGCACAAGTACTTTCCTATAAAAGATACCACTTGCAAATAATGTTTTTTTAAACAACTATGACTTGGTAGTTTTGATTAATTTTGTTATATTTTATTTGTTTCAATAATATAAATAAAAATTGTAAATAAAGTATTGCATCTCTGTAATATTTCATTATAAATTTATTGTTGGTAGAAGAGTGTTTTAATGTTCTTTAGTCTATTTGACTAAAAATAACAAGATCAAATCAAGTGAACTGTATAAAGATATATTTTAACCTGAGCTGAGCAGGATGTTTATATGTACATCTGGTAACACCAGGAAAAAAAAAAGAGTTATAGAAGACTTATAAGCACCCCTCCTGTTCCTAGATGAAACCATACCAATGCCTGCCAGAAAACAATTTCTATAGGAGGTAGTTACACTGCAACATTAATGTTCCTAAGTCTCATAATGCACGTTTTTTTCCTTTTTTCCAAAAGTTTTGAATGTTGGAGTAAAGTGATTGAGGAAGAACCTCAGCTTTCATTACGAAATCTTAAAATTGACTTCTATCTGACAGCTTGTACAAATGTGCCGACTAAATCTCTTTGACTTTTGTGGTAACCTGAATTGTAATGTGAACACTGCAGAAGCTGAAACAGCACCTTCTTGATACTCATGTAATTGTATGTCCTGATTTATTCTAGAGGCAGTTTCTCACTGCATGACTCTGCTGATGGACAAAAGAGATGCCTGATCCCCTCAAGCACTAGATACTCAATTTTCCACATTGCTTAACTGCCATTTCATTCTCCAGTTCTGTTTTGAACTGTCCCCAATAACTTCTGCGATGACAACGCTTAGGAGTGGACAATTTGTTTCAGAGATCATTCCCAAAAGGCAGCATGGATCAGGCTGCACTGGTCTGGCCTTAATCAATCCTAAACAATCCTTCAACAGTATCCCAGCAGCCTTTGTATCCTCAAAAACCCTCACAGGCCTTCACGGCACACTCTAAAGAAGGCAATACATAACTTCAGTCCGCTCTGGCAGCTGTGACACGGTCCTCAAGCTATTTCAGACACTTTGAACGGGGAAAAATCATGCTGTAAATAATAATTATATCACACGGACTCAGGAGCACCAAAGAAGACTCTGAACCAACTGCTATGCAACGTGGACGCGGTCAGTCTACTCTAGAGGTCACTAGCCGTGAACCAGTCCGCCCCACTAAGCTTTGGGATCAGTCACAGTCTCTAAACAGTATGACGCATTTTGGAAAAAGAAGCTTCTGTGTTTATATGCAAATCTAATTAGGACATTATTTTTCTTTATGCCGCTTTTCCTCAGCAGCTAAGGCAGATCTCCATTTACCAGATCTTTAATGAATTGTGTGATAATCAGAGCTGAGTTGTTTTTAACTATTTGTTTTAAATCCGTGAGGATTAGAATACCTGGTTATTTTAATGCTGTTGGGAACCACTGAAAATCCCACCGACTAAGTAATGCCTGCTATGTTTGTTTAGTTAATCCTAACAGCTCAGGCTTGTTCCAATAGTTTTATACCCAGACAACTGCCTGAACTTTTCAATGTATTCTAACAATTTGGGTATGGATCTTTACAGATCACTTTAAAATCGAGTAAATGTATTGTCTACCTATAACCATGGGTCTTGCTCTCTACAGTTAATCTCTAATGGTCTTTATAAGGGCATAGCTACAGAGCCCACCTAAACAGTTTCTGCAATGTGTCAAAGAGCATAACGGATAACTGCAGCCCCGTTTTTTTCCTCTGTGTAGTGAAAATAGTTGTGATATAATTATATAATAATCATATATAATTATGATTACTTTTGACCCTATGAGGGGGAAGAGAATTCTTTTTATTTTGGATTTATCACTTCAGCTTTTACTTTCTCTATTTCAAGAGCCAATGCATCTTTGTGTGTTGTCTGAACATCAGTTTTAATGGACAGGGAAGTTTTAAAGTTTATGGAACATTTCTCTGTGCACTAAAAGATATAGCAATGCTCGATTTATGCTGTGCAGCAAGCGTTTATGTCTGGGCTTAGCTTTGGCATATGAAAGATTCTACTGGAAGCATTGGGATTATGTCTATGCTTAAAGCTAGGTGTCTGCCTATATTTGTAACTGAACTGGCTGGTCCAAGACCCCATATTACATCTACATTGCTCAGTTAGGACAGTCCCAAGGGTCATTCTCACTGGGAAACTAAAAAACAAAAAAAAACCCATTTACCTACAGGCCAGCTCTTCCTCTAAGGCCAGTCTGCAATATTCGGAGTTTGCAGCTAGAAAGTGTTCCCATACAGACTGCCTTGTTTTCTGGGGCCAGCTCGGGTTAGGGGCAGCCCCCTAACAGAGGCTGAGACAGGCCCCCCCCCTTGTTTATGGGGCCATCTGGAATCTTTCTGAGTCCTTTCAGATTACATGCACCTAGAGGCCCTTCCTGGGCTAATGACCTTTAGCAGGTTACTGAGGAAAAGACAAGGAACATAAATATGGGCTATGTTCTGGCTTGGCCCTTAGAAACAAGGTTTCCTATAGAGCCAACATATTTCTATAGAAGCCCAGTTAACAAACACGGAGCTACTAGTTTTCTCTCAGCTCAGGTGACAGGCTCAGACTCCAGCTGTTGTAGTTGTCATTAAAAAGTGTCTGTTCTCACTGCTGGCAAATAAATATAAGCATTCTATTCTATATGTGACAAAATCAGGGGAAAATAAACATGAATCTCCAAAGAGATCCCTCTCTCGTTCAGTTCTTCTGGGACTCCCTTCTCCCAGGGACTCCCTTCTCATCCGCCACTCTTGGGCCATCTACCTCAAAACACACATACTCGCTGTCTTTACTACTATCTGCACAGTTGCCCTTTCTGGCTTGGTCCTTGCAGACACATGTTCCTAACTCCACTGTCCAGCCTTGAGTCTGTGGGACTTTGCAAAATTGGTGGGTTTGGCCAGGGTAGACATCTCCTAGAGAGACATCAGCAACATCCTATTCACCTGCTCTATTGGCTGGGGAGAGATAAAATTCTTCTCATAGTAGGAGCTATTCCTACACTGTGTCTCTCTGGCAATTTTCATCTATTCAAAGAGGAGTACTGAGTATGGATGACTTCAGTGGAAGGCTAGTGGCCTGCTATCAAGTGATGAAGGGCAGGTTTTCTGAAGAACAAGGGTTTTTGGTGACCCTTTGGCTGGGATGCTGGGAGTCCTATTGGACTGGACACTGCCGTATTCTTACAAAAGAGAGGGCAGCATTTCATGCCAGTGCCACTGAATTTGAGGGATTCAGTGTCTGACAGGATGAGTCTCCTGGGACGTGGAAGATGCTAGTGGCCTGCAGTAATGTACCCAAAGGTCATTCCTAGGCCTGAAAAAGTCTACTGGAGGATGTTGGGAGAGGTAGGAACAGCTGAGATCTCATTTGTGTTCAGAGCCCTTTGAAAAAGCAATCTGAAAGCTAAATAGTATAATGGGGCAACTGGCCCTTGAGGGCCCGGCATACCTGTGGTGGACTGCATTGTGCATCAGCTGATGGCCATGCAGGTCCCCACTCCCACCAGTAGCTGCATTAATGCTCCTGAGACAATTTGTGCAAGCATTCACTGGAGCAAGAAAGGGGTCTAGAGTCTCAGAAATATAAGTGACTTATAGATGGTGAGTAGGGGAAAATTTAAGTGATTAAAACGACTAGAAGGAGATAGTTAACATCAGCTTGCCAATCCAAAATATCCCAGCTAGATATTTCTCTACTTTTTCCATCCCTAAAGTAGCAAAATAAGATAGTGTTTTTCACTGACTGCTGCAAGAAAAACAAAAGGCTGGGGAAGAGTGCGCTCCAGGCCCTCCTTCCCTCCTTGCCAGAGGGAGGGCTGGAGTGGGGGGAGCTCACAGCAGGCACCAGCTCTGGAGTTTGGAGAGCAATTGCGAACTCAGGGAGAGACGACAGGAAGCAAGGACTGACCGTCTCCCTGCCCAGCACAAACACATACAGACTTAACCTACAGCTGAACTTTTGCCCTTGAGTGACCAGTGCCATTAGGACGCAGGTCAAAAGGTTGCAGGGCTACAGAAAATGGAACTTTATTGAATGAAAGAGAAAATGAAAAAATTCCTTTGTTTGCTTAACTCCGTGTGGTTTGTATAGCCACTGTGATCCCATAATGGAGTCCAGAGTGAAAAAGTAACTTGATTTATCACATACAGAGGAAAAAGGGGGGAGGGGGAAGGAGATGCTCCTAATGGAATAACTAAAAAAAGGGAAAGAATAAGACACCCGCATTACTAAAACGTTACAATAAACGTGACTTTAATCAATAAAAGCCCTTTTATATAAATGAGGCTGAGAAGGAACTTTCATTCTTTAGAAACAAATATTAAGGACACCAGTGAGGCATGTTAAAAGAATATTATTCTTGTTTGAGTAAGGAAAACTGCATATGCGTATGAGCATCTGGCTTAAAAATATTTTGGTCTGAGACATGTTTGAATACCAAAATCATAGTTTTATATATGTCATGCATTTGCATTTATATATAATATGCAAATGTAAAAAGCAAATATTTAAAATCAGTTTGAAGATGAGAAACACCTCTGGAAGTGTAGAGGGAAAAAGGGTACAACTGGTAGGATGCTGGCTGAAGTTGGAGATTCCAAATGAGTTTAGCTAAACGTAACCTGAAATCTCAATGCATTTGCCATTTTGTTATGTTTTTTTTTCTTTATTAACAAAGTATAGTCCATCAGTAAAGATATAAATGGCTAAAATTAGATATTTTTAAATACTGCTATTACCCCTTTAATTTTTTTGCAAAATGTCATCTGCTGAATTAGATCCGTGAAGTTATAAAGCATAATGTACTAATTCTGAACTGTCACACATCTGAGATAGATAGAAAATCACGGAGCTAGAGCAAAAGAAGTCTAACAAAGTCCAAACCTATGCCAAATCATTTTCTAGATATGCAGATACTCTCAGAAATGCCTAAATAAAAGCTCAGTCAAAGATAGACCTCTAGTGAATTCGATGCTTTATGAGCTGGCTTTCGGAGCACTAAGGAATAGTTTTTGCCACTTCTTCTCATATAAAAATGTTCTAAGTATGATGAGTGGTACATATTCCAGACATGCTCTCATGCATAAACAGTATTTGAGGGGCAGGAGACTGAAATGCTATTCAGTATGAGCAAGGCTTCAGAAGATAGCTTCTAGTTTGGGCTCCTACATGTCCATTACTCTTCTTCCACCCTTTGTGCAGTCCTTCTCCTCCCTCCCTCTGCTTTTACTGATCTGTCAGCCCATGATCCACACGCACGGCTGCAACAATTACACCTATGTCCTCAGTGTCGTTTCCCCCCCCACCAGCCCCAGCCTCTGCTTTTTGATCACTGTGAACAACTAAGCCATCTCGCCTGCCACTGAGCTCGAGAGAGGGTTATCATCTACAGATCATGTCTTGGAGGGTGCTCATTTCCAGATTACATCTATGTCTTGATAATTCTTTATGAATTGTATAACAAGCGCAGGCCTATTTTCCTCATCCATACAGCTAAAATTCTTATCCAGATTCATTCTGTGTGTTGTGATCATGTATCTTAGTTATTGCAGTATGCTATGTTTCTGTTCTTGACAAATGGAGCAGTGGTCTCCTCATATTTATTTAGATAGCTGCTGCCAAGATCAGTATCCTCATCTGTTGTCTTGAGTTTGTCATGTTTCTATTTGTTTGTTTGCACTGGCTGGTCCTTCTCTACCACAATAAATGCACTGCTTGTCCCTATTCCTACTTAAATTACACTGTAATTAATACCAAAAAACTAACTGTTACCTCCATTTGGACTGTGATATCAGTTTACATCATCTTCTTTTCAATTTTCAGATACATATTTCCAATTTTTTTGTCTTCTCTTCACTCGAGTTTGAGAGGAAGTCCCCACAAACATGTGTGCAAACCTGCTTCATTGCTTGACCTCAAAAAGTCTATTCTGCTAGTCAGTATTATTATATAGTTTCCTTCAACTCTCCCATCAGGCTGTCTGATTCCATCTAGCATAAGCCCTTGGGCCCCTGAAACCTTCCTTTTTGTTCTCATTAGTACAGTGCCGAAAGCAATGGGGTCCCCCTTCCTGACTAGTTTTCAGTTTGTTTGGGTAATACACATAGTAATTGTTAGTACTAACCTTCTTGGTCACACAAAGCTAAATTTAGAATAACTTCATTAACTCTAAGAAGAAATAACCCATGTTTATATGGCCATAGTGGAGAACAGAATCTTCTCCTTATTTCAAGTTTTCTATTCAGCCACAAATACTCAGTAATTG
The DNA here is from genome assembly GCF_040807025.1 of Struthio camelus. Taxonomy (NCBI): domain Eukaryota; kingdom Metazoa; phylum Chordata; class Aves; order Struthioniformes; family Struthionidae; genus Struthio; species Struthio camelus. The sequence goes on along the minus strand of NC_090942.1, from coordinate 175,381,921 downwards.
CTATGTCCCATCAAGACTGTAGGAAATGTAGCTTTAAGAAAAATATTAAAAAAAATGCATAATGAAGTGCATTTCACATGTAATATTATGAATGAACTTTGAGTCTGTGAAGTTGCTTAACTTCATTTAAGCAACTGCCTATGAAGTTGCTTAAAATTCTATTTAAAAATAAACTTGTTTCTACATGAAATCTTGATGTCACGTTAAGTTTCTTTTCTCATTCTCTGTTTTCTTTTCACAAACGTAATTCGACACATCATAGGTTATTGACTTGCAACATATCTCTTCAAAAATAATGAAAACTGCTTTTAAAAACATGGAAAAAATCTGAACGAAGGATTTTATATTTTGTAAAACAAACCTGCTTCTGACTTAAGATCCTTTATGCCAAGTTTCAGTGAATTTTTACAGCCAAGTTATACACTTCCTTTGACAATTTTGTAATACTACCAGATAATTTGACTGCATGGTATTGTTATCAAAATGCTAAAAGGAAAACTCAACAACTCATTATGTTGGGGAACTAGTGGCATTAGGCAGTTATTATGACTTTTAGTGTTGTTTCTGTTCAGCAGGTATTAACATGCATTTGGAAAAAGGGAAGAAAGGATGGTAATAAAGGCTAGAATATTTCTGTGGGTGGATGAATGATTAGGCTTCAGTGCACTGCCAGAGACCGTAAGCAATTTGTGGAAGGCATTGTTCAAAGCAGAGATATTTTGGAAGCAGAAGTATTTATTGTACATTGTATAATGTATGCCAACCTTTCAGGAGATAATCAGAGTGGTGGGAGAAATTTAAAAAAAAAACCACTATTTTTCATCAACTTCACCTATTCACCAGGAATGTGGTGCCTGGAAAATTTGAAGCTAGCAATTAAACTTACATTTTCAGCAATAATATCTGCTAAAAAGCCAATAGTGACGCATCCCTATAAACAAAAGCAGTATATTCCACACAGTGGCAGAGGGCTTCTAAAGCTACTATAGCAGAGAATACAGAAAATGTTGAAGACTTAAGAGTTGAATTCTTTTGTAACCAGCTAACACCTATTTTATGAGTGGACAAAGCATCTGTAGATGCATCTTTTAATTTAGACATAAGGAGTACAGAGGCGGACTAGATGATTCATTTAGATGAAGTGCAAGGCACTAGCTATAAGACTTGCAGAAATTAAAGGATAAGAATCCCACTCTGGCACTCCTCACTGAGTACATGTAAAGAACTAATCTCTGATCACAACTGGTAGCGCCACAACTGCAGTCTTGATATTGAATGAGGCAGAATCCATTTGCACAAAAGCAGCAAGATAATCCTATTCAATACTAGAAAAGCCTGCCATGCCAAAATATGGATTATTTGAAAAAATAAAGGTCTTATTTAAAAATAGAATAAAAATAGGCTAATTACTTGTCAGATATCTGCAAGTGCCATGTGCAATCTATCCATAGTTTCTCTGTAAAAACTGCCAGATTATTCTGATTGTGCCATGGAGGGGCAATCTGCTGGGAAATAATGAAGATCCTCCCTCATTTCACACAGACCACAGAACAGCTGCCGGATATGAACTCCTTTCAGTCACCATTGATCAGGGATCGAGTGACCTAGAAATAAAAGGATGCATATTGAAGAACAAATTCCCTATACCATTCTATCTTCAGTAATGAGAAATGCAATTATCTGCCACATCTAACTTTCAGCTGTCAAATCCAAATGAAATAGATCACCTCTATGCATGACAATATGAAAAATCTGTAAAGAGGTAGAGACTTTTCCCTGTTAAGGGTTTATTTTCTGACTGCTCATATAGAAAAAAACAAACCTTTGATGTTTCCTCACTGGGGTTGGTAGTTAGCTGTTTCTAATACCAGGTAAATGTAGGAGATGAATATTCTATTATTTAACACACTTTCTCATTAAAACTTGTTTTAGAAATGATCTCTCAATCCTAAACTTCTTACATTACATTCAGGGAGGGTGAAGTTTTTATTTCTATGCTAGAATTCTCTGAATTTGGATTCCAGTCCTCATTTTTTCTATGGACTATCTTCATGTCCTTGGCAAGCTGCTTATATTTTCTCTACCTCAGTTCCCCATTTACAAATAGGGAAAAGTAATGTTTCCCTATCCTGGGACTATGTTGAAACTAAAGTCACAAATAACTAAAAGACAGATGACTAAACCTTGACGATCTTATTGGACTCTTCCAACTAGCTAATGTTTCCTTTAAAGGCTGGGCTGGGAATACAAGGCTGATACACCAGATTTACGGGTATCACTTTCATCCTTATGGTTCTTAGAGACAAAAACAAACAACACTCCCCTCTCCCCAGCTACGGAAGAAAACGGGTCAATCAAAAGTTATCATAATGACAGGTTTTTCCTTTCATTAGGCTTACAAAACACTCAGCGTTACTATGAATTGTAGAGATTTTTCTGACAGAATTAATTATTCTGAATGATTAGTTTGTTATGTTCCTTGCAGGAACCAAGTTTGGAAGAGGAAGTGCTTTGTCTTTCGATTAAAAATATCCAAACAACTCTGTGGAGTCATGATCTGAGAAACCAAAACAAGTCCTTAACCATAGATAAATGAAGGTTGGCTGATCTCGGTTTGTAGAAAGCCAGAGGAAGCCCTCTGCTCTGACCCCGCGCCCTCTGGCATCACAGCTGGTGCACGAGCACAAAGACAACTTGGATGTAGATGACGCTGTGGGCACTTTACACAGGCTAGATTGTAAATTTGTCCATTTGTGAGTGTCCTGCGGGGGTTCCCACCAGCTCAGAAGACAAAGCAAGGGCTGAAGCAAACAAAGCATATCCATAAAAGTTCCTCTGATTGCCACTATTAATAAAATGGAGGCCATAAACAAATTTACTGTGTACTGTTTCTTAAGCGGGGGAGTAGGAGAGTGGGGGATGCCTTCCTTGAACTGAAGGAGGTGTATATGTTACACAGCATGAGTGGAGAAGATAAGGATTCTGTATGAAAAATGAATCCGGTGCCAGAAATGTTTTGCCTTACACTTCTTATTACTAGGCTGTGGACATGAATTCCATCCTACCTGAGATCTCAAACTGTCCTGACAAAATCTTGCAAGTTTTCGTTAGCAGCATATATAAAACAGATGCACGAGGGTTGGGGGTCTTTTTGGCTCCTGTGTGTGTGGGTGTGGGTGTGGGTGTGTGTGTTCATTTTTTAATAAATTCAGAAAAGGAAATAATACTTTTGAAATTGCCCTGGCACGTGTCAGCATGCTCTAAGGTACTCATAGGTCCACCTCCAGCTTGCATGTTTTTCATTTTCATTTACCCTTCCTAGCAATAGGGACAACAGGCTTATTCTTGATGCCATCACCTATCTGAAGGAATAATAATGCAGAGTAGTAGATATGGTCCATGAATCACGACAGTTTTATGCAAGTGACTCAATTATTTTGGAATGATTGCCATAAAAAACTACATTTCCTTCAAAATGCTAAGCCTAGTGGTGCCTTCCAGTCCTGTGTATAAACAGATCAATTCACACAGTGGTTTCACTCCTGTACCATGGATGTTCACACATTTTCCAGGACCCCCTACTCCATTTCCTCCTTATACCAAGGAGTTCTGCAAAGCGCTGTATATGCAGAGACTGGTAAAGTGGTGACTGAGTAGACCAAATGAGAAGCTTAGGTGGAGGTGATAATGCAGTAAACTCTTCAGTTGTGTTGACTGAAACATTCTTTGTATGACTGTGTACCTATTCCACCTTGCATTGCTATTCATCCATAAAACTAGAACAATACCTTACTGCTTCTCAAGGCTACTGTGAAGTTTAATGCTTTGATGGCTGACTGGGCAATGAAGACTCAAGGGAAAAAAAAAATACCCTAAGTCCCAGTGGATATTCCCAGAAAGATCTGCAAAACAAGCAGGTGGTGAAGAATATCTCTACGTCTCAGCAGTGGGATCTGCTCCGAGGGGCAGGGTCCTTTACCACACCTGGGATCCATCCCTGATGACATGACCCATTGAGGTGCATAGCAAACACCAAAATCGCAGGCTGTGTGAACATGAAAATAATAATTGTACTGTAGCTTTCTGTTTTGCCTTTGAATTCTGTTATAGATATTTGGTTTTTCAGGAGTTAGGAGAAACTTTATATCAAAGAAAATTGGATCACTAACACGGCACTTAATATGCTTCCTGGGGGACCAACTATCAAACATATCCAAGATACTCGTGTGGATTTTTTTTGCTTAACTTTGATTAGTGTCAGGTAAGTTCTGGGTGGAAACTGGACACTTAGGTTACTTGGAATTTATGGTCTGGCAACCACTAAGAAAAGCCCGTTCCCCTGTTTTACATCTCAAGTCTAATATCACGTGGTCACTCTTTATCACGCAGTAAGGCTGACAGCAGCACAGGAAATAGCTTGGAGAAACGCCCTCTTTCTTTTTCATTTGGAGTTCATGTGTTCTGAAACATCCAGTGACAAAACTGTGGTGCCGTTTTAATAGCAGTATGTGTCTAAACTCATACTCATGTTTTTTCTGCAAATCCGTGTTAGAAGATCTCATTTTTTTCCTCCCACACATGCACTCTCTGCCAACTGCACAAACAATGACCTGTATTCATCCACACTGTAACTCTGTTGACATCATCAGGCTACAACAGAGATAAATTTGGTCCAGTGAGTTAAAGTGCTGTGAAATGGTTTGATTTTGTTCTTTTACCCAAGGAAAACGCATCTGGAAACATACCATACTTTCATACTGACACACAGACATGTCTTCATCGTTATCAGGTGATTGCTTTTCTTGCAGATTCCATAAGTTTTTTAAATGGAAACTTCAATTGCAAATGTAGTGGATGATATTTTATTTTCTAATACAATACAAATCCATGAGTTTGTTATTATTCTACTTACAAATAGCTTTTTAGAATTATCATAGTACAAACTTTTTTTCAAAATGTTCAGTGTTCCCCTTCTTCCTTTTCTTTTTAAGAACATTTGACTTCATGAGATCTACAATCCAAAGATGAAATTTTCAAAAGTGCCTCAGTGTTTCTGGGGACAAAGTTGCCTTTTCAAAAGTGATTCAAGTAATGACATTAATAGGATTTAGGAACACAGACTTGGAATCAGGAACAACTTAGAAGTGGTGCCGCACAGTACAGTAGCGCCTTTTAGTTAGTTAAATGAGAGCAGTGCACACAATCCTCAGTTAGGAATCTAAGTTTCCTAGTCCATGAATAGGGAGATGTAGTGCCAAATAATAGTGTTTGCAGCATCGAGCCCACTGAGCAGAAGTACAGCTAAAAAAATCAAAAGTAAAGTCTGTGAAAATGGTATATCTAAGATTCTATTTCTTGTCCAGATTTAAGAATTGACCCCCTTCCTGAGACAGATGCTTCTGTAATGAAGATCTGGAGCCAGAAATTGCATTTGGATACAGATGACTAGATGGTTGTTTTCCTTTAAATGCAGCTTTGTAAGAGCAAAGTGTCCTTTACTTGAGGCAATGTGAACTCCCTTTTCTATACAGTGCAGTGGAACTAAAGAAAAAGAGATTTGCTTAGAATGGATTTTTTTTTTTTTTAAGATTCAGATTTATAACAGAAAATATAATTGAAGGCACTGTTCACAGAATTAAGAGCTCTTAGGTTTTGTAGCTAACATAAGCGATAAAGTGTGTTGTTCATAAAATCCGTCATCATGCCGTTCACAATGAAATCTGAATGACCAAGCACTGCTACTGGTTGCTTTTTTTTTTTCGGAGATCCACAAAGTGTGAAATGCTGCTTTAAAATTGGTTGCAAGACCAACATTTCTTAGATTTACCTGTAAACTACTTGCTGCAAGTGGGACTTTGAAATGACCAAATCTGAGCTTTTTGCATTTTCTTTGTCTTTGTCTTAATCAAACTTAGCTTACCCTTCTGCAAAATTGGTATAATCACTTACAAAAGACTTAATTAGTTAATTCACATTTATATGGTCATCAGACTTGGCTGCAAGGTACTATGCTAATTTTACTACAAGAAATTTCAGTGAAAATTTATACAGAAAATAACTACAGGAGTTTGAATTGTATTTGAATGTAATGTATATAATGTACAAATCCACTGTATTCTTTAAAACAATAAATTAAAATGGAATTGGTGGCATCAACAAAAGATCATCAGGTATAGGAGCAGGAAGATTTTGTAGCAAATAAGGAATTGTCTGAGGGGTTTGGAAGAGAATCAGATTTTCTTCCCTATCCTATGAAGCTGATCTTCATCTTGTTGCCTGGTTCAGACGTATCACAAATAACCCCATGCAGAGGACAGTTCTGCACTATAGGAATTGAGCCCTTGGTGCCAGCTCTTGAAAAATTGCCTCGTTATAGCTCCTAGAAAATTAGAGGGCGGTAAAAACAACTGGCTGGTTCAAAGTGAGGCTATAGTCTGATTTGAGACTACTTTCTTTCAACCCAAATCAATTTTTTGCAACTATTTGCTTTCACTGGATTCACAGAGGCAGCGTCCTATGCTAAAATGCATGCGCAGTTAACTGTGAGGATCATCTGCGGCAGGGCTGCCGGCAGTGTTGGTTAAATGAAGTATGACAAGAGTCCATAACCTCCAGTGTCTCACATGATGAGTGCCGAACTGTTTATCCTAAAGAGGATTTTTGAGAGATACCTGAGAATTTGAGCACTGTTATTCAAGGGGGCCCCCATAAACCTTAACTGGTTCAGCAATAAGGGAATACTAACTGCCTGCCTAAATCTCAGGACTAGTAATTTGTATTGTCATCTAGGGCCAGGGTCTTGTGAAATATTACATTAAATAGTCCCAGAAAAAGAAACCAAACCCTAGGAAGTTAGGGAGACTAACAGATCCCATTGTCCATAGCCACTGGAGACAGAGTTGAGACACAATCCGTTGAGCTCAGGCAAGCAGGAAATTGTATGCAAGGATCTGCCTGGCTGAATCCATGTAATCCATCACCATATCCAGACTGAGCGAGGCTGGCATATATGAGAGAAATGCAGCTCAGAGTGAGACTGATGCAAAAACCAGAATTACCTGTATTGCTGATGAGTCGCACAAAGACTACCACAGGTCTGTTGCATAATTCCCTGAACCAGAAGTAACCTTCTTTTCACAGAATCACCCAGAATCACAAAATTGCTGAGGTGGGAAGGAAGCTTTGGAGATTATCTAGGCCAACCCCCTGCTCAAAGCAGGGTCAACTACAGCAGATTGATGAGGGCCATGTCCGGTTTGTTTTGAATATCCCCAAGGATGGAGACAACTTCTCTGGGCAACCTGTGTCAGGGTTCAACCACCCTCACAGTAAAAAAGTTTTTCTTATGTAGAAATGGACCTGTACTTCGGTTTGCCCCCTGTCCTATCACTGGATACCACTGAGAAGAGTCTGGCTCCATCTTTTTTACAAGGTATTTATACACATTGGTAAAATCCCTAGTGATTCTTCTCTTCTCCAGGATAAACAGGCCCAGCTCTGTCAGCCTCTCCTTGCATGACAGACGCTCCAAGCCCCTATTCATCTTTGTGGCTCTTTACTGGATTCATTCCAGTATGTCCTTGTCTCTCTTGCACTGCAGAGTCCAGAACTGGTCCCAGCACTCCAGATGTGATCCAGCCAGTGCTGAGTAGAGGGGAAGAATCACCTCTCTCGACCTGCTGGCAATATTTTTGTTTTACTTGTTGTCCACCAGAATCCACAGCTGCTTCTCTGCAGAGCTGCTGATTGTCCACCACTTTGTACAGGTGCATGGGATTGTTCCTCCCCAGGAACAGAATTTGGCATTTCCTTTTGTTGAACTTCATGAGGTTCCTCTTCACTCATTTCTCCAGCCTGTTGAGGTCCCTCTATCTAGTTGGCAGCCCACCTATCTGGTGCATTGGTCGCTCCTCCCAGTTTTGTGCCATCTGTGAAGTGAGGGTTCATTTGGTCCCATCATGCAAGTCCTTAATGAAGATTCTTCATAAATTTTCAGCTCAATCAATGATATTTCTACAATTAATGCATGCCGACACAGGAAGATGACGTATGGATCACCATGCTGAATATCTCAAAAGGAACTGGTAGATCACACGTGTTCCGCAGTTTTATGACAAGACATGTTGTCTTATTCTCTGTTAGGATTACACAGTTTTGGACTGCCTTTCAGGTTCCCTTTGAATTGTGTGGAACTAACAGCTAATGGATTGAGTTCTCTCACCACACATGCTCTCTTCAATGGCTAGGAAACCTAAAACAAGTTGCTGCTATCCCCCTACACAAAACCAAAAATAAAGTTGCACAGGATATTCAGCACTGTGAATGTCTGGAATATACTGAGGAAAACTAAATCATGTCTCTTGTTGACAAACTCACAGTTGAGTTGTAGCCTATTCAAGAACAAAATCTGTGACAAGAGATTTTAAGGAGTTGTGATTTGCTACCCCAAATCTGTGCTAATTTCTTCCACAAAACAGATACCTCTCCCATACACACCATACTTTATGAGACTAACTATAAGAAACCTAGGTTTATTGGTTTAAAGTCTTAGTAAGATTTGCAAATGCATAAAAAGACCACTTAACTCTATGAAGTTTATTCGATAGACTAATTCTTCAGGACTGGGCATGTGAACAAGACTGCCATAAGAAAACATCAGGAAAGAACAGCTGGTGTCATCCATGGCCACATACCATCTTTGATAGATGGGAAACTTTAGCATCAAAAGAGAAGAGCTTGTTCTGAAAAGGGCAATATGCATGGTCTGACACTACTTACGTGAAGATACGGCTAATCACAGATGATGTCTCTTGAAGCCAGTCAGATACTGTAGAAAAGACAAACCTCCAACTTCTGGAGTAATATTCTGCAGTAATAAACTTCTTCAGTAATCTTTCAGATGCACTATGTGACTGGAAGGAAACGAAGGTGTTTTCACTTCCAGTTCATTGCATGCCATCTCAAAGGGATGCTGAGTGATGCAATATGCAAACCTTATTGCTACAGAATGAATGAATGCTTGTAACCTAAATCTTCCCATCAATACCTGTGAGAAATGTCAGACTTGGAAGGAAATGCAGAAAGGAAAAAATTCACCCACCTGATGACAGATCAGATTTTCATTTCCCATCTGCTGATGAGAAATAAGATGAAGGTCATAGCTTCTTGAGAGGCTGTTGCATATTGATCCCCTTCCTGAGGAAAAGAAGATGTAATGCAGGATACCTTTTTACATTCCCTTCAAATTTCTTACATGCTGGGAAAGGTAAACAAGGTTTTCACATGACTTGAACTGGAGCCCTTGAGCCCTGTGGCTCCTTACCATAAAGAGCTCTGTGTATACATTGTGTGATCCACCAATTTACCACTGTAACAAATCTCAGGAGCAACAGGATTTTAATCTCTTCTTTTGAGAGGTAGGTTTGTTTTGTCCCAGTCAATCAGATCAACAGCACTCAGTCATACAAACCAGGTCCTTTCTGACAAACCAAAGTTTCCTGAAAGTCTTGCCCTCCAAGCTTGTGAACGAATCACTAGAGAGAGCCTCTCTCCGCTCCTTTCACTTTCTCTCTCATCTCAGGCGAGCCTCTGTATCCCACCAGGCATGGATCTAGATCACATATTTCAGAATCTCAGGTATTCATAGTGCACCTTCTCTTCTCTTTGAGGCAATACACAGTGTACTCATCCCTGAACCCCAGGAAGAAATGTTTGTGTTGCACTGGACTTGGCTGGAAGCCACATTTTGTAGGTAGTAGCCCAACTCTGAAAGCTTCCTTCACCACATCATGCCACAGACCTGTTGACCTGCTTGTCAAACTGCTCAGGAACATTCACCTTAGCTACATGGCTTGGACATGCCACATGATTGCCATGTCATCAAGGCAAAAGGTTTGAAGAAATTGTAAATTAATTACATAAATGAATTACTTTTTTCCTAGCCTTGTTTATATAAAAACGGTACCCTGGCTCAAAAGCTGCTCATAATGTTTCTTTGCTAAAGCTGCATTATTTTGATTCAGAAATGGAATATTTATTTAAAAAAAAAATCTGGTAATGTTCTTAACCTGGAACAGGCCAAAAAAGATGGAATTAAATTGTTAATTAAAATCAAATTTATTAACATAAACAGTGCCATTTGATTTCAATAGAATAACATGAAGAGTGAAATGAGCAAGTTTTCCCTGAGGTAAACCTTTAAATTAAAAGTTGATGGAAATCTTGATACAGGGAACTGTTGACTGAATTTGAAATATGTACCTCTGATTTTAGGCTCATTTTTTACTGTAAGAGTGGCTATGCTTCCCTGTTTATGTTTTACCCAGTGGAAAAGAAAGGAATGGCTTGTAAGAAAAATGAAATGTCAGCATATTTCTATGTTTCTCATCTTCGCTCTTCCTATGAAATAACTGATTGTTTTAATGTGTTGATTTTTTTTTTAATAATTGTAGAAAGCTAAGTCAAAATGTTTGGCATGTTCTTTTGAATTAGATGAAGTTAGATTCTTATCTACTTCATGTTATTTATTGTTTGACATATTTGATTTGTAGCATCTGAAAGCCTGGATCAAGACGGCAAACCCACTGTGCTATACATGCTGAATCCTGCTTTCAGTAGAGCAGAGGAGAGAATTCATGGCCCATACCAACATCTATTATATGTATAAATGTAAAGTATTGCATTCCACAAGTGTATACATATTCCTATGCATGTGGATGTGGGTATATGTGAACACACTTGCTCATGCACGTGTGCTCTTTGCCCTTGCTTTGAGAGTCTGATGTGCAGTGAGAGAATTTTAATCCCATTTATTGACCTTCCTAAGAAGCAAAGAGAAAGGGGGGCAGGGGGAAGCATACACACCTGCAGTTTATTTCCTTTGAAGAGATGCCTTTAAGATAGTAGAGATGAGATAGGATAACAAAACTGCCCAATGCCAAAAGAGGTTTGTTCACAAAACATGCAATACATGGCCTCGGAAGCTGACGGTGAAGTGTTGTCACTGAAATGAAGAACAGTATTGCCAGGGGTCACGGAGCAGCGAGTACAATTGATTAGAGGTATAAGTCTTAAGATGGCAGCAGGGAAAATGTTCAGTGACCAAACCAATGTGCTAAGTGACCTTTCCTCCAGATGCGTATAACATTATTCTTTTAAAGCTAAATTTGCATTCAGGTGCTTTAGCTTAGCGAGTTTTGAAGTCTCTGGAAACTGAGTAACTGTCTACGGGAAGATAATTTAGAACAAAGAGTTCATGAGAGCATTTATTTAGAATGAAAAATAAAGTTTAATATTTGAAATGGAACTACGATCAAGGGAATCCAGAAATAAGGTGCAAGAAGCATAATTTAGCTAATATGTCTTGGTGATAGGTAACTGATTACTATTTTAAGTGCATTCCTAGGCCGCTGAAGTCAGTGATAGCTTTTCAGAGGATGTTTCAGCTGGGCCTTTGGTGAGCATCACTCTTAGTCTCTAAAGATCATTTAAACAATGTCGTTGGATGCTATTTAAGTACTTTGGTTGTGACAAGCACATTTTTTTTTCTCATTTTAGTATGACATATCCTACATTTTTCTTATGAACTTCAGTGGGACGTTTGGGATGTAAAAATTAAGATTAGGCTGTTTTAACTATGTTAGAGCCTAGTGACTGTTTGGCCTTCTGTGTTTTCCTTGCTCACAAGGAAAAAAATGTGGGTTGCTGTATACTCCAATTTAACCTGTCAGTGCGTTCTTGCCACATATTTCTGTGTACTGTCATTCAATTCAGACAAAAAAAAAAGTGCCTCTTGGTAATAAAATCTTTTTCAATAACAAAAATTCTTTCTTCTTCAAATATCTGTTTCTACTCTGATTCTTACCGTTGTGGAGAAATTCACTCCTCTGTATGATCTAAAGCAGATTTGAATTCAACATTCCAAAGGTGAAAGCTTCATTTACAGCAGTATGCAGTTCCTGGCAGAAATCTCTGTTCTCAGTATCCTCTGTCAGGATAAATGTTTTTTGCTACAAGACCAATTTATGCTCTTTACAGCTGAGTAGTGAAAGTGCCTGGTCCCAGATAAACCAAAGTATTCTGCAGGTGTGATTACACTCTTTGAACTGGTAGGAGAGTTTCACTTGTTGTGTTAGCATCTCCTATTTGCCCTATAAAAGTTTCAGCCATGAGGACAACTTACAGTTTTCAGTGTCAAATGTTTCTTGACAGGCTGTATGTAAATAACTTAATTTTCTCATGATTTCTATTAGAATTCACTCTGCTCAAAGCTATTAATTTAGAATGATTTTGTTTAAAGTAGTATTTTGGTATAAACCTTATAATACAGTGTTACATTATTCTTTTTGACATATTTCATGGTTTCAAGATCTTGTTGCAAGACAGCTTTCCATTTCTTTTAAATCTGACAGCTGAACACATTCTTTGTTCTGACAAAGTAGTAATGCTCATGTCTCTTCCAAGAGAGATACTAATATGATGGAAAATGTCAAAAAAGATATCAGTGCCCACACTAGGAAATATAAAGGGCGTGCTACCAGAATCTGCTCTGCTCTCTTGTAAAAATAATACTTTTAAAATACTTTGAAGTTCCACATATGCTTCTTTCATTACATGAATTCTTACACCAGAATAATGGCTAAGATCATCTTTATATAGTATTTGCTGAAAATTTGATAGTTCTGATGACTATGGATCTCCCTTATTTTGCATACACATACAAAAGAGGTTTTCTGTTGATCTCACATCCTGTTTAGTTCAGTATTTTGGCATCCTATGGCTGGCATCTGAGAAACAGAGTAAGTAGCTGATATAAGAAACTATCAGCTTTGTACTATCTTAAGCAATTATGCACAATCACTACTCTCATACACACTACATCTCCTATTTCAGCTACAAAATATGACATTGAAACTCTCAGTTGCTATAGCCAGGAAAGAAAAATGTGTTCAAAGTTTTTTTTTTTAAGGACTAACACACTTCAACAATCAAAGGCAGAACCCAGCTAAAAAGTCACACAGAACTGTATTTAAAATCATTGGTTTGGGAGTACAGGGGGGTATGTGTGGGAGAAATCCCCTTAACTAAACGCATTAGAAAAATAGAATGAATGTAAAATTCAACAGTTTAATTGGATCCCAAGGAATTATCTTGGAACCTGCAAACTGGCTTGCAAGCCCTGCTAACCAACTTACCTTCATCAAATGCTTAAAGGCTTTCCTCACATTGTCAAAAGCATTTTAAGCAAACACAGCACTCAGCTACATACCATGACAAATTTTGCCTGTAGGCTGTTAAAATGGCTTTAAACTAGTGAGGCGTACTCTTAAAAAATACATATACTTTGTACATATTTCATCCCAAGCTGTGTCTCTCCTCTCCAGCTGCTTTGGTTTTTTTTGTTTTTTTGGTTTTTTTTTTTTTTCGTCCTTGTATCTTCAAAGTCTAGCAGGGTTATTAATTAATGAACTTGTGTATTTTGCGTCTTCAGCTACTGAAGAACGAGGCGCTGTCAATCAGATGGGACCCTCCTGAATTAGGTGAATGCTGACATTTGGCAAGTGTCATCACAGTTGCCTGCCCATGCCCTTGTAATGCTCTAAGCCAGTGACCCTTTCCTCTTTGTCACACATTTCAGGTAGCACTCAGAGCTCATTGTGTGCAACTGAGGTCAACCGCCAACCAACCAAGTGCTCTGTCCTGTTCGCACAAAGCTTTCCCTGAAGGCAAGAGAAAAGAATAATAAAAGGGGGAAATGGCCTGCTGAGCAAAGGCTCTGAGTCTTTTATAACAGGAGGTCGTTTTTGATTATAGGAAGGAACCTTCTGTGGCCATGGAAACCAAAATGCCACACAAAAGCCAGAGGGTGCTTGGGAGGTAAACAAGATAGATGAAAGGTGATGGTGCTTTTAAGCTCCACAATCAATGTACTTAGGTGGGTGACTTTAATTTAATCCATATCTGATTAACCCTCTCCCTTTGTTTACACCATTATAGGAGTTTTTCTCCTGTAAAATTTTTAAACAAAAGTGAAAAAAAAATTCTAGGGGAGGGCTGGCCACTGCACTGTTTTCATCCTATTCACCCCCCGATGTAATCATGGATGTTCTCATTATTCACATAAATGCCTAATCCTTCTTACTCCTGCTAAGCTTATCCTCAATGCTATATTTTTGAATGAGAGAGTGAAAGTTCTTATACAAATACAAATTCTTGTGACTTTCTTTTTTGGACACCTAGCAGGATGAAATAGCTGGAAACAATGGCGCTTAGTAAGGAAACTTTTTCCATCCAGAAGCCGTGGAGCACTGATGAGAACTGGTTTTGATTTGGTTGAGTTATGAGCCCTTGAAAACTACACATCGTACATGCATAGACTTTTTTAAATAATGGCAGTGGTTTTAATGACAGCTGAATGTTCGGAAGGAAGTTGTGCCGTGCATGTGTGCGCGGCTAATTTACCTACTTACTGAAAAATATACTCAAGGGTAGTGCTCCGAGTGAACCCTGCCACATTCAGTTTGGATTGGCTTACCCGACTGAAAAGTCTCTCTGGCTGCTGCCTAAACTTTTCCACAGTAATGAAATTTTTATGGGTGAGATATTCAAAAGCACCTTCCTATTTCAGATCCTACTCAGAAAGGAAAGAGGGGAGAAAAAGGAAAAAAAGGTCCAGTGGGATCTGTGTTCCTCAGTCCCTTGGGGCTAGTGATAGATTCGAAAAAGAAAACCATTTAAGCACTTATCTTAGTCTCACTGTCATTAGAGTAGGAACTTTAATACCTTTCTGAATCCAGCCCTGGCCCTTGAATGAAAATCAGATGCAAGTTTTTTCACTTCCTAAACGATTTGTAGAAAGAGCAAGACACTTCAAAATAGAGTATGCAGAAAGAGGAACTGCCTAAAACTGCTGATGTCAAGTTATCTTAGCTCTTCCCAGAGCTAAGGAGCCTTGGCCATGGCAGCTGAAAGCTACTGTATCCTTCCAAAATCTTCGTCCTTTCCTGAGGGTAGCTGCCTACCTCAATTCTCTGAAATGGTGAAATAGAGCTTAATATTTCCTGTAAAAATACAGGTGGAGGAGGCACCGTCACTGCTGCACTATAACACAGTGGTGAGAGTGCTGGCCCCGGGAGCAGGAGAACTGAGCATTGTGCCCTCTTCAGTGCCGATGTGCTTGAACCCTGCTGGCACCCTGCTGTCCAGCCCAGCCCAAGTTCGAGCTTGGGGAAGAGGACATTGCTGGACACGGGCTGCTACTCAGAAATGAACACGGGATCAAGGGCAAGAAAAAATACACGTGGGCTCATAACTCGGTAGCTCTTGCAGAATGAGTACATCCTCCTGAGAAGACGTCACTTAGGCTCAGCAGGGATTGATCTCCCTGGATGCTAGGCCAGAGCAGTCCTTTCTATGACCTGAAGTAGCTGCAAACACTGCAAACACCTCACGAACTTTAAGGTAAGATAAGAAGGCATAAAAGAGAGGTAGCACCAAAGCAGAGCTTTTTCGGCCATGATTTTAGGCTAATCAACAAAATGTCTCTAGATTCTGTTTTGTATCTGCCCCTAATTCCATAAAGGGCCCTCGATGTTGAAATGTCTGCTTTTTAATTAACCTGCTGCTATTCATTTGAGAGGAATGTGAAATTTCCATGCCCTGAATGTAGAGAACTAGGATCCTAATTATGAACTTCCCAGTAGTTACAAAGCAAGAGTATGAAGCTGTCTCTTCTACCCAGAAGTAAATGTAAAGGAAAAGATATAGTCACCTGGCCCTAGGCAAAGGAGTGGCTCTTCTTTCAGCTAGGGTTGACAGCTGTGAACCCTCCCATGGAGTGAGGTGTACCAGCCAGCTAACACTCTGAGGAAAAACACAGATGCTGGTAGCTGCCTGTTTCTACCAATAGCGAGCACTCACCTTTATTCAAAATATTCAGGTTTATGTCCTGCTGTTCTGTCAGGTCTGGAGGTTTGACTTTTCCTCTCCAGCCCCCCGATGGGGATTCTGTTCACTGACTTGGAAGATATTCTGAGAGAGACCTTATCAGTCCAAAACAAACTCATGTAAATATTATGAGAATCATTTCATTTTTCATCAAATGCATGCATTAGTGAACAGACTGGAACCCAGAACCTTATGTGTGACTAAGCTATAGAATCAGCCTCTCTCTTTGAGACAACATATATTTAAATAAATAAATAAATAAATAAATGAAATGGAGCAGCACACACAAGCGCAGAATGGAGAGGCTTACACAAACATCTTTCAGTAACTTTCATCCTGATTGTAGAAATTCTAGGTTCCAGTGTCTGTCTGATCCAATCTTGGTTGTGGAGTAGGGCACCTTTTTACCGTTGTTCTCTTCTGCTTTGGTTAGCTATACTCAGAAATTACCTTATGGAGCTCCCTGTCAGAGAGTCCCCACTGTTCAGCTTAGCAATGCCAGGCATTTGAATGTTGCATATAAAATCAGAAGGAAAAATGTCAATATATGGGGTTTTCCAGGTGACAGTTCAGCAATTATGGATTTAAGGTACGTTCAGGATTGGTTATTGGTTAAACAATGAGTTTTCAGAGTCTTAGTTATGAATTCAGGTTCATAACTCTTTGCATGACTGTTGCTTTTCAGGTCTTTTGACAACCCCAACACCCCAGGTGTTCAGTATGTAATATTTTGAAAAATTACTGGTCACTTATTTGGCACAAGAATTTC
The DNA here is from genome assembly GCF_040807025.1 of Struthio camelus. Taxonomy (NCBI): domain Eukaryota; kingdom Metazoa; phylum Chordata; class Aves; order Struthioniformes; family Struthionidae; genus Struthio; species Struthio camelus. The sequence continues at coordinate 175,365,207 of NC_090942.1, read as the reverse complement.
CCTTGTGCATTTAGCGACACATGAGAGGCAAAGAGCTTTCCTTCTCTCTCCCTACTTGTCTCATGTAAAGGCTGCCTACAGCTGCAGTGACCCATGCTGTGAAAATTCAAATCTGCATTAAACTTACTTTAGACATCACATGAGCTGATAGGCATCTTTCAAGGAAGGTTAACCTTCAATGAATTTGAGAGAAATTTCTTCTTTTAACTAAGTGTGTTCAGGAATAGTGCTTGAGATTCTCTGCAGCATGTTACAGTTTGTTTTCTTGGTCTAACAAACCTAAGGATTAAGCATGCAAAGCAATGTTATCACGAAGGAGCAAAGTAAAATCCAAATCCTGCAATCCTTCCCTAGTTTTACTCAGCAAAACTTAGCTTAGCAGACTAGGATATTTAATGAGAACCTCATGATTAGTAGTAGCGGTTGGATTTGTAATGTTCCAGCTTTTGACAGAGTACACTGAATCAAAGAGCCTGTGAAATATTTCTTGGATAACTTGGTGGCTGAGTGTGAGGACAGATCAGACCAATGGGACGGGTAAGGAAAGAGAAAGGTTTATCTAGTATTTTGGAAGGTTTCCAAAGATCTCTAGCTATCTATTAGAGGGTCACATTGTTGGTATTTGTCCTGTTCATTGGAATTTTTGTTGGTCCCTTTAAAAGATGAAGGGTGAGCAAAGAAAGTAAGTGGTGGAAGTATGCTTTCAAGAATGTAATGGTATCAATATCTTACTCTGTAAAGGTAAAAGTGAAGAAATCACATAATTTAGACATCAAATTATAGAACTATCCAAGAAATAAAGGATAATGAAAGAGTGGAAAAGAATTTTTTTTTTTACTAATCTGAAGGGACTGTGAACAATGTCAAGAGTGAGCATATTGCTGTGGAGATGAGGAGATACAAAATGCTATTCTATATTTTGCCGATCTGATGCCTACCAGGACTTTTGGGCCATTCACCACTGTTTGTGACTGCTTCCACTTATTTCCTTTGACTGCTTTAAAACACTTTGCAAAGGCAAAGTATTTTTCACCTATGATTTTGGATGCATCTTCTGTCATTTAAATTGTCAACTTTTGTGATATATTTTAAAATACCCTACCAAAATAAAAACCCAACAAAAAACAAAAACTACACACATACACACACACACTCAATAACTTGAAAACGTCAGAATGAATACATTATTTATTACATGCTCCACACTGCTGAAAGAGTTTCTAAGTTCCAGTGGATAAACCTGGGATCTTGAAAAACAAAAAGATCTGTTCTTTCTTCACTGTGTGGTCAAATTGTGACAGACACAGTATACGAATTCAGACAAATTGCGAGAGTTCTGTGAAGTTACAAGTGTCCATGCCTCCTGCACAATAACAGAAATGTTGTGTGGCCAGTTCAGGCAACCCACTGACCACCATGAAATCTACTGACGTTTTCCTTAGACTTAATGTGGATACTTAGGCAAACCTCTTTGGCTGAGCAATTGAGCTTTATCATACTCCTTTCCTCTTCTCCCAGCTAAAAACATAAATACTCTTATATTTATGCTAGTGCAACACCACCTACCAGGAGGCAAAGGTAAGAAAGCTAGCTCTTTTAAAAATTAATGAGCCTTGGAAGGAAATGAAGCTGAGAGAGTATGAAAGCATATGAATTTCTCCTATATAGAAGAACTAGCATTCATTAAACTGTAACTCTACACTGTTCAAAGCTCCAGTCCACTTCAGTGGTGGATTAGTCTTGAGTAAGGACTATAGAGATCATAGTATGTGTTTTTCTCCTGCCTAGGAAAAATATGTGAATGTGTCTAAGGATAGTAAGATTAGCAAAGACACTTGCTTTGTCACAGTGACATGCACTATGTGCAATAAAACTAGGTCTTGCAAAAGACCAAAAAAATGACAGATTTACAGCTAGTACTAGATTTGGGGTTCAGTGAACGGGCCCTCTGAAACTGTAGCAATTATAGCCATAACCCTATTTTTACGCTGCCAAAAGATAGGTCCCTCATTAACTGGGCGTGTTCAAAATGGTAGCCTAGAGTTTTTGATACTAGTTAATATTGGAACCTGGAAGAGGTGAAAGAGATGTTACTACATCTACACATCTACTTCCTATTAAGCAAGATACCTTTTAACTATTTCTTTCTTTCTCTTTTTACTTGAGAAGATGCAAAGATACAGGCTTTTATAGCCCTATTTCAAATGCAAAGACACGGAAAACTACTGGAAACCAACATATTACATTAGTCATAGGTATTTGTTTCCCAGATATGATCACATCACACTAGTTTTTGTACTATGTGGCTCATTCCTCCATAGGGAAATACAATATCAAAGAACTCATATTCCAGGCCAGAACACTAAAAAAGAGTGTGTTGGCCTTGATCCCTCTTGTTTTGTGCATTTCAGACTTTTTCACATTCTTCTACTAAGAGTTGTTTCTATACAACATGGTTCTATCGATATGCATGTATCAAATGAATGTTGATCATTACTGATACATTAAAGCAACCATATTGTGTTTGTAGATTACTAATGCTATCTGTGAATAAGGTATACCTATACGATGCAGTTCATACAGAAATAACTATACCTATATTAATGTGCCATTTTACATTAATCATTTATCATCGCTATATGTAAATAAAGAAAAACAACTCTTCAAGCCAGAAAGGAAGTTGGTGTCAGACATGATAATTTTCTAATTGGTTAATTTCTATTTAGTCTTCATTTGATTTAGCATGTTTGTGTTTTACAGCTATCTGTGTCATCTTTACTGCATTGTCAGTCATGGGATGATCAAATAATTTCCAAGAAGACACAGATCCACCATTAGAAATGGTGATTTTTGAGGAAACTTCACCTGCTTTTCTTAAAAAGAGCAGATGTACGAAGGTAGACTCTCCAAAGAATGAGAAAGATTGAATCTTTATTCTTTCCAGTCACTCTTGCCATTTTTAAACAATATTAATGAATGTGAGTAGAGTTGAGCTGATGCAATACGGTATCTGAAACAGTTCTCCTTTTCTCAGGAATATATAGGATGTGTAGCCACAAAATCAGAACACTGTTCAGGTGCTAGTCACAAGAGGGAGCTCAGTGCTGCATGGCTATCATACAAATACCTCTGGACTGACAAGCAAAATTTGAATATTTTGTACAAGGATATACAATTTAAAAATAGCAGTTTCCAATGCTTGGACTATGTTATGAATGTTGTAAACATCTTTGATTTTTCCAAAAACATCAGTAGCCTTTGGGATTAAAGAGATTATTTCCTATTCAGCTAATATATAGCTCTTTTCCTCTCTCTCTCTTATTCCCATTTTATCATATTTCTATTTCTTTGCCAAAACTAAGATTAAAATAGAGTGGAAGCTGACAGTTGATAACAGCAATTTAAGGTAAAATATTACACTAATTAGTCTTAGGAGTGGACCAGGAGTGAACAAATTTTTTGTCATAGGTAAACGCTCACATTCAAAGCCTGAAATCTGAAGCACCAGATTTTCCTTGGAATGATTTCCTTTGTTTAATCTGATAAACAAAATGCAGAAAAATAGAGATGAAATTTTTCAAAAAAATCTGATCGCACAACTGAATATCCTGGTTTGATGGCAGCTTTTTAAACAAGCTACAGAGCATCATAGCCATGACCACTGTGTTACTTAGAACCTCAATGGTGATATATACAAAGTGCCAGGGAATCAGAGGGTGGACGAGCTGCCAAGAAACCAATCTGCTTGTTGTTGTTGTTGTTGTTGTTTGTTGTTGTTGTTTGCGATTTAGACATTTCCCTGAGTTATTTCAGTTTAAAATAATTGGCATTTTCAAACTGAAGAACCATTTGCTGACAAATTTGGGGTTAGCTGGACCTGAGAGCAAGGGTATTAAAGCTAGGCCACGTGACAGCTAGCATTAAATTTTAAAGACATCTAAACTTATCCCAATCTAGAGAAATGCGTAACACTTAAAGGGTGTTAACTCTGTCCAATTTATATCATGGAAAAAAATATATGATTTGAGCATTTTAGTGTTTACTCTTCCAGGCTAAACTAGGCTGATTTTTAACAATGGTTCTTTTCTTATCTGCCTCGCCCACTCCTAATGTTGCCTGGGTGATGTAGTTGTTCAGATGTTGTAGGGTTCTTCAAGTGTTTACTTATTAGTATTGCAAAGCATGTGGAATGAATTGGCTAGCTGAATTGGATTTACAGCTGTTTCGCTTCCCCAGAACAGGGCACAGTAACTGAAAAGGTCGTGTATTTTTTCCTTCTTCCTATAGATTCCCTTATCTCCACATGTCTCTGAATCTACGCTTAGATATTTTCTCCTTCTATTACCCTCTGCGTTCCCTGGCATATTTCCCACTCCTTGTAAAGCCTAAATTATCCTCCTTCCCCCCCAACCATCTATTCTGAAAAGGTCTGGTGCAATGGGTAAGTTATGTGTATATATACAAACATATACATATAGATATCTAAAGTGTAGTTTCTACATACCACACCAGAAAAAGATTTCTGATGGTTACAACCTAGAAGCTAGAAAATACAGGGTAGCAATACAGGACCATTTTTTCACACTGAAAGTAGTTAACCTCTGCAACAGCTTTCCTAGGAAGCTGTGGATCCTGTGACAGTTAAAGTACTTAAATTGAGGTTGAGTCTGAAAGATTTGCATTCAGCCTGTAGTTATGGCCTTGATGCCACAAATCCTTGTTGAAGTTCTGTGCTCTGTGTTATGCAGTTCTACAGAATAAATAATACTAACAGCCCCTTCTGACCTTTAAACCTGTGAAGATTTTATCTTTCTAAAAATGCCACCGCCTCCTACCTTTTTTGGTAAGCATGAAGTCAAGCGCTAATATGTTACTAAGATCTTTTATAGAAAATGCACTTAATAGTATATCTCTTAAAATCTCAATTTAAAATCGATTAATTTATGAATCAAATTATTTTATTTGTAATTTTTAAGAAATTGTATTCTAAAGGTAAAGGTCTATAATTTTAGAGAAGATAAGCTTGTGCTAGCAAGTAGTTGAATCCTTGCATTAAGAAAAAGCTTATCTTAGTCTTACTTATGAATATAAGCAGTGCTTCTATGATAGACATACATGCACAAAGTACAGTACTTACATTTCCATGTTATAAAACATATATGTAATATGTAAAGACCTGATGAAAATTTTCCATTTAAACTGTCTGCTAACAGAAGAGAGGAATTTAAATAGCCTATATCTTTTATCTAAAGTCCCTGCTTTTATCCATTTAAAGTTTTATTCAAAACTTTTCAGTCAGAATGTGAAAATGTCTAGCCTTAGGGCTATTGCCCCTTCATTTCCTAGAGAAACAAGGTGTATACTGTCTGCATAGCCTTCCATCTTTCTGTTTATTGTCAGCCCTCTCGAGATGTAAAAATTTGTTGGCCACTCTTTGATAGAACTATAGAAGTCTCATGAGTTTAATCAAAGCTGGTAGTCTGTTCTGAAGACAGACACCCTGTTGAAGTCCCCCTTAAGGAAAATGCATGAAGAGATCTGCTCTTATCTTTTCTACAAGGATCTTCAGAAGTCAAGACACAATTACTACCTGACCAAAGAGCACATGCATAGTTAACTAATTTAACACATCCACAATTCAGCCATAACAAGCAGTGCCCCTTCCGTGCAGCAGGTCAGAAGGTGGAGGATAAAGGAGAGAAATAGGGATATTCTCGTGGGTGGAACAGAAGACAAACCTATGGGAAACCTGACTTCTTTGGTTGCATTTCTCAATTACAGAGATATTTCTGGCCCCTTAGCAAAGGAGGGCCCTTATCATATTGCTAGGAAGTACTTTCAAGAGAGGCCATGTGGGATACCCTGAGAGAAATATTAGGAAATCTTGCTTTTAACCATTAAGATGTTCTTGTGATCAAGGCAACAGACAAAGTTATAAATTAGTATAGGTCATTTTGAGCTAATTCAAGTGGCCCTTACGGGCAGTGTCTTGGCAGCCAGGATCTGATGGGTGGGAGACTTCTCAGCCACAGTCTTCCCTTAGAGACATCCCCTACCCTAAAGGCTGCTAGTTATATCCCACTGCTCTTCTTCGAGGGAAATCTGAGGAGGCACAGATGGTCCAGCTCTACAGCTGTAAAGGCACTATGAACATCAAAGTCAAGACTTCATTTCCCTCCAGCACAGCAGGATTTAAAACAACAACAACAACAAAAACCTCCTAAACTGTCTATAGCTCAGGAAGCAGTCTCTGCCCCAATTGGCAAGAGCTCAGATAACTTGAAATTGGAAAATGTGTAATTAATTTGCTAAATGCAAGGTGACATGCCTGAGAGGATGGTTTGTATTTGAAATCAGGGAAAGCTGATGAAAAATTGTGCTCTCTACTAAGAAGGAAATAGTCATCCTGAATCTATAACTTAGAACATGATTTTATTGTACTCTTATTCAAGTGTGCAATGCTTGATTTAAAATGAAGCAAATCTAATTAATTAATATTGGCCTCCTGCTAACATGCATCTGTGCCACACTTATTGAATGACAATCCTAAACATTAGAAAAATATAGAAGTCTTTATAATTAAGGATTTTATAAATAACAAAATAAAAACCCAACTCCCCAAACCATATCCTATTGCTAAGAATAATCCAACGGTCTTTTAACCGCTTCACTGAACAGACAGGCCTTACATTGCGCTCTGAATTTCGCCAAACTCGGGCTCTGGCGGAGGGCCAAAGGAAGCAGGTTTCAGAGGCATGGGCCCTCCACTGAGAACACCCTACCGCCAGTCCTGCCGAGCCAGGGCACTACACATTCATTTTATGTGTAGTGCTCCTGTGTCTCACAACTGCTATGTCTGATATTTTCTTTATGACTTCAGCTTATTTGCAGATTTGGCTGCTAGATGTCTTTTCACACAGTACTCAATACAGAGTCTAAAACTGAAACTCAGAAATACAGCCTACAAAATCTGACTGAATTAACTTGAGCTCTAGAAATAATAACTATGGGGGAAAAAAAAAGAAAAATCTATTTCCATGTAGTTTCTACAATTTCTGGCACTATCACATCAATAATGAAATACCAAAAGTATATATAACCTTACGTCTCAGTTGGGTGAAATTGCTTCACAGATATCTGACACAATCCCAGAAAAGCCAGAAATGTAAAGTTAAGCCACCAGTAGTAGATAATCACAGACCTGAAGGGAGAGAGTATTTCGATAAAGAAAACATCAAAATTTTAGCATGTGTAAGGAGCAGTGTTACAAGTGCATGACCTAAGGGTGTGCTGTCTGTGGTCATTGTAAAGTTGTAGACCTGTGGGTGGAAGAAGAGGTATCTGCTAGTAGGCTTTACCTTTTCTTTTCCTTCCTTTGGGGGTCCCTATATGATTTGTATTGTAGTTTTATGCATTAATTTCCACTTTTTTTCCCAAACATAAAATAAATGTAAACCTGCTCACAACATTATGTTAATCTTCTCAGCTGCTGACTCTTCTTTCCAGTTCGTGTATCAACTTCCATTCTGAAGAAAATAATTCTTTTTTTTTGAAAAAATCTGAGGATCTATTTCAACAGATTTACCTTTGCTGTTTCAAAAGGTTGAATAATCCTGAATAAATGAAAATAGAAATGTCCATTTCAGAACAAAAACTCTAACCGTTTAGGGGACTGTGATTAGATTCTTCTTTGCCTTTGCTATTAGGCTTTAGGGCTTAAAAGGATAACCTATAATACTTGTATTTCTCTATGGAAAACTATGCCAATGGTCTGACCTTAATCAGCAAGCTTTTAAGAGAATAATGTGGGTGCTAGAGATGGCTAAGAAGAGAAGGCTGGAGACACTTGTTTATTATTTTTATTGTATGCCTCAGACTGACACTCAACTGATCAATTCAAAACATCCAGCTCTTCCTAGCAACTTTAAAAAGTTTAATATTGTCTCACCACTGTCATTCCCACCAAGTGATGAACTGTAAGCCTTCTGCCTACAAATCCAAACTGAGGAAAGGTCAGACTGAACTAATGCTTTTTTGTGCTATAGAAGCCTAAAAACTGTCCAGCTGGATATCTCCAGGTCTGCTGTTAATGTCTGGAGTGAATTCCAGAGCCAATATCATAATTTGCCTAAGTACTTAAGCACATACTTGATTTTAAACTATGAATAATCCTATTTGACTGCAACAGAATTTAAGCAGGCATTCCAAATTAACGATAGAGTTGAAGCCAAAGAGAAGTCCTTCCACACCCCTCAATTAGCACCTCTAGAAGTTCAATTGCTTGGAAGCAGATGGCCCAACGATTCTGACTGAATATTGATTTAACGATCATTTACCTGAAGGGTAGGATATAAAGTGACTGTTAGGAGAAATGTTAATAAAACCATATGATTGACAAACAGCAAAAATCGACTGTAATGGGAACTAAACAGAAAAAAAAAATCAGAGAATGTATTTATGAGCTTTAGGGTAAATTTATGGCTGTGGTTCTCTCAAGATCATCACACTGATTACAAAATAGTATGCAATGACTATGTCCTATGATATTTCCTATTCATTCTATGATAACAGTTTATGTATGGCCAAGTGTCCAGAAGCTTCTGTCTGCCTGCAAAATGACCAATCTGAAGACAATATAGTTATCTGAACATAGAGCAGTAACAGTAAGGAATTCCACTGGATTCTTCTTTTACATGCAGAAAGAGTAGGTCTCAAAATAGTAGTAAGGGAGCTAGACTGCCTCACTTTTCTAGTGAATCTATTCTACTAGCATAAAGCTAATTCAAAAATTATTAATGTCCCTAGCCCATGAAGAACTATACTTTGTTTTAATATACGTATGCATTTTTAGAACTTATCACCTAAAGTATTCAAGCAATTAAATTCTACACGTGACGGACAAAGTGCTGCAGTAATGGATTTAGCAGTACAACAACAGATTAAATAATAGCATCAGCCTTGCAAGGTATTTTAGATGCATACTGAAGAAACATTTATGATGAGTGTAAGCATGACTTTAGTGACCTAATTTATTCAAAAATGATACTGGGTAATTACACAAGAGAACAATGATTTTTCTTCTAATATCTTTAATGGTGAAATGTCTTAAGAATTCCGTAAGCAGTATTGTTGTTGAGTCTGTCCCCAGAATCCCCTGTCACTAAGAGTTTTTCTCCTACCTTCAAAAGGGTAGAAACCTCATCAGTCTGGATGCATCACGCTAAAGAGTTTTGCTGGAAACTCATCACATGTGGTCAGTGTGGACTGGCGAGTGCCTGATTTTGTCAGCGAACTCTGCCCACTAACCTTACCACCAAGGCTGAACTTGCCAGAGACCGCTTTTCCTGCGGCATTACTGACAGAGTCTCTGGAATGGGCAAATAAGTTTAAACAAAGTAAGAAAGGACTTAAACAACCATGCAAAACTCAGAGTGTGTCTACACCAAATCAGTTCATTGGTATAAAAAAGTTGGCATAACCTTTCTTGACTGCTTTTTGTTCTGTACTCAGTTTTACATTTCCCAATCCTAGGCTAGCTAGTAAACAGAAATATAAAATACCATAGAATTGCTTTTCCTTGTGGTGTTTTTTATAAAACAAAGAAACAAACAAACAAAAAATACTCCAAATGAGAAAACTGGAAGTAGAATAAATCTCACAAGGAAATCTCCTTTTTGCAACTTTCATCACCAAGTTTTACAAATTCAGGAGGCATAGATTAAGCTAATTTGAATTTTTTTTCCCCTGGAAATCTAGTTGGTGGAGACAGTGCGTGTCAGAAATCTAATGTGACGTCAGGCTGGATTTAGTCATGGGTACAAGTTTCTATAATGGTTTTAAAGACAGAAATATTGCCAAAACTGTGTTATAATGGGATGCTTAATTTCACTTATATAGACTGAAAAATATTTGCACGTAATAGTGATGATGTTCTGATATAGCTGGGTTTGAGGGCTGGCACATTTCTTCACTAGTCACTGAACCAAGAGGAGGTAATAATGCTGTTATCAGTTTTGTTTTGATACATGGCAAAAAGATAAGCGAAGTTCTATTTTTAACAAAGCTTGGAATTGTGAGCTGATTTAGTTTAAATTAAATATAAAAGCAAACAGAGGTGAGACAGCAATGATGGATCTTTATTTCAAAAAGACAGACTAGGAGAACATTATGAAAACTATTCTTTGACATGAGAGAGAGAAGAGTTTGATGTGAGGTCTCTCAACAGAGAGAATAGGGACCCAAAATACATATGACACAAAAACGAAATGAATATTTTGTGAATCCTGAAAGGATGATCTTTGTATTAGGGCCAAGCTAGATAAGTTGAGGAAGTACATTTAGCAATAATGACTGCTATAGACAAGGCAGAGGCAAAACTCAGAGAATGTAAGACATTCAAAAACTTAACACATTCAACCTAGGTGTTCAAATGGTCTCCATCTCATATTAATGAAATAATTAACGTATGGGCTTGCAAGATCTTGTCGCAAGGATTTATGATAGTTTTATCAAGTCAGGTGGTCTAATTCATCAGACGGTGCATCAGCTTAGTAAAGTTAAGGAATAAGCAGGTCTCTAATCCACCGCGCTCAAAGGAATAGTGAAATCCCTTTAGACTTCCCAGACTTGGGCAGTGAAAAAGAATAACCAGGAGGAAATGACTCCATAGGCTTCTGATAAGAATAGCTGGAGTGCCCAGGCTCTGATCTTGTGCTCTGCCTTTGCCCTTTGTACAGTAATAACTTGATCAATAAAGAATATACAGTCCCTGAAGCAGACAAAAAGAGTCTAAGATCTCTTTCTCCTCCTAAAGAGCTATCCCTGTCACTAAGAAAGAGAATCAGTTTTCCTTTTCCTTGTTTTCTCGGTGGCCCAATTTTGCTCTGTACAGTGGAAGACCTTCAGCTCAAGGCTCCGTAATGACAAAAGTACTTTCTGTGGAGGTGGGAGCTGTGGGATCATGTCGTCTGAAAGTGACAGAAGCTAGAACCCAGGTCTTATGCCTCTGACTACTAAGCAACTGTGCAAAGTGTGAGTACAACCAGTTCCTCTGTTCCTCTGCAGAAGGAAGGGAATCCCATTCTTACCTCTGAGTCTAAGAGCAGATTTCAAGCTGTGAAACCCAGCAGTATATAGATTTTTATCTCAGTCCAGAAAAAATGCCCCTAAATGTGAGAAAGGCAAGATTTCACACATGCATCTCTCTCTCAGATATTTCTATTAGCTGGTTTGGGACTCCCCATCTCCTGCTGTGAAGTGCCAGCATCTTTCCAGTCCAGTGATCGGGGCAGTTGGGCACCTAATGCAGAACGGTGAATGCAATTCTTCCTTTATGATATATGCCTATATACCTTGGTGAAGCTAGGTATAGTGCTTGAAAAAAAGAGAACCTACATCATTTTGTACCTCCATTATGTCACTCCATATATTCTGTAAGCAAACTGCCTATCTTATCTTTCTGCATGTCTGCTAGACATTTGAGAATGGAAAACATTAGATTGAACTCCACCTAGCTTTCTCATGGATACTTCTTTTGCATGTGCCAGAATGAGGCAGCACCCTGAAGGTAGGATTGCCAGGAACAGCTCAGTGTGAACTATCTGTTTCTAAATTATTTTGAAACGTTTAATGATCTTCCCCATTTTTAGACACTATTAAGGACTTGATTTCTGAAAGCTAGACACATATAAGGGGTCCTGTGGTGGAAAGTCCAAGCCGCTATCCACTTTTGAATATGTAGACTCCGTGCTATTGTTATAAGCTTAACTGAAAGAGTATATTATGACACTCCTGTTAGAAATATGAGAGAAAATGAATCTCATTGATATGTCTGGTGCAGACTTCATGTAGAATTAACATAGCTGAGAAGATTTTTTTTTTCTTTTTTTGCTTTGGTATCATATTACCACATATAACATTTTTTGGCCTCATTCCTCTTTTCAACAATCTTATGAATGGAACAATGTAGCTTAATTTTTAAGGTATCTTAAAGAAACCTAGTAGCCAGCAGGTAAGAGCTCAACACTTTTTAAAATCAGGAATCAGCAAATCATCTAACTTCATATCCCTGGAAAGAGAGGACATCCCCTCACCAATCACATTTGAAAATACAGATTTGTATGTGTTCAGGTCTATGTACATTGCTATGATGTTATTTGTTTTTATTCCATCTGAATTCCATCAACAGTAGTAGATTTACAGAGTTCTGAAGTTGAAATAATGCAGTGTTAAATTCAACATATTTTTTTAAAAAGTAGCTCTAATGATGTATTAATCCAAATAAATCTACCGTTATAGTGTCCTGCCCTTTGCCAGACACTTCCTTTTTAATTTGCAAGTTTTTGGGGAAAGACAACGTCACTATTTCGTTTTGGTAAGTTCATGTAAACTTCAATCTTCAGTGCAAGATAAATAATGCATACAATCTATTCAGGCTCTTTGAACAAGTCTGAGGAGAGGAGACTTGCAAGAAGTGAGTTAACATGCAGATTTGACAGTTTGATCAGTCAAAGCGCAGGTTTCCAGCAATCACCAATCACTTAAAGCATTGCAATTTTGCATTATCAGTGGGAAACTGATTTTACGGCCTGCCCTGATCCCTAATGTCTTTCATAATTGCTTGTGACGCATCTTTTAGGAAAACTGGCTACTTTGGAATTATTTGAGTCGCCTCATATCATTCTAAAATATCTGAGTTTTCTCAGACAGACTGACTAGGAATCTAGGGATATTGTGGTTTTATGCAACTTCTAGACAGATTTTGCTCGATTAGTAATACATACAGAAAGTCATTTCTGCTTTACTCTTCATTATGTTTCTGTCCTAAATAAAATGCAAGCATATGTTTATGAGGGAAGGAGAGAAACTGAGAAAGAAGGCCTCCATGCAGTAAAACTTGCTTCACTAGAAGCTCCAGATCCCATGGTGAAAGTCATCTGATCTGAGGTGAGCATCTACTGTTGAACCAGCCACCTCAGTCCTCCCTAACAGTGGAGAAAAACAGGTGCTTTTAAAGAAAGATTTGTCTCATCCTAATTCAAATTCAGGCAATTAAATGTTGCAAAATGAATTGTACTTTAAAAGTATCTGCTTTGCTCTTTTGATTATGAAGGCAACTTTGGGTGACTAGCTCAGTGGAAGGCACTTACACTGAGGACATCTACAGCTAGGTTAGATGAATCAGCCCTTGAGGTTTTGTCTCTATTAGTAAACAAGCAATGCCAGGCAATGTTCCTAGGAACGGGAATTCAATCATCTATAATATTTAATTATTTAAACAGTCCGTGGTGTGGTTTTGGGCTGTTCTACTTAGGCACTCTACCAAACAGTTCCTTGGCATGGTTTGGAAGTACATGCAGGCCAGCAACCGTTCATAGCAGGCAATGTGAATGTAGCCGCCCTATTTTTTAAGGTAAGAATTTAAAAATACAGATGCAGACTGAATTTTGCCAGCTGACCTGAATGCCAAAAAGCTGTCCAGGTGATATTTTATTTCCTACTATAGCTGTAGCTTGAATATCTAAATTTACGATTAAAAGTATGGGACAGTAGGCCTTCACATGTGCTATGTCACATATTTTCGTCAGTCTGTTGTCTACAGCATCTTAGCTAATCTGTTAATGGCAGATTTGCATCCAAATGAAACCAAGATGAGGGGTCTCATAGTATTTCTACAGTATACAGGTCTGTGAACTGTGCTCCTGAATAATGTGACACATTGAATAAACATATAATATACCCTAACCAAACGTCTGTGAGAGCACTAGTTACTTCAGTAGAGATTATTTCTGAGGGTCCTGTGGTAAGAAAAATGATAAGAACAACTAACCTAGTTTTTGGTGCAGTCTCTTTGCTATTTATTAGCTGCTTCCTTTTCCTGTCTAAATATTCAAATATAAAAGTTCAGAAGCCATATGGGATATGTTTCAATTAAATGGCTATAATAATACCATTCTTTTACCCTGGAAAGATGTCTGTCTTTGTACAGTGTGATGATGGCTTGCTATTCCCATTATAGCAAAACACTATTTTTATCTAGAAACACTATTTTTATCACTATTTCAGGCTAGAAACGGGTTCTTCTGATGTAACGAAGACTTTCATATATGATAGAAAATTACCTTCTTGGAATTAGACACATATATAAAATTTGCAAAGGTAGTGGTATGGAGTAATTATACAGGTTTCCTCTCTATTCTTGATTTTTATTTCTGTGCTGTTACAAACAAGTGAAGATAACTCTGAGTAACTTTTGAAAAATAGAAGGTCTAAGAGTTGGTCCAAATTCTGGGGTGAATTATTCCATGACAGTGACATCTGCAAAGTGTATACTTTAATATGAAACATACATCAAGTAAATAAATCATTCCTTTTAAATATATTAAATTCCTTATATGGAATAGATATTATGCTTTCTGATTCAAACGAAAAATTACAAAGTCAATGAGAAATGAGAACAGACTGTTTGTAATTTTGTGAGATCATGAGAAACTGCTGAGCCAATTGGTAATCCCAACCCACTTGTTTATTTCTCAATTAATGCTCCTATAAAATAAAGAATAAACAAGCTTTGCTCTGCCTGTTGCTTAATTAGCCATAACAAACTTTCTGAAGTGTAGTACCTCAGCAGTTGAAGGCATCATGGCTGTAAGCAGGGGCCTGCCAACAACAATATGAAAAACTTCTGAACCTTGCCAAGACTGCTTCTCAGCAAGGCTGAGGCTTCTCCAAGTTATACGAACCATTTCCTGCATATGGGCTGGACCTTTTCCTTCAACACAATTTGAAAAAGTTATTTAGCATATTCTGGGTATCTTCTTTTAACAATACTATCATGGGGTTGCTTCTGGAAGAACTCAGATAGTTGAATCTGGGTTGCATGTACTAACATAGCTTTAACAGTTTTTAACACAGAGCCCCATATTTCAGTAAATTACTGCAGTTAATTAAACGATATGGTATAAACCATATTCCACTGGCTTTCCACAGGCACCTGAGATGAAAGAAAACTCTTCCATAACATCCCTTATGGACTCACAGCTGGCAGTGATTTGGATTACCCATGTGAAAGGGTCAGTTGCAGAAAACTTGACCCACCTTGGTCAGTGGTTGGCTGAGAGCAGGTGGACAGAGAGCAGGCACAATAGGGTGGACCAGGAAGGGGAGGGTGAACATTGGCTTTACTTCTGTATTAATTGGCCAGCATAGCTGAGGTCGTGCTGACAAGGAAGTAGTTCAAGACTGATACAAGGCTGCAGTAAATTAGTAGTATTTGGGAGCAAATGGGAAATAGGAAGGAAATTGTGCCTCTGCAGCTCAGAAATGATCTGCCTCCCAAGGCTATTCACGGGTAAATGCAACTTAGACATCATTCCTTGCTCTGGAGACAAACTAAGGTTAAAACTCAGCTCTTACTGGTTGCCCACCAGACAGTCAAGAACTGAATGGAGAGCTGGCCAAAAGCCCATGTTTTTTATGGAGGCTTTTTTTTGCAAAGAGAGTTCTGAAGCTGTGGCTCTGTGCATAATATATAATACATTTGTGCATATAAATATGCAAATAACCTCCCTGCTTACATACAGTCCAAAGTGTACTTTGAAACAAACACTGAAGGTCTTCCTTGGCTGTAAATATTTCCTTCCACAGTCATGCTATTCAGACAGTCTTTTTATTCTAAACACACATTTGCCTTGCAACAAAAGCAACATTAATTTTAATACAAACTTGGCTCAGAAACACTCCCTGTTTTCTTAGATTAAACTCCTTTCTCCAGCTGCGTCTATTTTAAGGGTCTGATCAACTTTATAGTTGGCTCTCATGCTTCCTAAGGGTAATGAAAACTTGTGGAGAGCACATAGTTCATGCAGCAATGAAAAAGAGCAGAAACCCTAATCTTTCCCAGAGTGCATGAGTCTTCCGAAGTTCAAGATTACACTAACTCACCACATTTCTCATTAGCTCCCAAAAGTGCCGAGGGTAGATAAATATCTGCAAAATAAATATCTGTCAAATAAATATGAAGTTGCTTTTGGCCTTTGTGGGTTGCTAGGCCTAATTCAACCGTGTTCTCCTGTACATGCCTGCATGTAAGCGTAAGAATAGTCCAACTGGCAATTGAAGGCACAACATGCCAGTTCAAAGGAAAGTTTTTATTTTCCTTTCGAATGAAGATACATGTTAAAATCAGAGTTGTGTAAGATTTTCAGTTACTGTGGTGTACACAGTGACACCAGTAAGGACACTTTGATGAAAATCGTAGACTCTTTCTTAACAAAGAGACAGGATAGGTAATTCTGGTGAGAAAATTTGCAAATCAAACCATGAAGAATCAGTCTGGGGCCTTTCCACACAAACGGTGACTCTCTCTAATTGTTTGCAGTACCTGCTATGCGTAATTTCCAAGCATTTTAGATTTTTCTAGCATTTGTTCTGTATTTTGTTGGGGCGATTTGATCATTTACTGAGGTCTACATGTTGCAAGATAGAAGGTGCACCCAGGAATCCTGTCATCTACTTTGGAAACCAGCAATGCTGTCCGCAACTTCCAAAGTAGCCACCTAAATGCAATTCATTCTCAACTGGCAACCTCAGCTGGCACTGCAGATGGTAGATACAGAGATGAGAGATATTTTAATAAGCTCTCTTTTATATCTAATCCTTTGAGGAGACTCTACCATGCGTGCAGACTCTCCCATTCTCAGAACTCTTAGCTGGAAGAAGAGGAGGCCACAAAACAGAGCCACTTTACTGGACTGAATAGGAGTCAGCTTGTGTCTGAACACAGGGTAGCTAGTGCCACAGAGCTCTGGGATTATTTGTTTGTCAGGATTTTTTTTACCTAGGGACAAAATGAACTTTGCTGCATTCATATCTGATTCAAGATGCTGAGTCTGCATAGGCTGTGTCATGTAGACTGACTAGTCCAGGTCTTGGCTAGCTGAAGGATCACAGCACCATGCTCCATGGCACATATAAACAAGCACTGTGGAAAGTCAGTGCCTCATGACTTCCCACACAGTAGCACAGCCAAGCTCCCAGCAATAATAAGAGATTCATGTTCAGATGCTAATACATGACAAGTACTGCAAAACAGCATGATATGATCTTCAGCTTCACCCTTTCTTGCTAGTCTGAAGAAGCCTGAGGTCAACATTTATATTTTGTCATTACTGTAAAGAAGCAAATTGTATTTACACTACAATTTCAAGACCATTTCTAGCTTAGTAGACATTCATTCCCCTTCTCCAAACCCAGCTGCTGTACCATATCTCTACACTAGCCTCACAGGTGTTCTGGTTTGTGAGCCTGTGGGACGAGCAGCTCAGAGAATGCAGTATGTTCGTGGCATGGCCATAAAAGCTGCTCTTCCAAATTGTTAGGCCAGTTATTTGGCTCAGCTGAGAGGAAGATGCCCAGCTAGAGACAAGTGATAGGGAGAGTCTGTGAGAGGGTAGTGCTCATGTAGGGAGTACTTGTGAAGTTATGCCTTTATTTTCACAAACATACAGTTCTTTATACCTTTGGAAAAGCAGTTACAAATTAGGTGCCCAATGGAAATGTAATTTACTAGTGTTTGGTTCTCATCTTGCAATTTTCTTTGCATAAGTTTAAGTGACTATACATGTGAGCAAGGCAATGGATAATCAAACTCCCTGTGTAGGTAGGTATATGCATTCTGCTTTAGAAATCAAGAGGATAAGTTGTGTGATGTGGTTGCTTAAAATATGCTTTATTTTACTTTTCAGCTGTTTCTCTGAAAAATGGGACCAGTGCTGAACCTTCTCAGATGAGGAGTGAAGATACACAGTTCTTATTTTTGGATACTTTTCCTAGGTGGAAAGGAAAGAGGAAAAAGGATTTCAGGGAGGTGAAAAAAGAGTGAACAGATGAAACAAGTTTAATTTCTGGTTAAACCTTTCAGTTAACATTCTTTTTATAGAAAGGGATTACCATTTAAATTTCCAGATGTAATTTTGCAATATGAGCTTTCTGCAGTTCACCTGAGAAGAAAATAAGTTTACATATTTATTATTAGCAGTTTAGCATTAGAACGAGCCAATTAATTTTAATTTTGAAATAAGTTCTTGACTTTTTCAAAGTAGATTGTTTTTACTTACCTTCACTCCCTACCTTCCTTAAAACCTTTTCTCAAGGAAAAGGAGTATTAAATTCAATCTTTTGAACAGTATTTTCAAAAGGGCTTCTCTTGGTATGCTCTATATCCCTTCTCTGTTCTTTTCTACCTTTGAGATTTCAATCTCCATCTCTATTTTTTGAGAGGCACACGTTACCTTTTTCTTATTGTCATCTTTCTCCACGAGAAAGATGCCGCATTGCAGCAATATGCCAGTAGCTGTTAAAGCTGGTTTGGATCATTCCCTTCCCTTCCCGTTCCCATCCACTGATTCTGGATAAGGTGGCATGCGATCTTTTTAATATCACTTGTTTACTACAGCTCTTCCTAATCATACTAGTCTCAAAATATGACTAACACTAGCAGTCAGGTAAGTCAGAATCAGGGTATCATTGATCCTTCTTTTCATCCTCTTCAAGGAGTTCACAACCAAGTCTCCTACCCTGCAATCCGACATCTTCTGCTGACATCTTCTAAAAGTTGGTAATCAGCCTCAATGAATCTGTATGGCTACTTCTCTTAACTTCCCCCTGCCCCAACACACACACGCACACGCGTGCACACACACACACACACACACACACACACACACACACACACACAGAGTTGCGTGGAAGATAGCAGCTTAGCTTGTTCACACCTTCAAAGGAATTAGGTGTGTCAACCTGGGTGGCATGAAATAAAGGCATTATTTCAAAAAAGTCAGTGGTAGTAAGTGGAGAATCAGGATCCCATTTGCAGGGAACGTGAATGCCTCATTGCCCTGAAATTAAAGATACTGTCTATAGGATGGCTCTGAGTCTGTATTCCTAAATTCAGCTGCTGAAATAGGCCTTCTCTGTGTTTGGGACCCAGGCCAAAATCCAGACTGACGTGTCGTGTTCTATTGCTCTAGAGTTTCTGACCAAGTCGAGCACTGTCTCTGCCAACAGTTAACACATGCTTTAGCCTAAAGCTTGAGTATGATTACCATGAGCATCTACTACAGGAAATGTCTCATTAATGTGACTTTGCCTCCTTTTCAATCTAAGCTCCGTATATTTTATTTCACATCTTAAAATCATAATTTCATGTCATCTGTGCAATTTTCAACCAGTGATCTCAAAGCAATTGAAAGACTTTGAAAATTGTGTGCTAAATCCTGCAGTCCTGTGACTACATCCAGTCAATGAAAACTCAGAATGGATTCAGTAGGATTTTACTTGAGAAAAGAATGAGAAGGAGTCGAGTAATAGCTTCACACAGCACTCCATTAGTGGTTGCTGCAGCCAACACTCAATCATTTTTGAGGAAAAGGCCAGGGCTGTGCACATAGCTGCATGAAGCAGAGGGCGAGCACAGAAACTTCATAAACAGATCTCCAGTATGTTACGATAGTTGTGGGCTCAGCCTGAAGAATATGATGCCTACCTTAAATTCAGGAGGAATGCTATCTACAGAGATATCACTTGAGATTCCCAGTGACTGAAAGTGGTCAGTAATTTGGAATCACAACTATCTGAACGTCTGCCCTTATAACAGACTGTCGTTTCCTAACCACATCGTGTGGGAGAAGACATTTCTTCACTTCACGCAAATGTGTTCCTATGCTATGTTAGACTTAGTATAAATTCTCTAAATCCCAAGTAGGTGGGAACTGAAGCAATTATATGGTGTTCCACATGTTGTGAAAATAGTACTACTTAAAAGCATTCAGTATTATTACACTGGATTTCCCAGAAGAAAGACTGCTCTGAAAGTAGGATCACTTTATTTTTTAGCCCTTTAAATCCATCTTCTTGTTACAAATTTCCTGATTTTTTTTTTTTCCTTTTAAGCTCTATTTCTATAATGGAGCTGAACAGTTTGCGTATATTTCAGTGCATAAATTTCCTGGCCAAAGCAGTCAGTAGCTATCTAGTTTCAGATTTTTAACCAGTTTACTAAAAATGGAGCTTAAAAAGGAGGATATTTCGGTGTGTAAGGGAATGTCAGAGCAAATGTAGCTCTTTGCTTGCGACCTGGCAATTTACACGCAGCGACTTCATAAACCTGTCTCAGTGCATGAGGCTCCATGAACATAGCATGAATCTATCAAATTCCAGACTGTGGTATACTTGGCTCCAGGTCAAAAACTTCCAGAGATTAAAAAAAGAATCCTTAAAGCGACAGCTCCTAGGTATAAAAATTAGACATCACAAAGTGCAATGATAAGCATTTCACAGAGATATTAATGGAAATTTGTTTTCTTACTTGGCTGTATTTTACTTCCTACATACAGTTTTATTCCCTTATCATAAACCTGTCTTCTTTATGTGCAACGGTTTTGTGTCAGCATTGTCACCTGCAGACTGGTGACTCTTCCTATGACTGTCCCACCTGAAAGAAACAATAAATTACAGTAAAGCTTTTACTTGTATGCTTGGTCGAATACAATTTGCTGTGACTTTGGAAAGCTTCATCTGTTCTGTGTACAATTTGTATTGCCATTTGTTACACAGATGTGTAACAAGACAAATACCTGTCCAGGCTTACATGTGATTCAGAAATGCATATGTTAATCATGCTGGTGGAAGGAGGTTAAGGAAAAGACAATAAATCAGCCTGCAAATGGTTTCACTTGGAAAGGTCTAACAGAACAGGGTTATTTTTATCCTAGGATGCTTTTAATTTGAATCAAAAATGCTTTACCACATGTTCTGCCAGCAGTTCAAAAGGATTGGTAACAAACATTTAATCTTTTTTATTCTGGGATTGGCACTAAGCCCTCATCAAAAAGCGTATGCAGTCAAACAGCTTATCTCCACTGAGCTGTTTCCCTTAATGTGTTCCTAATTATAATCCTATATATTGCTCACTGTGGCCGATTGAACAATATGGCAGTAATTTCTTTACAGGCCTCACTGTTCTTTGAACTGTGAGTACAGAGGGCTAGAACGGAACCAGATCAATGGGATTTGAGTGCAGGGAAATCAAGCCAGATGCAATCTCTGGAGAATACATTTCCAGCTGCTCTCCAGAAAGCGACTTGAGCAGACAGCTGGTAACGGTGCAGCCCCTTTCATACAACCAGGCAGATACATATGCTGAAAGGTGTAGTCATTCTTATCTTTATTGGATTCTGTTGTTCTGTAAGAGACTCACCTAAATTCCACACAAAGGGTGTTTTTTAACAATAGGGATTTGAGTAATAGCTTGCCCACCCCCTCCTCTTCAGATTTCATTAAACTGCTAAGAACTGTCTAAAGGAATATTGAAATCAAACTTGGGCAAATGTTTCCATAAACTGAAAACTGTAATATAAAGCTGAGAGGAAGTAAAGTATTTGTGGTATGATTGTAGCTTTGTTTGTTTTGTGGAGGGTTTTTGGAATACATAAAGTCTGAAAAGTTAAGCCTTTTATTTTTAAAGTGCCTGTAGCTTTAGGAATTACAGTCCTCTCCACCCCTGCATGAATGCCTGGTTCACAAAAAGCATGTATAACTATAACATTACAGATATCAAGTAAGTGAAGATGTTTATAACTGAAGCTATGTTTACACTTAAACAATTTTTTAAAACAAATGTTTCTTTTCCAGCATTCACTTAGCTCTGATGCAGTGATAAATAATCAGGAGAAAAAAGTAGCCTATTGGGTACCCCTCTGCTTTCAGTAAAAGTTCCTCTTGTGGGTCATATTCACTCATTCCTGATCAGTGTATATATGCTCTTTCTTTAATGTGATGTTTTCCAATTACCCACGTACCCCTGCCATACAGAAGCCTATAGTGCTTAATCTTTAAAGTAAAGTTGATTGAGGAGGCAAGCTCCTAAGACTATCTGTGCATATTTTGCCACCTGCGTAGTCTGGGGTCGTGAAGTAGCTCAAGAGAAAGAGGGGGACTGCACCAAGTGGTTCTTGCAACACGCAGACTCCTCTGGTAGGTCTTCAGGCTGGTGCTGCCTGCCACAATAGACTGGAAAGTGGGAAGTGGTATGTTTCAGATGTGTACCTTGCTGGTGTTTGTGGGAATAAAAAGGCAAATGAACTCATGTTTACCACCCTTACAAGATGCAGGTACAAAGATTATTTTCTTTAACCCCCTCTTGCGTTTTGGCAGGTTTAGTTACTGAAGTTGTGTAGGAGCATGTGGAAGTGCTATCAGAAAAGTAGCTGCCGGAGCTGTTGGCAACCTACAATCTGTGGGTTGTGAAATAAGGCCATGCATAGGGCAGCATCAATGGCCGCAACAAGGAGTAGGCGCTGGACAGCCCTGTGGAGAATGGGGGTGGATACAGGTCTATGAAGAAAAGGCTTCCGATCCAAAGCCCGTTGCAGTCAGTGGGAAAATATCTCTTAAGTCAAGGTATGTGATAATATCACTCAGAGAACAACATTATGGTAACAACAACAGCACATACCAATAATCCATCTAATAATTAAACTTATTGAGGATGTTTGATTAGTTTTTGAGGTAGTCTAGGCTCACTGAAGCTCCTTGGGACATAAAGATCATTGCTTTCAGAAGATGACACATTTTTTCTTTGTTTGTTTATTTGTTTTGTTTTCATATCTTTCATGTGCTTCGAATCCCTCAATTTTTATGATTATCACTTGTCAGAAACCCTTCTATTTTGCCTTTCAGCCGTGTGGAAAACACGTCACAGTCTTCCCATGGTACGCATCCAAGGTGCCAAATTCAGATGACTACAAGACAACTCATTGGTCACCACTTCTGCTTGTGTTCGTTTTTTTCCCAGTCGCAGTACTATTGTTATAAAATCTGCTAGGATACAAAAACATATTATATTATGTAGGATTTGTGTCTTTTACCATAATTGCCAAGTCACCAGTTACTTGGTTTCAATTTCCAGTAGAGGCTACACACCTTTAAAAAAAAAAGGATAAGCAATATCTCTCTGAATTTTGATCCCATCACTTTTGTTAAGTCCTGTAGAAACTGTGCCTGTGAATATTATCTTTCTGCAAATCAGTCATTTGTAACTGAATGTTTCCTATATAGTTTGGGTGGGTATGTCTGGGGCACTTTTAGGCCTGGAGAACAAGTTTATGGGCACTTCTAGCTACTACCCGTAATAAAAGCAGGAAACTCTTTATGGCACTGCTGAGACCAAAGCATCCTTATTTGAGCAGAAGAAAATTGCTCAGATGACATTAGATCTAGACTCTGATTAGGGTCTATGATAAATAAAGGGCACAAGCAATCAATCCAGGAGGTTTCTGAAGCGCACTGATGATAACTGCCTAACTCAGGTGATCAAGTTGCTGATGAGGAGAGGTGCTCTGCTGGACTTCGCACTTACAAACAAGGAAGATGTGATTTTCAGGAGTAGCCTTAGCTGCAGTGACCACGAGATTGTGGAGTTTAGGATCTTGCAAGGAAGGAGCAGGGCAAAAAGCAGGAACACAGCCCTGGACTTCAGAGGAACAGATTCTGCCTATTTAGGCATTTACTTGGAGTAATCCCATGGGACACAGTCCTAGAGAGAGGAGGGGTCCAAGAGAGCTGGCTTATACCCAAGGATCACCTTCTCCAAGCTCAAGAATGGTGCATTCCCAGCAAGACGGAGACCAAGCAAAGGTGATAGGAAGCCTGCATGGAAGGACAGGGAGCTCCTGACTGAAAAAGGAAGCATACAAGAGGTGGAAGCATGGACAGGTGACCTATGGGGAATATAGTGATATTGTCTGAGTGTGCAGGGAGGTGGTTAGGAGAGCTAGCCCCCGCCTAGAGCTGAAACTGGCAAGAGATGTGAAAGGTGACAAGAAAGATTTCTGCAAGTGAGTAAGCAGCAAAAGGAAGGCTACAGAAAATGTGGGCCTTCTACTAAATGAGGCAGCGGCCCTGGTGACAAAGGACACAGAGAAGGCTGAGGTAATGAATGCTTTATTTACCTCACTCTTTCTTGGTAAGACTATCTGCAGGAATCCCAAGCCCCTGAGATCAGAGGGGGAGTCTGGAGCAATGAAGACTCACCCTTGGTGGAGAAGGATCAGCTTAGGGAACGCTTAAACAAACTGCATGTTTACAAGTCCATGGGCCCTGACAGGATGCACCCACAAGGGTGCCCAGCTTAGGGAGCTGGCCAATGTCATTGCAGGGCTGCTTTCAATTAAGGTCATTGTCATGGAGATTAGGAGACATGACTGAGGACTGGAAGAAAGCATATGTCATCACTTTCTTCAAAAAGGGCAAGAAGGAGGATCTGAGAAACTACAAGTGGTCAACCTCACCTTGATCCCTGGGAAGGTGACAAAACAGCTAATGCTGAATATTATTTCCAGACATGTGAAGCACAGGAAGGTGATCCGGAGTAGTCAGCACGGATTTACGAAGGGGAAATCATGCTTAACTAACCTGATAACCTTCTATGATGAGATGACTGGCTGAGATGAGAGGAGAGATGAGGATCTTGTTTATCTCAGCTTCAGCAAGGCTTTTGACATTGTTTGCCATAACACCCTCATACACAAGTGCATCAAGTACAGGCTAGATAAGTGCTCGGTAGGGTAAATTGAAAGCTGGCTGAACTGTAGGGCTCAGAGGATTGTAATTAGTGGTACAAGTCCAGATGGAGACCTGTCACGAGTGATGTTCCCCGGGGGTCAATACTAGGTCCAGTACTGTTTAGCATTTTCATTAATGACCTGAATGATAAGACTGAATGCACCCTCAGCAAGTTCACAGATGACACAAAACTGGGGGGAGTGGCTGATAGACCAAATGGTTGCGTTGCCATTCAGAGAAACCTCGACAGGCTGGAGAAATGGGAAGAGAGGAACCTCAAGGAGTTCAGCAAAAGGAAGTGCAAAAGTCCTGAATGTGGGCAGGAATAACCCCATGCACCAGTATGGGGTGTTGGAGGGAGGCAAATGGCTGGAAGACATCTTTGCAGGGAAGGAGCTGGAGTCCTGGTGGACAACAAACCGAGCATGAGCCAGAAATGCACCGTCATGGCAAAGAAGGCCGACAGTGTCCTGGGCTGTGTTAGTAAGAGTGCTGCCAGCAGGTCGAGGGAGGGGATCCTTCCCCTCTACTCAGCACTGCTGAGACAACATCTGGAGTCCTACGTCCAGGACTGAGCTCCCCAGTACAAGAAAGACATGGATTTGCTGGAGCGAGTCCAGTGAAGGACCACAAAGATGACTAAGGGCTTGGAGCATCTATTATGCAAGGAGAGGCTGACAAAGCTGGGCCTGTTTATCCTGGAGAATAGAGGCTTGGGGGCATCTTATCAATGTTTATAAATACCCAGTGGGAGGGTGTCAAGAAGTTGAGGCTGGACTCTTTTCAGTCATGTTCACTAACAGCATCAGAAGCAATGAGTACAAAGTGAAACATGAAAAATACCACTTGAATGCAAGAAAACACTTCACTACTGTGAGGGTGGTTGAACGCTAGAACAGGTTGCCCAGAGAGCTTGTGGAGTCTTCATCCTCAGAGATATTCAAAACCCACCTGGACATGGTCCTGGGCAACTTGCTTTAGCTGATCCTGCTTGAGCAGGGGGTTGGACCAGATGATCTCCAGAAGCCCCCTTCAACTCCAACTATTCTGTGAATCTCTGAAGGCACCAGTGGCCAGTTTCAACAATGCTGTTATGCAAAAACTGAGCCAATAGTCTCCCTGGAGGATTTTTGAAGAACATAGTGTTGCTCCTCATGTCATTATACTGTCATTATGCCATAAAGAGAAAGAGGGCCTCTTTACCTCCGTTTCCTGTGTCTGTTGAATAGCTTTGCACTGTAGCATTCCCAGGTAGTCAGTTTAGTCTGCAAGATTAAGCGTGTTTCCATAATTCATAATTTCAAAGAATTTGGTACCAATTCATATCAATTAAGATATGTCTGCTATTGATGACCTTGACCTTGATATGACCTAACTGGACAGCATCCCATTTTGCTGTCTCTCTCATGTATGTTATCCTCTTCACGCAGAAATTACATTTCTACTTGTTTAGATTTATCCCAGCTGCTTCATCTTTTTCCAAAGCTTCTGGTTATGCTCTACAACTTTTTCTTCCCGTATTGAAACATCATCTTTATAGTCCTTTGTATTCTCCATACCAACAAAAAATATTGCATTTTGCAGTTAAACCCCTCAGGGGCTGGAAACAACCCAAATGGTAGTCTGCAGAAACAGCATTTCTCAAAAAGACTGTTGAGTGTGAACAAATATCCCCTGTTTTTCTAGGGCGTTCTGTTGAAAGCTATTTGGCATTATCCATGTTCTCCAATATGTCTCCTCTCATAGGTAGAAGAAAATTGTCCTACTTTATGTATCTAATTCTTGAGATCTAAACGTAGCCAGAGATTTGACTCTTTTTTTTTTTTTTATTCTAAAGGACTAGCAAATATACACACTCTAGTGCTTCTCTTATACGTTACATGATTCCCAGAGCAATAAACAACATAGTCTGTTTTTGGGCAAGAGGATCTTTCCTCTGCATACTTTCCTCTGAATTACTCAATGTTTGGCTCTTTCAGCTCTGTCCCTAGTTTTTCTGGGAGTTTTTCTATTCCCATTCCCTTACAGCAGTTTGAAACCTCTTCCTTGCTGAAGTGTCAGAGCTATGTCCACCATCTGTAAACTTCATTCTCATTTTAAAGCTTTTGCCACCTCCCAAATTAAAACTCTTTTGATAATAGTGATTTCTACATCTTCATTTGGATTTTCTTTTCTTCTCTTCCAGGTTCCTGTGGCTCTCCTGTTTCACAAAATCACAAGACTCTCTTTTAGCCTCAAACAAACTATTAAGCTGGTTTTGCTGTCCTCCTACATCATCTCTTAGATAAGTTTCATGTTTATGTGAAGCTCAGTTTCTTACTACCTTTTCATGGCTAGCCTTAGCTGAATGAAAACTATTAAAAATAGCAAGTGCTTCAGAATGAGGTGTTGTAAAAACAGGCTACTGGCTGAATTTCTTCCTCTTGACTGGCGCTTGTGTGTCAGAGAGACAGAATGAATGATCTGCTTCAGCTTGATGCAACTATCAATTTACCAATTTACCAGAGAGTTGCAGGTTTGACATGAATTCTGACTGCACTATTCCAGTATTCAAAGGGAGTGTATTAATTTCTTATTACTTTCTCTTATGGTTATCATATGATCAGTGACGAGAGTTATAAAGGATGTAGAATTTAACTCCATCTCTGGTTAAACATTAAAATTTTTGTTTGATGCTTATGTGACTTTCACATTCAAAACACTATATGTAGACATCTACTTCACAGTAAGGTACAAACCCTCCAGTTATGTTACTGTTAAAATTGCATCTCAGAGCAAGAATGGGATGAATGCGCAATTCAGGTTGTCGGTACTTCCATCCCTATTATAGAGGATATTTTCTGGGTTATAGTTCATGAACTGATTTTCCATTAAAAGCTCACTGATTATTAAAAAGCATGAAGTGCACAAAGTGGCAATAAGGATCAGAACTCAAGACTCATCTAGAGGACTGATCTAATCACTGGACAATACAGTAACAAGATGTTTCTTTTGATTATTCTCTCTTTGTCCTATAAACATTGAATTCTTCTTCGAACAACGACATAGCTTCAAGAGGAGGAATGTATTGTGGCCTCATTCTGGCTTACCATAGCTTTTGCTGTAGTGGCTAAGACAATCTTATGGGAAATAAAAACCAGGAAGTTTTGAATCCCCTCAGGTAGAATTTTATTCCTGTTTTCTCATTTCCCAGCTAAATGCTTTAACTGTTGGTGCCTGCCTCCTCCCTCTGCTGCTTTCATATTTGTTAGGTGATTTCATGGCATACTGCAGACTTCATCTTTATCCTCCCACATTTCCTAATGAGATGACTTGAAAGTAAAGAGGCCATTCATTTAGATTAGATTCAGTTCAGGATTAGGCTTGATTCATCCCACTGAACCTTAAGAATTTAACTGTGGAGGCTAGTTTGCCTGAAACTCCATCTATAGTCAATAAATCTCTCCATAGAGAAAGAGTAGGATGACAAGGCTCCTAATTTAGGTATGCTTCAGCTAAGTGGTTGAAGGTAGGTTGGTAAATCCAGGACTAAGAAGGGTATACTTTTAGACCTTTAAGGCTCTAGTTCAAGAAAGAACTTAAGCACTTGCTTAAATACACTTCTATTTGGAATAGCACGTAAGCATATGCTTGTAGTTAAGCACCTAGAACTTTGGGATAAAATCTTTCAATAAATCACCTTTTTCATGACTACTGACTGTGACATATTTTTTTAAAAGAGAAATGACTCTTGCACTTCTATTTTTCTGAAGTGATTTTAAGCCTCCCAATGGTAATAAAATATTTCCTAGTAAGCTAAACCTTATTAACTTTCTCAGATTTCGGCATTGTATTTCCATCCTCTCTTTTCGGTTTGGAAAATTCCTGAAGTTTATAATTCCATTCACTTTAGTTTGGAAACCTGACATAATATTGTATTCAGAGTACTAGTTATATTTGAAGAGATAAACTGACTGTATTTGAAGAGATAAACTATATCAGAATGATTATATGAATTGTGCCAACATGCAGAAATTTTTCCATCACACTGAAAAACAATCTTCTGCAGATTGGGAAACCCAGCGTATTAATAAAGGCACATTTAGTGTTTTGTCTTGTTTGATCTTTCAGTGGAACTGCTCAGCCATCTTATTAGTTAGCACCTTGTAAAAACTGTGTTCCTTGCTTAATAGAAGTCTAGCAATCGCATTTGGGATTCCCAGAAACAGCAGGCCTGATTTTTCTGAGCATAAAATATGTTGTAACATGATACAATAATTGTGGAGGATCCAGCTGAAATTGCAGCCTGAGAAAGCTGCAGGTTTAGAAAATGTGACCCTAGGTAGGATCTATCCATTCCCCCAGATACGGGGATTGATTGTACACCAGCTAAGTCAAAATAAAAGCTCCACTTCAGGTATTAGAAAAGCAGATCAGGTCACTGGGCAGTCCT
This sequence comes from Struthio camelus, assembly GCF_040807025.1. Classification (NCBI taxonomy): domain Eukaryota; kingdom Metazoa; phylum Chordata; class Aves; order Struthioniformes; family Struthionidae; genus Struthio; species Struthio camelus. The sequence goes on along the minus strand of NC_090942.1, from coordinate 175,336,154 downwards.
GGCCCTCTTGACTACAGAGAAGTCAAAATTTTAAACCTCTAACACACAACAGGGAGTTTGCAGCAAGACAAAACTGTGTGCTTTATTTCCCCAGCCCTTTAGGCCAGAAACCTGAGGAGCCTCCCCTGTGTCCAGGGCTCTAGCTGCACTTTCTTTTCCAGGCATGTTCCTTGTTTCCTAGGGTCCCTTTCACTCATTTACCTGGCTAAAAATGCAGCTTGTCTCCTCCTTGTCTTTCCTCACTCCACAACACACTTCCTTTTGCCTTGAGCTTGCATCTCCGTAAAGGGCTTCTCTGGGTTCTTTTTCCAAGCCAGTTTAGGCATTTTTGTTTGTAAAGGGAAACCAAAAGAGAAGAGAAATATTTAAGTGAATATCTACGATCATTATTTGGATTATGGTAGAACTTAAACAAAGTTAGATTCCTGTCTGATAGACAACTATTGAGCCCGAAATCATTTTGCATATCCGGATAATTACATTTTAATAGGTCTTACCTCCAGAAATGGTCCACTGACGTTTTCATGTTCGTCTTGATGAAGATCTAACTAAATAAGATCAAAACGAAACAGCTGAAGCAGAGGGTTTTACAACCGGCGCCAACAGAAATCTACGGGACCAGATTCTTTCCACCTAGATTGTTTCAGTCTAAACAGACTGAAAAGTTTTCCTCCAAGTAAGAGAGAAGCCATTAAGTAAGCCATTTTAATAGCTCAGTCACCCCCAATTTATTTGGTGTCCCTTTGAGATTATCGAGTGAAACAAAAATAGTACCTATAGCAAGTAATGAATACAGAGCATACTTTCACACTTTCCAGACTTTCCCTCCATGCCGCTCAGCCTCATTTCCTTTTTTTTAATGATAAATAAATTAACATTAATTTTCAGTGTTCACAGCACACCATATGCATCGGATAGAAAAGAAAAAGAAAAGAAAAATCGTTAGTAAATTCTTTTTAATGGAATGCAACATGTGCTGCCCCTTCTGTGAACTCCCCACTCATTCAGGAAATTGATTTGTCAAGATATAAAATAAAAATGCATCATTTCATCACATTTTTAGAAAATATGGGTCCAATCTTGTGAGATGCAGAGAATTCTCAGCTCCCTTAAAGCTTTTCAATGGAAGTACTTAACACCTCACAGTAACAGGCTGATTTTACATGTCGTTTTAATGATCCCTTTAATAGTTCATTCTGGAACTAGCAACACTGAGCATTACAGTGCCTAATGCCCTTGTTGGACCTGGCTCTGAGCCAACTTTATGCTTTGCAGCTTATTTGTACCCAGCAATCTCACCTTAAAAATATTTGTTTTCCCCAGGATGCAGGTGTTGATATAGCTGCATTGTAGGTAGGATTCCTGGATCAGGTTGTAAATCAGAGCATAGTGCTGACTGCAGAACAGAGTCCAGGCCTCAGGGCGGATCTGAATAGTTGCTCCCCTCCTCCTCTTCAGTGATCCTGTGTAGCCCAAGAGTTGTCCAAGAAAAGCAGCTTGTACAGGCACTACAACGTCTGGAAAACCTTGCTAATATTGATTTCATACAAGAGGGATAGATATATCAGGCATGATATTCAACACCTTACGCAGGTTTTATACCAGTGCAACTGGACTTTATTGAAGCTTTGCTGACATAAAACTGATGCAACACAACAGATAACATGACTTGTTGCTACCACTACTCCTTTTTTTTTTTTTTTTTTTTTTTTTGCAATTTAAGAAACACTGATTACCTCTGCCACATTTTGGGATATAATTAGTTATGACAAGGTCATTCAGGACCTCTAATGCATCTGATACTATATCGTCCAAAGACACAGAGCGTATCAACCCATTATTCTCCTCCATAATCAAATCTGAACCGTGCCTGAAAATATATCATATAGACCTATTTTATTGTTTTCTGATCGTATCTTTGGCTTGTATTTGATATTTTGCACTCTTAACTTTAGCGTTCCTCCCTTTTGACATCTATCAAATGACTTCCATTAATTCCTCCTGTTGAATGTTATGCTTTGGAATTTGTCATTTTTTCTCTGCAATACGAAAGACAAAACCCCTTCTCTTTTTCAAATCTTCAGCGCCTTCATCTTCATCTATTTGTACATCTTTCCAATTTGACACCTGAACACTCAGTCCTACCCACTTATTCATTTATTTTGGCGCTCATTCAAGTTAGAAAGTGTCTCCAGATCAGCAGTTACTGTTAGTTTCAGCAGAGTGTGAGAAAAGACTCGCACTCAATATATTTGAACAGAGCATTAGATATAAACTGAAATTTATATATTATTGAACATAGCATTAGAAAAGTCCTTGGAAGTTTCTTAGCTGATCCCATTCCCTGGTCATGGTTCAAGTAGGAAGATAGATGTTGGTTTGGAATTAGGATGAAGAAAATAATGGATATTTTGGTATACCTGCCAAATCCTGAAGCTGGCAGCTAGCAGCTGCTATTCTCTCTAGATCTAGATCAGTTGCTCAGGACTGACTAGCCTCTTGATTCCTGGGGCACAATTCGATCACGTTTGCCATAAGGTTAAGAAAAGTCAACACCCAAGGACCCTGCCTTAACTTCATTAATTTTGAGATACTTAGAACAAGTCTTTGAGCTCGCTTACTGAGTATTTTTCATCAAAAGATTATTTCTGTGAAAACTTTAAACTAGTTCTAGATATGAAGAAGAGCATTAACTACCACTTTATTTGATGCATTAGGAAACACATAAGTGTTGTTATTTCTGTGTAGGGTGTGATCTATTTCACTCATGATTCAGCACAATCAGGAAGTAAAAATTAAATGAATAACTCAGGCAAAATCCTGTAATCTTCACTCTGGTTTAACACAAGCTGGCTATTTTTCATCAATTTAATGGAAATCATCTGAGCGGAGTCTGAGTAAAACCTGAGTAAGGTCCTCAGGATTTGGCCCACAGTAACTCAGAATTTCCTTTCTATTATTAGCCCAATGATTTCTGGAAGAGAAGCAAGCGGAGACTGGGTGTGTTCTGTGGAACAGTCGTCCAATTTTGAAATTAGAGACTGTTAGGAACTTTTAAACATGAGTTTTCAGTGCCTGTGTAGTACATAACTGGCTTTAGAATTTCATGATCTTTTTCTTTTTAAATTTACCAGTGACTCAGACGAACATATAAGATGAGCAGAATTGGTCCTTGAAAATGTAAAATTTATTTTTCTTTATTCATAATCTCTCTGCAACAGGTAACCTGTCCTGTACAACTATACTGAGAAGCTTAAAAGGCAAACTAGGAATGGAAAGGGTCTGGCAAAAGGTCCAAAAAGTGGAACTACATGAATATTTTAGTGGTATCTACAACGCGTGCGCACATAACACCTCAACCATTAGTCTGTGAGGAATGTGCAGCAAGAGTTGACAGGTAATGTTTTATTTTACAGCAAGTAGTTGCTGGTATAGTGCATTCAGTACACGGGATGGTAATGGCTGTGGTGTGACTTACACTGTTAGAACAAGGCTGTGGTGTGGCATTTGGCCAGTGGTTGAAGTGAAAACTGAAAAGTGACAACAGCATCCTGCCAAAATCTGGTATTGTCCCACAGGCTTTTCATTTTATTCCAAAGGTCATAACATACCATACTCAGCCAAATCTCCTTCAAGAAATTCCCACTCAAGGAAAAACACTTCTTGACAGAATAAGTGCTGTGCTGATTTTTTTTTTTTTTTACAAATTTTCTTTGTACAGAAATAGACTTGTAAAGTAACGTCTGTGTGAAAAAGGTAAAATCCTGTGAAAAATGTGGCCCTATAAATGGATAAATCTTGTAGCCCAGCAATTTGTGTCAATGTTTTACGTAGGAGGAAATCCTATGTGACATCTAGCTGATAATGGAATCATTTCGTATAAGGATGCTTACAGTATGAGGGCTCTACTGTTCACAGTGCTGTACAATGGAGTACATTAGCAGCATAGCACCAGTTTAATACAAGGCATTGAATGCTGAGCCCTGCTTTTAGTTATTGCATCAGCAGAAGTTAAAGAAGCCTTGTTCTAAAAGTAAAGGCCGGAGAGACATGATTGAGAACTAGCAAATATTGAAGAGTGAGGCTTTTTGCATAAGTTGGACCAGATTTCCTTTCCATTGCCATTTTTTACATGCTGACCTTTCTTATTTAGAAAAAAACACTCTTAAAGCACTAGTTTTGAAAAATCAAATCCATTTTTTCTGTCAGTCTAGGCTTTCACACAGCAGCCATCATTTCATTACCAAAGTGCCTTTATTATCCTGAGTACCTAATAACTCATTATCTTAGTGAGTCATTTGGGGATTGGCTATTTAATATCATTAATTCATTATGAATAAATATGAGGGCTAAAACCTACATCTGCTCTGGGAGATGGAAAGCTTTTTAATTTCTGAGTTGATATGCTTTAGCATATCAAACCACTAAAAAGTGGTAAAATACCCTGAGAGTAGAATAAACAGTGGCCTCCCAATTAGATACAATATTTTACTGAATAAAACACAATAACTAATATTTATTTTAAAACTAAGAGGTGCAGTTAAGTAGGTAAATTTATTTAATCTTGAACTGAATTTCCCTCCATATCAAACTTTCCAGCCCTATTAGGGAAAGTTTTGCCCTCAAAACTCTGTGAGGGCACAAGGAAGAATTTGTTCATATTTTCTCCTAGATGTTTGAAGAACTTGTGTGCTGGAGCACTAGAGAGTATGAACACACAGCAGCAAAGTGAAATCTATTTCCTTTTCAATGCCTAGCCAGTTTTGCTGGGGTGCAAAATGGAGCAGAACAGCAGCCTCGCTTTCCCACGCTGTGGTTTCAGTGTATACTACCTAAAGCTATGGTGGGGGAGGTCTCATCACTGTGATCCTAGGCAGATCTTATGTAGAAGCACGAGGGCATCTCATACCTTCCCCAAGACCTGGGTACCAGTATCTGCACTGTCTTGGGACTGTTCTGAACAGAAATGTAAGCCTGATTTTTTTTTCTGCACATTTTATTTGTTTATGGTCCATGCTTACACACATTTTTGAGGGAATTATATGACATCCTAGATGGGGACTTCAGATTGTCTTACTTTATAGGAGGACCCAAGCACAAGTCTGCATCTGAAGTACATGTGGCTTGGGCATAACCATGACCAGATTTGGTCAGTGAAGTCATTCCCCCTGTGTCTGGTGATGTCTTACGGGAATACCAAATGGTCAGGGTCAGGTAAGCAAGCTATATGCACTTCATTCTAGAAGGGCCTCATGTCAGCTATTGCAAGGGATGGTGAGAACGCTAGGCAGAGTAAATTTGCAAGACGGCTCCGGGAACACGCTTTCTATTAACCCTATCTTGGACCCATTTTCTTTGCATATCTGACATAGTCTCTTCCTCTTATATTTTTCTAACATTAATTCTTTCGGTCTGAACTGGAACTGAAACCACTGATACTGCTGTTTTAAAATTGAGTTAAGGAAGAAAAGGCTAATTGCAATTATTCAAATAAACAGCTATCTACACTGAATGGAGATTTAGAAGACGTAGAGATCTACATATTTGTATCTTTTCTTTCGATATGTCTTAGTACTTTCTCAGAGCCGTATCTAAAAGGAAAAAAATCTTGCCCATGGCCGTGAGAAGCACTGTAGAGCTCAGACAGTGTAATACTGTATAGGAGTGTAAGGCATGCCCAGTTCCAGGCTGAGCTCTCTTGATTCCCCTTTGACTATGCAAATACCGGTCTTTCAGACAGGTCTGATGCCTCCCCTATTCTTCTTCCTACCAAATCTGAGCTGTCCTCTTGATCAGGAAGGAGTAGAACATTTCAAAAAGCATTTCATAAAATAATAGCTGCACCGTGGCTCTAGCAGGCAACCTTTCAGGAATGCTTCTGGGCTTAATACTGCAATACCCTGCTCTTCCTTTCTCTTCTCCTCATTTGCTGTGCAAACAGTGCTTTTCATATCTATTTCTGTCATTACTTTAAAGAACTTGTTTCTCTCTCTCTTTTTTTTTCTTTTCCTGTTTCCTTAATTTCTATTACAAAAATTCTTTTTGTATCTACTTTATCTGATCTGGCATGCCAGCTGGCTGGTCAGTATGTGGGTCCTGTGTGGTACATCAGGACACCTAGCTGTGTGAATGGCTTAAATTACCCAGCTGGTGGTTGGAGTCTGTAAAATGGGAAGAAGGAAGGCAGAAGGATAGAAGGTGTTAGATCCATCTTCTAAAGGGTAGAAGATGTTACCAATGAGTATGAATTCAAATGGGTCATGGTAGGAAAGCTGCTGTTGCTAAAGGAGGAAAGGTAGGCAAATATTTGTGGGCAACCAGTCCTAGTCAATTCTGCTGCTCATGAGACAATTGGCTTTCTGTGCTAAAAAGGACTTAATATCCTTACCCATTTCCAAATTGGATCTGTTGGATCTGAAGGGGTTTTTTGAGTGTTATTCAGGGCTCCTTTGAATCCTCATCTCATTAACATTGACATTTCTTAGGTGTAATCTCAGTTTTGATATATGCCTGTACCTTGTTCCGGACACTCACTTGATTTCTAGTCATGCTGTGTGGAAAGACTGGGATTATACCTGTCGTATTTAGCAGGAGGTATAAACACTCATAGCCAAGAAAAAAACTGAATTAAAGGAGGACATGAAATAAGAGCTGTTGAAAAAAACCCCCAAATTTAATTCAAATTCACAGACTCAGTTTTTCCTCTCAAGTTTTATTAGTGTAATAGTTTTCAAATCTTTAATGCTATAGCTGTACAAGTCAATAGAGAGTACAAGGTAATGCATTTTTGGTCATTGTGTATAGAATGGAGATGCCAAAAATAAGTGTAGTGAACCCCTGTGTTCATTACTTAAAAAAAACATTTTTATATCAGATTTTTTTTCTTCAGAATAAAGGATAAAACTGCTGATGTGTTTCCAGGAAAATCTCCCAGTTTTGCTTCTTATCCAGAATCCTTCTGGATTATTTCTTTAAACCACATCCTTTTCTCTCATGTGGATGCAAAGATTTGAAAGGAATAAAACCAAACATGGGCTTAACATTTTGAGAATGCATGAAATATTCCTTTTGTCACTTGATTTCTGCAATATATTTGTATGCAGTTACTCGCCTTCTCACTAGAAATCTCTAGGGAATTAGGAAGCTGACTATCTTATGATCTGGACCATGAACCAAAGTATTGCTCCCCATAAATTACATCAGAAGTGTTTACTGGAAAATTAGCTCCTCTTGGGTACTAGAGAATGTTGCTGCCTTGAAGTGCCCACATTATAGAAAGTAATTCATATATCAAACATGCAGTAGTCCCAGTGAGGATGTGATGTACTAAAGTGGTCTGGGAAGACAGGATTTTTTTTCTGTTCGCTGTGTCTAACAATGCCGAAATGTTTTTTCCCTGTCCGTTTACTTTAACAATGTGCCATTCTGTACCTCATAAGCACTTAATTTATTCCAACTCTTTGGCCTGACCTGTAATCCCCCCTCTCCTTACCCATCTGACCCATCTGTGTTTCATTTCCCACTCATCAGCATCCAAAGAGCTAGGCCCAGGCCCTGTTTGGAACCATTAGACAGAGATTGGCACTGTTCCCTCTTCCTGCACCACATCCTCCGCTGAAAAAAATGACCATCAGATCAGAGAACAGAGCCTGCTTTGTCCCCGGCAACCAAGATCTGGAAGCACTTTCAATCATTTGCACTCTATACCCACTCAAACGCATTAATGTGATCAACATTGGGCCTGTTGTGGGCATTTTTTCCAGCAAATAGCTTGCTAACATTCCAGGCATGTACTTCCCTGAAAACAAGACTGAGACAGGGCCCTGAATATTCAATTGGAAAATCACCAAGAGCAAGAGCTTAGCTTGGCACGGCTGGTGTTGATTCTTAATAAGTGACTTCCTAAAGCTGAGGCATGGGGCTTACAGCTTCAATGACTTGTTTGAAAAATATTTTGTAGGTGCCTCATACCACTTTATTTCCTGTGGTATGCGTCATATTGTGAGCTATTCTGAGCCAGGCTGTTTAAGCACACTAACATTTTTTTCCAAGATTGCGGTGTTTAACTAAAAATGTGCTTATACAAGATGAGCTCATAGCTATTAGTGCTGATGTAGTTTTAACTACTTGGATACCAATAGCCCAAGGCCTAAAACCTGCTAAAAAAGGGGGAAAACCTAAGCAAAAAACGTGTTTCACAGTCATTTAAGGCTTTTCAAATTCTAGGTAGCAGGGAAAATATCTCAAAAATCACGTTTTGTTTCTGTAAGATCTTTGCTACAATAAATACTTTTCAATCACATTAGAAAGGCTTTCTGTGCTGACAGTTACTGAAGTGAAGAGCTGAAGAGGTTTGGGACGTCCAGTTGAAATTAATTTCTTTAATGTTTCTGCTCATGCTACATAGACTGTGTCCAGCAAAAGCAGCTTGTGTGTAGTTCTCTAGGGCAGCTGGACAGACTAGGTACATCCTAATGTTTTATTCATTTGATCGGGTCTTTCATCGATGCTGCTGTGATGACAAGGCAAGTTTGACTGTGCTGAAGGGGGTCAACTAAGATTTTTGTCAGGGCGCTCTGTTGCGGGGGCGGGTGTCTGGCTGTCACAGCACTATTGTTTTGTGCTGCACTGTTGTACGGCTCCCCATTCTCCCAGCTGAGAAAAGATGGGAGCGTTTTCTATGCAACAGTTGAAATGCCGAAGGATGGGATTTTTGGGGCTTACCTTGACACCTAAAGAAGAGAAAGAAAAGTTTGTGAGGCACCTTGCTGCAGCCTAAGTGCCTTATTTCAAGGCCCCTTTTAGAGAACCTTCACCTACAGGGATAACATCGGGTTATGTCAGATATAAAGGTCTGAAAAAAATAGAAAGAAAGGGCTAGATACCTATGCGGAATTTTTAGGCTGTTCACTTCCTTAGACAGTAGCTATATCCTGAACTTGATCTGCATCTAGAAATTCCATGTAGAAGACATGAAGTTGAAATAATCACAGGAGAGAAAATGGAAATAATATACAGCTTCCCAAAATATGCTATTTATGGAGCAAGGGGAAAGAGAAAGGAAGAGACTTGCAAATGATAGACAGTTTGATCACTTTTTCAGTGCTCACCTTTTAGAGACAGGAGATTCAGTTGTAGAATAGCTTCTGTAAAAATACATTTGCATGTACACATTTTAATTTTATCTAGACTCCTTTTTGTGCATGTCAGTGAAAAATAAATGAGAGGAGATTCGCAGCTGAAATAGTCAATGAAATTTTTTTTTTCGTTTGCCTTGAAAGATCTATTCTAAAAGTGTGTTAGTTAGACTGTTTTGGTTATAAATGCATATATCTGAATAGAATTCAGACCTTTATTTAGCAAGGAACCTTGTAGTTTCTTCCTGAATTACATAAAAAAAGCATCCTATGCAATTCAAGCAACGCTGGCTCTCCTTTTCTATGGATTCTGTGGTAATTTATGGCACTATGTTAATGTGGTAGTATTTTTTGACAGTCTTCAAGGGGTGTGTACCTTTGCACGTGTACATCTGAGTATTAGCCATGTAGATACCTCAGCCAGGAGACACGAACCTAGATGCTGCTAGAAATTTACTTATGCCAGTGATTATGCTAATGTTAGCAAAAACCCAATTCTTATGAAATTTTTTCCCCCCTTTGAAGTGGTTAAGATCTCAGTGGAGTACAGTTTCAGCTATAGCTGTCCACAAGCACCCTGCAAAGTAAATTTCAAAACTTCAAATCCCTTTCTAATACACTATGCCTACTACAAATTGTTTTGCATTATAGAAAATAAGCTTCCCCATTTAGTGAAGTAATGGGAAGAGAATGCGTGTAATAGAATGTCAGAATAACAAAATCTGTGATCAATCATAGTATTTCAGGGTAAATCTAGTAAAGCTAGCAGTTGCTACAGTGGTGCTGAAGTTCTACCCTCATGACATTTGAGTTGATTTGAGTTTTTCCCTTGTTTGGCCCCATAACAGAGCTTTAATGTTTAACATGGACATAAATTCGCTGTAGCTCTCAAGCAAAGACTATGTTCGAGAACTGGATAGAATGCTTGAATTTACTCTCCAGGTTTTTCTTCCATGATCAAGTAAAGTTCCATGTAACTTTCCTTCCCAGCGTAGTGCACACAAAATCTCAGGAAACAGCAGGGCTTAATTAGGACCCTAGTTTATAGTTTCACCTGAAAAAATACATTTTAAAAATCATATATGTTTGGCTGTGCAGATTTTTTAGTCAATAAATTCTTACTAATTAATCACATTAACAGCAGTCCTTAAGAGCTGAAACAAAATCACAAAACAAACCAAATGCCAAATAAATATCGTGTATAAAGACCTATTCACCAATGCATAATCTGTATGTCTAAAAACACTTACTTCTTCTCTTTCTATTTTTCTCACTTTCTTATTCTTTCCTTCTTTTCATTTCTCTTTCTTCTCTCTCTTGCTCTCTTTCTCCCTTTCTTTCCCTGTTTCCCTCTTTCTTTCCATCTTCCTGTCTTTATTCCAGACACAATGCAAAAAAGGTCATGCTATCAAAGGTGAGCGCGCAAGAGAAAAATCTGGAATTTTTTTTAAGATGATATTCAGTTAGATGATGTAACATTTTCCCCTTTATATCTCGACTTTAGGTGCCTGTTTTAGAATTTTAACCACAAGTGACTGCATTCACCTCCCCCAGACAAAAAGTAAAATGTAGAGGGAGGTCTTATTCAATCACTGTATTGTCCTAGGATGCTGAAAGCAGTAATCCTCAGTGCAAACGATGACACTGAATGCTGCACTACTATCTATGACTGTCTGATGTAGCGTTGATGGCACAAAGGCTGGTTTATTTTAAGCCTCATCTATAATATAAAAAATAAATAAATAAACAGAAACACTCTGGCTTTGTGAGATTATCATTTATGGCAGAGTCACTTTTTTAGTTTTCAAAAAGCGTCAGTGCAAAATCATAAAAATCTAACCTCACAGCAACTTATGAATTGGTAAGCTCCTAAATCAAGGAATATATCTTTTCATTGTCAAACTGCTTTGGATGAAATATGAGTGATGATAGTAAAAACAACTTATTGTTCCTTCCTGAAGTAAGCTGCAAATTTCTTACAGTAAAACAAGTCCACTTCTTTTGGTTTCAGAAAAAGGGCTATTTCTCCTTTGTAAACAGATACTATGCTTTCAGATAGAGCTGAGCTACTATCAGTCTCTTATGATAGGCTGTTGGTATGCATAGAATATTATTATATACAAATAAGTTCGCCACCATGTCCATTTGAAAAGCTATGTTTAGAGGGTTTATATCACTCTTATAACATAAACTTGGGATATGAAAAGGTCTCCGCACTTTTATTTTTTTTTACTGGCAAAATTCAGATGATGATCATTATAATCACTATTGAAAACAAATAAGAAACCAATTATTTTGGAAGCTTGTAAAGTTCTGAGTTATCTTCTATTTTTTACAGTTATTGTTGCAGTTTTTTGAAATATCCATTCCTCTTTGGGTCTTCCTCAGTGCTTCTGCATTTGCTCTTAGTGTTCCCACTTTTCTAATGACGGTCTGGCCCCAGGAAATCTGCAAGACTTTCACAGCAAGGTGTCCCTTTGTGATGTTATACAATGCTGCCTTGTTCAGCCTACACATGCAAGGCATACAAGGCTTGACTTTGCCGTACAAAGTCATTACACAAAGACAATCCCTTTTCCCTTACATTTATTATTATTTTTGTTCAGCATGAGGGCAAATAGTTGAGGGTCACAGTCAGGGTGCATATCAAAGAATGTGAAAGATATGAGACAAAAAAGAGGCGGTTCAGGTGTGATGGGGAAGCAGGGCAACAAATAAACAGAACTGATGTAAGTGACCCTCAGTCAGCGAGAGTGAGCCCAGCACTGTAGCTATTTATCCAGCACCAGGAGAAATAAAGCTTTATTCTGTGCCCTAACCTCCCAGAATATTAGTAGAAATAGATGGTGGCCTTTCTCTGCACAGGGGAACTTAATGGGAGAAAGCAAATTATTTTCAGAAAAGTGAAGAATCTGTAAACAGCAGCTGGCAATATTGGTGGACATAATGCACTGCAGGATATCTGGTCATATTTGTAGGTTATGACTGTGGGACCTACCTGTGAAAGATATTTAAGATAGACGAAAAAGGCTGTGCTTAATATATCGGAAGAGGGAAAATTAATGAGGGCACTTAAAGGTAGTGATGATGTCAGAGTGAAAAGTCCGTGATCAAATAAATGAGCTGCATCTTACTTGAAACAGTGAAGGTACAGGCAACCAGGAAAGAGAAACACTGGCTCACCTGAGTACTGGTTTCAGTGCAACAGACAAGGGAATACTTTAATTTTTGCCTATCAGAATGTGTATTTGCAAAAACCAAGAGAAAACAGAGGTATCTTTTGAAGTTCACCGACTCTGATATTACTGCTGCATCTTGAATTCCCCACATCACTTTAAACAGCCAGGCAGACAGCTTTTTCAAAGAAAATGGAGCTTGACTGTAAGCAAGAGGCCTTCCTGCAACCTGATGGTACTGACATGGATGAATGCAACTCTGCTGCCAGTGCAAAAAGGGTAATAGTGTGGGGGAGTGCAGAACACAATGCTCCTAGTACAGCTACAGATATTTGCTTCATGCCTTGAAAACAATGCCTAACCGAATGAAATATGAAACATGCCTGGGTCCATGGCAGCATCTGCCAACTTAGGGGTTTCAGATTGTTTGTGATATGGGACTTAGTTACACTAATTGCTCAAGATTTGCATGTGTACTGAAATTTGTGGCACTCTTTATTTTACCAATCTTTATCTTTCACACACCTGTTAAAAACAGGTCATGAGACAAAAGCTGAGGCTGGAGTGGAATAGAAGCCTGTGTGGTCAAACACCGTAATTTGCCAATGATGAGCTAGAAGTAGGGGAAGTAGGACAATCCATCCTGGGAAGGCAGAAGTTTTTGGAAATGGTGGAAGCTGATAAGAGACTGGTGTGGTTGGACTAAAAAGTCACTTATTCATTTATTTGGGTGAGCTGATATTACATATTTACTCTCTTGCTTATTAATGAGGCATGGGATTGGAATTCTATCTGTTGTTACTTCCCCTGTACCAGCGTTAGTATATATTTTTCTTAATTTTCTATATAGCATGCAGAATACCTTCTAAACAGCACACTGAGATTGATTAATTAGTATATATACACTCTCCTTCCTTTACTGGTTTTAAGGGACTCACAGAGGACCTCATTATCACAATCAGTTTTTATGCAATGCATAACAGTGCATAACGTGAACATAATTCCCATCTTTGCTCTTCTTTCTCAAAAAAAAAAAAAAAAAAAAGCTTGTTTTGCATAGTGTGGATATACTAGCACGGATGTCCAGGAATGTTTTAGCCGCAGGGCATCCTTCCCATATACATACTCAGAAGGAGGAACAGAACAGAGCGCCAGTAAAAGCAACAGGTCTCCTGTTGTCGGTCCCAGTTTGTAGACAGTTGGGCCAGGGTGTTCTCTTCTGAGAAGGATCAAGCACTGCCACCCTAGTGGTCTGAACCACATCCCCCAAAATCCTACATTTTGCTCCATTCAGCATTTTGTAACAGCAGATACAACACGTTGAGTGCACCTATTATTTTATCCTTGCTATAGCTCTGCACCTCAGCACTTCTACCCATCCTCTACCATGTGCTGCCAATGTCACATTTTAAGAAGAACAAAAACAAATGGGAACTTTTCTAGATGAGAAAAAATAAGTGCCACTCCTAATGGAAACAAGCAGGATATTCTCTTCCTAAATTTGTTGTCAGACTCTCCAGCTTGGTGTTCTCTTTTATGACAACAGCTCTTCTGCTTTCTTGGCTATGCAATTCATTGGAGTGGGAAGGCTCCTAGAAAAAGATTGTTAATAATGTTGTCTCAGCAGCAGTGAATAATTTCTTGACTAAGAATTACATTAAAGTGGTAGTAAATGAACCTATCTTGAGTAAAGGCCCTTATGCTCTGTTGCTAAGACATTTTTTTTGCTGTTGTTTTTCAGATGTATGGTGGTCAGAGTTGCCTTTGATTTGATGACAATAATTGAGTTATTAAAATATTGAGTATTGGGGATTGATTGGGTGTGACTTGGCCAGGAAATGTGATATTCAGTGGCCTGATCATACTCCAAAGTGTCTGATTGTGTTCGTTTTTGCAGGGCTTAGGGAAACTGAATGGCACTGGTGTGATGCCACAAGACATCATAATGCAATATCAAAAAGAATTATGAAAATTATTCAAATCTGAAGTTATTTAATTTTTAGCCTGCATTTTCTCAGAAATTATGTTATGCTTGACTTGGAATATGAACCATACTAGTACCCCAAAACTTAATTTAAGATATTACCCTGGCCTACAGGTTCTAGAGTTTTTCAGATAATTTTGGTCTTGGAAAAATTTTCCTAAAACAGCTGAGAATGTTCCTTGCGGTTCTCTGTTTTTCTTTTTCAGGTTACTCCTTATAACCTGCTAAGTGACAAAGGTACCAGTCAAGAGAATTTGTAGTGAGAAGCCATATGGAGTTGGCAGCTGCAGAAGAACAAACATGATTTTCATATTTTTTAATCATGACTGTGGATAGACATAGGACAGTGTGTCATAAATCAGAAGGAAAAGAAACATAAAATTACCAGGAAAATACACAAACTCTTATTTATAAATGTGGAAAGATTAAGGATATTTAGTTTCTGATAATGGAGTAGCACTTGGAGAAATACTGCATTTATACAATAATCACATATTTTAAACCAAAATCAAATCATTTTATCTTATCTATCTAGCTAAGTCTGCCAACCCCATGAGGGAAAGACATATTATCGTACACATTATTCAGATTCACATAGCAAAGTACAGGGATATTAATCAAGACCCCACATAAAACAAGTTCAACATTCTGAAAATAAATAGCACCCAGAAGACAAGAAACATCATTATGGGGCTGTAGATTGCATTTAATTTTTATATTAGAAGACAGTAGGTGGTTTGACATAATAATTCCCTTCCAGCCCTCTATTGCTACACATCACTCTAGCTGTTTGACACACGTCTTCCTTTTCTCTTCTACAGGCTGTGTGTTTTCAGTCAGCATTTTCAATCCCATTACACTATTAAAAAATGTTGTTTAGTTTCCCTTTTCCCTTCTCTCCCTGCACCTCACATAACTCTATGTGCCTATGCCAGTGTTTCTCAGGCTGTGTTCAGAGCAGCATTTGCTGATGAAACGTGCTGCAGAGGTGGATCCTGTGGCCTTGGCCACTTCTCAGGTTCTTCCCTTAAAATCTTCCAGAAACACAGGAGATGCTAATAGATTTCATGGGAGCTCCAGTGACGACGTCCACTTTTAGCATTTAGAAACGTAATGGTCTCAAAATATGAGCGAGAGAGGGATCATGACCCATGTGCTAGAGCAAAACTGCCAACCGGAGATAACCCGAGAGTTTCTAGTAGAAGCTATGTAAGGAAAAGCTCCGAATAGCAGAAGATGTGGTATTGCCTCAAGAGATTAAGATTTCTGTTTGGTAACCTGTGTCCAGTAGATTAGCGTGAGCAGAAGAAAAAAAAAAAAACATACCTCTTGGTATCATTCTCAGGGAAAAGGGGCTGTGATGAACATTGGAGCCTGACCAATATCTATCCCTTGGTTCTATTCCACATGCAGGTTTTTTCATGTCTCATTCTGTGCAGTCTGAGCAAAATGTGGCCTCATATTAAGAAACGCCTCTGCTTTGTGCTTCAAAAGCAATATATAGAAGTGTTCTTCCTAAAAAACAGATTCAGTGCCACTTGGGTTTTCCTGAAACTCTTCACAGTGATTTCAGAACAAGATAGGACAAAATAAAGGGGAAAATAACACTATCTTCCAGATTATCCCTATAAGGAGTTGTTGAAGGTCTTGACATATTTTCAGGTGCACCTATTTGGAGGTAATGTAATAAATTATCTTAACAAATAGGCTTCAAACTGTTTAGTTCTCTTCCTTGTTAACATGCTCAGGTAAAAAAAGGTCTTCAGCTCTTGGTGGTCAAGGGCGTGGGAGCCCAGGTCATTTTCTCCTCGATCCTGCCTGTGAGAGGGACGGACGGGAGGAGTAGCAGACGAATCTCCCAAGTTAACAACTGACTGCGCCGCTGGTGTTGGCAACAGGGTTTTGGTTTCTATGACAATGGGATCCTATTTGAAGATTGACAGCTGATGGAGAGAGATGGGATCCACCTCATGAAGTGGGGCACGAGTGTCTTTGCCAACAGGTTGGCTAACCTGGTAAGGAGGGCTTTAAACTAGGGAAGATGGGGGAAAGGGAGTGGTATAAAGATAGGGTAGTCAGTAAAATGCCACTCAAGTCAGGACGCCTCCAGCAGGTGCGTACAGCCAGGGGAGACAGCATGCAACATGGCTATGGAGGATCCTCTTGCACCTCTCCTGAGAAACGTGCATGCTCGATTGCCTCTCTGAAATGCCTGCACACCAATGCACACAGCATGGGGAATAAGCAGGAAGAACTAGAGATCTGTGTGCAATCACAGGGCCATGATCTAGTTGCAGTTACAGAGACATGGTGGGATAGTTCACATGACTGGAATGCTGTCATGGATGGCTATGTGCTTTTTAGGAAAGACAGGCCAGGAAGGTGAGGTGGTGGAGTTGCCCTTTATGTGAGGGAGCAACTGGCATGTATGGAGCTCTGCCTAGGGATGGATGAAGAGCAAGTTGAGAGCTTATGGGAAAGGATTAAAGGGCAGGGTAACATGGGTGACACAGTGGTGGGGGTTTACTACAGGCCAGCTGATCAGGAAGAAGCTGATGAGGCCTTCTACAGACAGCTGGAAGTAGCCTCACGATCACAGGCCCTGGTTCTCCTGGGGGACTTCAACCACCCTGACATCTGTTGGGAAGACAGCACAGCTAGGCACAAACAGTCAAAGAGGTTCCTGCAGAGCGCGGAGGATAATTTCTTGACCCAAGTGGTGCAGATGCCAGCGAGGAGAGGTACGTTGCTAGACCTTGTACTAACAAACAAAGAAGGTCTAGTTGGAGATGTGAAGGTTGGGGAGCCTTGGCTGCAGGGACCATGAGATGGTGGAGTTCAGGATCCTGCGAGGAAGAAGCAGGGCAATAAGTAGGATCGCAGCCCTGGACTTGAGGAGAGCTAGCTTTGGCCTCTTCAGGGACCTGCTTAGGGGAATCTCGTGGGGTAGGGCCCTAGAAGGAAGAGGGATCCAGGAGAGCTGGTTAATATTCAAGCATCACCTCCTCCAGGCTCAAGATCGGTGCATCCCTCTGAGTAAGAAATCCAGCAAAGCGGGCAGGAGGCCTGCATGGATGAGCAAGGAACTCCTGTCACAACTCCGACAGAAGAAGGTATACCGAATGTGGAAAGACAATTTCCAGGGAAGCCTAAAGTTTCAAGGGGTCACATCTCAATTCTTTAACACAAAAGGCATTCCGTTCCTGTCTTAACCCATAATATTCATTTGGAATTTTAAAAATAATGTGTTTGTTACCAAGTTATGTTTCTGAACGACTGGAAAGGTTAAATTTCAAGATTTACTTAAAGGAAGGAACCAGAGAAAAAGAAAATACAGTAAAATATAATAATCCTTGAGACAGATCAGGGATATTTCCTTGCTAGAATAACTCTCCAGTGATCATTTGCACACTAGATGGCAAAGCTTTTGGATGGTTTTATGTGGACATGTAATTTAAATTAAGTGAATGAATGGATAGATGCTACTTGTCAGTGAAATATATGTGAATGTATGTAAACAGAAAATTAAAATAACATGTTTTAAGCCTCAGCTATATAATTAGTTATATCATGTAATTAAAAAATGAACATTTTGTTTCTTTTGATGAGACCCTTTAAAATGCTATCACAAAGAGTTTTTTATGCAATTTTGAAGCAGGCAAAAAGTGGAAAAAAATAAACTCATAGTTTTAGCTGTTTGTTTTGTATCATAACTTTTTAAGAGGAGCAATTAGGGAAATATTTTAAGTTAATATACATTATCCTTGTGAAATCCTGAGAATATAAGCATTACCGATTATAATTTAAGCTGTGGTACTGTCATTTGCGTATTAAAGATGAGATCTGACTGTGTGACTGAAAACTGGTAACTGAGACACCTGTATTCTTTCCATAATTTTGTTCCCTTCAACAATTTTTCTGGAAAAATTTACTGAGACTCTTTGTGCTCCAGTTATTATGCTTACTTTTAAGATGAATGGTACTGACTGAGATTTTTTTTCAAAGAATGGGTGAAGACTGTTGTTTCTAAATGGTGAAATATGGGCATTTTAAAATTCTTCAGCTGGTAAGAAGTATTCCTGCCTGCAAGCTTGGTGAGTTAATTTAGGTTCCCATAAAACATTATCAAGAAATTTATAAACTTATTTCCACTTCTAGCATAGACTGCCATCTAAAAATTCCCCTCTGAATGTATCTATGCTACTGCAAATCCTATAGCTGAGCCCATTCACTCCAAGGGCTGTGGTAGTCAGTCTCTTGTCCAACACCTAAAGACGCTGACCTCATGCTCAGTGATGGAACATGAAAAGCAGCCCAGGTTTTCAGATGCATGTAAATGTGTGGGAAACAAAGACTCACAAGAGAGAGTTTTAAAGGGTAAAATAAATACAGTATAAATCACATTCAAGCTATTCAAGAAAAAAACATTCTGATCTTTGGGTCACCAAAGCAGTTTGGTGTTTTTCTTTATGGCCCAGTGTGCCGCTGTACACCAAAGAAAAAGTTTTGGGTAGATTTAGGCTAAGACGTGGCCAGATCCTGACAGGTAGTTGTAAATTGGTATAACTTTGTTGAAGATTGGCTCAGAATGGGGTTCTGGTTCAGGCTATTCATAATTGAACATACAGACATCTTGACTATTTGATTTAACTTTGGTTAATGCATCTGATCCTGCTGTATTGCTTAGGGGAACAGTATAAGTGGCTTTGGATTTAATCATTAGCTTTTTACTTTTTGATTACTTCATTATGTTTGAGCTTTGACTGAGCTTATTCTTTTCCTGCCCAGAAGCCTCAAATCATGAATTGGGAATGACATTTCACTAAGAAAAAGAGTATAGATAAGTAAAGAGCAGACAGATATATTAGCCTTCTGTACTTTTCTTTGATAAAAAAGACATTAGAAATGCAGAAAGATAATGTGATAATCATCCATCATCTGTGCAGGGAGATCTAGAATAAATCTAGAAAATAAACAGGTTAATCATTGCATAGAGGTAGTGTCGCGATACAGCAGCATACTGACAAAATCGGTACAACTTTATTATATAAGAGGTGCAGGAATGAGTTCTGATCTGCACTCTTGTAAGCTTGGGGAAAATGTTCCAAGGTTGGGAATGGGATTTGCTGATAGAAGAGAAAAAAGACACCATTCTGCTTCGCAAATCACTATGACTGGCTTTTGCAGTATTTTTCTCTTTTATTTTATTTTATTGCTTTTGGATAATGCTGGGGAAAATTAGTGATATGACCTAGATTTGTTTGGCAAAGCAGGGCATCAATCTTTGATCAAAATTCTTTCTTAAGCGAGTATTGTACAAGGCATCCTCATGGCATATATATGTTTTAGATTTTATTATTTAAGCACCTTTATTAAAATATACATGAGTTGTACAAGACACACATTATACAGAAGCCTGTTTTCAGTCTTCTATTTTTTCAAGGGAAAAAAAGAAAGAAATATATTGTTCAGATCTCATATTATTTTTAAGATTGCTAGACAAAATATAAATGTTTCCCTCCATGTGCTTTTTTCTTTCTTACAAAAATCTCCTGCTTGCAAAAAGTAAAAATGATATTTCGTGGGATTTGACCAACTGGCCTAAGATAGGCTCAAGAGGAGCAGAATTATAGAAGAATTAAAAGCAGAAGAGAAAAATTAATTTTTTACTTATCATAAATGGAAGCTTTTGTTTCATTCTTACTACATATGAACTAACAACTTCCATATTTCCTTTCTGAAAAGTAGGAGGATGATGGGTAAAACTGGTTGAAATTTTATAGTTGTTTTTGTTGAGAAAAATGACTCCTTAATCCAATAGTTTGATGACTGTTTGTATCCCTCCTAAGAAATAGGAAATTTGAAATATATCAGCTTTCAGTGACAAATTTCTTGCGTTTTCCTCTTTTACTGATGAATTTTAAAATAGAAAATACCCAAAGAAAGTATGAAAGATAATTATCAGCTTTGGTTGTCTCCTTTCCTGTTATATTCATGCCCACTAGATAATGGTAGTTTCACAGACACCAGATTCCCCAGAGAACAGTATGGAACAAACGCTGAGACCTAATTGAACCAAGTGGTGATAAAATTAAGACAAATAATCAGATATTTACACAGTGAATTAATTGTGGAAATATGGTACTGTAGAAAGGGAGTAACCCCTTATTAAATCAGAAATACATCAGGAATACAGGTGTGTTTTTCATTTCACCAAAACAAAATGTGTCCCTCTCCTGTCTCCCTACAGATTGCATACTGTAAAGACATGCTTCACTCTGCATTTTTCACTGGGATGAGCTTGGGGACATTCTTGTACTGGACATAAACCAGAGCAATAGTATGTGTCAAGAGAATAATGGAAGTACTTTACTCAGATTGACTTATAGTTCTATCTGTTCCCTTTTAATAGAAGACCAAGCATATGTAATTATGACAGAAGACAAATTACTTCCAGGCTACTCTTTTACTGGAGCAGCTAAATGATTTTGCTCCAGGAATTTGATAGAAGAATGTAAAGAATTGCCAATATTTTTCCATCCCTGCACACAAAATAATATATTAAAGGCAAAATGCTCCATTTACTGCAACAGCAGTTAGGAGATTTTCATACAGTCAGGAAATTGTGAGCTGAATTTCTCCTGGAATATTTGCTATAGCTTCTTGCGGATAACGTGATTAAAGGGCCCTTCATAAGGGTTATTTTGCACCTCGGCTGGGATGATGCCAGTCATTCTTGAGGTTTTTCATGTCTTGTAGAAAGTGGACAAATGGTAGCTATCAAGCATGTAGGTGGGCCCTGAAACATACATAGCCAGCAATGAGGTTGTGAAAAAGCGGGGGGGGGAGGGGCAGGGGGAACCAAAAAAAAAAAAACAGAAAACAACATAGATGGACAACTGGATGGGGCAGGAGAAAAAGAGAAGCCTGTAACCGTTTTGCACATTTTGTTCCCAACCAAGTTATGCTATAGTGCCTTAAAGACATTACCCTCCTCATTGCTCCCCACAAGCACCTAACAGACCTTTCTTCTTCACAGTCCTAGAAGAAATTGTAATGCCCTTGGTGCCATCTTCCCCTTTCAGTCACTGATTATTCACTCAATTTACCTGAGGCCATTTCATGCCTTCTGAAGTTCCAATAATTTATTACCTTCTCATTTTGACCTTTCAATAGAAACCTGCATCTCCTGTTGATAAGCAACAGAAATGGTAGCATCAAAATGATAGCTTTATTGCATATGTGAACTCACTGGTGCCCTAGTCTCTCCACTCTTTCTATATACCTTCTCCTCAGGCTCTTAGGTTGCACTATAGTCTTCCCCTTGAAGAGAGTTCCTTCCAGTAAACTACCAGTAATTATAGCCAGTCCCTGTTTGGGCTGTGCAAAGAGAGAGGAAGCTCACTGCTGAGTAGTCATCTAAAGCAGCGTCCAGACTTAACTGACAGCAAGGCCTGCCTGATGACTCTGGCTCCTCTAATCGCTCAGGTGGAGCTCAAACATTTCTGTTCCTAAACCCAATGCAAAACAGAGCTTAAGTAAAACTGGGTTTCTGCTGCATTCCTGTGCTTAAATTTAGGGGGCAGCCTTGGCTGCAGTGACCATGAGATGGCAGAGCTCAGGATCCTGCGAGGAGGAAGCAGGGCAATAAGTAGGATCGCAGCCCTGGACTTGAGGAGAGCTAGCTTTGGCCTCTTCAGGGACCTGCTTAGGGGAATCTCGTGGGGTAGGGCCCTAGAAGGAAGAGGGATCCAGGAGAGCTGGTTAATATTCAAGCATCACCTCCTCCAGGCTCAAGATCGGTGCATCCCTCTGAGTAAGAAGTCCAGCAAAGCGGGCAGGAGGCCTGCATGGATGAGCAAGGAACTCCTGTCACAACTCCGACAGAAGAAGGAAGTACACAGAATGTGGAAAAGGGGACAGGCCACTTGGGAGGAATATAGGGACATTGTCAGAGTGTGCAGGGATGCGACAAGGAAGGCCAAGGCCCATTCGGAATTAAATCTGGCAAGGGATGTCAAGGACAACAAGAAGACCTTCTTCAAATACAGCAAGAGCAAAAGGAAGATGAGGGAAAACGTGGGCCCGCCTCTGAATGGGGCACGTGCCCTGGTGACAAAGGATATAGAGAAGGCAGAGTTATTGAATGCTGCCTTTGCGTCAGTCTTCACTGCTAAGGCCAGCCCTCAGGAATTCCAGACCCTGGGGACAAAAGAGGAAGTCTGGAGGAAGGAAGACTCTCCCTTGGTGGAGGAGGATCAGGTTAGAGATCTTTTGTCCAAACTTGACATCCATAAATCCATGGACCCCGATGGGATGCACCCACGAGTGCTGAGGGAGCTGGCGGATGTTATCGCTAGGCCACTCTCCATCATCTTGGAAAGCCCATGGAGAAAAGGAGTGGTGCCTGAGGACTGGAAGAAAGCCAGTGTCACGCCAGTCTTCAAAAAGGGCAAGAAGGAGGAGCCAGGGAACTCCAGGCCTGTCAGCCTCACCTCCATCCCTGGAAAGGTGATGGAACAGCTCCTCCTGGAGGTCCTCACTAAGCATACAGAGGACAAGAAGGTGATCGGGAGTAGTCAGCATGGATTCACCAAAGGGGAAATCATGCTTGACCAATCTGATGGAATGCCTTCTCTGATGGGATATCTGGCTGGGTAGATGAGGGGAGAGCAGTGGGTGTTGTCTACCTGGACTTCAGCAAGGCTTTGGACACTGTCTCCCATCACATCCTCCTAGGTAAGCTCAGGAAGTGTGGGTTGGATGAGTGGAGAGTGAAGTGGATTGAGAACTGGCTGGATGGTAGGGCTCAGAGGGTTGTGATCAGTGGCACAGAGTCTAGTGGGAGGCCTGTGGCTAGCGGTGTCCCCCAGGGGTCAGTCCTGCGTCCAGTCTTGTTCAATGTATTTATTCATCAATGACCTGGATGAGAGCACAGAGTGCACCCTCAGCAAGTTTGCTGATGATACTAAACTGGGGGGAGTGGCTGACACACCAGAAGGCTGTGCTGCCGTTCAGAGGGACCTGGACAGGCCGGAGAGGTGGGCGGAGAGGAACCTCATGAAGTGCCACAAAGGCAAGTGCAGGGTCCTGCACATGGGGAGGAATAACCCCATGCACGAGGACAGGCTGGGGGTTGACCTGCTGGAAAGCAGCTAATTAAGCATGAGCCAGCAGTGTGCCCTTGTGGCCACGAAGGCCAAGGGTATGCTGGGCTGCATGAGCAAGACTGTTGCCAGCAGGTGGAGGGAGGTGATCCTGCCCCTCTCCTCAGCCCTGGGGAGACCTCGTCTGGAGTACTGAGTCCCGTTCTGGGTTCCCCAGTGCAAGAGAGGCATGGCCCTACTGGGGAGAGTCCAGCGGAGGGCTACGAAGATGCTGAGGGGACTGGAGCATCTCTCCTCTGAAGAAAGGCTGCGAGAGCTGGGCCTGTTCAGCCTGGAGAAGAGAAGACTGAGAGGCGATCTCATCAATGTCTACAAGTATCTGAAGGGAGGGTGTCGAGAGGATGGGGCCAGTCTCTTCTCCGTGGTGCCCAGTGACAGGACGAGAGGCAACGGGCACAAACTGAAACACAGGAAGGTCCATCTGAACGTGAGGAAAAACTTCTTTGCTGTGAGGGTGACAGAGCACTGGACCAGGTTGTCCAGAGAGGTGGTGGAGTCTCCTTCCCTGGAGATATTCAAAAGCCGTCTGGATGTGATCCTGGGCAATGTGCTCTAGAGGACCCTGCTTGAGCAGGGGGGTTGGACTAGATGATCTCCAGAGGTCCCTTCCAACCTCAACCATTCTGTAATTCTATGATTCTGTGTTGAGACTGCATCTAGCCTTACCTCAGCTTAGCGTGCCCAGGGCTCTAGACTGCTCATGGTGACGTAAGCAAATAAGGAGTAGCTCCCATCTATGCAAAAGAAACTGGAGTGCAAGGAGAGAAGGTGGTCTCAGCCAACTATGAAGCTGAGCTAGAGTTGCATCTGATCCAGGTTTCAAAAGTAGTCTGAGATCTGGTGATATAAATAAGAAAGTCAAGTAGTAATTAACCTACACAACCCTATACTGATGAATACAGTATGTTATTCACCAATAAGTAAATTCTAAATAGAAAGGATGACTGGAATTTTTTCTACATCACTAACTAGATAAGTCTCTATAAAGGAACTAAAATGATATCTCCTTGGTTAATTGTTAAACTAGAACTCTTTTTTAACATTACATGCTTAAGTCAGAACAGAAAGTCTGTTTTAGGTAAAATTGTTTGCAAACTAGATCTGTACACTGTGTGAGTGAAGATTAGGTCCTTCCAACAAAACCCTGCACTTTGCAGGCCAGGATCTAACCCTAGTTTTCTGGTTGTGTTGACTAAGTTGTGGGAATTGGCACTTCAATACGGGATTATCTTTAATTAAATGCCTTATTCATATATTCCTGGCATCTAATGACCTGTGGGGAAGAACCAGGCCTATTATTTGCAGCCACCGTCAATGGTTCTGCCACTGGGGTTAGATTCCTAGCTACTGCTTTCTAAGGGTAGGTATCCAAAAATAAAATCAATAAAAAAAGTTTTGGAAGGCAAGTACGAACTCATGCTTGAGGGCAATAGCCAACCTCTAACTATTGGTAGTAAAAGAAAACCTTCCCAGGGCAAAGAATATCTTGTAACTGACTATTGTGAGTTTTTTGCTTCTCCCGCTGAGGCAGCTGGCAGTGACCTTTGCTGGTGATGGAGTGCTGGTATGCATGACTTGCTGGTTTCTCCTCCAGCATAAGGAATTTTTATCTCCCAGAAGGAAAAAACTGTATAGGCATTGCTGTCTATAAACAACTTGATCTTCATCTAGAATTGAATATTGCAGACAGGATCTATGAGAATGCTACGCTTAAACAGCTTTCCACTGGCTGATTCAAACTGACGTGAGCTGTGTCAGTTGATACACAGGTATTATCATGGCACAGATGGTATGTGCATATTATTACTCAGGCTGCAATGGTAAACAACATCAGTTCCGACATTAAATTGTACACAGAATTATCATCATATAGGTCAGCTACTTATAATCATGGGGAGGGCTCTGACACTGTTTGACTGGATGGACAGATCTGTTGCTTCATTCCTATTTGTCAGAGAGAAATATGCTTCTTGTCCATTCCGTGAGTTTTTTCCCAGAGATCTATGCAGTCCTTTCTCTTACATGAAAGATATAAGTTGAACCTTTTTCAGCTGTTGGTGAATCTTGGGTAAAATGTTGGGCATAATTGGTAGTTTCTATTCTGTGTAGAGAATTCGGCTGCTGTGCTGAACGCTTCGTCAAGCGTTTCTTGTAAGAGATTTGTACTTGCAAGGGCAGTCCTTGCAAAGGCAAAGAAAATGGAAAAAAAATGAACTAATGCTGATTGATTAGAAGGAATGATCTGAATATAAAAGAATATATTTGCCTGTACCTGAAATCATGTAACGTTTATTTGTTTCAAGAGACTAGAATCCAAGAAATATTCTGATCCAGCTTTGCTGAAATAAGAGAAATGAATGGGGACGAAAGGGATAAGGGAAAGATGACAGTCACATGTTTTCAAATTTAGATTGGATATTTTTCATGCTAGCTCTAAGCACAAATGGGAGTACTCATCAAGTTCCCCTGATGTAAATGAGAATTTCAACAGCGTCTCGATTTACTGAGCTCTTTTAAAACTAGAATGAATGAAAAAATGTACCTATGTCTACCTTTGGAAAAGAAAGTGAAAGCAAATGAGTTAGTTATCAAAGATAAGTTCACAATGGCCTGAGGTAGACGTGATGTAGTATCATCCGAATCACCTTGCTTCAGTCCAGTAAGATTTCACAAAGCTTCCTGAATAACTCTAAGGCTTCACCAAACCATTTACTCAGAGTGGCTTTAATGTTACAGAACACCCCAGGAGGTCTGTAGACTTGTTAAAATATTAAGAAAGACATAGCTGTTAAAAGACCAGTTCTTAAATCAGCTCCCAGGTGGAATATGAAGAAAGGAGCTTCTAAGGGTTCCAAGCAGCACTGTGGCACTGAAAGCTGATGCTGTTCAGTTCATTTAGAAAATACTAGAAACTACTTTACTATGGGAATTTGGTAAAGGAATCTTTCATTAATAGGAAAGATTTGACTGTGCACTGCAAATAAAGTGATATTTACATAATTTTGAAAGATCTTTCAAAGTTTCAATATCCTTTTTTTGTGGCTTACTGTAAGCACCATATTAAACTTGCCATTTTTAATAAAAAGAAAATGTCATAATTCAGTAATTATATTGTGGGAAATATGCTTGCACTTTGGATAGATACACAATTAGGTCTTTAGTTATTCCTGACGTTTTTGTCTGAAACAAAAGCCTTTGCACTAAAATCCAACACCAAGGGGTAGTTGTCAGCACATATTAAATTTAGTCTGGGTCCAGATCCTATGAGGTTTACAAAATGCACATTTTAGGGTAGCTAAAAAAATCATTTAATTACGAACAAAACTCCCCATGTTCATTTATGCCTGAGTAATTGCTTATCAGGATACAACAAGAATATGCCTTTATTTCAAGGTTCAACTGTTCTCCTGTTTACAGCTTCTTGGTGATTCTGCCCTTCCGCTCCTCCAAATATTAAAATAAATGATTGTTTCCTTGTCATTCAAGATTATGTCAAAAACATTTCCCCATTGGGCTATGTGTTTGGTCATCACTATTTTCTTTATATAAATGCTTTTAACTTTATTCCTTTTTCACCAAAAGACTTTGCAGGAGATTCATTTGACTAGAAAACTGTGTGCTGAGGAGCATGGGCCTGCTAGTGTGTTGTGGGAATAATAGCCTGGCCAACCAGCATAACCCATCTGAAACACTTATACTTTAAACTACTTGATATGATAAAAAAATTCCTGTGCAGTATCGTACCAAGTACAGAGGGGTGCATTTTATATCAGACTTGGTTGAAATTAAATATGTTAATTTAGACAAGGAATAAGAAGTATTTCCAGATAGGCTTTGTGGTTTGTTTGTTTCAGAGATTTTTTACTGGTTTTAAATATCTGAAAATAAAGAGTATTCAATATGTGAATTTCGGGTGGAATGGAAATTATGATTTTCATCCAGCCCTAGAAACTGGCTCTTTATTGGCAATAATGGAAGGGAACTTTGTAAGTAGAATAATTCTGTTGAAGGAAAGGAGGGAGGAAAGTTAAGGCAAGGAGGAAGATGAAGGAAGAGTATATATCTGCTATTTAAACTTCTTCCAGAAACAGTAACAATAATGAGCCTTAAACTGAAGCTCTGTTCAGAGAGGTTTAAGATTCACTATAATAATTTTTCATAGATCTTTTAGGAAAACCTCATTTGTGCGGCATCACAATCTAGTGTGATGAAAAAATGAATTAATAAGACATATCAGCAATTGATTTAAGATAGTATTTAAGTCCGAAATGACCTCTTTTTATTTCAGTAGTCAGATTCATCTAATATCTGGGATATTCTATATACTTAGCTTAATACACAGTGTAACCTTGTTCACTTGTGTTGCACAGAAAAAAAATAATTGCAAAGTGTTTTTGCAACTAGAAGGAATACATATCTAAGGTTTCTTGCTCTTTGAGCCTTTGTGCTGTTTAACAAAATCATGAGAATAAAATTTGTCTTGAAATTTTGATATATACAAACAGGACAAGGGCTGCAGCTCATAAAGAAATCCTGATTGAAAGATTTATCTGCTGGAAGAAATCCATGTGGATAAAGTGGCTAGATAAGAGAGGATGGAATAGCATACAGTAGAAATAAGTTCTTATGCTTTTTGCAAAATGGAATTCCTTTGTTCTTTGTATAAAATATTTTAATAGAAAGGCTCAATGTGCATATTAATTGATGGGATTTAAGAGTATCTGATATGAAGCCCATACACATTACTTCTGATTGTCTCAGAAATAAAGTTTAATGGAGTATAAAAAAAATAAAAATGTAATGCTTTCTTTCTGTGCCATCTGAGAAACACCTGGACAGTACTCAATTGGGAATGAGTGCAGAAAAATAACTGGTGTGCTTCTGCAGAGTATCATCCTAATAGGTAACACATTAGGAAGAAGCTTTGCTGTATAAGAAAAGCAGGATTGGGTCCCACCTCTGTTTTTCTCCTTGCAGCAAAGTTTGTATGTTTCCTATATTAATTAAAAAGCAGGTTGCCTTTTGGGCAAGTAAACCCTGCCCAGATCTGCTTAGCTGAAAGTTCTATCTAGCTTGAATAGATAATCTAATAAAAGATATTATCTCTTCCTACAAATCTTGCTCAATGAGACTAAAACATATTTTCTGTTAAACCCTGCCATGGTCTTGATTCAGGAAAATGCTTAGGTGTGCACTGAAATCTGTCCCTTTCTGAGTAGTACTTAACATAATGACTGACTTTAAGCACATGCTTATGTTCATTGATTCCACAGGGAGAAATATGCAGTTCAGATTAAGCATCTGCTTAAGCACTGTCCTATAGAGAGATGCTTTCCAGAACTGAAGCACTGATAAGCATATTTAAATTAAATATAATGCAATTATCTTATACTCGCAGAGATTCCTCCACCATTTTATTCCTCCTATTAGCAATAGACCTAAAAGATATTGCAGCTCTTTAACACTATGCCCAGTACTTCACACGTGTTATAAAACCTACCATGGCAGTCTTGACAATCCCTTTTACACTCCCTGACAGGCTTCACTTGTGAAAGTTGGAATAAATAGAAATTTGGTTAGTGCAGGAAGGTTAGGAAGTGTTTACATGGTCTGCAATTGTGGTCATCTGTATCCAGCCAAAGGGGAACCTCTAATTTTCTAGTTTATGTAATTGAATTTTTAACTGCTGCACAGTTGAAAGCCATTTTTTTTTTTCTGGGAGAAATGAACTCTAATTATAATGTACGCAGACTGAAGCATTTAAATAAACAAATAGTGGTCTATTCTTGACATTTCCTCTTCTAGAAAAAATAAAAAAAGAAGAAGAAAAGAAGAAAGAAAGGAAGAAAGTAAGAAAGAAAAAATAAATCCAACCTCAAGGAAAGAGTCCAATATTTTACAAAGAAATTACTTCCTATAATCAAAATTGCCTTGCTATTTAGTCAAGGAATTTGGATCTAGTAGGCATACTAATGATTTTAAAAGACAACCAGATGCATTTTTCAGTTTACACTTTCTGTTTTTTTCTTATTTCAGTAATTGCAGCATATGTTCTTTACATATGAACAGTTAATGACTAACAAACATCTGAGAAATTGAAATGCAACAGGCAGTTCTGGAATGGAATACTGCCATGGAAAAGTAGCAACCCAGGTACACCGTCTTCTCTTAAACCACTCTTTGCTGATGGTTCTCGTTAAAAATAAAGGAGAAACAAAAGCTATTTGTGACATCTATAAAATATTAAGGTTTCCCCAGACACTCGGAAAAGGATGAGCTATGCTTCAAGGACTCTGCAATATGAGCCGACTACACATACAGAAAAATGCTAGAAGTAAGGAATAAGGTCTGAGGATAAAATTTATCTTGCTTGGCACAATTAATAATCAACTGCACTAGTGTAAGCAACTTCAAAGTGGCGGGTAAACACTGCCAGTCAGAAATGACAGTTTACCACCCATGTTAAAAATAAAGTAATGATTCCCCAGCCTTTTGTTTCTAAGAACACCTAACCTTTGGGACCTAAATTAAAGGATAAGTGACATTTTTCCAGTCCCTTTGCACTTACATAGGGTGCTTCATTATAAACTGATTTTATAGTACCCAGACCTACTGCCTCTTCACTACGTTTAGGAGGTCTCTCCAGACGCAAAGAGCCCTCATGGTCCCTCCGGGCCTTGTCTATTGACCATGGAGCCTCTGTCTGTTTTGTAGACATCCAAGCTTTATTGGCATCCTGTGTACAATAGTACAAAGCACAAAAGATGCCTCTTGGGAGTCAGCTTAAGAGAGACTTAGAGGTTAGAATAGGACATACCATGAGCAATACTCTGCCTCAAACTCAATTTAGTTCAATATGACCATATCTGATTGGCAAATCCTACTCAACAGAAGAGCATGCTGTAGTCCTCCCCATCCCAGTGCTCTCTGCTTAGCTACTCCCCTTCCTCCTCCTCCCACACTCTCTCACTGGTGTAAGTGGAGAGGATCACTGAGGTCCTATTTTTGTGTCAAAGGTGTATGCATATGTGAAGAAAGAAGACAGCTTTTCAGTGACTTTCTCTCTTTTCTTGCTGTTGAAAAGCTTCATAGCAAGGTTGGATTCACAGACGCCAGATAGTTTCATTCTAATGACCCACAGAATGACGCCATCAAAGCATCATGAACTTACCAAGTATATAAAACCACGAATCAGTTCTGCCACAATGGGTGTAGGAAGTAGAAGAACATGCTCACAGCTGACTACCAGACAGATTACTATCCGGACCTAACTAACTGCAGAGAAATCCTTATCAGAGAAAATTATTTGAATCATGCAGTCTAAAATGCCACCGTATCTCAGCTTAAATATCACCAAACATAGGTGTACTATCTGATTAGTCTATAGGGTTCACTATAGGGTGAACGCATTTGGATGCTTATCTCTA
This sequence comes from Struthio camelus, assembly GCF_040807025.1. Classification (NCBI taxonomy): domain Eukaryota; kingdom Metazoa; phylum Chordata; class Aves; order Struthioniformes; family Struthionidae; genus Struthio; species Struthio camelus. The sequence goes on along the minus strand of NC_090942.1, from coordinate 175,305,263 downwards.
TATACATTGATAAGATATCTCTGGCAGTTCACATGGGAATGATCTAAAGCCCACTGAAATCAAAAATGAATCTTTGTATTGCATCATTGGTCTATGGATTAGACCTGCAAAGAACAACAGCAAGAGGTAAATTTTTAAAGCTCTGAACTGTGTCTCATTTTAGACACCCATTAAAAAGCAAAAATGCTTCCCTAAAGCTACCTTCCTGTGTTTTCTAGAAATCATTCTGATGTCTTTGAGGAAATGGTTTGATTTGCAATTGAGTTCATTTTCATTCTATCTGAACTGATCAGTTCATTCGTCCATACAAAGGGTTTTAAGATTCTTTCTTTAGCTTGCTTTTTATACCATTTCTGTTTACAGGTTATCAGATATTCAATTCAAATTATCCTGGGCTGCCAGGCAAATTTCTCAGGTAAGCTATTATATATTTGGATAAGCCTGACTCCAAGGGAATATCTGTGAAGTCCCTTGAATAATTTACTGAAAAAAAGGCAGGACCATTTGCATGCTCAAGCTAATTTGCCTGTTGTTACAGAGAAGGTTTATGCCCTGTATCGATCATGAAACAATGGAATTAGCATAAGTAAGTTCATAAACAAGAAGTAGAAAATAAATAAGTATTTATTAATGATATATGATATATTAATGGAAAATGACTTGCTTTCATTCAGAGAAATATATGTAATCATCTGTTAATCTTAAAGAGGAAATCATATGGAAAATAATCAGTAAGAAACAGGAACTGTAGCTTAGGTCCTCAGAGATACTTTAGCATCTAAGTGCACATTTGAATATTATAATAGTCTGTTAGCTACTATGTAGTCTCTACCTATGTATCTGCCTAAGATATCTATTTTTTCACCAATGTGCAGGCAGATTAGGGAAATTAGCACCCCAAAGACCAGCACTCTATCTATCTCAGGCAAAAGTCTCACTGATTCTGAGGCAGCCTTCTTAGAAAAAAAAATATTTCATTAACTGCAACACCACAGCTGTTCCTAATTCCTTTAAAATGCTCAGAAACTTCTTAGGCAGTTTAGGCCAGAGCTATGAAAGGCTGAGGGTCAAGTTCATGCTGTACTGAGGGGCACTGATGCACATTCTGCCTTCTCCCAGAAGTAGCATTTGAGACATTGGACAGTTGTCCAAGATTGGGTCAAATATCCTATATTGTATATATTTTGAAATGTTTATTGGTACCTATCTTTGGCCAATGAACTGCTAAGATGTTGAATTCACATCCTTTTCTTCTTTGTTGCAGCCTACTTAGCTTAGCTCGGAGCGGACTATTTCTTAGATGTCCAACTCCCCCACTGCAACCGTTGAGGATCCTGCAAATGCAATAATGTCCGACAGCTTGGTAGCAGGATCGTTGATATATCACTAACGAATGGCCTAAACCCTTCTGAGGACCTAATCTGTGTATAACAGTTACCTGGGATAAACATTTGGAGAAGCAAGAAGATTTAAATATTTTTAGAGGAATACTTTCTTCAAAAAGATTTAAAGTACGAAATTTTTCAACCATAAAGAAGGAAAATATTGAGAATTTACAGAACGCATAGTTGCACTCTCTGCTGCAGAGAGACAAGATAGATGAGAAATAGATTCTCAGAAAGAGTAGATAACTAAACCACTGTTAGTTTTAATAGTGTATTAATAGCATTTAATACTATATTTAATAGTATTAACAGATGAGAACTAGAATTTGAAGGTCCTCATTAGTTTATAATTTGGATTAGCCAGGTAAAATCCAACAGAAACCAATTAGGAACTTTTCTGAGTAAAGTCTGAGTAAAACCTGAGTAAAATCTGTATAAAGACTTTCCTTATGAAAACTGACAAAGGATTATAAGTTACAACTGGAGGACACCGTGACTGAAGCCAGAAGACTTCCGTTTAGTGCTGGAAGTCTTTTTGATGGATCAAGTTATAAAACAATACACAGAGATCAGAAAGAAATTCCATCTACTTAAATATTATGCTAGATGATTGATAGATGTTTGGAAGATACCATCATCATTATCCTGCCTGATAGTGGCTACTGCTGGAGACGGGATGCTGAAGCACAACCTGGTTCACAAAGATGTTCTCAGTTCTTGTGGCTGCAAGAGACAGAGGAATGGTCACTCCACAGGAGAAGCAGAAAAGCCCACTTAACATAGCAAGAGTTATTGGTGAGAAAGTGATTCTAAATGTGCCTAAAGGATGTTGAACTTTTACTCCTTATCCTCATCTCCTAAGTGTTATGTTATTTAGCAGCACATTTGTGTGATAAACAGCTCTGAAATATGTGATAAATGCAGGAGTAAAATTAGAAGAGGAAAAAAAAAGCTGACAAAACTGAAAGTCCTCTGCTACTTAAAACTGGCATCTTAGAATTCAGCGTCAAAAGCCATGGATGGTGTCAGCATGAGCAATGTCAAGAGAACATTGGTTAGGAACCAGTTAGCTGCAGGAAAGGTTTAATTCGTTATACTTAGAGGCATTTTTTTAATTCAGCAGAGTACTGGTTTATATTTTAAGGAAAAAAGTCTGTTTTTTCATTAAAATGTATTACCAGTTTTCTATTAAAGGAACTGGTAACTAATACATGCAAAAGAGAGTGTCAGTGCTACATTTTGTTAATGCAGCGGACAAAAGCAAGCTATGTCAAAGGGACAACTGTCAAATTTACTTCAGGCACGAACTGACTGAAATCAAAATGATTGCATCAAGTAGGATTTTGGCCTCTTATGCCTCTAACAAAGGTCTCCATCTTTGTGATTGTGCTTATTCTGCTGATAAGGACAATTGTTGAGACTCCAGCAATATTATGTATCAAACATGCAATTTTCCTATCGATCTGTTGGAATTTCCCTACTTTTCTGCATATATTATAAAATAAGCTGCATTCATCGACACTGCATACATGTTGTTGATGTTAGTGTCCTGAAAGGAAAAAGAGAGAGGGAAAAAAAAAAAAAAGCTACTACTTTATCTTTGAACTCGCCAGGCTGCAACGGGAAGTAGTTAATTCCCCATGGCTAGGCACAAACATTCGCTCTCCTGTGACATGTGTAAAGGTTGCTGTTCAGAGCAGACTCTTTTCAGGACCCATTTCTTCTGGGCACTTACATTTCTAAACCCCTCAAGAGGGCTGCACTTGTGAAAAAGAGAGTGGAAGCACTGGTTTTCTAGTCTAAGACTACACCAGCATTTTTGTGAACAAACTTCGGATCAGTCCAGAGTTGAAAGTGAACATGAAAAGTGTCAGTAACTCTAAAAAGTCTTTTTTGTGGTGCATCTGATTGACCCACATTACGATGTACAATAGCATGAAAGAGTGTTAGTAATCAGTGCTAATGAATACATGTACCTACCTGATTCATATACTGGGCATTACCCTTCACTAATGCTTTTGTTTTGCATTCATTAAAATTCCCATCATGACACAAAATGCTGAACATTTACTATAACAAAAACAAAAGCAAACAAAAAAATGAGACACATTTATTGCAAATTTCAGTCACAAAAGATATAAATAAGGAAATCACATAGCACAGGCACATTGTCCCAATCCTACTCTACTTTAGTTCATTAATTAATGTTTTTAGAAAAGATATTTACAGTGAGACCTCAGGCAAATACTCTGAGAGAGCTTGTGGCATAATCCTTCCCTGTCCTCTCCTATTCCCCTTCCCCCACCTGCAAAGGAGACTGGTTACTCATTTCTCTTTTTTCTTTAGAGGCCAGTAAGGACTTAGAGAAACTCAGTCTTCATGGCTTAGATTTATATAAGCTACTTCATAAATCCTTCTCAAGCAGACTTATTATACAGGTAAAACTGACATTTGCTTACTGAATTTTGGCAAAATTATTATTGAAGTGGTTTAGATAAGAACAAGATCTTACCAAAAATGTATCCTTCTAAGCTACAAAAAGCTAATATTTTATTTTTTGCTACAATATTAAGCTTTACGAATTGTCTAGCTATAAAAAATACCAAAAAGTTTCATTCCAGAATAACAATTGACTATATCTGAGATGTTTCTAATACAAGATATCATAGCTATACACTACAATAATTTTAATGTTTTGTAAAAATAAATGTTAATTTGAGTATTACATTTTATTACTTTATACAAGAAAATATGTAACAGTTAGAATCCATTCCTTACTACATGAAAAAGAATTAGATGGTGAAGCATGTGCAGCTACACCTCTGCAGACTGCTAGAAAAGAAGTATTTGAAGAAGTTTTCAATAAATGCTCTTCTAGTCCCACCTGTTAAATATAAGGGCTTGAGATTATGAAAGTCTTATTTGAATTAGTGATTCCATGAAAACTCTTAGAGATTACTGCCTGGTGGTATTAAAGTGGTACATGACATCTGCTGAGAAGAACAGGAGAAAAATGGTCAGTTTTACTCAGTATGCCATCACAAAAAGGACTTGTATAGACTTGTAGTTTCAAGACAAATAAAGACTTTTCAGCAAGTAATACACTACCAGAGAGTAGGCTTAAAAAGCTAACTTTTTCTGCACCTCTCTATTTTTCTACGCCACTGAATGCTAAGGGGCTATGATTGATGTGATTTTCTGTGAGAAGTTCAGGAGTAGAGGAATCCAGAGAATAAAGAGAAGTAGATGTCTGGCTGTGCTCAGGGACATGATTGTGCAGCTACTAATCTTTCCCCAACCTGGAGTTCCAGCTAAAAATGTATCTGGTAGAAGCTGGTAGAAGAAAGCAGAAAAGTTTTTTTTTTAATTTTTAGAATTTTTTTTTAATTTTTTTTTATTTTTTTAATTTTTTTATTTTTTTTTTAATTTTTAGAAAATAAAACAAGAAAAGCATGCTCAGTGCTATCTCAGCATTAGCACTTGTGTTAACTTCTCCGGGCTAACACAAAACTAAGGGGAGATCTTACTCCTGTTTGCCTGGCTGTCGTGGGATCTGTTTGCTGAGATGAAGTCTACCAGACTGAACCCTCCAGGGCTTTAGGCAAAGGATTGATTAATTTGTGGATTAGTTTATGAATTCTGATAGGTGATCATGTAGGAGCCATGCTGCTCCCACCTCCCAAGATAGCAGCTGTTATGAGGGTGCATCAAAGCAGGTAAAAATTTACCAGAGAAAGCATAGATATTATGGAGATAAAGAGTTATATGGCATGAAGGATCACTCTCTTGAGCATGGGCTCCAAAATCGGGCCTACATGTCCCGATTACATGTCAGGAAACTGCATTGCAGCCCATGAGATAATGAGGTTTCCTAAGTGGGTTATAGATCTGAACCATCATCATTCTGCTTTACATATAGAAAGTTGCAGAATTTAATTAAAATCGCCATGTTCCTTAAGCAGGTATGACTGGAATATCTTCAACAATTAACCTCTATGCAGATTCTTAGCTCCATCAGATCTGGGCTTAGTGCCACTGGGATTTTTTACTATGTCGATTATTCCTGTTCAGTTGACATAACTAATTCCATTCAAATCTCACTTTCCAGTCAGTTAATCACCACTTAAAACTTCTCTCTTTTTTTAAAGACTTTCTCTATAATTCAAATGACCAGCCCTCTGATTCTACCAATGTGTAGCTTATGCAAGTTAGCAAGGTATCCTGATTGTTACAATTAAGTTTAAGTCTTATTCACATCCCGTCTGTGCTTTTTATGTTCCTACTCTAGTGGTGTCAGTGTTTTCCACTCATCATAACCCTTCAGATCACCCATTTTATAGGTAGTTGCATGATTTTTCTAAGACCATGATAAGTTGGTAATATATGAGAACAGAATCCAAGCATTCTGATTCTTAGCAATTTGTCCTAAGTACGCTTAAACATCCAGATAAATCAGGTTAGTGCTGGAAACATAGTGATGATTACTGGTAGAAGGGAAGTGCATAGGTTTTGTGCCAGATTTCTCAAAGCACAGTGGACAAAAATTCTAATGGAATAACTAAACACAATAGAAATCAATTTAATTGCAGATAAGGACCTAGCAGTATATTTTATTTTATACTTTTTCTAGAAATAAAAGCACTGGATACTGACTGTATCAGCTAAAGCAAAGATGCAGTACTGGTGTCTGACCAGGGCTGCGCTTTAGCCTCTACCATCATCCTGTACAACTGGGGTCTGTTTGCTATGAAAGAAGAAGGAAAACAAACAGAAACTCCAAACCAAAAAACCCCAAACAAACAAAAAAAGGTTTTTTTCCTGAAAAAGAGCAAAAATAGACTTTAGCTGATCCTCTCTAATTATTCTTATTGAAAGCTTGGCTTTTTAAAGTTACTTTAAAAAAAGTTGGCTTTGTTGCGGGGAAACTCTACCACATTCTGTGCAGCAATGGGGAAGCCTGGTTTTAGGCATGCTGCATTTTGAACCTCACCCAAATGATCTGCTTCTCATCCTTATTTACTCAATTTCATGATATGACTCAACTCATTAAACATTTCAGACTTAAATTAGGTCCAAGAGAAAGTGTTTCCATCCCGCCAAGGCATCCTGGGATGGAGTTCCATTATCTCTCACACTCCTAAACAGGGACTTCCTCCCACTCGATTCTGAGTAATAATTTGGAAGTGAGACCTTGGTATTCCCTCAGAGTGACTAGGCTAAGCTTGCAATTCCGTATGAATCACTTGTACAGTAGGTACACTGGGAGAGGGTAAACCACGCTGTAATTGATTTTCAGGTTGTAGCCGGAGTGTGTATTTTCCATTCATTTCATTTGCTTCATCAGCATCAATTCAGTCTTCCAACAAACCACACCCTTGTCAAAAATTATCTCAGGAAAAAGAGGTTGAGCAAGCGTGGCCACTCATTTCCCCCAAGGCAAATTGTCTCATACCAACCTTCAGAGGATGCTGTCATGAAGAAACTAGAGATCTTGTTACTTTTTATGCCTTGATGAAGAAGCTGCTGCACCTGCTGTGTGACGGTAATTACCAGGATCCTGTATTTTCCAGCCTCCTTCGAGCAACTTTTTCACTAACCTTCCCTGGAACTGCTCTGCTCAGTTCTCCTGGGTTCTCTGTGGTTCCAGATGGAAGACCAGTAGCTCTTGAGATCAATAATGTTAAAAACCAGTAGTCCAAGAGATCCCATTTCAGAATGAAATTGGCCAAATGAAACTACCTAAGAACTGGTTGATATTCTCTTGGAGCACAATTTTATCTCTAGAGACTGAACCGCCTTCTTTAGAACATACTTTTGAAGGCTGCCTGATGAATTCTCTAATTCCACAAGTTCTGTTTTTCAAGAACCATAGAGCCAGGATTTGGGCCAAAAACTATATTCATAAAATTGTCATATGGTAGTGCATTCTGTAACAAAGCATTATAACAAATGGGATCTGGAAAGAAATCAATTACTATCATCAAAGACTAGGTATCTGTTCCCTTATGAACAATATGATCATGCATATTTCATTTTCACATGTATAATAGATTAAAAGAAAAAAAATGATGACCACTATATTTACAAGTAGACTCATAGCAACTGGAAATCAGATCATAAGCAAGCATCTAGATTTTTTAAAGGTTCAAATGACTAAAAGTTGTCACAGAGAAAAAGACTCTTATTTAAATGTCTACATATGGGCTTAAGCCCAGAAACAAAAAGGAATTTACAAATTGTGATACTGAACATTGCAATACCTAAAAGTTGCATGAACAGAATGGAAAACACTGAGCTAAGCTCCATTTACAATGATGAGCAGAGGATTAGGCTTCTACAAAGGGGATCTAGACTAATCATCACGTCAAATGGTGATGTACCTTCCTCAATTAGTAGGACCTGCTACAGAGACATATCTGAAATTGTGGTGGAAAACTTTATCTTGGGGGACTTAGTCTTTTATGGGTTTTTCTATGATCAGTAATGAACATTTGGCAAGAGTCAATTCAGAGCATCTATATTTAGATTCACAGGAATCCAGCTCAGTTTTTTCTTTGAATGTATAGGTGAATAACCTGAAAACCTATCTGTAAGAGCCATGAAACGAACGCTAAGAATGCAGGCATAAACCCATTGGCTCAGTCATCATCGCTAAATAAAAGAGGATCAGGAAGAAGGTTGATCACTGAATCTCTAATGGTTCACAGTATTTAATTATTCTATCTCTCTATTTCTGTTCTGGACCTCTTCATATAGCTTTCTCCAAGATATATCTTCCCTAAGGGGTCTAGCTCTTGGCAGCTTGAGGGTGGGTCAATGTCCTAATATTCTCTTTTATTGATCAGTAGAGCGGGTGTTATTGGTCTAAGCAGCTGCATTAAGCGAACTGGATCACCTTTAAAGGATTTGTCTATATATTCCATTGGCTTTATCAGGTCCTCAGGCACTTACTTTAGAAAGATTTCTTCATCTCTTCCCCATTAGAGCTAAATACTTAAAAATTAAGCCCACCTTTGTCTGATTCAGCCACACTACATACTAGACTTAAATATTTCTTCTTATTTTCTACTTCACACACTGAGTACAAGCAGTGAGAATAAAATAACAGTGGACTAAAGAAACCTGTATGCTTGAGGCCGGTTGATATGGGATCAGTAACCACAGGACAGAAAGAAACAAAAGGAAGATATACTGATACTGCTCTAGATCAAAGCAGGGAAAAGCAATTGCCAGAAAGGTCACTGGAACTGGAATCCAGTAAGAAGGGCTGGGGACTTGGCACTGAAAGGGCACTCTTCACACTCCTGTCTCAGGAGGCCCAAGGGCCTGCTTGCTTCAATTCTGCAGAGTGACTGCAGAAGGGAAGTGTTTTTACAGGTCAGTTCCTCTCCTCTATAAAGAAGATGATAATACTCCATGTATCTGCTCTGCTTGTTATCTCTTTAGGACAGAATTTAACTTTAGCGAGCAGGGGAGCAGAGCTGAGCACACTACCGCCCAGGTCCTGTAATGTAGATCGCAGCAGCAGGCTGGCAATGCTTCAGAGACTAATTCTGCAAGACAAGTGAGGATTGTTCTCTTTGCACCTTTCCTTGCTACCGAGAATTGGAAACTTGAGCGTGAGCAGGGCTTTGAGGTAGTGTAACCCTAACACCTTGCAAGCCACATCTTGCCTTCATTTTGCAGAAAAGCTTTCCTGGGTGAATGTGATTTTAGTTATGAAAGTTAAAGTGTTGACACATTCGTATTAAGAATAAGCAGTAACAGGTGTCACTCAAGGTTTGTGTTCTTTATACTGAAGCCACTTTAAGCCGAAGGGTGCTGTACACTAACAAAATGTCAGTAAAACTACCGTGGTACCTCTTATTCATGGGAATCTTTCCAGTGTAAGCAGGGAAACATTTTTCTACTTTATCTTAGTTTGCTCAAGGAACTGAAATCATCCAGTATTGAGTCACGTGTCATTTGCAGAGCCCCTGACTGCTGCATAGCAAATTCTAAGAAATCCTTTATTCAGAGTGTCCTCTGGTTCTACAAGCATTGGAATTTGGGTGACCACAGGAAGCAGTTGAGAGGTTTCCAGCCTGACCCTATCAGCCATCTCACCACAAGAACTTCCTATTTTGGCTGAGTCCCTTCAATCAGTTTGAGGCTGCTCTTCATGATCAATAGGAGTGAGTTTAAGGATGGCTTGTTTGCCTTATGTTTGTGAAGTAGTTCTTGTTCACTGGCTTCTCTTTCTTACATCAGAGCTACTCCTGTTTGCTTTAATACTTTAAACCGTTTCTAATTTTACGAAGAGAAATAGAGAGAGAAAGGTGTATAAAATGTCTTATACTAAGCCTTTTGAAAACTTAACAGTAAAATGAATAATATGGAACTCAACAGAGAAGACTTGAGATAAAAGCAATAATAATTATAAGATAGAGGGTGATTTTATAGGTAGACTGCACCTAAATAATGACATACTATAGCATTTAAAACACATTTATATCTGAAATGTCTGTAAATTACATTGAAATATAAGTATAAATGAAATTGCAAAATTTACAATATAGAATATTAATAGAAATATGACATAAATATAGGGAAATAAACATAACACACTGTGAAGCACTATTTGCTTTTATGTAACTGTTAAAAAGTTTCATTACTGTAGGGGGAAAACAACAGACACAGCACAAAGCCATTAGTGTCTCACGAAAATAAGCTGATGAAAGCTGCCTCAGTAACTGAAAGGGATTTGCATTCATAGATTTCTAGAGGTATAGGTAAATGAACGATCTCAGTTACTGGAAAATAATATACGCATTAGATGGCTTAACATTTGAATAGGGCAAAAAGAGTGCATCTTGTCTGGATCAGATCCTTGCATCCTACCTAGAAAATAACTGTGAATTTGTTGTTTTTCTTTCTCAGAGAAGCTCTTCTTTTTCAAGTAGAAGTAAAGCAGAAAAAATATATAATTGTTTTGTGTAGCCTATGGTCTGTTAATCGCAAACTCAGCGGAGATATATAACACCACTTAGTGGGGGAAAATAGAGATTAGTTTGACTGAAATAAATGTTTACTCCCTAGCAGGACATGTAGACTACCTAGAATGCTGTCACTGTGCTGTTCAAAAGTTATATATATTAGTATTAGGTAATTTAGTTAATTTGTAAGATCTCTGAGGTAAGAATTTTATATAGTTAGCTGGTTTTAGGAAATCTAGCACTAAAAAAAGACTTAATTATAAAACTGATGAGAAAAACAATTTTTTCTACATTAGATTAGGCCATTGATTCATGATAATATCTTTCCTCCCGCATGGACCGATGTTATTTTAGACGGCAAACAAGCCCTTTTAATATACCTAGCCACGTGGACGGTGTTGGAAATGAAAATATGTGATGACCTTCTTTGGTGATTGGTTTCCAAAGCCTGGAATAAAGATTACCATCCTAGATAGGGTATCTGGGAAGAGGATGTTCATCTGCCAAAGGAGACTGAAACAAAGCTCATTTGATTCTGTATCACACTGTAAGACCTAGGTAATTTCTAATAATGCCCCAAGGAAAAATATATAGCTAATGAAGAGCAGAATCAACCCTCAAATTTAGCTTCCTGTTTTCATATTCATCACGGGTACATGCCTATGCAAAAAAGATTTTCTCATAAATCATAAAAAATAATCTGAAAAATCTAATTATTTCTTCAAAGCGGCAGTGACAAACACTGGATATTTTGGCAGTACTTAAAGTTGTAAAGTGTTTCAACCATCTTCCACAACATACTTTCAGCAAAGAGCGATCTAATATTTCAAAAGGATGTATCAGATTTCACAAAAGATGATAAGCTATATAGAAAGCACGTTGATTTACTTTTCACCTTCGTGTTCGACCTTCAGATGTGCTAAAATCCTGTTGCTTGATTTTCGGTTGTGTAACAAAGCTTTAAAAGATACATGTGAACAGTTCCACGAGATTGCTTCTGGAAGGAGATCAACAACTGGCAGAAGAAGAGCTGCGTTCGGTTCTTCCCAGCATGTGCCCTTCTAGGAGGCTTTCAGCTCGTTCATGTGGACCTCCCCTTCCTCTTTTGCTCCAGGCCAGCTGTGTGGTGCTGCTCTTCTGTTTGCTCTGCCTTTGACCCCCACATCCTTCCAAAGGGGCTCCTTGTGTGACTCAGGGCTTTTGCAGGCTTTCTCAAGTCAATATGAGGTTCTTCTTAAATCAGGAAATGATAGAAGTTCACATACCGAAAGATTTTTTTTTCTAAAATGCAGAAAAAACAGAACTCTTTCTCCACAACGACCCAGTACAAGTCCGGTGAATCCAGGCCAGTAAAATCCAACACAACTGAGATGATTTTGAGGTTTTGGGACAAACTATTTTGAAGCTTTGGCAAGTAGAAACAGAAAAATGCTCATGTGAGATTGCTTCAGTTTGGACCCTCATGTTGCCAGAAATGCTTTGCTTCATTTATTTCAAACTTACCAGAAAATTTTTATCCTGGCATATGATCACACCTGTGGCATTTCAGAAGGATTTGTTAGCTTTAGTGATGTTACCGCAACTCATAATCTGTCTTACAAAAAGAAGCTGGAATAGAATTAAAACCGTGGAAAGTCTATTCTGTTTCTTATACATAACTATGGAGACAAGTTATTCTCCAAAATACAGCTTTGACTCTGAAAGCAAGATTTGTCATCAAGCAAATCACTGACGAGAAATGCAGCATTACTGTCTGAGTCACTGGCATTTGCCCTGTTTCCTCAGTGCAGTTCACTATGAAAAACATTGAGTTAGAGTCATAGCTAAAGCTGAAAGTGATATAAAGAGAGAAAAGCAGAAAATTGTCTTCAGCACTGAGAGGAGGAAAAGAAACTCTGGAGACCCCACTAGTATAACATTCACTGTTTATTTCCTGACCTTTAACCTCTGGAAAGATATGGAAACATAATCAAGAAAGTTGTATTGGTACTAGGCTTTAAGAAAATCTGTTAGATGTGATATTTAAATGATATTAACAGAAATTTATTGCACCACAGGAATAGGTCCTGGATCAGTGTTTTGTCCATGGTGGAGTAACAAAATTTATTCTGCAAATATTTACATTAATCTGCTGAATAAAACATATAAAAGTTCACAATTACCTTACACATCATGGCTTACTCCATGGCTCTCTGAAACAAGGTCATTATGTCCTAATACTTGAACACACCCTCCCTCCTGCATACGTACATATACATGTGTATGTACATATGTAGATGGTTTTTTTTTTTTTTACAACATCAAGCACTCACTATTGCATGAAGAGTATTTGGCTCTCTTTTGAGGCTTTGCATAGCTGTAAGGAAGCAGAACTTTCCTTACAGTTTAATCACACCTTTCTTTTCTCACTTACACTTCCAGACTTCTTCATACTGATAATGACGTTTCTAGCTAAAATCAGACATACAGAATCCTCTTTCCCCTTGGACAGACCATACACCTCTTCGAGGGTGTTTCTGGTACTATGGCTGCATTCCTTTATTTGAATGTCAAGGCTAAGTGGACTACGGCCAAGAACAAAATTATACTAAAGTCCCCGCATTGCCGCCAGATCATCTAAGCCAATGACTGAAAAAAAGTTAAAATTAATTTTCCTTCTTTCTGTGGAACTGAAATAGACATGGAGTGCAGCTGTTGTGATCTGGTTTATGGGCTATCATTCCCACCTCACTTAACTCTTACTGGTACATTTTCAAAGTGAAATAGTAGACGTTCTTTCCTCCTATTTAATGGAAGTTGTATGCTCCAGATTTCACTTAATAATTCTCCTTCTTTATAGAGTGTCGTGACTATTCAAGGTGCTTTTCAAAATAAATGAAAAGTAAGGTGACTGGATTCTGCCTACTGTTGTACTGGTGTAAATCTGTAGTGATTCTACTGACTTCACAGAGATGAGGCTGAATGTCTCTCGGTGTAATAAAAATAGACTAAAATGCATTCACCGTTATTCGGTATGGCACTAATTCATGCTTCAAAATATTATATGTATTATCAGAAACTTGTTAGCTACTTTGCTACAGGGTAGGGGTACCCAGATTAATCTACTGAGAACACAGCACTCATGACACTGAGTAAGACCAAAGATCCACCTGTTACACCATCCTATCCCTAACAGTGGCAGAAAGGATCCCCTTCTTGTCTAGGAAGAGAGTATAAGACTACCTGTTGGGATGCCTGAATACACATATACTCTGTCCTTATATAAATACTTCTTCCAGTTCCCAACCATTTGCGTTTCATGGATTTTCTTTTAATGTTTCTGTGGGCCTTCTTACCAGAGCATTGCTATTATGCCAAGATACTGTGACTGTGTAACGAATGAGGGAAGAATAGAGCCTTTGGTCTTCGTATAGTGGTTGCATAATGCTTTTTTCCTTGGACTATATCAAGAGTTAATAGAAAAGTAAAACATTTCTGACCATAAATGCCTCAAATAATGGTGTATTGGGACCTGGATATAGCATTTCCTCAAGAACTGCTCTCTATGATAAACAAGCTCTTAATCACCTTAATCACCAGTCATATAAGCTGCCAAGTTAAAAATGACATTTTACTTCTTCCATGCCAGATTTTTCAAATTATGATTTCATAGGTTGATGCACAAAAACATTTGGTTATATGAATTTTCTGATGGAACTGTTAAAATTCAATTGATTTAAATAACTAAGTATTCCTTTTGGTCTGATACTTAGTGATCTTGTATCTACATATGCAGTATATCATGTATGTTGTTATGCATGTTCTCTGCTGTACATTTGTGTATAAATCAAACACTATGCCTGTTTCGAAACTATAAATTGTATATGTATAAATAGATGACACAATGATTAAAATCTTCTGTTAAATACATTGAGCTGGAAGGGATTGTAATGAGTATATACACATTTTAATATATTCTGATATTTCAAGGAATGCTTTTGATTTAGGATCTCTCTGTAAATAATTTAATCACCTAGACCTACTTTTGTCTTGACCACTTCTTGGAAACCTAAGGTATATAAACCTGAGGTTCATCAGGATATGATTACATATCAGATACTAGGCCTCAGTCATGTGAAATGGTATCATACTTGTCAATTGTTGAATTTTGAGGCTACTTACGAGGTAAGAAACTGCATCTAAGCCAAGATACACAAAATATATTCTATTAAATATTCGGTCATGCACAACATAGGATGAACAAACAGGACAAATTCATGTAAAGGTTCTCTGCTGTACATGTACGATTCAATTAAGTAATAACTATCTAAGGATTAAAGTGAATAACTATAGTTTGAAATTCTTGTCCCATGTAAACTTCTTACTTTTTAGATTTTCTGTTGTTTTGCATATTCTAATATTACATGAGTTTGCGGAATTCTGGGGAGACTAACATTGCAAATACTTTCCATCTGTTCTGAATTTCATATTTTTCTAGGGATATTTTTGTCTGTGAGTGCGAGAACATTTTTTTGTCAAGACACTTGCTAAAGAAAACTCTTTATTTTTATGGAAGAATATATCTTTACGTATCTGCAAATACAGGTAATTATGCATTATGCATTTTGGAGATTCTGGTCTCAGTTTTGTTCATCCAGCCAGGGACCTCTGAATTCTCTCTAGTTTGTTAATATTGTTGTCATAGTTAATGAGACAGAATCTGGTCAGTAAACTTAGGCATTGAACTTGTGCTTGCATTTAAAGGACTTTGTGAAGGTGTTCTCTAATAGCAAGGGCGTGGTGCCCACAATATTCTTGGTGCTTTCAGTGACCTCTAGAAAGAGCTTCTGTCCACTGTTGAAGGACTTACCTCTCTCTCCTCACTAAATAAGGATCATAGGCAAATCTTTGTTATCTTCATTAAATTAAAAAATACCAACAAAAATTTCCAGGCTCTGAAACTCAGACATCTCTCCTGTAAAACTGTTAAATTTTGGGTTGTACCAACTAGCACTCTCCCTGACAATCCCTGCATGTTGTCTGGGAATTAGTACAGGCCAAAACCTGCTGCAATAAGCAGTTATGTGGGTTATGTTATGCCAGTTGAACTCTGCGTCAGAAAGAGACAGGATCAGGTCATTTGTCATCAGTATCGACACACAGCAGTTACTGGGTAACACCTGTTCTAGGTCATCCTTGGTAGATCCAGTCTGCTGAATTTACACACCTAGTTTGAATATAAGATTTAGAAACCTGCAAACTGCTGTGTGTCAATACTGATGACAAATGAGCTGAGACTATTAATGCTCTCATCTTCCACATGATGATCTTTTAAATGCAAAGTGAAGCCGGGCTGGCTTTATTTATGTAATATCTATATTGCAAATTTATGATTCAGATTATGTCTGCTATTTACTCTGAATATCTTTCACTCTTTTTGGTTTTTCCTTTTCAGTATATATCTATATTTCACAATATTTTTCTCAGACAGCGCAGCTTGCTTTTTTTTTTTTTTTTTAATTCATATACCTGTTACCTCTGAACTCTGTTCATGATTCGCAGCTTGTGAAATTTGCTACTTCTTTTATTATGATTATACGATCATAGGATAATTCATGTAGGAAGGGACTTCAGGAGGTCTCCAGTTCAACCTTCTGTTCAAAGCAGGGTCAGTTCTGAGGTTAGACCTTGCTCAAGGCTCCAGGTGGATCTTGAAAACTTGCAAATACAGAGACTGCATAACCTCTCTGGGTAACCTCTTAGTATAACTCTTCCCAATTTAATATGATCTCCAAATGTCATGAAAAAATTCACAGAGAATTACAATGATTCATATAGGATCTATTTCTTTGTTGGCTGAGAAAGATAGAGATTCGCTGTCTAGAAGCACATCATTTTTTTCTATTTAATATTTATCCCTTTTCAAAGCTACGTACCACATACCTTTGGGAAAGTATTAGAGGTTATTAACTGCATCCACATTCCTATTATGATCAGGAAAAAAAGCTCACTTCTGTCCTCTTCTTAGGAATTGTGATAGTATCTACTGTCCTTGTTGCACAGTTTGAGACTTCCTTCCCACTACTGAATAAGTTTCTTAAGCCATAGTTTGATGATAAAGTGAAACCTAGAATCAATATTGCAGTTCAGATAACTCCTGGTAAGAGCAACTGGAAATTTTCCAACAATAATATCAAATGTTGATCTGCTGAGAACCTGCATCTGCTGACTGTCTAAATAAAATATCACAAACTAGCATAATAGAGGTTAAGTTCAGTCTTGGCTTAGTCTGGAGTTAAAGTATATTTGTTGTCATTGCAGTGGCTGAAGTGATAGGTTGGCTTAACGAAGTATATAGCTTTTTTAATAGATTTGGGAGAGTACAAAAGGTTGCCCCTGTGCAGCAGTAGATGCAAAAAGTAATTCAGGAAAGTAGGCATCAAAATTGACAGCTTAATGGACCTACATGGAACTCTGCTACACCTAGTGAAGTTATTTTAAGTTTTGTAGGAAGTTAATCCTGCTCCAACGACTTAACTGAGGACTGTAAAAATATCTTTGCCAGGAAAGGGTATCAACATTTTAATCTACCTTGCACTGATAAAGAGAGGGAGAAGGGAGGGGTTCGTTTTAATGGAATAAGACAGAGGGGAAACAAAACACTCTTTGTCTCAAGAAATATTGCACCTGCATTAAGTTCACTGCTGAATCCTTAGTCAAAATTTGATTTTTTCCGTCTTCACCCTCTCTTCATTATTTTCAGCAATGAGGAATGTGAGGCATGTAAGCCATCTTTCTTGTCACTGACAAATTTCTTTCTTCAACTGTGAAAAAGAATAGACCTTCCTCACCTAAGTCACCATCAGTAAGTCATCTCAGCAATGCACCTGTACCTTGTAACACTATATTATACTTTTCAGGGCTTCATATTTGTGTGACAGACTTGAGAGATCCATTTCCTGCTCATCTGAAAGCTAAGGTTAGGGGTTGTATTCTGACAAGGTTTTAGGAATGTGTTGTAGATTTCAAGCAATGAATCAAGTGGAGAGATAAATCTTTTTTACATTATATTGGAACTTTTTTTTTTTTCACCAAAGAGAAAGTGCAGCTGCCATGGTACTCCTCTTTCCGGAATGACCCATTGTGCCTTCAACATATTGCACAGGAATTTGTTTATCCTGTACCTATTTTTCTTATTATTTTTATCCTTTAATATGGAAGGTTCCTGGAAAATTGATTTATGCATCCATAAATAAATAAAATGTATACATAAATACAACAAAATGTATCCATACACACACACACTTATCCTTAAAGTCGTTAGAAGGGGGTTTAACTGGAGAATTTCTGTAAGAAGCCTTTAATGGAGTGTCTTCCCAGAACACCATACTATTTTATGTCAAGCTGTTGTGTGGAGCTTGAAGAAGTTTCTCTTTTCTGAAAAATTAACGGCTGTACTGAGTACCAGATATTACTCAAGATTCATAGAGGATAAGGTCATCCCAGAGAGAGATCTTGGGATATCACAGATATTCAGGTCTCCAAGCAAAAGTATAGAAAATAGAAAACCTGTCTAGGCTGGACTGAAAGCCCTAAAAAAAGTAAGTATATAGGTAAATGTATGTAGGCAGGCAGGTACATGAAGTTGAATAAAACCTTTACAAAGGTTGTATGATTATGAGGAATCAGTAGGTTACACAACCTTGCAATAAGTAATCATATAGTCTAACTTTTCCTAATTTTTTAGAACCTGTTGGGCAGGTCTTCATTATGCAATCCCCAGGCTGGCAACAACCTGGGAAGAATTATCTGCCTGTACCACCCTGTGCTGATATACCAACCTGATACTGAAAGAAGCCTAATAACGTAAGTGCGGATAGTTTGTTTCCAATTTGGAGCTAGTTCAATCATCATGAGTGGGAGAATCTGCATATCTTGCTTCAAAGAGTAGCTATCAATATTTCCATCTCAAGCTTGCAGAGCATTTCAGATAGGATTACTCAAAAGTCTATCCTGGGTTGGTTTTATTCAATCTTTGCAATAACATCTTTAATTATGGAATATAATATATATTTATCACATTCATGTATGAAAGTAAGCTCACATGATCTGTATGCATTTATATAAGATCAAAATTCAAAATATTTCATATTTCAGAAGCAGCAAATAAATTTTTGCTTTTAGGACATAAAAGGGTGTTCAAGATGAAATACAAGCTGATTATGGACCTAAAATTTGATGTTATATATGTAAAGCACTGGAGGTAGTAATTCCAGCCTACCACATCTTGATAAACTCATCTGGGATTCCTGAGCCTTTCAACCTCATAAAAGAAAGGTGTAGCCAGTCTGAACAGAGACCAGAAGACAGGAGTCTAGAAGATAGTTACATGAAAGATAAAAGGTTAACAGAAAGTCATCTATGCTAATAGTGAAGGGCTCTGGTATTATTAAACCAAGAAAGACAAGAGGAAAGGGGGGAACATGAACCTTTAAGTTAGAAGATGAGGGTGATCATTTCACCAAATCTACTTGGGTAATGATGATGTGACAAAATCGATTTATTTGACTGCCAAGGAGATTTGAGTAATACATTTGAGAAAAATCCTCCGTGGAGTACTACAGAAAAGGAAACATTTAGGAATTATAGTATCTCTAAATCTAGTTGGAGAAAGATCCTTCAAACAGAGGATATATTTGGTTTTGCATTAAGGTAGAATGAAGAAGAAGAAGAGGCTAGGTTAAATGTCATTGGTTCCATGCTTTCTCGAGCAAATTTAAGATCTCAGTGTAAAGGTTATTGAATCAGTTTAATCACTTTTTCTATAACTCTATTATGACTGTCATTAATTGTGGCAAACTCTTTTTGCTTTTTGTCAGTCAGATCCTGTCTTTCATACTGCCTCATATTAACTCTTAAGCTATTGCTATCTAATATTTTCTTTCTTATATATTGAAAAAATAATAGCTTTCTTCAGCCCTCTGGCACTTCCCATATTCCAAAACTTCTTTGAAAACATCACTGGAGTTCTAAAGAGATCCTCTGCCAGCTGTTTTAAACATCTAAAGTGTGAATTTTATAGTTTTAAGACTTAAAGTGCCTAACTTTAGAACCTGCTATTTAACATACTGATGAAATGGAAAGTATTTCATAATTGTCCTTAGTGACAGGAACAAATTGCCTGCCTTTTCCCCATAAGTCCTTTTCTTTTTCTACTTTTATGGCTAATTCTATGTTTTCTATAAATAAGAGGGAATTTTTCACCAACCTGAATACTGAATGTTTAATTAGAAAAAAATGTGTAAGTGTGGTAGTATCCAATAGCTCTTCATATGCTTGCAGACCAAGTGATAATTCTCAAAGGAATACACAGATCCATATAACTAAGGCACATACAGAAGGGAGCACATGCCAGCCATTTCCAATGAAAGGCTGAATGCAGATGCATTTTAGTGTCTGTATATTCAAACTACAGCAAGTTAAACATTACCATGAGTCAAATGAGGCAATACTATGATTTGAATTGCTACTTTGCAATCAGAGTAGACTAAAAGTAACGCATAAGAGTAATCGCGTAATCAGCTGTCACGAGTCAGTTGATGGACAGTGATTTTTAAGTTGTCGTAACTTGATCACATATTTGAGGTCTCACACACTGACATTAGAAGAGATTTGCAGGTACTTCTAGGGATAAATTTGTACCTGAATTGGCTGAAATGATGCACCAGAATCTGGTTTAGGTAGGAGAAGATTAGATGCATTTGTATATAGATCCACCTATTAGTTTTCTAAAATCTCCTTCAGTGAAAAAATAGCTCTGGATACCAGTAAAAGACATGTGAGAAATGCAGTTTATGTTTTTTTGTTTTTTCTTTCTTTAATGGAATTTATATAGTTTCCCTGGACTAAATACTGTATACTGGCAAACTCTCTATTTTGACATTAAACTTTTTCACAGTGTTACCTATATTAATTAAACTTGTGCATTTTTCATTATCTGGACTAACATGAACAGGCCAATGAAATCTGTTTTTTCAGCTTTAAGAGTTGAAAAGATATGGTTTAGGTAAACAATGAAAGGATACAATGAAGTACAGATATTCTTCTGTCTTTGGTATAGCTTTCCTCCCAGTCAGACATAGAACTTAAAGGATGCAGTTGTAAGCACATCACTTCCCAAAAACACAACAGTCACAAACATGAGGTTAACATACTAAATATTTCCTCTGTCTGGAGTTATAAGAATTGCCTGCAGTACTGATAGGCTTCTAGAATTTCCTCTTGTTGACCAGCTGTTAATCTCCAGGGTATGCCTTCTGTCTCGACCATTATTTCCTAGTAAACACTGTAATCTCTTCTGTGGATCAGCAAAGCTGTAACAAACAGAAAAGGACAGATATATGCACATGCATTATATACATACATACACACACGTATATATGAACCTATATAATATTTTGCAATTTGTGTTAAAGACAACTGATGCCATATAACAGCAATCGCATTCTACAATCGCTAGGCATCTTGTCATTATATGCATTTCTTCATTCCTTAGTGCCTGTTTTTGGTCATGTCCTATTCTGTATTTTCCAAAATTTCACTTCCAACTCTACATAAGTCTATCATTATGTTCGCATCAAAGTTGCACTCATTATTTTTCCTTCTGGGAGAAGACATTAGCAGACGAAATTTCCCAGCTGAGATCAAACTCAGTCAACATTCATTAGTAGATCCCGTGCATTCAGCAAGCAGTCAGTCTTAGAATGAAAGAAAAGAAAATTTTAAAAGCATGATACTGAACTTTTTTTTTAAATGCAGGCAAAAGAAGAATTAATGTCCATAGTGGATGAGAATATCTTCATAAGGTAATTATTTGTCTAAAAAACCAATAGAATCCTGACTCTTAACTAGTGGCAGAACCATGTTTTCAGCATATAGCTACACAGTAATTATTGCTTTAATCCTAGGAAATTAATAAAGCTTGATGGATTACAAGATTCTGTCTGAACAAATGTAGACCAATTGATGACATGGTTGACACTTTAAAGACCTCTATTAATGACAAGGTCATTGAATCTGCATCATTTGTTATTGCGTTATGGCTGTGTGTACTTGCTTCAGAAAGACACAGGCATGCAACATGTTCCTTTCTTCTGGGTTTTGGTACCTGAGATGAAAAACTATTTTCTATTGCTTCCCCTTATCATTTATTCCTCTCTCCGTTCTTCTCCTTACCAGAAAATAAAGGAAGTTGAGGACAATATGTAAATGGCCTTTCAGCATAGATTATTGCATAAAATTGCCACTGAATTCTTCTTAAGAAGTGCAGAACCTGGTCTGATTTCAGAGCTGCCCCTTGTTTGAGAAAAGGATTGAACTAGAGGCCTCCTCAGGTCCCCTCCAACCTGAATTATCCTGGGATCCAGTGATTTTAAGAACTCTGACAGCTCTTATAGGTTCTAAGGAGAGCTGAGGGCGCTCAATGCCTTGCAATACTAAATCCTAACAACAGAAAATGTCATCAGCCCTTAAAACTGCAATTGTATTAATTCTCACCCTAAATTATTTTCTATATTTCTATCTTAATCTCATGACATGAGGCATACAAAGTAATAGGAAGAGAAATACTGGTAAATTTTTTACAGAGGAAAAAATGAGAAAATAATTATTTAAATATATTTACTGTTCATGTACAACACCTTTTAATGATTTATGTTCTTAATTGTAATATTTCTTGATTTTTTTCTATACTCAAGCAAGCAAAATTTCTGTTCTCTTGTCATATGTACCTTTTCTCTTTGATTTTTTTAAATCAAGAATTAAAGTAAAGAAAATATAAAATTTAAAATTACAAACAATCTCCACATAAATCTGAAGCTAACTAGAATCTGTCCATCTTTCACCGAAATCTGCAGAATCCAAGTTCCCATCATCTTCAATTCTGATTGGAAAATACTTATTTGTTTTCACTTGTCATTTTACCAAGAACAGAGATTAAATCCAATATATACTAAGCATGTGGTTAGCTTCAGTGTAATGATATGATATTGTCTAAATCTGTCCCATACTGTTTAATTGAAAGGGGAGTTAACATCTTCCTCCTTTATTCAGCTTACTGTGAGATGTTCTTAGGTGATAGGCCTCCAATAACTGGAATCATACTGTCATATTTTCCATAGTTCATTTCATTTATAGCTACATTGAACTTTTTGGTAGCGGGACGGATGTATAACTAAGCAACTGTCCTAGACAGGCCCTTCATCCCTGTGTGAATCTCTTAGTACTGTACAATACAAATGATTAAAAAGTAGGATTTGACCCTAAAATTCATGAGAAAACAAGTATTTCAAATGCATGCTTAAACCACTAACTTGTGTCCATTGGCTCTATCTAAAACCCCCACTAATCTTTGTGAATGCTATTTGCCCTCTGTTTTAAAATTTTTACTTATTCTATCATTGCAAAAAATTAATAATAATGGTACCGTATTTTCTGCCTTAACTTCCTCTTTTTTTTTTTTTTTTTTTTTTTTGACATTGTCCTCTATTTTTGCAGCCTCAGAGCTCACTGGTATTACTTGACCTTTTCCTCTGCATTAGCAATCCCATTCACCTCTGCTGAAGGCCTTGTGAGAGACAGCAACAACAGAAATAATTTTGCGTAAAAGTCTGTCTGTTTCTCCAAACCACAATGGTAAATACTATTGAGGAGTTATCTATACTGAGCCTACTGAATCAAAATTTCCCTTTAAACCTGACTGCTGCTTTCCCATCTTTGTGGAGGTGAATTCCCATGTAAAGAAGAGTTATGCTCTGTCCCCGATATAATTGGTCATCCAGGAGTAGGACAAGGACAGAGATGGTGCAGGACCTAGTCCAGGGAAAAAAGTGCACTGTTGGATGCGATGAAGAGAACTCAGATACATTTAAGCAGGCAGTGTGTGGAGTTAAGCAACAAGTTTGTGATGTACAATGCCGTTGAAGTAGTACAGCCCTTAAATAAACCCTCTGTCTGTTTTGAGATGTAGATACTTAAAACCCGTGTGAATAACCAGCAATTCTCCAGTGAGCTGACTTTCTCATATTGTCTAACCCTGAAAATACCAACACTCCTAAGGTATCTTCTGCTTTCAAGTCCCCTGGAAGGAATTGATCGTTGTTCAAATGCCTCTTCTGTCAAGATAGACTCTTGTAGCTACCCTACTGTTCCACTAAACCACATGTTTAGGTGGACAGGAAAGTATATCCTGAAAATAAATTCCATACGTTATCTCCTGAAATTCCAGGCCTTCATTCCAACATTTTTGTCTTTTTTTGGAGATTTTTCAGTCTAAGTTATACTTGCAATATGTGAGACCTTGACTCTTTCTCTGCCTACCTAAACTATGTAACAGATTATGAGCAGAATCCCTCTTGTTTTATTTTCCTTCCAGGCCCAGGATTTTTGGACCTCTGGTAAGCAGAAGAATCCTGAATACAAATCAGAACCAGAGTTGTACACATAAATTTTTCTACTTATTGGAACTATTAGAAACAAGAATATCATTTTGAATCCAATGAAGCATTTAATTCTATTGGAAGGTATTAGAAGGTAGGTATTTCATTAAAAAAAGGGATATTTTTAATGGAAAAAGGAAGCAAAGTTCTTAGAAATGGCAAAATATTTAACTTCTTTAACACAAGCAACTCAGTAAGATACATTCAAAAATCGTCATAATGTTTCTCAACATCATGTGTTTTCTGCCAAAAGAGTTTGTCCAAAAGTTAATTTAGCACTATTTGAGACCTTTTGGATTTTATTTCACACCTTTTCAGGAAAAGAGAACATTTTGATACAATATGTTGCAGGAAAATATTTTTCCAGGCCCTATATTTCTCTGCCTCATTTAGAATGGCTGCTTTGACCAGATGAGAATAATCTAGCAATTCTGAGGTTACAGTTTAGTATGGCCTCAGACGCTTATTTTTCAAGCATGACGAAGATATATTAGAATTCATGTAAAATATACTGAGCATGTGCAAAATGTGGCTTTGAAAATATCACAACTCGATTAAACCCAAACCAGTGCTTTGTAGCTCAGTCTTCATGCCAAATTTCAGCTTTCCATCTTCAGCATTTTTTGTTCCAAAAAATTGTGATTTTGAATATTGGGAGGCTATATGAAGCTTTTCTTATAATTACAGGTAGCTGAATCAGTTTTAATCAGTGTATCTGCAATGTGGGTACAGACGAATTCTAAATTACTTATATTAAAATAACAGAATTTTCAGAAAGATATGCTGCATTGCAGAAATGGGGATTAGAATGAAAATTGTTATACAAACTTATCTTAGAAAGTCTTGAACAAAACCCCAGTATCATTATCTGAAAAAAAGAGAACAGAAAACCAACAAAACCCCAGAATGTAGCCTTCTGATTTTGCTTTGATACTGCTCCAGTATCATACTTTTTTTTAATGCTTTCTTATGTTTCTTCAGTCTCTATGAGTTTGCTTCTCTGCACAAACAGGCCTGGAAGATATAATTATTTACTTGATTTGCTAACTATCAATCACATGAAAATAAGTTCAATTTAATGCTAAGTCATTGAAGCATTCAAGTAGCAGCATCCCTGTTACAGGTAAGAAAGACAGAAGCTTTCTTACGTGGGTATATTGTGTGAGAGAAACTGAATCTTGAAAAGGATGTGAAAAAGCCTTTTGGGACTAAGTTGTTGTGTAGTGCGGATATGCAGTAATACTGAGTATTACTGTAGCACAAGGACAGCAGATGAAGGAGACCTCAACAATGTCAATGAATTGGTACTTTCAGACTCACAGAGAACTTACTGAGAAGGTGCTAGGCATTGGCGCTCTGAAAAAGCAATGACAGGCTACACTACACTGAGTTTTACAGCTTTTCTACTTCTTCCACTGTGTTAGCAACGGGACTTGCAAGTCTATAGGCTTAGGTTAGCCCATGTAGCATTTGCTGATGCTCTGAAAGCTGGAGTGCAACAGCACTGCCTGAAGTATTAGATTTCCAATTTGATCTTACTCAGAAGTTGCAATTTGAGTTGGTTCCAAACCACAGTTGAATCACAGACTTCTTCCAAACTGCTACCATCTTGGAAACATCATGATTTGTTGGTGATAATGAAAAGTATGTAAAGTACATGGACTACAGATTATGTACATGATTACACATATAAGAAACCTGCCCTTAGTTATAACATCTACTTTTGGTTTTCACTTTCTTTCTCTTCTTGGAGTAGTTTTATTTTTACAATTAAAATTTTACTGTTTAGAAACCTTCTGAGAAAGCAATGTGCACTTTTTCCATGCTCCACAATGTATAAAAATATTAATATCAAGTCCTTTACATTCTGAAGTGTTAACAGTGGATACTCAGAAGATCTGCTTAAGATCTGCTAAAAATAAATTGGAGTAAAAATAATGTTTTAATGTGCTCAGATATTAGGACCAGCTTGAGCTGCAGATCATCTTGGCAACCATTGCTGGACCTCCCCGGTGTCTAAGGAATTGCAAACTCCATTCCAAATCCTTTCGGAAATTGCCAGTTTGATAGAATAACATTGCAGGAAACCACTCAAATTTAACATATTTGTTGTTTAATGTTCTGCCAGAACAATGACAGGACACCGGATTAGGTCATACTTTGAAAAAAGCACAGACAATAGATTCAAAGGCTGCATGTTATTATTTAAAAGATTTTTTTTTTTTTAATGTAGAGTGGGAAGAATGTGTGCAGCTCCCTATATAATTCCTTTCTGGGCAATTTCCTAATGTATAGCATGAACATATTGTTTCAAGGAATAAATCCCACTGTTTCTTTACAGAAAAAATGTTATCACATAGCTGGCAGGGATATCATTTAAGATTTATATTACTGGTAACATATAGAGGATGTACTGAGAGAGGTACTTACAGAATAAGAATTTTTCTACCCCCAGAGGATTTTAAATTTATGTAAGATACAGCACAATAGTTTTAATTTTAAAATGACTATGTTTACTTTACAATACAAATTATATCTTATTTTTTACTTATTTCATTTTGGTTGTAACTTTGATTGGAGTGTGAATTTGATGGTTTACACAACCTCTTTTGAAAAGAGGAAATATCTGAAAAAGATATACATATCAGCCAGTTCCTCCTCCTTTAAGCTGCATTGAAATAAAATGAATAACCTGAAGGAGATCAGCATCAGATCCTATAGTGGCTAAATTCATGTGCATCAAAGACAGCTAGCTAAATGGTATTATAGATATATTTTAGGTATATGTTATGTATGGATATATCTTGAAGAGAACTCTTAGTAAAAATGGATATTTTTGTCCTCTGGCTTTTTAAAGACTGGTTGGTAAGGTCAAACTTAACTCTTCAGAGAGCTGGAAAGGTTATGGGAAAGGGTGTGACGTGTTTTGAGAGCCGTTGGGCCTTGCCCTAAAGTATGCTGAGATAGTCTATATTAATTCTTCAGAAACAAGCAGCTAATGGCCCATGTATTATGACATTAATATGACTACCTTGATAAAATCTGAAGCTGTACTCCCATGGAATCATGCTAGCACATATTATTCCCCAAGCTAGCATTTTAAGGAGGTTAGGTAACTATTCAGTTTTCTGACTGCAGTAAAGGGACTCTGATTTTCTCTAGCAAAAGATGGAACTTCCCTGTTAAGAATCCGGTCTTGTATCCATTTGTGGTATGTTGAACACTCAAAGCTATGACTGGTTTTGTTCTCAGCCAAAAATGTTCAGTTCTGAATTTCACACAGAACTTCTTCCTACTGGTAAGTGCTGATTAAATAAAGCAAAATATTTTCTGAAAATGTATAAATACTGTTAATATAGTCTATGAAAATTATCAAATATCTTGTTTCAAAAAAACTGAAATAACATATTTTTTGTTTTGCTAATGAATGAACTACATTCTCAGCTAGAGGGGTATAAATTGCACTGCTTCGACTTCTAGACTATTTTACTGTCTATAAAAGGAATGCTAGTAAAAATAAATACCTTTGAAGATAACTTACATTTAAGATTTTTCTTCCCATTTAGCACAATAATTGTTCAAAAAGATTAAAGCTTACTTCCAATCGAAACGTACTGCATCCACCAGGACCAAACAACCCAAACTTTATTTTTCCCTTATTTGGTAGCTTTTGAGCAGAAGGGATATAGTTCGGTGGGAGAGCTTGTACTCTTTGGTAGCATTCTTCTCTTCCACAGTTTTCTATTCCTTGTTACCTTAATGTGTAAAAATACTTTAACATAAGAAAATACATTATTTTGGCTCTTAGAAAAGCTTTTCAATATTATGCATGGAGGTTGATATCTTTTTAAAATGTTGGCCATCTTTGTTTTTAAATGTATTTGAGTCACAGTAAAAATGAATGCAAGGATCGGACTATTTTTTTTCCACATCAGATAAGAGAGCCTTGTTTCCCTTTTAAAAAATTGAAATGGCAGCTGTTTTGGCAGCTGCATAGCCATGTAAACAAAATACCGTTTTCACATTTCCACATATTTATCATATTACAGGCGCTGGCAGACTGAATCAATAAAACAAAAAAATCTAAGCAGAGGTTGAGTGGGTTAAGCTACCAACAAGGAGATGTGTTGTAATCTTAGCTCAACAAGTCTAGGACAATGAGGAATTAAAATGGTAAAATTAAAGTACAATTTTCTTCCTCAATAGGCGATTGATATTTAACCACATTTACATAAAATATAGTAAATATCTAACTAACTGAATGCCTAAATAAATTAAGACAAAAGGCATTCATATTTTTGTTGTTCTTTTTGACAAAAAAGGCAACAGTCTAACAATGTCTATTAATCAGCGTGAATCAACTAAAATATATTCAGCTTCGAAACATTCCTAATGGGATAAAAGTGCAAAACATAGAATAATAGCTGTCTGAATTTTCTGTCATACAGGTTAAGTCATTAATATTGTGTCTTTCTTCAATCACGGAAAACTAACCTGATGAGAAAAGAAAATATTCAATTGGAAATGTAGAGAGGAGGATATAAATTGTTTTTGCCAAAATAGATATGAGAATATTTTAAATTGCATTTTGGAGGATTCTGTATTTGTTTTTCAAACCCTGTACATCTGAATATGCCAGTGTATGATGTAGATTTTGAAGGGAGAGACATCACTAAATTCTGGTAAAGTATAAATTATGCATTTAAAACAGATTAATGTACCAGTTCAATAAGGTGATTTAGTGTTTGAGTTGCTTTAAGCACACAAACAGCCTCATTGCCTCTACTGAAGCTCAGTTTTGCTCTGTTTTCAGTGATAGCGTTCATGTACCCAAAGTTATGCATACATTTATTTGTTTTCCTGGATGGATAATGGTGCGTTGTCTTTCTGCCACATTACATAGCTTTAACTTCTTCATATGCTGCAGATTTTGCATAAATTTGTGTTTTAGATATGCTTTAGAGATTACAAATTTTGCTTAATGTCTCCATCTTTAAAGTGCAGTGGGTTATTAAAAAGCTGATGGAGCAGGGCTTTCAGAATCCACAAAACCTGTAAAAATGGACCACTGGGAGTTTAATCCTAGGTCCAAAGATTCGGAAATTTCCAGGATTAGAGCAGGTGGGAAAGATTCGGACCACATGAAATCTGCCTAATTTTGGATTCAGTGGAAATATAGACCTTGGTAATCCCAGAAAGCAGTACAGAAAATTTATTCTCCAGCATATCCTACTTTATATTTAGTCAGGGTTGATGTTTTGGACCACAAAGTTTCCTGAATCTAGGTATACCTCTACAAACAAAGATGTGTTTATCTAACTGGTTAATGTCCTTGGAAAATCTGGCCTTTATGTCCTTTTTGAAACTCTGAATACACTCTTTACAGTAAGACAAACCAGCTGCTTCTAGTCCTGCAGGGCTGGAAAATCACTTTTAGTTTTATCTAATGAAATATAGAGTTAAAGATGTGTAGCTGCATGCTTGCTACTGCTTTTTGGGTAGGGTGTTCTGTCTTTGGGGAAGAAAGAAAGAAATGTCTCATGGTCAGGTAAAAAAATATGCAGCTGCCTGAGACTTCCCAGGCGTGTGTTTAGTTTCAGAGGAGACCTGTCCTAAGAGATCTGGGAACACTGACCAAAGAGTAATGCAAGATGGGATGAACAAAAGTGTGTACGATGTAGCTATCTCAGATACCTAGATATGTGGCATAAACTCTCTATATATGTGTACATATGTGTGTGTGCATATAGCACTTGAAAACAATCACATACAAATACCTGCACATAGATACGTATTTATATACATCTCTAAGAGTTTTTAAAATATTTTGGTTGGGTGTGTGGCAAGAAATTTTGGAAAAAAAAATCCTTTCTTGCCTAAAGCACTGAATATCTAAAGCCAGGCCTGACTAGCAAGTTAGTTAGCATCGAATGATGATTTCTTGTGCAAGGACTGGACCACAGTATGTTTAGTATTCATTGGCAGCTTGCCCTCCCTTAAGGCAATAATAAAATTCCTTCTTTAACATTCAAACAAATAAAATTAATCAACCGCTTCATACAAAAGGGATGTGAATCCAGAGAAAGTAAAAAAATAAATAAATAAATAGAAGAGTCTGTTAGTCATGCTAAAAGAAAAGAAATATTGAACTCTTCTTTTAAATGTAGGGCAGAGAAATTAAAGCAGGTGTCAGATGCAAACAAGGTCCGCATCCCACAGGGAGTGCTCAGGGGCTGTGTGTGCCAATGCTGAGGTAAGCCACTGGTGACAGGATCCCTACATGGGTGGTCACACAGATACCTATCAGTCCAGAGTTGAAATGCAGCCAGAACATCAATTTCGACTGCATCTAAGCTGAGCTGCAGGTGTGCACCCCAGTGTGCCTTGACTCAGAAATCTGGTCGGAGCATGTGATGGCTCCCTTCCAGCCAGCACACCCAGCTAACCTTCCTATAGACAGCAGACAAGAGGGAGAAGACTTGCTTCCTTGCCGCTGATTTGAGGGCAGACTCAGGCGTTCAGAAGTGTTCTCAGTTATCCTAGTTTAGATTGCAGCCTCCGAGTTTTCAAGTACCCCCTGTACTTCCTTTCTACCTGGCAGTTTGCATAATAATAATAGTACCAATTTTCAGGGTTGTGTAACGGGTCCATAGCTGCTAGCACCAACAAATAAATGCTTTTGCCCTTCTAGAAAAGAAGTCATGTCTTAGGACACCAATTCAGAAAAATATGTAGGCACTAAATTTAGCATCTAGAAGCCTAAATTCAGGGAGTCACTACCTAATTCACCTGGCACTTGATATACACTAAGCACCTAACACGCCAGGCAAAAGATTGTCTTTAAGCACTGCTGATATAAAGTCATAAAAAACAAACTAGGATCCAGCCTGTGTGACCTGAACATCTGAAAACTTTAGATTTCTATGGCAAATCGCATCTATTTCCTGTACCTAATTTGCTAAACTGCCATGGGAAGAGGATCCACACTTGGTCACTGTGTCTTTGAGAGTGATGTGTCCTGCATCTCCCAGGTGACCAGTGAGCGGAACAGTGAGACACGCCATATAGCTATTCTCCTTGACATCTGGAATTTGCCTTTCAGACTAGAACAGGTCAAAACTGCTGTCTGACAACCATCAACAAGTGCCTTTCCTCCCAATGTCAGGCTAAATTTTCTAAAGAAACCATAACATAATGAACTCGTGTGGAGAAAATAAAATAGAATGGGTAAAAGTTTCTTTCTGATATAACTCATTCCTGCTAAAACTTACAAGTGCAAAGTAGCCTTCTTTCCCATCAGAGCAGCTGTTAGCATTAATAAGCCAAACCCTATGAACTTACTGGTTTGGATCTGAATGAATTTTAAGGGATTTAAAATTCTGGGACAAAGGTTTATACCAACTTGGCAGAAGTTTCAGATTTGTGACTAAACGGCTGTCACATCAGAAGCTAAAAATAAGAACAGTAATTTTCATAGATTTAAGGCAGCTTTGATTTAAGCTCGTGACTGGTATCTGGTCTCCTCTTCCACACTGTTATCTCTCTGTCTGTCAATCAAGCCAGAAGTTTTCTAAGGACAGAGGGAAGCAGCTGCAGATTCAATAGAAGCTCTGAGTAGATCATCAGCACAGCTGTTCTCCTACACTTGTTTCCAAAGTAAAAAGTCTTTTGTGTTTATATTAGGTAAGGAAACGCACTATTTGTGCTTCTGAGATTTTTTATTAAAACTTCCAAAAGGTAAAGAAGGCAAAAATATGCTCAAGGGATGGACTTGTATAAAAAAATTTAGATAAGCAACTGAGACATTTCAATAAGGTTTGCTTTAGTAACAGCTTTAAATGAGAACTTGAAGTTGATTTAGTTAGGAGTAAAATGCATGTTAATATTGTTGAAGTTTTTAGTACCATATTGTTTGTAAAGTAGGCTGGCTATCAGTCAAATTACCTTGCACTATCTCCCTGATGCTTGCTTGCTTCCTTGCTTCCTTCCCTCTCTTTCTTTCTCTCTTGTTCTCTCTCTCTCTTTTTTCCTGTTTCTCTCCTTCTTTTATTCTTTCTCTTCCTGCCATCCTTTCTCTCTCTTTCCTTCTCTTCTTTCCTTTCTTCCTTCCTTCCTTCCTTCCTTCCTTTCTGAAGGAAAAGAGAGTGGAAGAGAGATCATTCTCTGATCTGTACGAAAAAGATGACTTTTTGTCTTGATATTGTATTGCTTTTACTCTCATAAAAAATCTACACTGTCTTTTTAACGAAGCTATCTAAAGTGATCTGTGATTTTTGCTATTTTTAGGAAGATCTCGAAACACAGAGAACTACTCAACAAAAGCTGCACATTAAGTAACACAAAGTGACTTCATATTAAAATACATGAAAAAAACACCATTTTTATACAAATATGCAGACAACCATCAGCAGTTTCCTTTTTGCTTTTCTTCATATAGATCCAGTGGTTCATAGAAGGCCTGACCCCAAAAACCACTGAAATCAGTGAAAGTTTCTGATGACTTCCAAAGGCTTTGGACCAAACCCAGTATACACATTCACGGCCTCAAATTAGGAGAGCCATTAAAAAATGTAGTTCTTGGTGTCTAATTCTATGGCCTTTTGTGTTTTCATTATAACAATTGCAACAGAAGATCTTTGTGCCAGATTTGGGTCACTCACAAGAAACATCTGTTACAGGCACGCAAAACCTGGCTGGATCAGGGCCATTAGGAAAAATAAACAAAAATACATTCTTTATTTTCCTCACAAGAATTATTGAAATTCTCCCAGGAACAAGATCTTTCCTTAAAGGGTAAGATTTTACCAGCCATATATACTAAAACCCGAAGACACTAGATTTAGTGCCTGTGAGAGTTTTCCTGGAAACTTCTAGGATAATTTGGATTGAGCCTGAATCAAACTAGAGAACTAACTGTTCTGTTTTGTTTTCTGAGATAATACGTTTCTCTTTTCCCTACAGTCTGAGGTAGGAAACTAGGTTTAATAGAAATTTTGCATAGGCTAAGAGGATACAAAATTCTTTTTTCCTCCTCTTTTCTTTCTCTCCTTTTCTCCTCCCTCCATTTTGACTGGGATATTTCTAGCTATTTAGATTGTGAAATATATAGCTAGTTCAGTCAGGCATCGAGGTAAAAGCAGTGTGTTCAATTAATTTTCAAAGGCTAGCAGCCAACATTAGACAAGGTAGTCATGCACACTAGCGGATGGGAATCGGTCCCAATGGCTCCACTTGGCAGAACGTATTTATGCCGGTGCATACTAGTGGGAGAGCTGTGGCCTGGGATACAGATATGGAGGTCTTCTCGCTGGGAAGGGTCATGCAGAAGACTTGGGATTGTGCCCAGCCATTCTTAGTAGCTGAGCTCACATCTGCAGAAGGTCTCTGAGAGGAAGTCCCACTAGTATCTGAGCTGACAGAGGCAAAAGGTTAGTCTGGCTGCGAAGGAGTACAGCTATTGTACTACTAAAATATCTTCGAACTGATGAGGGAAGGCCACTAGTTCAGAAATGATGATTGCACAGTGACTGTGATTTCAGCAATAAGCCCAGTGCATAAAGTAAAATCCACTGTGATTAGCGGTGGTAATGGAATATTTCCAATGGCTCCATTGGACTAGACCAATTCGGGAAGAGGAGAAATGGCAAGACCTTCTGAGGAATTTTCCTATAAAATGTTGGGGGGACACAGGATTTGTTGAAAGTGATGATTTCTCAAAACATTTTTCATGAACATATTGTTTTTTAATGTAAATTGTGGATTCCTAGATCAATAGTTATTTTTAGATGAAAAGTGAAATGTGTAGTCATACAATTAAAGAGATATTAAAAATTTTGGGAGACTCAATAGCTTAACGATGCTCCCTTCATTTCTGTCTCTTTTTTACCTAAACTATACTTGGTCATAAGATTTTTCTCAGATGTCCACTCACCGCCCTTGTTTTTGATTAAGATCTTGGATTTCTTCTGGCACAAAATAGGAAAACTGGCCTTGCGTCCATCAGCTGCCTGGTGTTAGTCCTGTACACTTCTACATGGATAACAGACATGTAGAAGTGACCCTGCTGTTTAAAATCATAGGATAGAGGAAGTTTAGGGGAGTATTAGCCTGGTTTTCTTTATACATGCTTTTGCTTGTGGAATACGTAGCACGTAGCGTTCACGTGGAAGGCTGCAGATGTCAGACCAGGGCTCATGTGATCTGGCTTAATATTATTCTCCACAAAGACCTCCGGGGTGATACTGTGAATCCCCTTAGTGAATCTTGCTTTTGCTGGCTGACATTGGCTCAGTGCAATTTTCCTGCCTGGAAGGTCCTGGTCATATAAGGGAAGGAAATGCAGACCGTCACAAATCTCATCCTCCTGGAATGAAACAAAAACATGCCTCTCTGGGAACACCTGTTGCTGGTTTAAATGTCTGTTTACACTTATCCTTAAAACAAGCTGAAACTCAAAGAAGGGTGGAGTCTGAGAAAGAAAAGACAGCTGAGAGAGATCTATCCCTGCACAGGGCGAGGGTTTTTAATTTACCAAGAAACAGAACTCAAACAGCACTGTCTAATGGCATCTTGATGGGGCAATGGGAAGCTGGGTCACAGAATATAGCTTTTGTCTAATGTCAAGCCAAATGCCCAACAGGTGTAAATTCCTGTAAATCACTGAAGCTTTCCTTCTTTACATCGTGTTTCTGTGTTGTGGGGTCACACAGTTAAACTTCTGTTTGGACTTTCTATACACGGATAGAAACTTCTGTATTATGACCTGCCTCCTGTTTTAGACTTCTTGCCATTTCTTGTTCAGACAGCATTGGCTAGTCTGAACTATCCTCTCTAACCTCTTTTGGTCATGTTACCTTCTGCATGCTCATGCCCACGTCATTCACAGCCCTCTGTTGCCCTCTCTGTCCCTCCCACTCCTCTCACTAATAAATAAATTATACACGCAAGAGCTACATCTCATATCAGTCAGTCAGTGCAATGGACTGACATCTGCATGACCAAAAACGTCCCTTGCTTCCTGGAATCACCCTAATAAGTTTTCTGCATAACCCCTTAGAAGTAGCGGCAGATGTGCCAACAGTGGCCAGCACATACGCCCTGGTTGAGTACATGCTGTCAAAATTTAGTCATTCTGATTTGGAAGCAGAATAATTGTTTAGGCATGCAAAATAATAACTTTAATATTTTAATTATGCATATTTTCAGGGACTTATGAAAAACCTTCTGCCATTGGAGTGTGCTGTTTTGAAAGGATCGCTTATAACAGATAGTGGAAATGTATACTTTCTCAGTCTCTGCTCAGCTCTGCTAACCTGTTCCTTTCTTTTCTCATGAGCATTACGCTTCTGAGCATCAAGTCCTGTTCTGACTTGACTATACTTTAAGCAGTAAGAATCTCAGAAAAACTGCTAGCTTTCCTCCACTCTGTGAAAGTTTCTCAGAATCTCTTAACAGCCTAGATTTATCTTTTTTCTAATACAAATGAACTGACTGAGCAGAAATGATCATTTTTACTCTTAACCATAGGGTGTTTTATTCCCCTGAAACAGTCCACAGCTGAGGACGATTTTCTGTGCACTCTGGATTAAAGGAATGGAAGGTAATTTTCACAGGACTTTGGACTTACCTTTGAAAAGGTCAGGAGCACAATATGGCTGCAATCTAAACTAGCTAAAAGTAATATAAAGAACAAAGCTTGAAGACAGAACACTTCTTCGTGGCCATTTCTAGGGAAAAGTGGATACTGGAGCTTTACTTTGCCTTGTAGGTCTTGCAAAACATCTATATATCATTATACAGCTCAGACAGCAGCTTAGAGTTTACTGCTGCCCCAGTTTATAAGGGCGGGGATAGAAAGGAGATGGGGGGGCGGAAAGAGCATGATTCAAAGTATTGACAGCTTAATTCAGATATACATTGATCTTTTCTTTAATTTCTCACCCACATAATACAGGAAAACTAGCATATAACAGGACACTGCTACTCTTCAGATATTAGGATTGCTGTCTCTAATTGCTCTACGGGCAAATCTTTAATGATATTGTATAACATCTCTCACACGGCAGGAACTGCCCTCAGCTGATTGCAGAGAGTAACTAACTGGACTTTCTGCATCTGCTGGTTTCTTGATCCTCTTGGGAAAAAATATTGCATGGATCTGTGGTCTACACAGCACATCCAGCTGGCTAGAGTGTTACTGTATGTTAGGCAGGACTTCAACTAAAGGTAAAACTTTATTCTTTCCTACCTAATAATAATAGTTACCCTATCACCAGACATTTCGTTTCTACTCAACTTTGACTGGAATAAAGTGGGAAGCTGCTAAATAAAAAATAATAATAATAAAAAAAGTTCTTGTTAAAGGTGTCTGTCTTATAGAGCAACCAGAAATTCAAGCAAAATAATCTGTATTTACATTCCTATTTGCCAAACATAACTGTAATTTCAAGACATGGCAGCAGTGCTCCTTTGCTGTTGTGAGTTCAGGAATTTGTAACTACAGAGCACAGTTCCAGAAAGAGGACAAAACTCAATAATTATAGTGTTTCAGTACAGTTAGTGCTCACCTCGGTTCTCACAGCTCTCATGAAAATCCCAGAGGGAATCTCAAAAAACGAAGCGAAAAGCTTACCTTGAATTTCATTGTATTCGGTGCAGTGATAATGTCCAAAACCCATTTCCTAAATTGTGGCCCTGAAGTTTGAATATAGGTATGTTGATATCGATACATTTAAGAAGTAGAAAGTAGAGCTTTTATTAGTATATGAACTGCAAATGAATGAATAACTGATTTGCTGACAAGTAGTCAATGTTGCACCAGTTTGGAAGTGTTTCCAAATACAAGCATTTCTAAATGAAACAGAAAAATAGTTAAATTAATGCTGGAGATCTATTTTATGTGAAATAAAAGTTTCCTAAATGCTGCAGGAGATTTTATTTTAACATAAACAAGATAATACTTTTAAATGACAATACCAATCACATAGTGATACTGAAAGCAAGATAATGGAAATGCGTAGATGCCGTTCAGGGAATAGATTTTATTCACTGTATGAAACAACAATTATTAAAATCAGATATAAAGATCTGGACTGTCAAGTCCTTCAGGTAAGAACTTCCCATAGAAATGGTTGTAACCAATACTGATGCTGTACCAGTTACTTCTCCTTTTGATATTCCTGTTCCTGTTAAAAAGGGGCAGTGAAGCAACCATTTTTGTACTTTAACTATTTAGTTCCAGATACAGCCTAGATGAGCAAGTTCACTACAGAGGCTTTCAGACTGCAAAATCATTACCTAATTTTGATCAAAGAAATGAAGGGGCACATACTGTAAAATAGAAGATGTAAGTCCATGCCATGTTGTTTCCTGAAGTGTTTTATGTCCTCTCATCTCAAACCTCTCTCTTCCGAAATGCCCAGGTTCAATCCATGAACTATTTTGAGCATCTGATTAACCAGGTAGAGAAATGCTGAAAGAAAGACAATTAAATGAATACTAGTTTTGACCCATCAATATAATACAGAAGCATTGCTCTCTGGCACACTGACATATGTGTTTCGCTGAACAACATTTAGTCAATAAATTATTTAAATTTCTCTTTTATACTCTAATATATGCAGAAAAGCATTTGAACAGTTGAAATATGATTTACTTCATGGTGAGCTCTGAAAACTAAGTCAGAGCTCACATTTAGGACTCTTGATACCAACCAAAAAAGGGCTTATAGTGAACAAATGCACAGCTTCTAAAAACTCCAGCTCAATTAGGGGATGGAAATTAAGTTTCAGAGAGATGTTACAAGCAGAAGGACTACAAATTTAGTGTTAGCAAATCAACTATCTGTTCTTCTTTTAACTGAAAAAAAACCCACACGTCCTATACCTGTGTCATGTTTTTATGACATATAGCAATAATATCAGGTGTTGTTATTTGGAATTAAAGGCCTGATCAGGCCTCACTTTTGCCTGATCCAATGCTTACTGAGATTAGGAGAAACTCTTACACTGTTTTCTAGCCTTTATCAGTACACGTATGATTTTTTAGCATTTTTAATTGCTGCATGTAATTATTTCACTGCTGTTATTGTTAGTCTATTTTGATGCTGAGAAAGAGACTGATGCATGAAGCTTTTCAATGGTCAATCATTAAGCTCCATAAACTTCTTTAGAGTGACCAGCTGGGAGAAACACAACCATATTGTTGGCTAAGTAGCATATTTTGGCAATGCTGATCAGATAAATATTTTATTTAAAAGTATAATAGGTTTACTAGCAGGAAAAAAAGTTTGAAAGAGGCATAAGATTAATTGGGGTATTAAATATTGCTGAGGTGATGACTCATTACACCCTTTCTGGCACAAAATATGTATCGGGAAAACACATGCTCATGTTTTGAAAGCCTTGCAAAAGCCTCACTGGAATGTCAGGCCTCTTTTGATGAGATCATTTTCTACATGCTAAATATATGGGAAGTGAAGGGAGCAGATACCAGTCCTACAGAGGACTTAGCCAGGGCACAGCTGGTAAAAACAACTTAGTGTAGCCTGGTTACACTTTGATTTTAATTTCTTGATGAGAAGTTCAGAAACAGCTCTATAAAACATCATGAAAGAGTACCATATGGAGTTCTGGACGGCTGAACAGCACAGACAGACGTGCTGGCCTGCAGAAAAGCTGGTTATTCTTTAGTTTTCTATAACAGCAGTGCCTAAGAATAGTGTTTAATGTTAAGAACTGCATTTGGGTTTATGGCAGCTATGGGACCTCTTTTTGGTTTGGGACTATGCAAAAGGATGGAGTCCAAGCCAAAAAGAGCTTTATTGGTAGAGCTCTTTTTGAACATCTGTAAAAGTATACAGAGAAAAGCTTAGAGAAAAGATAATATCAACACAGAGAAATGTTATTTAAATTACCTAAGCTAACCTATTAATGTAAATATTGGTGAATAAATACGGCAAAATCTCTTCCTATCAAAATTGTCTTCTGTCTCCTCAGATGGCTTCTTGCTTAGTGGAGACTCATTATAATAAGAGCTGTGATCCGAACAGAATAATAACTCCTAATTGGCATACGTAAGCGTAAACAAGGTTCTATTATATGAGTTCAGAGGCTGGTTCCATTGTCCCTCATTGTTTCTAGCTTGGTGATCTTGATTGTCTGTTCAACATTATAATAACTGTGTGATTAAGAGACTGGAATTATCTACTAAGTATTACTCAAAACATGACAGGATAAAAATGGAAGGATGTGTTTCAGATCAACACTGATGAATAGTTTATTAAAGTATGAATAAGTGACTGCTAATAAGAACAGTGCTGTGGTTTTCTTATGAATATGAACCAGTTAAATGAGTAATTCTTCTGTAAGTTTACACTTGGCAAGGCTTGTTCATTAGTCTGCAAGCAACTTCTTTACTGCGTTCAATGTAGAAGCTCTGATGAGTTAATAAAATGGAGGGAAATAAAAATTCCACAGAAGGATTCAAGCAGTGAAAGCTAAATTATGCTTTTGTATCTTTTGAGACCAAATATTTCACTCGGTTACTTGCACTCCATTCCCATTGACGTCAATAGGCATAGCCAAAACACGTGTTAGAACAAAATTTAGTACTGAAAGTTATATTATAACATGCTACATTGCTGCTTCAAAGTTGCTGATAAAATATTATAAACTGCATATTGAAATATTTGTATTTAAATAGTAAGGCAGGTCAGGAGCTGCAAATACACATTACCGTCACAGCAAAAGTTTAT
Organism: Struthio camelus; assembly: GCF_040807025.1. NCBI lineage: Eukaryota > Metazoa > Chordata > Aves > Struthioniformes > Struthionidae > Struthio > Struthio camelus. Next base: position 175,265,674 of record NC_090942.1, on the reverse strand, counting down.
AGTTAATGTTAACTTGCTAGCAAAATCTGCTGTGGTTCAAGAGAGATGTTTTATGCCTTGAGATGTCTTTGAGATACTGCAATATTTCATCTTTTACCATAACCAGTTTGAAATCCTAATCCCACTGAAGTCTCTAGGAGAATTTGCACTGAGTTAAGTGAAGCTCAGAATTTACTTAAGAATTACTGTGCTTACGGTAGCGGTATATGCAATAGTTTATTCGACTTGTCATGAAAATCTGATTTTGATTAGTTTGTGTTCCGGTCTCTGGAAAGCAATGGCAGAAGAGGGACCCATTTTATGGTCACACACTGGTAATGAGAAGCCTTTTTTATATAGTGCAGACTGGGGTACCTTAGACCCCATTGAGGGAATTGAGGGTTAGAATGTATTTCCATACCCTGGGATGGACATATTCCTGAGGATTAAAGAAAGCATGAGATAAGATCATCAGTGCCAGCTCCCAAATAGAAAACATTAAGGTGGACCAGCTGGATCTCCAACATGACATTCATACCAGGAGAAGCCTAAGTCTGCAGCTTCAAAGAATTCAAGTTTATTGAGAGTTCAAAATATCACCAGCAACATTTTGCTGGCAAATAAAAACATATAAAGCAAGCTAAGCTGGACAAGAAAAAAGGAATTTTCCCATGGGGAAACGAATAAAACAAAACCATGAGACAGTCGTTGCTTGTGGTCTGTATTTACCTAGGCGCCTATGAAGGTTGCCACTGATATAGTGTCTGAACACACCTTAAGTTTTTAAAAATAGATAAAATAAATTATTCTCTCTTCTTTCGCATTCTATAAGCAAAATAGGATAGTGATTCCCCACATGGGAAATTTTTTCAGTTACAGCAGAATTCTCTAGTTAGATTAATATAGGAATGTTAGTGTAACTTCAAACAAAGATTATCTTTCTCTGAAGAGGAGGAGATTTTTTGACCTACAGGTTGAATCACTTTCAAAAGTGATTCGGGGTCATCTGGAAATCTTCAAAATATAATTAAAAAAATAGAAAAAAAATCTATAACCTTAAATGTTAAAATATTTCCTATTGTATTTTTGGAGCTCAGACTCTGCTCATCTTGTGGTAGTTCTCAGTCATGTATTGGTTATCTCTACTAATCCATGGAGCTCTTTTGTCCATTGAGGAAATAATATCAAAAATGAAAGGAAGTGTATGGCTTTCAAATTTCGCTAAAAGAATGGAATAGCACCTATGAAGTACATTTGCAGTAGATCTGCACATTTTGAACACGTGCAAAAGGATACAGTGTAGCTATTAAGGCTGACTGATACCATAATAGATACTGCCTGTTCAAATACCACCACTGACAGAACTGTGAAAATGATGTGTGGACATGTTTCTCTATTTGACAGGGATTATTTCCAGTAAGGAAATATGCCTTCCTAATTTATATAGTTAAAATAGCACCTAACTACTATGATAATGGTAATAATTGCTCATACTCTATACATTTTTCTATGAATGATTTTTCCATATAAGGGATTATTATACAAGAGCAACACCATTCGTTGGTCATTTAGCAATGATTAGTCAGATCAACAAGAAAGGCAGTCGCGATAAATTTATTGAGCAATGCATTTAAGTGTCCTCAAGATGAAAACATTCTTGGTATAAATATCTCTTGCATGGTGGGGGGTAGGGGGGTATAACAATTTCAGATTCTTACAACTTTTCTGAGCATAGAGTTAGAGAGTGACAGCAAAAAGTCACAATCTGTCCCTGACTGTCTAAGAAACAACAGAGTAATGAGTTTATTACCAGTGGTGCAGTGACTGGGAGCAAGAGCAAAGGAGAGAGTTAATGGAAGAGAGTTTGGGGACTGTAGTAAGCAAAAGGGAAAAATAAAGGGAATAACTGAGAATGGAAGTTAGGAGGGAAAAGAGATGATGGGAAGGACTTTTGCTTATGATCAGTTCTGACCTTCTATAAAGACTGCTTTTGGACAATCATATTTAGCCATGCACCTTCATGTAGTACACCTAAGGAGTCACAAAATGAAACAGGATCCATCAGACATGTAAGGAGGTTCTCCATATCATCATGCTATGTGTTATGCAGCTCTTTTTCCTTCCCCCTAGCAGAGGGATAGGCCAGCATAACCCAGTTCATATCTATTTCTTCATGACATTTTACTCTTTTTCATTTAAAATCATGACAATTGTTAAAAAAAATTGTTTTTCATGCAATGAGAGTCAAGATTTCATTAGCCAAGATTAATGACCTGAATAATAACAAATCAAAGTGTATTTTTAAAAAACAAGAATTCTATCCCATCTTCCTAAGCTATTCTCTGGGCTCACTGAAATGCTAGATCTAAGGGAAGTTACAATTCCACTTTTTTCCTCCCCATCTTCTATCTACCTAACTTTTATTCCTACTCATTTCTAATCCTCCCAGGCTTATACGAGTTTTGCACTCGTGCATTGGTTTTCCCATCTCTTATACCTCCTAGCTGCATCACTGCTCTTTATAATGAAGTTTCTGTCATTGCTGTCTTTCGTGTGAGTGGTCAGCATGCTCATAATTTCCTATGAGTTGTACTGTTTCTTGGTCATGGCTGATCTGCCAACAAAAATATGTCATCTTTTAAATACAGCTCATAGAAGCTGCATACTGAGCTGGTGTGGTAGTGGTGAAGGATCGTACTCTGCAGTTACCCTACTTGCCACTAATAGCTTTCCTCAAACTTTAGTAAATGAATCATGGGAGGTATTCTAGTAGTGACTCATAAATCATCCCACTTCATTACACTATTCATTGATATATGATGTTTCATCTACAAGCACAAAATTTTCTTTGCAAAAAAACCTTACCAAACAAGTAGGAAAAAACCACCCTATATCACCTGACAGAAATCTTGAATTTTTGACCTTAAGTAAGTTCCTTCAAATTATTATTTCATAACTCTCTAAACAGGAACTGTATTAATATTTGCACCCACAGGTGAAAAATGCTGGAAAGTAGCTCTGCAGAAAAGGACCTGGGAGTGCTGGTGGACAGCAAATTAAGCATGAGCCAGCAATGTGCCCTTGTGGCCACGAAGGCCAAGGGTATGCTGGGCTGCATGAGCAAGACTGTTGCCAGCAGGTGGAGGGAGGTGATCCTGCCCCTCTCCTCAGCCCTGGGGAGGCCTCACCTGGAGTGCTGGGTCCAGTTCTGGGCTCCCCAGTGCAAGAGAGGCATGGCCCTACTGGGGAGAGTCCAGCGGAGGGCTACCAAGATGCTGAGGGGACTGGAGCATCTCTCCTCTGAGGAAAGGCTGCGAGAGCTGGGCCTGTTCAGCCTGGAGAAGAGAAGACTGAGAGGCGATCTCATCAATGTCTACAAGTATCTGAAGGGAGGGTGTCGAGAGGATGGGGCCAGTCTCTTCTCCGTGGTGCCCAGTGACAGGACGAGAGGCAACGGGCACAAACTGAAACACAGGAAGGTCCATCTGAACGTGAGGAAAAACTTCTTTGCTGTGAGGGTGACAGAGCATTGGACCAGGTTGTCCAGAGAGGCAGTGGAGTCTCCTTCGCTGGAGATATTCAAAAGCCGTCTGGATGTGATCCTGGGCAATATGCTCTAGAGGTCCCTGCTTGAGCAGGGGGGTTGGACTGGATGATCTCCAGAGGTCCCTTCCAGCCTCAGCCGCCCTGCGATTCTGTGATTCTGTGAACTGAGTACCTGCAAACATTTTAACTAGAAACTCTCAAAACGCTCTCAGAGTTTGAAATAGAATTAAGTGAACAACAGCAATAACAAAAAGACCACTTTTACTAATTAAAAGAAAGAAGAATGTCTGCCACCCTAACTAAGGACAAACATCTGTTGCCTGAGGTACAGAGTTTATTCTAAGAATTTTGTAGCATAATGCAATTATTTAAGCATTGTCCCACAAGTGCTACAAGGTAATGACGTGGAAGCAACAGCAAGTGATAATCAGAAGAATGCTGGTGTTCTCTCTAGAAAATCACAAATATTGTATAGAATTCCATTGTAAGTGTACTATGAAAAAATGAGAAAAAAAGAAGCCTATTCTTTAACATATTTTTGGCAGAAGGAATGATAACTCCTGGAAGGCCTTGTACTAGAAAGTATCTTTAATGTGTTCTCTTGAAGATGGTCTGTGTCTTCAGAATAAACTGATAACCCTTCCCTACATACCCATTGCCTTGATTTTCAATTTGCGGACCTCTATGAAATGTGGGCTGCATTCACAGGGTCTAGGGAAGTGAGGATTTTGATGATTTTCATCATTGAAATGCTTAAATTCATTATACAGGAAACAGAATGCCCAAAGAAAATGTTTTGAGGGTCAGAAAACTAAAGAAAGTCATACATATCTTTCTCCTAAATATAGGACCTTCAAAAGTAAACATGCATAGAGCAAAGGTAAATGTTTTTTTCATTTGTTACTCTGCATCATTGCCTTTCCCTATAACAGGAAGGATTGTGCATAGATCTTGAAAGGTCATGGCCATTCACTCTTCACAAGCTCTGAAATAGGAGAGCATTTTTAGCTGAATTTAATAGGACAGTTGTTGAAAAACTGTGCAGTTAATCCAGGAGTTTGTAAGTTTTTGCAGTTTTAAACATTGGAGTGCTCTCTATTTGCACCAGAGATAATTTCCTGGCTACTGTTTAGCATGTAAAGTCTTAACCTGTTCAAAAATCAACCGTGTGAAACCACTCAAATTCCTGAAAGTTATTATCCTTCCTTCTATAAACAAACAGCAACAACAACAACAACAACAGAAACAACCAGTGAAGCTAACAGTTTAAAAATATGAGGAAGGAAATGCCCTTTCCCCACATAACAAACTTTGTGGAAAATTCATAGTTCAAAGTAACATCTTTGCAGCACACAAAGGATGAAATGGTCATACAGTTCCCCTTGTATGGGCAAGCAGATGTGACACAGGGCCAATGGGGGACCCGGGCTCTTCAAAAGGAGCACTTGGACACTAGTCTGGATGCTCTGAAGTGTATAAAAAGGCAGTAGATACATGTTTAGGTAATTGAATCCCAGTCTTAGTTTCAGTAATGAGAGAGTGCAACACAAGTTCCAAATGATTCTTCAACTTGTAACAAGGAAAACTAAGGAGGCTAGTCAGACTGCAAAATCAATGAAGTTTTTCTTCTCTGTATTCAGGTCAAGGACTGTGAGACCAGAGACTGACTGATTTTCTATCTAAATGGACAGCTAATGTGAAATTAGTTTCTTTCATTGACATATCTGTATGGAACATGCTCACAATGCACTTGCAGGAGAATAAAAAAAAGACACTTAGCATAATTAGCATTATGTCCCCTAAATGATAAACCAATGAAAAGGCCAAGCAATGATTAGGTCAGCGCTAACATATATAATGGAGCAATAAATGGAGCAATGTGTAAAAGTTGCACTACAACCTGCCTTGAGGCTGTTCTATTCACAAAGAGAAAAATTCTATACTCCCTCCTGGAAGACTATTAATTTGAACTATAAAATCTATTTAATATAAAGGACTAGGAAGAGTAATAGCAACTTTTCTTCGAACTCTTAACAACAGAAAACCATACATTCTTTATAATAAATATGATATTTCTAAGGATTGGTGCAGGAAACAGAAATCATAATGAGTACTTAGAATAAGTCTGAAGAATGTTCAAAACCTATTTTATATGGCTGTAGTGAATAGTGCTACAAAGATACTCTGCAAAACATCCTAATTGATATTCATAAAATTTTACAAAGAGTCTTGTTAATGAGGCCACACTGAGGGCTGTGAGTGTAATAAAATCACAAAGTTAATATAACATATTACATTGATAGCAAAAGCTATTCAGAAGAAATGCTCCAGGCAAATATTACCATGGTTCGGGATATGTTGCTGTGACCCTTCCTGGATAACCTGAAATGGTTTCTCAGTCACCCATAGCTCACTGCTGGTTTGGCAACAAAAATGTGACAACATCGAGACCAGACTGTTGTTAAGTAGGAAAAGCACAAAGGTGGGGGTGTGGGGGGAACAGAGAGAGAAAGAAAGAGAAATTCCATTTAAACTGTAACATTGTGTATCCATATCTCATTTTGGTCATTTTCAGTTAACAAAGTTAAAATAGTAGTGAAGACGAAGTATATGAGTTTGGGCATTAACTTTGGATATCTATTTTGAAGTAAAATCTTCAGAAAAGCTCAGACTAAACCCAGATTTGTTTTACTGCTAAATTAATTCAAGTTAAGGGACTTGAATTATATAAACTATGAATGTAAGCAGTGCAGACATATCCTTAATGAGTCCAATTTTGCAACCCTTTCTCTTACATAAGCAACCCATATTCTTTTAGACAGTTTGAACATGCTCACTGGGCCTGTATGTGCGAATAAAGTTCATAGAATCAGGAACACCGGGTTAATACAATATAAGCATAGAAATGCTAAGGTCGAAGTATTTTGGAGCTGAAAGATTTATTAGACGTTACAGTACCAAACAACGAAAATTCTCAGAAGAGCAAAGTGACATCACTTTATCAAAAGTACTGCCAACTCTAATTACAGATTCATATTAGGAAGCTGCTTTAAAAGCATATACTTAGTAACAGGTGGCTTTACATGCAGACATGTATCAGCAGTTTTAAACATTAAAAGTATTTTGTTTACGTTAACTCCAGCCTTACTTACATTAAAACGGCACAGTTAGCCAGTATGACATCCTATCCCTTTCCTTTCCAGAGGAACTGTTTGTCATGTAATCTGAATAATGTCATTTGTAGCAGTGTCAAAATACGTAGTGCAGCAGCATATATGCATTATGGAATAAGGTTTCTGCCCCAACCCCAACCACCAAGCTATACAGCAGTGATGGGAGAGCAAAGCAGGATAGTGTGATTGTCAAATTAAGAGCCAAATACCACTCATTTTAAGGAAGTGGTCATAAGATACTTTATAAAAATGATTTTTTCTAAATACACAGTTTACGAACAATCATAGAGAAATATGCAAGAAAAGGATTATGTTCAAAAAAATACACAGCTATTGTACAGAGTAAAGACTGAAAAATTAATTCCTGGCACACTGTGGCATAGCTGAGGTCCGAAACTAAATTAAATAAATAAGTTAGAATTTGATTTATATTTCCATTGACCTCAATAGGAATCAAGAATAATCAGTGCTTCCAGAATTGATTTCTGACTGTAGACACTATGCTTAGCATGATAAATATCAGATTTTCAGTAAGGCTTTAACTGTATTGCAATTTATGCACAAATCATAGAACTTGAGTTACGGAAGTGCAACCAGTCCCTTATTTTGATCCTACATTTGGCAAGCCATTAAGCACATTTTCATTTCAGCCTTTCGTGCAGTCAGTGCAGCTATTCATATTTTGTCATGTGCCCAAGCGCTTTCTGAATTGAATCCTATACTAAGGTTGCTTTACAAATTATTTTTAACAAAAATCATAAATTCACTGCACTCAGATTGTTTTTTAATAACTATCAAGAAGTGAAGAGCATGAGATTTCCTCTAAATAAATGGTTTCTACATGTTTTTGGGGCAATCCTTCCTTCTGCTATGTTCTTCTCTTTATCCTGCTTTCCAACAACCTACCTTAAAGTGCTGAGACTTTTCTCTTCTCTGAACCTGCCCACCAAATTCCTTGCAGCTTTCTCTTTGTGACAGCACCAACTCCTGAATAAAATGTGAGCTAGGAAACCTAGCCTGAGCCTGATAACTTGTGCTGTCCCCATCCCATATTTTTAAAGTTGGTTTGCCTCACTAGTAAGAAATTGGAGATCATGCTTCAGAGCTCTGTTTTACCTTGTACTCAGAGCCACATAAATATGCTAGTTTCCACTTTCAAATTAAAGGCCTGAGACAAATTCGTCTCTCAGCTATGTTTATTACTAGTGGACAGAGCTGAATGTAACTCAGTCACTCTCTTCTTCATGCATACGATGGAGTTTTGCTGAAACATCACATTAAGCTAACTATCACAACAGCTCAGTCTGTAATAATCTGCTCAACCCAAAGGAAGCTAATTCACAACAGAAACTGGATTGATTTCACGGGCTGTTGGTGTACACGGACCTAGCTCTCTGACAACCAGAGATCCTGTAAAGCAGAAAAAGAGCCCTGGTTGCTGCAAAGCTGCAGGAAAAAGCAGTCCCAATTGCAGTTTCCACCACTGTAAAAAAGATACGCTCTTTTTAATGTAAGAAGAGATGGACTAAGCGCTGCATGTTTGTTCCCAAACACTTTCATTAAATGTAGACAGAAAGGTGACTGTCCCTTCTTCTTCTCGAGCCAAAGGACAGACGACCTAGGGACCGAGCTCACGTAGATAACCTTATTTTGCACTGTTAAACTGGAAACATTTTTTGTTTGCTTACTTTTTGGACATGCAGCCAATATCATGTTTCACAGAAAAGTCAATAAGATTTGCACAGGACAGTGCATAGCTGAAGGGTAAAAAATGTCATTGTGCAATATTCAGGAAAGGTCACCTTTATTAATTACAGTATGCGTTGAAATAAGAAGGCACATGCAGCCTTGCAGTTCATTGTTGCAACAGTGTTTGATTAGTATTTATTCCTTTTTAATAACAAGTATCTTTCCCAAATCCTGATTCAGCCAGATAGAATGATAAGGTCTCCCTGGAAGTGACAATCAGAAAGAAGGTGAGTGGAAAGGCATGGGGAATGGCTGATGGTCTAGATTTCTTGAGATTACTGGTTTCAGAAATACTGATGTAAATGTAGCATAAATCCTGCTGAATTATCCTTAAATTACATCACTGCCATAAAGAAAAAGAGTCTAACCTTGTATGTTCTCATGACACTTCATTACTCTTCACTTTACTGATCTTCTTCTTATACTTCTGTATATGATGTCTTGTACAGATTATGTCTTATTAAAAAAATACTTAAATACAGCACAGTGAAACAGGCCTCTTTAGCTTGCAGGGGTTCAAATAATTTTTTTTTTTATAAAGTTGTAGGTATATCTCTTTGACTCAGTGCGTCATTTTTCCACCCCATATCTCATATCAAAATTTATCTGAAACAGGATGAAAAACTAAATTGGCTCAGGTTTGTTTGAAATTAGGTTTAACCCAAAGTTTTTCTACAAATTATAGTGAACCTTTCAATCATTATTGACCAGGTAGTGAGCTGCAGTGAAACTGAATCAGATGTGTATTTGTTTCTTAAGTTTTATTGCAAATATTTTCCACTCTCCTTGGTGGGCCAACATCATCCTGGGTCTAACTTCACCAAAGTCAGCGAAGTTCTACCGAAGGATAAATTGGCTTGTTAATTTTTAACAGACTGCTAAAGGAAATTCTGATTGCGTTTTGCAACTCCGACTCTTTCCTTTCAAAAAGAAAAAAAAGAAACATTTATACAGAAAGAATATTGAAGCATGACCTAGTTAGTAAACTGAATATTGTTGTCATATCGGGCATGTTTGCTAGTGTACTTTTAAAGTGTTTGGAGAATGTATATGTATCACTGAAGGGTTTTTTGGCACAGTCACTTGATATCTGGATGTAGCAAGCACTTCTTTTATTACTGACAAATAGAAAGCATGTGTTTGGCATTATTTATTGTTTTCTGTGGAGCATGTGTCAAAGATCTGAAAGTGAGTATTTCACTAGTCACATGCTAAGTTTAACTATTATAATTAAGTTGCTAATATTTGGCATGGTAAGCAGTCAGTAGGATTTGATTTGACCATTTAGGAGACTGATTTGACGCCTTCGGAAACTGATGAGGAGACACTCAGCAGCACACTGAGATAAATACCATCACTTTCCCTCTCCAAGGGATTTGTTAATTCTGGCTCTTCCACACTTGAGTGTAGAAATGGAAAGTGTCCATAAGCAACTTCACTTGACTACAGTTGTGTTTCAAACATAAAAAACATTAAGAGACATTTTGGAAATATAGTTTTATTGTGTTGCTATTATTAAGAATATTTTTTTTTAAAGAATACCAGCAAGATTTCAAAATTTAACACATTTTTTGCCCATTTTCCTCACTTCAATACTTTTAGCTCTAATTCTGAAATTTCTAGAAAAGTTGGTCAAACCAGAACGTTTCTATACCATGAGAAATCTCACATTTCAAGCTCATTTTAATTTTCAAATGGCCATTCTATGAGAAATAATTTTATTTTGTATAGGAATAAAATCAAATTACTTTGAAGTTTTGAAAAAGATGTTTCAAGTAAATGGTATTTTGTTTCTTTTTTTCCCTTTTATACTATATGCCTTTTATATCTATCTATACAGTATATGAACAGAAGAAATAAAAAGCCATTTTGAAATATAAAAATCAAAGTTATTGTTTCTAACATACAAAATAGTGTCTGGCATTGAACTGAAATTTCATATAGATAAGTGTGCTTCAACTTTTTTTCATTTTGAGGGTTTTTTTTTTTTCCGACATAAATAGCAGTTCAGAGAAATTTTGACTTGCGGAAGCATTCCATTAGAGAAATGGGTATTGGATATATATTCAATGCTAAAGTGAAGAGCAGGTTATAAGCTTTATACACACAACAAAATTTAGAGTTGAATGCTGCAGTTTGGGATTTTTGGGGATTTTTGTTTGTTTTATTCTGAAGAAGTCAAAGTATTCAAAATACACAGACACGCAAATGGAAATTTTCATTAGCTTGACAAAATACTCATAGTGGTTGAGATAATCAGAAAGCCTCTGTTCAGTCTCTAATTTTGCATATACAAATGACGAACATTTCATACAAGTCAAAAGATACAGATGAAGTATGTAGTATTAGGTTGCATCTATACTACTAAATAAAACAGGTCAGAGACTAGTTCAAGTGGCTAAGTGGCATCGCACAGCTTGCCTCTGCGCAGCTAAACTGCTAGCTGGCATGAGCCAAACCACTCAAGGAGCTTGGTAAGCAGCATGGATAAGTGCAAAGCAGTGCTCCAGCATGTGCACTGAACCTGTATTATTCATAGTAGAGACACAGCCTCAATGATTCTTGAAAATTTAGCTGTACTGATATGGATATTGGTAGAGCAAGCAACATTGACTTTGTTGGTTTATATTAAGAATAACAACAACACAAGTCTTAAGAGGACTGGAACTCTCTTACTATCAAGAAGCTAAAAGCAAAACCAGTTTAATGAATAAACTAAACTGATTATGCTTTTTTAAAGTCATTCTTAATTTTATTGAATTGGAGGGACAGTCATGATTTCAATATACAGACCAATATAGCTATGGTTATCATCTTTCCAAACATTTTAATAGTCTGTAACCTGTATTTTACTAGCAAACATTTTGGGGATATGACTAAACTATGCTATATTGCTATATAATGAGTAAACAATAGATAATATTTTCAAAAAGAAATAGAGGTCTATGTACTGAAAATGGCCTACTGGCCTAACACCAGGAGCCACATGCTTTTGCAGCGCAGCACTCTAAGTCCTCTTAGAAGAGCAGTGAGTGAGTGACCACGTGTCCAAGCAGACTAGCAATGGGATAAAAAACCTCTCCTGCTTACCTCCCGCTTGCAGTTAGAGTAAATTATGAGGCAAAAAGGAGTTTCATCCACTGGTGGCATTTTTTGCACATGATAGTTATGACTTGACTCTGTTCTTCAATTTAATGTTTCATTTTGAGACTTTCTGTTTTTTTTTTTTTTTTCTCTGAAGAGAAATAGATTAGAAGGAATCCGAGAGTGAAAAAGTTAACTAGTTAATTGTTCTGGGCACACAAATCTTCTGAATGACTCATTTGAGCTGTATAGGCTCATACAGAATTAATGGACTTCAGCAACACCTGTATGAGAGTTCCTCCCACTGTGGTGTTATTTAGAAAAGAGACCATTTCATATATAGATCTAGGGCTGAGAGAAATTTTGGTCCTGCTCCAAGGCAAGCCAGGAAAACAAACCCACATATGACCAGACTATGTCATATCGGTGAGCACTAGCCAGAGATGATCTGAGGACATTATACAACTGGCACTACATGACACTTTGAGGCAATCTCTGAATAAGATGCAAGCATTTTTCTGCATTTTATCCAGAGATGTCCTCCCTTAATCTTAAGATGAAGTACATTGTGCCTGGCTGTTTGTTCATGCTATATAGGTGACTGGGCCTTACAGATAAATCCTGTTCCCAGGTAATAATTTCTATTCATTACCTTTAATGGCCATTGATTTTTAGCAGATTTAATGAGAGTGAGCAACTGCCAAAATCTGCCAAAAGGAGGTAGAAGAAAAGCTTAAAATACTTGAACAGTCAACTATTTGTAGTGCTATCAGTCAGATTAACATTTTCCAGTCACTCCGACTTTGGTTGCCCCAGGTTTAAGGTGCTCAGTTATCTGAATTAGTAGGGCTTGCACAGGTGTGACTGAGGGCAATAATTAGCCCATTCATTCTACAATGCGTGCTTCTCTGAGGATCCCCAGGGAACATATTACTGGCAACAGGTATTTGTAGCACTTAGTAGTTTCATGTTCAAAGCCAAATACAATATTCTTACTGTGTAAATCTCCTAGGTTTAACACTTTGATTAAATCTGAGACTGAACATTCTTGCCCAGGAAGAATGAGGAAGAGTTTACTTTGTGTCCGCCTGCACTTTTCAAGCCTAAAGAGGGAGAGTGGTTTTCCTAGGCTACTGGTTGATCTGATAGCTATAAACTGTTAGCCCCTTTCCCAGGAAAGTGTGACAGGATTAATCTAAAAGCTAAAAACTCAGAAAATACAAGCACTTCATAGAATATACCAAAATGGGGACAAATATACCAAATGGGCACTTCTCTTCTGCCAAAATTCATGCTACAGGTGAAGGGAGGAAGGACAGAACTACACATGCTGCACACTGGCAAACTGGAGATGTTAGACAGAAATACTTTGGCAACTGGATTACCTGTTACATTATAGGCATTATAACATAGTGAAGCTGTGACTGCTAAACATCAGACTCTGACTTACCAGAACGACATTGTGAGGCCATCAATTCAATGTTTAAAAATTCCTGTCACACGTGGCCTTATCAGATGGCTTTATTTACATTCAGCTACAGGTGTCTTTACTCTTTCTGCATGACTAAGAGGGGTGGAGATACCTACAGGAGAAAAAAAAAAATCTTTCTTTCATCTATTTTCAGGAGCCACAATATACAACGCCAGCTAGGCAAAGCAGTCTGGGCTAGGGTTTCAGAAGCATTTAATGCTAGCTTAATTGCTGCTGTTGAAGTTTATAGGAAATTTATAACATTTTGAACTCTTGAAAATACCATTACATCTGGTTATTTTGATGCTCAGCATTTACATCTGTTTGGTCTCTTCTGAGCTCTTCTATTTAGCTAGCCTCCAGATGCAAAAAAGTTCTGTGAGCGTTGAAAGTGATGCAGTTTGGTGTCTAGTGAATTCAAATCGTGTCCTTTGATCCTTCTATAATAAGGTGTGAGTTCCAATACTGTCCTAATCATGTAGATCTGCTATAGATCTATAGATCCTTTGCATCTAATAAAGATTGTGCTATAAAGTTGCATGTACTTTCATAAGACTTAAAAGAATATTATACTTCAGATAATGCCTTCTAAAGTGATAGGCAGAAAAGAGGAAAAGCATATCTGTCATACATAGAGAAAAGCATGACTAAAGTTCTCTAGGTAGCCAGACCAAGAAAAAAAATAGGGAGGATGGGATACATTCAGCATGTTGGCAAGATTTTCAAGCTAAACTGAGTCTTTTTAATTACACACAGACCTAATGAATGGTTATGAGTTCTGCAGACTGGCTTACACACAGTGCTAGACACCTGCATAGAAGAATGGCTGGGAGGGGTGTCAAAGACACGGTGTAAGGAATAATAACGATGTCCTCTGTCCAGCCAATGACTAATTTTTCCTCTAGGTCCTGTTCTGTAGGCCTCTGTAGGACTGTATTGCTCGTGTTTTCCATAGCTGCCCCAGGCACCTGTTTTTGTGAACCCTGAATGTTTCCTTTCAGTGAAGCAGAACCATAGAAAATTTGAGATTAAAAGAATTTTTCCTGAGTAAGAGGGAAAAAAAAAAACATAGAAAGGAAACTGAAGCATCGATTTAAGGTAAGCTTTAATTTCCCCCTGAATTTGTAATAGTCAGTTTGTATACACATCCTTGATCTTACTTGCCTTCCTTCTCCTCGTCTCAGCTCTCTGGGTGTGCTTAGAGATGACCTCTCACATTTCCTGTATTCAGCTATGGTGAATCCAGCTCATGGCTTGCACTGCCACTGCCAGTTTGTTCACTGGTGTTTGCTCTTTATGGATTTCATGTGAGATATTACTCATCAATATGACTAGTCAAATGATTTAACAAGTGTAGTATCATCCAATGAACACACTCTTGTACTTCAGCCTGACTAAGCCAGCTGGTAAGGATAGCAACAGCTGTTGATTCATGAAAGGAATGGGAACATTTCTTTGCTAACGTATCCAGCAAAATCTGTCTTAAATGAAAATGACTGACTACAGCTATGCATCAAATAAGCCCAGGTGGAAGTCTAGGCAGGGTAGTGGGAGTTTTGTGATTACAAAAATCTGTTCTAAAAAGGAAAGCTGTGAAGAAAGAGATCATTTATTCTCTCCCCTTTTACCTTGTTTTTTCCTGAGATTTACTCAAAGTCTAATGAATTTAACACAAATTTTAACATATACAGCTAATACTACTAGGTGAAAAATTCTGCATACAGACCACAGTCCTCTGCATCTGTCAGTTTCCATCTCCATTCTCTTCTTTTGAGATGTTGCAGTCCCCTGCCTTTTCTTAAAAGAATAATCATACTCACACTTACACAACCACGTTGTCGTATCCTTGATCATTAACCAGTGAAAGTCTATACATGAAGAAGATTCTGGTGAAAAATATTTTCTCTATATTCCTCTTCATTGTCTTCATATAGACCCCCAGCTTTGCCAAGCTCAACGTCAGAAGCAAACTTACTGCAGATCAGTGCGTGCCATGCAAGAAACCAACATCTCTATAACCCACGCATTAAAGGCTTCCAAAAACAGAACTGTCAAAATCCCTGGATCATACAAAAACCCTTCTTATAATATGTTTCTCCTATGGCAACAAATGCTCTCATAGAAACCATAGTGACAAGTCAAAACAATCATCATATACTAGAATGAGTTTGCTCAAGCACTCAGCAAAGGACTGAGATGCACAGTCTGCATGGGGATAAAGTATTTCACAAAACTCTGTCTAATTTCTCAGTGCTGATCTTCAGTGGAGACCAACAAAACACTTTTCTAAGACAAGCCTCGACATTAAAATCATGGAGTCAAGGGATATAATTGTTTTATGGTACATGTTAATTTCTCTCTCTCTCCCAACTCACCCCTCCAAAGATGTTATTTCATGGGTGATAATATGATCTCTTTTCTTTTCTCAGATGACTGATTGATTAGAACAATTGTTTTTAAGGTTTTTAATATAAATTCAGAGTATTTTTTCAAAATGTATTTATCACTGAAATTTTTTGCTGCTTCTTAGAGCTGCAGGCTTTTCTGAAAGTCTGTTTCTTTTCCAGATGTTTCAGTTGGTTTTACAGAAGATATTACTTACCATAGCATTATTTTTCTCTTCTATACCAGAAAACATCATGGCTATGAGAACACTAATTCTGCTTTCTGCATTTCTTTTTCACAAAGTAAAATTACAAAATAACTCAAGACTATTTAATTCAGAACTGTCCTAACAATACAAATTACTGGAGTTCCACATAAAAACATTCCTTGACAAATCGGAGGCTTGGAGATTAGTTGTGATTTACCACTGCAGTTCAATTTGCTCTATTTACTCTACATTGTAATATAGGAACACATATACATTCAATAATTGAAAGTTTGTTTTTGTTTTGAATCGTAAAGCTTCTCAGAACCTGATTTTATGCTAGTCTAATTCTGCAGTAGAGAGTAGAGCATACAGAGTAGAGCCAGTGTTTTCCTTACATATAGTCATCCTTCATAGATAGAATGATAGCTCTACAATATCTCCTACAAAGATTCCTTTTGGACATTGAAAAGAAGTATTTGCATATTGTACCTATGTTATTTTCCAACATACTATTTTTTAGTGTTAGAGATACTGATCTTAACTGATACTAATTCAGAATGATATTGGAAAGTGAATGAAACGTGTGATATATAAAATATCATTTCTGATTGATGGAAGAGATACATTTCTTGCTGTTGAACTTCATGGCAACATTGCAAAAAATGGGAAATATTTCCTGCAAGTTAGACATATTCTCTACAAGGAGATATATTTGTGCTTGGGGTTTTTGGGTGGTGGGGGGGGGGAGTTTATTTTGATTTTGTAAGACATTTTCCATAGCAGGTTACTTAATCTATCCTATAAAAAATAGAAGTGTTGCCAAGTTTCTGTTTAAACAGAGGAGGAAGTGAATATGAGTTTACTCTCTGAAAAGTAAATGTGGGAGACAGCCTTCCATAAGAAGAGTAATTGTCTAAGTTATTGGTGCCGAAATTCTTTCAAGTGAAAGAAAGTTATAATCTGTTCTAAAGAGGATAAATGCCTTCTAAAAAAAAAGAGGATTAATGTATCAACAACTTAACTCTAACATCTCCTCATTATATAGCTGCCTCTTATAACAATCTTTCTGTGATTCAGTCATCAAACTTCAATTGACATGTGTGCTTGACCCCCTACTATAAATCAGCCTTGAAGAGGTAAACCTTTGTCACAGTGAACCAACTGTCTAGCTTCACAGGACTGTCTTTTACTTAGGGTGATAGTAAAGCAATTGTAATAGTAACATTTGAACAGTGTTAACACTTTCCATGTCCTTTTAAAATAGTTTTCCTTCGAGTGTTCTTTGGTGGGAAGTATTTTTAATGAACCAAAGCATAAGGATCTGGTAGTATTTTTACAACAGAGGAAACAGAAACTGCAGTTAACAATAATAATTAAAAAAATCATGTGTAGAGCAGATGAGTGTCTTAATAGGAACTAGGATGAAAAAATATTTCAGGAATCTTGCTTTGTGCTGTCAAATGGCAGCTTCTCATTGACTTATAAAGATATAAAGTCAATGTTTCAATAAAAACTCATGTAATCTAATTATCTTTATTCCATGTGATGCATGCATAAAAGTCTCACTCATCAGCACAAAGTTTACAGCATCTATGATGATATAAGCTGGGGGATGAATATAATGTATATAAACAGAAGCTAAAAACTCAGCAGTATTTATCAGAGAAGTATACCGCACTGCTTATTACGGATTTCACAGATGTAAACAAAGACAAGGCCTGTCTCTCAAGAGCCGAAATTCTAGATAAGCAGCTTACTAAGATTTGGACTGGACAGGTCAAAGGTATGGTGACTGTGTCTGAAAAGATGAGATGTAAAAGAAACACAGAAAAAAAAAAATCCTTCTTAGTTTTGACTTTACTCCTATGCTGTTTCCCAATGTGCGATGCATACATTACTCTCTGCTAGATAACGCTGATGATAGCTCCCTAAGTGGGGTCATGGCCCATCCTGTCCCCACAGGCAGGACTGATGAGCATAGATGTTTGAATGCAGAAGAAAATAATGAATTAATTATTCCCCAGAAGAAAATCAGAGAGCTGGAATTCTTTTGGGTTTGTTTTGTGGTGTCTCATATGTTGAGCTCTTCACTTCCATGGCATCTGTCTCTCTGTGCATGCTTTGGTCTGCTCCAGACTATCAGCGTAGAAAGGAAGATATCTGCTTATCTGACCTTAGCTGAAAAGATTAGCGTTCCTGTTTCCTCCATGGCAATCAGTGTTGACAGTCAAAATGTAATTTCTTCAGTGACATGAAATTATCTTCCCTGCACATTTTGTTCAGTCATTTCACCTCCTTTAATTCTACCGTTAACAAAAATCTTCACAAAAAGAAGGACATGTGAAGTGATTTTTTTTTCTTCAGGTATAATAGACTTTAATTATGGCAGAGTAATTTGTCAGACCAGAGAAAAACATTGCTTATTAATTATCTTATTTATTAACTAACACAAAAAAGATCTGTCTATAGTGGGGTGGGGTGGAGTACAGCTGCTGCAGCAGTCAGGACATTTTACATAACTGTTTGCTGTGCCCATCTCCCATGACAGGAATCAGGTGTTGCAATACACATCTCTAACATGGGAGCATGGACTCCCTTTCCCCCATTCTTCTTCCCCGTTCCCCTTTTCTTTTTCCCCCTTCCCCTTTTTCCTTTTTCCCTTCCCTTTCTTCCCTGGTAAAGTCTTGGTGGTATACATATATTTAATTAAGTAAAGCTGCAGCAAAGTCTAATTCTTCAAAAAAATTTTAATAAATGCTACTTGAATATTTAATTCAGGACTTTTCTGTCACTTGCAGAATGTAGTTCTGGGCATCATGTCCTAGAATGTAATGGGTTGAAGTGCCAGAACTGAAATGGCAGTTCATATACTGCTAGCACAGGGTGGAATAAATTTGCTACCTACATTGTATTTCTGGGGACAGTAAGTAATTGTTTTCTTCTTAAGGAACAAGGTAGAATTAATTTATTGAGAATGATCTAATTTTAGCTAGTTCAGAAAGTAGAGAAATTTTGAATTAGTACTCAACTTCAGAAAATTACTGGCTTGGTTTCTTTAAAAAGTCTATCATCCATCAGTTATGAAAATAATCAAGTGCAATTGTTCCTTGAGTTGTCCTCAGACTAAAGCATTCATGCTCTGGCTTCCAAGGGCAAGACTCTGTGGGTGCTGCCATGTCAACTTTGTAACTACATGGAAAGGCATGCAAGGATTCCCAACTCGTTCCCTGGCATAATTCTTAGAGGATAAATAACCTTTTTTCCTCTAGTGAAGGACCAGTTGACTCTTCTAGGATAATCTGTGTCCAAAGATTGAACCTCTCTATCTCAGCCTAAAAAAAGTTTCCTTCAAGTAGAATCTAAACTTCTACATTTCGTAGCTTTGGAAAGACTAGAGGCATTTACACATTTTTTGAACTTCATTATGATCAAGAAGCTTTTTCAGGGAGGAAGAGAGGGACAATGCATGTACTTGCAAAAGAAGATCTAAACCAAGTATCTGTGTGTATATTTGTTTTCTGCAATGAGGTTATGTGCAGCAGAGAAGAGAAAAGGGAAAGACTGAAAAAAGAAAAAAGAAAAGAAATAAATTTCTCAACTTGTAAGAAAATATACAGATTGCAGTTGAAAGAGTAATTCCTGAAAACTTCCAGGAGAACTTAGCCAAAAAGTAAAGTAAGCATAAATAAAAATGGTCTCCTAGACAGAGGAATGTTAGAGAAGTTTTATACATGCATTTTTGTATAGCTATGTCTTTTAATTGCAATATTATCTTTGGTAAGAGGCATGCTATATAATTGAAAAATAATGATAAGCTACTATCTTCTCGATAACATTTTCCTAGTGCCCTTCACTACTGGATACTAAATGAAAGACTATGACCTTCCTTGACTTAAGTGTTTCAGGTGTGAAGAGGAATGCACTGCTCAACCCCCACTTACCACCTGACTTTGATTATGTTTTCTTCTCTACAGTTATCTTTATTCTACATCTCTACATTCACCCTTCCTAAAGATAGAATATAATATCTCACTTTTTACTCTCTCTCTCCCCCTTTATTCACATAATATTAATTTGCTTTTCCAACCTGAGCCAATTTATTTTGTTTGATATCTATCGTATGGTCAAAACATAGGCTTCCTTTCATATCTCCCTTCTTTTATATCACATGTATAGAAACTATGAGGTATCTCATTTAGGAGTACAGTTGTGTTAGAGGACTTCCATGATCAATAGCGAGAGGAAGACTGAAATCTCATTATGGAGACTTGAAACACCTCCGGAGGTCACAGTCTCTCCCCAGTCATTACAAGAGGAGCTGCGGATGACTGTGCCCCACCAGGTACTGAAAGCTGAGCTGGACAGAACTGAGCTTTCCTGCCTTAGTCGTCACTGAAACCACAAGGAATGAAGATTACACAGTCTCTTCTCAGGGTGATCTGGATAGTTTATGGGTATCTTCATAAAATAAATGATGATAATCTTCCTGCTTTAATAAAGCCTCAAAAGCAGATGACTATTGCACCCAGTGATTAACTGCTAGATGCTGGGTTTTCTTCTTTTCAGTTGTTTCAGAAAATGATTTGTTGAAGGCACGTAACAGACTATAGCTGTAATTTTTATAGGTATCTCATTCTTCCCTTTCCTCCTTCATTTTCCATGACTTTTTTCAGACTTATCTACATCCCTTACCTGTTTTAATGTGGTTTCATTAATTCCCAGTCATTTTCCTTTGAATGCAGGAAGAGTAAAGAAACATGCTGCAGTGACATAAATAATCTTTTCCCATTTTAGCCAGGTTAAACTTTCATTCCTTCTTGTATAATTGTAGCTATAAGCTCAGAAACAGAAAAAAAAAAAAACAAACAACCCCCTCCACACCTTTCTAGAGAGATTTATCTTGCTGTTGGTCTTCCAAAAACATTGCATAGTCAAAAGTAGAGGATCAGTAACAGCCCATCCCACAATATTTATCATAGTTCCATACAAAACAAAATATATTTTAGACATAGCTGCAATGATTATAGGAAGTGAAAAAAATGCATAGCATGAAACGAGAAGAGGACAAGGAGAAATCAAGGAAAGGTTTGAAAATACTGAAAAATTCTTCAACCTGTAATAAATCATTTGGCCAGATATAGAGCAAATACTTCCTCCCTTGTGAAACAAAATGTTCAGATACTGTGAAAGTTTTCCTCATATTTTGAGGTCTCTTTCTGTTAATTCAATGCTATGCACTTATTGCCTTCTTCAAGAAAGACTTAACAGCATGCCAAAATATCTTTAAGATGAAAAAATGGAAAGAGTCTGTGAATCTAAGTAATGCTTCAAGGAAGACTGAAGGACTGACAGACAGTCGTATTTTTTCACCAAAGAACTATTTAAGTTTAACAAAATATTAGGAGATGACATTTTATCTGAGAGTTCATTGCACAGGAACTGTTTTATTTTGGCTGATGAGGGAATCTGGCTACATGAAGGAATCCCTTCATTGCCACTACAGAGAGAGTTCACACAGCATTTTTTAACATCATCAAATATTCTATTTGTAAGCTAAAATATGTAGCTGTTTAAGTGTAATGTACTTCTTTTACAAATATACATGAATTTGTTTTAATTGGCCAAGTAATTATTTATGTACTGACCATGAAAATGTTTTTCAAAGCTTCTTTTTGATATACAGAAGGTTCTCTTAAGCTCGTTGTGTAAGCTATGTAGCTGGTGAAAATCACCACAGCTTCCTAAAGGACTTTCTCAATAAATGGCCGCCTGGGTGCCATTCTTATCCTGAATCTTTTTTTTTTCTATACTTATAATTTATTTTCTTCAATGAAATATTTCTTTACTGTCACTGCACTAAGAAAGTCATGCCCCTTCACTCTTGATATGAATGACTTCAGTTCACTCCAACCAGGCTACTAATAATTTCACAGAAAATATGGTTTTCTCAAAGTTCCTGGGTAATTAATGGTTAAAATAAAACTCTCACTAGCCGGATTGGTCAGTACTGCCAGCAACAACCAAACCTATCCTTCTCAGCCCATTTTGTCAGGTCATAAGAATTTGCCTTTTAAGAAAATTTTTCTCTGAAGGTAGCTTGAAAAAACTACAAACACTAATAATCCTTGTATCTTCTTATAGTCTGAATTGAAAAGGCTGGCAGGGTAGCAGTAAATCTAGGTCTTTAGTCTAAGGAACCTCTGATGACTCTACCAGAGCTTCGGATGCTGCATATATGCTCTCAGATACTGATGTACGCTGTTGCTAGTGTCCCATGCACAGCTCCTTTCCCAGGTTTGTAACCTATAGGTTTTCATGCAAACTCAAAAGCTCAATGGCACAGTATTTAATGTGGTAACATTCTTTTTAATTTAGGGTGCCTTTTCTTAAAATAAACCCAGAGGCACAGAAGGAAGAAAGAAAATGAGAAGCTTCCTTAAGGGAGCTAAAGGGAAGCATTCTAGATAGAAAAAAACTGAAGAGCTCTAAATATTGTTTCTAGAACTGTCAATGAATTTAAATATTTAATTTATTGAGACTATTACAGGGAACAAGATAATTCAAAGAGCTCAGTCCAGTACATCTAAAGCCAATAGTAAAAGGAATGAGCCCTGATACACAAGGCAGTCTTGGATAACTTTCCTGAAGTTTTGATATGAATATGTTTCTAAATCAAGTATTTTGAATAGACTTGACTGATGGTATAACTGCTTTTTACTTGTTCACAGATTACTGTTTAGCTACTGTATTTTTAATGTCTTCAGTAAAAAAGGCGTGGTAGGGAAGTAAGGAAGAAGGCAGCTTGTTTATCCTGTCTTGGCTGTTACATGAATCATCTTAAATGGACTTGTTACTGCATAAGAAATAAACTTTTCAGAAATTTAACCTGCAAAGAAGTCATTGTTTTGACAGTTGATTGTCATTCTGCAAGATAGTCTGCCAAACAAACACTTCCTGTTTTTCGAAATAGGTTCAAGAAAGTCTTACAAGTTTTCATCATCATGGACTTTTGCAAACTAAAAAAGCGGAGAGATTCTGGAGACTAGTTGTTGAAAGCTTGTAGAATTTACCAGATGTGTATACGATAAAGTCAAGATCTTATTGTTAGTATTGTCAGGATGTTAAATTTCCAAAGCAAGGGAAAAGAGAAGTTTAGGTATTTTAAAACATATTTACTCTTATTAAGACCCAGCTAGAATATCAGCTCTTCCTTGTTCTTTGAGCATTCAAAAGCCTTCTGATGGGAACAAATGGAATGGGATCAAAGGGAGCAGTGCTCTAGTGACCCAGGGTATGGACCAAGCAGTTTTGTGTACCAGTATGTAGACAATCCCGCAGTGGAGTTTGGCAAATTGTATTTATGATTAGGGGATTATGATTCTGGAGAGATTTATGAAGATTTAATAAAATCTATTTTTTAAAAAGTATCTCTTCTATGTGTTTACATTCACCATATTTAGAGGCCTATTGAGGGTGAGATTCAACTCCAGATTCAGTTACCTGCCTGCAAAGACAGGACTTGCTTGCCTTGCACTCCCATTTTAGATGCCTAAGGTACCCCATCTGGTCCTCAGTTGACTCTCCAGAAAAGTAGAAGTCTCTTGTAGCTCTTGTGTCATTTGCCAGCCCTGTGAAAGCCTCTTGGATCCACTTCATTTTCTGACACATACCTGAATTTAGGCAGCTGCAGCTATGTAAGCTTCCATTGTAGTCAGCAGAGGTGTAGCTCATACAATCAGTAGATTCCAGAAAAAACCTTTTTTTTCTTTTTTTTGATCAGTATCAATCTGGAATTCAAATCTCTCTTGACTTTAAAAAAAAAAAAAAGTCATATTGATGTTTCCAGGAAAAGACAGTAGAAAAGGCAAGCCAGGGAGAAATAATGTTCTGACAGTGGTTTGTCATTCCTACAGCAAACCATGCATCACCTTCCTTTATTTATTTACAGGACTACATTCATATGGATTCAATCAAATAGAATATATAGGCTGAAGTTTTTTTCCACTTAGGAAATTCATTGTCCCAAGAAATTGTTTATATATTCTGTCAATTTTTTCAATATTCTATCTCTTTTATCTTATGGAAATGAGTAATAAAGATTAATTTTCCTATATATCAAGGTCACTGTACTTTCAATAGAACATTCTGAGAAAATTTTAGAACAAAGAGGGAAAAGCTTAAGATTTTTGAGAATTAACTGTTGGTTTTCATTTATTTTCCTCTAATTATACTCTTCTGCATCCTTTCTTCTGTTTGCAGGCACTTACAGAATAAAAGTATTTTGTAGCAAATTTGATTTATCTTAGCTGACAAATCAAATCTTGCAGACTTAAACACAGTGGAACTCTCTGGGACCAGAGTGCATATTAGCAGCATTAGTTCTAGTTACATTCATAGAAACATTTACACTGTACATGGCAGAAAGATTTCTTTCCTTTGAGAGAATGGTTGTAACATATATTCTATGAGACCTTCCTGGTGATGCTTTATAGTTTGATGCTGACAACTTTGGCCATTTTTATACTTGTGCTGGAAGGATCTTGCTACCTGAATGCCAAGTCAGTTTCTCAGCACACTCAATAGCACCGTTCTGTAAAATCATTTATAACGTAGGCCATCTCTGTATATGCTGGCCAAAGATACATCCTGCTGGTGAGAACACTGTTTAAAAAGAGTTCCTTTTAAAATTGTTCCAGGACAAGAATAGACCAAGCATTTTTTTCCTAGTCTACTTATTCACATCACAATGAAAATTAATTTTTTTTTTAAAGATGGAGTAAGGTAGTCATCT
This sequence comes from Struthio camelus, assembly GCF_040807025.1. Lineage (NCBI taxonomy): Eukaryota > Metazoa > Chordata > Aves > Struthioniformes > Struthionidae > Struthio > Struthio camelus. The sequence continues at coordinate 175,241,288 of NC_090942.1, read as the reverse complement.
TGTTTTCAGAACATTATTCCCACCTGTGGCAGAATGTACCAGAATAGGACAATGTTTTGCAACACTGCATCATGAAACTCAGGGGATAGTGGTTAATGGGTTGCACTCTACCTGGAGGCTGGTAACAAGTGTACTGGGACCTGTCCTGTTTAATGTCTTTATTAATGACACAGAGGAGATGACACAGTGCACTCTCATCATGTTTGCAGATGATGTCAGACTGGGGGGACTACTTGATATGCTGAAGGGCATGGCTACCATGCAGGGCGACCTTGATAGGCTGGAGGAATGGACTGACAAGAAACTCATGAAATTCAGCAAGGACTAGTGACAAATCCTGGCTCCGGGAAGAAAGATCCCCTTGCAGCAATACTAGGCACAGGGAAGCTGGAGACTGATAGGCTGGGGAGCAGCTCTGTGGAAAAGGCCCTGGGGGAGAGTGAGCTGAACATGAGATAGCAGTGCGCACTGGCAGCAAAGATGGCCAGCAGCATCCAGGGCTGTATGAATAGAAGCATAGCCAGTAGGTCGAGGGAACTGATCATCCCCCTCTGCTCGGTGCGTGTTGGACCACACTGATAATAATCTGTCCAGTTTTGGGTCCCCAACACAAGGAAGACGTCAATAACTGGGGCAAGTTCAGGGAAAAGCCACCAGGGTGGTTGAGGCGGGAGCGCTTTTCCTGCAAGAAGATGCTGAGGGACAGGGGCTGGTTCAGCCTGAAGAAGGGACAGCTGGGAGGGATCAGCAAGGAGACAGAGCCAGGCTCATCACAGCGGTGCTTGGAGGGAGGATGCGAGGCAACAGACAAAAGCAGAAACAAGAGATGTTAAAAACTGGATATAAGCAGAAATTTTTTCACCTTCAAGACAGAAAAGTGACAGAGCAGGTTTTCCAGAGAGGCTGTGAAACCTTGGTGGTTTTCAAGACCCAGCTGGATAAAGACCTGAGCAACCTGGTCAGATGTCAGAGTGAGCAGCAGGCTGGACTAGATGCCTCCTGAGGTCCCTTCCCACCTGAGTTATTCCGTGATCCTGAGACTGTCTCTTGTTTCCTCCATCTTTTTCTTCATATTCTGAATTTTCATGTTGGTAGCATTTATGATGAAGGTTATTCTGAAAACATTTTACAGTTCTGCTTTTCTGCCTCAACCTGAAAAAAAATAGCTATACAGAAAATATCCCATTTTAATACATCAGTTTCAGACCAAAGTAACTCCTTTCACAAGTAAAATAGATTTAATAATTAGATGTCACGCAATGTTCATAATGTCAATTTTTTAGTCTTTCCCTTTAGTTGAATGTCCCTGCATATTAGTGGATTATTTAGATTTCTCTTTTGTGTGTTATAAATTTCAGACACTGTTTTCACTTTGGCAAACTGAGTGTTTCAATATTTGGAGTGAATGTCACATCTGTTTGATGAGCTATTTCTGAAAACATCCAAATTGTTCATTTCCTAAAGGTAGAAAAAATGATTTCTTCTTTGGGATTGAGAGAGTTATCTTTGCTCTCTTTGTTGGTTATTGTCTACAAATTCCTTTGCTCTTTTTGTTGCATTACCAAATTAATTGGACTTATTTGCTGGGTCCTCTCTGTTGAAGTTAGAAGAGAACTAAAGGATAAGAAGAATCACAAGAAGGCAAGAAAAAATTCACCTATTTACTGCTTTTACTTCATACAGTTTATTATCTTTACTTTTTTCCAAGTGATAGATATCTTTTATTTTCCCACAAGTAATTTAATTTTCCTAGTTACTCTCTCTCCCTGAAAGAATTTTTACTAGTAGTCTGTCACCTTCTAAAAGGTCATTTCCTAACTATTGTAATTCTTTCTTCCATAGCAAGTAACAGATTTTGATGCTTTTCTCATAAACTTCCTTAGCTGCTGTCTCCATTTTTCAACAACAGTATTGTCTTTGGGTGCAAAAAGCAGATATATCAAACATGGTATCAGTGAACAGATATGTGTTCTGTTATATAAAGTAAAAAGAAGAAAATTCTGTAGCTGCATTTTGTTTATATGAGAGAGAATGTTCATAAAGGAAGTCTTTCTAATTTTATGCAAAGCCTTTCAATATTTTTAGCTGAATCCAGTTCAGCTTTTCCATTTGCTCTTTGACTGACTGTTGCTCAATGATGAGCAAAAGTCTTACACAGTCAGTTTGAATGTATATTCTCAAATTCTGTCTGTTTGACTTAGCTCTTCTTTGAAAAATCAAACTCAGTAAAGAACTTGTTTCCCACCCTCAAAGAATGAGCAAAGCCAGTGAAACTATTCATTGTGTTAAAAAGGTATTCTTTTGCTGCTTTTTTTTTTAGATCTAAGAAGTCAACTGACGTACGTTCAATAGACTTTTTTATGAAACAGGTTGGCAGCATTCTGGGAAGCCAGAAGGTTTACTTCTGCTGTGTTGGTAACATAACTTTTTTTTAACTGAAGTTACAATATTAATTTTTAAGTTGGATTTTTTTTTTTTTAGTAAAGTGTTCTATTTATACCTATTACCTCTTTTTTATTAGAGATGGCCAAAAGCTTTGGCCTTGATGATGCACCATAAAATGTTTTGGAGGAAAGCTGAGTTTCATATCCATTCATCTGGAAAGGTGGCTCCAGGGAGTACAATGGAAGAGAGAAAAACAGAGACAGACTCTGTAACTAGTCAATAAGGGTACTGACCTGAGCCATGAAAGAGCCTCATTATAGTTCTTGGTTTTCTGGATTTGGAATGAACTAGATGGAAAATATTACTCTCAATCTGTCAGAGTCTGATTGGCATTAAAGGTTCAAAAGGTTTCCTTTTTGTGCCAAGGTGGAACAAAAACAAATTCTGGAACCATGCAAATTACTATGGAAGGAAATTGTCATCCTCAGGTCAGCTGTCCCTGATTAGGGTTGTTTCCCAAGAACTTGTAATGGAGAATTTTAGCCAATAGCTGGATCTTCCCCCTGGGCTGCCAAACATTTTCTCATGGAATAGGCTTTACAATGGTCTGGTTTGCCTTCCCCCCTCCTCTCCCCCACACCACCCTTTTAATATCAAATTCTAAGGCTAGGGTAAAAAGAGTGCTCCTACAAGAGCAATGTGATCCAAAGTGTCATGTCTACATGTCTACTAACACTAAAGTATTTTAAGGAAAATTTTTTTTTTATTTCCATTGACAAAGCTTTTGGTCACTCAACGACTTCAAGTTGCCACTGCTGGGGGAGTGGGGGGGGAACAGTATTTGGATCCACTAATATGAGGTTTGAGAGATATAAAGGGATGGAAAGTAAATCAAAATAGGTCAAGGTAGCCAAATGGCCTAGTTTCAAACAAATGTAGGCTCATGCTATTTTGATTACTATCAGACAGTGGCTGCTGTAAGGAACTCCATAAGACTCTGAGAAAATGGCATTTTTACTGTCTGGATTTATAAATGTAAAGATCTGTTCAGCCGTTTCAAAACTAGACACTGTGCTGCACCTGAGAAACAGTTGCATATCTATACGTGTATTTTCAGTAACTGTACGACATTGACCTACTGATATCACAGACATTTTCCTTAGACTGGTCACACATCAAAGTGACCAGCACTGTACTGTTGCCTGCTGCTATTTGCATAGTTTACTTGTATAACTGTAGTCACAAAGAACTCATGGATATCAGTATGTGAATTGCTTTTGCTAATATGTGGTGCATGTTCTTTCCATTTCCACTACTCAGAATATGATATCCTAACTTGGTCTTCGACACAAACTATTCATTCTGGGCGTCCTTGATTTACATTTCTAGTATTAGGCAAGCTGTGCTGGCTAGGCTGGTAGCCATCACAGAAACATATTGTCTCAGGAACACAGCCAATACCCTCACATTTTCTGTATTTTCTGTGCCTATCAATGGAAATGGAAACCAGCAAACACAATCTAACCCAGTGACAACAGATCTGACTGAAAGCATTTTTTGAAAGACACTGTTTCAACCTGCACTGTACCTTGCAAGCTTTGGGTAAAGAGTATGTATTTTTATTACGCACCCACACCATCTGTGAAATGCAAAGAGAACCTGCTGCACCGTATCTTTTTGCCTCATTCAGTGGGCATATTCAGCAAATGATTTAAGGGGGTTTTAAAAAGAGATCACAGGCACTCCAAAAACATATGCAGGTTCTGGAGAGTCGAGACTTAGTATGTTAGCTTGTCTTTCAACACTTGGAGAAGTTCAGGCACATGTGAAGGGAGTTCACAACAGTTAGTATACTGAGTGTGCAGCCATCTAGAGCTAGGGAATAGAAAATGTAGAGCACAGACGTTCAAATTCCCTTCATTCCTGAGTTAAGGTGACACACTGAAGTAGCTCTAGCACCTGGCAACAATTCTTGCAGGAAAATACTTCAAACATTTTTTAATTATTTATTTAAAGACTGACTGACTGAATGATCTTGGTTCAATACTTTTCCCAACTGAGGGGTTCAAACCCTGTACTTTGTTGGAGAATGTCCTAATCTGATGATGATAAATACTTGGAGGAAACAGGAAGAAAAAGGAGACAAAAAGTTTTTGCTCAGTGTCGTGAGATTTCAAAGTGAACCTCTATTCAAATCCTACTGTAGACATCTATTCTATCCCTTAAATTATTGTTTACTGCTTTGACAATGTGTCTCGGCCTCATAATGCTATAAATCCTAAAACCCCAACTTGGCTGATAGTCCATGTTGTACCGTGCAGGGCTTTGGAGTTATACTAGATCTCAAGAACAGTACGGTCTTATTAGTATTGCTGTGCATCCTCAATAATATGTCCTGTTTCACAGTATACCTAATTATCACGGAGGCTGTCCAAAACTGACACAGCTACTTTGCCTCCTGTGCAAACACAGCCTGTACAGCTTTCTAGGCAATGTAGAAATGCCCTAAGATTTCCATTAACAAGTGAGATTATTTAAATTAAATACCTGTGCATTAAGCCGCTTGTTGAACAAAATCCTCCAAGAAAGACCTCAGCAGCGTATTACAGGCTGCAATCTCAAGTACAGATTCGCAGGGAGTAGGACCAACAAAAACAGTATAGGAGAGAGGAAAGAATATTTGCTAATTTATAACAAAATTTCCTATCAAATACAGATGAATATATTCTATTAGGAAGTTCTGTTTTCGTGGTAGGTCTTGGCCTTCCTTCTGGCCTTTTATAAACTAGTTCTAGTCCTAGTTTTTCCAACTATGCTGAAAATCTGAAGCCTCTACTGGATTCAACATTCTATAGCAAATAAAAATTAATAGCAGGTAGAATGGGTAGATATACACCTCAAAGCCTCAGATGTGAGTTAGATATTCTATCTGTTAAACTCTCCCCTGGTGCAGCAGTCATCTCTCCTCTATGTCTTCAAATTACCCTATTCTGCAGGAAGGAGACAACATGAAGTACTTTGCCAAGTCGAGTAGGAGCGGTTACTACACGGACCCCATGTGAGCCCATTTTGTGGGGTTACATCAGCTGGAAGAAGAGATCTCCCTGCTGGGCTATACCCTCTCCAGGTTAGCTGTTTCAAAAATTTTTTTTTTCCAAACAAATAAACAGACAGACAGCACCAAAAGAAAAGAAATTCCAGTCACCCGAAACAAGATAGGGTCTTTTATGCATCCTGTTTTGCTTGGCAGAGGCCATTTTAAATATTTAAGCAACTTTACCCAGTGATAAACCACAGTAATCTCAGGTTTAAAGTATACATTTAGAGCGGCAGTTTTCTGGAGCCAGTTTCAGAACAAAGAAGGTTTACCTTTCTTCACTGTATATCATTACCACTGACAGCATCAGTCCTCTTCTCCTTTACAAGTGTAAATCTGTAGCTTTGTTGAAATTAATGGCTCACACCAGCACACTGTTAACCTGCAGGGAGAATCAAATTCTGGATATCTACAGCAATAAAACTTGCAAGGCTATGGAGAGCTTAATTACCACTTCAGACTCCTTCTGCCTTCTAGAATGCAAATCAAATGATTCATTGGCACATGGTATGTCAGGTAAGGTATGCCGAGGAGAACAGACAGTAAAAGCAATCCCTGGTCAACCTGGTAACTAGCAACTTGGCCACATTTTAGTTCACATTATTTAAGGGAATTCAGATGCTACAGACCTGAGTTTTACTAGAAATACGAAGGAGAGGAACAAAGGGCAGTAAGAAGCATATGTTTTCTTAATTATGCTGTGAATTTGCTTTCTAATGGTATCCTGCCAGTAAATGCCATGCAAAGCTGATGACATGTGATCCAAGATGATGCACAGATGCACTTTTATAGAGCAGTGATACATGCATAGCACTACATATAGAACACATGCATTTGATTTTGTAAATGCTGTACTGCCACATATAATCACTTTTTCTTTCTTTCTTTCTTTCTTTCCTTTTTTTAACTTTACAGAGTCAGAGGAGTACTGTCTATGCTGGAGAATTCTGATATACCCATTACCATGTAAACTGAAATGAATATGCTAAATGCTTCATGCAAGCTTGCAACCACTGCTGTACAGACATTTATACTGCCACTGAGATTGTCTCTGCAGTCAGCAAAGCTAACCACTACATTCTCCACCATCCATAAATCTACCTCTCCTCAGCGCAAGTCTAGACAGCAAATGTGGGTGTAGAACTGGACTCATTCAGTAGATCCTCCTCTCTTTTTCCCACCCTCTAATCCACTTTAAGGATATGAGCTAGCCTACTTCAAGTTTTCCAAACGTTGTCCCAAAAGAAAACAGGAACATACCAAGAAATTCTGCTCTACTTCCTTCCATTTTGCTTCTCCTTAACAATAAATAAGTGGCATCGAAGAACCCTTCCTAACAGCCTCAAAAGCCCAACCTTTTACTAAAAGAATCCGAAACTAAAATAGTTCCCATCTGTTGTCAGTGGAAAAAGCTCTTTGTAAAGCATTTAATTATTTTTTTTTTACTTTTTAAAAAACAAACTTGTTACACAGTAGCAAAAGTTTTAATCCAATACTGTAGCAATCTTTATTCATCTTAAAAAAGGAAAAAGCAAAATAGAGTCATAACAACACAGAAAGAAAAAGAAAGAGAAAACCCTCCTCTGGTCTCTGCTTAGTTCTGGCTTCAGTAAGAATTTACTTCTGGTGAGTAAGGTGGGGAATTATTTCTTGGCTACCAGCAATCGAGAAGAAGAAAAAATATATACATTAGGTATGCAGCATGTTAAGAATGCTTTCTGTCATAACCTGGATGCCAGCAAGGAGCAGGTTAGTTAAAAAAAAAAAAAAAAAGATCCCAGCCCTGCAAGTAACAATGAGCGCAGTATCCATCCATTCTCTGGCTGGTAAACCACCTGATATCTGGTGGTTACAGAGTTGTTTTTAGCTGGCTGGAAAAGACTCTGAAAGGAACCAAGCACAAAGATTTTAGTCTAGGAAGATTCCTTGCTCACCATAATAGAGACTGGTTTGCTACTACATCAGAGTCAACAGAGATGAAATTGTGTGGAGGTTTGGGGAAGTGACCCTACTTATGGGCCACTATTAATCAGACAACACATATTTCATGCTATTACTGTCCAGCCTTCCTAAGGACCCCTTAGCTCACCATGTTGCGTCGCTGCAGCTACCGTTTATCTTCCCTGTCCCCCTGGGTGCTCGGTACAGTCCACGGGGCACCACAGCCACTGGTGAGATGGGAGTGAGGGAGGACCTGAATCCAGCTGCAAGGAGTTCCCCAAGGGACCTGCTCAGCTTTCACCCTGGCACTCAAGATGTTGGTCTCTGAATCCTAAAGGTCAACAAAAAACCAACCTTTTCATTACTAAAACCCTTGAGAGAAAAAATTCAAAGGGGAAAGGAAAACATTTGCATGGGAAAGTTCCTGAGCAACCGCATTTCTTCCTCCAGCATTGCCACTCAGGTATGGCGAGGCTCATCACAGTACAGCCCAGGGTGCTGGGCCTGCAAGTTCCTGGGAGGAGGAATAGGGATTGGAGTCCATCCCTCCATCCTGCACCAAGAAAAGAGCAAGCGCAAAAGGCTTTTTCCTAAAACACAGGCTCAAGCCCTTGGCAACACTCCCCAAGTTAAGCCACTGGGCTTGGTAAGGGAGCGAGATGGGATTACAGGCAAAACAAACAAAGTGGGTGTTACAGTTATATAACAGAAGCAAGAAAAGACTGAAATTATTAAACTTAAAAGTGTGTGGTGGGGGAACAGTAGAATTGCTCAGACTGCCAAGAAAGCCATGTTTGCATGAAGCTGCAAAGGTCTCCTGCATCCAAATAACCAACTAATCTGACGTTAGAAATTACTGTGTCTCCCTGACTTCACTGCAGCTCTTGCTGGGTGTAAAAGTCAACCTAAGTGGTTTTGCCTCTTGAATAGTTATGTGGGCAGTAGCAATATGGTAAAGATGTCACCTATAAAATAGCAGCTTTTTTGTGTCATCAGTATTTTTGAAGTTAGAATTGCTATTGCTAGCGTTGAATCAGAAGGTTTTCTTGGCTGCTGAGCTTTGAACTCTCTGTAAATATTTCATTGTGAACTGTGTTTTCTTTCAAAGTTGCAAGTATAGCCATAAAATAAATGTGACCGGGGGGGGCTCAGGATATAGCTGGTTTCTCTACGACATGAATCGTGAAAAAACTATGTGCACAATGCGTTGCAGCTACCATGCCAAACTGCTGTTAAACAGAGTAATGCTATACTTGAAAACAGGGTAGCTTGTAGCTAGGTAGTCTTGTATATATGTATGTAAATGCACCTAGATGTGCAGATATAGCCAGAGGTTGTCTTGTTTGTTAGTATTAGCAGCCTTCTCCTGCGACCTCAGCTCTTGAGCAACAGCTGCTATTTTACCATCTTCCTATGACATTGAAACCTCTGTTTTCAAATGTGAAACGTACTAAGAGTTTTCTTTAAATGATGCTCCTAGGAAGGAAAAAAGAAGATAGGTAAACTGGGGTATAGAAGGACAGTGATGCATCTGCAACCCATCACCAGGCACATAGCAAAACTAGAAATAAAAGATTTATTTCTGGATTGCTAGTGTAGCATTGTGCTTGTCAGACAGGCAGTCTCCTTTGCCAGCAGGCATCTCACAGTTCCCCTTCAAGTACAGCATGGTTTTAACTCCTCCTTCAGATAGGTCAGAAGGAGGAGTGACTTGCGTTGTGCCAAGACCTGAAACGGGAGATTGGTGTAAATGGCAGATAGCCAGCAGCGAGGAGACATCTGGGATAAGACAAGGCACTAAGGTGTGTTGTACATAGTTATGAAACTATTCTACCTTTGTTTTCTGTGTAACGTTATATTTTTAAGAACTGCGCCTGCCTGAAGAGACAGTAGTTGTTTTGTTCTCAGAATTGCTGTAGCCTCGGGGTGTCAAAGTCATTTAGTGCAGAGGGTTGAATTCCACGTTAAATTATGGTTCATGGGTCATAGTATAAATATACGAATTGCATACTTTCCAGCGCAACAGTATCCCAGTGATGTCAGTGGAAGTTCATAGAGAGATCAGCATTGCTCAGTTGAAAAATTTGTTCCCTTTTCAGACCACAGCTACCCAGTCTCTGTATTCCCTTCTTTCCACCAACTTCCAATTCCAGTTCCTTGAGGGACATACTTCTGCCACTTTCCCATTTCTTGCTGAAACTGTTTGGGGAGATTCACGAGTCTGTCAGTGTTTCAGGTTGCCAGCGGACTTGGGTGCATCTTATATCAGTTATGTAGAGTTATGTTTGGAAGCTTTTCTTTGTGATCAGCAAGACTGAAAAACGGAAGCAGGATTTTCTATCCTGTGGATCTGGATATGGCCTGCAGGCTATGTTTTCATCTCCTTGGTGTAGCATGAACAGAAACAAATTTACTGCTTTACCTTAGTAACTGGATGCTTTTCTTCATTTAATGTTGGATCTGTTTGAACCACATACATATACATGATAGAAAAGTACTTCCACAAACACTGAAGTCTGCTGCCTTGTGGATTTATGCCTTGTGATTGTCTCACTTTGTTATACAGGAAAGTTCAGTCTTTGACAGGAGCTATTCCTCTTTGACTGAGTTTCCTAAAGTATATCTCCTATGTGGATTCTTCGGTGTCTAATGATGTGATGGCTCATACTCAGTGCCTTACCCTCTATTATTCTGGTTGCATATTTCCATAAAATAGTAATGTAATTATTTCAAGGTCTTTCCCCTAATTTCTTTGAAGTCAACAATTACGTAGGGAACAGAAGATAGCTAGTTTGTTTGGAAGGGAAATAGGAACGAGAATAGGAAGGAAGGAAACAAAGGAGAATGTAACTCTGTGGCATGATTAGGTAAACCTGGCGCTGCATTTAAGGCATTCTAAATGATAACATTAAGATTTGGTGGCTATCCCCTCCCACAGAGCATGAGTTGCCTTACACATAAAAGAATGGCTGAATTTCTACGCGAGGATGTGTGCTTGCATAAATCTCTGTATATTTACGTCCTTAAATCTCAGTTTCAGCTCTCTTGTCTTGTCAGCTCATCCCTTCAACTCCTCCTTTTCCTCATGTGGGATGCGGATGTTGTAAGAAGATGTTGAGATTGGAACATTGATTTTCTATTCTCCCTCACAAATGAGCAGGAGATTGCTTTTAAAGGTATTAAATGGACACAGGTGGGACTGTAAACTTAAGTGCCTCCACATGGAACATCTGCTGCATGGTCTCCAGTTCCTGTTATCTTTATAGCAGAACTTGATCTTTTAACCCCTTCCCTGCTGGCCCCCTCAGCATTTGTGCAGAGAAGACATGCAGTGGCCTTTCTTTGATGTTCCAGTCAAGTCACAATGGATCTCTGTGATGTGACTGGCATATGGCATAGCGCTCTGAGCTGCCGAGAGCTTAGCAACTCACGCAGGTGGGTGGGGGAGGAGGACAAGTGTTACCCAGGTGCTCTCCTGCTCACCACAGATAAGAGGATTCCAGACGTACCGCAATACTTCGAATATCCCCATTCCCCCTCCTTCTCCCCTCCCTCCTGTGCTTCCCCCCACCCAGAGAAATTCTAGCTGGGGAGAATAACTACTTATGCAGATATTCCAAGCTAACTAACACAATCCTAGCTATTTTGATTTAAAAGAAACGATTTATAAATGTTTGCTCTGGACTCAAAGTGAGGTGACATTTCCTTTCACCTCCCAAACCTCCTCCTGCTGCTTCTTCCAAGCCTGCTTCCTTTCAAATTTAGGCGCAAAATACAAACGTGGCCATGTTAACATGTATTTAACCTCTTCACTGCTGCCCCACTATTCCCCAGCATTTGTGCAAAAGAGCTGTATGGCGTTTTATTTACATTTATTTGAAGTCCTAATGAAGTCACAATGGATCCCTGTGCTGGAACCACAAGCTGGCTGCCAGGTGAAGCATTCATGTATCTTTTCCATGTGCTCAGCCTGAAAAGAAAAGCAAAAATTGATTGAAGGCAATTAAATTGTGTAGTTCCAAGCTGATTTAAATGTAGAATGAGATTAAATGCTGTAGATTCAAAATGATTTTTAATATCAGTTGCTGAGTGTATCTAAATGCTAAGATTGTTGATGCCTTGTGCATGAGTTCATTCACAGCTGGAGCGATGAAGAGAGAGGATGTGACACAAAGTGAGGAAGAGTCCTATCAGTAGAAATCAGTTTCTTTTAGAGCCTGTAGTCATACTGCGTGGGAGGGAACCCAAAAAAGCAACCTTGTGTAGACAAGGCCTATAGCATCCAGCTGTGGGGCCAGTCATAAGTGGATCTAATTTTCAGCAGTCTCATCCCAGCACTGCTTGTGTGCTAAGTGTGTGTAACTGTTCTGATCAGCAGTCTTACGACTGGTTGTGCAATTGTTTACATGTAAGCAACTGAAGAAGAAAGTGAACCATCAGGGCCAAGCAAGAATTCCCAAGCAAAACAAGAAAGATCTCAACTGTCCTCAAAGCCCCATGTCAGTGCCTTTCATTTTGTTTTCCCTTTGCCAGGAAATAGGATCTTGGCTTGTTCTGTTTCAGTACCTCCAACGTTGTGGCAAGCACCTGTCTGACTGAAGAATAAGGAAAACTGCCTCTTAGGAAAGGATTGGCTTTCTGAGAAGCGATTGGGAAGGAAATAAGTACATACAGATCCTAAAAAGTGTCTCCTAGCCTATATGTTTCTCTGCATGTGATTTGAACAAGAGTAGGTGAAATTGTTCCAAAAAGTGTAGCATTGTTTGCATTGTAGTTTAGGATGGGCAGGAGCCTTCAGTAGTTTTTTCTCTGCACTTTCTTTGCTTTGTATTCATTCCACTTCTTTTCCAGGCTTCTGTTTCTTGTGCCATTTCCCCTCTTTTCTTTGTCTTTCACTTTAGTGAAATGCCATCTAACAAAACTCCACTCCAATAGCTTAAGAAAGCACTGCTTCCTTTTAGACAAAAAAATGAACACACTAATAACCAAATATCTTAAATCAAGACGATTTATGCAAACCATCATTCTGCTCAGTATGTATTCTATCACTTCTCACTAGGCCATTGTCCAACTTGTCTACTTAGATTACAACTCTCTTTTGGAAAATAAATCTCTTGCTTTGCCTATACTTACCAGCAACGGGCACATCATGGCACTCTTTGGGTACCTGTACTGTCCATGCCTGATGCTTGTTAGAGCGCTCCCTGGCTTTCATCTGAAGCATACTCTTCGGCTGAGGTCTATTGGGGAGTGAGGATGCAGCCAGTGCCGGCACCCAGAGCTGGGGACTTGGAAGCAGTCCTGGGTTCTGCAGCCTAGACGTCTCCTCTGTTACTCGTGCGCAGTGCCCAGAACAATGGCATATTTCTTAATTGTTCCTGTTTGGCCCCTCAGTAATCTTGTAATATAAATAAATAATTCTGTAAGAACATATGCCTGGCTATCATTTACAGGATAAGCACTATTCATGAACACTTCAGATTTTTTCAACTGCTTAGTTTGTATATTAGGTTCGGTATTAGAAAAAAAGAATTGCTTAAGCGACAGTTACATTTGAAAGCAACCGCTGTTTCTGGGGTAATAAATGGAACAGTGTTTCTAGAAGGGTTTTTCAAACACCAAGAAATTACTCTGGCTGTCGTGAGAGACAGCATTCCCGGAGAGAGTTAATACAGCATAATTCTGAGTGATATCTAGAAATGAAACAAGTCTTAGTGGGAAGTAAAGAAGTACCTCCCATACTGTAAACCCTGTGAGAGTTGGTGAAGCCTCCTGTTCTTTGTGGTAAATGCCTTAGGTCAAAAAAGGCTTAGTATGTACAGGGAGGCATAATTTCTGTTATCCTCCTGTCCTGAATCTGGCCCTCTTAGCTGTAACAAAAATTCTAAGCCAACCCATACTTTTTGGATTACTTTAAACCCCATCACAGTGCTTTTCTTAAAGCACTTTATTTTGAATAGGAATAGCTCCATGAAAGGACTCTGATATGGGCTGAAACTAAATCAGTTTCAAGGAAATGCAGCTGGAAGCACACTAATCTAAAAGCTTCCCAGGCAAAGCAGTACAGGCGTCTATTCTGCGGGGCGTCTCCGCCCCTAGCTAAAGTGCACCAAGACTTTCTGAGCTCGTTTAACCCTTGCACTGCGGCATTGCTTTATGAGCAATATTCAGAAAATAAAAGCTCTAGCGCGTTTTCCTTTCATTGGTCTCTCTGTATAACATGCAGTTTTAAGGTGCTCACCCAGTTGGAGCATGTCTTTATTTATTCATCTATTTGCTTTTGCAGCCTTTGAAGGGTTGAATTGCAGTCCCTGGGATGCCAGCTAAGACTATTTCCGTTATAGGGCATTTATTTGATTCCCATTAGTCATGACAGAGTTCACATGACATTTTATAACACTTCTTGTGGATAAGCAGCATAGATGCACATGTGTCAAGTCAAGCTGTGACTGAATTTTAAAGAAGTATTTCAGATGTTTACTGAAGGGTTAGAAACTGTAATTTACACAATAAATGAGAAGTCCTAATGGGAGCAAAGTGGCTGTGGGGAATCGGACAGAGGAAAATGCTATTAAGTCTGCAGAGTAGTTCATCCTTCTCTTAACATAGAAGATGTTTTTTTTTTTTAACAAAAGAGGCACGGACGATGATCTGTGTAGAGTGGTCTGGGCCTGTCCAGGCTGTTAGGGTGTGGAGGTTATTTTTTTTTCCCCCAGGCTGCTGTCACATCTGCTTTGTATACCCAAATTCTTCACTTTATCTTCTTAACCACCTTCAAATCATTTATAACCTACACAGCCATCGAGGCTAGTGCTTTCCACTGTGCGTTTCAGGAGCTAAGCTATTGGCAGTTCTACATAGAAGATCAGAGTTTCTCTTTGGTCTCTTGAATTTAAGGCTTTAAGTTTGCAGGCAGGTTTAGTTGCCATGGGCAAGGCACTTACCACCTCTCACTTCCACGTGAGCCGTCTTTGAGAACTTCCTGCTCTGGGAGCAACAATTGCTTAATGGGATACATAAGCCTCAGCTGCTTCAGTTTGTAGCCCGGTATCTTAATATTAATTGATGCTCCTGAAGAGTGGCTGTGTGTACCGTTGAGCAGTTCCTGTCCAGAGCAGTAGCCTCGGGCGCTGGGATGGGATAGATAGCCAGGGATGCCAAGTGCTCCAGCTGCCCCTGCAAAATCCACTTGTAGTGCTGAGTCAGGGCCTTCAGACATCACCGTGGTCCTGGCAGCTAAGACAGTGCCGACAGAGTATCTTCTAAATGCAGCCTGCTAAAAGTGCTCCTCTCTTGTTACCAGAAGTCACAGTTTACACTAATGAGTTCATTGCACTGAATCATTGCTATAATTTAAAACAATTTTAAAATATGCGAAAGACTTTTGCCTTAGAGACAGTAAAAGTAAAGAAAATAATAGCTGATCAGGTTATTTGTCTCATACTTACTTCCAAAATATCTAGATGTTAATGCACTTTTGCACACAGTGGTATAACTAACAACTACACCAAAGATGGTGACGATGGGGGCGAGGTTGACTTCAAAATCTAGAGCGTATTTTCATTTATATGTCTATACCTACCTATCTGTATTTATATATGTAGTAAGAGATTGACCCTGCCTGATATAAAATGTATATGCATGAAAAAAGAGCAGCTACAGCTTCAACACCTGCATGTTTGCATTTCTATATGACTAATACAGTGCTTTTTAAGTTTGCATTGCATTCTAAGACAAAGCTATCAGTCTTTATAATCTCCTGCTAGTGTTTGTCACAAGCTTACATAGAAGCACGTGGAGTTTAAAATAGATATGTGCATAATTTGCGTATTAGGTATAATGAAGCAAATCAGAACCATGTTAGGCCTGAAAAACAATAAGGGCAAAATTAAATTTTGTTATTGATATCCCTCAGGATTTCTTGATGGTTAGTCAGAGGCAGAAAATGAATTTTTTTGACACTATGAATAGGTTTTGTGCACTGTTATGGTCACATACAGTTATTGTTGAAAAAATCGGTTTCCAACCTAGAAATGATTGTACAGGTGTGCTACCATCAGGCGCATGATCCTGCCCTCCTTCCCCCAGACAGCCTTGTGTTGCTGTTAACGATCATGCAAAAATGTGGTCGAGTCCATTGAGAACTATGCAGTAGGGAAACGGTGGGAACACATGGCCCGGG
Source organism: Struthio camelus (assembly GCF_040807025.1). Taxonomy (NCBI): domain Eukaryota; kingdom Metazoa; phylum Chordata; class Aves; order Struthioniformes; family Struthionidae; genus Struthio; species Struthio camelus. The sequence goes on along the minus strand of NC_090942.1, from coordinate 175,225,683 downwards.
GCCGGGGCGAGGGTGGCTCGGCCCTTCCGGCAGCACCCTGCAGTTAAGTCGGTGTTAACCCAGTTGTGCAGACACGCCTTACCTCCCAATGTAGCCTTGGGCATGTTGCAACCTCTTTCTGCTGCAGTTCCACCTCTTTTTGCTTCAGCTCCTCTGCGCCTTAATTGCTAAACTTTTTTACGTAACTTTTGGAAGGAAAGTCTGCTCCTGTTTACCAGAGGTGCTATATACACAGTCTACAGTGTTGTTACAAGGAAAAGCAGCCTCTGAATGTCTTCTCTTTAGAAACCGATCTTTGAAAAGCATTTCATTAGTCTCGTCGCAGCCCAGATGCTCCCTAACGAAAAAGCACTGCGACTTTAAGGCTATCGTTCCAGATCCACATCACACCCACATATTTGTCCTCTCTTTACACAGCGAGTGCCAAGCAGTGACATCTACTATAGTCTCCAGGACATGCCGGTCTCTGCGGCGCAGGAAAAAGGGCGCGAGGGGGAGGGGGACGACAGAGAGAAAGCACAAATCCTGTTATGTTCCAGAAGGATGAGTCACTTCCTCGCAGTAACCCTGCGATGCTTATTTATTGCCGTTGGGCTGATACGAAGCCGAGCTGGGTTTCTCGGCGGAGTCCCAGGACGCGGCCTCCCTCCTGGCTGTCCATTAATCATGCGGGACTGTTACGAAGTGCACACAGAGTGGGAGTTCTGCCCGCGAGTGGCCTTTAGCTGTCTCCAGTTCAATGAAATTACCTTGTGTGAAGACTTGTTTTATGAGAGATTGGTTTATTTGTAACTAAACTACTTCCTCCGTTATTTGATAAGCTCAAATATTTGCTACTGATAGTCGGAGAGTGTCACATTTATTATCCCGTTTCAGGCATTGCTTAACTCCTTTGTATTAAGCTTCTTTAACCCCTTCGAGGACGACAGAAAAAAGACTGGAAAAGAATTCTTATTGCTGCTACTCTTGTTATGAAAAGAATTGTTTTTTTTTAATCCTGTAAGGGATGTGGCTTGATTAGATCTATTTATTCTAATAGGCACAGTGATTTTCTTAAACATTTGACATAACATTCAGCAAGGCTCACCTCCATCGTTTCTTAGCAATCCAAATTAAAATGAAAAAAGAACTATATTTTTTTTTCCTTCAAATGTTATAGGACTTCAAGTTTTAAGTAAGTGAATGGCTGCATATTAACATGATGCACCATGGGCTCAAGGTTGGGGCACACATAGTCTTCGATAATCCTAAATCTCATTTGCTGTCTTGCCAGTGGTGGCTGTCTCCTGTGACCCATTTTGTACTTCAGTTTGTATGTTTTTAACCCTATCTGAAAACAGACTTGCTTAGCTTTTTAAAGTGATCTCATGTCATGAAAGAACTCCTGAAAAAAAAGTCACAAAAAAACCCAAACAAACAAACAAATATGCAGTGTTAGAACTAAGTAATACTTTTATAATAATCTACTTCAATAGACTACCAACTTTTTCCTAGATTTTTTCTTTTTTTTTTAATGTGGAGGAGAAATAATTGTTATTAATTATTTGCTTTAGAGGAATAAACAAATCATGGCCCAAATGCGCAAAGGTACTTGAATATGTTGGTCTTATTTTAGGAATAATATAGGTGCCTGACTGTACAGGACTGATCCTTAGGAACTTCATCTAACTACTCTAGCCCCATAGTATTTATTACAAAACTTTCTCAGGAGCTTCATATTCCAGTAGTGTACCCACCATAAGCAGAGCTGCCTTGGTTAAAATGAACATTTCAACTCCTACCTGCTAACACTGGTGACTTCTAAGTCTTTATACCCCAAAAGGTCTGCTCAAACCAAGACGGGGTAGGGAAGTAGAGAAACAACCACTCTAGTAACCAGGCATGGGAGCTCTGGGCGGAAGGCTGTGAGGTGGACAGGCTCACCGATCCTGTTTCATGTTTTCATCGTAGTCCAACTTCAAGCCTTTGAGATACCTGAGGCCAGAGAGACCATCTGTAAGGGAAAGCCTGTGCCTGCCTCAGTGGGAGGTAGGGTCACTTCTCTCCTGGGGAGAGGATCATTCCAGGACTGCTAATGCATTTTTTGCATTTTTATGCTGGGGCTTGGACCAGGTGATCTCCAGAGACCCCTTCCAACCCCAGTTATTCTGTGATTCTCTTTATCCAGAGAGTCTTCAAGGTATGCAAGCTTTTTGTGCTACAGCCAGTAGGCTTTGGGGTAGGTCTTTAGACTGGGGAAATCGTATTGTGCCAGAACTTGTGCTGTGTTCTAGCATATGAACAACTTGCCATATTTATGCTTGTCAGAGGCTGCAGTGAGCCAGTCCTGTTGCTCACGATACAGTTTGCTAAATCCTGTCTAAAGTTAATGGGACTGTTCTTATTAAAAAGGGGGAAGGACTGATGTACAGAGATCAGAATCAGACAGGTCAGAAATCTCCCTCCTATGGAGAAGGTATGAGTTTGGTATAGGGAAACACAGCTAAAGCGGTATCTCATCACAGGTATTACTTACGTGAATATGACTAGGTCCTATCCTAATTTCATTTTCTTGAAATTATTCTTGAGTATAAACATGAAGCATTCTATACAAATCTTTAGACATGTAAATATTCAAGTGAAGCTTTTGATCTTGGCGAAACACGAAAATCCCTTAACTTTCAGGGAAATTATTGTTTCTCTCTGAATTAAAAATTGTTATGGGGCATACTTGTCCACTTAGGTTGGAAGAAGGTGATGATTCATTCTTTCTCACACAGAGGTATACATATACACAGTCATTCAGATGATTACAAACAGATTCAGCAAGCTCACTACACATTCACTAGGTGTCTGGTATATACAGAAAAATAAAGCTTATCAGAAACTCTAAAGACACTAGCACTAATTCAAGCCAGTGGCCTTCCAGAGCCTCCTTACAGGAAGTGAGAACTGAAGCAGGTTGCTCAGTTGATTTCTAATCAAGAACCTGTTGGTAGGAGTCCAAACAGGCTGTTTCAGTTGAGGTCTGCCCTGGAAGATAGGGACAGCAAACCGAGCCTAGAAAGAATGAAGGTTCATTAGATGTGTGTTTGTTTTGGACTCTGACATGATGCTGCTGCTGTTCCAGATGGGGCCTAACTCTTTTGCCTGTGGATTTCTTTGGAGATGTAGGAGGAGCAAAGCTTCTGCTTTGATTTTCATACCACAATAGGAGCACACAAAGACAGCATTCTCCTTTGACAAACGAATTATAAAAAATGCATTGTAAAATCACAATAGGTCAGATTTTTACAAGAGCATATTGTTTAGCTAACCGCAACTATGAAAACAGATAGATACTTTGGATTCTACCATGTGTTTGCTGGGACCACAGTTAAGCCCACATAATTGGTGAATTTCTTTTTGATATAAGTTTGAAGGCACAAGTTTATAATTATATAATATGTAATAGTGTGAAGGCACTAGCACACAAGAGAAGGATTATTTCTCTCTTAAAAGCATCTAGATTCCTCAGGCAGGACCTATTTTCTGTTCAGATGTTTAATTCAGTTGGAACAGCAACTTGGGAGTGAGTCTACAAACTGAGTTTCTAGAGAGAATTAAGTTTTTTTTAATAATTATTCTCTCAAAGAAAGTTCATCTTTCTTTGATAACAGCAATGAACACCACTAAATATCTGATTTCTTCATAGATCAGAGCCATACCTACTGCTGCTATGGTAAAAATGATTCTCTTACAAATGCCTGATACGTTAGGAAGTTATTGAATGGAAGCTGACCTACACCTGTTCAGCTGTTCCATTTATAGCTGAACAAAAATAGTCAAAATATTAAAATATATCTTGTTGGAGGGAAAAGTTCCATGGCGTGGCCTGTACATACGTGGCGAAGTTCATTTTCCTCCAAAAAACAGAGTGGATAAGTCCCAGTCAGCTACTGGGTAAAGCCCTTAGTGTGTGCTGTTCCCTATGTCTTTCGACTTTTTTCCTGGCAACTTCCCTACTATTGAAAAGTTATTCAGTGCTCTACTCCTCTGATAATTGTAAACTTCTAATTTCTGTTTTAGCTCAGATAGAGTTTATCTGAGTCTATTTTTGCTTGTGCCATCGTATCAGCTATTTTTAAAACAGCTCTTTTGCATCTGCGACATTTATCTGCTTACATATTTCTAAATAACGTTGTCTGTATCTGCATAGGTTTAGCCTTCAGTTTGTTAATCTGAAACAGCAAGTTTCTCTCGTCTCTGATTCTCAGGGAGAAACGTTTTGAGTGACATTCTGTTCAGCTGACTTTTTCCCTTACAGGCATAAATACTTGATTTTACTTTCTTCTTTTCACTGACTGTCTTGGAACTCTTACATTACAGTAAGAAAATATGATAGGTAATGGTGCAGAGCCTACTCCATAAACAGTGGAGACTTACAGCTTACAGCCAAGAAGACCTAGCTAACTTCTTAGCTGCTCTTTGTTGGCACCTGTGCAGAAACAGGTATTTCACTTTCCTGTAGGAGACAACTGGTCAAACTTTGCTACCTCAGATTCAGGTGCCTTCAACTCTTGTTGTTACCCATCTGCAGCTTTGAATTATGAACAAAAATAGTGTTTTGTGCTGTCCTCAGTTGCTAACCCTTGGGTCTTGCTCCTATCACAAGTGCTCTCTCTTTAATGCAAGACAGCCTTTGACAGGAATTTATTCCTCTGAGTCATGTTATATGTTCTGCTTCCTCTTACATCTGTGGGGTAACTCTGTTGGAAGGCTTTTTCATTACTCCTTAGTTCTGCCTATATCTAAAGCTCTTTCTCTGTTTTTAGGATCGAGTAGCATATGCCCTGTTTCTCATGTTTGCAAAATTCAGTTCTGCTGTGCTTTTATGTTGTCAAAAGAGCTATGTTTGTCACTAAACAGCGCAGGAGATTATTGTTGTTAGCAACTGTTAGTCTAGCTACCATCTGAGATTATTTGGGAAAAAAAAGGGAGTTCAGAGCTTTCACAGTGCCATGTGTTCTGTTGACATTTATTTCTGTTAAAAATGTTTTAAACAGTGTTGAGAGAAATTTTCAGCAATCTGATACTCTAAGTGTTCTGCCAAAAAAGGAGTCACAATCTACAAGTCTTATGTGGCACCAAGTGCACTGGCAGCCCAAGATAAATATCATAAACCAAATGGAAAGAAAAAGTATGGTGGACTCATTATGTCTGCCAGGAATCACAGGGGAGAAAAGACAATAAAGAAAGGGAAAAAAAAGAGGTGTGATTAGATTTGGGAGCTGAAACAGGTAACGCCAATTTCTAAAAGCAGTTTCATAAACAACACATCTTTGAAGACTGTTAGGCAAGATACACTAGCCTAAGAGAAAGTAGTAAAATAAAAGCAATAATGAGAGCCAAATTTTGTGCAAGGATACAAGAGTGGAGTATTCTAATGTCAGTAGAAATCATATATGTGTATTGTCCATGTGTAGTGTCCATATTTGTCCATGGTTTATCAATGGTTTATTTCAATTGTTTCTTCTTCTTCTTCTTCTTCTTCTTTTTTCTTGTGTATAATTATGGCTGGTTCTGAAGAACTTAAATCCTTGTACTGGGTTTTATTATATATGTTATGAGATATTAGAACATGTTTTGCCATCCACTTTTCGTAGTGGAAATTCTTCTTGTCCCTTTTAGCACATGCTACGGAAAACCTGTTTTCACCCTTTAATACAGAATGTATTCCAGTCAACATCTTTGTACAGTGACAGTACAGTAATGAAATTGATTCTACCTTCATTATTTTAAAATTATATATGAATATGCAGTTTGCTGATCAGTAACTTGATGCTGCAAATCACACATGAATTAATCTGCCAGTAATTCAAGGGGAAAAAAAATCACCAGTCTATTAGGGCTGGCTTCTTCTTCCATTGGAGTCAATGGGAATTTTGCCATTGACTTAAGTGGAAGTAGGATCAGGCCCTTAATGCTGTGTATTTACTTTATTTAGGCCAAAAGACACACAGACACAGAGAGTAGACTGTTCAATGGCTGTAGTTTTATTCAGTAAGCTCACTGCTTGCTGGCAGTATGGCACCTCTAATGGAGCAAAATATTACAGCGTTAGGGATTGCTTTTGGCAGTATGCATATTATAGCATGATTCAAAACAGTTAGGGTTATGTTTTCAAAGATGTGATGAAATTTTAGCTGTTAGACTGAGAAGCCAATTGGAAATGTCAGACTGAAAGCCTGCATGAGTCTTGTTGGGAAGTGGGTGTTTCTTAATTTTTTTTTTTTTAACCTTTATAAATTAAAGCTGTCTTGTTACCAGACAGGACAGTGCACCTTGAGATCTGGATTAATTTCCAGGGCTCAGCCCTGGACATCCTGTGTGACCCTGAGCCAGTCTTTTTATCTTTTTCTATTGCTCTTCCCTGTTTGCAAACCGTGGATAACAATTCTTCCTTTCTTCTTTCCTCACTCCTGTCTGCTTAGCCTGTAAGCCCTTCAGGGAACAGAATGTCTCTCACTGTATGTGCAGCTCCGCAGAGAACACGGCCTCAGCTTTATGACCAGAATGTTTACAATAGTAAAGTAATATGTATAATGTTACTCTCAGGGAAATGTCTCCTTTTACTTGCATTTTTCAAGATTTCATATATTTCAGTTTAAATTTAAACTGATAATTTGTCCTTGGAAAAAGCTGTTGCTGTTTACTTGAGTCTAAAGGCCAGAATCACTGTTAGTAGACTGAATAAAACCTAGCAGAGACAGTCATGCCATAGGAGGATTATAATCCAGGGCCTAATCCTGCAAATATAACACACTCACTCGCCGATATGCCTGTCTGTTAGAGGCTTCAGCCCTTTGTGATTTGTCTCTCATGGCTCGTGCTTTGTGCTCTGGACTTTCCACTACATGGGCAGGGCTGCCATCTGGCCGTGGCGAAAACCTTGGTTACCCTCATGTAACAATTGCTTGGCAGGTAGAAATAAACTGAGTAATAGCTCTAACACATCTAGAACATTTGAGATGTGCTGCACATGTATGAACTGATTTTTACAGGTCCAGAAAACTGGTATGTGCTGGACATTGAAGATGCCATATGTGAAAAGATCAACTGCAAGATGCATATCGCAGTGATCTGATACTGTCCACATAGGACCCACTACTCAGACATTGTTAGTTTGTGAAGGAAGGATGATGAATCTAATGTATCTAGGATGCACTAATCTTCCAGCATCTGCAGAACTTGACTATGTTTGAGCAGTAGACCAGAGACTGGTAACTGGCAAGTTTATAATCCTTGTTGACAACTCTAAATCCAATCCCTGATGTATCGTCACACTTAACTTCATGTATGTACATGAATCACCGTAGTAAAGTCAGTGAGACCTATTCATGCATAGAGTTTAGCCTCTAGCTTTATTCAGAATTGTGCCTAAATTTAAACAAGATACGTATTTGCATGTGAAAAGGACTGGGCCCTATAGAAGCACTATTGTGACAGTGTATTAGATTTGCTCTGAAAATGTTGGCTGGATAGGTTTTTAGGAAGGAAAGGTGCTTTTTTTCTGGATCCTGACAAGCTAGGTACTGAGCTATTTTGCAATGCCAAGAATGGTGCGCTTCTGGGCATATGCTAAGGCACAGCTTTGCATGCCAAAGGAAGGAGCATAGTTAGTCATTTTCCTGAATGAGGGTGTCTTCATGACTTAGGCAATTTCATTTCACTTTAACTCTTTGGGAACACATGTTGTTTTTTGGATATGACCCTAAATTATTTGCTCAAATATACATTTAGGGAAAAGAGTTGGCTAGAGATTCCTGGAAGAGATATCCTTTCCAAGAAAGCTAGAAGAACAAATGGTGTCACTGAAATAAAAATCCCAATCCTCCTAGAGCCTTTCTGGAATATCATACTTGGATATGCTTTGGTTCATAAAAGAACACAACAGTCATTTCTGTTACCCCCTCCATATCTCACGCTATCACATCTGCTGCCAGAACTGGAAGGTCCCATTGTTTATTCCCAGGTCTCTCAACTGGTGAATACAGAGAACTGGAATTCTTTTTAGGAGTCCATCTGTCAGGCATCACAACCCTTATGTCAGATGACAGCTGGGGATAATGGAGAGGGCTCATGCAGGTTCCAATTCAACCCAAAGGATTGATACCAGAGAGAAGCAACACAGTGTCCACAGCCTGGAACACAATGGTTTCATTGATGTCTTTGAGTACTGTTCCTTCTATGGATTACTGACTTGATCTGGTGCAAAAGCCAATTTGCCTAATGTACTTTATAGGAAGAATGGAATCAGCCTTTCTCGAGGGTGAAAAAAAATCAATTCTTCCCATCTTCAGTGGAGTTCCTTATCTCTACATGCATGTCAAGCAGGGACGAGAGGAACAGCGTTGACTTACATGCCATAGGTAACATTAAACAGAATGCAACCTGTGCTCAGAGACATTTCAACTTACTGTAAATCAACTCAGACAACTGGGAACTATTTTGCCAATGAAAAGAATACTTATTTTTGTGGTGTCACCACTGTATATCAAGGTGATGGATATAGACAGATATAGCAGATCTCAGTGCTAGATGCCTTACCAACCATTCCAGTGTCCTCCAGAACCATGCAAAAATTAGGAACAGGAGAGCAATGAAGGTACTGCACATTTTGGCTGAGAAATCTATAATGCTTCAATCATGCACCATTGAATCTCTCTATATCTTTCTCATCATGAAGGACAGCTACTGTAAAGATTCAGAACCTACAAGCTCAAAATGGATATCTGGATGAGGTGATTTTCTTTTGTATAGTAAATTTGTAAAAAAGTAAAAAAAGTAAATTTGTTTATTGGTTCATTTTATATATAACAGTATTTTATACTTTTGGCATGTTTATCATTACATCTCCTAGCATTAAATTGTTCCGTAGGGCAACAAATCCTCATTCTCACCTTGTATAGCGTGTAACATAGCCTTAGAACCTTATTGTACTTTTTTTTATAGTCCTTACTAATTTTTCTGATAAAATAAGTTTAATGACCTTGAGGTCCAGTAAGATGGACTTCTAAGTTGTCAGCTTTCTCTGAAAATGAGATTTATGTTTTTATTTGTGATAAGTAACATGTTCTAAACTCTCATAGATTCATTTGCAAAATATATACCAGAAATATTCTTCTCTCAGTAAATGCTAACAGCTGAACTACTAAGAACACTGGAAAGAAAAATTACATTTTCCTTGCTGAGATCTGCTATGTGACTATGGGGTCACCAGGACAGAAATTCACTAAAGTAAGCTAATTGGTCATTTAGTCTGTAATCACTAGCAGTACTTGGCAGAAGACTTGTGATCAGTCTTGGTCTATTCTACTTGACCTCACTGACAGGGCAGTCATTGTGCATCACTGATATTTTCTCCACTTTAAAATTTTACAAGTAGTATAGCTGCCACCCCTTTTTCCTGCATGGCTGGTTGAGAGTGGAAAGCAAGCTGCTGTAAGAGCTCTTTGTGTTAAACTCATTTTACCCTTCCTTATTTTAATCTTCGGTATTCCTGGATGTGTCTATATTCCTAAATAATTCCCTTCACTCTACAGTGTTTGCACGTTTCAAACATTTGTATACATATGTCTCCATATTTAAGAGTCCTGGCCCTACAGGCAAGATTTTCTGGTTTTGCTACAGAAATTCAGTGAAGCAAAACCTGGCAGCTTTGCACAGATCTGTACACGTAGAGTACTGTAGGTCTTCTGTAGAGTAACTGTAGGTTATACCTTGTACAATATCATAACTTTCACAGTAACATTCATTGCTTTTGGCATATTCATGTTCAATTTTCTTCACAAACTATTTATCTAACCTGCCAAGGAATACTTTGTGTGACAAACTGCATTTTAGACTGCATTTCTTCTTATAAACATGTCAAATATGCTGCTTGTTTCTTTTTTAAATACTGGCCCTCTAAATCATAAAATAAATTAAAGTTATCAGTTTTCTTGAGTTGCTTGTATTCTCTTTAGAGATAAAATTAAGAGTATAAGGAGAAAAAACCTTCTTTCATTCCAGTAAAACATTTCCCAAAAATTATGTTTAAATACTCAGTTGAAAAAAACACTTGTACTTCTGGAATGGAGCTCACAGAAAATGTTGGAGATCTGTAGAGCCCTACAGTCTGCCCATCTTAGCATGCATAGTTTTTTATGAGATACACTGGGTTTCTGCCATCTCTGGACAAGAGGAAGCTTTTAACTGTTCACCAGTGTTGTAGTGTTAGTGTGAACATGTTTCAACTGTGACAGGGTAATTTGTACCTACCTAGGATTTTTATAGGAATTGTTGGAAAAATGTTAAGAACTAATTCTGAAACTTTGTGTAAAAAAATGTTTCTCCCAGCCACCATTAGGAACTCCCTTTCCCTATTATATTTCATGGATTTTTATTCAGATGAGCCTGCTCTTCTACATGAAAAGCAAAAAAAAAAAAAAAAAAAACCTACTCAAAAAAGTGTGTCACACAGGGCAAATCATTCTCTGATGCCAGCTGTATCTTTCCCTTAGAAGAAATATTCCTTAGAGTGTTTTCTGGAGTACCGAGCACAATTTTGAGTTGTACTGTTTTCCTGTTGCCTGAGAATCACCTCTTCAGCTCTCTGAGGTTGCAGTGAAATTTCCAAATTAGTGGATACTTCAGCAGACATGATACAGGTCTTGCTAGCTTGGGTGCTACACCAAATGAATGTAGTAAGAATAATTCAATGACCAAGCTGATTTGTGTACCACTTACTGGGAGACCATTGAACTATATTTCCTAGCATTTTCAGGTCTGGAATTAGCACGTATGAACCCAGCGTTGCATCTCTGTGTTTGCCATATGGCCAGATCCTATAGAGATCTCATTTAGTCTTTCTCAGCAATTATCTGAGGAAGGACAATGAAGAAGGCCTATATTCATATTTCAGTGTCTTTAAGGCAGTGCTCAAAGCTTCTAAGATGTATAGAGAGTTTTGCAGGAAGAATGCAGTGTTTAAGGCACTCAGCAGTGTGTGATGATGAAAATAACAGTGCTCAGTGTAGCCATCTTTCCATTCTACCTGTTCCCCATTCTGCTGTGTTATTTAGCCCAAATTAAGTTTAGTGAAGTATGCATGGAAGAATGTTGTTGTTAATGAAGGGCTATAGACAGCAGGACATAGGTATAAATTTGATTTTAAGTTAGGTATAAATGCTGGGTTCAGTAAGGACCTGTGAGAAGCATGAACTATAAGAGTTCAATTCATTCCCCTTTTAACTTTAGACGCTAGGTCCCAAGTTAATGCCATGTGTATATATATAGGTACCAAACCTAAGAGCACAGTTACTCTAAGCTTCTTCCATAGGTAGATATCAATTCCTCAAGAGAGTGATTCAAGTTTCATATTAATTGGATTACACTCTGAAGAAAAAATTTCTCTCTACTGACCATATATCATACCCAGGACAACTATGATCCTAATTTAAGTGCTTACTGTGTGATTAAAGCTAGGTAGGATGAATATGCAACACAAGTAATAAAAGATATTTCAAGATTCTTCAGGGCAAGAGATGCTACCAACCAATAGAGATAATTAATATTGTATTTAAAAAGAGAAACAAAGACAAGAGGGAAACATTATCTGTAATGTGAGGGGGTTTTGGTCACATTTTAAAAAAAATATTTGAATCGTATCAAGCTTATTATCTCCTTAAAGCACACTTTTTTGTAGATGCTGTCATCAGTGTGCCTCATTTGATCTCAATTTTTAAAGTTTCATCAGTTAATGTTCTTTAGCTGTGAAGATCTATCTTATTTCTTAGTATAACAAAGGAATGATTCTCCTAACGTGAATCATCTCTGCTGTAACTCAGATGGTACACAGATTATCCTAGGTGTCTCTCAGAAGTCCATCAACTTGAAAACCAAATGTCCCAGAAGGGAATTATCACAACTTCCTTAAAAGTACAGAAGGAAAAAAAGAAAACACTTGCCATGTGTCCATTAATAATAATAATAATAATAATAATAAGAAGAAGAAGAAGAAGAAGAAAAGACTTTGGCTATGAAAAAAAAAGCTTACAGATTTTGATCTTAAGGAAGGTGCTAAAGAAAAATCTGTAGATGTAATTAATTCAGCAAATGTTGAAATACTATCTTTAAAGAGCATATTGCACTTAGTTTTAAAAGGAACCCTCCAGCATCAACACTTCTGACATATTAAAACAATCTGCACCCTTTGCAATCTAATGTTTCATCAAGATCGTATTAAATGTAAGTTAGTGTAGCATTCTGACTCCATAAAAATTGTCAGAATTAATTAAGGTAATCAGGCTAGTCCAGTATCCTGTCTTAAACTGTGCTATAATCATCCTCAAATGAATATGCAAGATACTCCACAGAAAATAGTTATGGAATAACTTGCCTGTAGAGATAAGATGCTACAAAACCTCCAACATAGCAGGAGTATCTTATGCTTTTCAGTATTACAGTTTATAGTGCCTCCAAATAGTGTAATATCAGCTGTTTTGCTCCCCAGTCATTTTATGAGTAATGCTCTCTTGTTCTCTGTGATACCTTGTGCCAATAAAGTCCACAGACTAATTAAACATTTTTAAAAATGAATTTCCTTTTCTTAATTATAATTTTTATTTTTCATGTAGTGACCACTTGCTCTTATGTTACTAAAAGAATGAAAAGAGGTGGCTGATAGGATTTCACTCTATTGTTCATTTTTCATGTCCCTTCTTATTCATCTCTGTTCTAAGGTAAACCATTCCAATATTTTCACTTCAAAGTGATATTTCTGTTTTGCCATAGTCTTCTTTTAATTGTCTATAAACCTGACGATAAATTTTGACTTTTCTGGATTATGAAAAGTAATTATCCTTTTAAATAATTAGTTTTCATTCATGAATGTCTGAATTAGATGAAATTATGCCTTCTTTTAATTTAAATTTTTGTAAGAAAGGATTAAAGATTTCATCTGCTACTTTGAATAACAGGGGTTAGCCAAGCATCTGTAGAAAATCTGTAGCATTGAGGGAGTCTTTATGTAATCAGTAGAATGAACTCCACAACTGTCAAGTTTACAACTATGTCCTTTAAAGCTTGGTGTACTAACTCTTTAGGTAGTCACGTAAAATGAGGACTATGCAAACAATGTTATCTCAGACAGCTGGAAGTCAAAATGACTTCCGTGGTGTCTCTCCAGAAGTTCATGAGACCTTTGAGATGCTTGGTTATCTTTTGTCTTTGGGTACCTAAATACATAAAAAAACAAGTTTGTATTAAGTCTCTCATTATGATTACTACATGCAATCCTATTCACTGTAATTCTAAACACTGCTAAGGAATTCCAAGTTTTGTCAGTGTATGAAGCTGGTTCCTGTTTGGGGTGTGTGTACACATCAGACACAATTTTGAGGCACAGGAGCAAGACTGTGTGATGCAGAATCAACACTTCTGTGGAAAATTAGAGTTAGATCAGAATGCACTGTCTGTGTGTCCACCTTGGGTTGTTTTTTACTCCTCATGATGAATTTTTACATCAAGAACTCAAAGATTTTAATTTCCTTGGGGCATAAGAGGACTAACTACTACTGTGGTCGGAGGTTATTTTCAGTAGCTTTTTATCTAAGATAAAATTTCCTTTTTTCTCATCATTGCCTCCCTACTATTTAAGTTAAATCGTACTTTCCTTTTTTTTAAACAGGAAGAAAATGACCACCAAAATCAAAATGGGAAAGAAACCTCTCTCATCTTGTCATTTTCCATGTTGTGGAAGCATACTTTTCACATGCTTTATTTAGTGATTCTGTTCTTCATCCTGGTCTCCATAGATAGCATGGGGCTGCTGCAGGCTAGTCAGGGAGCTAAGAATCTTGGAGACCTCACAGCTTCACAGATAACATCATCACTTAGCTGAAACCACAGTTATGTGCTTTCTTGTCACATAAATCAGGAGAGAGGATTAGAGCAAGGGATCTACTTTTATTCTTATGGATGGTCCAACTTGCAGCATGTTGGCATGTTGGCATGTTGGCATGTTGGCAGTGAGAAAACCTGTACTACCACTGGTACGTATTCAACTTCAATCTTTAGTGCTTTGCTGGTGCTCTGATTGATCAACTTCGTGCATGAACACGGGCTTTTTCTCTTTTAGTACATGAAAACGTCAACAGTGTGTCAGACTTTGGGCGAATATATCCTACTTACTTACTTACCAGGGAATCATTCTCAGCAAGAGACACACCTGAGGCCGTAGTTCTGCACACGAGTACAACACCTTCTTCCTGGGAGCTTCATGTGTGGATGAGTAAAGCTTGGAATGAATTAAGAAGACTTCCATCATTATGCTATGATTGGGTTACTCATAAGCTGCAGGGGCACACCATAATTAGGCTGGAAAAAGTTTACATTGCTTCACCCAGACTCCTGTTTATATCTATTTTCTTTGCCTCCACCTGCCTTTTTCTGGGGTTTGTTTTTCTTGTTTCTTAAGGCTAAGTTTCCCACTCTGTTGGATTTCAGCCAAAGTATGTTTTATATGCTGGGAAGAACTTTTCCCACATTATGGACTAGCACCTAGTGGGTGCATGTTATTTACCATCCTAGAAGCACAGAGGAAGCCTAGCGAAAAAGGGGATGCTACTCTATGGGAAACTATTGCAATCATACAGTTGATATTCATAAGAAACTAAATGAGGTAGTTATAATTAATGATGCTTCCCTTGCCTCATAAACTTTTTACCTCCCTTTATGTAAATGACTGCGTTTTTTACTTTTTTTAAACTGCTTTCCGATAGCTTCTGGCTATCAACTTTTATTTCATTTAGCTGTCTCAAAATTACAGTTGACCATTTCTTTCATCACCTTTATGGCTTTTGTTGCCAAAATCAGGGTTATAATGTTCCAGAAATCTACTGTTACAGTTTATATCAGCTTCTGTAAAGACGTTTATAGAATATTGGCTTTCTGATGGCCTTTTGAAAGGCCTTTTCTAGGGCCTCTCTCATTTCTACTAAAACTGAATCTGTCACCTTGGCTTACTTGGTTCCTCTTGACTTTTAATGAGATTGATCTTTTGTCCTATTGCTAAAACTCCAAAGTGAAGTGCAAGTGGACTGCTTTGTGTTCAGTCACCATCCTTTGACCCTTTTGGTTTGAGTAACCCTACCACAAGTCAAAATTTCCAAATAGCACTGCTCCTGAGTTCATTAGTGCACAAAAACCCGCCTACTGCATCAAAGTGTTCTCCTTAAACAGGAATATAAGTAGAAGTATTCTGTCTTATGTTGTTCTTCCACTGTGGAGGGTTATCCACATAGGGGACATTTCAACAAGTTTAAAAAATGTTTAGACATTTTTTGTTTACTAATCATTTTGTTGCCACCACTGTTTTTCTGTGCCAAGCTAAAAGAAGGCATGAACAAAAGCAACAAAATTAAATGCACATGTTAGACACATGAAAGACATAGGATGTACTTTGTTTCACCAGAGGTAATAATGTGAAAACTATCAAAACTTCCATTATCTACACACGAGATATTTTCTATTTTTATGAATTGAGTGTGATTTTTTTTATGTTCCTATAAAAGATTAGGATGCAGAATCTTCCCAGTGATTTTTTTTTTTTTTAGTGATGAACTATATTGCACGAGCACTAAATTACAATGTTTACAAGTCAGATTCACACAGCTTAGTGTACATTTATAACTAGCAGGTTCTGTGAGAATTCTGCTTTTGTTTTCCTTAACTCTTAGTTTTATGTCACTAAGATAATTAACTTTATACCATGAATTCCATAAGTTGAAAGAATTGGAATAAAATATACCGTGGTAAATCAGATAGAAAAAAAAGTGATACAGTTAATCCATAGACGACTTCTATTTTCGTCTTCTATACAGAGGAAAAGTCTAATAGTACTCAAAAGCGACTTTGCCAGACCCTATTTTTATTGCTATTTGTACTGTTGTTCCAGTGAATTAGTACATATTTCTAGGAAGTACTCATTATCAGTTTCAAAGAAACATTTTTTTTTAAACCTTTAGGATTTGGGTATTGATTCCATAGGAAAAAAGTACCAACAGTTCTTTTATAATTAAACTCCTGCTGCTGAGGGCTGATAAATTGTATTTTAGCAAATAACATTTACCTCCTGCCCAGCATCTTTCCTTGTGGAAATTGCTTTACGCTCCTAAGTAGTGGTTTGTTCAAAGTACATTTGAACCCCATTTCTTGGGTATACATCTTTGGGAATACAGTACTGTTGATACTTCTTACCTCTAACATTTCCATGGAAGACCTGGTAAAAGTTTGCTATTCTTCGCATCTTAGCTTGTGACTTTATCTGTATGCATATATTCACATACTGCTGGTATTACCGGTGTGTCAAAACAGAGGAAAGGGATGCCATGGCCTGTTAGGCACTTTCCTGTGGAAGTCAGCATGTGGAAGGTTGTACTGAGGAAAATACAGGCTTCACCTGTCCAAACAAAATAGTTCAACTCATAGATGAACCTGTTACCTACCTTTTCTGCCTAGAACCTTGGGTGGGAGAGAGAAGAACAACTTCCATAGGACTTCTTTTGGAGAAGGGCCAACTTAACACGGTCCACGGGTAAGGTCTTCTCTGTTTTGAGCTCTGAAGACATGCCTGTCTTCACCATGACCTCTTATCTCCTTTGCTCCTTACCATGTCTTCTAGGCAAAATACAGCTTTCCACAAACACACAGCGCAGGACTTTGTGGAATATTGCACATGATTTTTGCTTCTCTTCTGGGCCAAGATGTCAGATGCTTACACGTTTCCTCAAATTTTTGAAAAAATATTTTATTCTTCTGGAAACCTTCTACAATGAAAAACTGTATTTGTTTCCAGATAGGCTGACTTAATACAGCAAGAGTTTGAAATGCATAGGTTTTGAAAAATTGCAAAGGCTTTGCATGATATTAGGGCCATCTGTGAGTGGAAAATATGCTGGTTTGTACCTTTTCAATGAATCAGTTTTCTTAGGGAAAAATAAAAAAAATGTGCAAAGTACAGATTTTGAGGTTTTTGAAACTCACTGTGAAAATTTTGCACAGCTCTGTGTAATAGTAACTTTCACTTGACACAGTCCAGTTGTTCTGATTCTTTATTTCAGGCTTCTTTATTACATGCACCTGTTTCAACTAACTTGTAGCTGTTTCTGAAACTCCTGATTGGCCTGTAGCCAGGAAGCACTGTATGTTCCCACAGTTAATACGATCTAGGTCTTTAGAGGATTCATGGGGATGTGTGTAATATGAAAGTCCAGACAGATAAAAGCTTTCCTCTTACTTCTGTTCAACAATAGCTGTGCCTGTTCACTTGTTCTGCTCTCACAACAGAAAATTTGGGAGAAGAGGTTGTGCTTTTTGAATGTCTCCTGTATAGACTGAGCTTCAAGTTCACAAGTTCAGGAGAGTTTTGCATGGTTTTGGATTTCATTACGGCCAGTTCATGTGACTCTGGACTAATCCTGTCTGTCCAGTTCCATAGTAAAAATGTGGGCCTCTAATGACATCAACAAATAAAAATAACCAGCTAATTTAACAATAAGTACATTATGCAGTTGAATATAAATATAGAGGAGCATTTTCTCTTTGTACATTCATTTGGTTTTGGGAGAGATTCGATAAAATAAAGCTTTTAGTAACTGAAAATGGTATATTCCCTTATTTCTGAAAAAAATGAGGCTGTTTGTGAGAGTGCTCTGTGGGGCTGAAATGAGGAATATGATGATAAACTCTCTGGAAAAGGGTTTGGCTACTGAGTTCCAAAGTACTCACTATCTACAGCTATTTTTGTTTGTACACATTTTTGTTTGCAATAGCTACATGCAAAAACATGCCTCCTTCACTAGCAATTTCAGCATCTCCTCAAAATGTAAAAAGGATAAACCTATGTTAAACTCGTTGTTTCAATTTCTTCACACGATTTCATTTTTTACAGCAAAACTTCAAGAATCTACTTTACCACTTCCTAGATTTTTTTTTCAAAGGGGCAAGAAAGGCATAATTTTCATGTGGATTGAGAATATTTGTCAGAATTTTTTCTTCATCAGAAGAGGGCTGCACACAGTTTATATAGCTTTTTAGAGCATTTGCTCCTTGATATCTGTGGAGATATCAGTCAAGAAGAAAGAGTTTGACTGTAAGCATGAAGGGAAGCACTTAACAGGGTATTTTTTCCATTTTGCAACACTGTGGTTGCAAGAAAGCAAAATATGACACTTGATGAGATCAGAAAATCAGAACATGAATCAATTAAACTGCTGTTGTTTTGGGAAGGGTCAGTTTAAGGAAACAGCAGCAAACTCTGATTTAACAGAGTGAAAGGAGGAACTGCATAGCACTTATGAGAAGAGTTTATTTTAATGTTGCTAAGCATTCTTTACTAATCATTTGGAAAAAAATAAGCAAACTCTTTCTAAGCTAAAATATTGAAACATTTCTAAATTTTATAAAATATTTGCTAGAAAAAATAAATTTCTGCAAATTCTGTAGAGTAAATTTGCTTACTAAAGTCTATGAGTAATCAGGAATCCATAGGGCCAGAATTTGAGGGAGCAGTGTGAGAAGAAGAGCAAATATTTCTAGAAGTGAAATTCAATTTTATTTTTACATTAGAAGTCTTATTATCTAATTCTTTGACCAGCTCTACCCAGAAATCAAGGTAGTGGGAATGGAAAGAACTATATTTTGAACTGTACAAGCAATCAACCTGAGAGGTATCTACCTAGACTGCTGGAAGTAGTTGATTCACTTAGGGTATAATGGCCTTTGACAGAAGCAACCTGGTGAACTGTGTGCTCATGGTTTAGGACACTGCCTCCTCAGCGGTCTCCTTGCAGTAGGTTGCCCTCTCCTAGCAGGGATGATGGAACAGAGTTTGCTTTCCTTCCTGTTATAGTCACAATTTACAATATTTTAAATTGGAAGGTGGGTTTTATATTAAGATGCTGAAAAGTGGAGTAGCTGTGATGTCCCGATTTGCCAACGCTGGCTGAAGGACACTAATAACAGCTTCAGGGTAGAGTATCTTTTCAGTGAGTCACTGCTTTTACAGCATTGGTAAGACCAGCTACACCAGCCAGTGGACTACTACTGGTGGTCAGTGGTTTCTACCCAAGATTTGCTGAGATTCTGGGGCCTTAAGCTTTATTCCAAATTGCGGATAGGAATATGTGCAATGGGCATATTTTCCTGCTCCATCCTTTCCAACCTTTTTCTCTCCTAGTGATCTTTCCTGACCGTTTCTTGTGACAGTTCCTTCAGCCTTACCTAGTTAGATTTAGTCTCGCCTCGCACAGTCTCCCTGCCCACTTAGTTCTTGTCTTATCTCTCTGGTCCTGGTATACCCTTACTTGCTCACTCCTTTTTCTGGTTTCTTTTCCAAGCTGACATCATTTTTTTCCAACCAGAGCTTCTTTTGCCAACCCATCCTGATTCTCTTAGATGTCTGAGATTCTCCACGATTTCTCGGCCTCACACCTTTCTCACTTTCTTTCAGCCTCTTGATGGCCCCATGAAGCCTTGCACGTACCTCAGTGTTGTCATATCCTCTCTATCTTTGTCATATCAGTGACAAAATCAGTGACACAGTGACACAGTCAGTCGCAGAACTTCTTTAAAACCATCTCTTTCTTTTAGATGTCTTTTTGTAGTCTTCCCTAGTGATTCCATCTTTTTATCACTGTCTTACCTGATTGCTAGGTCTGAGTGACCACATTTCTCTCCCCAGCTTCCCAATTTAACATTTACCCAACCGACCTGTTTCCACAACCAAGGCTAAAAATTCCAGTCTTTCTCCATCCTCCTTTACAAGATTTCCTTCCCCATATGCATTTTAATCATGCTCCTACCTCCACAGGGGGCACCAGCAAAGGAGTCTTCCTGCTTTTGTCCTTAGTGTCCTAGAGTAACCAAGAGCAGCTATTTTAGGGAAATCCAGATTCATCCTAGAAGCTCTGAACTGAAGAGTGTATTCTGACAGTCTCCTTGCATCTTTCAGGCACATAAAACGACAAAGGAATAAGATTATTGGTCTGTGGTGATAACATATATGCAGTCCAGTCAATACCAGTTGCTATGGGTGGGTCAGTCATGATTATTTTATCTGCTGAGCTCTAGCAACATCTATAGGGCAAATGCAAACTATTTCCCCCCACACATGTTTAATCTGATTGCATTATGGATGGATCCTCATGCAAAGGCCATACTTTAAACAGTTTGTTTTAGTTCACAGGTGTTTCAGATCTTCTAAAAGAAAAAAAAAATTGCAAGAATGATTTAGACCTTGAAAAACTTCATCTTTCCATATTTTTAATAATGGATTATATGACTGAAAAAAAAAAAAACTCTACAATAATAACAAAATCCCAAACTAGCAAAGTATCGAATAAATCTTTTAGAATAGCCCACAGCAGGTACTCAACATGCGTATAAACCTCTGGGCATTTTTTCCACTAAAAGCACAGTAATCAATAAGAAGTGTGAAGATTCTCTGATGTGTGATATTATCAGCTCACTATAGGAGAACTAAATTACAAGCTCTGATCCTTCCAGATATGGAAGATTTGGATATTTTACTTCTCTCTGTGGCTTAGAAATATTTGGAAGGTATACATTAATTTTCTGAAACTCTGACTATTTACTTTAAATTTAATTCTCCCTAAAGAAGAGTGATTTTCATGATTGGTCCTCATTTCTTTCAGTATACTCCACTAGAAAGACGCAGGGAAGGTCAATTCTTTCAGAGATGAAGACCTGACCTATGCCAAGTCCTGCCATGGAAAGATATGAGCTGTTGTAACCCAGTTTCTAAAATTTAAATTGAGTTTCCTGGTCCCTGGTGTTTATGAAGTCAATCTTCCGCTGAGTCACCAGCACCATAAGTTCGAACATCCATGAAAAAATATTTTTATGGAAGCTTCTGGAAGACACTGTGCTATTCATTATATTTTTAAGCACTGTGAATAACTAATGTTTTGTTGGTAGTAACTGGTAACTATCCTCATCTTAGCTTTATTGCTTGTAAAAAGAGAATAGAAAATCTAAGGCTTTTTTAATTTTCTTTTTTCCTAAGGATAATAAATTCAGGAATAAATCTTGAAGTCCAGTTGTATTTCAAAGTCTACTTTAGAGACTGTCTACTACTAAGTTGGCTAATATACTGCCTTTCTTCTCCTGTGGAAGCCTAGGCTCATCAGGAGGACTAAATTTACGAAGAACTGGTAGTTCTCACCATTTCACATCGCTGTAGAGCTTCTATTTCACCTTATGCCAAATGATTTAGTAAAAATGGAAGATAAATCATTAAAGGTCTGCTCATCACTGAGAGACCTTTAACTTTTAGCAAGCCATATTTAAGATTAGCCTGAAAAACTTACTACTGCTTTTGCCTATATTTTAGAAGCTTGTCTTTTGCATGGGATGTTGAAGAAATGCAAGAACTGTAGGTTCCTTTTTTTTAGTGAGAGTTCTATTTGTTTTTTGTTTGCTTCCTTATTTTCCATCCTGTAGTGGATTTTATTCAGAAAAGCTCTTCAAAGTTTAGTATTAGAAGGCTTCAGAAGGAAAGGGAACGTGTATGTTATTTACCTACACTCATCCAAAGGATACTGGGCATGGTTACCTCAGTGCTTACGCACAAGTTCACGTGTCTAATGACAGAGACAGTGTTGAATCTGATGCCTAAATATTTCTCCTTATTATCACACTAGTGAAATATCTTGACCTGAAAGAATTAAGAATCAACAAAAAATTAAGATTTAATAAACCTCCCAGCCATACAGATGATTATGCATTATTGTTTCCTGTTTTTCAGGGGATTTTTAGCCTGCATTATTTGAGATTAAAATGTTATAAATATTCAGCAGCTCCAGAAGGTGGTGGGTTGGCCAGACTGAGATCTGTGGAAAATATTTATGTAATAATGTTTGCATAAAATAATGTAAATAATATTTACACTAAATGCAAGGAATTTCTGACCATAACAGGCCCTCTGAAACAGACAGAAAGATACTTTTTAAATTATAATTCTATCTTAAAGCTCTGGCTGAATTTTGAGCTGATGGTTCTGATTTAATGCTCAGCTTTATGATAATGATGAGGCACTATTAGGTTTTAAAGTGTCAAGAAAAGGAGGTACTTGACCAAAATTATCAATAATAAACAATCTTGTATTTAAAAGTAGGATTGGCTATTCTAGAAGATCAGGCAAACATTTTGCATTCCATATCTCTAGTTATCTAATAGCATATCCCTTGATTCAGTTAAGTATTTAGGTTTTTCCAATTATCTCTGTCCTCTTCAGCTTTCTCTGCTCATTTGTCTATCTATCTCCAGCTCCCATTCCCATCAAGCTCAGGAAAGCAGCAAAATCTGCAGGTAACCCAGTGCTATTTAGGTTGCATAACCAGGAAGACACTGCACAGAACTACAGAAAACTATAGAAAGCTCTAAAGCTCTACTCAATGTAGTGTAAGCAATATAGTAGCAAATTAAGTTCCATATTAAAAAAATAAAAATAAAAAAAATCCAGCAGTGCACTTTATAGAGAAAAAAGTAGATCATTCTTAAGACCTCCAGGTTTTTAAGCATCCAGAAAACAATTTAGATGTCACTGTAGGCTGCTGATATGCACAATGTGGAATGTCTGGGTTTTTTAAGTAAAAGTAAAAGAAGCTGGAATGTTAGGATAAAAAATTGGTATAGAAAGAATTTAGAAACTAGAATATATCAAACTGCTGAACAGATTACTAGCTTGTAATCTCAGTTTCACTTGTCAAAAAAATTATGCTATCTATCTGTTGTAAACTATTTGTGCTATTTCAGTCACTGCTTGTTGGGATGGTGATTTGAAGTGTTTTTTTTTTTTTTTTTTTTTTCATCCAGGAACTGTTTAAGGTAAAATGAAACATAAATAGTAATGTATAAACAGGAGTTAGGTAACTCAGGACCTCCCATATGCTTTATCTCCCAAAAAAGAGAGTTCCAAAGTCATGCTCCTTCCTGCCTTTTCCTTTTCTGTCCCTATGACTTGTGCTCTCCTGGGAGTATAGACCAGCTTTAGGATGTCAAGGATGCTCTTGTACAAAATACTGTTAGGATTCTCAGGGCACCTGAAGAACAGCAAATTTGAAATGCCTCTGGCTTCAGATCTCTCCTTTTCTTGGGTAGTTATTCAAACCACTAGAATATTATATATACCGATTCTCCCATCTACATGTAAGATAAGAATCTGTTTCTATATCCCAGTTTGGAAAAGGTGCTTAAATGTATTGCCAAAATAAATGCCAATCTTCCTGGGTGATAGGAAGGGCTAGATACACACATCCTTCTATTGCTTTACTCAGTCCCAGGAGTCAGTGCTGGCCCTTGTGAATACATGATCCATGCAAAGTCTATGGTTTGGAGACTGCCATACCTAATTCACTTGTGTAATCTCCATTTTGAGTGCTGGGTGACTAGATTTTTGGCTCACTATATTCAGGATCCCTTAGTACATCACAGCTCAATTTCCATGCAAGGAAAAAAAAGAGTTTCTATAGATGCTTAATCTTTAAGTAGTGAATTATACGTCTCCCTTATACAGTTCAGCTTTCCTTTGCACTTGTAACAGTTCACAAATAATGTGCAATTAATCTCTCCTCTTACTTATTTCCAGACAATAAATTCACATAAGCTTTTGGGTTTTTTTTGTTTTTTCAGTGAGGAAAATATTATGTGGAAATTTTGTTAAAACCAGCAAGGCACACAGAGCCTTTTTCTTAAAATGTTATGTAGTCAAGGAAATCAGAAAGAATACATCTTTTTCTCTCTTGAACCCTCCAACATGCTCAGAGATGTCAGTGACATGAAGTATACATTATTAATCAACAACCACTCCCTGAGTACTTTTTCAGCATGTTTGCCAATGGAAGCCTGCAACCTGCTACTGAAGAATTTCTCATTGCAAGGTCAGGGATCAAATAACAGGCTGCTTAAATGATCCAACAGACAGATTAAATAAAAAGTGGAAGGCTTGCCCGAAAAGGATATGCTACCTCTGCTCCATGTATCTCTAGCTTTGACGATAAAACAACTTCTCATTTCATGAAGAAAGCTTAATAAAGACAGTACAATGAAAAATTTGATTAGATAATCATTTCACAGAATCACAGAATCACAGAATGGTTGAGGTTGGAAGGGACCTCTGGAGATCACCTAGTCCAACCCCCCCCTTCTCAGACAGGGTCCTCTAGAGCACATTGCCCAGGATTGCATCCAGGTGAGTTTTGAATATCTCCAGGGAAGGAGACTGCACTACCTCTCTGGGCAACCTGGTCCAGTGCTCTGTCACCCTCACAGCAAAGAAGTTCTTCCTCACGTTCAGATGGACCTTCCTGTGTTTCAGTTTGTGTCCATTGCCTCTTGTCCTGTTGTTGCTGGGCACCACGGAGAAGAGTCTGGCCCCATCCTCTCGACATCCTCCCTTCAGATACTTGCACACACTGACTAGATTGCCTCTCAGTCTTCTCCAGACTAAGTGGGCCCAGCTCTCGCAGCCTTTCTTCAGAGGAGAGATGCTCCAGTCCCCTAAAACACATCACTGCTGTCCACTAGACCATATTATTCCTCTAATGGAGCTGGAGCAGACTGCTACAGAGCACCTCTCCCTGACCACCACTAACTGAGGTGCTTTTAGGCTCTGTGGGACAGGCTCCCAAGTGGTCATGCATCTGTTTGTTGTTGTGACCCCATTCTCTAATGGCATCTATCAAATGTGCTGACAGTGGGTTTTGCTACACATCCTGCAACCTCAACACTGCCTGAGTTGAGCCCTCCGGCAACTGAGGTAGCCCTCTAGGTAAAGAAAGCTAAAGATAGTCCTCTATCTTTAGCCTAGTGTCTCCTGAGTCTGGATTAAAAGAACACGGCAAAGACAGTCTTGTGGTACCTGGGTCCATTCTGGAGGACAGGCACACTATACAACCCTGAGGATAAAGAAAATAATGAATAATAATATCTGTTCTCTTTCTCTAGAATATTTATGATTATAAAAGCCTCTGTCAGTCATCTCTGTTCTAAGTTAAAAGACCTACTCAGTTTGATCACTGCTTACCTAAAAGCTATTCCATAGCTTTGATTATATTTGCCACTCCTTTGTACATTTTCTAGTTCTGCTACAGCTTTTTAGAGACAAGTGACCAGAACTGGACATCATAGTCAAATGGGACTATGATGTAAATTTATACCACAGCATAAGGATGCTTTTGTTCCATTGCTTATTATTTTCCTATTTTTTCTAACATTCTATTTGCATTTATATAGCTACGTAGCATTTGACTCTTTTC
This sequence comes from Struthio camelus, assembly GCF_040807025.1. Taxonomy (NCBI): domain Eukaryota; kingdom Metazoa; phylum Chordata; class Aves; order Struthioniformes; family Struthionidae; genus Struthio; species Struthio camelus. Next base: position 175,200,343 of record NC_090942.1, on the reverse strand, counting down.
AGAGAAGTATCTATAATGACTCCTATACCCCTTTCCTGGGTAGTTTAAAGCCCATCAAAGCGTGTATATAGTTAGATTTATTTTTCTCTTATTCAGATTGAATTTCACCTGCCGTTTTATTACCCAGTCACTCAATTATCATGTGCTCCTGCTACATTTCTGCTCAGCCAGCACTGACTGTCCTCAACAAGTTTGTGTCATTGGCATGCTCTGTCACGATAGTATTCACCCCTTTTTGTGTCAGTTTTGAGTATACTGAACACAACATATCACTGAGGGACCCATCCAGTGGCCTTCCTTTGCTGTGGAAGCTGATCATATATTTACATTACGTATTTCCAAGTTTCTGAGCAGTTGGTTGTCCATTAAAGGCACTTCTCTCCTGGAGTGCCTGAGAAAATTTATGCATTCAGATGGACACTTAGGAAAAGTCAAATTATCTGAATGTTTAAATGTTCAGCTCTCCCGTCATCAGTCTCTCAGAAACTTTGGAGGCTGCCCACCTCTTGCTTGGCAACAGTGACAGTCTTGGGGGCATTTTCTGTGCCCTCAATCATGTGAACACCATTTTTATGATGAACACTGTTTTCACTGACAGCTCTCAAGCAGAAAATCTCAGAATGTATTCTGGGGACATGAGGAGCCGTCTTGAAGTGCAGCTTGCCAAAAGTCTAAAGAAGAAAAATATAAGCGTTTGAATGCATATGTATACACACATATTTATTTTTAGCTGCATTTTTCCCTCAAAGCATATGGCTCACCCTTTTGAGGCAAAAAACTTACTGACTGGGGTGACTCCATCCTCAAGTCCCAAAGGTACAGATATTGTCCATAATAGTTTCTTTCCAGATGTCTAACAGCTAAAAAAATGGGAAAGGAAATGTACCTTAAGTCCTTCACTGGAGACAGCGTTGTTCCCTAGTGAAGGCAGCATATTAGAAAGGGAAGAAAAGGTAGTAAGTTGTGACTGACTGGGCTACATTTAAGCAAATGATAGTTACTTTTTCCAAGATACAGTAGCTTTAGCTTACTCCTGAAGTCAGTCTTTAATTTGTGGAAGCTGGTATAAGGTAGAATCTATCCCTGAACTTGCAGTATTCGTTCCTCAGAGAACTGGGCCCATAAGAATAAGGGAAGGATTTATTTTCAGAATATTTAAAGTTAAAGGCATTATATTACCAGAAAATAATCAGAATAAACGATATTCTTCCCAGAGTATACACACGGTAGATACGGTCTTTCCTGAAAGGAAATATTCTACAATAATTATTACTAAAAGTGTAATTCTATGCTTTCTTGGAACATGAGAGTGCTGGAAAGAAACTGGTTTAAGTATGTAGATATTTTACATGCACAGCAAAGCTGTTTCTTTTATTTACTTAAAAATATATTTATTAATCTTGAGCACTAACTTGTGAGAAGGTAAAAACCTTCCCTGCCTTTATAAGTTAAGTAAATTTGGGGTTACTCAGCAATTTGCAGATTTGGATTCGGGTTATATAGGGTATTACATAGCCAGCTACCGAGCTGAAAAGACTTGTTTAGCTGAAAGACTGAACTGAAAGAAAAGACTTGTTTAGAGTATGCCAAAGAGGTAAAATGAGGAGAGGCATTTGGGAAGAGATTACGGATGGGTATAATTAGGTGAAATATCAGGAAAACACTTTCTAATCATGAGGATTATTAACCTACAGAACAGTCTCCCAAGGGAACCATTTCAGAGGCAAAGGAATCTACCAGCTGAAATACAAGCTTTAGTCTTTGCCTTCCCTATGATTCATATTCCTTATTCTTTCATAATACACTCTTTGCAGCATGCATGTTTTCTGTTTAAAACGTACATGTATTTTTATCCTTACCCCCTTCCCCACCCCTGCGACAAACAAAGTAACTACAATATTTAATTTTCATTCGCTTTAGCTGGGATAAGTTCAATGCTTCTTGGACTTAATCATGCAGACATTTACTCATGGAACTTATCTCGCTCTTGGACCTAACCCTATTCCACATTGAAAGCAGCAATTTGTATGGCAGTAGACTTCCATGACAGCGACTGTTAAGAGGACTGGGCTCTGATATTGCTTTCATGCTAACAAAGTAAGGAATCTGGGGGCTCTGAAATGTGGACACACGCACTGCTACATTCATAGAACAGTTCTGATCACAGTTTTTTCCCGTGCCAGCTAGCACCCTCCAACCCAACTTCTGGGTGCAGTTTGGGAATTAACAAGCTCACAATAGGTGAAGGAATAAATTCTAAGGCAAGGAGAGTAAAATAACATAGCTGCAGGCTGTTCCATGTTAGTTGGCCTCAGAGCGAGGGAACGATCCTAATGCATACAAATTATTGAGTTAGCCTTTGAAAATTTATATCAGCAATTCAATTCCATAGCCTCTTTATTATAGAAAAGATGTTTATTTGCTATCCATCCTCTCAAGGAGATCTTATTTTCTTGGCTACTGAAGGTTGTACCTGGAAAAAGGATTACTCTCCACTAAAATTCTGCACCCTTTTTCAATACTAAGTAAATTTTCAAGAATGGAATTTTTCATAATGCAGATCTGTTTTCTCATTGTTCAGTCAATGAGTTTCAAAAATTGCCAGAGCATAAGACTATGCATTAATGGGCTAATAAACCTTAAATGGAATACCTATAGCAAAACACATAACGGGCACTGATTTCAAAAGAAATGCAACAACTTTCCCTATTCCTTTTCTTCTTAGCTATTCAAATTATCTGCTTTTACTTTCAGCATCATTTATTTGCAATTTTTTGGCTAGTTTTCCTTCTCTGGGTAGTTCAGGGCTGAGGGCCATTTCTCACTATTGAATTATGACAGCAATTGTCATAATCCTGATAACTGTCAGTGCATGCACAGACTGACAACGAAAGACACGTTAATGCTGATCTATCTGGGGATGGGGAGTCGCAGGAAGGATTTTATTCAGACCTTTCCCCCCTCTGTCTCTTTTCGAGTTTTTCTGAGTCTTGTCACTCTTCTCTCTTTTTCCCTTACAGAAATATTCACTTTTGTGGTTTCGCTTCCCTTCTTCGATGAGTTTTGTTCACTGTTTTCTCTTTGCCATCACCCAAACCCTGAAGGTACGAAATACAAATATTTTCCTATAAGGCAGGATTCATCTTCTATAAATTTAATCTTTTACAATTAAGAGATCTAGTGTGAGAACTGCCTGGTCAAATTCACCTATCTATAGTGCAAACCAGTTGCGTAGACTCTATTTATATCAGCAAAGTAAAGCATGTGTTTCTTTTGCATCATTCATCACATTCTAAAGAAAGCTTCTAAAGTAGGTTATACGATTTGTGTTCAAAAAGTGCTTATTTCCTCATTATGAAATTTTCTCATACCAATTATGAATTATATTTCCTCATTATGAATTATGAATACCAGTGGAGTTAAGTGATGTGATTCTTTCTGTTTGTTTACTCTTCTCATCTAAGCTGCTTTTTTTTTTTTTTTGTTTTCCTATGGTAAGAGAATGCCTAAGTGAAGCAGTCCTCTTATCTTGCTTAGACATTTATCAGAACAGGATAAGTTGCCATACTGAGGCCCCTGTTTTTCTCCATTGCCTGTCAATGAAGTCCAGACCACTATCAGAGATGATTAAATTTAGGGAGGATCCTGCTCAATGTACCTGAGACTCTCATTCTGTGTTCAGGATGAGGGGTCCACATTTTCCATGGCAAGAGATGTGAGACTCCACAGAAGAGTCTCAATCCCTTATGTTTCGCACAGACTATTGCTTTGAACTCATCCACTAACCCTAACTGGAATGGACTAATGGCCTGTTGTGATAATCTCATCTGACCTGTTTAACTGGAGCTATGAGGTTTCTCTGAATTAACACCGGCTGCAAGTCCAGTAGCTGTGTTATGAAAACCATTAAATCTTGAGTTTAAATGTTATATACTGCAAGTTTTAGTGAACTTTGTCTTAATGACTAATTACCGCTGCTGTAAAAAGCTGTGCTATATCAAAAAATATATATTCAAAGCTATATCCTGTCAACCTTCCAATTTCATACAGTGTTTGCATGCTAGACTGGAAATCCCTTTGCTATCCACATAAGCTCATTGCATCTTTAACAATAATACACATTTTCTAATTCTTCCTTCATCATTATTTGTCTAGTCTCCTGTGTATGCTCTCTCCAGTGTCACAACACATTCTCCACCTGCAGGTACTGAATCTATATTTAGTGATGCTGGAGTAGTTGTACCAGAGTAGTATGACACCCTTACACCTACTTCATTTCCCTGCTCATAAATCCTGGAGTCACACTGGGTCTTTTTAATAACAGAATAATAGCATGAGCTTAATGAGCATTTTTCTTTCCTATCATAGTCCTTTCCTAGACAACAGCGACTGAAACATTTCCTCATGCTTAAAGTGTGGCCCATGTTGTTTGCCCTTACATTTTCAGAATACCTATTACTTGTCCTTAGCTTTTTAAATGGTGCAAACCACTTTTTCGGGGAACCGTACTGTCATCATTTACCATTCTTACTCGTATTTTTGTCACCTGCAAACTTCATTAGTAATCATTTAATGCTTTCTTAAAAATTATCAAAATATTTAGTGATATAGTAGAGAGAAAGAGTTGCTGCGAAACCTCATTTGAAGACATATCTGCTCACTGGTGAATTATAGAACATTTAATTGTGGAAGAAATTATGACAAACTTTCCCTATTGGCAGGGAACTTCCAACTGTTGAAACAATGACTTCAGAAAACTTGAGCCTACATGAAATAAACACTAAATAATTAATAGTAACAAACCAATTAACATAGGTATATTTTTTCCTTCATTTAATATGCTAGCTTTATCTGTAATTTGACATATAAAAAATGATGAGACAGTGATATGTCTGAATGACGAAAGCATAAGTTATACTAATTTATAGAATATTTATCTGTTAAGTCAGCTCATGACTGGTGTATGATTTTATAGACAGAAAGTTCAAGTGCCAAGTAAAAGGTTCAATTTTTGTATAATTACATTTAACAGAGTGGAGCTGCACTTTAAATTTCACTGATGCTGCTAGTCATAAATCTTGATAGAACAGATACAGTGATATCAATGCCTTTACTTTTGTTTTAGATATAAACTTATGTGAATTCTGAATTCAAAACCTGGTCCCTTGCCTCTTTCCTTGAGTGAGTTCTTTCTGTTCTCCTCCTCTTTAAACACATAGACATAGTACACACTATACAACACTACTTGCACAATATACACATTCCTCTGAAAAATGATGTTACTTTTCTGTGATGGCACCCAGAAACAAATTTACCCTATTGGGAATTTTGTAAGATGCCCACTTTTATCTAGCTATTCTATGTTAAGCATTCAAAAACAAAAAAGAAGAAGAAGAAGAAAATGAGCATTTTTAGTGTTCATAACATAATCCTCCAAGAACGCAAACAAAACAACACAGAAAACAGGTCCCATAAACAAAACATTAAAAAAGTAGCGTCTTGCTAGAAGCTTGTATGAATCATTCCTTTGGAAGCTCCTAGGGATTTCCACAGTATAAATACTGCGGTTTTAGTCTAAACTTAAAGTAAGTAAGAAATCTAAGTGATGCCAAACTTGACTACAAAAGAGCTCTTCTTCATGGAAAAATAATTATTCACATTTACTATCTCTCCCTTCTCAAAAGAGGAAGCAAAAACAAACAAACAAACAAACAAAAACCTTGTGAGAAGTCCAAGGCAGAATGCCAAAGACAGCATTCAAAATTAGGGCTGGTTAAAAATGAGAGGGACTGGATTTGTACAAGCAGAGGCTTAGCAGCATGACAGGTCACCCTACAGGCACATGTGCCTCTTTTTTTTTTCTAAATATAGAAAAGAAATAAGGAAAGAAATTGTGGTCTTGTGGGCTGAGTATTGACCTGGGTTTGGTTCCTTCTCTGCTTCCAGTCTTACTTTGAAGAAATCACTAAGGGTCAGACCACATTTGATGTTAATGCAGCACAGTCAATAAAGTCATGCTGCTTTAATCCTTCTGAAAATCCAGTTGATAATATTTTTGTGCCTCAGTTCCTTACTTGTGAAATTATAGCTAATGATATTTCCGTTCTCCTGTCATGTCTCATTCCTGCCTGTTCATACACATGCGCGCGCGCGCGCGCACACACACACACACACACACACACCCTCACACAAAACCTGCCTATACTTAATTGTCTTAAAATATGCCTGTTCAACACAGAATGAGCTCTGGGCACTCTCACGTCCACACAGTAACATGAAGGAGTGTGCTCAACGACACAGGAGCGTTTATGCTCAGATTTCCAGTGTGTGCAAAAGCTGCTGTTTCCGTGCTTTTGCTGTTGCCAGCAGCACCCAGTCTAGCGGTGTTAGGGTGATACATATATGGGAATACGTTATGACTTCACTGATGCAGATTTAGCCTAAATCCAGAAAGTCGTGAGATTTTAGAAGATACTCTTCACTTTCACATATCCCAAGGTGCGGATCAGGCATCTAGCTGATCAGTCCAGTCACGATTTGCAGTTCTGAGGGTGGACTGAGGTACCTTGCTCTCCCCTGAGCCTCACTCAAGTTTATAGATAACCACCGTATGGTTCTGGACCTACGTTTCTTCAGTCATGTTGTAATTCAACATCTAGGGGTTTTGCTGTTATTTTTCTTCACTGAAGTACAGGCTGGTGATACATAAATCAAATGATGCAGAAGCAAGGCCATCTGCTATAAAAGTGTTGATATAAAAAACGAGAAACTGTTAGGCCCTGCCCTCATGTTAGATTACTGTAATACCCAGGCTAATCCCTATAAAACCTCTTGTTGAAGTGAATGGGATGTCCATTCCTGCCACTAGTTTCAAACTGTCAATCATTACTATTTACAAAAATCCCACTGGCTTTACATATGTAAGGACTATTTTCTGTGTTTTTTAGAGATAAGACCAACAACGTGAAATTTCTACCCCCTCTAGTATTTCTAGTTTGTCAGATCCCCACTGGACACGCTAAGGGAACAGTCACCACACAATATTTAGTTTTGTTTCTGGCTAGAGAATGGTTATGTAAAGGTAATGGAAATGAGATGGAGAGTTTTACTGAGAGTTTCATCCATTTGCAGAAGAAAAAATATCACTTTAAGTAAGCAGAACTGATGAAGACAAAGGATGTAGAAATGTATTCAAAGAGTTCATATGAGACCTGAGTAGTTTTCCTTAGCTAAAACTCTTTGAAGTTTTTTGAAGTGCGAAAGAAAAGATGGTGTTTTTTTTTTCCAAATGTAATTTCATAGGATGTCACATAGAAAGTTATTTCTTCTGAAAAATAAAGATTTTACAGTTGCTGGCCTGTTTGTTTGTTTGTTTGTTTGTTTGTTTGTTTGTTTTTTACTGCGATATGTCAGAAGTTACTCACCTAGGGAAGGAACAATGATACTTAAACTTAGTTAGTCTATAAGAAGTGACAAATGAACACATGGAGAAAAACAGATCTCTGTTCATTAGAAAAACTATAGACTGCACTGCAACACACTAGTCAGCTGTGCCGGTAATTTTGACATTCCTTTGCAAATTAGCCAGGCTTTGTAAGTACAGGTCTACTTTACTGCACAGGGGGGCTTTCAGCTTTTGGAATCTGGCAGGGGTTCAAGATCAAAGTGTTGCTTTGAACCCACTTGTTAGCCATGCAAAATAAACACAATTCACCTTGCAGTAAAAAGCATCAGCAAGGAAAAAAAAGAACATTTAAAAAAAAAAAAAACCCTTCAAATGCTAATTCAATACTTAAACTATTGCTACTACATTAGACCAAGGAGGAAAAAAAAAGATTAAAATGGAGTGAAAATGATCTAGAAGTAAAAATCTCATACAATCAAAGAGAACTAAATTTTTTTTCATGATCGCAATTGCAGACAATGCTTTAAAGCACAGAGAGCATCCTGATATTGCCATAAAAAGTTCCCTGGCTAATTATTTGCCAGTACAACTGTTCACTTCCTGTGGTGGATTTATGCTAAATCCTGTTATTAGTCTTGCTCTGCAATTGCCATTGTCTGTGACTGGAAGCAAGGCTCAAAGGCTACAGTCAGCCTTTTATTACAAAACATGTGAATGGAGATTTGACCCAATGTTCGACCACTTCCCCTTTTGGTTTTATGTAAGCTGCTGAGCCTTTCCCTATAAATCACTATGTTGAAATGAACTTTTACTCTTTTTCTTCCCCTCTTGCAACCCTGTAGTTTTTTTTTTTTTAACTCAATAAGGCATCTAGTTTCTTAAAAAAAAAAAAAGGCTTTTCAGAACCCTTTAATTACAAACTATCACCAAAGACTCCTACACCATGGGAAGCATAAAAGAAATACTTTAAGTCTTGAGAATAGTGCAGTGGCTGAATTTTTGTGTTTAAAAAATAAACAAATACCCTCCCCCAATATAATTATACTTTGTCTGAAATATAATGAACAATAAATACAGTTTACTGGCAGGCAAACCTTAAAACGAGTTATTGTACAAATGAAAGGTTTCCTATCATGCCCAACGTGACCTTGCATTTCTCTGGAGTATTTTATCCTTTAACTCTTTTAGGCAAAATTTTTCTTACATTTTTGTTATCGGATAACAAAAGCTTGCTAGTGTAAATATGTAGAGAAATAGGGATGAAAACTATCTATAATGCTGAAATATTTCTAAGAGGCTTAGTCATTACAGATGGAGGAGCTAGTCATGCTGTCATTAGACTGAATAAAATTCTCATTAAAGTGATAGAGCCAAACACTGAAATAAGGGTAAAAGGAGATTTAAGTAGATAATAGTGTCCAAGCTCAGTATCTGTTTTTGTTGGCACTTGAGTCACATTCTGCTCTTCTATTTAGTTTAAATTTAAATTAAATTATTTAAATTAAATAAGTTTTTGGAGCTAAAACTAGTTATTAAAATATTCATTGCAATCTTTTTCTTCCTCATACTAATATAAATTGGAATACTTGAACTTAAATTAGTGTGCCTGAAATCCCTTTTTCTCCTGTTAAATTCACTGAGATTTTCCAGTGACTGTAAAAATTAAAAAAAGGAAAAGAAAAAAGAAAAAGATTGGGCTTGCAAATAAGTGAAATAGAGGGGAGCACAAAGGATTCTAAGGCCGGGTCTTTTCACATTTCCAAATGAGAAAGAGAATACATCTAAGGATATCTTAAAAAGCTTACGTACTGTTCTGTTAACCAATTGCTAGTAAATAACAGCGTATTTTTTTTTAAAAGAACAAGACTGGCATTTCAGTCGTGACTATCCAGTGGAAAACCATTAACAGTCAGTAGCTACACAGGTCAAAACAAAGCGGCAGGCAGCAAGTGCTTCCCTGCATCTCATTGCCACTACTACGTTTAGAGAGAGCCAGAGCTATTGCTTAGAGAAAATGATATTGAAGAGTAGCCAAAATAGCTTCCAGATCTCATTTTTGGATCTGAAGTAAGTGCCTTATCCCCAGTCATACTAAAAGTAGTGTCTTTATGAAGGCCACAGGATGGACTAATCTGTGTTTGCTCACCTAGCTGACCATTACATCTTGCTCTAGACAGGAGGCTGCTTCAGACTCACCACCCAAGGCAAAACACCCTGGGAGCAAAGAGTTCAAACCACTAAGAATAGTGTCTTTGAACAGTTTATTAACATTTGTCTGCTACCTGGCTTAACAGTTAATTTGTCATATTAATACACTCCTGCATCCTGTTGGGGCAAATCCTGTGCTCCCTGAACCAAACCTAAGCAGCTGGGATTTGATTGGGGACTTTCAACAGGGAGCGAGACAGTTTACTCTCTCTTTTCTTTTTTTTCCTCCAATGCCACAAAGAAGTAGTAACGATGCTGCGGCTATCGCCACCGCAATAGCATCCCCATTAGTTTTACCATTGGTAGAATCGCTCCTCCCTGCAGAAGGAGAAGCAGGATTTTTCCCTTCATACCATATGATTTTAAACTGTTCACGCATTAAGTTTTTTTTCCCCCCCCCTCCTCTTTTGGCTTTATTTGCTTGCTTTCTAAAGCATCTTTTACCGATTACTTTTCAGCTATTTGTAAAGAAACAATGCCTAAATCATGAGTCATATTGTGTAAACTGCTGATCTAATTTGAGGAGAATGTATTTAAGGAGAATGTTTTTACATGTGACCTTTTGCAGAAAGTCACAATTTTGTCGTGTAATCTGAAGCGCCCATCATAATTTCTATAGACTTTGTTGACATCTCCTGCTGAGTATGGAGCTGATCAGCTTCTGACTTCCTGGGAAAGAGCTCTGCTAACAAGGCTGCCCCTATTCCATCATGTTAGCAAATGTTTCTGCTTTCTGGGTTGAATCTCCTCAGGCTGAAGACAACGGCAACATTCTCTATTGACATCACCAGGATGAGGATATGTGAGCCTTTGTTTGAGAGAAGCTCAGAAAGAATCTGTACCTCCTAATTCGGAAGAAAGTGGGCTCAATGCAACCTGACAGTTTCATAGATTTGGCAAATCTGACAAATTTGTTTTGCTACTATGTCAGCAAAGTGCAACGTTTATTTACATCCTGATTAGTTTGCCTCTTTTAGATTAAAAAGAGGATGTCAATCCACTGTACAAAGTGAAGTTTGGCTTCTAATTAACAATATATGTCACATGATTGTTTAAGATTTATTAAATGCAGAACATGCTGAATTTTAGTATGTGCAGGCAGTGAAGAAAAGAAACCACTTTCAAGTTGATTTAGCCTAAAAAATGTATTCTTTCCTGGAATTTAATATTTTGTTTTGATAGTTTAATGTGATTATTTACAATGCTATTAAAAATAAAGTGAGTCTTCATTTGGGACAAAATTGTTCTGAAAGTTCATCATGCTTTCAGCAGTAACAAGACCACATATTAAACAAGACCACAAGCTATTAAAAATCGACATTTGCCCAGAGTTACTACACAGTAGGTATCTCCAAATATTTTGAAAGAAGTGTTGTATAGTGTCAAATGGTAATTGTTGACAAATGTTTGTTTTTTATAGGAAACTGTATAAGATGGAATATACAATAGCAGTATAGAATGTATATTTTACATTAACATTTATTATTTTTTATATCAAAGGAAACATCATTTTTTAGATTTCTTCTTTTCCATCCCTTGTCCTTTTTTGTTTTGAGGAAAAAAGCTATTGATTGTAGTCCAATCAAGCTGTTTTGGGAAATGTAGTAACGAAAAACTAACAGAAATTTTTGGTGTCTGATTTTTCTCTGGCAGTTACAAAAGTTGATAAATAATATAGACTTTCTAATTGTTACTTGTGAGAGAAAAGAGAACGGACTCTGCCAATAGCTACTGCACAGAAAATGATGAGGGAAGCAGTTCTTATCCACTGAAGAGTAATGTTCAGGATAGGACTGCCTCTTCTAAAGACAGATATTTGACGTATTGCTGATGCACCCAGATGCGAAAGAGAAAGATGAAATTTGATGGGCCATCTCACATTGTACAGTTCTTCTGAACACTGTGTGGACTACTTATTTCCTCCAGAGGGGAGGAATACCAACTCTGAGTTACGTGTATGGAACACTGGCCTTATTAGGAAAACAAGAGTCAGCTTCTGCCGTTTAAAATCCGTCATGTGGGCACTGCTTAGACAAGATTCCATGCAATGCCATGGGGAACTATTCATGAAAATAGTGTCACATCCTATGGTGGCTGTGTGGAACCTACCTGAAGAAGAAGCCAAAATAGCTAAGTTAGCATTGAAGGTAGGACTGATTTGTTGCTGAAATGAGTCATCGGTAAAGTGTTTTTGCCTGAAACAGTATGCTTAGCATGAATGCCGAGACAGCCGAACAAACTGAATGCCAGAGACAGCAAAGTAGAATGAACCCTATACGATATCTTTCCATACAGAAAGAGAATGTATGACTTATATTCTTACTGAACATAAATTAAAATTAGCGAGTGAGCAGAATAATAAGGTAATATGCATCAATAAAGAAGAGTCAAATCATGTTCCAGCTGATAATTAAACTTGAAATTTTGGAACGGCTGCAGTGATTAGATGAACTTGACAAAACTAGCACCACAGTAGAATACCACAGCAGAAAGACCAATAACCCGATAACTGAAAGTAACAGAGACTGAACTATCTTTACCTTTTTATGGGAATCTCGTCAAAATAAAACAAAGACACATAAAGCCACAGGAAGTAGCACTATTTGTAAAAAATGCAGTTTCCACTCAATGTAACTATGAGAATACTTCCATTTATAGGACAGTTTGTTTCATATTTTCCATGCTGTGCTATCACCTCTGTCTATTTGCGAGGCTATGTCTCACTACTCTTTACAACCAAGTCTGAAGGCCTACAAAACAAAATTCTTTCCTTCTGAGATTTCAAATTCCTGCTAAGCATACTGTTTTATCCTCCAGGCTGAAGGACCTTAGGTTGGAACTTATCTTTAGTTTACTAAAGTGCAAACATCCTCATCTTTATAACCGGTTGTCTTGGACTCCCTCTCTGATCAATAGAGAAAAAATAGAAACTTCTAGGATGTCATTCATCTCATCCCAAAGCAGATATCTAAAATAAGTCACGAGAATCACGTCTTAAAACTGCTTGTTTCTCTCTTCTGATGTGTATATTCCTCCTCGCATGAATGTAAAGGGATTCTGGGGCAACTAGATCAGATATATATCTGTCAATACGTGGTTCAGTGAATTCCACTCTTGAGAAAGTGGGTTTAATATAAGTTGGGACCAGATTTTTAAAAAGAGAGTTCAATAGCTTCCATTGTTTACCATATTCCACTGGGATCAATGGAAAGTGTTAAACACTTGATTCTTTGTATCATAAAAAGTGTTTGCAGTATATATTGTGAGTGCCCACAAGCAAGTTCTGCTTGTGTTCCAAACAGTAAAAAGCTATGTGACAAAGGTAGTACAGTGCCAACTCCCAGTTAACATACCCTGGAAAGGTTTATTTTATTTAATTCCCAATCTGTATGCTATCTGTTGAAGAAAGAATAAAAGAAATAGGCTTTATGCACTTGAAAATCAAAGTAGGATTTGGTAGTTCCTTTCCATTTCTATGTTTGAAGAATGTTCTAGTACTCAATAGCACAATTAGGGTACTTACATTTGTTTCGTAATTGATTTAATGAGGAGGATCATTTAAATGCAATATGTTGAAACAAATAATTAACTACTATGTTTTTTTTGGAACGATGATTAATGATGCTGTCCTAGATCCAAATGCGTGTTCACAATGATGCATTCATAGGGATGTGACAGGTGATAATAAATGCGTTAACATTCAGCTATTGTACTCTAGTATGATCCAAGCAGGATTTCCTCTTATTACCTAGTTTACAATAAACTTTACTACAAAGCTGAAACAAGAAAGACTTCTCCAGTAATTTGTAGTGTTGTGATTTTTGCTATCTTGAAACACATGCTTTTACAAAATTCATTTTCCACTAAAATGAGCTTTGAGCTAATTAACTAAAAGGAGATTTGCCCTGCAGGTTTTTAGCTGCAAGAATGGCACAATATGCATTTGTTAGGCTGGCTTTAGGTGTGTTTAGTGCTTCTTGTCACACAACCTAGACGATTACTAATACTATACTCAGTGGAGCCTCTTCCTCTCTTCTGCCTAAAGTCAGTGTTTTCAAGGTTTGCATGGGAGAATTTGAATTACAAGGGAGCCAATGTGTTATCTTGGTTGGATCAGTGGCTCCCACTAGTCTTATCTGGAGCAAAAATGCTTAAATTGATTTGGGAATGCCATTGTGATCCAACACAAGTAAAATCACTGGGAGTTTTCTTGTTTTAGAACTGCAAAATCAGATCCAGGCCAAAATTTTGAGGCTGTATTCTCAACTTTACTGGAGGAAAGGGGAGATGAGGGTGACCATGCAGGCTAAGAAGGACAGAAAGTATGGAGAGTAAAATAGATATATAGAAGCATCTATTTAATGCTCAGTTGCTGTAAGAAAAGGATGATTCCATGGTCTTCTAAGCAATTATACTGAGAAAATGTGAGGTTTGTAAAGATGCAAACTGTTGATAATTTTCCATAGCATACAAACGAGATGAGCCCAATAAATTTTTAGTGAATTAATACATAACGATTTTTCTGGCCTTGTTAGGTTTGGTTTTCACAATAAAATTCACTTTCTTTCCCTTTATTAGCATTTCTACACACTATTTAATTATATATACTCACAGAAATTTTGTGTATATTTGGGGAGCAGGCTCAAGGCCCAGCTTTCTAAAGAATGCACAATACCCATGTGACTGCAGTTGAATTGTATAATAATACCTATATGCTTTAAAGACTTGCACTGTAGCCAAAACATGTCTGCTTACATTCCTCATTTCACTTAAGTGGCTTTTCTTATGAAAAGGTTTTGTTTGTATTCCTGCAATTGGTAAAAAGGGAGCTACATGCCAAAAAAAAGCCCCTAAAACGCAGTGGAAAATGTCCTGAAAAGACCACTACCACCTGTTTTAGTTCAGATATTAAACTAATGTTTAAAATACTTAACAAGCCTCTAGAATTTAATATCACCAGTTCACAGCTCAGAAACTTGTGACTCTGAGGGGGAACTCTCTTTGTGCAAGCCTGGTGATTCCAGAAAAGCAATTGCGTATAGTAACCATTTAAAAAACAAACTTGTAAAAGTGACATTTAATGTCTTTATTCATGAATTCTGTACAATGCAACTGAAGCAATATTGTCCTCCAGAATGTACTTGCTTTATTTAGTCTCTGCTATGAAATTCATTGCACAGTTCTTGTTGGATTTCCTTAGGAATGTAGAGTTCAAATAAATTGGAGTTGCACAAGCACAGTCATAAGTAACTTCAGCCAGTTTGCTAAGGGTTTTTTTTTTAAATAACTTGAGTCAGTTGATTTTTTCTATAACTCTAAACATGCTGATTTCAGTTTAGCTATGTTAACTTTTTGCATTCCTTCTCCTCTGAAATCTCACATACACATCACAATCACTGTAAATGTTTTCACATTGAAATTGAAGATGTAAATGAAGTACTGCAGTTGCTGTCTGGTTTTAGTTACAATGTCTGTTTGTTGACATCTCACATGAAGGCCTGCTGTGTCTCTGGCTCTGTCTACTTCATTTCCCCTCTAATTAGGCTTTACCCTCAATTAAGTTAATGATGCAACTTTTCCTATAGATCATTTGCCCCTTCAATCAATTAGCAGAATATGAAGGGTGCATCCCTCTTTGGCTTTGGATTTGCTTGCCTCAGGGCAGACTGTTCAATTCACAGAAGTACTTAGGCAGAGCATTCTGTTTACTCTGAAAGATATAACCTGAATAAATTAGAGCTCAGAAGAAGTCTACTCTTGATTTAAAAAAAAAAAAATCAGTTATTTGTATGACAGCACAGAAATAGCTGCAGCAATCTGGACTATCAGAGAAGTTATAGAAAAGCCATAAATACTACACGGCAAATGTTTTACTGTTTATATGCAACCCCTGCCGAGGGCAGAGCAAGGGTAAACGGTGGCTTCCCACATGCTCCTTCTTCCGGATTGCTGCATTCACGATGCCGCATCACCAACTCTCGTTATCCTCCTTTCCTTGAGTCTCCTGACCTCCTTCGTGTGAGAAACAATGCCAGCAGCCAAACTCCTCTGGGCAGAAAGCTGCCAGTGAGGTCTGACTGCTACTGGGCCGGGGAGCTTGCACGCACCCCCTCAGCCAGCACCAACCCAGAGGCCCTCCATCCCTGCATGGCGCCAGCTCCTCTTCCTCTCGCAGGGCAACTGCGGGCTCCTTGTTCCCACCTGCTCCTCTGGCTTCAGCATCCAGCAGGCCTCCAAACACAGCCTGGCTCATGACTGACTCTCCAAGTTTCCAGTTCTGCAGTTCCCAGCACTGAAATGTTAGTCTCGGCCTTGGCTCTCTCTCCGTCAGCCCTTCGGCCTTTATTTCTCTTGCTTTCCTACCTCATTTCTCCTCTTTTCTCCTCCCTCCAGTATTTGTCTAGGACACTACTAAAAAGTAATTAAACTTACCTTTTTCTCTACCATATCTCCTGCCTCATCTCATTTCTAAATTTCATTTTTCCTCCTGAAGAAGTAAATGAAACCCTACATCCCCTCCTTTGATGCTGATATCCTGTGCATCAGCTCTCATTTCTTCTTATTCCCAGTCTGCTTGCTTCATGGGCTTAATTTTGGTGATAAAACAAGGTGTGATTTTTACCTTCAGGTAACTAGCAAGCAGAAGCTGTCCTAAAGTGAAAACAAAGTAAAGACCAAAGCCTGTTAGTTTGACCATGGGGTAAACTTGCTGAAGTCAGCCCTAGACCCTGGCCAGCGACTGACCTCAGCATGTTCACCTCATGGTAAGCTAAAGAGCTTGCTCTTCACTGTGCTTTTATACTGAACTCTCTCATGCCTTTAAATTATTTAGGGTCTTTTTTAATAGGAAAGAGAAGCCATGCCTCTCCCTTTCACCTTTACTTAGACTATGTCTCTTGAACTACATACAACAGCCTCCCTCTCACTCAAAAAGAGCTCCCTTTTTTTCTGTTCTCTTTTCACATCTTTTTCTAAAACTAGGTGCCTCCTTTTTCCTAACTAACCTTGGCTTCTTTTTCTGAGCAGTTGACCTCTAATTTGTTTGGATTTTTTTCCTGATTTAGATGTCATAATCTCAGGGCAAAGTGATCAGTCTTATTCTGTGCTTCCTATAATCTCTACTGCATATACAGCTATTCCTTAGGACAATGAAGCAGAGCAGTTTTTCCTTAATAGCCTCCCTTTTAGCACTAACCAAATGGAATGGAATGGAATGGAATGGAATGAAATGAAATGAAATAAAATAAAATAATATAATATAACATAAAATAAATAGAAATCAACAGTGTTTAAGGCTTTCTATAACACATTTCTTAAAAAATAAAAAAGTCTTCTTGTAATAGTGGGAATGTGGCATATGTACATCGAAGAATCTTCAAATTTCAGGACCATAGGATCCACCAAAGCAGCTCTAGTGAGGTGAACCTGGCAGGAACTGTGAAAGCTCTTACCTTGGGGATGGTGGGTTCAATCCCAGCCAAAACCTTTTAGCTCTCAGGAAAATATTCCTGAGTCTTATTTCACCCTTGTGCTAGGTGCCAGCAGTGCATGTGCTAGCACCAAGCCCAGCAGCACAGCACACCCGAGCAGGAAGCATCCCACACCTGCCAGCAGCCCTCAGCGGGAAGCCCCGCTAGCTAAAAACCATTAGAGATGCCTCTGGGCGAGAATATCTCATCCTGACAGATGCCAAGATCACATTTTATGCTTAATTGTACAGCCTTAACATGAAGAACCTGAGACTACATTTCACATTGCTAAATCAAAACAGTAGGAGTATAGCATCCACATTAAGCTAGTTCCCCTCAGGTCTTCACACCCTTCCTGCACATACATGCACCTATTTTCTAAGTCCGAGCATTATATAAATGGCTTGCTTCAAGTGCTTGAATGATGTTCATGTCTTGCAACACTATGCAAATAGGTAAATCCAAATTATACCTATTTTACTAATAGGGGAATAAAAAGAGAAAGTACATGATAGCTTGTCTGAGGTCACAAAGCATGCCTTTGTCAGACCCTGAATGAACTCACGGTCCCTTCTCCTGTCCTGTGTACCCACTCTCCATACAGGTCATATGCAAGTAGATTTTCAAATAT
This sequence comes from Struthio camelus, assembly GCF_040807025.1. Taxonomy (NCBI): domain Eukaryota; kingdom Metazoa; phylum Chordata; class Aves; order Struthioniformes; family Struthionidae; genus Struthio; species Struthio camelus. The sequence continues at coordinate 175,182,630 of NC_090942.1, read as the reverse complement.
ATTAAGTGCTCAACATTTTTAGCTGACTTCGCTTTAGAAATAAAATAAAAACTTTGTTCTCTTTCTTCTGTGAAAAATATTTGAACCTTTCTTGAGGGTTGTATATGCCCTTTCGAGAAGTAACCTAAATGATAGTTTCTCTGAACTGTTCAATTGTATTCACCTGCCACTTTTGCAGTACACATTTCAGTGCACTTCTAAACACGCAAAGTGTGTATAAAGATCAGTTTGATATAGCGTGGCACTCTTCCGGTGGTGAGAGTGCTATCACTCTGTTTAAATCTAATTTACACATCAGGAGACAAGCAAAGGGAGAAATGTTTTGCTTCAGAATATTTTATCATATTTTAAACAAGTAGAGAGCTAAAGGCTTTTTCCAGACGGATAAGAAACAGCTCATTTGTTTATTCGATACATATTCAAACAAGGTCTTTTTAATAAAGGAAAGGTGTCTTACAATGATACCAAACATCCAGTATTTGTTCTATCGCAGTTCTTATTATGGCTTTACAAAGAACGACAAGGACATACCTATAGTACTACCCTTTGTAAGTCAGAGACGTTGTCAGGGAAACTGAATAAAATGCCAAACAGTGTAAAACTGGATGTCTTGAATCAGCTGTTCAAAGGGAAATGGGGAAAAACAATCACAATTTAAAGTGAGACTGGAAGTGTCAAGCAACACATCTTTGACATACAAAGTCCTTAGAAAAGCAATGTTTTAAATAACATATTTACCAGTTCACCCGCCTATTATGTTAATTAGTTTGGTAAACAATAAAGATAAGACAATCACAGAAACCTGTAAACATTTAAAGCAATGGAGCCAGAATGATAAAAGGCAGGGTTCATGTCAACCAAAAGAGCTATCAAGTCTAAGATGGTTTTTTTTTAGGCTCCCTCTATCTAAAAAGAGGAGCAATAGATATCTCCAGAGGGCAACTTATCTCTTCTTAAGACCAGTGCTTTTTTAAGTGACAAGACAGGTGGGAAGAATTGCCCACTGGAGGTACCTATTTTTCTCAGGTGACTATTGAAGACCCTTGTGTGACTAAGCCAGTCTAGATTCTTCCTTCACATGACTTTCTTAAATTTCAGCAGCAGAAATTCAACTCTGACCCTGCAAACACTAAACAAACACAACTTTAAACGCATGACTCGTCCCAGCAACATGGAAGATTCTCTCTTGACTTTCACAGCCAGGTGTGCATGACTGAGTGCAAATATAGAGGCTAAAATATCACTTCTTCAACACTTTCTGAATGACTAGGCTTCCACACCTGTCCAGAAATTCAAACATTGCTGGGAGACTCCAAGATTATAAGGTGATGTCTATTTGAAATAAATTATATGATACTTAGCTGCATAGACCTGATCCTTTTAATTACCAGTAGCATAAAAACCTTTGGAGAGCGTGAGAATTCGTGTGTGAAATAATTTCACAGCTGGAATTTTTTCTCTCATCTACTGTGGAAAAATAACAACAAAAAAGAGTTCTCACAGGTAGGCAAGTATTTTGCTGATAGCATTAGCCAACATTTCTCAGAAAGGGAATTTATGGATACAATGGGAAAAAATCAACAGTAAATCTTTACTTTAGCTATGTTGTGTCAAAAGATGAAAACGGTCAGTAATACCATGAATGTTTGACCGGGTAGAATATTGACAATGTGGCATCAAATTTGCTTACATCTTACGTAACGTCTATGGGAGTATGTGGTAGTGACAGAAAACATACTTCTTAATGGAGGAAATTTTTCTGATTATACTTGGTGACATTTTGTGTCATTGCATTGTACTGGTTTCAGTTTATATCAGGAAATCAAAAATTCGTGTCTCATTACAACTATCAAATATAAATGGTAATAAGTCTCTATTACTGAAATTGGATAAGAAAGAATGCTGAAGTCACTAAAAAATCCTTTTTCAGCCAATTTCTCAAGTTTTTCATCTTTTAAATGTTTCCTTCCTTCTACAAGAAAGAGAAAGAAAAACAGTGTAGGAGCATTTGTCAAGGCAAGAAATTGGTGAAGACCTCTAGTATCTGTCTATACCTACATAAAAGTTTCATAATTAAGATGAGAAAATAAAGTGCCTTTATTCTGCCAAAATAATTCAATGATCTGTCATTAGATATAAATAAATAAGCCAAAAAAAGGAATCTATTGTGATCAATCAAAATTTGCAGTTTTATCAACTCAAATTAGTTTAACACATTCGAAGGGTTAGGAATGTAATAGCTGATTTCTTGTCCCAGGACAAAGGCCTAAGGCTGAAATAACTTTCTTCCCCCTAAATTATTCTTTCATCTGTTTAATCAGCGGAGTTTTCCGTATCTGGTGCTGTTTTCCTTCTCTCAAATATCATAAGACTCCCTTTGCTTTTTTCTTATGCTTCCTATGCCTGAGTGCACAGAAGAGACACGTTTTCTCTGTCACCTAGACAAGCCACAGTTTTCAACCTGTTTTTCTTCTTTCCTAATACTTCAAAAAGGGCTCATGAAAATAATGAGTAATTACTTTCCTGTGGAACAGGGAACTGGGTCTAAGAAAACAATATGTTTTTGAAAATTTAACTCTCATATATTTGAGGCAGGTGTGAACTTGAAGTCGTTACTTTCTTCATCATCCGTTTCTTTAGCTACAGAGAAGTAATCCTGCACCTATTACCGAGGTAAATGCAGCACCCCCTAACCGTGATGAGCACAGTGGTCAGAAGGATATTCCACAACTGCAGACCGCTAATGTGGACAAATGCAGTTTTCCTGACAGGACATCACTGCAGACCTAGAGACATTTCCTACCGTGAGTTTTGACACAGGACACCGAATACTGAACATCAAGATCACTGGTGAACTGGACTATCGTGTTTCCTATTGCCTAATGGCACACCACGTATCAGACGACCATCATCGTTCACCTTCTCTAGGTAGATTTTACTGAAGAAAAGGTCCTAGTAGGTTACTGAGTATGTAGCTCACAGAAGCAAAAAAAGCATCTATGTAGAAGAGCACTGCCTAATGGGTATCTGGAAACAATAATGAGTACAAAAGGAGACAAAAGTTGAAAACCACTTTGATGTTACGAAGAGGTAATGTTTGTGGCTTTTTTTTAAAAAAGCATTTTCCTCTTCCCACCACATCCACATGTGTCTTGTCTGGATTTTGTTTCAGCCAGCTGCTCTGCACCCATATGTTGGTTTCAATGAGGCACCAAGGCAGCCAGCTTGTGTTACAGCTGTGCTCCACTCTGCAGCCTTGCTCTGCAGTCCTGAAGTTCAGGTTGCAAGTTGTCCGCGGACTCTTGTGTCGGTGATTCTGAACTATCTTTTGGTATACAGGGACCAGGCTAGGAGCCAACATAATTTAAAAGGACCTAATAGCTTTTTAGCTGGCAATTAGCCCCCACAACTGAAGTCAGAAAGAATCAAAGATGGTGTTTAATTAAACATCATTAGAGGCTCCAAAAATTATGCCTTTTCTTTGTAGCACCAAAAATTCAGAGTAGCACCTCTTTAAATGGAAATGAATGATGCGCATCCTAGCAGCTGCAAGTAGATACCAGAAAACTATTCACTCCCACATGTGTGAGTCTTAGCAAAGGTTGGCTGCAACAGGGCCAAAGTCAGGAATAACTGGAAAGGTGTTCAGAATCCCAGTGGAGAGCTCTTTCACGGCACGACTGTTCTCTAAGAGGATCCGTGTCCAAACTGATGTAATCTTTAGCACCCATTTTACAAAAGATTGTAAGACTGGAAGTCTGCATAGGAATTACTCATTTTTTTTGAGGTGTATGGCTGGTAAATAAGAACAGAGCATAACAATTACCTTGAGCAATAGTTAGTGTTTTTATAAACTATTCATTGGGAGACTTGAAAGAATAATTTAGCTGTTTGATGTAGCAAAGGCCATTTACAAGTACAAATAAGTTTTTATTAATTTTGAAAGAGTCTATTGCCAAGTTTATTAAATATATGGTATTTAGTATTGGCTGAATACGTATTTTTTAATTCTGACATTTGGAAAAATGTTTTTTTCATGAAGCAAAAATAAATATTTCAAGTTTTTTGTTTTTAATTGTCATATTGCCATTATTCTACTTCCACTCATGTAATTTCTGAAAATGCTTACTAGAAAAGCATAAGGATGTTTCAATGTAATAGGAAAAGAGACCTTTCTGTATAGCTCTGGTTCATTTCCAGTCCTCTATACTGGCATAAGTATAACATACAGCTTTTGAGTTAACAGCATGCAAACTTGATAGCTGCTTGGGCAAATAAAAAAACCAACTAGAAACTGTATGGAATTCTTGATTTAGAAATTATTTAAGCACTTGCTAAAGGAAATTCTTTTATTTAAGTTTATGCAGAACTATTAAAGAGAAATCAATGCCAATATAAATATCGCCTTAAGTATTGTTCATTACATTTTCAGGACAGCTGAGGTATCACTTTGAGGCAAAGCATAGTTTTAGTTCAGGAAGAGTCTGATGGTAACCTTTGATCTTTATTTCCTACAGTTAATACCAAGATAATTCTTTTTATCTCATCATGTATATACACATTCCAAGGACTTAAAGCCAGTGGTTGTGCAAGAAGTTATTTGTAGTTTAAATGAAGTACTTGGATGATAAATCAAGAGGTTTTATACAATACTAACTTGTGATAAATCATTTTTATGCTGTTTTGCTCTCTCCAGTACTTCACCACCTCCAGCTCATACCAGCACATAATAGACTACGCATGAACTCATCTGTTTTTTTTTTCCAGTTAAATATATTGCAAATTTCTTGGAGAAGAAGACAATTTCTTCAGTATTTGTATAACACTAAGCAAAATCAAAATTAGTCAGATTAAAATAAATAAATGTGAAATGAAAAAAATATAGACCATTTTTGGTAAAAAAAGTAGATTTATCTAAGTTGGAAAACTGCAGGTGGGATTAACCTCACCTGATTTTCATTTTATCTTAGTATAAACATCTGAAACAGATCAGAAGAGTCACCATCTAGAAGTGTTTAGTTGTTGACAGCAAAGAGAGCCTAAAATGACTAGCTCAGGTGTAGAAGTCTACACTATATATGAGGAGAGGTTTCTTATTCTAAATTATTACTTGCAAACCCTATGAGAGTTTTAATTTCACATTGCTGAAATTAAATTCATTACCTCATGGTGACTGTGGCCATCAAGCATGATTATAAGACGTGCCACATGTTCACAATTCCTGCCTATTTCAAATGTTACCTGCATGAACCTGCGTTAAAAACAGGTTCTTTGTGGCCATGTTTAGATCAGACGTGCACTGGTGCTCAGCAGTAGTCTGAAGCCTACTGTACAGACACTCAGGCTGTAATCAGGGATTATCTAAGCACAGAAGAGGAGCTTCTTGCAACTCAGAGGAGGAGGAGGAGGGGAAGGGAGATGAAGAGGAGCTGTGCAGCTACCTGGCCACAGCTCTGCCACGGGACACGGACGACCCTTTGATGTTATAAGCGTGCGCTGTGCAGTTATAAAAGGATGCTCCAGGCCTCTTCGTTCCTACCCTTCTCCCCTGCTCCTTCCCTCCCGCCTGGTGAATTCTCCCTGCATAGGTCAGTAGCAGTCCTCCTATTAATGGCAGCGGGCTATAGATAAGACTTAGAGAATTTCCACCATTATTCATTTAAACAGGTCCTAAACTACAGAGGGAAGTAAAATTAAGCACATGTATAGATGGAGCATGAAAGCATTTACCCTTATGAAAAGGACATAGAGAAAGCCCTTGGAACATGAGTAACACAGTTACTCATAATCACAGTTCATGCACATAATTTATCTTCCTTGATGTTCTTTGATAACTTTTATAGTCAATAAGGCCCCTATGCCCTTCTGTGAATATGAGTCTTGTTGTTTGATGTATAACACTGTTTGATGCATAACACTGAATTATCCTTCCAGAATAAGAATGTAATGAAAATCAGTGTAAAGCCTGATTAATACTACAAAAGTTGTCCAGCAGCCAAAAAAGTCTCAATGAATCCATATACTACATGTATATATAAAAAGATATATGTATACACACATACATGCCTATTACTCTTATCATATTTGTTCCTGTTAAAAATTTTATGAGTCAGTACAGGAACAAACAGACAAGTAGAACAGATAATTCAAATAAAAACATGAAATATTTTTTGTACAGCTAACTATTCACAGTTACGAATTACGTATATTTTTCATAAGGGAACTAGCTTCACGCACAACAGCTTCTATTGATATCTGTGTGAGTTTCAACAAAAAGTAGGAGTAGATGACAACCACTGTGAGCCACATTTGTTCTTGGTTATATCTGTGATGCCATTTCAATTCAACCCTGAATATAAACTGTATGTAAGGGATTGTTTTAAATAACTACGGACCAAAGGTCGAATCTTGCAAACTTTCATCCACTAGAGTACTGCTACTGATAGGCATCTGATCCTGGTTAACTTAAAGTGCATGAGCAGTTCCATGTCCAAAGGAGTTTTCTTAGGACGGTAGATTTAGGTATCCTATATTTAAATCAAGAGTAAAGAGGTGCTTTAGAAAAATTCTTCCCTCAGTGTATTTCTCCCTCACGTCAAAGAAATGTTAAATGAAAGACTAATTTGTTGCGATGTTACAGTGTAATATTTTCCTTGGCTTGTGTCCCTTATTATTTATTTAAATGTCATCAGACTTTTCATTGTCAAACTAAAACATTTGTATTCTGTTTTTTAATGTCTTAATGGAGCCAGTGAAGAAATAAGAACTAGAAATATCACAAGGAATATTTTCTTCAGAACATTTTATGACTGTGAGCTGTCTGTAGATAATTTACTGCACTCCTTGCATTTCTCAGTATATTATGTACTAAAAGGTCACAAATATTACTTTAGATTCAAATGAAACATTTGATCTAAAACTTTTTTTCTATTTCCATTCTACGTTTTGTATTGCTACATTGTGCATTAGTGATTCGCCTGTAAGCCAATTCATTTTAAGTGAATTCCACTGTCTTCACAGAAGCAAAAGGGAGGAGTCTTTCATTCAGCTGCACAATCTGTTTTTCTTTTAGCCCATTCAGGTTTCGTAGGAGATATGTGATTGCAGCAAAAGCAATCTTTGCAGGGATGCAGCATAAAGCAAAGTAAGATATGCTTCCTCACATCACCCTGCTGGTATGTCTCAACCCTGGGGTAACATGTCTAGTGTTGAGGAGATCACTAATTTGTTCTCGAGGCTGTCTGCTGGGACTGCCACTTAGTGTGCCGTGCAGCATCGGTTGTCGCATGATGTAGACACCGGCTCACTAAGAATTAGTGTGATGCTTCCTCTTTTCGTCACTTCATAGTGTGATGCTAAACAGCTGTCTTGCAGCATTCGTGTTCAGCTCAGGCTGGATTTGAACTGGTTACCTAGGAGTAAAATGTTTCTCATGTACCATTACTGATCTCACAGTACCATACATGCTACATACCATGTTACGTAAATGCACATACCATTACTTGTTAGAAAATGTTTTTAAATCTGTCATTTGAATACCACAGGAAGAAGGTTTTAACTGTTGCGGCCAGCTGAAACCAGAGGATACTCTAAAGCATAATGGGGCAACTGTGCCCTTGTGATGTAAGGGACTTGCCAGTAATGAGGGAAGAGGGAGAAGGCTTTATGAATCTAATACTACTTTTATCTCGCTTTCATTTTGATGAACATGATACTCTGCTGACTTCAAAAGAGCTCCTTCTAGTCTAAATGGGTTTAGGAAGGAAAAAAAGCAACCTTCCTTACACTTACACAAAGATGAGCAAAGCCGTAGTGAGATATACTATTTCCCAAGGAACAAAACCCTCACCTCTGCCTGGACACCATTCTTTGCCTGGTGGTCTCCCTTCCCACTGCCACTCCACAGGCTGCATCACCTTGATTTGAGCTGAAGTGACTGTAGCCTCACGTGCTAAAAAAAATAGCAAGATGTCCTTGGTGGAAGGGCACAGGCAAGCAAGCAAACTGTGGGAGCACATGGAAACCTTGAGTGGGGTAAAAATCTGGATGTGGTGGGTAGAGAAGTGGAAGCAGAGCAAGAAAGAGGTACCACTGGCCACACAGAAAGGTTTATAATCAGCAAGTAGAAGTGCTTAAGTAAGTGCTTTATTTTCAAAAAGGAAAAGTAAAATGAAAGACAAGTAAAAATATTTAAACTGTGTCGGCTGGATTAGATGCCAGTTGGAGTATGTGAACACTTGCCTAGCACACTTTACATGTCTGCTGATTCGGTTCAGCTGAGGCTCTTTGTTAAAGGAACTTAAAAATCTAAAGTGAGAAATAAAATCAGCTGAATATTGCTTAAAATTTGAATGTTCTTGAAATATGAAAATGAACATATCCACAGCCTATGTTGTTTTATTTTGCATAAAATGTTGTATGTCCAGATCAACGATACAATATAGAGTGACAGTTATACAACGTAGAATGACACAGGTAACATTAGGTTTAATTGAGCAATATCTAAATGTATCTTCTGGTTAATCAGTAGATTATAAGACATTAAGGATTTTGTCAACATCAGAGTCAGCCTGGCCTATACTCTTCTAGACCTGTCACATTATTCATGAGTACAGTCTCATAGACTGTTTACTTGAGTAAATATACCTATGTGCATAAGCATTTAGAGAACAGAAGCCATTACCATGTACCATCAAAGTTTCCAGCAAGAGGATTTTTATACTTTTGGAGAAACTAACTCACACAACAGCATGCTTTGATGGTTTAGTTCAGACAGACCAGTGATTCAGAGCATCTTTTATTTATTTATTTTCTTCTTTTAGCTATTCAGTAGCTATAGCTAGGCAATTTACAACAGTTAAGTAGCTGCAACATTACCAGCACTTGAATAATTTACTAATTGGCAGAACAGTTCCCTTCTCCTCCATTTGACCGGATATTTGTTTTATGTGTGTGCCTGATAGGCAATACTTACTCTTGATAAATTGGGGGAGGCAAGTATATTTACTTTTGCTAATTCAGGAGCAGTGAGACTTGTGGTCAAAGCTATGATTATTATGAATATGACATTGAAAATGGGAATAGAAATGCACTTTCATACTTGGTTTTTGCTAGGACAATACATCATTAGTGCTCTGTACTTTTTAAGTATGACTGTTAGCGTTTGAATGAGAGAAGATTAAATATTATTGGTCTCAAAAAGTTCTTCAAAAAATTTCCCATGCTTCTGCCAGCCTCTGTTGCAACTTTTCTAAGTAAATATCTAAAACATTTTAGTATGTTTCCCCTTGTCTTTCTTTTTTCTTTTAAACAGAGATAAAAATTAAAAAGTAAAATTATGAAAAGAGGTCTCTGGTAAAATACTGTTATAATACAACTCCTGCTGTTTTTGTAATGTGGGCAACCTATATTCTACTCATGCGATTTTCAGAAAGGAAACTTTTAATTTCCTTATTTGATAAGAAAACAGTATCAAAAAAAACATGGCTTGTTCCTCATTTCTTTACACTATCTATCTGATCCTTTTAAGTAATCTATGAAGACTTAAACCGTAGGACATGCAGGATACTCAAGTTACAAGTGCCCCAAGGACTTGAAAGATCTTGTCCATATCACACTTAAGAGTTAGAAGGAATTATTGCTCTAAAACAGTGGATGAGTGAAGCTTGATGATTTAAAACTTTAAATACTGACATTTTTAAAAGTAGGAGTGTCACTACAGGCAGGTCTAGCATTTCACCTGCCTTTTTACACTCATATTTGTTTGCTGTCACAATCTATGTTGTCCATTGCTGAACACACTGAAAATGCCAGAAATAGACAGAATTTCATGTAATTTAATGCCTGATGGAATCATACCCAAATAAATGCACCTCTGTTCTTTTTCATTAAGTTTAAAACACAATATCAACAATCAAGAACAAGTTTAGAATAAAATTAAAAAAATATAAAAGAAAGAAAATAAATCAGCAGTGACAGAGAGCTGATATCATATTTCTGAGAGAAGCAGCAAGCAGACCTGTTGCTTTATTTCAAACTAATACCTTGGAAATCTGTTTATTAGTTTCAATGAAAAAGACTTTGATGCCTAGCCCTTTTTTCCAGTTGTAGATATATGTTGATGAAACATTTGAAAATGGAAGCGCCAGCCCAGAGGCTCAGCTGGTACAAATCAGCATGGTTACTGGAGCCAATGGAATGACAATGGGTTTCCACCTTTTTGGCATCTGGCCCTCACACAATGTGGACAGTCGATGTTTCAAAAGGTGAAGTGCGTATGTACAAGCAAGAGAGACACGCTGAATCTTCTGTGTATGTCTTGTTAGAAGTTTTGTGGCTTTGATTAAAGTGAATTCAATGCCTGCTTGACAGGCGAGATTGACAGAACAGGAAACCGATGTCTTCCATTAGCCCCAGAGTAGATAAAAGCCGAGACAGGCAGATGCGCTGCAAGTGGCAGCTCCCCCCGGGTCAGGAAGGGTTTCCTCCAGGACTAGGGGAACCACTTCATTTTCAAAGACTTTTGCTCCTTGCTGAGAGAGCACTGAATATCCGAACAACCACACATCCATGTCCATTTATCCCAGTACTCTTCTTTTTTGTCAGTAGGAGGTGTTTAGAAAAAGAGACAAGAACTATAAGCAGAGATAGAGCCTTCCCCTGGCGCCCTCCTGGCAATCAGCAGGTTAGAGACTTGCTGTGCTGGATGTCACAGCCAGGCTGCCCTCAATGTGTAGGACTGTCTGGCGTTTGGAACACATCCGTCCTGTAAGCATGCGAATTTAGAATATCTTGGAGTACTACTTGAACTATAAACAAACAGCACTAGAGTAGCCGTCAGTTTAGAGCGTATGAATGATTAAGGTTTTTAACAGCATATTATTTCTTGATCACTATTACTCAATTCTGAATGCATTAAAAGAGTCTCTTGCAAGTCTATTCCTGCCAGTAAGGAATTCTGGTTATTTAGGGAATTTAGGGATTAGAAATCTTATTGGTCTCCAAATAAAGAGACTAGGCCTCGGCTCTGCCTGACTAAATCAAATTTTCCAGAGCACGTACAAGGTAGCAGAGGTAAGCCAAATTGGTCTGAAATATTGGGTGTATTAAGAATCCAAAATTAAGAAAGAGAAATTTTTTTTATATTGAAATGCTGTTTACTATTGCTTGGTTTTTTTCTATGTGCAACAAGAATTCTGCAATTATTAGAGAGAAAAATGTGAAAGCCTATGAACAGCAATAAGAGTTCATTAATACTTTTTAAACATTTAGAAGAAAACAAACCTAATTTTAATCAGATCTTTTCTAGACTCTTTTGTGGGTTTTTTTTTTTGTTGTTTTTTTGACTGGCCCAATGGGATGAATGATAACACATGCCATTTTAAAGAGATGTTATGAATGTGAAAGCTAATAGATTTCGAAAAGGAGTTTAACAGTCATTTTAGTGACTATATCTGCTTCTGAGTCCTTGGGCCAATTTTTGTGGTTTTATTACCACTTTTATCTAAAGTATTCTCTATGTTTTTTCTTCTCCTGCTCTTTGTCATCATATGCAGGACTAGCACAAAACACAATGGAAAAAGAAACAAGGTCTTTTGCCTATGAAATATATAATCTAAGTTAGACACAGTATCATAAATAAATAGAGTAGGACCAGTAAATGAGGAACAGAGGAAATCAACGACAGAAAAGGGAAAACAGCCCTTTTCTTTTTGCATGTACACTGTAAATATTTATTTTGGTCTTTTTTTCCCCTGATACAATCACAGGTGTGAGAAGAAGTGGTCTGTGCCAACCTAGAGATTATTGACAGAAAGCTAGCTGCTCAAAGTGACATTTTAAGGAGGAATCTTAAGGAGGAGAGCCAGCATCGCCCAGGCTTTTTGCTGAGCCTGGTTCGATTTGTAACATTAACCACAAGAGTTAAAATAATGACAGCACCACTGCTGTTGAAGCTGTACTGAAGTTATTGGGCCAGGAAGTGAAGTTTCTTGTCATCAGCCACCCTCTATCAGTGCTTCATGACGCCCCCTCCATTTCACCCGGTCATTTCTCATTATACAGCCACCGACATGAAAACACCTTTGAGGAGGAAACTGTAAAAGTGCTAGGAGGGATTAAGCCCCCTCTGCGGCTAAGTGATAATATCCAGAGGGGTCAGGATGAGGGACCAAGAGAGGGTGAAACACCTGAAGGCATATGCTGATCCAGTGCCTGCCTATGGTATGCTCTGCCAGTAGGACCCCATGGAGCCCCTACTGAAAATGGAAGTTGTCTTCTTTTGATGTGGCTGAAAACAAGCTCACTTTTGGGCATACTGGGGTGTCAACCTCTGCCTGCAGACCAAAGGGTGTTGTTGGAAGAAGGAAGGAGCTTAACGTGTCTGGCCTAGCACCTCAGTAATACTTGGATTTCTCAGGCCTATGTTTTTAGGATGTTGTGTTGCTAACAATATAGCGTTGCTAACAATTATTCCAAAAAATAAAAAACTTTGGAAGGTTCATATTCTCACTGACACATGAGAGCTATAGACAATAAAAATGTAAGATATAAGTGTCAATGCCAAAAGGTGAATCTGGAAGACTATAACTGAAAGTGTGGATGTGGGAAGCTTTCCAAGAATTTCACAGGAAGAAAAAGGAAGCGTGCGCTAACACTAAGATATTTTGTTCTTTATGTCTTTTGAAGAGCATTTTATAAAATAAATATTAATAAAAATATTTCTCCTGGCAAACATTAAATAAATTATGCTTACATTTGTCTGCATTTTTTCCTAACTTTTCTTTCAAACTTCAAATCGATTACCAGTAACATAGGAGGTAAGAATTCTTTTATTTTATATTCTCTTTCATTTTCTCATATATATACAAATGCCACTACATACACACGCTCTTATAATAGCAAAGCTACTGGTGTGTAATGGCCACCTGCATCTCAAAACAGTAGTTTTAAAGAAAGGAATTGAAAATGAAACTCTTCTCATCTTAATAGTTAGATCTGTCTGGTTTATTTCATTTATATACCATCATTTATCTATAAATATATCTCAGATACCGCATTAAAAACTTCCTGCTAGTTACTGTAATAGAAGTGTAAGATATAAATTTCCTTGTAGTTATCAGATCATTTTTGTTCTCGAATCAGACAATGTCAGGGGAGCTAGAAGAGCTTCTTCCTCTGGATCCTTGAGTAAATTTAGTCTCTAGAAAGATATAACTTAACTTTCATCAAGGAAATCCTCTTTCTCTTTTCCTTTCCTTCTTCCTTTCTTCCTTTCTTTCTTTCTTTATTTTTCTTTCTTTCTGTGTCTCTCTCTCACTCTCTCGCCATTCCCTTCCCTTCCCTTCCCTTCCCTCCTCTTCCCTCCCCTTCCTTTCAGACGAAGTTTTTTTCAAGTATACTCTTGTCTTTCCTCCTAAAAAAATCCCAAACTGTATGCCATCCACCCCTTTTGTCCCTATAAGCAATTAAATCATTTGTTCCCATGTAATCATATCTCTCTGTTGAAGGAAAATGTTGTGTCTCACTAATGAAAGAACATGCCATTAAACTTACTGCTAATATTTCAAGTACATTATCAATCCAACTAATTACTTTGCATATAACCTATCATAGTTACCTGAGTAGCCCTTAGTCTCATTTATTTCCTATTGTTCAAAGTACCTTTCGGATAGGAGGCAAAAAATTCCCCTAAATTAAATAAAGCATTCATTTGACCGAATATAGATAACTGGCTTAATTACCATAAATCATAGTGTAGATGTTAACATCTGAAATAGAGTCTCTGTACTCTCATTTATGTTCAGTGAAATGAAATAGGCACTTCTAGAGTTTGATTCATCTCATCCTAAAATAGACGACAAAAATAGGTCAGATGAATCTTATCCTAAATGCACCTTTTTCACTCTATTGACTATTAAGGGAATCTTAGGTGACTGCCTCAGATTTAGACATCTGAAGTCAATGAATCCCACGTTGTCAAGCTTACCATTGAATTTTACAGCTCTGAATAAGGTTCATTACTTTACTTAAATCCTGAAAGTTTTGAAATGACTCATATTCCTGCAGGATGTCTAGGTACTTACATATCTGGGTCTCCTAGTATAATTTGTTTATGATCTTCATATTGTACCTGGATTCCTCTGAGCTCTTTATGATTACAGCTCTGCTGTGAAAATGGTTCTCTAGAAAGTAAGAAAAGAAGCAGGTCTGTGCTATGTCTTGTGTTATGTCCCAGACTGAATATTTCAGAAGTAGCTTAGCTAAAAATAAGATAAGGTGCAAACTTTTTCTTTTTCTTTTCTGTGATAATCATACAACACTTCTTATAAATGTATGGTCATTACTATGACCTGCAAACTGCTTTACACTTTCAGGGGAAAAGAATAGAAACTTTTAACAACAAAATGTGTTTTTATTATAATACCAGTGAGGTTACATAAATGGCTTACATCATTTTAGTAAAGGATTAGCTCTTTCAGTGCGTGATCAACTCTGCCCTCACAAGCCACACCCTATTAATTGTATGGAAATGTTAGGCCTTTTGTCCAGCCACGTCTGATACTTACACTTCTTACTGTACTTGTCTGTCCAAGCATGTTGCTGGGACAAGTTTAGGGAAAAGGCTTTGTGTCTTCTGCAACAGATGAACCTGAATTCCTCTGCAAGGCTGTGGGCTTCAGCCCATTCTTGTTTCCAGAAGGTTGGCCATCTGGAAGTGCTTTACAGCTTTCATTAATACAGAGATTTATTGAATACAGTAATATAAAATACAAATAACTGAATCAGAGAAGCATTCTCTGTGTTACTAACGTTGACATTAAATTCAAACAACTGTAAATTTTCATACGTTCCGTTTGACTTTCCTTATTTTTGCAGTGACAACACATTTATCAGCCTCTTTTGCTTAATGAGTGAGGCTCCTTACAGCGTGTCATGCGAAGGACGCAGACGGGCATCCTTTGCAGGGTGTCAAATGAGGAAGCCACTGGATCTGATCGAGGAGGGACAAGGCCATAGGACAGGGCTGTTCAACAGCATACTCTGTACCCTGTGGCTGCCTAACAGTGCTGCAATCCCCCTCTAGAGTTGATGACATGCAAACAAGCTTCTCAGAGAGAAAATCAGTGTATATCTCAGGAGCAAAAGAGAAAGTCTGTTCTTGCACCTAGCAGGGAGTTGCCTAACACTTCTTAAATGTTCTTAAATATTAGACCTAAGCTTGCAAGCCTCGGATTTGACAGGCCTGATTGTAACTGATCATTCATAACTGCCCTGTGGAGACTGTTGGGGAAAGCAGGTGGGTTTGGGGAGCTGGGCAGTCAGCAGTTGGAGCTATTGGTATTTTTGAAACGGAATATTCTTTTTATTTTCTTTCACCAATGAGAAGGAACTTACTTAAAAGTCTGCATAGCTCTTTATGCCAGCATCCTTGACAAAACAAGCTCCTTTCTATACTTACTTCACTATCTTCTATGATGGGTAAGGACAAAACCTTTTTAATCCTGCCACAATGATAAGCAATGTGAGATCCAGTTCACATAATTTGGGGTGTAGTTTGAGCCCAAGTTTCAGCTCCCTAGTGATGAAGTTCCCCTAACATTCAGGTTTCTTGTATCAGAGAGAATCATTGCAGGATAAAAGTGCTTTGCAGATGCTTAAACTGCAGGCATAGGTTAGAAGCCTAAATTAGGTGGATGTGATTGTACCCTGTATGACATTTACATTGCTGTCTTAACCACCCTGTTAAAATTAATGGAAACACATCAGGAACATGCTACATCTGCCTGGCTGTATTGCATGCTTTAGATCTGTGCAAGCAAAACTGCAGTGGTTTGCATTCATTTTAGTTTGGAAGCTTTTTCCCTGCTGAATGATTCTGAGTCCAATTGATGCTGATGCAGTTCACAAGCTAACACATGAATATAATTGAATTTCTTTTGAAATACAGTATAATTATCTGAGAGATCAATAAGGGAGCTAAATGAATTTTTTCTCATATGGTAGCACTAGTATATTATTCCCTCTTTCTACTATTGATCTACAATGGAAATAAACCTGTTTCTATTTTTATTCTCTTAGACATTGTTATAGCATTGCCTACTCTGACACATATTATCTGGAACAAGTGAGTACCAGTGGCTGTTATTACTATCAACAGTAACCACATGAAAGATCTTATGATTACTTTCTACTTCATTAATTCTCAATCAAATCTCTCAGTTACTCTGGACTATGAAAGACATTCCTCATTTCACTCCTACATTCTACAGCAAATCTCATTTGTCTTTATTTATCTTATTTCAAAATCTTCATATTTAAAATGTGAGATGTATGAAGAAATAAAGCAGTGGGAGAGCTAAGAGGATCACATCCAAACTGACTCTCGTTTTTATTCATGTTTTCTCATTTCTTCCAGGTATTCTGTCGTGCAGCTAGGTTTCATGGAGTTCAGTTCTTCAGCATTAAAATCAGTGTGATTTTGAGACTATTTGTGGGAAACTTGAATTAATTTTAGTGTAATCTATCCAAAAGTTATACCACGAAAGGATGTGGCACTCAATATATGCCTACTTTGTTCGTTATAGCTACAAAGCTATGTTCAAGCGAGCAATGACAGATTCAGAACATGTACTGTCCAGACCTGCCCTATTTTGGAGACACATAAACACAACGTCTTTACCAGGCCCCTCTAGCAGGTCACCTGAATATGACACAACTAGGCTTGGTACACATGAATTGAATACTACTTGCAGAATAGCAAGGAGCAGAGCATAAATCGGTCTATTTGGGCTCCATGTGTAGTAGAGCAAATGAGTTGTTTGGGAGGAGAAAATTCTCACTCTCTGAATCAGGTCATATTCATTTCCACATTCTCTTAGCATATTGTCATTCCCAAGAAATAAATGGCAGTCCAAGTTTGTGCCAAAACAGGGAGTGTCTGTCTGTGAACTCTCTCACCAGGCCTAGTTTTAGCTAGCTCTCCCAACTGCCTGAACATCCTCTCCTCGTGATAGTGCGGCGCCAACTGACCAAACACAGTTTTTCTGCAGATGTCAAACAGAGCTTTTTACACTGTGGGCCAAGAGCAAATTAGGTTGATAAACATGCACGTCTGTCTGGCCCTGCAACTCTGGACAGGATAGATGTTTTCTTTACGCTGACATTGCTATTCTGTATGGTAATATTCTGCATTTTACTTGATTCACAAGTGTAAGCTGAAGAAGTGCAGGAATGATCGATAACAGATGCTAAGGGATCTAATTACAGAAACTGACATAGTCACATTTTTAAATGCAAACACACTAGTTTATTTAGAGACACACATGCGCTTTATATTCATTAGTCTTGAATATGCACCAACGTGGATTAGAAAAATAAAACAGTGTGTCCCTTGCGATCTGATTTCACTGGTACTGTCTTATATTGTGTTCTGGCCAGCCAGCTCCATAAGGAAGTTTTCTGTAGGAAAACTTTGCTCACGTCCACTTGGTAAAGCTTTCAGCATTGTATGTGGATTCAGTTTTATAGGGCCACGAACTGTATTAATATTTAGGACTCCTACTCCCTTTTGCCTACCACTTAGATAAAAAGAGAGAGATGAAAAAAAAAAAAAGAAGAATTACGACCTCATGACACCTTTAGAAGGATTTTAACAATTCTTCCTTATGATTTCACTGCGAAAGCTTGTTTTTTAGATAGTTTGGGAGAGGTTTCAGTTCATGCACCTCACGCATGCAGCTGATAGCTTTAGCTGTCTCTTGGAGCAGTCCTCTTAATGGGAAGTGCCAAAGTCTTTATATTAATCGATGGAGAAGGAAGTATATGTGAAGATGCCCAGATTGAGAACCTGGTCAGTTTTTAAATTAAAAGTGCCCCAATTAGATACCTAAACTTAGGCAGACGTTTTCAGAGGCATCTGCTCCTTTGTGCTGACTGTGTCCTTACAATGTGCATATTAACTTTTATGGAACTGTTTCACTGATTAAAGAAAGAAGAGAGACAAATCAGGTGTCTCAGACAGCTGGGATAGCCCAGTTAGGCAGCAAGTATTTCTAATCTGGGAAGTCTAACATATTAGAGTTTAATATATATTTTTATATTGTACATATATAAATGCTTTTTATAAATGCTGCTGGGAAATAGCTGCAAAATAACTAGCGATTTTGGACTGTCCTTTCTTTTGGGTACACAATTTGAAATACTTTAGAGGGCCTGAACTTTCCAAGGATCGATTGTCACTTCTTAAATGTTCAGACTTTTACAGTTTCTCAAGCTTACCTTCGTAACGCTAACACATTGAAAGTACAGGCCCAAATCATTGTCTCGTTTCATCTTGTCTCATCTCCCTTTTCATATGAACGTCTTAATCAGTTGCCCACATTTTATTTAGCTAAAAGCAGGATTTCATTGCCATGTATGTCATAGGGAAATAAGAAGTTCATCATCAGTTGTCAAATGGATAGAATCAGACATATCCAGTGTCTGCTGTAAAACATGTACTGTTAAGAAGGGTCTTCTTAGTTCAAGTGAAAAGATTAGAAACTTTTGGAGTAGAAATTAAATTCCCTTCTGCTGTCATTATAAAAGTCCTAACGATAACAGAGAGAATCTGATAACCACTACAAAGTTCCACAGAGTCTACAGAAATATTTTCACCTCTGGTCATTTTCAGGTTTATTCCTTTTCATATTCTTTCACTCATTTAGTACTAGGTCTTCAATGTGTTTGAGTATAATTTGCTAGCAGTGTTAATCAACCTCTCTCCCTCTTATTCCCTTACAAAGAAGGAAAAACAATGTTTACCAACCCAAAATTTCTTCTACTTTCTGCAGTCAAGTTCTCCATGCTCTTAAACTTTCTGTTGTTTAATAGCTATTAACATTATAGGATCAAAAACTGCTATACCAAAAAGATTTATACTTGTGTGGGATGAAAATCAGTAAAAACCAATGCATAGAATATGAAGTTGACATGATAACTTTGTACAAAGCTTTGAATAAGGATTCAGTAGTATACTGACTTTAACAGAAGATGTTTCCTGAAAGAACTGTACACATCAGCATTGAATCTTTTTGTTAATTCACAGAACTTCTTTACTGAAAAAATGACCATTTTGCTAGCTCATTTGCTTACACTATCGTTTAAAAAAAAATCTGGTTTATGGTCTATGTAATCCTCTCTTGCATAAATTGTGATTTTTTTTTCTTCACCTAGGGAACAACTTTGCAATGTAATTGTAATCGCGTTGAAGTTTCACTTTGTGTTCATAAAAAAACGTGTTCTGTAGCAGACACAGGACATTCCAAGGTGTCCTGCCCTGCAAGTATTTGCAAAGATGCTGATTCCTGAGTAAAAGCAGGCAAGAAGCAAAAAAAAAGGTAGCTTTGCATAGCATTAATTTATAAGAGCTGACCATACTTCAAACACAGGTTTTCCTGCTATCTAGATTAGATTCATCTGTAGCCAATGTAAATGTCTAATCGAAGAGTGGCTTTCTGAAGAGTCTGTAACTGTCGCTTGGCTTCATCTTTCTCTGTTTGTTCCTAAGGTTTCTTTCCTCTCTTGTTTTCCTTCTGAAACAACAATGCACTCTATTTTGGGGTTGCTAGTCATGATTCCAGGAATGGGAATCCAACTCTTGAGTACAACAGGCTTTACATAGTAACTTCTTGGCAGAAATTCAGAAATGCTTTGACCAAAGAGAAGAAAAAAAGGACCCAGAATAAGGGTAACTTGAAATGAAAGACATACATTCACAAAAAACGTGAAGAAAAAAACATAAAAAATACCTTTAGAACATGAAAGAGTGAAGAATTGAGATAAATTGTGATATTTGTTTTTCATGCTTAATCGAAAGCTTTTTGCTACTCTATCGCCAACTATCATGAATACTAAGATGCTTCTCTTCTAAATGTGTATGTGTATATGGGAACATTCTAACCCCAAGCTTGCCAAACATCAAGTCCTGTTTGCTCTCTTTTTAAAATTAACTCTCGATGGAAGAATGGTTCAGTTCTGAAAGGGAAGGAGTTGAAAGTTTCCCTAAGTCTGGGAAATTAGCATAACAAAGGTCCTGGAAATGATGAACTATCTAAAAGATTAAATTGTTCACAAACAAATGATCAACTGTTTGAGGGTACCTGCATGGACCCTGCTGCTCTCCCCTTTACTTCCCCACCCTGCAGTGCTGCAGAGAAGTTATTTGGATGCAGAGCCACAAAGCGAGATTTGAGATTTTGGCACCTGCATGTATCTCTTTATTTTCTTTTCCTCCACAGACTCCTTCCTTTCTTTCCAATTACTTATGCTTTCACTTCACTGCACTATTAGTCCCTCTTACTGGGAGTGACTAGCCCAGCTGGCAGGACTTGGACACCTAATATGGTACTTTTCTCATACCTTGCAATGCTTCATGAGGTAGGTATTGTCTTCAGTTGTGCCTTATTACAGCCCTTTTTGGATTAAAAAAAAAAAAAAAACAACCTCTGCTATTCTGCTCTATCTTCCCCCTTTCTCCCTTTTCTTGCTTCCCTCCACCCTCAAATCAGTTAACAGAGAAATGAGAGGAATGCACAGGTAACACTTTGCTGAACCAGCAATGTGCCCTTGTGGCCAAGAAGGCCAATGGTATGCTGGGGTGCATTAGGCAGAGTGTTGCCAGCAGGTGGAGGGAGGTGATCCTCCCCCCTCTCCTCAGCCCTGGTGAGGCCTCACCTGGAGTACTGTACAAGAGAGACATGGAGCTCCTGGAGCAAGTCCAACGAAGGGCTACAAAGATGATGAGAGGACTGGAGCATCTGTCATATGAGGAAAGGCTGAGGGAGCTGGGCCTGTTCAGCCTGGAGAAGAGAAGACTGAGAGGCGATCTCATCAATGTGTACAAATATCTGAAGGGAGGGAGTCAAGAGGATGGGGCCAGTCTCTTCTCCGTGGTGCCCAGCAACAGGACAAGAGGCAACGGGCACAAACTGAAACACAGGCAGTTCCATCTGAACGTGAGGAAGAACTTCTTTGCTGTGAGGGTGACAGAGCCCTGGACCAGGTTGCCCAGAGAGGTAGTGGAGTCTCCTTCACCGGAGATATTCAAAAGCCGTCTGGATGTGATCCTGGGAAATATGCTCTAGAGGACCCTGCCTGAGCAGGGAGGTTGGACTAGATGATCTCCAGAGGTCCCTTCCAACCTCAACCATTCTGTGATTCTGTGATTCTATAACAATAAAAAAAGCTTCTCTGAAGAACTGACACACCCAGCTACTGCCAAGGTGAACTATCTCTCCTTTTTCAATATAAATTTATCTGCTGCTAAATTCACCAAAGCAGCTATCATATTTTAAAAACAGTATTTTTCAAGCTATTTAATAAAGTGTACCGTGCATTTATGACTCTTTAACCAGAAAAACCATACCCTAATGGATATATTTCAAGTTCCTGACCCAAAACCCTTAATTAACTGTAAAACCAACATTCTCATTCTTCTTCAGAGAAGTATTATGTTAACAGATTTGGAAGTCAGTTCTGAAGGGGACTGTTTTTATAGTACCACAGTTCCTGAGGGGGGGAAGTCATTTTCTATTCCAAAAAAACATCCACCACTAGCAGTGAGAAGCAGACCTCTGGATTTTTTTTTTTAAAGCCCTAATGACTAGTTTTTATTCCATAATCACAGAGCGCCCCTTTCACCTGATGATTTTTGTTCAGTCTTCAACATACTTCCTTTCCTGCTTCATCATTCATCAGCTATGAGGTCATTAATTTTAAATGAGAGACTTTCAGTAACCAACAGAGAATTTCATTGTAAATCAAAACTTCTCCAGCTGATAAGTTAATTTGTCAGTAAGACAGCTCAGCAGTCCTTTTGTTTTGTGTGGAATTTTCCATATAGTTTTCTCAGCTGACACCACGGAAATAAGGATCAGCATTTACTATGGGCCTTCAGTCTTGAGGGAGGTCATAAAAGAAAGCAGAGATGACATTTTTCCCCGTGCCCCCAAGGTCTCTATACCTACAGCTATCTTGGTTCTACTGTCTGCTGGAATATGTTTGATCATCCTGCCAATGTATGGATGTGTGCCAAAAAAATGTGTATGGCCATTAAGGAACACTTGTTCTCTGGCTGAAAGGGCCCCTTTACACATGTCTGTCCTGAAAAAGTTGCACAAAAGCTTAATCTCCAAGATATGACAGCTAACAAACTCATTACAATCCATATGGGGGAGGGAGTACATGGGATATACTAAGGAGACCAAATAGCTCGAATGTCCATTGAATCTTCACATTAAAATAGCAACTAGGAAAAAAAAAAAAAAGCTTTGGAGTTAGCAGTTAAAACAGCTTTTAATCAAACGAAGTGTAGACAGCTGTGCTGAGGAAACTACAAAATATAAGACAATGTAGAATCAGGGATGTGGAACTTCTGTTAAAAATCATGCAGAGCCCTGTGAAGCTCAGTAAAATGAAACATGCTGAACTACCATGAACTTCTCTATCCAAAGAAATCTTCCGGTCAGATTGTCTCCTCTGTTATGGCCTGTTTTGACCTATGCAAATTGTAAGATCAAGGAAAGGGAGTGGAGCAAGCATGTGCTTGCCTCAGCAGTCCTACATAATAGTGTATGGGCTATGCCAGTTAGAGGAACCCGACTTTGGTCTAAGTTGACCAAGCTCAGGCCTGGCCCAAGGAGTAAAGGACATGACATTTTCTTGATTATTCTTGTCTGCTGAGCAGACCTTTGGCACAACAAGGTGCTTAACCTAGCACACATATGCCAGAATCATGACTCTTACAGTGAGTGCTACCTCTCATACAAGTGAACACAGACCAAAAAAAAAAAAAAGCCAGCTTGCATTTCTATATTTGGTACAGTCAAACGTAGTCTTCTCCAACGTTGCTCTAATGGTTGCAAAACTAACCCTCACTCTTATTCATGTTCATCTTATATGCAAGAGAGAGTGGTAGGACTTAGCAGAAGGAAGAATGGATGGAGATAGAACTTTGGACAGCCTTTGTATGTTTGTTTTTTTTACTCTGAACTACTAACATAAAGAAAGAGCAGAGTATTTGCCCATGCATTTATTCCTGGGAGAGGCCGCTGGTGATGGCAATGTGCTTGGAAGAGCGGCAGTGATTATTCTGCGAATGTGCATCTGCTTTCTCTTCTGCTCCCTCACTGCTTCTCTCTCTCTCTCTTTGCTTTTGACCATGGCATCCCCACAGTTATCCCTTTCTTTTCTCTTTTTCGTATTGGAAACAAACTTCAGTTCCCATTTCCTGACAAAGTTTGAAGCTGTTGCTTTGTAACATCATATTTTCATTTTGACTGCCATGGCCCTGCTTCTTCTTGGCCCCAGACTGTCAGGATCACAACTCAGGCAACTGAGGAATAATTACTGAGCTGTGCAAGAAAGGAGGCCTTGGGTATTGGAATTATTGCTGATATTGCAAAATAATTTGACTGTTTTTAGTCACAGGGCCCGATCCCATCAGCAAGCCACACACAGACTTCCCATTAGCTCAATGGGTGTTCCACAGGCAAACAGATTGAGACTACCCACTCCTTTCAGAAGTGTCCAACAGATCTGCACAGGGTTATGAATGACGCATACCAACATGTGATTCTCCACTTGTAATGAAAATGCAGTCTTACTGCTGAAGTGTGGTAGTAGTTGGAGAAATACACTTCTCAGATCCTTTCCCAGACTTTTATGATTCACTATAGTTAACTGGAAATGTAAAAGCCAGTTGAGTCGCTGGGTGGCTGCTCATATGGAATTTTGATGCATCTGTAAAGGGGAAAGAAATAGGCTTGTAGCATATTTTCTTCTATCAAAGGCGTGCTGGGCAGTAAAGCTAATTGCGTTACTCTGTGCTCAGACAAAAAATGCCTGAAAGCAGTTGTCTAGCTGTGTGCATGCGTGCATAGAGCTTGTGTATGTGACTATCACAGCAAAGTGAAAATATCTATCAATAGCAAAAACAAGAAAAAAAGGAAGATGTCAGTACTATCTCAAGGTTCAGTTTCTAATCAGTAACATCCTCCATTCATTTACCCTTTAAGATGTTTTCAAAGAAATTGTCTCTTGATCATAAAGCAAACCACGACGTGTGCACACAAAAAATCCTACCAAAACAAGACACTCCATTGCACATGCCACATCTGAAGGGAAAGGATGAGACGATAAACAGCACATAACGTTATTCACGTTGCTTCATGCACTGTTAGAATGCACTCAGATACTGCAGTTCTGAGCATGGTGAGAGACCATAAAGATATAGAATAGGATCAGTAATGATAAGTCTTATTTAGAGTAAAATAATAAAAATCAAATTAGTTACTTATATAATCTTAAACAATATATTAAAAAAATATTAACCTTGAATGTTTTCTACCTCACTATAGCACTTACAGTAACATTTTAATACGATCTTTCAATAATCTGGAAGTTAGCAAAGATTTCAGATTGTTTTACATTTCTGAAACAAAGTGTCTATGCAAAATATGTATCTTGATAACAGCTTATAAGGAATATCTGGAGCTGTGTTAACTTTGAATCGTGGAGTTCCAAGGGAAATTTTTATTATAGTTTTGGCTCCAGTGCATTCACACCATGTGGGTTTTTGCTTTGAGTTTTAGGTTTGAATGGACCAAGTACTTCAAAGCAAAACTCTAAATCAGGAAAATGCACTGAGTTTCATATGCTTTCCACTTAAAACCATACCTTGGCCCAAATTCCCTCACAACTGAGCCCAGCCTTGCTTGAAACTCAGCCCACGTTTGTTGAAAACGTTTGCAAATCCCATCAAAACTGGCCCGAGTTTCAAGTTTGTAATAAAATCCAAAACCAAGAGTTCTGTTTGGCTTTAAATGTCTCTCTGTTCTAGTAATTTCCACTTGTTTCCATTAAAAAGAAAAAAAGAGGTATAATTTGGACTGATTTCTGCCTGTTGCACTGGTGAATCTGGAGTAACTCTATAAACTCATCAAAGTTATTCCGGATTTGCACAAGGGCAGCTGTGAACAGGTTCAGCATAAGTTTTATTAAGACAAAGGTGGGAAGCTGGGTATATTCCAAGGACCCAAACTCCAAAATGTTATCTATGTGTTTCTGCTGAAGTTAACAAAATGCATTTATAGCGTTTAAACATCAATGTATAAGCAAATCTTTCCAGATTTGGATGCGGCACTTAAAGCATCTCCATACTGTGCCATGCCAACTGGCAATGTAAGGCCCTCTAGACCTAACCTCAGCTCAGCTCCCTCCTTCCCTTTCCACCCGCACTAGTGTCTCGATGGCTGCTTGGTGACCAAGTTTAGGGACTGCGACCTGTTTTCAGTTGGGTCAGCCCTTGGAAGGGGCTGACTAAGCAATACTCAGAGCGATACTGTTGACTAAGGGGGATGAGGAACATGCAGTTGGGGGCAGCAGAAAGGGTGGGAATACAATAGATTTAGAGTGCCTTCAGCTACCACAAAGCCACCCCTAGGCTGCGAGAAATAGGACTGCATGAAAGCTACAGCCTCTGCATTCACCGTAGGAGCTCTGCTGCTGGCTTACAGCACATCGCAGATTTATCTGTACACAATCTATCAGGTGACATTAAGAGTGACATCACTCACACCTGTATTACCTGGTCTGCAACCAGGTCGTATTGTCTGAGGAAAGTCCATCACGATCAAACAAAAAAGCCTGCAGCTTTTTCACACAGCAAATCCATCAGCCAAATCACAGAATGGGTCTACCCCAAGAAGAGATTTTACTAAGAATAAGGGAGAAGACATTGTAAAATACACAAAGGGACTTTATGGCTGCAAGCTGGTTTTAGCTTGAAAGTGCTCAGCAATTACAGGGATGTTATGTGGCAGGTTAAAATTCAAAGGCAGAGAGATTTTTGCTCTGGACAGTCTTAGACTGGTTTTTCCTTTTGTACTCCCATCATCACAAATCTTCAAAACGAAGACTCACTTTGATGGGCGACAGACGCAATTACATTATAAATATAGGCCAGACTCTGCAATTCTGCCTTTCAAACCCAGCCCTTTGGGCTCTGTTTTTTGTTCTCACCTTTTCTTTGGGGAGAAAAGGGAGCTAACTGAACTACGGTCTACAAAATCAGGTCTAGGGGGTGGTATTTACATCTTTTTTTAATGAACCTGTTTCAAAAGACAGGTTTACTCTGTTTCACACCCTTTCCCACCTTACCCTTCATTACCCCTGAATTATAAACATGCAGTTAAGCAGAGCACAACTTTGAAAAGGGCCTTCTGAATGCAATAAAAGTATCTCCTAATGCCAGAATCTCTGTAAGTGGCTCACACAGTTTGCTACGGCGTTTTCTTTCATTTTAGCGAAAATCTAGGAGCGCCTTTGAACAGTGCGATCCCGGGCCGCTCTCACCCCTCCCTTGCCCAGGCCCTTTTCACTGGAGAAATGCAAAGCGCTGGAACACGACTACCTGAGGCTGCGAGCCATGAAAAGATGCGGTTGCTGTGTATCAAAAACAAAGTAAAAGGCATGAGAAGGCAGCTTTACCACCATCACTACCACCAGCGTGCCATCCCCCGCCCCCCGCCCCGAGCCCACCAGATGAGGCAGGACCGCGAGCGCCGCAGCCCCGGCCGCGGAGCTGTTTGATTGCTTAAGCCTGGTGGTCAGACAATAGGACCAGAAAGAATGGCCGCTTCCTTCCTTCCTGTCGAGTGTTCTGCCTGAGTGAGCAAATTCAATAGCGCTCCGCTTCGCAGCAACACTCAGCTCCCTCGCGCAGGCGAAAATCAACAAAGAGCCATTCTAGGGCATTTCCAACTGCACCTAAGCCAAGGCACTGAGCTGTGGAGCCATCCGGCCAGGGGAGGGGGGGCGGCGCAGACGGCGGCGCTCAAGGCTGTGCAGTAAACATCCAGGTTATTGTTTATGGCAAAGGGCTACATTTTTGATGTTGGGCACCGGGCGGTTTTCATTCCCCATTCCACCTCCCCCCCACCATTTATTTTAATTTTTTTTTTTTTGAAGTGCTTCTGCTGAATTCACTATTTTAAGCCCCGCCACGAAGGCTGCTTCAAGGGTGCTATGCAGTATTCAAGCATAACTAAACTAGGAAAAGGTGACACAAGAGCCGCCGTGTGTAAAACTTAAGCCTGCTATTTTCTTCAGATCCCAGTAGTCACGCATTCAAATCGCAGGCAACAGTGGAAATAAAGTAGGTGTCAGTCAGGGAAAATGTCAAAGAAAAGCAGGTAAGCAGATGACAAAGACTGCCCTTGAGTGGGTATAAATTAAAACGTTGTTCCATGTAAGTTCCATAGGAAGGTAAGATAGTAATTATGGATTATGTTTTCACTTGTATCAGGCCCTTTCTGTCCTCCAGATCCCTCTGTTCAGTTCAATGCTCCGCCAGACTAAGAAGGAACATTGTGTAGCTGAAAAGGCAGGGACTCTGGACACATATGCCCACAGCTGCCAATCAGAAGTCACTTGTTTTTTTGGAAGCACTGTGTTTCTAGATCTTTAGGACTGCTTGATAGGATTCAGTCTATGTAGTTTTTCCCCTTCAGAAATAAACAGCATACTCCTTTTCCTTGCTTTTTCTTCCAGCATAATTTGTAAGTTGCTTTGCAGAGTAACAATTGGTCCTGTGGGAGTCTAGGACATCTGCAGCGAGGCATCTCCTCTTATTGTACAAGTGTGGCGTAGGACACGACTGTACCAAGGGGTGTATTCCTGAGAACATCTAGGTTTGTTAATTCAGTGCGTGGGGGAAGAAGATGGGGAAAGCGCGGAAAGTGTCTCAAAAAATAAAAGCTTACATGGGCTCTTTGGAACGATCTCTGTCTCTTTTCCCTTTCCTAAAAACCTAGGAACCTTGCTTTTTGTCTTTGAAATGAACAAAGTAAAATTTTGCACTTGCCTGCTGCATCTGTTTTCTCAAGCAAAGACCTGTTTGTTTTTACCATTGTGTCTGAACCATATTTGAAACAGATCACTGAGCCAAGTTACATCAAGCCTGTTTCTTTTCTTTTTTACTTCTGAACTATGACAGATTATCCTAAACCATCTGCAGGCGTGATTAAAAATATGAAAATCATTTTTACTTTTCTTTTGAACTGCCTTTGATATAGTATTTGCTGTCAGATAATCTGTAGAGTTTTAACATCTGGTAACGTAAAATGGTATGCTGTTGCAGCTGAAGAAAGAACCATTTAGATATTTTTATAGCAAGTTTTTTGTGGCATCCAATATTGCAATTGTGGCTTCAGTTTACAATAAACTTGTGGTGGTATAGTTATAGCTAAATTATTCACTTTTATGCATCAGAACATAGTATATAACCCAGAGGAGGGAAAAAATCTCAGCACAGAGGATCTTTATTATGATATACATACTGCTTACATGATTACAATAAGTGACATTCAAATATGTCATCACCTAATCTTAGGAAACTAGCTCAGACAACTTTCTATTAAGCAATAACCTGTAAATGCCAAAGCAATATCTATTTCAGTCATTGCATAGTGAAGGCTAGATTACTGTAGTTGAAAGATTTTCCTCTTTCTCCAAGATCATTCAAAAGCAACTTGTAGAGAAAAAATAACCTTCAAAGTAGGACAGCTGTATAGATTTTCATCGTTTATTGTTTGGCATCAGTAAAAAGTCATACAGTCTCTAAACACAGCTGATGTAGATGTCTACTAAAGTTTAGTGTTAGCTTCCCTACAGAAAGTTAGTAGCAGCTAACTTTATGTGAGGCCTCATCCTGCTTTGGTTTGCTTTAGTATGCTTTCATTGTTTTAATCAGTGGAAGAGGCACAGGATATCCTGCAGTTGGTTTGATTCTAGTAAAAGTATTAACCTAAGATGATGGAACATGCCTTCAATTAACTTTAATCCAAGTTTAAGACAAGGCAAAGCTACAAGTGCCAATAAGCTACAAGTGCTAGGAAGAATTTCATTATCACTTGATTGTGGAAAAAAAATGGTTTGCAAAAAGATGAGCAAATAGATTTAGATCAAAGAAAAAGCACCCCCAGTACATACCCTGATTGCCCAAAATGTGGTACTTTATGTTATTCTTTACTTTACCCTCTCTGTAAGTGACACCCAGGTACCCTCCCCACTCATTTCTGCCAGAAGCATGCATCACCATAAAGAGACTTCCAATTTCAATTTTGAAGTTTCCACACATTCAATTGTGTCGTGCTAACTCCAGGGGCACAGCCAAACTCACTGTCTCTGGTGTCTAGAAAGGTGGTTGTTGCAACTCAACCCCCTTCCTTTTAGTATCTTCAATTCTTTTAAAATTGCCTTATACTTTTTTCTTTCTTTCTTTCTTTCTTTCTTTCTTTCTTTCTTTCTTTCTTTTCCTGCTCTCTAGCAGGCCAGAGAGAGGTCAGATGAGTCAGAGGTTGGTTAAACCAACAGAACTGAGATAATTTTTGACACTTATATAGCCTCCCATCTTCATTTTAGCAGTTTGCTCATTTCTCCCAGCGATATCCACTAAGACTTCCCACATGGTTGTAGGGAAAGTTAAGAAGATAGCTGTTCAGTATGTTTTAGACTGCATATTAAATACTCTAGTTAATCTCATGAGGTCTGCATTGCTCACAATCTTTTGATATATTTATGTTCCGATCACACTTAGGAGGTTGGCAAATGCTTCTACAGGTGAGGAGGTGAGACATAGTCTATACTGCAGCTGAAAAGTGTGGCTGCAGCAAGGACAGAGCTGTGTGAGCCAGTGACAGTCAGACTAGCCCAGGTTCTTGTGGAAATGTAGACAGAGCAGCATGGGATGCATAAATCTGCCTAGGACTTTAGTCATTCAACCCACACCGAGTCAATGCCATTGCAAGGATTCCCATCTGTATTTCCCATTCTTTAGTAAGTGGCCTGCAGACCCAAATAAAATATAAAGTTTTCAATGGTGTTTTTGATTAAAAGTTTTATAAGGATGTGTAGTGATCTTCAAAAACAGTGGGGGTTGACAGTGGTCTGCTGGTGCTGCTAAAAAGTTAAGGAATGCTGAACTTTAAGGTTAGGTTGTCTGATTGCAGTGCAAATATATGCTAAGTGACTTGCCCAAGGTCATTTGTATTATGATATCTATAGTAGAGCAGGCACTGAACACTGATTTTCCATCGCTGTGGTTAGTGCTCTAATCTCTGCTATGAAAAGAAAAAAATATTTTCTAATCTGACTAACCATGCTGAATTGTATCTTAGGCAAAGTTTAACTGGCAATACAATATACATAAGTAGGCTAATAGGCATATCAGGAATCTCCATCTTTACTTCTTTCCTACCTGAACAATTGAATTGAAATAGCAGTTCATTTGAATTTACACCTTCTGCTATTTTTGGTGCAGATTCTAGCCCAAGAACTGAAGTGGGACACACTTGTTCTCAAGTAAGAGCAACCACAAACAGTTTTGCACTAGAACAATGAATTATCTGATTTGAACCACTTTTGTTTCTTCCTACACGAGAAAGTTGCACTGGTTAACTGAAAACCTGGTTTAAACTAATCTAATTAAACTAGATTAAATGGTGGGCGGAGGTCTGTTATGCATATTCAGACTAAACAAAGCTTACCACAGTTTAACTGGATCACTTTTAAAAATTATGTATAACTTTCTTCTGCGGACAAAGATTACCATTATTATGGTGCCCATTTATGTATAACTCCAACATCAAATCTCAGAAGAAGCTTTTCTTCTCCAGGTTTATTTGTTGGCAGAGCTCATGAAATTGTCACTCTGTTGCTTTCCATAGACTAATAAATCATGATCAGACTGACCTCTCAGAGTGCTTAATGGCCTGTCCATACTGCTAATATGCTATTATTGCTTCATCACTTATGATCACTGCGTTCAATATTCAGTCCCTTTCCCAAAAAAGCTGACTATACTGATTCTAGAGGATTCCCAGCCTTCCAGTATCTGAGAAACTGTGGATGTGTATATATATTTATGTATTTTTTTTGAATGAGAGAGAAGAGAGAAGAATTGTCTGTTTTGATTGGGTCTTATTGAAACTGAATTTGGACATTTAGAAAAAATACAAATTTTGGAAATTGTAGCTAAAGAAAAAAGAAGATAATAACAGCAGAAATGGCAGTGGTGTGTGGAACTTCACTCATGGGATGCAAGAGTCCAAAGCAGCAGTCCTTTTATACCCACGAGACTGCCATGCAGTCACTACTAAAAGACTGTACATCATGAATGGATGAAGCATAAGACTGCAGTACCATTCTGTAATGCACGTCATAAGCTCAGAGAGTAGGAAGACATTAGTAGGTAGGCTCCCTTTCATTTGTGTCATAGAATGAATCATGGACACAGATTTGAAGGCTTAACACTTACGTGCTTAATTGTATTAAAAGCAAACTACACCTGCAAAAGAAAAATGCCCCTTTTGCAAATTCACTTTTTGGGTGTGTAGTTGGGGTGAGAACCACTGTCATGCAATAGTTCGTGAAATGGAAAATGACTGCCTACACGCTTTATTGCATCAGGTGCTTTACGCAGATGTCTGGTTTACCATGTGACAAAGTACAACAAGCTGATATACCCAGCAGCATGAAATGAAAGTGCTCTGTTTTAAAAAGCGCAAACAACCCAACCATTTTTAAATATAGGCACAATCTATAATAAGCAGTAAAACACCCATGCCTCTCATGGCTAATGAGTATTCCCATCTGTAATGGTCTGCCACATCCCTGGTTAATTAGAAACTAAATTACTAACATCTCTAATTATTCATAATGACATTCTTTTACGTGTGTTAAATTAGTTATAAAAATGATTAGCATAAGAAATGCTCAGCTTTGAAATACTAGTCAATAAGTCAAAAAGCCTCTGTTTGCCTATTTAATCTAATGAAAGGTATTTTATCTCACGTGGCATCTAAATGCACAGGCAAAATTAACCCTGTGAAAATAAATGGTTTCATCAAACAAAGCAGAGCTGGGTTGCACTGCTATCACTTACATGTATAGACTATTTCCCTTAATAAGCGTATTCCACAATACTATACAGACTTGGAATATGTACATAATTTTCATGACAATATGAAAAAAAAAGCTTTGCAAAAAATATGTCATATTTTCATTTATTAATAAAATGATGACCCAGCTGTCTCCCAGGCTTTTCAGACGCTTGGCTAACCTATTTGCTTAAAAGGTGTATATGAACAAGCAAGTTTTCACAGGGTGTCATTTTCCATATAATCAGGAGGGCTTTGTGCTAAATTGTATAAGAAAGCATTCAGGGTTAAAATTCAGCATGACTCTCCCCCAAACAACCCTTCCTGCACCTTCACCCCCACTCCCACTTAAACCCCTTTGGAGGTTCCTGCCCTCCCCTCCCTGTTCTCCTCTTAGAAGCAAACTCATCACCATTAGCACACAAATGCAAAATAACCAGCCTAGGCCTCTTCCCAGGAATACAAATTAGGGGCAGGTAGTTGAAGAGCTTAGAAAGCTGAAATAGCGAAGTTCACAATGAAAAGGATGAATAGATGAGAGACTGAAAGTGGGGTAAAGTGTTCAGCTTTTGTCATTTAAAGTGACGTCTTTAACTCTTTGCCTTCATGAGACTGCTCTTCACAAAAATAATAATGAATTGCAATTAAGACCTGAGGGACAAAAGGGAATTATGTGGAAGGTAAAAAAGAAAAGGAAAAGAAAAAACCCAAAAATTATGATGGCAAGAAGAAGATTATTTTCACCCTTCTGCAGTATATGAATATCTGTCTGGAAAGCAGAGAGGATAGTTTTAGAACTGTCATTGTTTAATGTGACAATGGTGCCACTGTAGATAGTGAAACCAATGATGTCATCAAAGCAGCTGGAGAAAACTTTGTAGATGGCTCATCAGATCTCCTAAATTTATTATCTATTCATGAAGCCCTGTAGCTGCTTCATGATCTGTCCTGCTTTTGGGGGAAATATAACTGCTTCTTATCAAAATGAAGGACGTTTTAGCTGTAAGGTGCTGCTAAGTTTGAAGCAATTTGACCCTCATTTATGTAAAGCCTTTCAGAAATTAAGTCTCATCTGTTCCTCGGATTCTGCTGTACCTCTGAACTTAGCCACCATCTATTTGCCCACTGTTAGATAAAGTTCCATTTTGCAGCATAGACCTGTGCTCAAGTTATGGTAAGATTTAGGGCTTTAAAAACTTTCTTTAAGATGCATTATTCATGGAGAGCGCATCCTGCTATTAGTGTAAAATGAATAGTTCTTCCTTCACATTGAGGACAAGCAGTTCTTTAAACATATCTTCTGATCTATCTGAATGTGTAGCTTGGATAGGGACCCAAGTTAAGTGCAAAAGCTTTGGTCCGTATTTTCTCTTACCTCAAATTATAAGAGCTCCTTGGAAAACCTGGGAGAGTTCCATATATCTTTCTCCCAGTTATTACTGCAGTTATATTTTAAAAGAAAATTTTCTCCCTTGTTCTCCATCCTAAGTCACAAAGAAAGTGCAATATCAAAGGTAAGCCAGCACTACAAAAACTTCCAGCAAGATATGTGGGGTGGATCTGTAGGCTAGGGACTACAATAATTGCATATGATTGCATCAGTACTTAAATAGAAATATTACCAGTAGAATCTGGAAAAGATAGCTTTTAAAAATTGAGAAGGAAGAACTAAGCTGCAAAAATAATTAACACTCAAATATTTATAGCAAGAAGATAAGTGAATAATATCATATGGCATTGCTTTACATGACTAGTGTATATCTAACTGTCACCCTGACAATTATCAGCCTGTGGACTGACATTATACATCCATCTTCTGGTTTTAATCTGGGTGTTCTTTTGTATTACTGTTGATAGAGTAGTGGAGAAATTAGTGGTTCTTCATAAACTGTAATGCACATTTTTACTTTGCTACCTTACTGACTTTAATAACAAATATATTTTGGGAAAATTTGTGCAAAAGATACACTCATACAACACTTCTGACTTCAAACAGCCAAAGCTTATCCAAAGCTTACCTGGGAAAGTTTATGAAAGAAGACATAAAATATCACAGGCCGTCTTGTACTTCCTAAAATGGGAGAATAATGAGCAAAATAAAAGATGACTGAACAGTACTAAATTAGCTTTTCAAAAAAAGTTTGTATCAAATGTAGCTATTGCACTTGCATGACAGTTTGTGGGTGTGGGAGGAAAAATTCATTTTATTTGCATTGTTTTCCCCTTCTCTTTGTTGAGGATTTTTTTTTTAATTCCATGATGATTACTTGACATTCCAAATTCATTGTTTACAGTGACATAAAAAAAAAAAAAATCAGCTATTTAGAAGCTTGAGGGTTTGTCTACAGGAACAGGTACAGACAGATGCAAGCTTGCCTGTCTGTTCTTCAAAATGGCCAGACATGAGCCAGCTCTGATCCAAAGTCATATGCAGACACATTAACTTGGCACTCACGTTTGAGGTAACAAGCACAGTTGAGCAACTTGACCGCAATTACTTGACTTTGGACAGGAGCTGGCTTTGTCTGACCAGGTCAGAGCATAGCCAGACGAACGCGGGTCTTCTGTGCTTGTCTGAGTAGTTAGACTCAGGCAAACCTTCCAGAACAAATAAAGGCACAACACAGTGACAGCCGAAAACAGCTCTTTCAACATCCTAATAATGTAAAGGATAAAATCTTAAAACATAATTTCTTTATGGTAATAAGAATTTGGATACTTTTCAACAATCTCATTGCTATAAAAATGAGTTAAAGCTTTATCCTTTATTTACATTTTAGAGATGATATATCTGTTGGGAGATGTTGTGACTGACTAGTCCTTAAAAGACCTCCTGACAAGAAGTTTTTGCGGCTTTCTTCATTTCACCATTCCTTTGATTTCTTAAACATATTATTTTAGTGCTTTCTTTCTTTCTTGCACTGAAAAAAATAAATAAAACTAAAGTGATTAAATTTTGTTGTAGTTGATGGAAATATTAAGATTTATTCAGAACTATTAATTTTCCTTAGTGTGCCTAAATAAATGTTTCCAACACTGTGGTCTATTCTGGCTTGAAACCCCCCACCGAACTCAATAAGAACTGAACACATGTATCAAAAAGCAAACTTTGGTCTTTATGATTTCTAGAGCATTTTTTTTTAAAGTCTCTAAAGGAACACCCATGTAAAATACTTTCTGAGGTAAGTCCCGTAAGGAGAACAAAAGAGGATACTATTTAATAGCCTTACCAAAATGCAGTGGATCTGGAATAAATCAGGAAGAGTTTGGAATGGATTTATTGGAAGGGTGATGCTTCTATTTAGCTTTCCATTTTTTATGGGAAGAATTAGAAATATCATTTGGCAGATGTCTATAATGTTTTTGGAACTGGAAGGAAATTTGACTTTTCCATTTGGTGTGGGTGGATGTTCCTCTAGGCCACATTTAACATGTAAAATGAGAGAGGTGGGTTTTAAACCCTTCCTAAAGGGAGACCTGTAGCTGCATGTTTTGCAAACTTACCTTAGAAAATACACTGCCAGCAATCTGCATACTTGATCCATATATTACCTTAGGGAGATGGCCCTAAGCATCAGTTTCACCCTTTTTGCAGCATAAAGATTCAAGACAAAAAAATCAAAGTATCGGGATTCAGAGCAGCAAGAAATCAATAGACCAGATAAACTGGTTTATCCTCCCTGCTTTTTGTTGCTGTGCAAAGGAGTTAGAAATATGGTTTACCCAGCCAGATTCCACTAGTGCATCTAACCTTATCTACATTTTGTGGTGCTAAGTATATATTGGGTTTATCCTTGACATCATTGTATTTGGTGGTCATCCTATCTGTCCAGCCCTGCACAGGACATTAGTTTAATCCTTCTGGCTTTTTGGGGCTGCTGCTGTAGCACTGCTAATAACTGCCAAAGAAAAAGGGAAAAGTCATCCACTTTGTTGGA
The DNA here is from genome assembly GCF_040807025.1 of Struthio camelus. Lineage (NCBI taxonomy): Eukaryota > Metazoa > Chordata > Aves > Struthioniformes > Struthionidae > Struthio > Struthio camelus. The sequence continues at coordinate 175,146,713 of NC_090942.1, read as the reverse complement.
GACCATAGGAAACTTCAAACCCTATTGCACAGTGTTTTATACAAAGTTACTGCAGTGAATAAGATATAGAGGCTTGAACATGCCACCAAACACATTGATGAAAAGTCTAAATTTGTTATCCCCAGTACCGATATAGGTCTCCTTCCCAGTGAGAAGAAACTCTAACAGATTAACTTTGCTGCTATTCATATGTTTGCCTCAGAGCAAAAAGATGACATGGGTATGATCCCTGTACCATGCATCATTCCTAAAAATTCTTGCAGGAATTTGGACTGTGAAGCCAAGGAAACCAATCTGGTTAATACGACTTTTCTGGCATTTGAGAAAAGTATAAACAGCAGCAGCAGAATAATAAATGCCTACAGAAAACACTGAAGCTCGGTGCAGAGATCCTAGAAACACGTGCACCCACTTATGCGAACTTCCTTCGTGCTGCATCTGAGCTAATAAGCCCTGCTGGGAGGTTCATAGTATAGGTTAAGTGCTGCAGCACAATCAAGGAATTATGGATCCAAGTATAGATCAGTCAGTGGACCTTCAATCCTTATAAAGATACTGAAATGCAGCTATAACAATCAGTCTGCAAGCATTTGGAGTGAAATTAATCTTACCTTATCGGGCCAGCTAAAAGTTAAATTTACAATCTAACTGTGGAACTCCTTGCCAAAGGATATTGCAGACAATAAATTTAGAACAGTTTAAAATAAGTGGGCTTTGCAAGTTAAAAGAAGAAAAGGATAATCAAAAGCCATTAAAACAAGCACTAGATCTGATTCAGGAAGTTCCTGGGTTGAAAATTGATCACTTCTGGGAGAATCTTCCCAAGGTAGCACCTGTACCAGCTAGCATGTTTTTATGTAACTCATACTTCTGTAGGGAATAGTGTACAGGGCCATAAGAACCTTTTGTCTGACCAAAGGCGGCTGCTCTTGTGTTTTTGTGGTGAGAGAAGGTCATGTAGTTGCTCTATGGTCAATAGGGACATAAGCACTTCACAGGATGTTCTAGATGTAATCTCCATAAAATATGTATTCAGCTGATTGATTGAAATTCTTTTTTTCCTGAAAAGCAGAAACCTGTAGACAGGGGCAATAACAAGCTTCACATACATAGTGGGTAAAATGTCGGAACAGGGTCTCTGTAGGAAATTCTTCTTTAGGATTCTTTAGGAACAGATTACACAATTATCTGCAGAGAATGGTTGCAGTATATTTAGTCCCTCTTACTATAGATGATTACACTGAACGACTTTCAGTGATTCTTTACACTTCTGCATTTTTCTATACACCTGGGAAAATATCATGGACACTGTTACTGGACAATGCATTTTATAAGCCGTGAAACAACTTTCTATTGAAGCTCTCTGTTATGCTCCATGAAAGTTGTGCTCAGGAAGTTATTTTTGACAATAATAAGGTTTTTCAAATCCAGAGACAAAACTGTGAAAAGGTGTGACTTCTGTAGTCCTCATATATTTTTAATATATTATACTAGATATAATCGAAAAAAGTTCAAGGAAAAATGTCATAATCATGGGAACCATAAACTGATTGTACTTATATCAGTTGAAAAATGTCAATGCTATTAAAAAGGATAAAATAAGGTATTCAAATTCTGTCTCTGGACTAGTATGCCCTATAATCATTTGAAATGATCATGTAGTAGTTAAGCAAATAAGAATGGGATGCAGTAATTCAGTAACTTGAATTTTGGTCCAAATTCCAATACCTGCATTTAAGAAGCAGGAAATGTAGGAGTCTGAGCTCCCATTACAATGAGTGGAGACCTAGTCAATACTGTCAGTGGAGTCTAGAGAGCTATTCAGCCAAACTTAGCAAATGTCAAACTTAGACACTTGCTTTAGGATGATCTAAATAGCACACTGACTGTCGTGATGCTGTTGATTCTCTACATATTTGCTTGCCCCCACGCATGTACCTACCGCCATGCCTGGCCTCCAGCTGCTGCTCCTGATGGCCATAAAGACTCATGCACATATACCAAAGACCCTTGGGCAGCTCAAATGGCATGAAACACCCAAGTGTGAACAACCGAGTAAAGTGCCCATTGACTGTAATGGGAGTTTAGACAGCTCTCTGTCTCTCTGTATCACAAATACAGACATCTGCATTTAAATATAGATTCTTACACTTCATGTGTGAGTATAAGCTGCTGAATTTACAAGTAGTCCTCTTTTCATTTTTGTTTTCAAAAAATCAGATTTATTTTAATTTTGTTAATATTTCATTATGATATAGCTAATGGATAAAGATCTAAAAAAGACAATGCTTGCCTCTTATAATTGTAAAAAGAAATACAGGGTCAGGTTTGTTTTACTCACAATTAAAAGTATAGATGTCTCTGTCTGAGCTATTCACATATACACTCCTTTCACAGTCAGTTCAGTTCATCCTAATGTAGATGACTAACAGCCAGTATGGATTGTACCCTATAGGTGCATCTACACTAGTTATTCAGTGCAGTGGAGGGGTGCTTTTTGATGCAAATTTGCCTGGAGTCTGTATCTGCAGTCTTCTGACACACACAAATGGCATGCTTAAAGTAGCTTTTTCTCCTGGTGGAGCTAAGGGAGAAGTTGTGTCAAGGGACACCATTCACAGCAGCCAGCTTTCATTGTGGATGCAAGGTCACCCGGCAGTTAGCTTTCTACGTAAGATAGGGATGCACTGTGGATCAACAACTGGCAAAAACTTCATTGTCGGTAAAGAGGCAATGTGAATATGCAGTTCTAGAATCACAACAGATCACAGGAAATCGAGCCCTACCCTTCACTTTTTACTGTATATCAATTGGTAATGTAGACATACCCTAAGATTGCTCATTTATATTCACTAAAGATAAAGGGAGCCTAAGGGTAACTAGTGTAAAGGTAGATGCATGAGCTGTAGATATCGGAAGTGAGATGAACTTCACCTATTGTGCCCTAACCTCTTCAAAAAATACTTTTGATGAAGACAAGGCAAGGCAAGGCACTGAGAGGAGAGGAAAAGAAAAAAACAGACCTTATATTATGCAAGTATTTAATATTTTGAAAAGGTCTAACTTTTGGAAAAACCTTACATCTAAAATGGAGACTTTTAAATTCTGATTGAGGTATGGAAAGAAAAAATCTGGTCTAAAACAATTTTAGTTCTCGTAAGTTTTACTAACGATCTAATAGATCTGAGGACTATTTACTCATTAAAATATTACTACTGAAGAAGAAGAGTAGGTTTAAAGCCAGCCTTACAGGCACTATAGGAAGGCACTGGATGACCAAATCAAAGTCCATGCTAGATCTCAGCGTTCCCTTCACAATACACGCGATTTTGACCTAAACAAAACAAGACCTTGGGAAACCTTCATTTTCTTTCCTGTTATGTTTGCACATTAACCTTGTCTCACATCGCATTAGCACGTTTCTGCCTAGGGAAGCTAATGTATAGCAGTGCAGCGTTTAAACCACTGTGGTTGTGTTGCTATAGTTCCCAATATTGTGCTTTTACATTTGGACAATATCAGCCCCCTAGACAGATTTTTATATTAAAAGTGTAGCCAAAATAATATATTTTTTTCTCCATTTACCAAAATAACTGAGACATACTTCTCTAATACCTTAAATAATGACATATCAGAGTTTATACCTGCCCTGGATGTCACAGGGCTGATTTCCTGGACATGAAGTCTCAGAGTAACCTCATCAACTTGCTAACTTTCAGAACCATTCATAATCTATAAATGTGTTCACATCGCTGGGATCTCTGCAGCATTGGTGGCAGTGTCTAATTTACTTAAGCAGTTTATATTTTACTTGAAAAACTCCGCTAAGATCACTGTAGAGAAGTACTTTATCAATATATTTAGCAGAAGAATTTTCAGCTTTGCTGCTGTTAGCTATGTCCATTCACATTGGAACAAAATCATAGATCTAGCAGAAGTTCAGTTAGTTGTTTTTCTTTACAGGTTTTCCAGTAGAATGTAGGTAGAGATTATGGAGAGGATAGACAGTCTTCTGAGCCTCGATACGTAGTAGTAAACTGTGGCAGTCAATCACTGTGATTCCTCTGCACTCCTAACACAAGGCAAACCAGGACAGCTCGGATGTGGGGTGAATTACTCTATATGCAAAAAGTCTTGAGAAAAATAGGAAATTCCTATTGTATCAGACAAGTAGTGCATGTAGCCCAGGATTCAGTTTCCAGCACTTACAATAGAGATGCTATTTAGGGAAAACAGACTTGGCCACTGTCTGCAGCCCGTTTCCCTTATGCTCCTCCCATAGCCACAACTGGGATTTTAGAGTACTCCTTCCTATTCCCTCTAATTCAAGGGAATCATTGCCTATAAAGGAAACAGATTAAGCACAGATATATACAAGGTTCATGTCTCACTTTTAATACCAAATTTACAGAAGTGAAGGATATTATGTAAGCCCAGAAGCATTTTGTAGTTGGACTCTTGAAGCCATTTATCATTACAGGTGTTGATAGGACAGTATCTAGTTGTGCAGGCTGTTTGTCCCTGAAGATTTCTTTATGCACCTTCTCAACTAGTTTCTGAGTATGGATGCGTAACAGCTTGGCTGCCACTGTTTAAAGCTCCCCTAATAGCTTCCTAAATACGCCCATCAGTAGGTGCTTCCCTCACCAAATGTCCTCCCCTTTCTGGTCTTTGCTAACAGGGAAATATAGAACATACGTACATTACAGTTTATTGTAGTCCCCTCAAATGTATAATCCCTAAAATATTGCTGTTACAGTCCAGGGAGTCTGAATCCAGGAATGAACCAAGACTCCCAGCTGTGCGGGACAAAGAGGTGCTGAAAGCAGAGATGGCTCTTTCATGAACACACTAAAAAGTAAGAGTTAAAAAATGTAATTAATCAAAAATATTTGTAGTCCTATGGTAGAGACGAGACTGTTACATTCCTCATCGAAAGAAAGTTCACGCATTATCACCTTCAGGATCTGCAGAGAGGTGCGTTCCTCCTACTTCTTCCTCTCTGCAGCCAGGAGGGGGGTGTTCCTGAAATGCTCTCCCTCGTCCAGAAATTAGACTGATCCTGCTCCAAGTCGTGTCATGTGAGAACGTGGACTCTGTACTCGGGCAGTGAGTAGTGAGCGCCTGGCAAAGCTCCTTGTAGTTGGGCAGGAAGAGAGGAAATGTTTGGATGTATAAAAAGCAAGGCCTCTTGCTTTTTAAGGCACTAATCCGAAATACAAGATGGTTAGTAACATCCTCAAATGTGTTAACTGGAAGCTCAGGGCCTACCTTCACTAAGAAAATCAGTTGGGAATGATATTTGTTTGCCTGTGTTTTTTAAACAAATATTTGCTACTTATCACATGGTAAAATCCCAGTGTTAAGAGTGTGACTGTAGTTTTTGACAGGTGTTGGTAGAGATGGTAAACACTTTCTCGGTAGCACGAGTGACCAAACCACATACACAGAAATTCCAGTAGCTTTGACCACATTAAGATTTTACCTTATGCTAATGATTGTGTGTTAGGTAACAGTTGGTAAAAAATACACTTTCTTTTTCTTGCTAGTGCGGACACAAAGACTACAACCATTAAGAAGATTTCTTCAACTGAGACAAATTATTTTCATTGGTCAAACAGAACTAAACAATCATCTACCTTTTTTTTTTTTTTTAATCCTGTGAAGAAAGAGGCACTGTGGATTTGTGCGACATCATAAACAGGAAGGAGAAACTCATTTTCCTCAGTCAAGGAAATGCACAAATTATTTTTAAACCTTTTTAAAGCTGCGGTGAGAGAGAGGTAAGCACTAAATCTGGGAAGAGTCAGTAGGTTCTCTGACTGGAATGGTAAAACTTGGTGGAACCATGACCAAAACCCATCAATTAGTTGAAGGTCCTAATATTCTGTGGAAACCAGGCTCTCAATCAAGGCTTAGGGGCCAGCCCCTGTCCTTAAAATGAGCTGAACTGTAGATACAAGACAAAAACTCTCATGGTTTTTAAACTCGGTTATGCTCCTATTCTCTACACTACCTCCTTGGTTTTAGCTGTGCTATAGGTGTGGCTTGGTTGCAAAAATTATAAAATCAGGATAAGTGTACAAGTACCTGGATTTTGAACTTTGCTACTTCATCTAATCTCTGATGCAATTCAAACTTTTTACACCAAAAAATGAGAGGGTTGAGAACTAATGGCATTATACAGGCCTCAGTTTCTCACTCTTTTGCAACCTGCTCACTATGTTTATATTGAATAATAGCTTTCAGAAGCCCGGATATAATCATTCTTGTAATCTTATTTAACTTAGGAAACTACTCAAAAAGTCATGCATTGCATCAGGTTCACATTCTTAGCAATTAACTCTAGGCTTTACATGCTGGAGGCCTAAGAGATTTCTATGTATTTGTACCATGATTAATCCACTGACTCTCATGAAGCACAGCTGATACTTCCCTAAATTATGATCTCCTCCCATCCCCAAATCTTGCAGAAACTGCAAATTTACCCCCAAATTCTTCAGCCCAACAAACAAATAAAAAATACCTTATGCCAAACCACTGGGCCCCTTGTCGGCATTGCAGTTGTTGTGGTGGTATAGTTTATAAAGTCACAGCTTTTGAGAGGTGCTGGATCTCTCACATATCGCAAAACAGGCCTGCCCACAAACCTCCTTCCTGACTGCCCAAGGGCCCAGGTTTTTCGTCTCTTTTTTCATTTTAGATTTGTCAACATACCACCATGTCTGTCTACAAGGTATAGGAGCTCCCTTTTGTTTGATGGAAGCTGAACGCCTGAGGGCACTGAAGGGGTTAAGTGGAGGAAATTCTTGTCAACTTCAATAGAGAATCAGGCATTTTAACGGACTTTCTGTAAGAAGAACCCAGTATTTCTGACATCAGAACCACAGCACATCACAGCGAAAGAGTAAGATTTTTACTTAAAGGGTTTTTTATACTTTCAGAGTGGAAAATATTCATATTGTGGTTTTACACTAAAAATAAATTCTTCCATTCACAGCCAGCAACAGGTAGCTGAGGTTAGATCAAACCACCAGCTTACTAATGACTATGAATTGCAGTATCTATAGAAATGACCAGAACTCAAAGGAGCCCCTAAAATAAGCTTGATGAATCATTCTTGAAAAATACTATTTACACTATAATAAATAGGTTCAGCATAAACGTCTGCCACACAAAGCATACTTTAAGTATTTTTTAAAGTGTAAAACAGTTTTCCTTTCTAATTGGTAAATTGAAATGATCAGTTTTCTTCTTTTTGCAGGGGTTCTGGGTTTTTTTCATAACAAGTCTGGGAATACTCACATGATCCCAGGATCCTACAATTAAGTGACTGAGTTGGAAGCATTCCTGTTGCACAAGCATATTGAAAATAATAAATAGGAGCTCTTAAAGTATTATAAATAAGGAATCTGAACTGTCTTGAGTTATAATGAAAGCTATTGTTTAACAAAGATGCAGTAAGACACAAAAGCTGATAAAATCTTTAGATTCTTATTCTACTATGTAACACGATTTTTTGGTAGTAACTTACTAGGTCAGATGCTCTGTTAGTTTAAATCATCAGACTATCACTACCATTAATGGAACCAGGTTCATTTACCCAACTTGAGAATCTGGGCCCCAGTTTAATTATTAACAAACAAACAAATAAACAAACAAAACCCCAAACCTGAACAAAAATGAAATATTTCCCCTTTCACAAATTAACACAATGACAACAACTACTTCCTGCAGTGTAGTTACACAATTTTGTACGGGAGTAGATTTTTGTATTGCAAATCTATGTCACCCTGTTAAGACAGTGGGATGATCTTATGACCTCAAGACTGATAGGCTCTATGAAATCTGAAGGAAAGTAGGACTATTAGGAAAGAAAGAAAGACCAAAAGAAAACAAAAACAAAAACGAAAATAAAAACAAAAACAAATCAAAACAAAAAAGCTCCACAAAAGAGGCAAACATCAAAACAGCAACAATATTTCACTTCCACAGTTTCTTTGGTTTCTGGTGTTTCTTTGTCCCAGCAAGACTTACTATAGGTCTCTGAAATGGGAACCAAAAGGTGCCAGTTGTCTCATTGCCATACATAGTGTAGCCCACCTTCATCAAACTCGACCCTTTACCAGAAAAATAGAAGAAAAATAACACCTTTCATGCTGTCTACATGAGATATTTAATTCACATGCAGAAAATTCAGGTTTAAGTCTTAAATTTAGGTTTTGGGGTTTTTTTTGTTTGTTTGTTTTTGTTTTTGTGTATTCACCACCTGCACTGCAGTGCAACTCAGTCTTCTCATCACCAGAAGAGCGACAGAAAACCTAACAATCATTATTGCTTGGCCACTGCTGCTCACAGCCATTTTTCCTACGGCTCTCTCCCACCTGGATAGGGATTTTGTTTTTAATTCTGAAAAGTAGGATGCAACTTACTTGTAACCCCATCACTCTATATGTAACGTAACTGAAGCCATAGATTGGTGGAACAATCATGCTAACTAAAAAAAAAAAAAAAAGTTAAAAAGTTAGCTTACTGGGCTCTTCTGCCTTTCTGCAGACATTAAGCATGCTTTTACTTTTAAAAAGCTAGAAATTTTTATATATTTAAAAGATTTGTAATCATCAAGATATGCACACACCTGGTTTATAAAGCAACATCATATCTAGGCACTCATCCTCTTTCACCACTCACTCCCCAAAAAAGTCTTCTCCCAGAGATACCTGTAAAGCCTAAAGGGTCAGGGGTCCTAAAGTCAGCCTAAAGTCCCCCAGGGGTCAGTCCTGGGTCCAGTCTTGTTCAATATATTCATCCATGACCTGGAGGAAGGGACAGAGTGCACCCTCAGCAAGTTTGCTGATGATCCTAAACTGGGGGGAGAGGCTGACACACCAGAAGGCTGTGCTGCCCTTCAGAGGGACCTGGGCAGGCTGGAGAGGTGGGCGGAGAGGAACCTCCTGAAGTGCCACAAAGGCAAGTGCAGGGTCCTGCCCCTCGGGAGGAATAACCCCATGCACCAGTACAGGCCAGGGGACTGACCTGCAGGAAAGTAGCTCTGCAGAAAAGGACCTGGGAGTCCTGGTGGACAACAAGTTAAACATGAGCCAGCAATGTGCCCTTGTGGCCAAGAAGGCCAAGGGTATGCTGGGCTGCATGAGCAAGACTGTTGCCAGCAGGTGGAGGGAGGTGATCCTGCCCCTCTCCTCAGCCCTGGGGAGGCCTCACCTGGAGTACTGTGTCCAATTCTGGGCTGCCCAGTGCAAGAGAGACATGGCCCTACTGGGGAGAGTCCAGCGGAGGGCTACAAAGATGCTGAGGGGACTGGAGCATCTCTCCTCTGAAGAAAGGCTGCGAGAGCTGGGCCTGTTCAGCCTGGAGAAGAGAAGACTGAGAGGCGATCTCATCGATGTCTACAAGTATCTGAAGGGAGGGTGTCGAGAGGATGGGGCCAGTCTGTTCTCTGTGGTGCCCAGTGACAGGACAAGAGGCAACGGGCACAAACGGAAACACAGGACGTTCCATCTAAACCTGAGAAAAAATTTCTTTCCTGTGAGGGTGACAGAGCCCTGGACCAGGTTGCCCAGAGAGGCAGTGGAGTCAGCCTCCTTCGCTGGAGATATTCAAAATCCATCTGGACGCGATCCTGGGCAATGTGCTCTAGAGGACCCTGCTTGAGCAGGTGAGGTTGGACTAGATGATCTCCAGAGGTCCCTTCCAGCCTAAACCATTCTGTGATTCTGTGATTCTGTGTGGTCAGGAATCTGCCTTTTTGTGCATGGCAGCTTACATCGACACTGTTCACAGATTGACAAAGGCCTTTGGAAGCTGTTGCATCATGATTAGCGATAAGAAAATTGGCATCTTCATCTCTCATTTTTCAGTGAAAGTGCAAGACTGGATAAACTATTTTTATGTACTGGACCAATATTCACACTTGAGAGACTTCAATATACAGAATAGAGTAGATGGAAGGGTTAAGGAGAGGAGTGCCTCTCATGGTCTTCTTCAGAAATTATTGAAGAATATTTTAGCAAAAGATGATACTCTGAAAAAACAGTGTTAATTACAGTGAAGCATGGTAATATGAAGTCGTTTCTTCCATTCTTGATGTTTCCTAAAGAAGATATAATTGTAATGTATGTATATATACACAGTGAAACTATTTTACCCATCTTAATTGGAGTCTTAGACCAAAGCAATGCTACTGTGCATAGACACTTCAGTCTGAGAAGTAGCTCGCTGTAGTTTACTTTAAGCATGATTTTGCTCATCTAACTTCAGGTAATACATCTGATTTAGTAATACTGTCACAAAATGCTATGCAGATACTCCTAGTTTGGATGAGCTTATGTCAATTAACCAAACTTTCAGCTACACCACATTAATTTGCTGCACAGATTTTTTACAACAGCTGAGCTAAACTGAATTCAGTCAAACTGTTGTAATGTTTGTATACAAAAAAGGTTAATAATGGTAAACTGAAATAAAGGCAGAAGAGTCCACACGTAAATTTGAATCGGCACAAGTTTGTCAGTAAAAAGCATAACAGGAATCTGTAGCACCATTAACGGAATTACCTCCCAAAATAGAATACCTAAGCAAAAACTTAAAGATTAATGCCTAAAGGAGGTAACTACACACGCACTGCAGCAATGGTAGGAATAAATTATCTTAGTCTTAATAAGTTAAGTAGGATCAGAACTGAGGTTAAAAATCCTAAGGTAGGGTAGCTATTCCTTGATTCAGAAGTGTGCCTCATGCAATTATAAACTTTTTTTATTCCCCTAGGCAGCTGGGATTTTCCCAGGATACCCATTCAAGTGTATGTTCAATCAGTACATATTCAGGAATTCACCTCTTGTCTATACAAAGTTTCAAGGAGGTCAAGGAGAATTTTGTCATTGCCTCCAGTGAGGCCAGGCATTTCACCCACCAGTCCTGCAGCTGAAGTGAGATCTTTGGCTAAAAACTATGTGAAACGTAAACAACAGAAATCCTGACCACATTTAATAAACTGAACATGATGTCTCTCCATCTTAGCATGATTTATCAAGTTAAAAAGAAAAAAAAAAGTTGTCATTCTTACATTTTTTCTGTAGCAGAGATTTAAAGGGATTGAATTGTGACAGTCCTTGTCTCTCTACTCACATCCCTTAGACTGTGTATATAGAAATATATTTTGAGTATGCTTAAAATACTTTAGCGGGACTTGTTCTCCCAGATGCAAAGCTCAAGTGCAGTACTTTACACACTAGTTTTTCTCTGTGAAAGCCTGCAAAATCACTCAACAATCACAAGGTTCCAAGAGCCACCCACTCCATAACCTGGGGGCTAAGGAAGCATGGGGCTGACAGGAAAAAGAGAATACTTTCCATATTTTGTGGAAAGACGAGGTTTTAGAGATTTCCTTGGAGGAAACTATTTTCATGACTGTTTTCTTCAAGATGTATGTAACATCCAACAGTAAGACATACTATCTTCATTTATTCTTAAAAATTAAATAAGAGCTGTAACATATGAAGGCATTCAATTTAATTAAAGATTAACCAAAAAAAGTCTGATTTTATGACTTATGCCAGTAGCTGTTTACAGAATGATTTTGTAAAAAGAAAAAACAAAATCAAAAAACCCTTCAACACTTTTTTCCACTCCCCAAATCAAAAAAATACAAAATCAGCTTCAATATAAATTTGGGGTGGAGCTTACCTGTGTAATTTTACTCTACATTGGAATAAGAGCCCTTGTCACTTAAGCTTTGCAAAATTCTGCCACGTTACATTGACAATTGCGTTATTCCTTTGATGAACATTGAAATATGTTACTACTGTGGAACTAAGCACTTATTTGAGGGTAAGACTGAGAGATAAGCCCTTTGAGTGAATCTCCCCTGAGAAGAGCTTTGTGGAAGGGCTCTCCTCCCTCTCAAACTGCAGACAAACCACTCTTGCCTGTGAACGTTCCCAGGCACCGCGTTCCAGCTGGCACAGGGTGACTCCTGTCTACCCTGGTCAACTCCCTTAACTTCTAAATGAGGGCAGCTGCAGCTAAACGGGCTTTTGGGGGTGCCTCCTGGAAAGTTTTCACTCCTGAACTGTGCTCAGGAATAGCTTGGGAGAACACTTTTTGACACGTGCCAAACTCACTTCAATGAAAGTCCTGACACCATCCAGGAACATTTCCACCTACTGACTGGTTTACTAGTATAGAGGTGGCCAGGGACACTCTCTCATGCTTTCAAGCTTTGTACTGTGGTTGCATGTATGCAGAAGAGAAGAGTTCAGGCATAGCCCTGATATGGAGCTGATATTTTCTACCATTACATCCTCCTCCAACCAAACACGTTTCAGAGTAACTTACACAGTCTTCTTCCTCCTCTTTAGACACAAGGGTTTGGGGAAACAAAACACCTCCACTAGCACCCTCAAGGGCATTATTGGGATTAGTAGGCAGTGTGCATTTACATAGCCTTCAGATATAGCTGCAGTGTCATGAGATCTCATACATTCATTTTAAAGTATGAACCCGGTGCTTCTTCAATGAGAAAGTTACTAAGTTAGGAAAACATGCATGCTCTAGACAACTGCATAGTCTCCCAAAGTTTTCTATCTCCATCTGCAGAGCAGCAGAGGTGGAAAAAAAGTGCTTATTGGTAGAACAATGCAGTCAATGTATTCTGCAAGAAGGCATCCACCCTCCTGTTTTTCTTTAGTATGCAATACAACTGCTGTTAGGTAAGTTCGAAAAGTGTATTCTTGTTTTTTAGCGGGGCTACTTACATATGTCATTGTGCTAAATGCATTAGAAAAACAACAGCAAAAAACACAAAAACAAACAAAACCCAAACCTAATGCTCCTTTAAGTTATCATTCTGTCTACAGTAACTAAACAAAATATATCAACAAAATGACCCAGAGCAAACAAAAGCAATTTTGATTTTTCCCCCCCTTTGTAAAAATTCATACAAGAAGAGTGAAAGGAAAAATAATTTTGTTCACTTTATGTATTAGGCAGTTTTCGTGGTACACCAACCTTCTTTGTATAAATGTCTTATACGGTAAAAAGTTATACCAAGAATGCTTTAAAAAAATCGGTGACTGATAAAAGACATAGAACATAGGAAGGACAAAGGTCTGAATCTATTTTCAGACCTAGAGTGGAACTCTCTGTTTCTGACTAAAGTAACCCTTTTAAGTACAACCAATAGGCGTATTTTATTTACAGTGCAACTAATTTTGAAACACACTGGTTCAGAGATTGTTAGTACTATAGCTCTAATTTTTTACTTCATTTCTGAAGATAACAATGCACATTTGAATGATCGTTTAGAAATTTTCCATTTCTTGGAAGCCAAGAACTTTGATGGCTGAATTCTCATTTGAGACACCCCAAAGAAGCATCAAGAGGTTCTTGCCTTCTACAGCAATCATATCGACAACCATGCAATTTATGATCAATTCTCATTCAGTTTCTGTGTTCACCTTAGTCAAAATAAAATCAAATTCCAAAATACTATGCTTAAGAGGGTAGCTATATTTGTAAGTTGGTGATCCATCCTGGTACACGTTTGTGTGAAGACTCACATTCTCTAAGTTAAACTTTTGCCTGCCGCATCTAATCTGCATCAAGTGCCTTTGCCTGTAACATATCTCAGGTGCACTGAGTGGTTTTGTAATTATACAGGAAGCTTCCAGGAAAGAAAATCTACCCTTGATCACGTAATTTATTATGTTTTTTAAACAGATCATCTCTCAGTAAGATTCTTTTTTTCGTGGCTACTTTTAACTCCTTAGTAGTAAAATATCTGTAAATACTGTTAAATAAGTAGGCTTTACCATTAAAGCTTCTGACTGATTATTGAAAATTTCTGCTGAAATGGGGATCAGACCTTTTCAGTCTACAAGTTTAAACATTTGAGCCATATGCTTCTCTAATCAGAACACAGGATTTGAGTTAGAGTTTCTCATAGCACAGGAAAACAGGCCAACCCCAAAGAAACTTTGGATACATAGTATAAAATCTGTTGCCTTTTGCCAAGGTCAAAAATAATGAGACTCTCACCCTGTTTCAAGTAAAACCCTTGCTACTCATCCCCAAAGGTAAATGTATCTGCTACCTTTATGAGGAACAGTGATTAGCAGATTTTATTTTCATAGGAGTAAGATCTCAACTTCTGCCATCTGAAATACAGCATCAGTAAATTTAGACAAAGAGGAGCTACTTAATGACAAACAAACCATTCTCACATCTATTCTGATTTTGTAGGAATTGAAATCATACTAAAGAGTTGAAAACCGTAAATTTTGGAACTGTAGGGTTCAATGTCGCATATATGGAAAAACACTTTATATCTCTATAAAATGTGGGACAAGTATGACAAGGTAATCATTTTTTCCACCTTGTCATAAAACTTTCAGAGACAGAGGATACTAATGAGAAAAGCATATTTCATCCTCCTCTTTCATCTTCTGTACTAGTAAGCGGCTGTAAACATTTATGTATTAAGGCTAGCTAATGTCAGGAGGAGGGACAGGTACCAGAAAGAAGAAATATGAAGAGAAATGAGTAAGACTAATACACAGGGGTCTCTTCAGCTTGAAATGGAAAGTAATTTTGGAAAGGAGAAGTAGTATACACATGCACAGTGTTTCCATGTCAAATTGTTCTGATTTCAATTGGATGTGTATTTTTATATCTAAATTTCCAGTTTCATGTCAGTTTGTGAAAACATGCACTTTTTATTAAAAAAAAAAAAAAAAACCAAGCAAGCAACAATAAAAAAACAATTTTGCTGGATATCTTTCCATTAAAAAGGGTATCAAATTAAGGTTTATTATTATTCTTGTTTGTTAAGAAAAATCAGACACAATAGGATTTTGTGTGCTTTGCCATTATGTAGTCTACCTGCAACTCCAATCTGCAATTAATTTAGTTAGGATAAGCCAATATATTGCTGACACTTTCAGTTAGAAATCTATCCAAACGCTATTCATACAGACAATACTCAATCAAGTGTGCTCTCACATTCGGTCAAACTTCTTTCTGGGTCTCTGTTCCTGTGAGTGATTGAGAAATTAGGCATGTGAAATCGTTATTACTCACTGTACCTGCACCCATCTAGGAACATTTGAGACAAGACAGGCTATTTGAATCCATCTTCCTCAACAGTTAATTCCTAAAAAATAGTTGAATGTTCTACTGCAGTACAGAAGTGCATTCTATTCTGTATCTATCATTTAGGAATAAGCATTAAGATTTCACCCATCACAAAAATAAACTATTTGATATTTTACCATAGCATAAATTATGTCAGGCTTATACTGTGCATAAAAACAATAGGCAAAGGATGCATGGTGCAGTAAGCAATCAGTACCCTGCTACTATCAAGTAGCTTCCACTGCTCACAGGCTGATAGTTTCATAGGAAAGTGTAAAAAACCTGTTAAACTAATTTGCATGACCACATAACTGTTACCATTCTCCGTTTGGAAAATGTTGGCTTTTAAGGACTGATTTGGTAAACTCACTTCAGTATGTAAATACTCACCTGAATATGATCTCAAATACTTTAGGAATACCTTTTATTTCCATCTAAAGTACTATAACCTTTTATGCTCCATTTGAATTCAGGCTACTTTTATTTAGTGCTATGATCACTATCTCAAAAAAGAAATTATAATCAAGCCTCAAACCATTAAAGAGCACACACACACACAAAAAAAAAAAGGCTTGAGGATATTAACAGAGACATTCTAAGACATTCCTAAGTTACCATACAAGCAAATTTAATGTATTTGTTTGTAGCTCACATACGGGAAAAAAATCTGCAAAAAGCTATTTTTTTTCCATTACTACTATTGTCTAGTGTCAGTTCAAACCTAGAAGTTTTGAATTTTTACATAAAGCATACAGTGACATCAGAATTTACAAGAAGTTAAAAGATCAAAACATTAAAGCAACAATGAAACAAATGGAGCAATAAGAAGGGTTCTCTCCTGTCTTAACAGATGTCTAAAATCAAAGTTCCTAGTTATATATACGTGGCATGACATTCACCGTTATCCTCAAAACATGTATGGAGAATCTTCCTTTCCTAGACCTATCTCAATGGACAGGGTAAGTAAGCTTTAATAACATTATCTCAATGCACCTGAAAAGCCCTGTTAATTGTTACCAAAGCAGTCTAATCCATTAGAGGCAAGATTTTGGTGTTATTTAGAACAAGAAAATTGATGTAAGTGCAACATAAGGGTGTTAACTAACATACACAGGCAAACATTTAAGGGTCTATTGCACATGTGATAGTCAATGCAAAATGAACTTGAGCCCTGTGGTTAGCCCAATAGGCAGCACATAATACCACCATCCTGTATATTGTCATTCAGCCAAGGCCCAAGTATCATACAACTCAATTCATTAATGATGAGCTTACCTGAGCATAGAAGTCCTCTAGTTATCCCAATAAAGCATTGAGTGGAAGGTGACAACCACTGTTTCATATTAAGACCAGATTCAAATCTCACTATCAACAGTAAGATGATTTTCCCTTTCCCGTAGAAATTATCTATGTAGCTAAAGCATTTATTAGTATATGAAACAAAACAAACCTAAAATTTTAGTATTGAACTTTCTGTACTAGGACTCAAAATTGCATCCAGCTTGACTGCTGCACTGCCCAATCATCCTACCATTTGGCAGTTTTGGCTTTATTTAGATATATCTTCCTTGACTGAAACATGAATCACTAAAGAAAGAGTGTTCACCTTCAGCGTTGCCAGGTTCATTAAGAGCACTACAATCACTGGATTTTAGTTTCCAAAACAGAGCCTAAAGGTCAGAGATTCCCCAGATAAATGCACTATTTGGTTATTTCTATAGTAGTTTTCAATCAGCACTGTTGCAAGAGTAGCACTGGACAGTACTGACATAAGCACTGGCATAAGCACCTGATGTAATTTGAGAACTATATGAATGGAAACACATGAAGAATGAAGGTTCAGCATTTAAGAACCATTTTTTTTTTTTAAAGCCTCTATTTTATCAGCAGTCAAGTAAAATCTCATATATATGTCCCAGTACCCCATCACAATATCCTGATGTCCTTCAAGAACGGACAAATTACTCATGTAACATATGCCACCTTCTTCCTGAAAATTCCACTCAAAAGGCTAAATATATACTGCTTGTCTTTGTGTACCAAAATATCCAGCCAGTTGGTGCAGAGAGGAAAGAAAACCAGCTCATGCTTTTTCAGAGGAGAGGCAGAAGGGAAAAAAAAAAAAAAAAAAGAACAAGAACACGGCCTATATATCAGCTATTTTTGTTTTTCAAACTAGTTCAGACTTGCACTTTTTAATTTCACTTGATGATTGATAACTAATGCACACACATACGTGCACCAAGTAAGATTTCTGGGTACTACAGACCTATGTAAAATAGTTTAAACACCAGATTGCAGATTAAAATTAAGGGGCAAAAAGATGTAACATGTACTGAATGCTCTGATTTTCAACTTCTGGTGAGTTCTTAATTTATTAGTTATAACTTGTTTTTGTTGGAGAGGATTCAGAAAAGGCTGTGAGATTTTTCTAACTGTCAGCTTAAAAATACTTACGACTATTTCTTAAATACCAGCTTAAGAAATATATAAATAAAATTCAACATTAAGACCTCTAAACTTGGAGAGACATGCTCAGAACAGGAAATGATAGTTTGTTAATAAAGAAAGGTAAATCATTCTCTAGACTTCCGGTGGGAAACTTGGCAGCAAAAGGATTTTGACCTCAGTGGAAGGTAACTGCCACAAATGACAAATCAAGCAACTTTCTTCTTACAAGTGAGGCAAATGTTTGACATAAGGCTGGACTGCATTCAGATCTATCATTCCCCATGGCATGTTCTTCTACTTTTAACAAACAATCCTGCAAGCTTTTTGCACTGGTCATATTAATTTTCTTCTTCTCTTTTTTTTTTTTTTTTTCTCCCCTCTGAGCACTAGAGCTGTGCAAGCCTAGCATTTTTTGTGAATGATTACTTATCTCCCATTTAAAGCACAAAAGCTCATCACTTATAGAATAGGTCAAGCTTTCAGTGCCTATTAGTCCTAGTCTGGAATGGATTAATGCATTGTCCTATGTTCATTTTCCTTTTCTATTGCAGGAACAGCATATGTAACATTTGTGTAAAGGAAGCAAAAATTCTGCATTGTTTTCAGATGAAGTAGTAAAAAAGAAAATACTTTAAAGGTTTATTTTTGTTATCCAGCTGGTCATATAGCATGTTACTTCGATGTTTGCAATTAAAAGTACTGATTTTTTCCAACTCAGAGCAATAAATGTGGGGAAAAAAATGACAAGTAGCCCAGTTTAATTTCAAACGTTAATATATTTTCTATTTTATAGTGAACATATGCATCGTTCACCCCTTATTTGCAGCAACTATGACGTCCTCATAAAAAGGGGTGACATTTGTAAGATGCCTCTTAAAATAAATATTTCTTTTTATAAAATAATAAAACTTCAAATAAATATTCTTTACACTAAACAATATGTTGAAAAAATTAGAAAATAAAGGCTGAATTTTACTGTAACTGTACAATATACATGAAGTCCAGAGGGAAATCAGAGTCTTGTAATAGAAGGTTTCCGTAAGACAAAATACAATCTAAAAACATACTGATTGATTCACATTCTTCCGAATGTACAACATATTAGTATAATATTTTGTGACTGTGCCATGTCTTATGACACCACTTATTTTTCACAGTTGAAAATATTATTGTATATACAAAAATATAGCACATTATCTCTGGCAGAAAACAATGAAAAAAGGAGTCATTTGCTAATTTACAAATTTTGCAAGTACTATTCACAAACAATAGAGTTGCCTAGGAGTGTCTGTGTTGCTTTAGCTTATGCAATATGTGGGTCACAATGTACTGAATCCCATTTTTTTCTGTATCCCATTAGCTGGATTCTAACAAGCATATCAGTTAAGATGGCACACACACGGAAAA
Source organism: Struthio camelus (assembly GCF_040807025.1). Classification (NCBI taxonomy): domain Eukaryota; kingdom Metazoa; phylum Chordata; class Aves; order Struthioniformes; family Struthionidae; genus Struthio; species Struthio camelus. Next base: position 175,127,705 of record NC_090942.1, on the reverse strand, counting down.
GCAGTTCACTGCAAACAGCAAAGTATATCCCCAACCCTTCTACTACAGTGCCAGGACCATAGCTGCTTAGTTGGTTGCATATATACGTTAAAATAACCCTTATTACTTTAATATTTCCGATTAGTGATGCTATGTCGGCTTTTCAAAGTTCCTGGGGGGGACGCTGGGAACTTTGCAGCAAACCGTGTTTGAGTGTTTACAGCGGCACCCAGGTCTATTTACCCGGTCGTAACAGCCCTGGCACAATTTAAGGCAACCCTTGGCCGGTAGGTAACACCACAAGCAAGGCAGAAAGAGGGACACCACACCCATGGCAGACCACCTCGTGCAGCAGTGTGACTGACTGCAAGAACAGGGGTTGTCCGCACAGTTGTCCTCATCATCATTAGAGCAGTGGTAGAAGAGGCCCTTCACGCAGCACACGCAAGTCCCATAATCAACCACGTTCTGGGCTGAGCAAAGACACTGCTTGTCACAGATCCAACACGACGGGAGGGTCCTCGGATAAGTGCACTCCTTACACTTACATTTTCCACAGTCCTCGCACCTGTAGGTATGCGCTCCCAAGTCTTCTTTGCTCAGTGGCTTCAGCTCACTTGACTTGAGCTCAGACTTGGGCTGCATTCGGATTATCCCGTCGGCAACTGGCCCCGAAGATGATCCTAAAAGTCTTTGTTCGGAGGAATTACTGCTCGTACTTGTCCTTGTACTGCTCCGTGAACCTGTACTGACTGTGCTGATGGAGCGGGACAGAGGCGCCCGAGGAGAAGTGTGCATTTGCGTATGCTGAATCCGGCTAAAATGACGATGTTCAGGCAAGCCATGAGGCCTTTCATTTTTGTGTTGAGTTGCTACACGAGGAGTAGATTTGACCCCTGGTCGCGGAGCCACTGTCGGTCCCTCCGTGTACTCATTTGTATTTCGGATGGCCCTTATCTGGTCCAAAGACAACACGTGAACCTGCTGCGTCAGGACATCCCTCAGGTCGGGCTCCCCGTGCGGCCTCCCAGTGTCACGCCGAACCTGTAGCAAGGACTGCGACCCGCTGCCATTCTGAGCTCTCGTCTCCATCAGTGCCCTGAAGCGTGCTCACTCCAACAGGCTTAGCACACATCTGAAATCCTGGAGCAACAAAGACAAGATTCACTATTGCAACACATTGCATGTTCTCCAGCAGCCTTGCAAGCCTAAAGCATCCCTGAGCGTTGTGCACATTACAGTAATGCATCAGCCACTAAAAAAGGAGTTGCATCTGGGGTGGTGCACAAGAGCCAGTCAGCTGAATATGCTTCACTTGGCCTGTTTTGGCTAAGGTATTTCTTACTTTTATGAAGAGCTTAAAGAAATTTTTTTCCAGATCTGTACGTTTTAACTTGTGATTCTAGAAAATCTAGGTATTATACCTGATATCTAAGCCTCCCCTAGCCATCCACTGGCTAGACCATGGCCTTTAACATGATTAAATTTCAGCCACTTAAAGTGACTCTTCCTTTCACATGACACTACTAAAATGTATTTTACATTAAAAAAAAAAAAAAACCCTACAAGTATTTAGCAAGTGTAATGTGACCTGCTGATGACAGACATAATTCTCCAATTTTGTTTAAAACTGGATAATATTTTCGTAGGCTAGTCTCTTTACACATTAAACTTTACATGATGTAAATAGGAAATTTTAGTTTAATACCAATGGTCCCAAGAAAAACACTAAATAGCAATAAAATGTTTGAGGTTAGACATTAAATGAGTTAGTGCTACCAAAAACTTCAACAGCACAGTAAAAATATCTCTCTCCAATATTTTAGTGTGTGTCATACTTGTGTACACCACTCTGATTGTTATTTTAAGGCTCAATACTACAAAAGCAATGCTACCACTTTTTTTTTTAACATGCAAAAAATTCCATAGACTTCTTTTCGAATAGCAAATACTACCAAGAGTGGCTTGCGGGACAGAAGCATGCATAATACAATCAAACAATGCTAGCATCCAAGAAGAATATTTGATTGTGAATATTACTTTAAAGGGTCATTAACTACAAAGGAGACTCAATACAGACTTCAGAACTTAAATGGAAATCTAGTAAAACACCTAGGAGATAAGAGCTTTGTATATAACTAACTTTCAGATTAAAATATGCAAATTTGCAAATATTGACCTCTGAATTAGTTATTTGCTTTGCCTTTATCATATTTCAAAGTAGATCCAAAATCCAATTACCTATACAAAAATCTAAAACAATATTTTGCAATTAAAACCCAAGCAGGAACCGAGCTTCTTACAAGGACCACACAATGTCTTCAATTATACCTAGAAAGAGCACCATAGTGTTACTCTGTACACATCAGTTACCAACAATAATACTATACCACAGCACAATAAAATATAGCCAAACAGTTTAACAATGTCTATCGCAAGACACTGTCTTTATTCTAACAACAGTGGAAAACATTTAACCTTTTAAGTCCTGGCTACCTCCCCTCAAGTGCTTTTCCTTTCAAAAAAAAAAAAAAAAAGTCATCTCGCAAACTTATTTTGAGGAATTTTTTTTTTAATTAAAACCTTTGCTGTATAAAAACGTTTCGATCAACAGCTTGAATAGACATTTCCTAATCTGAAACTCTCTCAAGATTAAAAAAAAAAATTACAAAATAAAATACTTTCCCCCATCCTTGAGAGGAACCAACAACGCTATCTGCCCTGCTCCTCCAAGTGTAGGTTTTCGCCCACTTGAGCCAGCCCGAGGATCTTCTGACGCTGAAGTCACCCTGTCTCTCCAGGAATGACAACCCGGTGCGAAAGGAAAGCTGACCCTGACCTGCAGGTTGCTAAAAAGACCCGAGACCCCTCAAACACCGAACTTCCGAGTTGCAGAAGGAGCCGCCGCGCTCCCCTCCCGTCCGCTTTATAGGCTGCACCGCGGGCGCGCAGCCGGCGCGCAGCAGGTGGGACGCGGCCGCCCCGCGCCCGCCACGGCTGCCGGCGGCGCAAGCGGCCCCGCGAGTGCAGACAGCCCGCAGATAACCGGGAGACATCCCCTGGGCTGGGAGGTGGGAGGGGGCTGCTGCCTTATCAGGAAAGTCAAACCCATGTTTCCTTTTAACTCTTCCCCCCCCCGCCCCCCCCGCCACGAGAGATGCTAAAGGAGCCTTCCCCAGCCGGGTAATGTAAAGCGACCTGCAGAGCACTAGAGGCAACACCTCCAGGACAGCTGGGTTAAAAAAAAAAAAAAAAAAAAAGCAGATTACCCGCCTCTCCTCTTGCCATAACCACCTATTCAAAGGCAGCTGCAGGAAGATCTGCTCTGATTTTAGCCATTTATCCATTTTCTGCAAAGTGTGCACACGTCAACCCCCCCTCCTTGCCCCCAGCCCGAAGAGATACACAAGGGATTTGCCGCTGATCATCAGTCTGAGCCTGGGCGATCTTCCTTTTTCAACCCTTTGATAGCTCCGCTAACAGGACAAGATGCAAACCGGGTCCCGCACGTTTATTTGCAAACATATATTTGCCTGGAAACTCTTACGGGAAAGCAAGGACTCTCGCTTCTCTGATCTAGCGCTTCTCCTCTGCTTTCCATCCACCGAGAGCGGAGAAGCAGCAGCATTTGCCTTTTTGTGTGTGCATGTGTGTGATAACATGCTTCCCCACTTCCAAAAGCCAAAGTCCACTCTGGCGGAGCTCAAGTGCCATGCTTGCTAACTTCTGCTAGCTGGGATTGGCAAAGGGGGGGAGCAGGGGGCCGGGTTTCACGTTCTGCAAAATGGGGACGTTTAAAACGCAAGGGGCTTCTTGCGTGCTGTGGAAAAACCCCGGGTCTCGCTGGCTGGGAGAGGGCGAGCCTAAGGGGAAAAAGTTCTCTGCCCGTGAATTTCTGATTTGTGCCGGGAGCCTGTGTAGCGCCCCCCCCCCCCCCCGCCATCCCCACCGCACACACACCAACCACCTCCTCTGCTTTCAAAGTGCTTTGAAACCCCCATTAAGGGCCGAGTGTGTGATCAGACTATGGATTAGGGCAAAAGGGACTTTACCATCGGGGTGGGGCAAACTGACACACAAATAGCTTGCTGAAAACACCAGCAGGGTTTTTTTTTTTTTTTGGAGCGGGGGGTGGGGGAGGCTGTTACAAAGTAAGCCCACCAAAAGAAAAATAAAATAAATGCACAAAAAAAAAGCTTTCCTTCCCCTTCCAACCTGCACTGTAGAACTTGGGGAAGAGCTTTCCCCATCTCATGGATCCAACTGATTTCACCACACAAGAAATACACACACACACACACACACGCACGCACGCACGCACACATACACACACACACATATATATATATATTTATACCAGACGTGAACTCACTTCCGAATTGCACGGATCTCCCGACGCCACTACGGCCGGGCATAAATCACCCATTTAAACGCGGCTTACTCGCCCTCCTCCAAGCCGGGGGCCGAGCAGCCCCCGCTCACCCCTCCCGCGGCCTCCCCTCGGGGGGCGGCGGGGGGGGGGGGTCCTCATCAGAAAACGCGCTCCTGCTCCGCAGGGCTGGAGGGAGCAGGACTTGTCGTGCCCGGCTCCTGGCAGCAGGCTGCCGCCGCTCGCGGAGGGCACGCCGCAGCCCCCCGCGCCCGCCTGCGCGCCCGCGCAGCCCCCCGCGCCGCCTGCCGCCCCCCGCGCCGCCCAGGCACCCCGGCGGGGAGCAAACGCGGCGCAGCCCGCAAAACCCAGCGGAGCTTCCCCCCCCCCCCCTTCCCCGGGGGAGAAACCGCTCCGAAATCCCACCTCCAGCTCCTCTCTGGGAAAGGAAGGAGAGGGGAAGGGGGGGAGAGGGAGAACCTGTACGAGTGGAAAAGGGATCGGCCTCAAACATTTCCACGAGTTTTCTTGGAGCAACCGGCCGGGGGTGGGGAGGGGGTTACTGAAAAGCTTGTTTTGCAAAGAAGGAAAAGGCTCTCACCGTGATCGCAGCGCTGCACCAAACCCCTCTCTCTCTTGTATTTTCTTCTTCCTGCGGTTTGCAAATAAATCCAGCCCTAAAGCAAAAAAAAATTCTTTTCCAACCTCTGCTTTAGTCCAACTTGCAAATTAGAGTAAGAATGATCACCATGTAAAAAGTCCAGAGCAAAGTTAGGTCCCTCACCCCAGATCGACTATAAGTACGTGTGTGTGTGTGTGTATTATAATAATAAAAACACCTCTCCGGAGCGGGGTGGGTTTTCTTGGCTCCTAAAAAGAAATCACTCTGTCTCTCTCACACACACACTTTCTTTTTTTCTCAATGAGCAGAAGGCCGAATCGCCAATACCAAGTCACTTTTTTTTGTTGTTGTTGCAAATGATCAAGAGGAAGGGGAAAGCCAAAGAAAACAAAATAAAATGGATCTAAAATAAAATCCCAAAGCTTTCTTCCACTGAGCTCCTCCAGAAAAGCAGCTTGTGCAATGTAGCCGTTCTGCTGAGAAGCTGCTTGCTGCACGCTCCTCTCCCCTCTCTCTCTAGCTTTCTCGCTCCCTCTGCGAGCGTGTGTTGCAGGCAGCTCTGTGGTTTGCAATCGGGGGGGGGGGTGTTTTGGGAGCGCAGCGGATTTGTGGTGGTGGTTGTTGTTGTGTGTTTGGAGGAGGTGGAGGAGGAGGAGGAAGATTTGAGATCTGAGCTGTAGGGGCTCGGCGTTTTTCTGCTCGCTCGCTCTCTCCCTCTCTCTCTTTTTCTTTCCGGAGGAGGTAGGGTGATCTCTCTGCAAAAGCAGCAGTAAATGGCGTCATGTGGATCTGAGGAGGAACAGAGCAGTTGTTGTCCCAGAGGATATATCGCATCCGGTCCCAGCTCATTGGCTCTGCGGGGCTACATTCACTGGCGCTCCCAGCGCCCTGCCAGCACTCCGAGCTGCGGGAGGCATTCAAAAGGGCAGCGCCGCCGCCGCCGCCGCTGCTGCTCCGCTACGCTCCGCTCTGCTCCGCGCCAGCCCGCCGCGCCGCGCCGCGCTCCGCCGCGCAGCGCTTCCCCCGGCGGGCCCGGCCCGGCCCCGGCGCGGAGCGGAGCGCGGCACCGGGGCAGCCCCGCTGCCGGGGCCTCGCTGCAGCCTGTTTTCGCAGGCGGCTGCTCCGTGCGCGGTCACACGACACTTAGGGCCGCTTTTGTGCTGGTGTATTTATCCAGAGGCGCGCCGCGATCGGTTTGCAGGGGATGGCGCGGGCAGCTGGCTGCTGCCGCCGGGGAAGGCACGCTCTCCCTGCCGCCGCCGGCTTCCGAGAGACGCGCTCCCAGGTGGCTCCCCCTCCCCCGCGTTTGGTTTGGTTCGGTTTGGTTTTTTAAACTCCGTGGAATAAAATTTTAAACTTTCTGCTTCCAACCCCCCCCCCCCAACCCCTTGCCTTTTAAGTAAGCAGTCGCTGGCTACGCCTGTGAGAAGGAAGGGTTATTGCTTGGGGCATTGTCCCGCGGATTAACGCGATTAGGCAGCACGTCGCCGCGCTGGGCGCCCCGTGGCCGGGCGGGGGGCGCGCAGCCGAGCGGAGCGGGGCGGCGGAGCGGAGCGGGCGCCGTGCGCGGCCCGCGGGCGCGGGCGGCTTCTCCGCGCCGCGCAGGGCCGCGGGGCAGAGGGCGGCAGCTCCCACAACAAAGCGGGCCCGGCACGGGGAGACGCGGGCCTGGCCGCCGGCAGGGGCTGCGCGCCGCGGAGCTTTCCGTGCGCAGTGCGGCCCGCAGGCGCCTCTGGGCGGCCGCGCCTTTCGCGGCGTCTGGGGCAGCGGCGGGGTGCCCCCCCCCCCTCCCCGCCGCGTGCGCGGAGAGGTTGTGCTTGCTTTATTATTTTCATTTTATTTTTAATTTTGTTTTAATGAATTCCCATTCACGTGTGGGACCCGGTCTGCGAGCAGCTCACGAACGTGACTGTTTGTCTTAGGGGCGTTTCCTGACGCAGCAGCAGCTCGGTGGTGCCTTTCTTTGTACGAGCACTAGCTGAAATCACTGATGGGGCCACTGTCGCAGTGCCTGGGCATCTTACACCGAAATTTACAGTTCAGCACGCAGCGCAGTGTGTCCACGTATGTATGCACAGAGCACTAACATACCAGTATCACGTGTGGCGCTGCTTAAAATACGCACGAGGCAGAAAGCAGTCATGCATTGTATTATTTACATGAATAATGTAATTTTTTTCCCTCAGTGCAAAAAAAAAAAAAAAAGAAAAAACCCAATAGCCCTTTTTACTACTTGAGTAAAAGTAGCAGACACTTCCTCTTCTACACCTGCTAGTTACCACTTTTTGAATGAGGTGGTCATTCTAAATAAGATTGAAAACAAAAAAGAGCCGTGTATTACAGCGACGGCCTTCAGGTTTGCTTATGTTTACGTACAGATACGCTTTAGTCCAGACTAATATTCCGAACGGAGGGCACATTAATTTTTAGGGCTGAGTTTCATTGAGGTCTCCGGATGAATGGAGGCCGCTCCCCGCCAGAGGGAGCGCGGCGCCGGCCGCGGAGGGCGGCGAAAGGGCGCGGGCCGCGAACGGGCGCTGAGGGCCGCGGAGCGGGGGGCAGTGGGGTGAGCACCACCCCGGTCCGCGGCCGGCCCTCCGCGCTCCTGCGCCCCAGCGGGGCGGGGCGGGGCGGGGGGGGGGAGGCTGTCGTGCCCGCGGGGCAGCTCCGCGTGTTTCGGCAGGCGGCTGAGCTCCGCAGCTGGGGCCGTCCTGTGCAGCCGGGCGAGCGAGCGACGAGGAAAAGCCCGCGGCCCTGCGCGGAAATGAAGCGGGAGGTGGGGGGGTGGTCCGAGCGGCTCTCGCACTTGAATTGCTTGAAGTTACGCTGCGGAGCGTGACTGCGGATTAGCTGGGAGTAGACGGACCCGCACGTCTTCAGGGGTGTGTGTCTGTTCAGGTTACGGGCTCTTTCAGCAAGGAAATCCAGGGGATAAGCAAAGGTTAAAGTGTACCTGCCTGGGAAACAGAAGACACTATGTTAATTTCACTTAACTGTGGAAAGAGAGAAAAATCACTTCCTCCCACACATTAAAGACAAAAATAGCCCAAGAACTCTTTGTACAAGCCGATACGCATGCAAACAGTCTGTTAGATTATTTTTCGGTGTAAAAACTGAGTATATAAATAGTATGTAAACCGGAAAGTTCATAGTACTATTTTTTAATTTGGTTGTGCAGTTTATATGTCAATTCTGAAGTACAAGTGTATTCTTTTAATATATGTGAGTACTCCCAATAACAGCTATGAGCCAATCATGTGTGCAAGATGGTGAAGCACTAACGTGTTATAGAAAAGAAGAAGAATAATAAGAAGAGGCATCCTAGACCTGCTGACTTCGAAAGACCAAAGCTGCAAAGATTTTTTTACGAATTTAACCTGCGGACAGGTAATGAACAACAGTGCACAAATATGCAAAAATGAGTGTGCACACTCTTTTCATATTGAAACCTCAAAACTTAATTCTCAGTCCTTTAATTTAATGATTCCTTGGGACTGATTTTGCAGGATTACATATATCATCTGCATTTCACATTTCTTGTAATGAACTGTGGCTTAATGCATGTGACTATGTTTCCCCTAGTGGTTTATTCTAATCACTGCATGATTTTTTGCTTAACCAAAGTGGAAGACCTTGTTCTTGGATATGAAGGTCTTGAGTTCATTCTCATCAGAGGAACGTAGTTGTTGTGTGTATGTCTATACATGGTATATTGGAGAGAGAGAGAAATCTTTATATATATGCATGACATGTTAGAGTAGCAGTTCCAGGGACATGAGACCCTTCTGAGGCAGTCGGGAAGTTTTCTGCAACATCCTGAAATTGTCTCACAAGATTTTACTTGATTTAATTCTTCAGACCCAAGACCTGAAATTTTTTTTCTCCTTTTTCTTTGTAGCAGAAAAGAAAGTTTATTTGTAAGGAACTGATTCTCACAAGGGAATGAAAGTGAATTTGCTGACTTTCAGAACATTTTGTGCATTATCTCATGAGTTAATGCAAGGACATAAAGATATTGATTTTACACATCCTGAAAGGACTATATTTGGCTACACACTGCTTCTAATGCCCAGTATTTCCTTAGAAACTTAAATCTTCAATTGATTGTCTTTCATGTTTGTAACTCTAAAAAAAAAAAGTAACATACATAAGAGAACTACAGGATTTTTTTTTTAAAGTAATTTGTGATAAACTGTGAAGCTTTTTGCCTACTGATACTTCACTGAGATTCTCAAGGCAAACAAGGACACTTAGGCATGTCCTACAGAGAAATGGAGAAGTCAAACTCACTGTACGATGAAATGTTTGATACTTTATATGAAGAAAATTATGTCTGTGATTCAGATCAGTTTTGCTTTTGTGACTTGCACTGTAAGTTGCCAGAAGGAAACTTAAGAATTCCTTAAGAGGGGAAAATGGATATAGGTAATACATCCATTGAGCTACTGGGAACCCATTCCAGTGGGACAAAGAGTAGCACTTTTATATGTGAGAAGGGCCTAAAGTAGAATAAGTAACTGCAACTCTGTCTTGGAACACACATGCTCTGCTTCTCCTGGGATATGGCCTCCTGGTTTTAAGGAAGCCCAAACCTTCTGGGATTAAGCTACTGTTATGCAGATCCAGCTCATCATCAGCACCCTCCTTAAAGATGATATAGGCCAGATCCTGTGTAAGTTCATACCATCTGATGATCACCCCAGTATATACAGAGGGACCAATGCTAGGAGCGTATTTTCTTGTTGAATATCAAATACATTTATGCAAACTTAAAAAATAAAAAAATCTGTTTCCTGATCCTTCTGAAATTATACTAAAGAATATGCACCTTTAGTGTTTATAATCTAACACGTAGAACTTTTGCATATAAATTGTTCTAATAAAGCTAGTGTGCTTTTTGATATCCCATTCAATATTATTTGATTATATTTGTATCCTTGATAAAATCAGCATGGGTTTTGGGAATTTAGCTTTATAAACCCTTCCAGCTTATACTGTTCATTTTATAATTTGTTCTTTCTTCTCAAAGACCTTCAGACCAAATGTTCAAAAGTGGGACAATTTGGCGTGGACAGGACTAAGTGCAGTTTACTTGCTAAACTGGTATTATAGCAAGCTTTTTATGGTCTATTTGTTTGCCTGAGGGTTTTCCCCCTAAAATTGTCAACTGCTTTGGTAGAAGTAATCAAGAGAATGACAGCACATAGAAGCCATGTCTGTTAGCATTTTATGTACTGCGCTGTCTAGCCTCATTTCAGCCAGACATTAGATAACACTGGGCTGAACTATACTAGAGTTTTGTGTGAACTAACTGATTGCCTATTAAAATATAAGTAAAGGCCAGTTTGGAAATTCCCAAAACATTTTGTAGCATGAGGCAGAGACATTTGTGTATTGACCTAGGATTAAAGTGACTGGTCACAGTTAGCAGTTACGTGAAATTTTGAGTGGGATAAGAAGGTTCTATGAAAAGGTGTACCACATCTCTACTGTGGTACAGTTTGCTGCTGTAGTTTTCAACCTTTTTTTCAGTTTGTAGACTTTTTCCATATTTTGGAAGAGAAAAAAGAAAAATTCTAAGGAAATTCTACAGACCTCTTTGGAAAATTATGAATTATAAGACCTCCCATTTAGAGATAGTCTGTAGGAATCCATAGATCACAGTTAGAAAACCACTGGTGTAGAGATACCCAAACTAGCTCTGAACTGCATTGTAGTGGAAAGGTAAATGAGTATCTTGGACACTGCGAACCATCTGGCTGAAAGAGCACAGATAGCATGCTTGCGCTTCCTGGGAGGGTGAAGTGGCTTGCATGGAGCTCCATGCCATGATGGCTACTCTACTCCCAGAACTTAAAATGTCTTTCCTCACCGGAGCTTGCATTTTAAACAAATAATTCAGTGGAATTAGTAATTGGTAGTGTGCAGCTTGCAAGCCGGTCAAGGACTATGTACAAGTGGGACTTACAGACTTGATGCAAATCAAAGCAAGAAAAATGAGAGATTGTTAAAAACTATACCATCTTTCTCCCAGGTGCCGAGTATTTTTCCCCAATTGTGAAATATTGATCTGAGCAGCCTGAAAGCAGAGCTGACATACACAGAATGGGATCATTTGTTAGGGATGAATGAATTTTACACCAAAAGGAACCTTTCTGTGCTTGAAAACCAGAACACAACATAAACTATTGTTTGTACTGTTGCCTTAATCAAAAATGATGGGTAAAGACATTGAATCTGCTGTCAGAGTCACAAAGGACTCTCTTCATTCTCCTAATTATAATGGCAATGTCAACAACTGTAATAACAGTCCCTGGGTATTCTATTACATTTTTTCTCCACAGGTCTCACAGTGGTTTACAAGAAATGTCACTATGTCCTTTTTACAGATGAGAAAACTAAGGTGTTAAAAAAAAAAGTAATTTATCTGAAAAGTAAGAGCTAAGAGCTCCGAGTCCTCGTCCATCCACTCACTGTTGACTTGCTGCTGCCCATGTCAACCTGTGGCATCGTGTTTCCTCGTGGACTCCAGGATCTTTTCCCATGACTGTGATTTCAGGATCCAGGTCTAATAGAATCAAACACTTTAAAGGAGAATTGGAGCAGTTACTTAGTTATACTTACTTGGAGAGAGAAAAGGGCAGAATGTTTGATTATCTAAACAGAGTTATCTGTGTAGGAGCACCCACTCCCACCACTTGATTAAAGAGTTCCTCCCAACTTCCATCTCTACATTCGGCATAGTTACTTCTATCTTATTTGTGGTTTTGTAATCTTTTTTGTTTCCCCCCCTATATTTTAAGTAGGCATATTACTTGTGAAAGCCCTTCAGAGGTAATGGCAGAAGTTAACTAAGAGGCTTGAGTCTTTGAGCCACTCCATCTAAGTAGGCCCCTGACACCTCTGGAAACCCATGTGAAAATTTGTGGTGTGCTGGTTAGCTGAAGGAATCCAGCTGCCCAGAGCAGCTCCCAGGATGGTGTCCTAATTAAAACAATATAAAGGAAGTAGTGAAAATGACACTACAAACATAACAAATACATCCATGGCATCTGACAGAACAAGCCTGCAAAGTAAGCCCACTGAAAAACTTCCTTCGTTCCTGAGGCTAAATATTTAAGCCATGTAATGATTTTTAAGTTTTCTTATTGTTACTTTCTTGCAACCCCATTCAGATTATCATAAATTATATCAGCTTCTGATGATTTAAATTGTGTCAAAGCAATTATATTTTCCAAATTATGTACTGCTCAATTTTTCTTTTGTCTCTTAAGTCTGTTGATGTGTTTTTTCCACGGGGACCTAAGTTATGGTTCTACAAAATCCATCGTAGCTCCCAAGCTAGTTTCAGTTAAAACCTTATTCAGAATGCCACTGAAGACAATAGAAATAAGGCCATTAAGTTTAATAGATCTTGGGTCAGGTAAAGTTTGACTTTTGAGAAAATATAGCCTTTACCTAGTTGGAGAATATATGTTTTTAGACAGTCAACGCATTAAAAAATATATAAGTTATGTATGATGGGCCACAACCTCGGCTTACTTCAGCGCTTTCGTGTTTTGTCAAAGCCAGAGTTTAAGCAGCAAAGGTAAAATCTGTATTCAGTCTAACTTCAGTCTAACGTCAAAACTTTTTTTGTTTTGGTAGTAAAAAGGAATAGGAAAGCTAAAGTTATTTTCTCTTTGGTGGAGGAGAGTTAGGAGGAAAGAATACTTCCTTTAGCAGAGACCTTCTGGGTTTTAGAATTGCAGAAGCTGATTTGGAAGGCGAGTTAATGAAATAAATAGTAACTGGAATTTCCTCAGCTCTCCTTCCTGCTTCTATCACTGCCTGTCTCACCTTTTGAGAACCTGATTTGTATTTGTATACATGCGTGTGATCCCCATTTCATTGTTTGCCTTTTCACACAGGCACTTTCACCTACATCTCCCCCTCTTCCCTCCCTTCCCTTCCTCTCATTTGGCAGCCAGTTGGGCTTCTTCCTGCCTTGAATACCACATTCCCTGGTTATTCAGGCTCAGTCATTAGCACCCTGTCCCCCTACTGAAATTATGAATGAAAAGCCTTGTTGTTCTTTACAAATAACTCGGGCTTCCTCAGTCAGTCAAATTCAAATGGAAAGTGACTGCCAGACAAAGCGCCTGTATGATGGACAGTCCCTCTCAGCAAGTGATCAAGGCATACAGGAAGTTTTTAAAGACACAAAATAGGTAGAGCAGCCCGGGCCTTCCCTCTCCTCCCTCCACCCCCCCAACCCCCCGGCCCTTCTCCAACACCCCACCGCGGGGGGGGGGGGGGGTTGGGCTGCGGCAGCAGGGGGGCGCGGGGAGCCGGCAGGGGGGGCGCACGGCGGGGCCGGCCGTGCCGCGGGGACACCTGCACCTTCCTGCGGTTCTCAGCCGCGCCCGCGGAAAAAGGGCAGCGGCACCGGCGCAAAAGGGCTGAATGGCTCGCTGCACCGAGTGGGTCGCAGCCTTGGAGCCGCACAACTTCCCCCCCCCCCCCGCCACCCCCGCCGGGAAGTGGCATTGTCCTGGGCCCCCTTTTCACAACAGGGGAAAAGGTAATTGACAGCCCCATTGTCTGCCGGCGACCCCCGCTGCTTTAAAATACTCCGAGGCCCCAGTCACACGTTGTCAATAATAGCTGTCGGAGGTGACGAGTGAAGAAGGGCTGCTCAGGAAACAGTTTTGAGCCCTTCAAGTGGACAGGCCTCAGTGACTTCTGCGGCGCTCTGGCTGCCACAGCAGCCCCTTCAAAAATAACCTTAAAGCAATAAATCAAACTTGTTTCCTGGACTATGCAAGGAACAGCTGGTTATTTTTCCTCACTTTTTTCCCTCTCCTGTTTCTTTTTTCTTTCTGTCTTTTTTTTTTTTAAGCCAAAAAAATTATTTAAGCACAGGAAACTAAGGATGTCAAAGTTTGGCAGAGTAGTTTGGGTGATTTAGCAGTCATAATACTTTTTTTCTGTATTAGCCAGGCTTTATACTTTGACTTTTTATCTCCTCACTTCCACTGGTTTCTCCATTTGCTCTGATGTCTATGCTAACTCAGCTCTTGTCTTTCACACAGGGAGGAGGAAAGTGGTCTCTGTAGCATGCAAAGAGAAGCAGTTTTGCTCTGATTCTTCTCTCTCAGGAACTCTGTATCCTAGAGTTCAACAGGATGTCTTGAACTTAGCTGCTCTGTTTATTTAGGAACAAAAATCCTGCACCTGAGAATTACAGAAATGTCTTACCATAGGCATGTCTAGAGGTCCATACTGTACTTAGTGTTTTATATATGCAGTACTCATTGCCTTTTATCAATCTGATGCATGCAGCGTTGATGTTTTATACATCGTATGTAGTGTGTGTATGTAGCAACAGGTAGGATGCATCTTCTGTTTTTAAATGAAATTACTCATTCTTCTTCAAAGGCCTTTGCAACTCTACTCCTGCAATTGGATCCATGTGGGACAACAGTTGTATTTGCCCTGAGCCCCTTTAGGAGCCCACCTGCCTGGAGCTGATTTCTGCGTTGGAGCCTTCATTTCCTGCCATCACATGAGATAGTTAGGGTGTGCTAAATAGCTAAAATCCGGATCTGTTAGAATTAGACTTCTTAGTGTTGTCATTTAGCAATGCCCAATTCTGCTAACATAGTTGGTGTGTGTGGCGCTGATGACACACTTAGGAAATAAAAGGTAGAGGTCAAATACGCTTTGCAAGATTGTGCAGTTTCCATGCACTATGACTGAAACATTGTATGCCAGCTAGAAATGTAACCCTTTCAAAGACTAATGATAAAATCAGACCGAACTAAGGAGGCAACAAACTTTTCCTGAAGTCTCAGCTCTGTAAAAAACAAATTAAGAAAGAAAGAGCAAGTTGATTACCAGCAGCATTAAATTACTAATTAAAATCTCAGATTTGGGATTCTCCTTATTCATATAGTATGGGATATGGGTTCCTATTTCTTCATCATGCCATTCTATTAACAAGATATAAAGAACTTCATTGTTCACTTAAGGGTGGCCAGTAGATATATAAGCAAAATAAATTATAATTAAAAGGGAGATGTGTGGCAGTAGGCTTAATTCTGTGCTCTATAGATGCAGCACTGTTTACTCCACTGCTCTAACCCGTTCTTTTCCACAGCTCTGCATGGGTGAGTCAATCTGTTCATAGGAAGTGGTGCATATTCTTTTATCTTCGGGATAATGTCATTGTCCATCCTGCATTTGCAATATGACATCTTTATACATCTGTTAATAAAATTTCATCTTCTTGTGCAACTAGTTCCAGCTCACCTACCGATATCACATTTCTGGCATATTTTAAAGATGAGAGTAATGCAGGTTTGCAAGTGCCTGGGAGTAAATAGGCAATTTTAGCCAAACCTTATAACATGCTGGCATGGTCTTCCTGAGTACCTTTGAAATCTTATGGAAGTAAAAGCTGTTCAAAACTTCAGAACAACTGCTTTTGCAGGATACGGCCTTTTGATTGCAAATTATTTCAGGCAACAATTTTCCTCCTGTCTGGCAACTTCCTAGCACGCTTTTGCAGTGGGATAAATAAATAGCATATTACTTTGAGGGGGAGACAGTCAGCTGGAGTGATTCACATTGCTAATTTTCATCCTCTGAGAATCTAGATCCACATGGATGTCAGAGGTTATCCATCTGCTGCTAAGGGTCTACAAATCGGGAATCCATGATATAGAGAGTCACGATATGACTTGTTTCACTTGTTTGTTGTAATGAAGAGTTACATATACTCATTTGTCATATTATACCAACTAACTCTAGTCTAAAATCTGCTCAGACAGTGTGTATGGTAATATTTTGCTGTTAAATTTAATAGCATGTTACCATCTGCCAGTTTGGGAGCTTTTAGGTGTGTCTTTTGCACAGTTAGCAAGTTTGCTGTTACCTCTGTCCAGAGGTGCCTGCTTAGGCACCATCTGATCAGTGAGAAAAAGCTCAAAACAATAATAAAAATAAAAAATTCTGCTCTTGACTGACCTATATGTAGGAAAACACTTGAAAAGCGATTGTGAAAGATATATATTAATTCTCCAGCAGAACTGAAATCTTCACTTCCTAATTCTTCTCAACTCTTTCGTAAAAGAAAAAAAAAACAACATTTTGGAACATCATTGGCAATGAAAGCCAGTATCAGTACTTTCCTGACAGGCTTTTCCTTCTCAGCTAAGCTCTGAAGCATTTTTAATTGGGGACAAGAAGCAACTACAGCAAATATTTGCCTTACGATGTACAAACAGATCTGTGAGCTAAAGCTGTGAATCCCGCTGTCTGAAATGCATAAGAGAAAGATGGCAGGAGGCTTGACATCATGTGCTGAAAGAGGAGTGACAGCAAGGTTGACAGAGGAGCTTAGCTGGACAGTCAAGTGTGAAATAATGGCAACTGGACAGATGTCCGTAGGTGAGAAGATCTTGATGTCTATAGACAGGAAGAAAGGGCCAGGTAATAGTAGATGTCTGAACAGGAAACTCCATTATATGCATTTATTTGCTTGTTTATTTATTTGTTTATTTATTGCTGCAGAGCTCCACAGAACCATGTCCTATCACTGGGTCGCAATGGGGAAAGCGTTATTCCTTTTACTTTGCCTTTGCCTCAGTCTTGCTGCCACACTCCTTTCAAGTTTATTGTGAAATTTAGACTCTACTAAAATCAATGGGAATTTTGCCATCAAGTAGAGTGTAGCCAGGAATTTACTCAATACAAAACTCCAGCAATGTCAGTAATGCTGTACTTGCATACACCAAAGCTAATTTTGTCCACAGGAAGATATACGAAGAGACTATTGAAGGACAGTTAATACTCATTTGTCAGATCTATGTAAGCAGAAACCCATAGGAAAAGCACCCATTCTGCAATATGTAGAATAAAGGCATGCTGCAAACTTAATTTATCCAGCTTGTAGCCTACTCTCAGCAGCCCCTTTTTTCCAGGGGCAGCCTGGGAATGAACTGCATAACATATTCATAGTTTCTGGGAAACACTGTGTTACTTTGCATGCCAGGCCAGTGGACCTGCATGTACATTGTACTCGGGCTATATGAGTGGTAAGGCTTGGGATATATAGCTCTTACTGGCTCTTAGAAGGAACTATGCTGCCCAGACAGCCAGAAAAAATGAGAACTGCTGATTTAGATTATGATAGAATTTTCCTTAGAGATTCTTGTCAGTGTTTCCACCATTCAACCAGGAAGAACTTGGGCTGCCAAGTGAACTGAGGTTGAAACCTGTTTCAGAACATATCTTCAGGTTCTGTAGCACATAAATACAACAGATGAAGTTCTGAATCTTTTGGAGTCTACAGGAAAACTCCCCCTGACTTTGACTGAGGTCTGAATATCATCTTCTTCTCATCATCTCCTTCTTCCCCCTTCGTTCCGTTCACATCATAAAATTAAAACTGAGGTCCATGTGTATTTTTGTATAGTTGTTTAATTTTCTGCTTTAAGCCATGCATTATCATTCAGGTTCTGTTTGTACGTACAGAAGCCAGCTATACATGTGCAATTGCAGTAATTGTGCATGAGAAGATCCTCCACAACCTTAGGCCTCAGCTTATGAAAATCTGATCCTGGGAGCTGTATGGTTCCAGACTCTTTTGGGGAGAGTCAGAGAGCGGAGTGATGTGTTCATCTGCTAGATTTTCCAGTTAGCTTTTTACCTGCAAGATGCTGAGTGCTCCTGTTTCTTTGAAGGCATGGTAAACTAGGCTCCAATTCTGCCAGGTACAAATAAGAATCATGAGGAAAGAAAAGGCCTTAATTCACTTCATCTTTAAGTTTTCTGGAGTCCTTTGTATAGATTTTCTAGCACATGGAAGAGCTTAATGCATGTTTCTCCTCTCTTTGGTACAAGGGGAGCAAACAGTACCTGCTGTAGTCAGATATATAAGTAGCAGAAATATCATCTATTTCATCTTCAAAAGTTTTCCAGTTATTAGACTAGAGGCACATAGAAATTTTACCTGGGTAACAACAGGAAGATCATGTTCATTAGCTAATTAATTCTCACAACAACCAAATCACACCCCTTTTGTAGTCAGTTGGGAACAGGTTTGTAGGATGTGTGTGTATGTACAAACATGCTGCTTGGGAAACATAGCATATCCTCCTTTTTTTTCAGTGGCTGCTGTTCATAAGCATGTGTTATTCCACCAAGGATGATATTAAGATGTATTTTAGGTACATACTCTAGTCACTATGAACTGGGATGTTTATGTCTCATGCCAGTGAGATTGCGTACCTGTATCTGCCTCTGTGCTCTAGATACTGGATGTAACTTGAAATCCTGCAACATACCCTTATGTTCATTTTACTGCTGTGCATGATGCGTAGAAAAACATTTGTAGCACTTAAGGTGTGCTAATAAAACTTCAAAAACTTTTTATTGAGGGAAAAATGAGAACTGAAAAGAAAAACATCCACTTCAGGTTCAAAGTCCTCAAAAAACAAAGCTTTATGCTCCCTCTGCTGGCTCAAAAGCAGCAGCTAGCCACTGAGACTTCCTCTCAGAGATGGTCTAACATTTATGCTGTTTCAGTATTAAAGGAAAAACCCATGTATTTAAAAGCACTACTTTTTTTTAGGAGGAGCATGAGCTAATAAGTCACTTAGGAACGTTTGTCACCTTATTCTGTTTTCCCAAAATAAAGTGCTGAAAAGAAGAAAGCATAGCTAAGCTGTATGGTTCCATATTTCTCCTTATGCTTAGGCTGAAGATACTGCTTCTAATCACATAATCTATGGCCAAGAGGGGAAAGCACGCATTTAGGGTGTCATTCATAGCAAACAGAAAATAGCATGTTATTGTTCTTATTTCCTATTTTATACGTGAGAATCGCATCTACATTGAACACTACTGTTCTCTGACTTTTGCTCTTTGTTCTAGGTATTTTGGAGGCTCTGAGGCTATTAATACAGTTTACCTACTTATTTATATGTTATAATGAGTGTTAAGTAGTGACTTTGTTTCTCCCTTAACAAATAATAATAAATGGTAATACTGTTCTTTAGTATACGGCCATTTGCACTGGATTGGTGAGCTGTAATTTACTCCATGTAATTAATTTCTTTTAACTATCCTGACTTTTAAAGTCTTTTATTTCTGTAAATACATATATCTACTTTTAACTGTCAAGTTGAAGAGAAGTATTGTTTTCTAATTCATTTTGTTGTACCATAATTTTTGATGATACTGAAGAAAAAGTTAACTGTAACATGCTATTATTTCATTTAGTACTTCTCTAGTCTGGATACACTTTTGTTTGCAGTGGAAGAGCCAGTGGGAGTGAACACAGGAAGGCTTGTATAATGAACTTTTTCTTCCTTCTACTATGGATTTTCTAGCTTTACCAGGTGTGATGTTAACTGAGAAAGAGTGCAGCAACTTTGGTTGGATGACTGGACTGCCAGTGGTCGGGTATATCTTCAGGAAAAAAGTGTGAATAGCCTTCTGAAGAATGAAGCAGAAGTGGCAGAAATTGTCACGTGTGGGACATGGACATCAGTTCCATGCTGACTTCTCCATACTGTCCTTGCTTAAGGGAAGTGGTGAAGAGAGAGAAGAGCTACTGCTATGAAGTACTTGATCGTTACCCATGTAATACATACTCATCACCCATGAACTGCAATTCTTTGCTCCTGAGTTCTGCCCCTTTTTGATTCACATCCTCTTTTTGCTGCCTACAAATAAGGGCATACCTGGAAGGAGAGCCAAGTTGTTAGCCAGGAGAGTCAAGGACAGCCCTTTAACAGGCTTTTCTTCAGGAAAAAAAAAAAATTGTGATATGTACAACTTTGGTAAAATATAAAGGTTTCAGTGTGTAGGACTAAATGTATGTATGTATGAATGTATGAGGAAAGCACATCTCATATAGACAGGGCTAGTTGAAGCCAGCCTCAAGTCTGGCCAAAGTCAAAACATCAATGCACGCATACAATAAGTATCACATAGCTCTCTTGGGGAAATTAGGTGACCCTCCCACCCTCAGACAACATCCTTGGCTGGAGTCCCAGAATACGATGATTAATTTTGAAGGTTTAACCTAGTCTTAGGCAATGCATTTTGTTCTCTCCAAAAGCAATGACAATGGTTAATGCCATGACCAAACAGGCTTTTTAAAACAGAATCTTTATTTAGTACAGCGGCACTTCAAAGAAAACAGATTTGAAACCAATTAAAAAAATGTATGCATATCTAGCTTTTCCCTGAGGCTTATCTTTCCCTAGATCTGGGAGGGCCTAACAATGTTCAGCTCTCTCCATGCACCTCTTTTTTTTTTTTTTTTTTTTTTTTTTTGTGCTCTCTCTCTCTCTCTCTCTCTTAGTATGCTTCCTTAGACAGCTTCTGACAAGTAACTACAGCAGGGAGGGAAATGTTTTTCCTCTTTCATAATGGGATAGAATTTTAAACATACATACAAATATAAATACATATAAAATAGAAACCTCTCCTCTCCAAAGCCTGTTATTGAATAACTAAAAGTAAATGATCAGGCATCTGATGCAAATGTAATTCCATGCTCAAGAGAATATGTAATAATTTATACTAAGGGGAACATTTTCAATAGATAACTCTACGCTACTGGAATTCTTAAAAGTGTTGATCCAGCAACTGGTCTTAACTGATCCCTAATGCTGCAGAGCAGGTGAGAGCTTCAACATTGTTTTCTGTGCAGGGTATAAGATAGGATCTAGAAAGACCAAAGGGAAGAAGTGCATGTCAGTTAAGAAGAGGAAGCCTAGGGAAGAGCACGTGGGAGGAAGCCCTGTTCTGAAGTTAAGTACTTAGACAAAAAACAGCTAAAAGAAGAGGGGAAGTGGAATCTCAACTCGGATTGGAGCTAGTGGATTGTATAACCTAAAGCAAAACCTCGTAGTATGAGCTTCTATTTTATTTGCAGGGTGCAAGCTGATGGGGAATCCTGAAGTGCAGTGGGATAAAAAGGTCTCTGAGTTTAACCCAGATAAAGGGCCAGGAGACATGACTTCCTTTAATAGGCAAGGTTTTAAAGGAATCTGATTAGAGGGACACATTTTGAATGCCAAAAAAAAAAAAAAAAAAAGTAAGAGTGCTTATCTGTTGATAAGCCTCATTATGCAGTCTCAGAGTAGTCTGTAGTTTGGCTCCTGGTGTAATGATTTTGGTGATAGATAACTGTTCAAGACAATGATTCGAGTTAAGTGAGGTGAATGGGTAGCTGTACTTGATTTTCCCACATGCCGTTCAAACTGGGAGGCTGTTGGCCTCTCTGGGAATGATGCAAATGATGTCTACTTCTCTTATTTTAAATGAACACAGTTTTTGTTTAGACTTGATAGAATTTTTTGACAATAGCTTAATCAGAAATGTTACAACCCCACAGAAGATCTTCTGATAGGAAAAAAACTCCCCTCCCCATTCCTGTCCAACTTTAACTTACGATTTTCTTTGTCAATCAACAGGTGCTTTCTAATTCATCTTCTTTTATTTTTCCCTTTAGAGCCTTTGGGTTTGAATAAATCTTATAGCAGATTATGGACAGAATAATTGAAATACGTTTTTCCTTGGTTTTAAAGTGTACAAAGAGGTTCTTTCTTTATTGTGATTTCTTAAATGATGTTAGTACATCCTTCCCTAAAGTCATTCAGAAAATTCTCATAACTGATGATGGTAGCACTTTAATTTTATTTCACTGACGACATCACAGACATAGTTCCTAAAATTATCATTCCCACTAATTTTAGTTACCCCATGAGTGGGTTCTATGAGTGTCACAGGTACCATTGTGGTGGATGCAATGTCAGCCTGCCTCTGTTTGTGCCAGCTTTTGAAAGGAAAGATGATCATGCACAGATTGAAAAGTCAGAGAGTGTGACATATCACAAACGTATATCAAAAAGAGTTGTCCTCTTTATACATGCACACTCAGAAGGTAAATCTTGTTGCATTGGTAATTAAAGCTTGGAGTGGTACTATGGTTTGCAGTACCTGCCCAAGTACAACCTCAAACAAAATACTTTGTATTCATCTAGCCCAAAGGGTCATAAAAAATGGATTTTACAGACAATACATTTTTTTTATGTTACTCACTTTAACATTATTCTCATACGCTCATTACTACCACCCACTTCGTGGTTAATTTAGAACAAAGCTATAGAACTAGTAGCCTATAGGATATTGTAGCCCATAGGATGGTTCTAGCTCTCAGGACAACTACAACATCAGATAAAAAATATTTGCCCTGAGAAAACTTTTATAAGATAATCCGGTCGACAGTTGTCAAGAAGCTGTGCAGCCCTAAATTAAATCAGCCTTAGGAGTCTGAACAGTTCACATAATATGCATAGCACGTGCACAGTGAGGAAAGGAACTGGGTTATCACGATCAGAATGGGTGGAGGATGAATCAAATCCTACTTAAAATAACTTCTTATTATAATAGTGAGGGCCCTATACAAAGATTTTATCAAGTACTGAATCTGCACAGTACTATGCTCCCAAATGAAATTTAAATGCTTGCATCAAGATACACTAGTAAGAATAGAAATAGGGGCTGACCTAAAGCAGATGGGCTGTGACATCTGATCAAGCCTATTCTCATTTTCAGCAGTAAGGAGCAAGCATAAAGATAAGTAAAGGGAAGGAATCAAAGGAAGGCTAAAGTGTTACATGAAAATTTAAAATTCAGTATACTGCAAATAAAACTTTCTGTCTGTCTTCTTTTCCTTTTTCTTTCTTCCTTTTCTCCACTCTTAATAGGCTAAGTGGTCTCCCAGCCACTTTGCAATGGCAGTATGGTCAATGAAGAGAAAAAGCACTTATAGAGCACAACTCACTAGACTTGTTTTAGATGTCTGCGACAGGCTAAGATGAGAAACATCGTACAAGTGCCTGTTGCTCTCCAGTGACTGTAAAGGAAACCAAGTAACTAACTTGGAGGTAGATGTCTTTGAATACTGCTATGTTAGTTTCCCCGTGAGTGACCTTATCAGATCAGGTGAAATACATTGTAATTCAACTCCTCTGTCTAGGCTTCTTCCTACTATTAGATTGGGAGAGGTTTTGTGCTAAATTGATCTTTCATATACGTAACCCGGACTACTGCAAGATCAATATCCTGTATGCATAAGATAGAAAGACAAGAGTTATTTATCTAAGTTAGTTATATACCAGAGATATACAGTGGATCAATTCATATAATATAGGATAAAGTAAGAGGGAATAATAATACAACTGTGATTATAAACCTCTTCTTTACCTCTGCAAATAGAGAAACTGTTTTCTCGGTCACTTTTGCTAGGTTTAACCTCTATTTTGTAGAGAGTTTTATCTTATTCTTATGAGAAGCAGTATTAACTTGTATTACGGCATATACTGGCTGCTGGATCAGCTGTCATTAGATAACAATGTATAATTGCATACTGCCTACATGAGAATATCCTGTTGCCTTGTCTCCAAGAATAACTTTACTGCAGACTACATTGCTCTTCAGGGTCACTGCCAGTTGAGTCATACGCTGCAGATCTCCAAGAACTGGAAGAGTTATACTAATCCAAAAGTCCACATTTAAAAAACAACAACAACAAAACCCAAAAAGGTGAAAATTTGAAGTAACAAAATTAAGTAGGCAAAAGTTAAGAATCTGGCTTGTCTCTACATCTTTAACACTCTCTTTATATTATAACTTTTAACTATATGGTTATGCACTATTTTTCTGTTGGATTCCTGCCTCATTTAGTGCACAGCACAGATTATGTTCATCGATTTTCTGCTTACCTGACATTTTTCATGTATTATTTTATGCTGCTGATTATGAGTTGTTTACAAATGTATTATAGTTCAGACATTCTTGTCTTGATGTCCTTTCTCTCTCTTGCTGACTTCAGAGGCAGTTCTAGGTGTTGTAGCTAGGTAGGTAATTTTAGACTGGGTTTCCAAACAATTCAGTGATACTGATTTTTCTATTGGGTCCACTGAGAGATGGATTCTGCTATCCTTTCTGGTACAAAAGAATGACTATGAAGATAGAGCAGTTCTATCTGACACCAGAAATGGGTATGTATGTCCATCATGCAGACCGCACATATAAAATAGTCTCAGCAGACTTGAGGGAGTGCATATTTCTCCATGCAGCTACTGGACTACAGGCAGTATTTATGCTCCATTTTAGAGATGACAAGGCCCAGCAGGGTGACGACAGGTAGGCAGTGGTTATGTCTTGTAATGATTATGCACTACATTCTCATTCATGCTGATGGCTCCCTTGTGTTCCCAGCATGATGTCATTAAAGGTGTTAAAGCTCTCTAAATTATTTCCTTTCTTTCTACCATAAAATGGACTCTTCTGATAGCTCGCATCTACATAATATATATAACCTGAAACTTCTGAAAGTAATTAGGGGTTACGTTGTCTCATTACATCTCTTTTGATTGAAGAGATTAAACATTGACAATACTTCTTAGGTCTTTCAGTCCCTTTTCTTGCCAATGTCAACTTTTTCTACCCATGTCTTTTTCCTGTTGGCTTAATCAGTCAACATTAGGTGTTTCTAGTATGGCATTATTTTGAGGGTTGTTAAAATTCACTATTGAACATTTTCCTAATATTGAGACTCGCATTCATCTATATTACTATTGTTCTCTTCAATTTGCTCTCTCTTAAACTGTCCTAAATAACCCTATGGCCTTTTGTGGTAAAAGCTTAATCTTGCTTAAGTTCATGGGAATCTTGGCATTGACTCCAAATGGGTAGGTTTTTACACTTGAATTTATGAAGGTGTATTTCTTGAATTTGGTTTTTTTTTTTTTTTTTTTTTGAGTGAGGGAATCTTATATTCAATCCTTACCATAAAATTTTGGGAGTGTAGAATTACAATGAAATTCAACTCAGACTCAGAATAATGAATTCAAAGAGTTCATTAACCACATCTGATATAAATAAGAATATTACGATAATGGTTTATTTCTCCCCTTCAAAATAGTGGAGTTAAAAAATCAGTCATTTGAAATTTGAATTTTCTTTAATTTTAGCATTAGCTTTGTAAAACTTCTGCACACATTATTTCAGGCTCCTAGACTTTCTGGACATTAGGGAAACAAGGGTGGAATTTGTCTTGTCTAATTTGAGGCATATACAAGTTATGTATCTAAGTCTAAATGAGGCTACTTTTTATAATCACAGGAGAAAAGTAGATATCTGTGGAAATGATGTGCCCGACCTTATCATAGAAGTCTACACTGTGTTGAGATGAATTTCCTGTTTCACTTCATTGATCATGAAAAACCTAGAGAGACTAGGTCAAAGATATCTAGGCCTTCATTGCCTAAGATAGAACAGTTAAACTGTTTCCAACAGTTTAACTGTTTCCCAAATTTCCTATGCCCTGTGCCAAGGATAGGTTCCTTGATTAATCTTCACTTCTAATTACCTAAAAAGTACACTATGTATGAGTAGCCCTTTTCTGGACCTCGTCCCAGCAGTTGATGACATTTTGAACACATTAGATCTAATTTTCTGCACTTCTTTATTTTTCGTGTTAAATGAAATACATTGTTCAGGTTTGTATCTTGTTTTATTGTTCCACCTTAACTTGCAACTTCCTTCCTTTTCCTTTTACTGGTACGGTCTCTTTTTGTCTCTTTCTTCTTTCCCACTCTCTGTGGGACAAAAAGCTTTTAAGTTTTTATAGCTTGAAAGTCCTATTATTCTTCTTTTCCCTTTTTAGCCTTTTCGGACTTAAGACTCTTTGGATTCTTTTCCTGCCACTCCTTCCTGTACATGTACTTTGAACTCTGAACAGCCCTCATGATACTCTGACTGTTGCTTTGCCTTTTTATTTCCTGTTTTTACACAGATGAGTTTTAATCCCATTGGTTTTCCAAGAAAATCTCAAATTTTCTGTCACAATGGTACATTTTTATCATTTTTTCTTATCAAATATTCAATTAATTTCCCCAAAAACTTTCTGAAACTGAAACTGATCTCCTTCCACTATTCTTCTCTGTGAATTATCTTCTCACTATAATATTTTGCAATACACTATGCTTCCATATTTTCAGTGTCCTTGTCTCAGTAAAGAAACTTTGACCTAAGTCTTTGTCTTAATTTCCCAGTAGGAAAACTTTGACCCAAATTATTATTTTTATCCTTTGCAATTTACTGTATGAAACTGATATCTTTACACCTCTGTGTGCTATTCAGAGATTTGATCGACTAAACTCTACTTAGAGGAATGCTTTTGCATTTCTTGGCTCTACTCCAGAATGGTGGCTTAAAGGAAATGCATACTATTATTACTATGTGCTTTCTTTCTATTTCTTTTTTGCTTACCCAATATTTTCACCACTTTACTCTTGTCACTATCAAAATTATAGCATATCGTCTTTGAATGCATTATCAAACATTTTTCACACTTACCTCTTTTCTCCACTCTACCTTTACCATGCATACGGCACCCATCTATCTTTTCAACACACAAGAATTATCCCACTAAGTTTCAGTTAGTCTTTCTAGATCGTAATCTCCTTTATTTAGCATAGCACCTTCCAGTTGTTGCTTGTTTCCCCACACATTTGCGTCAGGCATTATATTCTTGTTATCCTTCATCTTTTGCTTCAGAACATTTTTCATTTCTCCCTTAATTTGTATGTTGGAAGTACACAACAGATTATTCAAATTAAATGAAAGCTTTCCCTTTCCCTCCTTCTCCTGAAAGTTTGCAGCTTGCCTAACAGGCCCTGCCAGTTCTGAACCTAAAAGGCTGGCAACCTGTCTGCATAAGCGGAGACAGAGTACTTCAAACAGTTGGCTTTCTTTGCAGAAGGCATTCCAGTGATCTGTGAATTCAGAACCCTGCAATCTACTCTATCAGATCTTCAGTTGGTTGGTTGCCAGTGTCAGCATTTTACTTTCTTCACCCATGTTTGGCACGCAAAAAACTTCTGCGTGTTACTTATCTGCACAGTTCCAATTTTTTTTTTTCTTGTTATCTGAATAATAGTTGCTTGTATGTTACATAAATGTACTTCATTAGTGTCATTTATTCCTATAGGGAATATGATGATTAGAAATACTGGAGCATTGCTCAATAAATATAGCAACACCTTTGTTATGACAGTCCTTTAATTCTGGCATGGGTTAGGAGGTTCTCTATCATGTTTTCCTTACAAAATATTTTGAACTACTTTCCTTATATGCAAAGCAATCAGTTAGGACTGTGGGACTGCAGATCTCTTCTATCTTTCTGACAGGTCTCTTTCAGTGCTTACTCTTTAGTCGTGGGTTGTTGTAACCATTTTCTTCATATCATAAAAATAACACACCTGTTGCATGTGTTAACACTGTTTCCATACACATTTCTCATGTATTTTTACAATTTTTTCTTTTTTTTTCTTTTTTTTTCTTTTTTTTTTTTTGGATTCTGTCATGCCACTGAGCTTTATTTTTCTCCTCTTCTAGGAGGACAACCTAGGGTCTCTATTGCCTCACCATTTTTTGATAGTTTCACCTTTGGTCTCTGCACAGTCCCTATTTATTTCTACTTTCGAGTTTGCACTCCATTTTGATGGTTCTTTATAAATATATTCCCCATTGAATTTGTAATGGAAAGATCTAGGGCATTTTTTGAGCTATTACTTTCTGTCACAGCCTTTTGCAGCTCCTAAGCAAAACTCCCTTTTTAAGAGTTGCTACACTGATAGTAATTGTTCTGCAGATAGTGATTCCCTTCACTGCTCTGTTTTATACCTGATTTACCATTTGTTACCTAGCTCTATGTATCTGAGGTGATTCTAGCTAGCAATATGACCAGAAATATGAGAGTGGGAAAGCTGGAGGAGAGGTAGGCCTATGGTATGCTAAGGAAACACCATTCTGCAAGTCGTATCTTCTTACCTAGGCTTGCGGAAAGGTTGCTCACTACTTTTTCTTAGCCTGAGTACATATTGCTGCCAAATCCTTGAAGTTTTTTATACAGCCATGGGTAATCAAAATAAAGGAAAAGATAAACAGGCTTAGCTAAGCGTATATAACCCATGGAGTAATCATCATAATGCTTAATTTTCAATGTGTTTTACCAAACAGGGAATATAGTCCTGTGGAAGAGGTACGGCCGTCCTGCTTGAGGATGGATCAGCTGAAGGTCCCTCTCTATAGCTGAGAGGAACCAACAGGTTTCCCTGGCTAACTGAGAGGAAAATTAAGATGCTTAAGCAGAAACTAGCAGAACAAGCAGGTGCCTACTCCTTATCAGTGCCCTGAAAGCTGCCTGAACAGCTGCTTCCCCTGGAGATGAGCAGGGGAACAGGACCAGGTGTTGTCTCCCTCCCTCTGGGAAAGCTCCTGTCTTCACTGTGTGAAGTATGATCCTTGGATCCTTCTTATACCTATGTGTAAGCTACTTGGCTTTCATTCTCCATATGGCAAAGCTATGATCAGTTAAAATGCAGAACGGTGGAAACAAGGAAAATATATTTGATTGAAGGTTGATTAGCCTCTGTGCCAGTTTTATAAGAAGCAGGTTTGGCGCTAGTGATAGAGCTCTGTACACAGGTGGAACATGGGGCAATAGAAAGCACGTGTTGGTCACTTGCCCTGAACTTCACCATGTCTCCTCCACCTTGTTCTGCATGAGAGATTGGAATAGTTTGCTAGCGGTGGCTCTCTTCAGACAGGAATTCCTCATTTCAAATTGTAATATTAATTAAGACTGCTTTGTTCTAGGGAGATTTGAGCCAGTTTCTTGCAGAGCAGGTTCGCTAAGGGAGTGAAGGTCATCAGCCTGATTCTCTGTATAGGGAATTCATTTCTTCCTTCTCCTACCTTATTGATAGTATGTTCAATATCTCCAGCCAAACTCACATATACAATTATTCACTTTGTTCCTGCCACGCTTTATTGCTGACTGACTTCAGAAACAACATCAGATGCATGCAGAGTAGTAGCAGGAGAAAAAAATCCTCTTCTTTGGTGCACTGATTTTTTTTTTTTTTTTAATAATATTGAATTTAAGAAACATAATTAATAACGGAATTATTCAGAAGGATGAAAGGGAAATGGTCAACGTGCCACACGCATCAGTGATGCACAAAGAACTGACCTCACACAGTAAACTTACTTAACATTGAGTTTCAGACATCCAAAGATGAGTAAGAATTTTTCCCAGTACTGGTCAAGCTATGAACAGACCAACCTGAAGAAGAAAATGATCTCCCTTTCTCAATTAGCTGAACATGATTTTCTAAAGAAGGGATTTAATTTTGTTATCCTTGGATAGCTGACTTCTGTTGATACTCTCCTCTTTGGATGATTTGCGTCATTTTTCCCCCTCGTATTTTTTTCTCATCTTATTAAAAAGCATACAAGTAAATTTTACAGGCTGCTGAGATGAAATGAATGAATAACAAAGAACACTAATGAAGACATTCTAGAAGATAACTTTGTCATTTTGTCAAAAAGAGTTGCAATCAAACTTTTTAATATTAAATGAAAAATAACATTAAAAATAGGAGGTAAATTTGCAGCCTTCTAGTAATTTTCCGTTCTCAAGAGGGGAGCTCAGTTTTATCCAAAACAACTCAATCCTTACTCTTATCACTAATGTACATAGCATGATTGATATTGCATTTCACTATGTAAACATTGCTTTAATACTTCTCATTACTTCTGCTCAAGTAACCCTGAATAAATGTAGTATCTGGCACAAGATCCTATTCCTGTGGCATTGTTTCAAAACTAGGGACTTTGCGTTGCACAAGATGGAGCTCTCAGCGACATAATAAAACCTTCGCTTTAAAAATTCATTTTTGAGAAGCAGTTTCATCTAACAAAAGCCCTAATCCAACATTTGGGGTTCTGGATCCACATCTCAGGGAATCATGCCAGTAGTGTCAGATCAAGACAGGATCAAGACCTAGGTATGAAAAGGTCTTGACATCAACAGGAATAACCAAATTTTGAAATATGGACAACTCTAGGAAAATGTCTTAGAATCTATTTTTTGCAAGTGCAGAAGCATTGTAAAAATACTTTCTTTGTTCTGTTGGGGTGGGCAATAAGAGAAGCAGGAAAAGAGGAAGGAAATGAGTGTATGCCTAATTATGCTTCTATAAATGTCCTCGAATACTTTGCTAAAGTGGTCTGCGGAACTTTTTCAAAACCAAAACAGGCAAATGTGGAGCTTGCTTGTGCAGTTAAAGTGGGCTATTTGCGCTCACCAGGCTTGGCCAGGAAAGCTTCAGGAAAGATTGGCTTTAAGTGTGTAGCCATACCACATCCTTTGCTGTGTCACAGTGGCCAAAACAAATGACAGTTAAAGCCATCTAGAGCACAGTCTTGACTTCTAGGCTCTGAAACCTCAAAGAAATCCTTCGTTTGACTGTACTGTATCTATCCTGGTGAGGTTACAATATTATAATTACTTGCCACCAATGGCACTATTTAGGTTGAAGGCTCAGAGTGTCCTCGGATGCATCTAAACAACTAAGTAAAAGCAGGCAAGGGAGAGAAGCTGAGTATTGGATCCTTGATTGTAGGCACTACTTAATTGCTGGCTCACTCCCAGGCTCTGGGAGAATCTCTCCAAACAACTGCTTCTGAGTCAATACATGGCACAGTTCTGGGGATAATTTGTTCCAGGGACCACCTCCAAAGACAGTGTCACTTTTTGTTTTGGTCTCTGGCTCTCTTTTATTTACCAGCATAGACATAGCCATTGGGTTTGTGTTGGCTTGTAGTCTTATGAAGTTTTTCTAGTAAAGTCTACAAAATCTTTCATGGTGATTCTGTTTCTCAATGACTTCACCTCATCAGATTTCAGCTTCATGGTCCAGCCTGTCCAAATCCCTGTCTGGCCTACAGTTTATGTCCTCAAGCCAGCACATCCAAACGTCTCCAAATGTCTATGACCTAGTGTTTTATTCAAATGAACCTTTTTTCTTTTTATAATTGGCTAGGTGCTGATTTTTTTTTATTTGAAAATTGGAACCAAACTCAACACAAATACAACAGAGTTAAAGTTATTTCTTACGCACCCTTTGCACGTTAGCTGTTTGATATACTGGTAAAACTGATTTTTTTCTACCTCTGCTGAGCCAGTATAGGTATATGTAGAACAAATTGCAATGTGTTTTATCTATCAGTCCCTTAACTGATAGTCATTTCTTTTGAAAACATAAAACATAGTAACTCAGCTTAGGTCTCCAACATAGACTTGGCTGCTTGGCAATATCAGACTATATTTTTAAATGAAATAAATTTGATTTAAAGGGAGAACTTGTATCTCAAACACTGAAATGACTTTTGTTAAGAGAGTTTAAAAATATATATTTTCACGGCGTATAGGTGTGTTTTGTGAAGGCCTGGGAGGCAACTTAGTAAACTCTCTCTTGTAATCAATGAAATTGAATAGTAAAGGAATGAAATCTATGCATTGGAATGAGAAAATATATGTTGGTGTGAGAAGTATAAATATTGATGTCCTGATGTGTGGGGGCCAAGGAATGGATAGAATGGTTTCCATAGTTCATTAAGGAAAGGAAAATTATACATAGTAGCCATCTCTGCTCCCAACAATTTCTTATTAGTCTAGTCATTCAGAGTGCTGCCACATGCAGTGGGAAGTATTCAGGGGTATTGCCATCCTTGTGATATTTTAGGAAAACTCCTCTCTTCAGAGTTTTACAATTATTGTATTTGAAATTAGGCATATTATCCTTCAAAAAGCAAGAAATATACATCTGCTATGAAAAGGATAAGCCTACTCAATCCATTCAAAATGCTCATTGAATTACTTCTGTTTGTTTATTTTTGGTTCTCCATCCTTGTAGCATCTCACTTCTGTCTTGCTATCATGCCTAGTCTAAGCTTAGGTTCCTTCTGTTTCCTACTGATCTTTTTTCAAATGTTCAATTGCATAATGTACATTTTTTTATTTTTGTGTCTCAACATTAATCAGAAAATAACTTCTATCAGTAACACTTCAGAAAAATATTTCATGCTGATAACCAGTATATAACAAACAATAAACATTATGAAGTATTTTTTGGTGCTGCAAATGCTGTTCAGTAACAATTATTTGGAAGTATATTCAGATACTTGGTCCACTTGTCTTGAAGTTAATGGCAAATGTCTAACTTTCTGTGTAAGCAGAAGGATTAATCCTGTTCTTCTGTGGAAGAGAGTTACATTTTGTTTTCAGATTCTCTAATTTCAGAAATTTCTTAAGGTATATTTATAGATAAACTCTTTGCTTGAAAAAAAGTATTACATAGCAAGTCAAATTTAGTATTCTTCAGTATTTCACACTTTAGAAAATTTAGTTTATTTTTATTTGACTGAATTCATCTTCTGTGTCAAACAACAACTGTCCCAGGAAGAAATATGTCTAGGGATGTGACATCCTCAAGAATATTTATTTAGAATACATAAGATCTCAAAAACATAGCACTGGGTTTAATAATTGTTTGATTTAATTGTTTGATTGAATTCTTACATTCCACATACTTGTGTGCCTATATATCCATTCATGGACGCTACCTCTAATCTCAGAATTAGTGTTTTTATAAAATATTAATGTTAAAATGTACTGCGGAGTCTTTGGTTCAGTTTATATTGCTAGATATTAATTGCTCTTAAAGTCTGAACTTCTTGCTGCATAAAGTTCATCTTTAGAAGGGCTACTATTGTGCAGTGTTGACAGTGCAACATGAAAACTCCTGCTGAGCTTGTCTATACAAATGTTTTGCTATGGCTGAGCATAATGTTCTTTGTTAGCCTACCAAATGAATATAAAAAGGGAATATGAATACATGTAGCACAGAAGTGAAGTGTTTTGAGAGGCCTCTGCCCTGAAAGAAATAAGAACAAAGCAGGGTAGGCTAAGAATCAGCAAGCTGGTTATATTTTTTTTTCTATCTTGGGTGGCTCTGAGATTTGACTGGGTGCCAGCTAACAAATTAGGTCATTGATATGTTACTTTTGTGTATGGAGTAATTCTTGATGTCTTACGGTCTGTCCATACATGCTGGACTAATCTGAATTTGCAACATCCTTCTTTCTCATTTTGGGATTTTGGTGATCAGAAAAAAACCCTGGTGATTCAGTAACAGTTCTCCTCTCTCCCAAAAATATTAAAAATCAAAAGGGAACAGAGGTTGTTGGAAGTTATTTTATTTAAAGCTACCTCCCACGAAAAAGAATAATAAATAAACTCCACAATAAAGACTCTAAATCCTCTTAAGCTCATTATGCTTGGGCTGGAAGAAGATGACATGTTGTCATTTTCTCTGACAAGTAGGTAAAAACTTTTTCAAAGGTTAAAAAAATGTTAACCACAGTGCATTACAATATACATATGTTTATTTCATAAGCCTGCATTCTCTTGGAGTTGAGAGAACTGAGTGCAAAGCAACTATCAAATGCTACTGTTTAGATCAGGTAGTGACTTACATACATTTCACAAAAAAACATTTAGCAGAAAATCGAGCCCATATCCTCTTCCCTTGCTTTTTAGTTTTCAGCATACCCCAGATTTGCCAAATACTGTGTACTGAGGACGTTCACATTTGGTCTCCCTCCTGGATCAGCTCCTTGCTGCAGGCTTCTCAGATTCTCATGTGCTCAACAGATTTTCAGGCCAGCAACTGTAATTCCCTCTGCAATTACTGCTGCACACCACCCAGAGCCTCTGTGAAGCCACCTGGTAGGGAGACAGGCTGTCTCCCACTTTCATCTCTCAATCTTCCTTTCCCACCCCAACTGACCAGCAAAAAGGATGGAGGAGAAGAAGAGGAGGTGCTGGCTGGCACTAGTTGCTTTAGGAAGGTCAATTAAAGGCTGAGAGTGGGGAAAGACAGGACTGAAGGGCTCAGCTGGCTGAACTGTTGTTTAGGGAGCAGGGAACGGAGTAAGAGGAAGCTTTGAGAAATGCAATAGAGGAGGCGGAGGAGGGCTCTGACTGCAGGAGAATCGGGGAAAAGGAACCTCAGGAATGGGAGCTTTGGAAGCATAATCCAAGAAATGCAATTGATGATGATAGCTAGTCATTTAAGGGGAAAGAGATCCTGGCAGAAGGGTAAGGTAAGATCCTAGGATTTTCTTAGATCCTGTTCTGTCAGGAACCTCAATAAAATATTTCAAAGCAGCAAATTTTGCTTGAATGTCACGTAAGCTGCTCGTGCGTATGTTTTGCACAAATTAAAAGATGTGAGGGATATCAAACGGGGACAACAGGACATAGCTTTCCAATGACAAAATTGAAGTAAATTGTACAGTATGAGGCATATTATATTGTGTATAATGGAGTATGCACAATGTATTTCTGTTTTCCTGTTTTTTGTTCGCTTGTTTGTTTGCTTTTTGATTATCCTTTCTGAGCTTTCTGCCATTTAGGTACTGTGATTCTTTGCATTATCCTCTATCTTTCAGATGCACTTTCGCAAGAAGAAAGGTCTTGTCTTCACAGCTAAATAAAGGACCACCAAAGAGAACGCTAAGCACTGGATCCTTTATTGCAACTCAATACATGTATGTGTACACATAAGTATCAGTTAGGGAGTTACAGTCGCTGTAATAGGAGTATTTAGAAGACTGATAAATCAAGCCAATTTTAAATTTTACAGCATGACTTTATTAGACTGATATTCATAAACAAGACAATGCAAATGATTGTCTTTTTCATTATCAATCATTATTATTACATATTAAAAACATAGTCCTTGATAGTTAAAAAAAAGTAGTCCTTAACAGTTATATCCTAAATTAGCTATTGATTGTCCACACTCATTCTCTGACTCTGTTTTGGACTAGCCCAGCTGACTCTCTCCAGAGTCTCCAGAAACTGCCACCTCTAATAGCTCACTTCTAGCCTCCCTATTGTATTAATTCATCTAAACACATTGAGATTTATTGATCTACAGCAAAAAAAAAAAAATAGCGTGATAATTAGCTTACTCACCAGAGGATGGACGTTCTCACTTTCTATCCCTCTTTAAGGGTTGTTTATAAGCAGGATAAAAAACATATATTCACAGCAACAGCAATTTCCGCTTCTGCATATTAGGACTGGATTATAGGTTATTCTCAGAAATAGTAATGCTTTTTTTCATCTGGTTTGGTTTAACTGAATCTTCCTTTCTTGGAAAGTTGAAAAGAGATACTCATCTAGCTTTTTTGGGTTTTTTTGGTTTACTTACTGTTGTTGCTGTTTTGTTGTTTTCTGAAGAGATTATGAGTCACACAAAATGTATTGCCTGGTGTATCATTGTGAAATAGCCTTTTTACCTTCAGTAGCTAAGTCACAATGCAAGCCTGTGCTGTTAGTGCACAAGTAATACAAACATTTCTTCTAATGCTAGGTAAGTATAGTTAGGCCAAAAGGTCTGTGTCAGGAGTCCATACAGGCGTGCTGTGCAGGCTTTTTATAAATGAATAGCAAAGGTATTTTTTGCCATGACATTTGTGCAAATGGAACGAAACAAACCATTAAGGACGCCTCATCTTTCACGTACACTATCTCAGAAGGGTGTGCCACTCTTCTTCTTGCTAAGGCTTTGCATTGTTTCTTCCCTCCAGGGACACAGCTGATATTTATCTCTGTACCTTGCGCTATAGTCAAACAGAAGCTTTATTAATAATGACAATGGCACATCCTTTGCCGCTTCTTCCTGCAATAATTCACTTGGAGCCTTCTCAGATGTTATCTTCATTGTTTTGTAGTGGCTATAAATAAGAGAGTATTTACAATGAATTGTTTCCAAACAATTAATTACTAAACTATGTGCTAAGTTTATACTGTCTTTGTTACACCCAGGCTCAGAACCAGGGTCAGAGACAATTAAATAAGTGCAGTTCTTCACATCTGGGTTATGAGAAATATCTACTCTCCTGTCAGTGCAGACTCATTTCCATTTGCAAAATATGAGGTATCATCCTGGATAAATTTGCCCTGGATACATTTTTTTGGGTAGGAAGACAAGTACTAACACGAACAAGAGCAGAGCTGATTTTTTCATTTGGTAACTATATTTAAATGAGAGTAATAATATTTAATATGCATATCACATATTTTCTTATTTGTAACTCTCAAAGGAGTTTATAGAAGCAGATAGCACTAAACATGAAAAATGGAGACACCAGAGACTAGTTGCCTTATCCAAGTCACATAGCTTCTCAGAAGCAGAGAATGGAAATTAGGGTTCCATGCATTGAGAGAGAAAAGTTGAAGCTCTTGGATATCTATAAGTGATATCGATTTGTCTTGTATCATAATCCTCAACAAAAAATTTAGACATGTGAATAATAGAGATGAATAAATAGAATTAGGTTTAAGATATGTTTTCTTTAAAAGTTTTATTTTCTCTGTTTTTCAGACTGAAGCAGAAATAAAGCCTTCTGAAGACTTCAGAAAGGATCAGATTAGTTTTACCAATTTTATTTGTTTATTCTAGAGTTCATAAATTTAGATGGAACTTACCTAACAACTAAAATTCTCAATGGTACTTTTTTTCTATAACGCAAACAACTATTAGAAATAGTGCTCTGAGAAAACGGAGTATGTTCTGAACTGCTTACTTTCTGTAGCTGTTCCTTTCCGACCAGGCAAGATGGGAAGTATGGTCCACAACAGGGAAACAGTTGAGAATCTTCAGGTGAACTTGAATGGCAAATGTATTTTGTAAAAAGGATTTTTGTCTGTAAAATCATGTGAGTGAAGTGATATTCCTAGTACTGTATCATAGTGAGTTTTCGTGTGATGCTGAGCCAGTGTAAACAAGCCATCCTTTCCGCTGAATGAGGCAGCAGGAACTTAAGTGGTGTTTCTGCTAGAATAAACTATTGTGGTATTGCTACTGAACTACTTTGATTACCTGATTACCAGAGTAGCGTTTTAATTACCACTAAAAGGAGGATACAAGTAAAAGCAGGAAAAGCTTGAAGCTGAGGACCACTGCTGAGTCAGAGTCATAAGAAAAACATGCTGCTAAAGTAATATTTCCCATCACTGTATGCAGATTTGGTGACGTTTAAGCTTTAGTCTTAATGGGACAAAAATAATTCCAAGAACAGTTAGGATGATTTTAGTTTTTTTTTTTTTTTTTTTGAATGGCAAGTTCATATAAACAGGAGGTTGAGGAGAAAGGAGACTCAGGAGCCCAAGCAGTCTCCAAGGAGCTATAGGCAGGAGGAAAAGAAGGGATGGAATTCCCCCAGTTCCACCCTCACTCTCCATCCACAGACCCATATTTTTCTGACCCATATTTTTCTTTTGGCAAGCGCGTAGGCAATGTGAAGTCAGTGGCAAATTCCACTGCAGATGTGGATGCCAAGCGGTGTGTTTCTCACTTGCTCATATGGAAAGGCGAGGTTATCTTTCAGTTAAGCCCTCCAGCACAATCCTGGGGACAGAATTTGGAGCAGGAGGGCTCTAGCAAAATCCAGCGGAGAGCTGAAAGTGTGATGGATTTTGAGTTTGAGACATGTTAAAGTTCATTGGAGTCAGCAGAAAAGCAAACAAAAAATGTCCTTCCGCTTACTGCCGGACATGTGGGATCATGAACCAGGAGAACGTAAAAAAGTTACTAAGACCAGCTTGCTGAGGGAAACAGTTTGGCAACTACACTTAGAATTAGAGACCTGAGGAGGTGGGAACCTGCCATACAAGCGACTCTGATCCATGTGAACTGCAGGGGGTCAGCACTTTACTGGTTTTCTTTTAGATGTCTAGTCATGAGTTTAGTGGACATAAGTATCTGACAAAGTATATGCCCTAAGCCTCAATGCCTACATCAGACTCTTCTTTTGAAAACATTAGCATTATCTGCACTACTTTTAGTTCCCTGAGAAGTATTATTGACTCCACAGCCTCAGCCAGAGTTTATTTAAGACTCCTTGCCACATGAGAAATAGAAATCCAATTTCCTGTTCCAAGAATGAGGAGCAGTGGTTCAAATGCATTAAGTTCTTGTCTAGATTGTATCTCACCAAAAACTTAAGATTAATCATTATTTCTTCCTTACTAAGCACAGAATGTATGCTTGGTGCTCTGTAAGACTTGTGCAAAGACGATACCTACAGCTGATTCCTTTCAGTTTCATTACCTGATCCTTCACAGTCATGCTTTCTTA
Organism: Struthio camelus; assembly: GCF_040807025.1. Taxonomy (NCBI): domain Eukaryota; kingdom Metazoa; phylum Chordata; class Aves; order Struthioniformes; family Struthionidae; genus Struthio; species Struthio camelus. The sequence goes on along the minus strand of NC_090942.1, from coordinate 175,089,601 downwards.
GCCATCTCATTGAAACTTTATTTGAACGAGTAAAAGTTATTTGAAAGAATAACGGTTAATATAGTAAGATCCTAAATATGTATATACACATATATATAAATTGCAATCATCTCAACAGGAGAGAGAGGAGACCTAGATTGACATGGAAATATCTATAAACAAGAAAAATTCCTTAGTTTTGTATTCAATGTGTTCATGGAGGCAGTTGCTGGCTATAAACTTTATACTTTGATTGCTATTTTTGGTTTGTGGAAAGAAAGAGAAATTATATATGTATATATATTTTAGTAGAGTTTGGAAATAATATAAGGTATCTGTAGTCTCATTCAAATCTCAGTAAAGTCAGTAGTGCCTTTCCCATTGACTTAAATTTAATAGGATGTTAATTTAATTTAATTTACTTCTCATTTTCCTGTAATGCATTTTATAATGTGATTTTCAAGAGGCCCCAAATTAATGATGATAAAGCTTTCCCAAATAAGGATGATGCAGTCAATATTCAAATAATATTCATCCCAAGATGTATATTATTACAGTTGATATAGATGTCAGAGCAACAATTCTCAAAGGCTGTTGATATTTCCAATAGTCATTGATATGGCCAGTACGGCTATATTTAAAACATGCTGCTGGAGCTGCCGCCAGTGAGCTCTTTCATTGGCAAAGCTTAAACTCGTTTTCCAAACAGAGGAAGTCATACTAGCAAAAGATTGCCTTGCCATTATAATTCAATAACGATTAAGCACTCCTGTCATTTATATTGTGTGACTCATTCAGTTAGGGCCCTGTCTCACCTCCCACACTACAGCATCTGTAACAGAAGTATTGTCAGTTCAGGCAGTGGGGACAGATCTGCTGATCAGCTGTTGGGGGGGTCCCAGTGCAGGCAAGTAGGGCCCAAGAGAGGAGCATTTATGCTTTCTAAAAGGCCACAGGCTCACAGAAGCTCCACTACAAGCAATTTTTCCCTAACTACAGCCACTCACCATGCACCATCTTCTTTAATGTGACCTCATATACTTATAGCTCAGTAAGAAAAAAATTGGCATGCCTTCTTTTTTATAGATGTAATTAGGCTTCACAGAGATTTAACTAGGGGACTAATAGCTATGCTGACAATGTTTTTCAACAAAGACTAAACTGAAGGTTCACTTTGGAGAAGCAAAGAGTGCATGAAAATCCAAAAGAAATATTCTGAGGATGTGGTAGTCAAGGAGCTAAATGCAAGTAGCAACACTGAAGGAGAGTCCAGCAGAACTTTGTGGTGAGGCTGAAAGGTGGGAAATGTAGCTGCTACGTTGCAATGCTTTGCATGACTGAAATAAAGTATTCAGAAGGCTATACTGCATATGCTTGTGTCACCACTGATGCTTGCTGCAGTTACTTTTTGGTTGTGATGTTGTACAAATAGCAGAGAAGTTAAATGTATATTACTTTAACTCTGAAAACGTGCACATACATTCTACAATATGATGAGAGAGTGAAATGTAAGCCCACTGAAATCTGATATATTAGGCTTATTTCATTGTTGCCATTTCTGTGTAGAGGGTATGAATTTATTTAGGGAAAAGTGCCTAAAAAACCTGTTTTTATGCTGTAATAAGGTGGTAGTGGTGAAACTACTCTGCCTGTGCTTGTAAAGGAATGCTTTGTTTTCAACATCATCAATTGAGGGCATGTCTCTAAAGCACTTTTTTGATCCACTTATTTTTAAGGGGACTGCAACATATGTTTTTCCTCTTCCACTTTTTAATATTTTGGTCTCTGGTGAATCCGCATACAAAAGCTTCCTTCCTTTAGTCGGAGTCCACAAATGAAAGGCTTTTCTTTCTCTGATTGCAGATTAGCCTGCCAAGAAACAAACTCTAACTGGAGAACATCACTTTAATTTATTTATGGGATACAGATGACAAGGAAGTCTGTCCTCTTCTCAGGCTTTTTGGAAAGCTTTGGGCTGACCCAGCCCAGCAGAGTTCATATGGCAAAGGCAAACTGTTCCAGGAACCAAAGCCAATAGTCATTGCAAACCTCTGAACCAAAACATTCCTTTAGTGCTTGAATTTCCCTATAATTTGTGTAGATTCCCTTTTTGTCAATGAAGCTCGCAGTGGATAACTAGCTTAGTGCAATCAGACAAAACAACCGTGCTATTCATTCAGCAATTAGATGATAGCAGTAATGCATGCTTTATGGTTTCCGTTCTTCATTCTTTCCTTTCTTTTAAAGTCCTTGGAGACAAGCTCTGGGATGTTTGGCAAAGAGGAGGCTCTTGCTGAAAAATATCCTGTCTTTTTTTACTTTAGGGTTGCTAATAAGTTCTATTCTCAAAGGCAAAATATCAGACCCACAAAGCAAGAAAAGATCAGCGAGAGAAAAAACAACCCTACAGTCATTTTGTATATGCGAACTTTTACTTTGATCTGTTTAAATGATGGAAGAGGAGGTTATTTTTCTTTTTTGAATCATCAACAGCATATGGCTTAATTCAGAATAAAGTAAGAATATTATGTATGCATATAATTTTAGCAGAGGTAAAGTGAGGTATGCCTGCTCTATAAATGGCTTGAGAGGGGAGTATGGCTAAAAGTAAGAATTTTGCTGTTGTTGCAGAAGATAAATCTTCATGAAAGGGTAGGCTTCAGTGTTTCAGCTCTCAGTCAGGAGTTTCAGCTCTGGCCAAAATCAGTCGTGATTTTTACCCTTCCCTTACCACTGCACACAACTTTTCTGTGTTCAGACAAAAAGGATCCATAAATACGGATAACTCAATGACATTGTTACCAGTTCTATTAACTAAGGGGCAAACTTTAGCTCTGTGCATGCTAGGGAAAACAAACAAACAAACAAACAAACAAAAGACAAATTGTTTTAACTAAGTTAATAAAAACGATATAGTTCAGCAAGTTCTGGTATAGTTGGAACGTAAACGGGTACTTATCTACTAACTGTGCTTTTTCTTCTATTGGCAATGCTTCCCCCTTTCTTTTACAACAGTTCTATCACTCAGACACTGCGTGACCTCAGACAGATCAATTAAATTCCCTGTACTTTAGTTTCTTTATTTAAGGGCTAATCCAAAACCCATTAAAATCAATGTGAACTCCGAGAGATAAATTCTGGCAGATTTAACTACGGTAGTTTAAAGCATTACAACACCCAGATGCCTTTCGTATCTCTTTTCAAGAGATTAATTTCCCAATAACAGGCAAGAAGGGATAGTATGAGAGTCTTGTGCCAGTCTCTGTGGTTTGCAGCACAGAACGGTAGATTAAATTGTGCTGAAGATAGGTGCTCATGGATAAATTGGACAGCAAAATGTGGCAGCTGAGGCACAGATACACACCCTGTTCTGTTGCCCTTTAACATGGACGATGACCTAAGACAGATGGCCAAGCTGAACAGATTGGGCCAAGAACACTTTTAACCAAGAACATGAAAGATCATGGCTAGAGCTTAGAGACTCTGACCTGGACTGTAAGAGAAGGGCTGTAAGAGAAGTAACTGATTTCTGTAAAAAGTTTGGAAATGCTGGTAAAAGTCAATGAATGATAATAAAGTATTATTATTATTTATACATCTTCAAGGAAGAGTGTTCACACTTAATTTTTAAACACCAAAAAAAAAGTGAAAAGAAAAAAAAGAGAAACAGCAATTTGCAGCTGACTGCAAGTACCTTATATTTCTCTTTACACCACCTCATTTAGTTTCCAAATATCCTGTTTTGAAATAACTTTCAGCATAAGGATTGTTACTTTTCTCACACTGGCAATCAGATACGACAGAATGATTATCTGAAAGGACTTCAAACAGAAAGAGAGAAAGACAGACTAATGAGAAGCTAATTGGGCAGTGTGGCATCCTGGTGTGGTTTGTGCTAATCACTAAGTTGAAATATTTTCTTAGTATTGGGATACTCTTTGGAAGTTGGTCTAGTGCCTGTTTAATTGTCCACTGGAGTTCAGTGAGCCCTTGCTCAGGCCCATCGTCACTCCACCTTTCTTAGGTATTTAGCTGAAGTGCTTATGGTTTACAGTCTTGTTGCCTTACGTTACCTGTCTTATCAGTGGTCAAGGACAGGTGTCCAGAGTAGAAACTATCTTTCCCTGTTGAGTACTTGAGGTAGGAGAAAGAAGTATGGGGAACTGGGCTATGGTCTGCTTTTGTTTTATTGGCATCTTAGAGCAGCCTTCTTATTGACAGGCAAATGTGAGTGGTCTTGCCTAGGGAAAAGAGTTCCTTTTGTTTTTCACCCTCAGGTCCAAAGCTGTAAGCTGTTAGGTAAATGCTGAATATTCATTTTTGTCAGACTATTTTAACCAAACATTATCATAAATATAGCAGAGTGCAATATCAATGGTACTAAAATCATGTTTTTTTGCATAGAAGAATAACAGGATAGGGTAGAAAGAAAATAAGCCCATTGGTTTTAAACCTCATCAAAAATAAGAAGGATCACATTAACAGCAAGAATACAAATCACTCACAACTGAAAACCAACAAGTGCTAATGACATCTGGTTGCTAATGATCAAGGTCTGCCTTGCACTAGTGAATAAAAAGCAAAAGATTCAGAAAACTGTTCCTAGCCATTCAGTTGTATACCACTTCTTAACCTCAGAGAAACGAGGAGTTCCAGATACAAATAAGCCTAAGAATTCTCCAATACAGCACCTACACGTGTTTAGTTAGTGTAATCTTTGAAAGATAGCAAAATGCAACTGGAATAGCTGTTTTAGTGGATTAAGGCTATTGGCTAAGGAGGAGAAAAAAAAGCCTGCATTAAAGGAAAAAAGTTTATAACATTATCTTGTGGGAGAAATAAAAATTAAACGTAAAATGATCTCTACACATAGAAGAACAGTGATGGGCAAAATTTGTTATTTATTTTACAGCAGAAACTTTCTTACTGGAAAGAGTATGACATTAGTTGAGTTCCGGCTATAGTAAAACCTAATTGGAAATAAATGTGTGGTTTTACAGGATATGGGCTATCATGCTGCCTTTTAGCTTGATATTTTTTACTTCTGGGACACTGAACGGTTACCAGCAATGCGTCATGAGTAAATTTACTTTATTTGTACTGCTTACTATCATTTGTAGTGTGTCATTATTTGAAGTTTGGTGTAAGTCTCAATTGAAACATTAAACTTTTTATGAACTGGAAATCTTGGAAATCCTTCAGAGGAAGGCTTTTATTTATGATATTGTAGTCAGTGTTTCCATTATATCCCCCTGTTTTCAGGGATTTATAGTTTAGTTGTAAAAATTCATTCTGGATTGAAACTTGGCATGTGGGACTGAACCCGAAGAATGATGCTTTAACCCAATTTGAAAATAAGTGTAGTCACACTTAAACTGCAGGATATAAAAAAGGAATGATTTTTTAGAGGTTCTTTGGAGATTCTTCTGCTGTATTATTATGTTGCACCAAATTATACCATTTTTTATGATTAATTCTGAAATGATAATGTTATATTTCAAACACTCTTTTCATCCCACCCTCCTGCCTCTTCGATTCAAGAACAGAGTGATTACTGTTATATTTACCACAGAAATGTAGTAGGTCTGGGTATTTCTGTAGTCCCTAAGTAACTACTCTACTTTTTTGAGTAGAGTAGTTCACTAGTTTAGTATCTAGTGTAAAGAAAAAAAAATAGGCAGATAGAATGCAAATTGACATTGCCAAAAGCCAACCAATCAACAAAAGAAAACTCAAAACCCCTGAAAAGAAAAGTAGAAAAAAAAAAGTAGAAAGATGAAGACCATCTTAAGTAACTTAGAGCCAGCACAGCTAAAGCATCCTAATTTCTGTAGCAAATAACATTGGAGCGATACCATAGATTTCTCAGTTTTTTCAAGACCTACAGTTTTGTTCCTTGCTCAGAAGATGATATCCTCAACAGTCAGATTCTTGTTTCTCTCTCATAGGAGTGTTACCACAGTAATGATCAAGAAGAAAGACTGTCACTACAAATTCGCTGCTTTCTGGGTTATCTTTAGAGGCTTCATACTGAAGCAATTAAAAAAAATCTACCTCTTTTAGCTTATCTGTTCAAAGGAAAGCACAGTCTGAAAAAAAAAGTGATTTGCCCAGCACTTTCAGTAAATAGCTGTTTTAATGAGAATTTTATCACAGATTTCTCCTGGTTATACTAAGATACAAAATTGAATCTCGGAAGCAAATAAGTAGATCTCTGGAGCTATGTGATTCCTACTTTTACTGAAAGGATTTAAATGATAGCAATAAGACTCTCCCAGAGAACACAAAGCAATCCCAGGCACATCCCTTTAGATATCTACAATCCCATTACGGGGCTGGAAGCACTGTCCTTGTTCATCATCTCTCTTATTTAAACTAAAAAGAAAGTGAATGTGGACCAGGGTTCTAGCAGGTTTGGATCAGGCAGTTCATGACAGATGTAATTTCCTTCTTCTTTGGCCTTGCCATATAGAAGATGATACAGAGGGCATAAAACATTAAAAGCATTAATAACTTTTTGATGATGAAGTTGAGCATTCAATGCTAATTCAACAAAGCCTAACAATGTGTTTAAAGGAAAAAAATCAATATTTTCTAGCACTTTGAATTAACATGCTGCTTAAATACAGGACAACTGAAAAGAACCTGAGAGGAGGAAAGAAGAGGATGATCCCTCAAGTGGTATTGCAGAAAAAAAGACTGAGATACTGGTGGATGCTAAAGGACAGACTGGCATATAGTTTCCCATTTTATGTTGTGTTTTAGTGTCTGAGTGTGATTATACACCAGATGTAGACAAGTGTTCCCCATTTCTTCACTTTCTTGCATATGTTGCTGGTACAGTCAGAACAAATACATGGCACATCTCCTCCCCACCCAGGCAACAGAAGATCACAGATTATTCCATCTTTTAGCTGAACTACTTAAGACTACTATATGCAATTTCTGAAATAGTTTGCTTTTAGCCTTGTATAGCTGATCCAAATGACCATGGAAGTCAGTAAGGTATCTTTCCATTAACATCAGAGGGCTGTGGATAAGATCTTCAGTCTTCCATGTCTTGGACTGTTCAGTAAAGCATGTATTAAATACAATCAAAAAGTTCAGCATTAACAGCTTAGAGTGAGATGTCTGAATTCATAATTAGATATTGAGAAATGATAGCAAAGGCTGAGATAGAACTGTAGAAAATTAAAAGGTAGTTAGAGTACATCTATAGGTAAAGGAGTATGAGAGAGTAAAAATGTGAACAGCAAGAAACAGGAAAGCACTAGTACAATGAGAACAGTAGTCAAGGGGTGGATAGAGTTAGTGAAAAGATTATGTTTAGACTACACAGGGAATAAGGGTTAGTATTTAGCTTGCTTACATTTAGGCTTCTACAGTATACCTATATACTGTGGATACCCAGTCCACATGTGAGCTGGGTATCTAAGTACTCATTATAGTCAATGGACATCTAGTTGAGACAGTCTGTAGGATGAAAGTCGATTGCCTAGACATAGATGTCTAGTGCTGACCTAGAGCTGCCTAGCCAGATAACCAACCCAAGATATCCTGCCTGGCCTCCAGCTCCCATTCCAGAAAGACACAAGTCTCTTGTAAGCACTATTATATCTGCCAACTCTGCCTGCACATCTTGCATACCTAAGGACTGGCATCTCAAAAGCCTCTTGTGGGCAATTGAATTTTGCCATTGAGGAGTGGATAATTATTTAGCCGACCAAAGGTAGTTATACATTTATGGGAAAGAGGAATAGATCTCTAGGCTCCACTGGGTGTATTGACTAGTGGCATGATTCATTTGGATAAATACAGGTGTCTAGTTACTTTTTGAGAATCCCTCTGGTATCTGAAAAGAACTAGGGCAGTGCGGGGAATCTGTTTTAGGTAGAATGTACTGGGACTATGGAAACAAAGGAAAACAGAGTAAAATATCTCCTGCCTTTACTGAAAGCGTGTTATGTGAATAAATCAAAAATCTTTTTGATATGATGATTAGTCTCATAAATAAATGAATATGGTGTATAATCTGTCTCAAAATAGTAAAGTATCTGCTACTATAAATTATTTGTCAAAGAAAGTCAAGATTAGTCTAGGAATTAGAATTTGGGAAGGGACCAGTTAAAGAAGAAATTAAATATGTAGTCCTGAGTAGGGAAAATTATTCTTCAGGGAGTTTCCTAGAGAAATTCAACAGAGATCGCTCTTGAGACTAATCTTATTTAATAACATAACTGGTGTTTTCTGGTAGTGAAATGTGTGTTATACAAGTCGGGAGGCACTGGCAGTACAGGATGAAGGCAGAACTGGCAGATCTACAAACCTGGAGAAGGAGGATTCTAAGAATTTCTGTTATAATCTTCAGGGATCTTAATAATGCCTAAGAAGGGAAGACAGGATATGTTAATTAACCACAGCAGTGTGAGACACTATTGAAAAAAGCGGATGACTTGCGGAATACATCAGAGGTGCCAAGAGTCACACAACTCTGATGAGACCTCCTTTGTGTTACATACAGTTTTATCTATCCATATGTTAAAAAATATATTACACTGAAGGAATGATGGAGAAGGAAAAATAGGATGACTGGGGAAATGGAGACTCTGTATTCTGAGAGGAAATTGAATGAGCATGATATTTAACTAAGTAAAATGAAGACTGAGATGAGGATATGATTGCTGTCTCTGAATGTATTAGACAACTAACACCAGAAAAGGAAATAGTTATGTTAAGAAACAATGTTGGCATAAAAACTAACTGGATGTAAAAAGGCCAGGAACATGTTATTCCTGGAAATGAGGAGATAGATTTAACCACTGGAATAGTGAGGTTCCAAAACAGATTAGAGTGGTTAAAACAAACAAACTCATTTTAAAATGCTACTTAATAAGTTTATGAGGGAGATTCTTGTGATATGGCTGTCTGTAACAGTAGGATAACTAAACTCGATGAGCTACAAGGCCCTTTTCTGTCTTAAGTAAATGGCCTGATTTTACAAAACTTCTGAGTGCTTGCAGCTTCCATTGTTAGGCCTCTCTTGGTGTCCCTCATTTCCTTGTGACGCTCTCAGAAGTCAAAATTGGATTGCTGGCAGTATTTAGTAAATTACAGTATTGCATTATGATGTTAGGAAGAGTACATTTTAGGTCTACGACAAAGTGAATTGGCAACCAGTTATATTACCACTGTGAGGTACTTGATTAAATTACGGTTATGGTTGCTAGCCCGAGTATCCCACTATTGCCAGCCACAGAAAGCATGGAAACAATCAATTAAACCATTTGTATATCACCTAAATTCCATTAATACACTCCTTTTCTCAGCCTTAGTGACTCAGTTTCACCCTGTCATAGTGCAAGTCTCTACTCTGCATCTCAGGGAGGCAGTGGATAGCTTTACTTCCACCATGTTTCAAACATATACACATGCATTTTAGAGGTTATTAGAGGTTCAGTGTGGCTTTCATGAATGACACAGTACGTAGTTTAATATTTACATATATGAATGAAGCATAGTATTGGCTTCTAAGTGGAAGCTAAAATGTGGGTTTTGTAGTGTTTGATTGAGATTGTGTGATCTTGGTTAATAGTTGTCTTAAATTTAGCATTAGTTTTCGTGGTGAATTAACGAAATCTGCCCATGACTGTGCATTTGGTCTGTTACACTTATGATGTAAGTTGAGACCTCACAATAATTGTTCAGGATGAAGGTGAAGATATAGGAGTTCCTTGTGGTGTAAAGGAATAGTGGAAACTGGGAGGAGGAGGAGTCAATAGAGAATGACTGAAACCTCTGCTTTTTATTTTTTATATTTTCTGTTGGTGGGATATGCAATCTGGAAAGTTAATGCAAAATTAATGAAGTTCATGGACTGCAGTTCCACCCAGAGAGATAGTTATTTGTATTGACACGTATCATTTCCTCTATGCCCCCTGGCTTTTTCTTGTGGTTTTTTCTTTGTTTTCTTTTTTCTTCTCTCTGTACTTGTGCTTTCAGGAATAAACTATATATTTTTAGCCAGGTCTGTGAGATCTGATCTACTAAAATAATCAGTATTCATCCTGTAATATTAGTTTTGGTCTGCCAAACATTTTTTATATCACTGGGCAAAAAGAAGAGTGTGGGCTGAAAGTTTTCGACATAGATTTAGTATACCGTAAAAGCTTGCTCAGGCCACTCTTCTGGTCCTGCATAGGCCTGCCTACACGGAAATGGAGTTCTAACAGCTTCTGCCCGGTTTTAATGCAAGATCAGCTAAGCAGGTGTTGCTACCTTTTGCTGCATTTTAAGGTTGCAATTTATAAAACCAGAAGCAGCAATGTATCGCTTGGGGTTTGGTGTCAAAGGCAGCTGAAGTGAAACTAAGTCACTACGTAATACCTATTCACACTTTGATTCCCTATGTTCCCAGCAAAAATGAGCTGCTGGGGCCTTGTCTGTTAAGATGTACACTTAGAATCATCTTTGTTTTTTTCTCCTTTCTATCTAAGCCCTTTTTTTATTATTCCAAGTTGCTAGCCAAAATAGAAAAATTAAATTAACTATTATAAAACTATAATTTCTCTCTCTCTCTCTCTTTCTCTTTTTTTAAGTGCATTTTGGCAGCCTTGCTGGCTCCAGTTTTACTTATCTTTCTTTCTTTTTCTCTTTAGTGGATTCATTTCTAGGAGTACTGGGTTTCTGTCTGTCTTTCAGGCTATGTCTATGCAACCAAGTAAAAGAGTCTATGGACTTACTGCTGGACCCAGTGACACCAAACAGTTCACATTCACACTGCTGAAATCCCCTTCTAAAGGAGATTTCTCTTAGGGTTAGTTGTACAGAGGTTGTGAGTGAGCTAACCCGCAGCTAATATCATACGAATAATCAGAGTTCAGTACCTGAGTCATTCCCTGACCCTTTTTTATTCAACAGGTCAGTTATACCCTTTGGCAATGCCTAGACTATTAAATAATGTGAACTAAGGCCCGTTTTCTGGACCTGGGCATGTGGCATGGCACAATTTGTGCCCATGAAGCTAAACAGTCTTTTACCTCAGTAAATGCTGGCTTCATCTCTCCTAGCAGCTGTGAACAATCTACGGCTTTTGCTATCCTTAAACTATGCCTAGGATTGTCTGAGAGACTGGTATTTAGCAGAGACCAAAACTGTACCAGAGGATGTAATTAATAACAATTAAATAGCTTGACTGTGGGATGGTGCTTGCGCCCATGTCCGGGCCCTCTTAATTTTACTGTCACATATAGTAAATAGCCTTAGGGTCCGCTCCAAGTTCAGCTCTGCTGAAGGACATCGGTCCTTTCTATCCTCCCAAATTTGGTGTCTTTTGCCATGTCTGTATGCCACTCTCTCTCACACGCTTGGCCCATAGTCCAAGACCCATTTTCTCTGCGCCTGTATTTGTAAGTATAAAGACTTCTATTACCCCTCTGAAACTATTTCTCTATTACTGTTCTCCATGTCTAGCACAAGTTTTTTAGCTCTCCTCCTAATTACACCCCTCCAGTGAGCTTTTTCTGCTCTCATCCTCATCTACCTCCTTTTTCTTAGTCATTTTCCCCCAGCTTTTTTCTCAGTTTTCCACCAATCTGGCTGTTCATTAGATCTGTCTCCTCTTTTCTTTGCTTGCCTTGCTTAATTCTTTTGCCTTGCTTCCAGTCCCACATGAAATCCCTGTCCTTTTCCTTGCATTTTACACTACACTATACCCCATTCCAGGCTTTTTGGCAAACCTGTTCTCCCACTCTGTGGCCTGGCTGATGTGCAGCTGGGTGTCCATGAAGAAAACCAGACTGCTCTGGCTGCCGGTGTCCATGTTACCAGTGCCCAGGTTTTCCAGTGTCATTTCCAGAGGCCACATCTAAGATGGAAGGAAGAAATAGTTCTGGTGAAAGCTCAAGTCTTCCAGTGTAAGCACTTAAAGGTGCTTGAACTTCTTCAGGAAAATGTCACCGGTGTTTTTTTCAACGTTGCTAAACACCAGATTTTCTTTAACCTCATTCTCAGAAACAGCTGCACCATATTGGATGAAACTTCCTGAAATATTTGTGCCTGAGGCAGACACCTGGCATGGAAATTTTCAGTCCAAACAGTTAAGGTTTGGCAAAGTGATATGCAGCTGAAAACAAGCCTTGTAATGGGAAGTGTTGGGCAACTTTAATAACAAGTAAAATTATCAGCCTCACCCCAACACCAGTCCTTACTAATGTGCCAAGCTCTATGATAAAATACTTTGTTCAAATGAATGATGTCCTTACATATCAAAACACCAAAAATAACTTGGAACATAGTCTTCTTCCAGATACAACAAGCGTTTTCTACTTATGACTTAGTGATATAAAGAGGACAAAGTAGATTAATAACAAAACATAAGATGTAATCTTCAGTTTGTATCTGTTAGAGAGAAAAAGAGTGAAGTGTACTGGCAAAGTATATAATACCTTTGCTGCTTAGATCTTATGTGTTTGAGTCATTCAAAAGTCAGATGGTTTATTGTCCCCAAACACACTCTAAACTATTAGTTGGAGAATCACTTAGACATTTAGATGGCAAATGTAAGTCCTGAAGACAATATCACAATTTATTTATACTTCAGCAAGTCACCCAAAATATTTAACAACTACTTTTTCATTCAGCTTTTTCTTCCAGTACAAGAACTTCATTTCCTCCTCCATTCGTTCTCCTGTCTCTAAAATAAAGCCCTGTCGTGGTAGTCACGTTGTTCTTTAATCAAGTTAAATCTGTAAATATGAAGATGTGTAATAAAATTTAATCTGCTTTCTCTATGTACAAATGCTATATCTTTTTTTAATAGTATTTTTCATATAGACTTTTGTATGACTTAAAGGACTTTACCAATTTAAATAATATACATTTAGCTGGGGAGAAAGAAGTGAAGAAAAAATTCAAAGGAAAAGGAAGGTCTCATTAACTTAACAGTGATGCTTCATAGCCAGTTTGCATTTTGAAATTTTTTGGGAATCATATTAAGACTGCCTAAATTCTGTCTAGTATGGGACTTTGGGGGATTTAAGACACCTAAATATCAGAATATTTCATATTGTCTTTTCATAAGCAGTATATAAGCACGAGAGACAACTAAAAACAGCACCTTTGCTCTGGAGGAAGAAGCACAGTAGGGCCTATGTCTGTGAGAGAAAGTGTAAATCAGGTGCCAAATGATTCGTGTATGTATGATGAAGAGTTTACACTTTATCTAAGTCACAGAAGAGGCTTCATCTGTTAGGTACAATTATACCTACTTCATTCAGACAGCACCGAGTTCAGGTAGGATAACAGGTGTTGAGAAAGATGAGAACTAAGAAATAGCTTGACCCTGTAGCCTGGTATAAGGAAGAAAGGAGAATTTGGCTCTTAGATTAGTATTGACCTGGGTCCTGGCTTATGTATTTTTCTACTGGATAAAATGCACAAGCTGCATGGGAAGCAGGGGTCCTGATCTCCCTCCTCCTCCGGGAATGGTCTTACCACTAGCCTCCAGCACAAAAGGAGAGAACTAGGGCTGCCTCTGTCATTCACAGAATATTTCTATTATAACATGCTTGGAAATGGAAGGACAGTGGTAATTCAAATTATGTTAAGGCCAAAGCTTGATTCCTAGATTAAGACTCCCAAATACTTCTTTTAGTTCAGGGCACAACCTGTATCTCAGAAGGCTGCAACAATTGCTTCCACTACCTGCAAATCCCTGGTGTTTCTGGTGGTAATGAAATGATGCCTCCAGAGCAGCCTCTGAGATGGTATGCCTCTCAGTCCGTCCTAGTGTGTTGTAGGCTAAATCACTGCCTAGACCTTTGTAGACTAGTAACCTCCTTAGGTAAAATATATGTGTACTGTCTATATCATTTAAATCTAATTAATATTGATAATATTTTATTTTTATTTCCACCAAAGTCTTATTGTATTTACAGCCTGCAGATATATTAAGTTCAGTAATAAGACACCAATAAAGATGCTGAATCAGAAAGCTAACTTCTGTAAATTTTAAGATTTTCTTCAATACACAAAATGCTGCTTGGTGCCTATTAGGACAATTCTGAAGTGCATTTATCCTTTGCAGAAATCACTTGTAGAGAAAAAGTATTTATATTAACTCTCCTCCTTGTTAGCATGCAGCAGCTATATTATGATATTTCACAGAATCACAGAATCACAGAATCGTTTAGGTTGGATGGGACCTCTGGAGATCATCTAGTCCAACCTCCCTGCTCAAGCAGGGTCCTCTAGAGCATATTGCCCAGGATCACATCCAGACGGGTTTTGAATATCTCCAGCGAAGGAGACTCCACTACCTCTCTGGGCAACCTGTTCCAATGCTCAGTCACCCTCACAGTGAAGAAGTTTTTTCTCAGGTTCAGATTTCACTATAAAAATATACAGAATTAAGAATAATATAGAAACCATGCCTGTGTCAGATCAAGGAACTCATTAACAAAAGGTATGTGTAACTAAAAGCACACCAGTGCTTCTAATCTTTTTGAAACACTATCACTTGCAAACAACTTTTTAAAAAGTCCAGGAAGCATCAAGCAATTGGCAACATAGAAGCAGATAAGTGTGGCGAAGGGAGAAAATACAGTTTGTGAGAGCACTGGCTCATGGGAAGGAGAACCCATCCCAGATACATGCCACCAGAGAGAGCGAGAGAGAAGTACTTGGAATTAGTGAACAGATTTGCCCTGACACTATACAGTGAGAGCATGGAGGAAGAACGTATTATTTCTTGAGGACTGGACAAGTCTTTGAAAAATGAACTGTGGGACATGCATAGCCCTTAGTACCATATGAAAGTAGCACAGGAGCTTGTTCAAGGTTTCCTATTGGAATATTTGTTAGACAGCAGGAGGAGATATCTTCCCCACTGCTGGGATGTGCAGGCAGAACTGCACAATATCCTAAGAACACACCAGGTTAGACACCTAGAGACTTACTAGGATGTTTTTACAGCCTTTTTACAATTCTCATGATATATGTTAAATTCAGACAGCATAGACTGACTCTACCCTTCAATTCAACAGATTTGGTAAGTATAAATAGCTGTCTCTAATGGCATGCCTACAACATGCAACTCTGCAAACGTGACTTGGGGCCTCATTACTGTGTCTCCACTTTTGACATTTATAGTTAAATGATGTTGTTGATTCCTGCAAGAGACACTACAATTTCTCTAATTAAAGGAGAAAAAAAAACACAATCTTCTTTTTCCTTCCCAGATTGTTCCCATTTACTGCAAATAAGCATGAGTTCCTGCCTGGAAGCGCTATCTGCAAACTGCAGTCAGATGTAAGAGAAGCCTAATCAAGCTTGGGAACCAGGCCTTAATTAGACTGCTTGGAAAACAGAGCAGAAGAGCAAATGAAAATTATTAACCATCACTCATGATTCCTGTTTCTAATTTTAAAGAGGAAATCATGCATTAATCAAACCCTAGCCCTAAGCTCAGAGGCACGTTTTAGAAATATCCTGAAACAACAAGAGGAAATCTTTCCAGTGTTTAGAGAAAACAACCCTCGATCAGCTAGTATGTGTAGCACAATATATTTTGACATGAAATAAGCTATGTTGCAGTATGCTTAGCTTTTGCTGGCTCCAAGAAAAACAAAACTAGTACCAACTAAAATGAAGGCACATGACAACAATTGGGGTTAAGCCTGGGTTTTGCTAAAGGAAAACAGAAACGTACAGTATGTTGTTTTCGGAGAGTAAAGGAAGGACATGGAAGGATAGAAGTAAGAAGAAAAATAATGTAACTATTATTGTGTGCTTTGGTTGTAACACAGAAAAATATTTAATAACAATAATTTCTGATAAAAATAACTGAACAAACAGGAGCACAGCCTCTAAGTATCAACTAGAGATCACTTGAGATCATGTAGGAGGATTTATCAGAACTTACTGGATGGTTTCTGTTATATGTGGACTACAAAGGTAATTTTCTATTTTTTGGAAAACTAATATGAACTTTCTGGCTGTGATTCAGATAAACTAATGTTTTCTGGTGGATTTGATTCGAAGTCTAATTTTCTTGGAACTCTCAGGAACAGGAGAGAAAATGGGCTCTTGACCTATATTAAACATTGTACCCATTCTTGTGGAAACATCACATTACGAAGAATGCTCACTTTTCAAATATCCAAGCTTCTCCCTTTGAATTACAAAGAACGATTTCTAGAGCATGCCAGTTTTCCACTTAACTCACTAAGTATTGACCACTCCTGCCTGTTTAGAGTGCAATGGCCTGAAGTTATATATCTAAAGATGTTAAGATGGCATACGTGCTTGTGTTACTATCATGACTTGCAGACCACAGTTATTTTTTTGAGAGTAGATGTTAAAATAATGACAAAGAAGAAAAGTACAGTGGTTTTTCATCTACCGCTCCATATAGCAATGTGTTATTAGAATGAAACGATGTAGTTCAGAATCAAAATTTGAAACTCAACAGAGCATTAGGTCTGGAGGAAAGCCAGGGGACAGGTAAGGAGTTAGAAAATCTTGAATTTTAATGATGCTTTTCCCACGAGTTATTTTGAAGTCTTAATGAGCAATTTCACTGTTCAGTTCAATAAAGACAACTGCCTAAACAAAATGAGGGTTTTGTATTCCAGTTTGGTGGCATCTCCTTGTACACTATAATACCAAATTAAGGTTTTTTTTAATTGAAAAGTGACTGGTCCTTGAAGATGCTAATTTTCTTCAGTTACCTTGGCTGAAGCTTCCATTGTTTTTTTCTGATTCCTAGTGTGCAAACCACTTGAGTAACACCCTGGCTGCTAGAATTCAGTTGCAATACTTCTACGTAGTTCAGTATGACGGGATTTAAGTTCTTGATTTCTGTGAATGACTAAGGACAAGACAGAGCGTGCCTAGTCTAAAAACTAGGGCAATTGCCTTAGTGGTGAAAGATGTAGGTTTAAATCCACTTAGGCTGAACCCAGATTTCCCATCTGCTGTGCAAATGCTGTAAACACTATACTGTTGTGCAAAAAGGTAGTTGATAGGATTATACTGTTTTGTAACAAAGTGATTGAAGCTTTTTTCCTTCATATTAAACTCCAAATTGCCTGAATGCATGTTCTCACAGCACTTGAGTTTGGTCATGTCTCTGGTTAGGTTATGCTCAGCATGAGCACTGGTAGTGGGAAGGAGCCTTGCAATACAGAATAGCACAATTCTTATGACTTTAAGCTCCTAGAGAGCTTTCAGTGCACACAATCTGAAGTAAGATAATATCTTTTTAATATCTGTAGTGCTTTCGTTTTACCTATACTGTGTAAAGTGACCAGCATCAATGGTTTTGTTGTGGCTACTTAATTTTCACTATTTTTTCACATGTTTTCCCTGATAGTCAGCTTTCTACCTCAAATTTTCAATTTTTATCACAGCAATTTTATTTTACCTTTTGGATCAAAGTGATAATGGTACTATAACAGCAGAGTTTGCTGATTTCTGCCTTGTTTTCATAGTCATGAGTGAGCCTTGCCAAGTTTTCCTTTCAGGTTAATCTACTATTCTGGGGACCACTACTATGTGATTTCTTGTAATAATTAATTTTCTCTGCCTTCTTATTCTATACTTCCAGCTATCCATCAGGGCTTTAGGGCTATCAACACTCAGAATCCCAAAGTGGAAATGAGCCTGTCACTCTTCATTCCACATTTATGTACCAATGTTAACAGCGTGGTAGGAATCCAGATTTGATTTGATTTTGTGCAAGTCTGAGAACCACTTAACTATTTATATAGTAAATTTAGTTTCTCTTAGCTTACCTTAATTAAATTACATACTTATGTGTCACAGTAGTGCTTCAGATCTTCTTCCTTTCTTTTGTTTACATCTTATTTGTCGTCTTTATCCTTTTTAGTCTTTACAGGTCTCCTGTTGTTATTGTAACTATGTGCTTTTGCGTAGCCATTACAAAGTTCTAGGTGCTTTCCAAATATTAAAAAAAGAAAGGAAGAGAAAAGGAAAAGCAAAAATCAACAAATTTTTGGCTATTGTAATCATGTCCTTGCGGGTCTATCTCAATGCACTCTCTATGTGAAATCTGCCCCAAAACACAAGGCTTGTCTGATTAATAGCTGCATGTGTTTTTCCAACTGACTTGACTGCTGAAGAACTCCAATGACTCTCTGTTTGTGTATTTTAGCTAAGGCTGGTTCTAGCGCTTGGGACTCTGCACACTGGAACAACTTATTCTTTAGATTTGTTTTCGCTTTATATCTATCTGAAATTTTTACTTCCCTCCTTTCCAGTTTTTGCTCTGTATTTGCTGATTCCAAATGCTGTTTCTGTTCTGCTGTTCTCCCGTTTGGTAGCCTTCCCCCTGTAGATTCTCCCAGTTGAGTAATGGTATCATTTCAAAACAAAGCAAAAAGATATTTATATACTTCACTTATTCTTCTGAATTTTTGTTACTGTTCTTATTTGATGTGACTATTGTGTTGTTATGCTGGCTCAGCTGCAATCATAAGCACTAAAAATATTTTCCTTTTTAATTCCACAGCAATGCTAGGCCCTAGAAGAGAGAGTTAACAAGGCAAATTTGTGTTTCGAGAGGGACCTTAGTTTGGAGCTCCTGCAGCTCTGCACAAAGTGTCTGTGAAGCAGGTATAAATATATTTTCCACAAATAAGACTTAGTTTCTCACACATACTTAGAAGTTATCACTTCTTGTGATCGCTAAGCCTGACTTCTTTGGCTTTGTGTCCTCAGTATAGTCAGCTCTTTCAGGCTGCATCCACACTTCTTTTCTGTTGTATGTTCTGGTGCAGTCTGGAGTCCTGATATAGCAATCATCCAGTTTGTCCTCAGGTTAGAAATTGCTCTTGCTCCCGTCTAGGCTGCGAGCACAGTCTTCCTTCACAACGAAGCTGGGATGTGGAGATTGTACATACCCACACTTTTCCCCAGTGTGGAGTCTTGCCACAGCTACATCGTGCAGTCTGATCTGGGGACTGGTAAGTGTTCCTGGCTAATCATGATACAGCTTCTAACAGTAGTTACTCATACAGTAATGAAACCTGGTGCTTGATTGTACTGAAATCATACAAGATGAGCTTTGGAAAGTGATTATTAGATTTTTCTTGAGAGGAAATAGCAAAATGTATTTTGGAGCAGAGAAATGTATAAATAATTTCTGTGAAGTGATAAGAGTTCAAGGAGGCTGTTTTAGCACTGCAGGGGTATACATTATTATCAGAAGTTTTGTTGTGTTCAGTGATCATAAGGCAAGGAGGAAAGAATCGTTAAATTTTTGTCCTTATTAAACTACCGAGTGGTTCATGCTCTCTAATGCACTTTTCTGACAGTTGAGGTAAAGCTGATTATCGAGCTATAACTAGCCACTGAGACTTTGTCTACCTGCAAAGTTAAAAATAGCTTGGGATTTTTCCCTAGCCAATGTCAATGGCTTATATTCACATTGCTCAGGGCTATGCCCCACTGTAGAAGATATATCTCAGAGGGAGCTTGTTGGAATGGTCCAAAACAGAGGGAGGACAAGCTAATAATTAAGCAAGGCGAGCAGTGAGAGGTTCAATATTTGAGATTGCTCTCTAGCCTGGTTTTATTTAGCAATATAGACATAGACATAGAGATGTGGCTTTTTCCTTCACATCTACCATGCTTTCAAGCTATATTTAGTTCTGCTGCATGGAAAACTGGTTCTAGGAAGCTGATCCTAAAGCGTAGAGTGCATTAGAGACAGAGGGTCTGAGATTTTTACAAATTAACTGGTGAAACCTCAAGAGCTGAAAGCTAACCTGAGATGTATCAGGGTTGGCTTCATTGCTCTGTTGCGGATTTTCTACCTCACCTAGAGCAAGTCAGCTTCTGAAAAAAGATTTCCTCATCAGTATAATGACTATGGCACTACTTCCATATCAGATAGTGGTATGAAGTTCTGTCCTGCTCTGGGAATGAGGGTCCTATAAGTTTTTTAGGTAGAATGACAGGTTAGAAGCTCTTGCAAAATGGAGATCTCCAGAGCTGATTCAGAGTATCTCTGAAGTGTAGCAGGCAGGGCTACTTCACAGTACAGATCCAAGCTGATTCTTAGAAAGAGGATTTAGGCAATAAGGAGAAGACCTTATAGAAAGAAATGGAAGAAGTAGTGCTTCAGGTATGAACTTTTTGGTTTGCTTGTTTCAGAATGAAGGAAATTGTGGTCTTCAAGTACACTCCTTTTCTATCTACCTGCTGAGGATATATCTCCTTCTTATTTTGCATTTAACTTATGCTTATAAATCATCATAACATAAGACAAAATCAACAGATAGCAAAAAGTGTAATAAAGTAATCAAGAGCTTAAATATAAAATGAATGGAGGAATTTATGAGAAAGAATGCTGGAAACTTCATTTGAGCATTTGCACACAGAGGAAGAAAATTTTACATTTTCTCCCTGCTCCTCCATTCATTATGCTTTTTCCTGTGTTTCCAAACAGTGCTTGACAGTGCTGAAGCTTCAGTTGATGATGGCGTTTGCAAAACAGTCAGTAGAAGTGCTTAGAGGGTTGCCTTGCGTATGGCAAGCTGCACTCCTGGTGCGGACTGCTCTGCTTCAGGGGCTACTAGGTCTGTTTCAGTGATGATATTGACAGGCCAGCTAGGCAGACTGCTTTGATCTAGCTTTTATGTTGCTTTACCATAATACAAGTCGACTTTATTGGACCAATTAAAATTACAGTCCTCTCTTATTATCTCCGTAGGGTACAGCAGAGATGCAGCAATGTTAAGTTAAGCATTTCCACTTATAATGATTTTACAAAGTCTTGTTTTATGTCCCAAACCTGAATTTATAAAGGGTAATTTACTATTGACCTTGCATGTCATTTGTGTAAGAAATGTTTTAAAGTCAAGGATTAAAGAGGCATTAGTCAGATATATGTCATGTTACATTAAGCTCTGTTTGCAACCTTGGTTACAAATGTATTTTAGTTGGTCATATTTCAATAAAATTATATTTTTCTTTTCTCTTTTATAATCTCTTATGATATTCTATTAAAATGGGGTTTTGCTCAAGGCAGTCCAGTCAGAAAGGACCAGATTTCCATATATGACATTTAGAAAAGATTGAAGTGAAGATAAGCTTAGAGGTGATTTCATAACTGTCTTTAAGGCATAAAAGGGGTGATATCGCCCTCTTTACTACGCCAATATTACAATATTCCTTGGCGGGCAATCAACTATATCATATTAATTATATAAGATTAATTATTATTATTTTTGATGCTGATATTATTTTCAACAAGATCAGCTCATGCTGTTCCACCAAGTGAAGAATAAAGCTGGAATAAGGAATGTAACTAACTGAACTGTTCCCTCCTTCTGGGCACAGCAGAATTTCAAATGGACTTAAGCTGCTCGTGCAGCAGCAGATCCTCAGATTTTTTCTTGAATATGAGCATCAGTTCTGATGAAGTTCTTACTGACATTGGTGAAAACAGTCCTGGTTTCTAGCAGCGACTTAAAGTATGAATGTAATCGTCTGTCTTGGCTTACCAATATTATTTAAAAAAAAAAGTATATTCCTCCATTATTGCCTCCATGTTTCTAAAGCTTCATTTACAGAGGAGGAAATTGCCCAATCAAGGACACGTAACACAAAAAAGCTGTGTTCATTAAAAGCAGTGGGATAACTGCCTTGAGACTTTTTATACCTTTTAATTCTTCACAGGAGTCTCTTTATTTCTTAATGTGAATGTCCCTTACCAATCTGTATAAGCGTAAATCCCAAACATTGTCTCTCATTTACCTGTCTCTAAGCATTATTTAGGGCCTTATTAATCATCAGAGGTTACAACTGTACTAGTAAATTAAGTGGCAACAAGGAATTTTCTTAGGCACTGGAGTGTCTTTTACATTGTTAGAGCACTCGCTGTCATAGTTTTGGCCAGGGCAGCTCTCACATTTCCCAGGCACAGGGCTGGGTACTGGCAAAGGTCAGGGACCTTTCCCAGCTGGCATTCTGGCTGTGGCCATGATGTTTCAGAAGGCAGTTCCACACCAGCTGACCCCAGGTCTAGAGCATGTTTCCAGGCATATTTAATTAGTGATATAGATGTGGGAGTTGACCAAATAATTTTGTTATAGCCTGTTGGGCAACTCTGCTCTAGATTTATATCCGGCTCGTAGTTTTAGGACTTTGGAAGCTTTGTATTTGTGGGAATAGCAAACTCACTGGAGGAGAGATTTGTATATGAGAGGTTTATGAAAGGTTATTCTTATCTGAAAGGATCTCTTTATATAATAGGGAGTCTCAAAAAGCCAGACGAGTTAGTTCTGAAGGATTTTATGTTGCATTATTTCTCTGAGATACTCAGCAGAAACAAAGATGCAAAGAAGTATGACCTTTTCATTGTCCTCATTAAGTCTGTTTATGAAAACAAAGAATGGAGATTTTTTCTTTACTAATTTTTCCCAGAGGAACTCTAAAGGGACTGCTCAGCAGATTTGGTCCATAAGTACATGATACATTTGCAGCATAGTAAAAATTATAGATAGTCTGCTTTATTTGCAACAAGAGAAGCTAAAATAGACTATGCACAGGTAGTATCTTAAGAACTACAGAAGCTTTGAAAGAAATGTTGTTTTCATATATAATTTTATAACTTTTAACAGTCTTTTGTCGTTCTATGAAATCACAGCCTTGTTACTTTCTAATTATGCCCATTTGTTAATCATTGAACGTTGTTATGGCCCCTCATCCATTTATACTATCCTGCCTTGTTTACTTTAGAGGGACGGTCTTGTGGTTGCTGAATTGGCTAGGAAACAGTGAGGAAGGAAGATCTAGATGCTGTCTAACTGATGCTAAAAGGCAGGCTAGTGCAGGCCAGAAGCTCTTGTTAAAAGGGTCTTCTTTGTATGTTCAGTTGTCATCTTTAAATTTACAATAACGGAGTCAGGTACCAATATGCTAACTTCTATAACGTTCTGTTGAAAAATCAGTTACTTATTTTTCAACTGTTTTTCAGAGAAGCTAAACTTGTGTGAAATTTGCAGAAAGCAAAAATGGAATGGTCCTCAAAACTGAGGTTACCTTTTATTTACTTATGTGTCATTTAGGCCTGTATATTTTTGTTCATTTCATTTCTTACAAAACCTTCAAAATGCATGCCAGTTTGGTAGACAACGAACAGTTATAAAAGTTCATTTTGTGGAAGGAAGGGGGAGGCTGTACCAATGCATTTTAAAAAGACTAGGGTAGTTTGTGTCTCGATAGTATAATTTTTATTCTTTAGAGACAAGAGCGGTAATTTCAGAATGACTAATCTCTAATCTCTGTTATACTAAAGCTTTGTCCAAATTCAGATTAAACTTTTGTTCTGTTATGGAAGATATCTCTCATGAAATTGGCATTCATTAGCTGCATGTAACAAGAGCACCAAGCGCATGAGTATCTGTTCATTTCCTTCTGTGAAAAGGCTATCTTGACCAGAATTTTGTGTGGAAGTGATAGTCTAAAAGGCAGCAAAAGGATTTTTGCAAGCAAGATGGCTTCTGCAAATCATGGTTTTTATGCAGTCCGTGATAATCCAACATACTGATCCTTACCTATTTTCCTTTTAAACATTCACATCACTCTATTCCCTCTTCCTTAATAATTCTTATACGAAAATAAACACTGCAAGCAATTTAGATTCCATGCTACAGTTCAAAAAATTTTATTTAAAAAGTTCAAGAGAGGAAGAAGCATTTTTCATTATAAATACCAGTGCAATGTGTATGTGTCTATTGGGTGATATCTCAGTAAGGATTAATCTAACCTATCTTTAGTTATCTCAGTGTCTTTGATTTTGAAGGAAATACCTCAAGAAGGATGTGGGATTCCATTGATGAATAAAGAGTTTGATGAAGTCAAGAACATTTTGGCTAATTCACAGTATGCTCTTGGCAAGCAGTAGGACTTGGCCATTAAAGCATTAAAGAGCTGTTCTACCATGATCAGTTCTGAGAATTCTGGCTTCACCCAGTTGGGTCTTTGTTCCAATAATAAGGAAATGAATGAATAACAGAGACTCAAAGAAAAGTTTTTATTAGGAACATAACAATGTGTGACTTACACCATCATTTACTTCACTTACAAAGTTGGTCAATATCGTAAAAATTACCTAAGTAGCAAGAATTTTTGTGCAAGCTGTTGTTTTAATGTGAATTCTGTATTATGGAACAATGTTGCCTGGAAGTAGGAGGAGTCACTGTAGACTTCGATTAAATATCAAGAATAAGACTAATTAACAGTGATAACGCGGCTGTTTAGAGAACGAGACCATCTTCCAAGGTTGTGAAATACTTCTATAACTCAGCAGCTGGGAAATATCTCCATTTATTTCCACACTATTTAAAACATCTGTCTGTGGGAAGAGGATTTCATTAACTTTCTTGATCACTGGAAGCTTTTCAGAGAGTACAAGGTGATCTTGATTTTCTCAATGAGGCAATGATATCAAGATACTAGGGGATTTATCTGTAAGTCATAAATGTTACTCCTTGCGGTACTCAGGAGTCAATGCACATTTATAACCTACGGTTAAAAAAAATAAAATTTAAAGTGAACAAACAAAATGTGTGCACAAAACATAATAACACTCAAAATCTCTGAGAAAAAAATAAGAGCTTTTTATATGCCTCAGTATAGTTTTTAATAAGAGTGAATTATTTCTTGCCGTACGTGGAATCAGAGGTTATGAAGTCAACATTCAGTTCTTCACTGCAGTTACCCTTCCAGGTAACTGATTTCTGTCTCAATTTTCATTTTTCTGGAAAAGTTCTATTGAATAACTGATTTTGAAGTGTTAGTATTCCTTTACAGATGGAGGATAAGGGGGAGTGAAACAGAAAAGTCAAGTCAGTAGCTTCAGTTTGCAAGGCAAGTTAGGGGCGAACAAGGATTAGAAGGCAAAAACTTTCCTTATCTGTGTGTACTTACTCTTCTAGATAGTACTGTTTTCAAAATAAAATCCATCTTATTCTATAGATTTCAGAATATTAGGTAAGGTTTTTGTTGTTACAATAAATATAGCTTCATGGTTTTACTACATGCATGTTTTTCAAGTGCAGCATTGTCATTTTGGATTTCTTGTGCCGTAGGACGTGTCATGCTATTTTGTTGTCATCAAGCCATTATACAAAAAAAAAAAAAAAGGAAAAAAAACCATAGAATTCTAAGCTCACATAACAAAATATGGGGAGGTAGACAAATTACTTTAAATCAAGATAATATATGATGCCACTCTCTTTGTCCAAAGATAAAATCATTTTTATGTTTTAACTTCCCCATTATACAACTCAGGAGATGAACATTAACACTCATTCCATTCCTTTTGTTTAAAGATATCTACCTCATTTCATTGACAGAAGTAAAAAAGCTTCAAGAAATAGAAGGCAAAATAAATAGGAGCTCTACTTTCCCCATCTCTTATATATTTCGGTAGAATTACCTTAAAAAAAAAAATCAACCTTGATTTTGGGTTTCTGTGATTTGTAAAACTTCAATCAATGGATTCAGGATTGCTAGTGTATCTGAAAAAATATAATAGACAATATAAAGAAGATAACTAAGAAAATTCAGTCTTAGAATAAAAAGTAGAGAAGAGGAAGAAATACTACCATAATATTCCTTGCCAGAACACAGTCATGCCACAAAGTTCTTGACTGATTCAAGCAATAATCACAATATAAAGAAAGATATTTACAAACTGTTTCATGTTGTTCGGTATTTCTGATATGAATTCTCCATTGCCCGTGTTTGGTCAAATTGGGAAACTCCTACAATTTCCTTGACACTCCAGATTTACGGCTTTACTGACTCGGCTGAGCAGCCAAGCTGCTGAGCGCACAAGGCCAGGCATGGCAAAGCATTGTCTCAGCCGTTAGCAACAGTTCCTCAAGAGTGCCACAAAAACAGCGATACAAAGACAGTCATATTTGTGACAGATTTATTTCTTTCTTCCCTTTCTCTTCTTCAGTCAAGGAATGGAAGAGATATCTGAAAGTGAAAAGTAAGAGGAATTCAGATGAAAACCTTTAGCGCTAGGACAGTAAGGAGCATTTATGTGAATAAAGTGCTATTTAATTAAATCTGGATAATGAAAGGGGGAATTTTCCAAATAATTGGGAAGCCCAAAGCTGATTCTTCCAATTACTCTCTGGAGAGTAAACTTCTCCAAATCTGTAGTTAGCTGTTTTCCATTTCATTCATTTCTGGATCATCTCTGTAAAATAAGAAATGCGGAACTTGAGGAAGTTGTCAGTCCTCAGTGTGGATGTAAACTTATCTCCCTAGGTGCCATTCTTGTAATAATAATGTTTCCGACTCTCCCAGCAAACTGGAATACTCAGAAGATAATAACAAACATTGAAGGCATACTACTTAAAATAATAATTATTGTAATTTTTATTACAATAGTGACTAGAAACTCCTATCAGAGTTGAGAGTGGTGCTGATGTAGGTAATCCAGCTTAGCTCACACCACCCAGGCATTTAGCTTTCTTACCATCGCTTATTGATGTGCAATACAAAAGCAGCATAGTGAGTATGAAAATTGACAGTGCAAAAATTATTATTCCCCTCTGATAAAGTCATTATGTGGACAGGGAAATGTGATAGTAGAAGTAAAAATGTAACCAAAGAAAATCAGAGCGAGTAGCAAGCTTTCCACTGGCTGTAGTGGATTTTGGAAGGGGCCCAGTACACAAAGACTACACCTATATTATTAAGTTGAGCAATGACAGGCAACTTAGTACTGGAACCTGATTGTCTATATAGTTAAATTATTAGAATGGTCAGTGAAATGGTTTTGGCCCCAGTCCACTCTTATTCTCCCATAAAACTTCTGGGTATGATTCAGATATCAGCATGATCAGTGATTGTTCACAGTAAGAAGTTTGAATGTGACCGCTCTGTTTCGGAGGGTAAGAGACTTTAATAATACGGATATGGAACAGTCTGTTCCAGTTGGTCCCATTGCCAGAAAACAGTCCTAGGCTTGTTTGATTTATGGGTACAGATGTAGCTGTAGACAGTCAGGTTGGAGAGGTTCTGCAAAGGGAAAGGCAGAAAGAAGATAGGACAAACAGCTAAGCAAGAAAATGTAAGGTAAACACAACTTAAAAGCAGAGTCAGCTTCTTTGTCCCATGTAGGGTGGCTTGTAAGGAGTCGACAAGGGAAAACCTACCAGGCTTCCCCTGTCTTTATTCTGTACTCTCAAATCTTTGGCAAATGATTCAAATTCTAGGATATTTGACTTCTCTTTCATTCTCAGCTCAGAAATATGGGTAGAGACGATGTCACTTCTAGAGTGAGATAGAATGCACACAGTCTACAAGCCACAACTAAAATTTTAGCTTTGGAGTATCCTCCTTTTGTAGCTTGTACCAAAATCATATACTGCAAAAACTTTCATAGAATAGAAATAAATCTCCCAACATCATAACAAGATGACTAAGTGTTATGTGAGAGGGTGAGAGAGATAGATAGAAATCTCAGGTTTTATACTGGAAACTGTTCTTCCTAGAAACAGAAAAATGGAATGTATATGCTATTCCTTCCCTCCCCAGGGAAGAGAAAAAAAAAAGGCACAACTATTTCATGCTGTAGGTCTTATTCATTCTCTCTCCCACTTTCATCATGCTGCCTGCTCTTCAAGAACTTCATAAGAAAATTTACCTTTTCTAACTCATTTTACTGTTTTCTTTTTGTCCAAACCAATCTCTCAAATGCTTAGTGAAGGAGCTCATTGGATCCATTGCAAAAACACTCTTCAGAGTCAGATAGATAGGAAAAAAGCATTCCAGAGGTGCTGCCTGCTTTCTATACAGATGGAGAGGGCAGAAGAATGTGAAGATATCAGGATTTAACCATACAACAAAATAGTCTAACACTAAATGCTACAAACAGCCCATCCCTTAAGGAAGGAACTAGGAGCCATAGTTCCTGAATACATCATGATGTGATAGTTTGCTAAAATCAGATAAAGCTATTTGTTAAAATCTTTCGGCATATTTGTAGCTATGCAACATTTACACATCAGCTTAAATCTGTCTCTGTCTATCTCTAATAGTATACAGTTTGTGTGCATTTTTAATATCTCTTAGGCTTTGGAGTCAATGAAAATTGGATCAGAAACGAAAGGAGAAACTCTTTAAGGAGGGAAAGCTATTCATTTAGGACTTTTCAACATAGTTAAAGAAATATTACATTATATTCCTCATATTTTGATAGTGTGAAATACATTTGTTTTATTCTACTATAAGCTCAGAAAAAATGTTAGATATCAAGGCTTGCAAGAATGTGTTTTAAAAGCAGAAAAGACCCTTTCTATATCTTATCTCATTGACCTTTCTCAAAATTCTTAGCTTATTTCTTAACAGTGACATAATATTGGTCTATCAGAAGGTTTTTTGTTTGTTTATTTGTTTATTTTTCTTCAAAGAAACATTTTTCACATGCCCCCGAAAAAGTGTTAAATAGCTTTTCTCCAGTTTCATGTAAGACAGCAGGCTTTTCATGCATGTTCCTAGGCTCCTAATTCTAGTGCTGGATGAGCTACAAAGCATTTACTAAAGCAAATCCATCCTCTCTGAATACTTTTTTTTGGTGCTAGAAATGTAGCAGTCCTCAGAACAGCTTTCTGGAATTACAGGCTGTGAGATAAACATTTTGCATGTCAAGAGCAAATTTGCAACAGACTTCAAGGAAGTCGGGATCCATAACACAACAGAATTTCATAAGACTCAACTAACTTCCACTGAAATCAATGAGAGTCTTTCCCTTGACCTCAGTGGGGATTAGAACAGATGCAGAGGGGCACTTTATAAGGAGAGAAAATTATTTCATTTAGGATTTTTTTGTACATAATTAAAGAAATATTCCATTATTCATGTATATGAATGCCAACTTGTTGTACCACGTCTTTCATGATTAACAATGGTTGGATAGTGTCCAGATGAAAATTCTGGCTATTCCTGGCTATCTGACTTAAATGCAATGAAACACAATGTGCCAGATTCTTGCAATACCATATGTGTATGCCAAGCATGATCTTTCTACATCATTTGCAGTTATTTTACATGGGTTGGGTTTTGAAGGGAGGGGTTCCATTAGAGAAAGTCCACACTGCTATTAGGAAACATTTTTATCATACAATAGTGTCAGTGTAATATGTGCAGCAAAAAAAAAAACAACAACAAAAAAAAACCTGACACTGATTATAAGGACCTAGGAACATTGCTCCATGCATTGCCTAAACTTGCACAAGAATAACTTCTTCCACAATCAGAATACTTGGGGATGTACTCTGAGCAGAGCCATACTGCCCTCTGTCCCACAAGCACTGAGAAAAAGATGTGCAGCCGCACCCAATACTTTATTAGTCCTATGCAGTTCCACTGAAACTACCATATATATTTTTTTCTCTCTGCTTTACCTGTAACTTTTCCCTTCTTCTGGGCCCTGTGGATGGTTTTCTGATTCACACTGTGGCAGTGCTAAAATGGCTACAAATTACATACAGCCATATTTCAGGTAATCTATCTTAAGGTTCCAGTAAAGATATTGTCCCTAAACTGTTGCTTTTTTTAGCCATCTGGTAGCTTTTTCTACCTCCTCTATCACATTAGATGCAAACTTTTACTCTTTAGTAATAGCCCTTTGCAGCCTTATTTCACTTAATCTTCCTTCTCTGTCTTAGTATCTGGAAATAGACTTTTTCTCTCCAATTGGCTGTGGTACTATAGTTCTTTTTGTATTTGTTACATTTGCAAGAAAGCACTTATATGATTTTTCCCCTGCTGATTGTCACAGTTGGGAAGGGCTCTCCTCAATCATCTGCAAAGCTATATCATCTTGCTTCAATTCCTCATTAATATTTTTCTTTTCTGCAATTAAAGAAAATGAGATAAAGAAACAGGCTTCTTTGAAACTGTGACTGCCTCAGTGCAAAGACAGGGCTTTGCTGTGGAAATACAAAACACACACACGCACGCACGCACGCACGCACACACACACAGAGTTTTTTCAGGTAACCTAAAGCTTACTAAGTTAATTTGCTCACTGGAGATTGAGGGCCACATTTGTTACTTCCTTCCTGGACATAGCAGACCTATTGTGATCAGAAGTGACAGTCAGCATACGGTAACGTCAGAAAGAAGGGCGTCTCCTCAGTGCAGATTCAGTACTAACAGATTTGTTGGTATGTCTTCAGAAGCTGCATCGCCTCTGGCGATTGTGTTTGTCATATCTCAGTGGCCACATTTGCCATTGTAGTGAAAGAAATAATTATTTTTAATAGCTGTTGTAGCAATAAATATGTTTAATTTGTCTTTTTATATGTACAGGATTAAGCCATATTGAACGTTTAAAAAAAAAAAACCCAAACAACAAAACTTTTAAGATTTTTCTGCTCAAGCTTAATTCAGGAGGATATCAGGTTTCAGCACTGTAATTGCAATCTAACAAGGGATGTTTTTGTTGTTACCTCAATGTTTGCAAGGCTGTGACTCATGAACAAATTACTTTCATGCTTGGGTTACATTTACACAAGTTAGGGTGTGAATTTTACATGCAGATCAACAAGATGGGACAAATTTAGGTGTGGGCATATTTATATAAAGGATTTGAATACGAGCATGGAAGAATAAAAAGCAAAATATATACACTGGTGTGTTTGCTGCTTTAAGCAGAAACTGTTCGCAATCATGTTGATGAAGGTTTAAAGAGACTAATTTCATATAGGGAATTAAGTAGGATTTTGGCAGAGAGTTTGTTGTGGAGAAATCTGAAATCCAGTGACATCTCAAATCCTTAACTAAATATGGACTGATGCCACATGCCAATCCATCACTTAAAGCAAATGATGTGGACCTCATTCCAAAGATGGCAACAAGCCATGCAAGCGTCTACAATAGAATACACAATGTCACTGAGGCTAAAGGGAAAGTAAATGCACGCGTTTCAAATAAAAATAAAACACAGCACATTGCTGAGTGTATCCTACTAATATAACGTGTGTATACTGACATAATTCACAGAAGGAATGTGGTCTTTATGTTCTTACTGCAAATTCATTACTTAAAGATGCGTGGTCGTCACAATTTTGATAACTGGGAAAGACAGTTTTGCTTAAAGGATATCTAGAAGACTTTAGCACCTTAATTAATAACTTAAAGAGGAAAAGGAGATTAGGTAAAGGCTCAAGCAAGGGAAATGTCTGCCTCAAACTTTCTTGCATCTCCCCAGATCTTTTCTTCACTGTTTATTCAGTTTATTTGCAAAGTTTATCTTTCTTCTGAGAGGAGAAAGAGATAAACTACTATCCTTGTTTTAAATAAGAGAGAAAATGATTATTTAAGATCAGAATTCACTAATGTCAGTGCAGATTTGGATATTAGTTAAGAACGGCATTTGTGTGATGGAGCACTTTTAAAAGAAACTGACAAATTTTTTCCACCTGGTTCATGTTAGGAATGACTTGTAAACTTAAGAAAAAATGGATGATTCAAGAGCTCACTTCTGTTTCTTCTTCCATATTATGACAAAGAGAATCAGCACTCTGAAATGTGTCATTGCTGAATATCTTAAGGAATCTGACTTGTGATCACAGTTGCTAATAGAAACAAAAGTATTCCTTATGATTAGCAACAAATGGTCAAGTAGATGAGGAGAGGAACTATGAAAGTACTAATCTTCTGCAACACAGAACCCAACAGAGCATCCCTGCCCCCGTGCATTATTTCACCTTTAACTTCTTTTCCGTATCATTTTCCAATTGGCAACATTTTTCTTTAGACGTAATTTTGTGCTATTGGTTTTGATAGGACTGGAAAAAAAACACTATTTCCATATAATTTTAGTAGATCTGTAAACTAAATTGTTTGTCACCAACCCAAATGCTTTTCCTTGCCTATGGTTCTCTGCTAAATGTTCCAAACTCACACTCTCCTGTTTAAGATCTCTTTAAACTCAATATTTACTTTATTAAGTTCATTGATTTATGTTTCCTCATCGCTTCTGGAGAAGAACAATAACATTTCCGTGGGCTTCTCTTTACCTTTAAATGGCCCTCCCTGTTTTTGTAGACTTCAAGTACCAATTGCATTTGCGAGTTGATAAAACATAAAGGTAAAATCATGGAATATCAGAATATTTTTTCACAATAACTTTTTTTTTTCTGCTCCTTTGGATGACTAACAGGGTTTAGACCAATCTAGAAAGGCAAGGCAATTGTAGTTTAATATGCACCTGTAGCAATGTTGCATTTACAGCAACTTTATCATCCAATCTTGTGCATAACCCAGTTGTCAAAATGTGTAAGATTTCTCTGATTATCAGTCTCCGAAGAAAAGTACAGCAGGTGGAACTTCTGGGTAAAAGAGTCCAGTCCCCTACTATTATAAGCACTCTATCTTATTATCTCATTCATAAAGCTAGAGCATTCCGTATGCTGTATTATCA
Source organism: Struthio camelus (assembly GCF_040807025.1). Classification (NCBI taxonomy): domain Eukaryota; kingdom Metazoa; phylum Chordata; class Aves; order Struthioniformes; family Struthionidae; genus Struthio; species Struthio camelus. The sequence continues at coordinate 175,057,140 of NC_090942.1, read as the reverse complement.
TGCAGATGTTCCTGCTGGGGAGGATATTACAACGTGTATTCACACTTTTAATGCTATCTTTTTTTTTTTTTTAATGAATATTTGAGAGGAATATAGGGACATTGTCAGAGTATGCAGGGATACGACAAGGAAGGCTAAGGCCCATTCGGAATTACATCTGGCAAGGGATGTCAAGGACAACAAGAAGGACTTCTTCAAATACATCAATAGCAAAAGGAAGACTAGAGAAGATGTGGGCTCGCTCCTGAATGGGGTGGGTGCCCTGGTGACAAAGGATATAGAGAAGGCAGAGATCCTGAATGCCTTCTTTGCTTCAGTCTTCACTGCTAAGGCCAGTCCTCAGGAATTCCAGACCTTGGAGACAAGAGAGGAAGTCTGGAGAAAGGAAGACTCTCCCTTGGTTGAGGAGGATCACGTTAGAGATCATTTGGGCCCTAACATCCACAAATCCATGGGCCCCGATGGGATGCACCCACGAGTGCTGAGGGAGCTGGCGAATGTTATCGCTAGGCCACTCTCCATCATCTTGGAAAGGTCCTGGAGATCAGGAGTGGTGCCTGAGGTCTGGAAGAAAGCCAGTGTCACCCCAGTCTTCCAAAAGGGCAACAAGGAGGAGCCAGGGAACTACAGGCCTGTCAGCCTCACCTCCATCCCTGGAAAGGGGATGGAACAGCTCCTCCTGGAGGTCCTCACTAAGCATCTGGAGGACAAGAAGGTGATCAGGAGTAGTCAGCATGGATTCACTAAAGGGAAATCATGCTTGACCAATCTGATAGCCTTCTCTGACGGAATGACTGGCTGGGTAGAAGAGGGCAGAGCAGTGGATGTTGTCTCCCTGGACTTCAGCAAGGCTTTTGACACTGTCTCCCGTCACATCCTCCTAGGTAAGCTCAGGAAGTGTGGGCTAGATGAGTGGACGGTGAGGCGGATTGAGAACTGGCTGGATGGCAGAGCTCAGAGGGTTGTGGTGAATGGTGCAGAGTCTAGTGGGAGGTCTGTAGCTCGTGGTGTCCCCAAGGGGTCAATCCTGGGTCCAGTCTTGTTCAATGCATTCATCAATGGCCTGGAGGAAGGGACAGAGTGCATTCTCAGCAAATTTGCTGATGATACTAAACTGGGAGGAGTGGCTGACACACCAGAAGACTGTGCTGCCATTCAGAGGGACCTGGACAGACCGGAGAGATGGGCGGAGAGGAACCTCCTGAAGTGCCACAAAGGCAAGTGCAGGGTCCTGCACCTAGGGAGGAATAAACCCCAGGCACCAGGACAGGCCAGGGGGCTGACCTGCAGGAAAGTAGCTCTGCAGAGAAGGCCCTGGGAGTCCTTGGTGGACAGCAAATTAAGCATGAGCCAGCAATGTGCCCTTGTGGCCAAGAAGGCCAAGGGTATGCTGGGCTGCACGAGCAAGACTGTTGCCAGCAGGTGGAGGGAGGTGATTCTGCCCCTCTCCTCAGCCCTGGGGAGGCCTCACCAGGAGTACTGTGTCCAATTCTTGGCTCCCCAGTGCAAGAGAGACATGGCCCTACTGGAGAGAGTCCAGCGGAGGGCTACGAAGATGCTGAGGGGACTGGAGCATCTCTCCTCTGAAGAAAGGCTGCGAGAGCTGGGCCTGTTCAGCCTGGAGAAGAGAAGACTGAGAGGCGATCTCATCAATGTCTACAAGTATTGAAGGGAGGGTGTCAAGAGGATGGGGCCAGACTGTTCTCCGTGGTGCCTAGTGACAGGACAAGAGGCAACAGGCACAAACGGAAACACAGGAAGGTCCATCTGAACATGAGAAAAAACTTCTTTGCTGTGAGGGTGACAGAGCACTGGAACAGGTTGCCCAGAGAGGTAGTGGAGTCTCCTTCCCTGGAGACATTCAAAACCCGTCTGGACGTGGTTCTGGGAGATATGCTCTAGAGGTCCCTGCTTGAGCAGGGAGGTTGGACTAGATGATCTCCAGAGGTCCCTTCCAACTTTGACCATTCTGTGATTCTGTGATTCTGTGATTTCTCAATCAATGCACCAACATACAGACCTGGATAAGTCTCTTCTGTAGCAGAATTATGTTATGGTGGTAAATTTTAATCAGAGGAAGCTATTAGTGTCTGAAATAAGGCTCGTTTATTTTGTCTGCATATTTTCTCTGAAGTTCACTGCAGCCTCTGAGGGGAATTGTTTACACGCAGTGTTAGCTTTCACCCACACTTTTGGAAACAAAAGGGGATTATCACACCTCAGAAAAGGGGATGCCTTCAAATGAATTTTGCATGGCTGAGCCAAAGTGTATCTATAGACATTTTTAGCAGCCTTCTGTCAGTTTGTGACATATTGTGAAATTTTCTAAAAATCCTCAGCTTGTTTAAGAATCTTTTCCTCCCCAAAGGCCTGGTCAAGAAAATCTTCTCCAGTCCTATAGGGAAAAAAAAACCCTCCCACTGTTCAGTAAACTGGCATTTTGGCTATAAAGTGAGCATCCGTGACATTTTCAAAAGGAGGAGTTAGAAGATCTTGTATCTAAGTCAGTAGAAGGATGCGTAAGTGTGTTGCTCTGTCCATGTGTGTGCCAGTGTATATGAAAGAAAGAGAGAGAAGGACAGGAAAAGTGAAGCGCTATGAGTATAATGGAATTTTGAAAGGACAGCCAACATGTACTGAAGGCTGCGAGGAGAAATAAGGCATTCTGAAAACAATATTTTAAGTCTTACTAATTGGAAGAGTGTTGGTGTAGTTCTGTCTTGGACTCTTCATGCTAGCAGCAGGATCTGCAGTGGTATTTTAGTCTGATCTTTAAGGACAGCTGCATTTTACAGCATCCATTAATAGTTTATGATAGTGCAGAAATAAATCGGAAGAAGAAGGGCTGCTAATGTACTAGCTTGATTTGAAAAGAGTTACAAACAAATACTACTGAACTGATTTATCTCACTTTAGTTGAATTTAGACAAGTAGCCCAGCCCTGTTGAGGTTTTCGTTTCTGGCTGGTAAGTGGGTTTTATTCCAGCTCTTTAAGTGTCTAGATATTTCCCCTTCCTGTTTGTCTCCATTGCAGCAATTATATCAGACATAGATTTGCCATTATTTGTAAATCACAGAGGAGATTTAGCTTAGGGTAGAAGTCTGGTTTACTGAAATTTTAGACAAACTTAGAGCAAGTGTGCTAGGGTAATAAAATATTTGTCATGAACTTATGAACCTGTAGCTCTTACAGATTTGTATCTCATGTTTTATGTTATAAATAGTATGCATACTTTCTTTACTAAGTATCTGTCAAAATGATGCATGACTTTCAAATAAAATATAACTCAGGATGAATCTAAGTGTGAGAGATGTCCAAGAAGGAAGGTAACAGGCAAAAAAGGAGATAATTTATCTACAGGCTGTAAATAGCATTTCAGAATGCCATTTATCTGCACCATAACAGTGTTGTTTAATATAGGCATCTGTCATCAACAAAGTTCAAATAAATTCATAGGCTCTTGAGTAGTGAGTTTTTCAAGTCTTTCTAAATAGGTTGTGCAATAAAGCCTTTGTCACATACCATCATGAACTTTTCATGTGCTACATATTTGACAGAAAAGTAATTTAAAAAATCTGTCAGAAATTCAGGTAAATAATGGCTTCTTTTTAATGCATCTTCCAAGCTTTAAAGTTAGGTTCCCGAATACTATGAGTACAGTTGTATAGGACTCAGAGAAGAGAAACTCAAAATGAATGCTTTAAAATTTATTGGAAGAAGCCTTAGTTCAGCAAAATACTGAAGCAGTTATTAAGTCTCATTAAAGTAGATGGGATCTAAACACAAGTATAAGTGATTTGCTAAGGGGATGGCTTCTGATCTGGGCGTTCCTAAAGACGTATTTCTTTAAATAATAATATTGTGAAGTTAAAGTTCAGTATCCTGAATAACAAATATAAATTTTTTGTTAGAAGTAGGAACTTTTTCTATTAAAAGTAGATCATTTTTACACTTAGGTAATAGTATGATAATGGGTTATAAGAGACAAATTGAAAAAAACCACATTAGAAATTCCTTAAAGAGTTTTTTTTTTTAATAGTAATCTTCAACTGCCTGTTGGTATGAATCCTTAAAAATCCTTAAAAACCTCTGGGTACAAAGATAGCTTGATTTTAGAGGAAGGTGATGAGAATTGTCTCCATATGTTTCTAAAGACATCTTAAAATGTCCTAAAAACATTTTAAAATGTCTTAAACACAATGGATAAACAAAGTACTTGGTGGAGAAAGATTTCCATTGTCATTTTTGTAGCCTGTTGTGCCTAACTCATTCCTGAGTGATGTAACCATTTGAAACCCATTCTCTCTTCTATTTCTATATTTTCTCCTTCCAAATCCAATTCACTTTAAGTCTCTGTTCCTGACCTTTCTCCTTCCTTTCTCCACTTTCAGAAGATAAATGCTACTAGCTGAAACAGAAGTCCTAGCAGCAGATCCTTATCTCACTGCAGCATAAGCATACTAGACCTAATGTGTTCTGAGGTGTTAAGACCCCCCAAGACCTAGATGCCTACTACCTGCTGAATTTATTGAGGCTATATAGCCCAAGCTTGCACAAAAAGTGGCCGTTAGCCTAGTTCTTCCAGATATTAAGCATCTTGGTACATGCTACTACTTCTGTTAGACTGACAACAGTTTGGAAATGTAGACAAGTGACCCAGCTCTACTAGGAGAACATTTTTACTTGAGAAAGAAAACATTTCTAGAAGGTCCCCCTGGAGGGGGAAACAATGTGGGCTACTGCTTCCTACTTCCTTTTTTGGTAAACTAGATCCTACGCCACTGGGAAACTATATCCTTAAAGTGAGGCAAGAGTGAGAAGGAGGAAGAAAACAAAATTGATTTTATATGTGTTAATGTTTTGTTTGTTTAAAACAAGAGAATATAGGCCTAATATCAATACATGTGTATCACATGCCATTTTACTGTCCAGAAATTAAAAAAAAAAGATTTCTAAGGAAAAATACCTGGCTTAACAAACAGGATATGAAGCAGAACCTCATTTGCCAAAAGTCTCAATTGAAAAATAGCAAATTGCATGACTGACTCCAGAACAAGAAGAACATTTTTTCTCTGACTATGCTAAGATTTTACCCTACCTTGCCAGGTAGCCTAGACTTTTCAACCCTGAAGGACATATAACTTTGATAATAGCTATTGTTACTCGGTTTTAGCTGTTTAGTCAGATACGAATCAGGATATAGTGTGTTGCTATACATTTAAGAGTAGGTGGAAATTGTTAGGTCGCACTTTCTATGGCACATGTTAATGGTCTGATTAAATGATCCATGAACTATATTCTCTCTCTAAAATCTGCTAAATCAGTTAACATAATATATCTTAGGATTAAGCAGAGGAGTGAAAACAGGAGTCATTCAATCCATTTAAGGTATGTCTGTGGGGTGGAATGGAGCAGACTGAGCAGTGACTGAATTAGAGAGAAAACTCACTATTCAAGTTTTTGTTCATCCATATCAGTTTGTAGTTCTTTCCGTGATCTCTGTTATTATTTTCCTAGATATATGAGAAAGTGCTTTCTGGCATTCTTCTTACATTCCTTTCTTCTTTTACTCATTCCTGCCTTTTGTGCCACAGTTTCCACATACCTGGGAAGGGTAGACTGGACACACTATAATTTTGAACGCATTTTATTTTAATTACTTCGTATTTCCAAAATAGAAAAAGAAAAAAAGAAAGAAAAATTGTATTTCCTTCTGCTTCCCCTCACTAACAGCACGTAGTAAGAATGATTCTCTTGCAAGATCAGTTTTGGTAGTAGATCAGCTGGAGTCACTGTTCTTCCTTGTTCTTCAGTTTCTGTTAGATTATTCCCCTTTTTACTAGGTGACAGAAGAGTTGGATGGCACCTGCCTTAGCTACTTTCGCTGTTGTTATCTCTGCAGTCACAGACTCTTGTATTTACACATGCTTAAGGGCACACCCTCCAAAGCTGCTTAATTTGTTTCCACAGAGCATAGCTGAATTCCTTCCTGACTGTATTTGCAGATTTTAAAATTATGAGATGTCTTTAGATAGATGTAATTACCTAGACATGTTTAAGACACTTCTTATCTTTCAAAAGGCTATTGATAGATCCAAAATTAATTAAATAGCATGCCAGCTTTTCATAATGGCACACAAGATGTGTGGGGAGGAACCAGTGATGCTTTCTAGCTCTTGGTAGAGAACTATCAAGAGATTCAGCACACTGTTTGCTGCCAGGATAACTGACTCATTTTGCTGAAGTCTCTTCTCTATCAGGTAAATATTAACACTTTTCTACAAGAATGGAGGGTCCTGACAGAAAGGGAAGTAGCAAGACTATTATGGCAGCAGGTGGAGGGACAAGATGCCAGGTATCTGCATGCAGAATAGGCTTCTGTTCTCTGCTCCAGTGGATACCCTAACTTTTCATTTCAACAGATCAGATCTCCTGCAGCAGTGGCTGCTACTTTACTGATATTTCTTGGCTCCTAAGAGAAATGAGACTCCTTGGAGAATTCCTTCTTTTCTTATTTAAAAACACATAGCTGATTTTGGCACAGGAAATAGCTGAGGGGAAGGTTAGTCGTTGCTAATGGTTTTCATTTCTGGTAGCAACAATGCAGCTCTGAGATAATGTATCATATGGTAAAGAAGTACCCCAGCTAGGGCTGGGATTCAGCTGCAGATGGTAGTCAGCTAAATGTAAGTGTCTAGATGTGGATGAGCTGAATATCTAAATTCAGTTACAGTATCAGAGATTTAGGCAACTTATCAGTGGATTCCCAAGTGCTATTTAGCTGACTAATATATGTGTTCATCTGAGATTGAACCAAATGTTCTGTGAGCTTCTTTGCAGGCTTAATTGGGTTCTTCTAACACAGGAGAAGTGATTTTTCAGATGCTCTAGAATATCAGTGACTGACAGATGTGATGAGAGACCTAACGTGTAAGCATTTCCGAGCTCAGTCACACTTGATGTTTGATATGAAAAATTAATGTAATGGCTAGCTTTACAAACTGATATTTCTGTTAATATCTCTCTTGTATATAGCAGGGTCAAAGAGAATATTGGCTGAGAGCATGCAGCAGAGCCTGAAGAAAGGCTGCAGATGCAGGCTGCACAGAGCTCTACGTACCACGACCAGCTGCAGAACCGAGTCCGTGGCTGCTCGATGCAGTTCCTTCTGGGAAGAGGCTGCTACTATGGGACTTTCTTAAGACTGTAGCCTTGTCTTTTCCCAAGGATGTGGTGTTTTTATCTCTTTCTAACACAAAAACCATACCTTAATGCTAAAAAATTATTCACTGTATGTTCATGCAATAACAATCATTATTTATTTGATGGTAAAATCCTGGCAGCTGCAAAAAAAAAAAAAATCTATTTTTAAACAGACAAACTGATAATTTCTTTGTAACTGTGATGATCTAAGGATATTGGTAAGACAAGGCTTGCAAGTAATGGTAATGTCTTTTATTAGATTAGTCTTGCCTTGCTTAAATAAATGAATAACCTTTTCAAGGTTAGAAGTTCCTACAGAAACATAAGCATTTCTATCTATAAAGCCCTAAACTTGTAGGATCAAAAGAAAAACAAGGACTCAGAAATGACCTGCCCATCTAAGGCCTCTATTCTTAGCAATAGCCAGAGCAATTCCTGTTAATTCACAGGTCAGGTGGACATAAAATTTAGGCCTCAGCCTTTTCTTGTTTTAGTAAATCAGATTCAGAATCAAAGTCATCTGCACTGAGTGTGATGTGTGCTGCAGCACACATGGGAAGTTGTCTTTATTTCTCCTATTTTTCCCATTAGTGCTTGTACTGAATTACTGCGAGGATTGTCTCTTCTTCTTTCAAAAGCAAGTCATTCAATAGGATGCTTTACCTTTACTAAAGGATGTGTTCTCAACTTCAACATGGCCACTTGCCAGAAAAGCAATTTCCTTTTTTTTTTTGCCTTCAAAAAAGAGGTTGGAAACCATCAGTCTGTATCAGGAAGAAGGATTTCAATTTTAAAGGTGAAATAACATTCGCTCCTTTTACATGATAAATGGAAGAAATAGGATACACTAATGAAAGAGAGAGGACATAGCAATTAAAAATACCAGGAGAGGGTGGTACACTAGTCTATCCTCATGTTATCTTAAAGTAAATTAGTATGGGAGGTTAAAGAAGCCAGACTTCTTTTACTTTGTAAATTACTCAGCTTTCAGTACAGGTTTTACAAGAGCACATATTACTTACCTGAACAACTGATAGTGTGGTGTTTATCACATGCTGCCTCCATTTGTAAGGTCATAAATTCCCTTGCTGCGGTTGCCTGTAACTTGTTTTAGTGCTAAGTGTAGCAGTAAAATGCTGGAAAAAAATCTATAAATTCAGCTTATAATACCTGACTCTGTATTTTATCCTATCTTAAAGGAAGTAAGAGATAAGGCTGAGGTTGCCTAAAATGAGTAGATATAGGAATAATTGCTACTTAGTGTCTTAACTGTCATTTATGCATTGATTCCTGGCATTTTAATGAATGAGAAAGAAAGCTTTTGCTTCCTACATTAAATCAAAGTACTTCAACTTGGTATCTCCACTGAAACTGTTTAAACATGTAAATCAATACAAATATATAATTCCAATCTATGCAATTTATATGCACTATACACTTATATTTATATAACAACTTATTAAAAAATATTATTGCAATCTGTTTGTATGTGTCCTCTTTTGAAGGCAAAAAGCCGTTCTGATAGTTTTTATTCCAGAAAGAACCAGGCTTTTAGACTGTAAATCCTTTAGGATGGAAACTTTGGTTTTACTTGGTTATATATGAAAGTCTATCCATGGTGTCTGATTCACTAGTTATGTCCCCAATACACGACAAGAGCATGGTACTCTTCTTTACGAGCTACCAGAGTCCTGTCCCCTCCTTACTCCACCCCAGCGCAGGGTTTGGCTGTGATTGAAATGCTCTATCCAACAAAATTTTTACCCAGGTGAGCAAGTAATATTCAGCTCAAATATATGCATAATAACGCAAGAAAAAGGGTTTGTTGCCACAGCTTATACAGCCATATCTGCCTTTTAGAAAATGTTTGTTAGCGTCCTTGCTGTTCATCTGAGTAAACAGAGACTTTTGCATGTCACTCTCTGTGTGCTCCTTCTGCATATGCTCACCATAAGTAGAGAAATGTGTTTTTGCATTTCTTTCAAAGATTTTGGGTGATTCTGTAACATATGTCTTTCTCCTTTGTCCAGCCTATCTGCTAGGATAAATGAATTTAAAGTAGACAACAAAAAATCTATTTGAAAGGGTATAGGCCAAACACATTCTGGTCAGTTAAAAAAAAAATTATCAGGGAAAAGTAATGATCTATTTGTGTTAAACCATAGGTATATTAAAAGTCAAGGTTAACTTGAAAATGAATGGCAGGAAGAACCACAGTTACTGTAACCTTGCTCTCCAGGAGGAGTTTCTCAAAATTCTCAAACTTACCTGCTTTTAGAGCAACAGCCTGCTCATTTCTGTCTTTCAGAAGAGTACAGACTGCTTTGTTATGCGCACACACACTGTATTACAATTTGCTCTAGATTAATAACTAGACTTTTTACTTTCATAACTTACTTGTTTCAGTGTTCTTGACCTGAAATGAGAAGATTCAGAAAGTTCATCTGAAGAAGACATGGTTGAATGATGAATACTTCAGTAGATCTTATGGAATAATTGATTTTTAGATGCCTGAAGACCTATGGGGATTTACTAGGTGGCAGCGAAGGTACTAAGTGTATTATATCCCCTTGTTTCCTGTCCTCCTGATGCAGATTCACTTCAGCTCTTCTATCCCATGCATTATATGCAGGAATTTTGAAAGAAGCTTCCATAACACATCTGTTCATCTACAGCCCTTGAATATTGGTTTGCTACTGTCATATACTGTGACTTAGTTGAAAGCAGTAGATAGACATGCTCCCATTACATACATCAAAGCTGTATCTGCACCTGATTGTAAATGTGCTTCAAGGAAAGGCTATCTTATAAAATAATATTATAAAATAGACATGTAAATTAGATCCACCTATGTCAATTATGGCAAATTGAATACTTTATAAAGAGGCATCTAAATATTTTTCTTCTAAGTTTCTAGAAAAAGAAAGTGAAAGACAATTATGTAACACCAGGAAACTAACAAGATCATAAAACTCAGTCGAAGCACAGGTTTTTAAGGTTATTCAACATCAGTGATACCTTTGCCATATTAGTAGATTTACCGAAATATTAATATTTTTCTTGCACTTGACAATGAGAGGTTTTCCTAGTGATTCCTTGGCTCATTTAGAAGAGGTGCTTTTCTTTAAAACAAATGAGTAGAACTTCATTTACCCCAAACATTTTTAAAAAAATTAATTTCACCACAAAAACAGAAAAAAAAATTGTTTCAATTTTCACTAAAACTAAAAAATTGGTGCCTTAATTTGAACTACTGCTACTATCAAAAATTTCAGCTAAACCCCTATTAAAAAAAAAAAAAATCAGGTCTAGATGTTTGTTGCTTGACAACTATTTTCTGCAAGTGTCCAAAAGGAATCATCGTCTATCTTCTATTTGCTGCAGTTTAGAAGTGATGATTGTTGTGATCGCTTCTGGTTGACATTAGTCTAGTTTTCCTTGTTGTGTTTTTTGTTTCATAATGTATAGGATATTGGTACCTATTGCTTTGTGTTGGCTTGATTTTCTTACTGTTCTCCAGCTATAGGATAATTATGCTCTCTTGGAAACAGTCTGTGCTATGTTACTTACTACAAATCTAGTGTGTACTTCAGACTGTGAGGACTGCGAATCTAACCTCCAACAAAATTATAATTTCTTTACAGATGTCTTTAAAAGTTGCTCTTTTGAGGTATCATGAGAAATGGTTTTACTACTGATATCTTAGTAATTTTCTCTGCTGCAAGATCTGATTATACCGTTACTGGAAATTAAGCTGTACTATTTTGTGATGTGCATTTCCCTAATAGGTATGACATCTGCTTAGAAACTCCTAGAGCATGATTTTGCTCTTTTCTGTCTTTTGCAGATGTTATATCCAGTGGTGCTCAGTTTTATGCCTCTCCTGAGGCTCTCATGAAAAAAAACAGGTGTTGTATATATGTAATATAGGACTGAGAAGAAGGTCTTTCTCAGGTCTTTCTCAGTGCTACTACATTCATCCTTTGTTACCATGGGCCACATTAGTCAGAGATTTTTCAAAGCTTCACATGCCCTGTTGCATGAAGAAGTAAATTCTTCCACAGATAGCTAAGTACAGTTGCTAAAGCTTATTCAAATTTAGTGGAAGGATTTGTGTGCACTATAATGCAAACTTACTAAACAGGCAAACAACAAATCCTAATCAAAATTATTCAGTTTGCACATCAATAGGCCATCATCCTAACCACGATGTCTTACTCTCATGGGATACAGAGCAGAACTAATCCTGTATCCCACATAGGGAAGCAAAGATAAGAAAGTTAAATGATTTCCGTCAGGTCATTCTTTCCCTCAGGTCAGATTCCTTCAGGTCAGATTTCTGCATCTCCTTACAGAGATGTTCCAGTATCAGGATTTCAAAGTAGAAGTTCTTTTGAGTAAGATTCATGAAACTTTAGCCATCTACATAACCCACATCTTACATTTTCAGGGCCCAATTCAGATATATAAACTCAGGCCTCTAGTGACATTAGAAATAACTAGGACACCTAGGACATCTAGGACACCCTCATGTGTCTGGGAGATACGATACAAGACTGTGGGATACCATGCGCTTGTGATGCAGCACCAGAAAGGTGGTAGGATATTCTGAGTTATCTCAAAAGACATTTGATACCTACGTTTAGGCAAATGAATCAAGCCTTTACTCTTACTTTTCATTCTGTGCTTTTATTAACATCTGGAGAGTAGATTACCAATTCAGTTCCTGACAGAAAACAGAGAAATATCTTAAAACATCTGCAGTGACTTTAGCAATGGCCAAGGTAACAGTGATGCAGTAATTGTGGCTTGGTTTGGAAAGCTGAGAAAAAGATCCAGCCAGCTGTCATGAAGGCTTTGTGACCTCTGCATCTGGGCACATCTACTGGGGCCCACTGTGACGAGCCCTGGAGTCCTAGTCCACTGATTGTTTAGACAGTACTGCTCTCCTTCATGAAAAATGCGTGTTTCTGTTTCTTTTCATGGTCACACAGGAACAAGGAGGAAAAGGAGGAGCAGATGAACAGCTGAAAGCTCTCCTAGTATGAACCTGGGATTTAGTCCTAAGCATTCTGGTCCAGTATCAGTAAATCTTGCCTGGATGTTATAGCACACATATTGCTATAACTATTCAAGAAATCAGCCTGGTATATAGCGTGCAGCAGTCTTCGAACCCAGCCAAAATGTATTGAACATGTATTTCCAACATGTTCAAAATTAGAAGAAAGGACTAGGAACTTACTTAAATGAGTAAAGGGAAAAAAAACTGTTGAAACTTCTAGGAAACCAAAATTAGCACTTTGTAATCTCCATAGTTCAAGTCTGCTAGGAAGAAGGTAATTATTTTCAGCTTAACAACGTAGGGTAAAAAAGTACTAACACAATACTATCCACAATGGTCAAAGCAAAGATGCATCCGTGTCTATACCCTGCTGTTAGTGGTGAGAGACAGCAGACACCTGGGCAAGAACATAACAAAGCAATCATGAAATAACTCCCTGCAATGTGTTCTCTGTCTCAAGTAATCTGGGGTTCTGGCGACAGATATCTTTTACAATATTAAATAAATACAGTAAAAGGAAAACCAAATAAAAGTGGACAGAGCTATTCATATTTAATAGCTCTGATGAATTTTTCCCTCCATACTTTTAGCTGCTTTTTGAATCCATAACATCCTGTGGGAAGGACATCAACAGTAAAAATATATCTTATTTGAAGAGTAACTTCTTTTTTATTTCTTCTGAATCTGACTTTTGTAGTCCTTATGTCACCGGGGAGTATTTTTTATGGTACTTATAGCACTCTTAATATAGGAGTTTTTCAGCTAATCATTAATAAATGATTAGTCTAAACTCATGTTTACATTGGGGACTGAAAAGTCGCTGTGTAGAAATGGTAGTTCCTATCTAGTGAGACAGAGTTTTCTTTAGGAATAGAGAGGTGAAAGGCTCTTTATTCTGTTCTCACTACCAGTCTCCTGAGCCACACAGTCCTTCAGGATGCAGGATTTAAATGTTCAGTAAAATGATTTCCACTAATACGACAAAACTTTTCATAGTGAAAGCCCAGCTGGAGAGTTACACCTTTTATATGAGTCGAAAACTGTGTTATTACTAGCATCCTGAAAGTAATTTGTGACAATAAGAAAGAAATAGGGGCCATCAATCAGACTGTCAGTTCCTGTTTCAACCAGAACACATTCAAGCAACATATTGTAAACCCAGGTCTTTTAGTGTGCCAGTTTAGGAAATCTTTTCTTGCTGATTTGCAGCCTCAGGAGGAACAACACTTACTAGATGCTGGTAGTGCTCCTTATTTAATTCAGTGCAAGTTCATAAAACAAATTGCCCAGATAATTGGCTGTATCCTCAGTCCATGTGCACCCGGGCTATATTTTTTTCCATAGATGCAAAACAGATTTACAGCTTAAAAGTAAGTGCAGTGATAAAGCAATATTACTAGAAATAGGTTCAAGCCAAGTTTTATCACCAACTAAAATAAAAAATGAATTCGGTCACTTTGACTAATTGATTCTGTCAGATCCTGCTCACTGTTTTCTAGATCCTGATGGGAAAATCAAGACCTTCATAAAGAGGATTCATTAGATTCTTTCATTCCAAGTGTAATACATGTAGTACTATTACTATTAAAAAAATAATAATAATAAAATGATGCTGAAATGAACAAGAGGTAAATTTGCTCTTGAATTTTATTTTGCATTGAGTTAGTGCTCTTGGCTGAATCTGGGATCTTTTTGTTTTGGAACTGCAACCTATTCAGTGTGAAATTGCAAGCTGTAAGCTATGTTGTTATTGTAGCTGACCCTTTTACAATCTAGCATCTAGTGCTGTAGTACTGTGACATTATTATTATTTTATTGTTATTAATATTTTAAAGAGTATTACGGCACTGAATGAAACTGGGTCTCGGAGAGAAATCAAAGTAGCAGGGGGACTATGTGTGGAAAGTGTCAGTAGCATAATTGAATGTGTTTGCTGGTCTAAGTATAGCAAAAACACAATATTGCTTGAAAGGGCAGTATCTTTTTTTTTTTTTTTTTTAAGAAAATACAGATAGCTGGAAAAAAAAAAAAACAAAGACATTTCTAATTACCTTTTGAAAAGATGTCATTTGGACCTGATAATGCAAACAGTGGCAAATCGCACTGTCTTCTGAAGCATTCTTTTCTTTTTATGAATGAAGCAAGGCCTGCACTAAGCTAATATCTTTTGTTAAACCAGCAGATCCAGTTGAAAGAATGGATCCGTGAACCCAAAGCTTATTTCTTTTTCAAACTACATCTATTGATCCAGTAAAAGAAATTGCCTCTTCCTATGGATATTGCTGTGCTTGTATAAAAGAGTGTATTTCAAATTGCACTATATATGTTTTTGTTGATTACTATTTAAGAGAAAAATAAATATCTTTTCATAAAGGCTAGGAAAGTGATTTTTTTCTTTTGGTCTATTCATTGTATCGTATGTTCTATGAAATACAGTGAGTGTAGCTAGTGTGCTTCCCCAGCCTCTGCTGGGTAAGAGGGCTCTGTGAGGACAGAATGCCTCTTAGTGTCCCCCCAGGCAGTGCAGCTGTTCACTACCTGTTTCTGCTGCCGTGCTTTCAGGATAGAAGCGTGCACCGGATTTTCAGGTTCTTGGTCAAACAGTTTCCCATAGGACCCCCAACTCTTTGCAGCCTGTGAATTTGCATAATCTCAAAGGTCAGTTGTAATAGTGGTGTAGCTTTTTGAAGTTTCCCACTAGGAGGAATGAGTTTTCAAGAGGGATATTTTGTACCGCTAGTTGCCAGACTTTCAAGGTTTAGTATGCTGCATTTTGTGCTCTTTGGATAATCCGCTTTCTTATTTTGATGCCGGAAAGGATAGGTCTTTAAAAAATCAGAGGTACTGATTTCTTCAGAATATTTGGTACAGGCTGTTTGAAATTTGAAGATACTGAAAAACTACTTTAAATTTCTAAAAAAAAAATATTAGAAAGGTGTATCGCATTTTCATAGCTCTTTGTAAATTATCACCAGGGAAAGATACGTTCAGCATTTCCTTCTTCAACCTTCTATGTATCATAAGCAAATTTTTTCTCTCTTGCCATATTGAGAACTGTCTTTTCTGATGTATTATATCTTAGGATTAGTCACATCCCATTACATTCCTTCTTTCTACATTTTTTTTACCAAATTGGCTGGAGTATGACAGATCTTATCGTGTTTGGCAGGACTTGTTTGGATGATGAATGGCTCTGCAAGTCTTTGCTTGTAAAGTATGACAGTCCACATGCGTATTCTTAGTTCTCACTCCATTTATTAGTTTAGTTATATATGTATTTATGTCATGCTCATGAATTTTTATGCATTTTAATTAAGGTATAAATATCTTAGAGCACATTTCCTTTTGGATCTGGAAACAATGCTTTGAAATTCCATTGGCTTTTGAAGAGATAGCACGCATAAGCTTTTGAAAAGTTATTTTTTTCTAACTAAGACTGTGAAAATAAAACTGTAACATTATAGAAATAAGGCTTAAATTATGGGCCTCTGAAAACTGTACAGTTGTAGTTTGCTCATTTTCATGACCTATTAATAATTTATTAATAGTCATGTGAAAAAAATTGTGTAAGTTACACTATCTGGAAAATGTTTATTCTTTTGTATGGATAGCTAGGCAACGGAAACAGTTCCGCTTAAATAAAATGATTCTATATTTGTTGATTTTCTGTTTTAGAAACCTGCCATCCTCTCTGTCAGCAGATACTTCATTATATGATGTAGGCAGCTTAAAGAAGCAAATCAAATGGTTTATAAATGCATAATCGAAAATTTATAAATAAATTATGCATAAAACTTGTTGTGTACAGTCCTTCTTCTTATGTTGGTGACTATAGTCTGCACAGCTGTCCTATTGCCTTTAACAGAACTTCTTAAAGAATTAAGCACTTGCCAGCATGAACTATCTTGGATTAAAAATGCACAGTTTTGTTGTTCACTACAAATAATTAGACTTGCACGTTTGCATGGACATTTGAAATAGTTGACCCCAATTAATGCTTTATTCATATGGAAAATAACTTTTTCTGAGTTGCTATTTGAGAAAATTTAACTTGAAATGGAAAGCCCAAAAACATTATTCTGATCTTAGCTTATGAAGAGGACCATTCTCAAGTGAAATAAACTCTCCATCAGACAATTATAACGATCTTTTTAAGTAAAGTTCTTATTTTCAGAATTAAAAAAGTATCATTGAATTAGGCAAAATCTGAAATCAGATATGTATCAAGGTGAAACTTCTTTTATGCTTGTGAATCAAAATATTTGCTGATAATTCATAAAATGTATCAATTTGAGTTGTTTATGTAAGTCATCAGCTTAGATAAGAGAATAACATTAGCAGCTCCTCAAACAACTCTTGATGATATGTTGAAAGAAGAATTGCGTTATCATGTGGGATTTAAGTTATTTGGGGAGAGAGCCCTGAGATCTCATGAAGTTACTGATACATCCCTCTAGGAATACCCGGAAGTTACAGACCAAGTAGTAGAACTGACTGCAGTCATTTCATGTTAAATCTCATTAGGATGGATAGTGGTGAATTAAACACCAAACGAGAAACTAATATTTACTTAGTGCAGTTGCTAAGGGTCTATTTCAACTTTAATATGTAGCCAAAAAATGATTCAGACCAATAATTCATGCATACACGTGACTCTTCTGAAAACTAATTTCCCAAAGTTGAAAACAATTGAGGACAATATTGAAGAAAAAGAAAAAAAAATCATTAATAGATTCTTTATCAGCTCCCATAAACACCAAATCTCAATTTTATAATCACAAAGCATAGCTTCTTGTATTAAAAGCTAGTTCAGAGATGGACCATGAAGAAAAAGGTTTAAAAATGGACAAGACTAAATGTAAAATAAAAGCAAAGCGTGTCAATCACAACTAAGAATGCAGCTATCGAATAAGGGAAGCCAAAGTTATCAAAAGGGGGGGTGGGAGGAGGAAAGTTGCATTTGGTTAAGGGAAAGAAAGGAATTATTCAAATATTTCAGAAATAAAACATAGATATGCTACAGGTCCTATATGAGGGAAAAAATTGTGTTATTCATTCAGAAAAAGGCAAGAATATTTAATAAATAGCTGTTTTCAATCACATAGAAGGAGAATATGCATCCAGTAAAAATTTCTGTTCTATATTTGAAGTAGGAGAGTATATTCATATCTTACTGTGATAATAAAGTACTTTCTATTTCATCAGTAGCAACAATAAAAGTTAAACATTTTTAAATCCAGTAGACTGGATAGCTTGTAGCCAAGAGTATTAAAAGAACTGGCTGATGAGATCTTTGAGACATTCATGTTGAAATTAAACAAGGCTTACAAAATGGGGGACTTTCCGGGATGATGAAAAAAAGCTAAAGCTCTTCTAATATTTTAAAAGAGAAAATGTATGACCCAGATAATTATATCCTGATACTGATTCTGAGCAAGAGGTTCATGTGTGAAGCAGTCACTAAAGAATTAAAGAATATTTGCATGATTAATTCCAGTCAAACTACTTTAGAAATACGAATCATTTTTCAGTGAGCATATAGATCTGCTTATTCTGACTAATTATTCTGACAGAAACGTATAGTTGTAATGTGGTTGATTTTGTTTCATACGACATCTGAAAAATTACAACATAGAAAAATCAAGAGAGGATATTAACCACACTGAAATCTGATTAAAAGATTACAGAATGTATCTGTAAATAAGAATGCAGATATTCCTAAGAAGATCCCATAGAGATATGAGTTCATTGGCAATCGATGCTACGTTGGTGATCTTAAACAAAATACAGATTAATTTTACTAAACGTTACAGATGGCAAAAAAAGGTATTAGAAAGGTAAATAACCTCAATGACAGATTGCTAATAAAGATCAGTCTGAGAACTTTGGTAACAAAGCATCTCTTAAACAATGTAGTTTAAACAAAACGAAGAACATATGCTTCTGAGCTAAGAATGTGTGGGTGGAAAAGGTGGTTGAATTTTGGCAGAAAGTAATGCTTCAGTACAGTGGTGATGCTAACGTTTTTTAGCTGGTGGGGGTGTCAGCAGAAAATTGTATGTGTGTACCTTTGTGTGTATGTATGTGCACAATCACATATAAAGCAATGGAAACTTAAGACAGTAATATAGTAGAAAACAAGAACAATGTAACTTATTTACTATCAAGATGAAACTAACAAGATGAGAATATTTAAGGTTATACTTTGGAAAACAGGAAAAACGTCCTTTGCCTTGTAAAGGACATTGTAACTTTTTCCTTTGCACTCCTTTTGTACCCAACTCAAGTTGCCTGTCTCTGTGAGCTTAGCAAGGTTCCCACTGCAGGCATTTGGAAGGAACTTGGTTTGTTCAACTTCGTCATAAAAAGGAGAGATGAAACAAGCACAGTTGCACAATAAATTCTAACCACTCTTCTCAAAAATGAAATTAAAGGACAGGCAGAGTGCTAAGACCTTCCAAGCTTTGCCTATGCACCACATTTGTGTTCAGCCCGTATCCCCACATACCAGTCTCTGTGAGAGTGAGTACATCCAGGAAAAGTCCCGCTGAGAGCTACTATGCAAGTGCACTTGAGCCATCTGAGCTTGGCCCAAGAAGAAAACAAAAATCAGAAAGATCTGACCAAAGACTGTAAAGTTCTGGAGGGAGTGGACTGGTCTGTCCCCAAAGTAAGAGCTGCCTCTGCTTCAGTGTCATAATAGATATCAGCTGAACATTGGTTCTCCATGCCGTGCTATTGCTGATGAGCTATAGCATGTGGTACTTCTTCTGTGTAGTACAGTAATTTGAATGAAAGAAAGGGCAGTCTCTCTGGAATCCTCTCTCCAAGTAGGAAGTTGAAAAATTTGGAAGAAATTTGAGAAAAGCTAAATACTGGGTTGCACAATGGACTGACAAGACTCTTTTTACAAATATTTGTGCAGAAAGATTTGCTGTTTTCACAAAATCCTACTGTTTTCTTTACAAAAGTAAGAGGCTTTTCTTATACATGCTCTATTCCATGCAGTGTCACTGCAGCCAAGATATATGTCTAAAATTGAAGTGGTTAATATTACTCATCTTTCATGCAGACATGGTCAATCCTATCAGGGAAGTTCTGGTAGAGGTGTGAAAGAAGAGGAGCAGCAGGTGGGGCTCATATTCTGTGCCTTTCAAAAAGCCCTTAGCAAGCTTGGGTTGGAATTCACAGACAGGGAGGATGGCCTTCAGTTAAGTCAAAGAAAAATGCTATTGTGAGAAATAAAAATGCCCTTTCCTGTGTGCCAGGCTAGACTCTGAAAAGTGGGCATATCTATAATGTCTTGGAAGCTTGGGGACCAAACTTGTTTCTGGGTTGCAACTTCCCTGTCATCCCCCCTGCCCACACACTGGTTTGTATTTCGATTGTAGCCTGCAGCAGATCAGCTGGCTCTCTAGTGGGGAAATTCAGGCTTTGTGAGGTGGGAGCCAGGAAAGAGGGAATAAGGTTCACCCCTGGCCTCTAACTCAGCAGGCAGAATAGGTACAAACTAATTCCAGCCACTTGAATGTGCAGACTTGACCTTGACCTTATATACAGCTACCAGAACTACTTATTTGCCCTAATTAAAAGCAGGTAAAAATTAAATTCGTCTCCTTCAGCCTTACCTGTACCACATCCCGTGTTCTTCTATTTTCCCCTGACTGAAGTGAGAAGATGAAATTCCTCCTAACAGCTGTTCTCTAGCCCAGCTGACTTTCTTCTAATAAAGACATTTGGAGAAAACCGGTTAGTCTGGGGGCTGAGAACTTTGCATCTTGATGTGCACCGGATCTGCAAAAATGAAATCTAGTTTCCCTATGGAGCTGAGAGTTTTGATGAAACCATGTCTCTCTCTCTCTCTCAAGCATAAATCCTTTGCTTTGGAAAGGACTAAATGTAGGAAACTGCACCGAATAAAACAGGTGAGATGCTAGTAAATGACATCTCCTTCCTGCGATTTTCATGGGGAGAGACAATGGATCTGACAGTACGAAAGAAAGAGATATTTTTTTCAAATATTGCAAGAAATGATGGTTATTGCATGATAGAGAAACTTATGGGAACCCAAGGGAAGAGACGCATTAAGTCATGTCAACACAAGGGACAGGAATGGATGGTCGCAAAACACATACTCCAAATTTTGGCTGGCCTCTCTTTGCACCTTCGGTTTCAGCGTCTCATCCAATTCCCCTCTCACTCTTCTATTATCCAGCAAAATCTGGAAAGAAATCATTAAGCCATATAGCTGTTCCAACAGCAGCTGTCGGTGAGACAGCCCTGGGAGTTCATGGCAATTCCTGTGCTGTGCAGAGCTGCTCCCTGCCTGTGCTCTCGTATGAATCCCCGGCAACTCCTTGCTCTGCTGCTCCAGTACAACCTTTTGTGCGCTCTTTGCACACAGAGTGAAAGCTGAAGGAAGGGAACAGTGTGGCTTTTTTCATGAATTAACTGAGGTCAGGAGAGCTGCTGCTCTCAATGTAATGGGATTTCTTTCTTGTTTTACCTTCTTTGTCTTTCTATTTTACTTTTTCCCTTTACTTGTTTCTTTCTTTTTTCTCCCTATTTCCATCTCTTTTCCTTTTTCTTTTCCACTGTGGGTGTATCTCCATTTCTCCGCTTTTTACCTTTTCGTATCTCTCACTCACTCTTTTCCTCTCATCCTCCGACCTTTGTTAAATCAGTTAAGTTTCACCTAGTTTTTGAAAAGTTTCTCTTCTCTTTTCTTTTCTCTTTTCTTACTGTTCTTCATAAACTGCCTCTCTTCCTTCTTTCTTTGTCTGATCTTCTCTTCTCTAGTCTTCTGTGTTCTTCCCTTCCCCTCTTTCCCTTATTCCCTCTCCGTTATTCCCCATCTCCCACTGCAGGTGCTGCAGCTGAATCTGAATCTGAAGAATCTGAGACACTTATAGGGCGGATGAAAGTGCCACGTGTATCACTCCCACCCTGCAAGTGAGGGGAGGAGGGTGCTGCATGTGCAGGTCTTGGGACAATAGTTCTTGTCAACAGGATGTGGGAATTTTATTTAAATGTGAGAATGCCCCATGAAAACTGGGACATCTGGCACCCTTACATTCCACATTGAACTTAGTCTTCATCTGCTGCTGTTATGAGTGTCATAAACCGGGGTTATTTCACAAGCCATAGGAGTTAGAGTACATAATAGATTGCATTGCAGTGGGTATGCCTTCCCTTAAAAGGACTGAGTCTTGGAGAGTTGCAGAGATTTCAATTTGGCATGCACTGGAAAAAGAAACATAAACTCAAGAATGACAGATTACACCAGTGTCATCAAATACAAGCATTGAAAGTTAAAATTATTGCAATCATACTTTACATCATGATTTAAAATCAGAAAGGAAAGCTATCAGATCCATGCAGATTAAATAAAAAAACAAATAGCATTAGTGTAGGACCTATCATCCAGTACTGGACTTCAGAGGACACCACATACAAAGACCTTAACCAAATTATAGGTGTCTCATTTATGTGCTCAAGCTAATAATTTCCCAAGAATCCTTCTAGAATCAAGGAATAAAAATTTGGAACCTTGAGGAGGTCATTCAGAGCACCTAGGTTGGTCTTCTCCTTGAAACTCGTTCCTCAGAGGGGCCTGTCCTGCTCCTCTAATCTGGGGTGGCCATGCTTCTGACTTGGGCACTTTGCTTCAGTGACTCAAGTTAATCCTCCTTTTTCCCATCACTTCAGTGGCACATAATTCACGCATTTGGCACATAATGGCACATAATGGACATTTTTACCACAGAAATATGCAAATAGATATGTTACTGTGCATATCTGCAGTTCTGATCCTGCCCTCCACTGTGCCAGCACCACTGCATCGCTTCCCATCGCATGAACAAGCACGTGTGTTGAAGCGGTGGTGCAGCTTGCAGGTGACAGTCAAACTTTTGGCCCTTGTTATTTCATGATCTGTAGCCACACAGCTAACCAGTTAGCCAGCAGAGGGAGCACAAGTTAGCTGGAACTGGCTCTAATATTAATAGCAGAACATGCTCATTTAAACATCATTGTTAGCAATGGAGGTAAAAAAGAAAAAGGAGATGGAAAAGGATGAAACTAGAGGAATGTTTTCTCTAAGCTTTGAAAGGATCACATGTACAATGTCAGATGAAAAATAAACCACATGTACAATGTCAGATGAAAAATAAACTTGCAAGAATTTAATTAACGGCATCTGCTTAATCCAGAAATCCTTTTTGGTTGTTGATTTAAATTAGATTCTTTTGCAGAGGTTCTTGAAAAAAAAATCCCATTCAAGACTGCGTACTCTGCATTCTGCCTCTTACACAGTGATATTGAAGTTATGGCTTGGGGGGGGGGAGTCAGGGAGGAAGTGTTGGAGTCTGTAAAGGGGAATAATTATCTTATGGAATTGAATTCCACTCCCCACTGAAATCCCATTTCCTGTATGGGACAGAGGTCTGTTGCTTCCCAGGAAGCCACCTTCTTTTCTTTAGTCATATGGAACACAGACCAGAGATAAGATGAATAAAAACCCGCAGACCTCCTCCATGATACCTAGCTGCATAGAGTCTATTGAACATGAGGGGCTTTAAATCCATTCAGAAACCCCCTTGGGAGAAGAGAGTTGGATCCTTGTCAAATGGTTGGAGTCATGACAAGAATAAACCACACTAGGTGTTAAGCTTCAGCTTAGTGTTGATAATATCTGCTCTTTAATAATTTTATCAGATTGTTTACCAAAAGCCAGACTCGTTCCGCTTTTATCAGTATATCTGGAAACTCTTATGAAAAAGCCCTGTTGGCCAGCAATGGAGATGAACACACTAGGGGATGGAAAGGTTAAAATTTAGAGGAATCTGCATAAGTCTGCTAAAATTGAATGTATTTTGAAGGTGAACCTTCAACATTTTTGGAGCCCACTGATGGAGAAGATCAGTCACTAAGGCCGTATGGTGGTTGGCTGAGGGCCTGGAAGCACAGATCTTAAAGCTTTTGCCACAGGTCAGAGAGATGTTGGACTCCCATAACAGATATAGTGACCTTCTGCAGACATGGACCTGTGCTTCTTATCACATCTCTATAGAACTAAGGGTGACCAGAAGATGTGGAGACAGGCACTTTGCAGTTATTTATTTATTTGTTTGTTAGTTTTATTTAAAAGGAAGTGTGACAAATTCTTCCTTTAGCTTATCTTGCTTATGTTAGTCTCTGATGTCTTTCTACAGGACGTACTAAGAAGAAATCTTTTTTTGCATAAAGTTACTATTCATTATTCTTCTGTTTAGCCAGATTCAGTGGTATTATAGCCCCTTTTCTTTCAGCGAGACTTATGCAGTAAACTAATACCATGGAGGAACTAATCAAACTACTCACAAAAGGCAATGCTCCATCTGTCCCACACAGAAGCAGTGCAAACATATGATTCATACTGTGAAGGATTATTCTAAGTTAGTGCTTTTCCAAGTGTAATATGTGGAGAGCTGGCTGGTTATATGGTGCTAAAGCTTCTTGCTCTCAGTTGCTGACTTCTATTAGGGATACTTTCCTAATATTTATTTTCCACATAAGCAACTACTGTAGTGGCTACAGAGATTTTCTGTAGACTCTTAGTGCGATGACAAATATCTACATGATAGTCTATGGTCCTCACAACGTTGGTTATCTTTGCTCAAAAGATTTTGAAAATTAAAAAAAAAAACAGCACAATTATTAAATTACTTTATGATATTCCACTTCACCTTTCAATAACATGTTAATTTTAAAGACACTGCCATATAACATTCTCTTCACCTTTCTCTGATCTTGCCATGCAGGGTAAGATTTTGTAGGAGTATTGCAGAAAGGCAGAACTTCTCATACTAATGTCTTCAGTTCCGAAGGAAATGAGGATTAGTTTCACTATTTTACAGAATTCTAATTTGAATTCATACTCTTAAAAAGTGCATCACTGTTTGCAACAGAGAACTCACTCCTCCTTTCCGGGTATCCTAAATGAATTCTGTAGTGATAGCTCCGGCACAGAGTATTGGAACTAAAACAGGACACTATACATCACCTGTTTGTTTTTAGAACTCCTCTTACAAGGTCAAAGTAAATACCGTTTTCCCTCAATATTCATCAATTTTGCTTTAGTCTGTTATGTAATACTTCAAATGAAAAAGGAAAGGAAGAAAGAAATTTTTTTCTGCATGTGCTATGCTGTTACTCAGAAAGTAATTGTGGAAGGAATTGCTAAATATTCGTATTTGCCGATAAAGCAAGTAAGCTCATTAATTTTCATCCTGAAAACATTAAACTGGAAATAACTTCTGTGACTGCATAATCAAATTTTTCAACCACATGAAATTTGTACTTTTTTCCGTAGCAGAAAATTAGAAAAGTCCTCTGGTATGAGTATCATTTTGTGCACTCCCATTTCATGTTTTTAATTGAAATTCTTCCTAAAAAATCAGCAGCTTATATGTAAGAGGTGACTGGGGAGTAAAGGTTAAAACTAATGATCTTTAATAAAAAAAGCCAATAAAATTTACACATCCTTAACTGAGAGATAATATTTTTTTTTCTTATTACCTTGCATCTCTTTTAAAAGTCGCAGAGTAACAGGCAAGTTGCTTTTACATTTGCAGTATTTATTCTTTGACAAGGAGATGTCTTTAGCTGCTTTTGAAAAGTGGATAAGATATATCTGAATCTTAAAAAAATTGCTATTGCATGCCATTCTTCATTTTTCAACTGTCTTTGTTTTCATTTTGTGGTCAGTTGAAAACAACCTTTCCAATAAAAGTAAAAGATCATTTTCTCTTGAGTATGGCGTATGAGATGGCTATGAGGTGGGAAAGAACAATGAAGAGGGGAAAAAAGATTAACGTGGACATAACGTGAGAAGGATTTGTCCTGTCTTGCTGAGGCTTAAGACCTCATCGAGTTTCTTGCTAGCACTGAAATACAATATTAGCCAAAGATCACTAAAATTTTTGCAGATTTATTTTTTAAAATATATTGAATTAAAGCTGCAAATTAGTCCATCTTTATCTTTTCAGATGCTTTAATTTTTGAATCAAATATTACAATGAGCTCACTAAGGTAGATTTTAACGTGATATTGTTGAGCCCCTGAGGAAAAATCCATTCAAAACTATAAAAAAATTGCACGTGAATCCCTTTGCGAAACCCCCTGGATTAATAATGTATTGACTTCATATGCTAATATGCTGGGCAGATGCTGAAGATTTGTATTATTTTCTGTTTTACAAATACATCAGTTACCTGGTTGCGTATTTAAAATCTCAGTTGAAATACGTAAGGAAAGGAAATTTTTTCATGCATTTGCTTTTAACAAGCAGGAGAGCAGTGCTAACTATAAAGTTTTTTTTTTTTTTTTCATATCTGCTTTTTGAAAAATGGCCTTCTGAACACAGGGTTACTAAGTTACAAGTATTAGCTGTATCACTTGCACAGCTGGGGTTTTCTGTAGGCAGTCTCTTCTGATACAGTAATTTCTGCAAGTCATGGCTGTTAATTTAGACAAGAAAGTTATTTTTAAACAGTGCATGAATAATTTCATTAAAAACGCTTAGAATTTTAGTCACATGCAACTGAAGAGATAGGATAGTTTCATCTCCCTGTTTCTCTTTTGGCTGTGAAAGGGAAGTCAAAGTTGTTTTCTGTATGTTGCTTTGCTTTCAGGAATCAGTCATAGCGGCGTGACCTAATCCTTAGGCTACAGAGTCAGGCTGCTCTTGCCTAATGCACTTCTCACTCACCCTTTTTTCATTCCCGTTTCCAGAGATAGGCAGCTTCGGCTGAAAGGCTGAACCACTTCTCCTCCCTTGACTACCCCATGGCTTTGTGGGTAGGGTGCCTATCAGCTCAAGTAACCTCAGGCTGAGGAGAGATATGACTCCAGGTCTTCTGCTTCCTGGGCAAATACTTTCATCAGTAATTTATTATGAAAACAGTAGGAATAACATCCTTTCCTGGCTATGTTTTGAACTCAGTCCATTTCACTGGGTAAGTGTTGGCTGTAGTCTTAACATATGCAAAGAAGTGGGTCCTTTTAGCAGCTGTAGGTAGGGACTTGCCTAGTTTGTAAATTCAGAGAATTGAGTAGGCTGTTTGGATCAACTGTTTGGATCAGCAAAGAGCGTATCCCCTTCAGGTATGAGTGATAACAGGATACTTAGGTTTTGGAGTAAGTGCTTCTTTGGCACTTAGCCAAGGATCTTTAGAGGACACTTTAGGACTTAGAGGCTTGATGCTACCTAAAGTTGCACTGTATCCACTACTGTGCAGTAATGGCTCGTACCTTCAACCATTTGTAAAGTAGAAAACTTTAAATATTTGAAAAGACAATTACTGTATCTTCAGTTCAGGTATAAAGTCCCAGGAATAGTCTGGAGCCACAGAAGAATCTATTTCCGTGGATTTACACTACTCTTACAATGAAAAGCCTGAACTCAGGCTACCTGTACAATCCTTGTGCCCCTATGGAAAGCTGAGGCCTTTCTAAGAAGGCGATTAGTTAGCTGTATCTTCTTGACTCTGGATGGGTGACATATACTTGCAAGCAAGCATACTTTTTTTTCTTTTTTTGAATGAACTGTGAGGTTGTAGGTATACTCTGCCTTTCCTCTGCATCTCACTCCCTGTCAGTGTCAGTAAGGTTAAAGCTGAACTGCACCCTTATTGCTCCACAAGTTCTTGAGTAGAAAATTGATGTGAGAAAGTGGCCGCTCCCTCACTATAGAGTAAATACAGTAATGAGGCTATCTGCAGCCATTATTTGGCAGGACATATTCTTAGGCCTGAGGCTCTCCATCTAAACTAGGATTTAGGTGGAATTTCAATACCTAAATCCAAAATTATGATCCTTTTACCTTACTCTTTGATTCCAGTACTGCTGACCTCTAGATCTTTGCTTTGTTTGTTTTTTCCTCTTTTTGAAGCACCCTAGAAACTTCAACTCACCCCCCCCCCCCCACACACACACACCTCCTTCTAAGGGGGGAAAAATATAGTATACTGAGAGAGAAAAATCTGGAGCAGATAAAATATCAGTTCTATGAATGTTTACAGAGGGGTAGCATGATAAAAACCAGAAAAATGCTTGTTTTCTGTATGGTATTTATATGGGCTTTTGTTATGCTTACTGTAAAACCAATACGATTTATGAGGAGAAGCATTTTAACTGCACAACAATAAGCTAAATGTTTCCCTGTGCAGGACAACACAGCACTTTCAGCTGGCTGAGTCTGCAGGGCAATCTACATTTATCACTCTCATAAAGTCTCCTGAATAAGTAAAAGCGCCCCTCACCCGTTCTCACTTGTGGCTTTTAAACAGGAAGGAAGTATCATTTTCTTCTCTCCTAGCACAAAGAGAGCTCTGAGCATCTAATTACAGTTTCTGTGAGCAAATGGAACCAGAAAAGCATTTCCCTGTAGCTAAAATGCCCAGGCAGAGCTCTCTCTCTCTCTCAGTTTTCCCAGACTAAAGTTGAAAATCTGCTCTCTAAATTATTCCATTGCTTTACAGAGGAAGTATTAATTACATGACTGCAAATGTAGATGAGGGTGGGATGTAATTACAGGGCCGGCTTTGTGTCTGTTGTCCAACAGAATTAGACAGGAAGTGTTCGCGCTGCCAGCAGTTTCAGGTGTTTTGCAGCCTATTATATTTGCCCGTTCTCACCAGGTCTCACAGATGGATCAGGTGACTTTCTGCTGCCCGATTGTCTGGAAAATCCACAAAGCTGCTATTGCTGCAGATTCATGATTTTTACAAGTTTGATGGTTTTAGATTTTTATAGCAGAAAAAGAAAGAAATAAGAATCCATGCTGGGTTTTCAGTCCTTGTGAAATTTTACCCTCTTCGTCCTTTTCTTCAAAGAGAAACTTTTTTATTTTGTTTTCAGGTTTCCTAATTCTAGTCCTCTGTTTGTTATCTGTCTCCCCCACCCCTACTGGAACTTCTTCCTTGCTGGGGTCCTGACTGAGGGGCTAAAACGGTGGAGCATGCTGTGGCATGCACTTGTCCTGCAGTTCAGACACATTCTGGACTTTTTTTCTGGTTTGTGTGTTTATGGCTTTTAGGAGGATACCTCCATTCTACCTGTGCACTGCCGGTGGTGGGAAGGAGCTCAAGTGTCTGTACTTTCCAATTGCTCATTCTGTTGCTGGCCACAGTCTTGGCCTGAACCTCCCCCAAAAATTCCTGATCACGGTTTAGGAATCAGTATGGACAGAAGCTATTCCCTGTAGGCACCTTTTATGTGGATTCCCTATGTGAAAGGTCAGAAAATTTAGTAGTATGGAGACAGGGTGTTCTGTTCCGGTTGTTCTTGGTGCAAAAAAGGTCTCAGGAATATCAAATTCATTAGTGTAGACATAATCATTGAATTCTGATACTTAGCTTGAGCTGAACAGAGCTTGACCTTTGGAGTGGTGAACACAAATGCAAATAATAAATAGTAATAACTTCCTTTTTGCAAAGTGATGTGCTACTTCATAAAATCAGTTTATATTGCCCCTGAGGCACAATCATCACACTGTATTCTGTGCAAATCAAAATGGAGACAATCTTAGCCATTAATGCAAACAGGACAGGGAAGGTAAAGATCTGTTCATATAGCTTCTTTTGGATCAAACCATGTGGCTAAAGATACTATCATTGTCCTAATCACCATGCTTCTGCTATTGCATTCTCTGCAATGTATCACTTCATTTCAATTTGTAATCACAGTTGACCATGAAAATGAGTAGAATTGAGCTTATCTGCCTCCGGGGGAAGGGTAGGACAGACATGAAATAATTAAGAAGTCAAGGCGTGGACTGGGACTAGTAAACAGGTGTAGCTGAAAGAGGAAATATTAATCACAATAAAGACATGATTGTAACATGTATTTCTGGCTCACTCACTAGTTGTTTTATTTATAGGAATAAGTACTAAAAAATATTCTGGTGTTGCATGTGTCCCCAGTTCTATAAGCCCCTAAGGTCAAGATCAGGAGTTACAGAGTATGCATTAGCTTGATTCTCAATGCAAACATAAGAATGTTGTGGGGTGCTCCAGGCCCACCCATCTCTCCTATGGCATTTATCTTTAATAATATAAACATTCATAATTTACCAACATCAATTTGTCATGGCAATTACTGAAATTTCTGCATACAGTTTTCAGTTTAAATACTGTGCTAGCAAATTTGGAAGACAGATATTATGTTTCTTTTAGTTTTTAAACTTACATAAATATGAATAGTAATTAGATGCCAAGGCAATATGTGCCTTATAAATTCCTAAAATAGATAGGATAGCTATTACATATGCACAGATCCCATGAATGCCAGCATTTAAGATGTATATTCATGCATATACTGTAGCTGGTGTAGTGAAATGTGGAAAATATTTACATTCATTCTTGAAGGAATGACCTTAATAATTCATTTTGGACTCCACCTCTGCTAAATTACAGTTACCTCACTTGTGGAATATTTTCCATATCTTGAAAAGACCCTAATAAATTCTAATATTTTCCTAAGTGTGGAAATAATTAGTATTTTATGATGTCACAGATTTTCAAGCTTTCATAGCTGTGGTTGCAAGACACTCATATTTCCTCTCTGCTCCCTGATGCTTAGCTGTATTTTATATTTCTCTCAGTGAGTTTATTTATTTATTTATTTATTTTAGAGGTGCAATATATGCTTAAAATGTTCTTATAAATAACTAGAAAACGTCTGTGGATAAAGAATATTTCAAGAAGATTTCAGTGATAAGCGATAGATATCGATTATATATAGAAATATATTGATTCTAAGGGTTGTTACATTGTATTTTTAGCTATTATTCTAAATGTGACTTTCCTAATTTAACTGGTAAGGTTCTTGTTTGATATAAATTGTTACTAAGATAGCTAATTAAGGATCAGAATGTTGTAGTTTTACAGACATAATGAAAACATGAGTTTATGCCCAAACAACTTTGAATATTTTTGTAATGAGTTAAAATATCTTTTTCCAAAAGTTGTGAAAACATGGGGATTCTCTCTAGAGGGACTGTTGCATCCGAATTTAAGATTGAGTAACCCTGAATTTTGTTTCAAATGAATTTCAGTGGTACCATGGAATGAATCAGTTCTGGGTAATCTTGATTCAAATGTGGGTTGGATCAGGACATGGATGCCTTTCTATGGCTAAAATTCATGTGTAAGTAGTGCAAGCAAAGACTTACTAAGAAAGCTTAGGATAAAGTGGGAGAAACACTAGGATAAAATGTCATGGGACAAATGAATTTACCAAAAGGCTAAAGACTGTATTCTAACTCAGTTTACATATGTATACTAAGGGGAGCTCTGCATTCATATCCGAAGTCAGATTCTCATCTTGTTCTCTTCTGAAAGTTATTGAAAGACTACTGAAGATGAGAGGGGTTCTGTACACAGTGGATCACCTTCTTAGTATGCTAAAGGTGGTTATTCAGCAAAAAAAAGTCACTGGATACTTTGCACATTTCCTTTGTGCAGAAAATATTCTTGAAAAAGTTTACACAATTGCCAAAGTTTAAACACATGGAGACTTACTAAACAGGATTCCAGGAATGTCAAGGGAGTCACATATAGCAGTATATTTTTAATCTCTTGTATATTTGCTTCCTTTTTTAACACAGCCATTGATTTCATGAAAAACACATGGATTTTTTTCCTTTCCCTCCTTCCTTCCTTCCTTCTCTCTCTCTTCTTTCTCTCTTTCTCTATTTCTTTCTCTTTCTCTGTCTTTCTCTCTTTCTCTTCTTCTCTCTTTCTCCCTCCTTTTTTCAAATAAGCTAATATGGCAGCTTTTCAGGTGGAGGCTAGCAGCAGAGAGAGGTAGCAGCCATTCTAAAAGTGTCCATATGGCCCAATAATGGAATAGCACTGCATTAAAAACAAACAAACAAATAAATACAAACAGCAAAGAAATGTGAAAGGATACATGTAACATGCTACTAAACAAAGACCATCTTGTGAAGAGTGTAAAGGAAATAATGTCTACAACCTGCCACGGGGTTTGAAAACAATTTACTGAGAAGTCTTTTACAGTGGCCAGCTTCGGAGCCACTTCTAACTAGCTAGCAAGTAATTCACAGTCTGTTTAAGTATGTTTGATAAATTTCTTTCAGAATTTTTATATTGTAAATCTGTTACGATGATTTTGGTGGATCTTCAGGAACTAACAGATTCTAATCTCAGAACTAAAACTCAGCTATATTTCAAGTCAGCATGTTTCAAGGACTTATATATCAGAAAACTCCTTAGCTAAACCTTACTTGAGAGATATCCCACGTAGCAACACATTTTGGGGGTGATTCACTCCTTGCAATTAGAATGCTTGTTTTGTGTCTTGATAAGAAAATATAAAATTACCTTAGACCTTTGATCTTAAATGTAGTTTTGTATTTTGCATGAGGAGAACATAAATTCTCTCAAAGTATATATCACTTTCCCCCTCTTTCAGTTATATATGTTGCAATGGAAAATACCTGTGAGATTATCTGGTTTGTTTCCATCGCAATGCAAATTTAGTTGAACATACACCACATATATTATGCATGCCTTCCTTTACAGATAAGATATGGGTAGATATGGGTAGAAGTTCAAAACACTGTGCTGTCACATTCATTATCTGGGGTGGGGGGATGAGAAACCCTGAATGATGTATGTAGTGCAGTGCATGTTCAAAAGTATGTTACAGGCAAGCGAGAATGACTCTGAGGGGAGCCAGCTCAAGGACATTTTCATGCAGTGTCCCAAACCAGGCAAACATGAGCTAACCTTGGAAGCAATACATCCTTGCTCAGGTACTGCTTGCTCTTCATAGGGCCAGCCTGAGTCTCCACTGGCATAACATGCTTCCTCTACAAAATGGATGCACTGCCCACAGGTAATGGCCAGTCGATAGTACATGGTGGGGTATTGCTACCGAAGTATTTCATGAAATGGATAGTGTATGACAACATACACATTTTGAGCATGGAATGGAAGCTATCTAACATATAAAAAAAGAGAGAAACTTGTAAGTAAGGTAGGCAGCCTGAAGGTAAGATTATACAGAGATTAAAGGGGTAGAAGGAAATAGAAGAGAGCTCAACTCAGGAGTACTCCTTACTCAGGAAAAAAGGGAATTTTGCAACATGGAAACATGAAAAAGGAGAAGTGAAAACAATATGTAGATAGAGTAGTTCAGAGCCATAAAAGACAAGGCATTTGAACGTAAGACAGAGTAAAAGGTTGTGTTCTACATTGTATGACATTGGTTTGTTGGTAATCTTTGCACTTCTGCTCTTTGCACCTCTACTAATTTTACTTTTAAAAACAGTGAAAAATGAAGTGTCACTAATAACAGGGCTACTTTCTCTAAGGGCTACTCCTGTATGCAGTTCACCAAACCTCAGTTAAGTGGAATATGAATGGCCAAGTGTCCCTGAGATTTACATTGCTTTTTCCATCCTTCATGATGAGTAATGTCTGCCACTTATTCCCACTGAATCAGCAAGAAAAAACATCAACAGTTCAACTTATTATTCAGGTAAAAAAAGAGCTTTTTTTTGGAAAACGGAGTCTGAAAAACTGTACTTTAGAAATGAAACTGCATGTACTAAAGGATACCAGTATGCTTTTCAGATACTCTTCTTGCTTTCTTTTTATCTATTATGTCCCAAGAGCTATATACATTTGGTACTTTTCATGCTACTGGTAAACTCAAAATAAATTCCTTCTAAAGCTGGTTTTTACAGCTTTTACACTCAAGCGACATTCGTACTGTCTGTAGAAAAGCAGAAGTGTCTAGTGACATGAAAATAAATGTCATTCATCACAAATTAGACACAAAATAATCCTGAGAATAATCCAAAATGATACAATTAAGAAGAGGAGGGAAAAA
This sequence comes from Struthio camelus, assembly GCF_040807025.1. NCBI lineage: Eukaryota > Metazoa > Chordata > Aves > Struthioniformes > Struthionidae > Struthio > Struthio camelus. Next base: position 175,023,973 of record NC_090942.1, on the reverse strand, counting down.
AGTGGCTAAACAGACATCAGTTGTCTCATTGGTACCTTCCACTGCGATGTTCTTGATCAGACGCATGTGACAGGGAGCAGAAGCACTGCTGCTGTCAATATTAGGTCTGACACTGCCTAGCATCCCAAATATATTTGGGAGTTTTGGCCTCCCTCAAGAAATATTCCACCTTCATGTAGGTTATTGTCCTGAACAATAGAGAGGTCTGCCTTCTATCTCCTAATCTTCTCCCTCACTCTCTGATCCATCCAAGTCCGCCCGATCATCCCTATTCCCACTTTTTCCATCAAAGTCTCTCATCAGTCTTTTCACTAGCTCTCCCAAAGGAAGGGATGGCACATGTATCTGGACCCTCATCTCTAGCCTTGGAGCAGCCATTAGGGTTCCTCCCTAGCCTGTCATTTTCTCAAACTACATTGTATTCAAGAAATGTGTCAGAGAAATTTCCAAATATTAGAAACTCAGGGCCTGATTAAGTTGCCTTCACTTGCATGCTTAGCACCATTTGGAAAATCCTAAGACACCCTGCTTAGTGTCCAGCTACCCTCCAGAAGGACCTGGGTCTCCCATTGGTCCTGTATCATGCATTCCAGTCCCATGTGAATGTCTAAGAGGCCTGAGAATGGTTCAAATGGTACTAGGAATCAAGCTCTTAGTATTATACCTGATGGATATGATTAAGGCACATCTGTGTCAGACTGCTTGTGGGTTTGAGCCTTTTTTTCCCCCTCTGGCTTGGTGCCTAGTGTGGATTAAAAGAACCTTGTGGCTACGTCACTTATCTGGTAAAGAATAGGCTAATTCCTCCTCGTAACCCTTCTTACAAATTTTATATTAAGTAGAAATAAATTTCAGGAGGAGGCACTGAAAATCTAGGATTCATGATGCATTTCAGTGCTCTAGATACTGCACTGCAGAGCCATAGTCATGTTTCTTCTTGTCTGCTCTTTTTCAGGCCTCACAAAGTCCACTGTCTTTTCTGTATGCTGGCCAGCACCAGCAAGGGGGTGGGGAGGTAGAAAGTGCTGCTCCTCACTTCCACAGAATCTCATTCTTTCCCCATTTACTTTCTTGCAAATAAGCATCTCTAGTGAATTGTGCTGGTTTAGACAGTCACCTGGAAAGGAGGATTGATTCATGGACTGAAATCTCTTCAATCTGAGGAAGGAATTAAAGCCTGTTTTGAGCAAGTGGCTTAATCATTTCAATTTTTTGATGATCAGTATCTGCTTTAGTTTTTTGTATAAAAAAGAATGATGCCCTTTCAGCTCTTTCAAGGAATATTTGCATGCAAGAATGATTTCTGGACTTTATACTCTCCAGAGTACAACTTGCAATGACGGTTGGACTAGATTTTTGAGAGCTGATAAGATTTGGAGTACTTTGAGGATTTCATAGCCCTTGTTGATTGGTTTCATACAGCTTTTTGAGCCAAGTGTAGTCTTTTTAAAATTTGTCTTCCATAGCACTTGATTCTCGCAAAGCACACCTTAAAGGGTGCTAGTATACTAGTATTTTTCCTCTGAATGCTATTCCAAAAATGCCCACTGGAATAATAAGTGCAGAACCTAAGCTGAAAGGTGCATTTACAGGATATATTAGATAATTCTTTGCTGGATGTGACCCGTTCATAATTTTACTAGCCATATATCACAAGCAGAATCCAAATAGCTGAAATTGAGTGAACAGGGTAGGAAAGACCCTGACAGAAGAAATGTCTACTAGAACCTCCTAATTGAGATAATTGTTTTTAAGCATCTGGGGAAGTACATGACTATAACAAAATTATTGCTAAAGACACAATTATAAATGAGCTGTCTTTGGAAGCCTATTAAAATATAATTGAAAATGTGTATATTAAATCGTATGGGTTGAAAAGTTTAATTGATGGTGGAAGAGCCTGAAAGTGTTTCAATTAACTTTTATTACAGATTGTATTATAAGGTTGAGTCCATATCCCCCTTTCACTGTCTAAATGAAGATAACTGTCATTTGTCAAAGCCTAGGTATAACAACATGATAATGAATGATATTACCTCCTGGAATAGGGGGTGCTTACAAAATTAAGGTCTCTCAGTGTCATATTTCAAGCCTTTGACTAAACCCTTTTACAGGCACTTTTCAAGACTTTCCTCTTTTCAGTAAAGACACAGGATCTATATACAGTGGAGTAACAGTGCTGTTAAATTAATTTAATTTGTGTCACAAGCATTAGAAATGCCCAGACTAGATTTCTTAAATAAACTGTTATAAATTTTCAAGATTCAGGGAGAAAACTCTAATTTTGCTTTGAGTAATCCCTAAAATGTCCATTGATTTAAAGGTTCTTTCCAAAACCTAGTGGTTAAGATATCCCTCAGGGGTGTGGAAAGTTCAAATGAAACCCATTCTTCAGTGAAATTAGATCAAGGTTTTGAGCAAAGACTACAGAATCTGTCTCAGTCCTGCTGGAAGTGTTATGTTGTGTATACACAATTATTTAATGAAAATAGAATTAAAGAGAAGGAGATAACTATCTTAATAATAAAAGAGGGGCTCCAGCTCCTGTTCTGACAACTATTTTAATTACTTAACGTGAACCAGCTAAGTAGGATTAAATAGTGTCACAATCATAGCGTCGGCAGAGAAGGAGCCATTGGGTGCTCAGCTAGATCTTCCAGTTTGGATAATAAGGGAACGAGGTCCATGGGGGATATAGCACTGCATGACTGTGCCTTTGTGTAGATGCCATCACTTCAGAACAAGTAATTGTTGAGATGGTAATGTAGTAGTTAGGATAGTCACCTAAAACTGAAGAAAATGACAGTATAGCAGTTTGAGTCAGCATTCTCACATTTCTAACAAAATGTTTGCATTACTTCTGTTATGGATTTTCCAGTGAGAGCTTTTGTCTCTCTGGTCACTGTGAGCTCCATTTGAGGCTGGGAAGTCTGTCCTAAAGAAAGTTAAATTGAAATGGGTATGTTTTCATAAGATTATTGTCAGAAGGGGACGTTCTGGATCATAGCAGCTGATCTTAAAAGGCAACAACCTAAAATAATTTATGTTGGGTGGGACCTTTAGAAATCATCTGTTTCAAACCCTCTGTAACAGCAAGGCCAACTTTAAAGTTAGATTTATTTAATAATCCATTAGCTCTCATTTAACTAAGCTCTCTCTCAGAATTGTTCCATGATCAAATGGCTCCAAAGCTGATCCACAACCTTTCTTCTGGTTTGAGAAGGTTAGAGTTTCTTCTGGTTAGAGACGGTTACAGACCTACTGATTCTAATTTCCAGTATAATTCTATTTGCAGACATATTTACTTGCTCACTGTGCTAAAGTTAAGTCTTTTAGTCTTTTTTTGTCTTTTCTCCATCTCTGTTTTACCTTTGACCTATAGCAGCCCTTCTCTGCATCTGTTCTAGTTTAAAATCCTTTTTCTTGAATAAGCATCACAAGAATTGTACACAGTTTTTCAGAAATGTTTTTACTAGATTCTCCAAGAGTGGCCTTTATATCTCACTGTACAAAGTGAAAAAGACATCATGAAGAAATCCTAACAACACTTTTACCTTTTTTGCTATTGTTTTGGCAAGTCAGTGGTATCATCTGAAAATTGCCAACTAGCTCTAAACCTCTTGGTCTTTTCATATTAATTGAACAAGACCTTCCTGGGGAAAAAAAAAAAAAAAACCCTCAAACCAAACCAAATCAAAAACCCCACAACTCCCACTCCAATACTTTCCATTAGCGTTCCTTAAGGACCATACGTACTACTGTTCAGAGGAAAATAGACAATATGCAAGAGAACATTTCCCTTAAAATATTTGGAAAATCAAAGTGAATGTGGGAAATATGAGTGTTATATCCCTATCAAGCAGTGGAAAACCTGAAAGACACTAGGGGTAAAGCAGTCTTACTCATCATTTGCAGTTTCTCTGTCATGAGAATTATCTAACATATGTCTGACAGGCTTTTTGTGTGATAGTTTATTTTAATTTTATGTCCTGTATTGGGACCTATTTAGCCTATAAGGATCAAACAATAAGATATAATTATAAAATAGATTATAATGATTGAGGGCTGTGGAGTCATAGATAAGAAGAGAGTAAAGTTTAACCTATAAGCATTTCAAAATGTTAGTGTTTATCTTTTTAAGAATGGACAAAGAAGCATTAATTTGTGAAGGCATTGTTCATATCTTTCCTTTATTTTATTTTACTTTATTCATACTACACAATACAGTGTTCTTTCATGTTTGAATGCCATTGGGTCACCACTCAACCACATTCACATGAACAGCAGTTTATAGTTTGAAGGTTTTAGGATTTCAAAATACACATCTCTCTCATCCTTCAGTTGAATAGAGCTTGATAATTATATATGTTAGACCACATGATGCTATTGTCTGTGATATTAGGTGACTTAGATGGATCAGCTGGGCATTCCCTTTCAGTTCGCTGTTGAAGGGTAAGATGAAATGCTGTCATAAATGAATGTGATTTTCCTGGGTTGCACTCTCTTACTCTAGCTGTTAACTTTGCTCCATGTGTTTATTGGCCAGCATGAATCTCTACCTCCCTTACTGCAAACTTTCATGCTCTCCTTTATGATCCCAACCACTTTTAAAGGCCAAAACCTTACAAATCCTTCATTCATAGCCCAGCAAGAGTCTTGATTTATGACAGAATAAATCAATGTGCTCTCATCGGGAGGGTAGAAACTTATGATAAAATAATTCTCCCAATCCTAGGGATGCAGAGCCAAATGTAGTATTTTGTAAATTCTGAACTGCATGTAGTACTTGCTAAAATGGATCCTCTCATTTTTCAGATGTTCCTTAACTTTCTTCAGTTGTTTGTAGTAGTAATGATCCACTAAGTCTATTTAAAAATCTTGATTTTATGTAAATTTCTTCACTAGAATTAAATTTGATTTTTTTTATGTTGTAGAAACTAAAGTTTTGTAGAAAAAAAATTCTATTTCCTAACGGAGAATAAATGAAAATTGCCAGATTGCAAAAAAGGAAAAAAAGTGAGCCATTGAAAATTAGCATCCAGTTAGATTAAGCCCGACGAATCAAAGTGAAGAACCACTGAATATGGATCTTCTCCCTCCTCCAGGAAAGAAGACCACATTCACTCTCTGTCCTAAGTCCACTGAAGGTCAGAGTTTGTGTTAGAATAAAGATCAGAACCTAGGTGGACCAACTTAATGTGCAATCTACTACTGAGGTTCTTTCTATCCAGAAAGGTATGCCAAAGAGGTCCAGTTAAACAGCCAGTGCTGCAGTATGGAAATTGTAAAACATTTTGGCTTAGTGTAGTGGAACCCAAACACATCAGTCTGGTGCATGTCCAGCTGGAGAAACTCTACTAGAACTGTGCAGCAGAGAGCAAGCTAGAAACAAAGTTACTTTTCTACACAGGTTTTATTCTATTTTCTTCTGGATTTTTTTTTTTCTATCATCATTCACTGAGGCCTTAAGAGCAGCTTTTTATGTAGTTGTTTGGATAACATTTTATTTTATTTTTTATGTGACATTAAATTATTTAATGTTTACATCTCCCTGCGTAGATACATGCACTTAAAGCCTCTTTGATAAAATTCACATAAATTTACTGTTTGAAAATCAGATATCCTTTTCAAATCTGACCTTTCTTTACAGTTAATAAGGAGAGACTGGTCCCTTCAGACAGTTGTTTATCTGGACTGCTATAGGTGCCCATCTCAGGATGGTAAGAGTCTCCCTCTGGCAGCACCTGCTTCTCTGTACAGATCGTGTAGAGCTTAGACAATTAGCATGAACCAGAAGACTTAACTTTCCAAAACTGAAATTAGGGAGATGGGTGCTCGCCCTACCTACTGCTAGAAATAGATAGAAATTAGTCTTTTTCCTAGAGGCCAAGCATCACAGCTTGCCTTGTGGGAACACTTTTGAGAGGTGGAAGCTCACTGTCTTGGAGATTGCTAATTGGAATGATCCAGAAGAAGGGTAATGAGCTAACGATAGGCAGTGTGAATGGTTAGGGGTCTAACACTCAGATTTGCTTCTTGGCCTTTTTTATTCAGAGCTTGGAGAAACCCACTCACGTCCGTGTGAATGAGGGTAACTAATATATGAAGAAAGAGGAGGGCACAGTAGGGTCAGGACAGCACTCACTTCAGCTTCCTTTTACATCAGCAGAGTGAGCTGAAATAACCTAAAGTATGCAGGAGGGAATTCAGTGTCACCTGGCTTATACCACTGTATCAGCCTCTTTTAAACTTCTCTTGTTGCATGAGCTGCCATGAAGATAAAGATTAGGCAGCAGCTAGAGCAATCAGTCAGCATTTGTTCTGAGAAAGATACCTTCCTCAGAAAGATATCCGTCATGGCTTTCATATGCCAAGGTTATAAATGATGGTTCCATTTGGAAAATCAAAGCTAATATATAGTTTTAGTTAGAGATCATAGAATGCAATATAAGGAAAACTCAATTTTTTAGCTCTTTTCCCTGGAGCACCGAGGATTGAATTTAATGATCCATATCTGAAGGACATGCTTGAGGCTGACAAGGTCAAAACTAATTTTACATGTGGTACACAGATTTGAAATGGCTCTCCTGAACCATAGAATGAATGATCTATTCAACTTTCCTCAGAAGCAAGGTTCAATGAGTACTAGCCGATTTTCCTGCTGTTTCAGGTGTAATTACGGAATCACACAGGTGGTATTCAGTCTTTCTCTAATTTAATAAAACAAAAATTCTTCGTGTTGCCCCAAAGCTGAATGTTTTCTTTCTTTATAAAGTTGATTGGAAAAAAAAAAAAAAACTGAAACAAAATAAAATATGTTATTAGTTTTTGGAGAAAGTATTACATTTAGTACTATTTCCCTCTAAGGTACATTTTTTGCAGACAAAAAAGTTTGGTACTTTGCCAAGAGAAACTGGTTTATTGTGTTCATGGTATACTATAAACATGCATATGAACACGTGAAATTTTCTCATGACTTCTCCATGTACCTACCACTTTAAAAGGGATCTAAATTCTCTCATTTTGTTCATAAATACCTGTTTAAAATACTACTTGCATCACATGTTTGTCCTTCTAGGCACTTGAGCTGCCCTAGGGGTGTCCAAGTTAAAGAAAAATAAAAGCACATTCCTCTTCTCTTCTTGTAACTTGGAAATTATTTTCTAAAACTGTACACTTCCCAATATAATTGCAAATAGTAGATTTTAGCATAGACTTTTTTTTAAATCAACACTGCAAATGTTCTGCTTTCAAAATGTGAGGGAAAAGATGTATATGACAAAAATCTGAGTTTGATTGCCCACGTAGATCTAGTTCATAAGGTAAGCTTAAGGTTATTACTCTATTTTTCAAAGTCAAACCCATATTTTGAAATAGAAATAAATGCAATTTCTCATTCCAGCTGGAAATATACTCATATGAATCTTTTTCCCTGTGGAAAAATTGCTTGTGACAAATAGAATTTTTTAAAATAAAAAATGTTTAAAAAATTATTAATTACTTGATATTAGAAATTGCTGAATTAAAACTCTTTAAACTAACTACTGTTCTGTTAATTCTGCCTGCTTAATCTGCCTACTAACAGACATAAGCACTTTTACATTTGAATTGATCCTATCCTCAGTTTCAGTTACATTTACTGTTACATTTACTGTGCTTTACCATCAAACCTCTGAGTAGTTTTCAGCAATATAAGCTATAAGTTGTCCCTGACATTTACTCTGGCCATACAGTGCCATACAGTGACGTTTCTAGACAACTGTTGATGAACTGGCATACACCCGCAGTTCAGCACAACGCATGTGAGGATGTAAGTTCAGATTCTGAATAAGATTTATCAAGATTAATGCAGTTCTGTACTTGAACGTATAATCATATCTCTCAAAAGGACTAATTATTGTAGGCTCAATACCATACTGATACAGCTATATTACCTTCTGTTTCTCAAATTAAATGAATGGTGCTAATTTGTAGGCTTTCAAATCACATTCCATTGCTCTAAGTCAAATTGCTCTTACTAAATTGCAATATATGATTATCTTATAACTAGAAGGCAGAGCTGCTACTAAGCAAATCACTTAGCTTTTCTGATGTTGACTGGCTGTATGATTCTGGGCAAATCACTTAACCTGCAACCCAGAATCCTGCAGTAAAACCCTTAACTAGTTGTGGACCATTAAAGAGCTTATTAAATGGAAAACACTGGGTAATTTAATAATTCATTTTTTTCTTAAGCTATGTTGTGTGAAGCCCCTCTGGAAATCGATGAAAACAAAGCTAAAATGAAGTGAAAGACTAGAATAAAAGCTAAAGATACCGTCTGTTTTTTTTCAAACTGTTCAGAAGAGTAACGTAGGGAACTGCTACGCAGAGCTGCAGCCACCGAATCTTTTGAAAAAAACAGTCCTCGAATCTGACAACACTGTGCTAAGCACAACTGAAGAAAAGAAACAACCAAGTTAATTCCAAGTTGCCTTTGTGTTGCCTAGTTCATAGAGATGACTAAGGATTCCACTATAATTTAGAGTAGCCTTAAAGGCTATTCAAACTTACACGGGCTGTTTAGGATTCCTTGGAGGCTATTATGCCTGCTAATGATTTCCTCAGCAAAGCGTGCGGTGGTCACCTCTCTGATGCCTACTGTGCCCAGGGACATGTATGGCAATATAGTATAGTATTACAAAACACTTGTTAAGCTCTGTGTATGGTAGGAAGAAACAATTTGTAAAACATGGTTTTTGACCAAAATGTTTAAAGTTAAACTGAGTTGGTGAGCTGGTCAACACACTTAAAGATCTTCCCTTTCAGAAGGAACAGTTAGCTGACTATTCAAAGGAATTTTGATAAATATTGTGTTGCTAGAGTAGCGCAAACAGGGCTTTAGCCTAGGTTATATAAATGTAGTAACCACACATCACTGAAAAAGATAGCTCTTCCTTCCTCTGTGTAATGAAAAGTTGAAGGTCTGCCAAAAAAAGTTGAAGTGCCAGAAATTCTGTCAATGTGAAGGCATCTTTCCGCTTGTAAATCAACAACACATTTAAATTACTTCCTTTCATAATCTATTAAAATGGTTTTGGCATAGATGTACTCTGTGCAATGTTCATTGCATAATTTCACTTAATTTCTGGGCAGCAGTTGTTATTATTAAGTCTCAAATGCTATTGAAGAAGGGTATGCATCTTTTCCGTGAAAGATAAAAATGACAGAAAGTAACTACAAAGATATTTTTAAAGTTAAATGGAAAGGATTATCCTGGTTATTTACTCCGCTTGACTGGCTAGCCATTGTGACATAGCTGGAACCAGATTACTTTTATGCTAAATTAATTACTTTTTAAAATGATCTGTTGATAGTAAGGGGAAGCATGGAATTCAGCGATCATTATTCCAAGCTATATTGATCTGTTTTTCACAGAGAAATTCTGGCATTCCATTCAAAATGACTGAAACTTTGCTTCTGAATTCATGGAAGGTGCTAGAGGCAATCAAAACCATTAAGACTTCTGTTCTAGGGTAAAGACAAACTATATGCATAGAGTGGAAGTTATAAAATGTTGTAGCACTATTAAATTCTGTATTTGGAAGGAAGGAACTATTTGTAAAACCCATAAAATCTTTTTGGCAAAATATCTATTACATATTAAATGAAGCTAATGAGCCAGCCGAGAAAACACTATACCACTGAAAATCCAAGTTAGCTTTTCTGTATGTTTTAAAGGACACTGTAATTGAAAGTCATATCTTCCTCCACGTCTTTCTTCACACAATTACCATTAGAGAAGCTAAAGAACATTACTTAGATGAAAAATGGCTTGATACAGTTTGAATAATACACTGTACATCATGATCCAGGAAAGTAAGTAGTATTCCCAAACTTGAATGAAGAGAAGGTTGCTGCGTGGTGACTCAGGCCCTGCCAGATTATTGAGTTCAGCTGCGTTCAAACTTCTGCAGATGAGGAAAAGGAAAAGCTCAGTGTATTCAAACGTATCCTTCCAAACATGAAGAAATTAATCTACTCTTACAATCCATCCTTACAATTCATTGTTTGCCCTGTCTTGGAGAATTAGCAATGGCCACTGTAAATGGTTCAGGAAATCACATAATCACAGAATGGTTGTGGCTGGAAGGGACCTCTGGAGATCATCTAATCCAACCGCCTGCTCAAAGCAGCATCAGCCACAGCTGGTTGCTTGGGCCTGTGATCAGTTGGATTTTGAATATTTCCAAAGATGGAGACATCACAACTTCTCTGGCAACTTGTTCCACTCTTTCACCATCCTCACCATAAAAATTTTTTCTTATGTTTAAATGGAATTTCTTGTATTTCAGTTTGTGCCCATCACCTCTTGTCCAGTCACTGCGTATCACTGAGACTGAGAAGAGTCTGGTCTGTCTTCTTTACAGCTATTTATACAGTGAGCCTTCCCTTCTTCAAGCTGAACAATCCCAGCTTTCTCAGTGTCTGCTTGTATGACAGATGCTCCGAGACCTCACTCATCTTCACAGTCTACCTCTGGATTTGTTCTAGCACGTCCATGTCCTTTGTGTGCCAGGGAGCCCAGAGCTGGACCCGGCACTCCAGATGTGTTCTCACCAGTGTTGAGTAGAGGAGAAAGATCACCTCCTTCAACCTGATGGTGATGCATTTCCTAATGCAGTCCAGGAGGCTGTTGACCTTCTTTGCCAGAAGGTCACACTGCTGGCTCATGTTCAACTTGGTGTCCATAAGGACACCCAGGTCCTTCTCTGCAAAGCTGCTTTCCAGCTGGCTGGCCCCAGCCTGTACTGGTGCATGGGGTTATTACTCCCCAGGTGCAGGACCCTGCACCAGCTACATGCTGGTCTAGGTGCAGCTGTAATGAATGTTGGTGGATGAATGGTACTAAATTGACCAATTGTTACCATAATATTAGAGGATGTATGCATTTCCCTCAAAAGGTCAAGTATGTCTTGTTTAGCTTTGAGACCATTACACTGTATCAAAGATGATATCTGGTGATTATTCTGTTGCATTCAATTGCAGATTATTTGCTAATAATCAGATAGTAATCAGATGCAATGATGATAAATCAGTCACATTTTGTAGTTCCAACACCTGTGCCTCAGATGTCATCCTCTGGATATGGCTGAAAGTTTGGTAATACTTGACAGGTTTGGAAAAGATTGCAGGGAACACACTAGTGCTTGAGAGGAGGCTTGAGAGGAGCTTGAGAGGAGGCTACATGTATTTAATTCCTCTTTGGTGTGTCCACCATTTACTAGAGATTTCTATTAACAAAAAACAGATGTTAAACTTGGTTCTGTGGCGTTCCTAGGCTCTCTTCCCACTGAAGAGAAGAGAGCACATGTTTGGGGACAAGTACCTTGATTTTACAGAGACGTAGATTTGTGTTACTTTAGTACTATGTAAGCAAGATTCTTGGCTTTTAATTTTCTTGGTTTTATATACCAGCTTTGCAGTGTTCACAGTCCAGGTCTTCATTCCTCCACCCCTTGTTCTGTAGCTATCATTATCCCAACTATACTGAATGAATATAAGCTCATGTACCATCTCCCTACCTCTTTTCTGAATGTTAGGAAACCTAATGCTTTTTGCAAGTCCCATTACACTTTCTACTGCAGAGCAGGAACATAGGTGGTGAAGGAGGCCTAAGACCCTTCTAAACTTAGACCTGTGGCTCTCTCACACTGCTCACACTGCTTACACAACCCCTGTTGTTTCTAGCTCAAGTTCCCACTGTCATATTATCACTTCCATGCTTTCTAAACCAACCCACTTTCTTTATTCTGAATGTGTTCCCCCTGCAAAGTATGAGTGCCTGTGTAACAGAAAGATGGTAGTGGAACTGGAGCTAAGAAAAAAATAGAGAGAAGTGCAAATTCCCCACTTTCTAATGTACGTTCTGTAGTTTGTGTGAAGAGAGAACACTAGCAAGCCTTCTGTAGCATAAGATATTCAGAAAGATATGAAACAGTTCATTTTCTCAGTCAATATGTTCTTAGCCAGAAGCAAATATTTTGTGGTAGTGAAAAATACTTGCTTACCAATCATAATAACCACTAAAGCATGGATATGTTTTACTTAAGAGAATTACAGTTTGTTGAGACATTTCACAGAGAGCAGTGAATAGTCGGAAGTGATAAGGACCATTTATTAAAATTCAATGATTAATGTTATCCAAATTGTTCTCCACCATGCCTATGGAACATCATTATAGCAGAAAGCAGAAAATAAACATTTTGTACTGTGAAAATGTTTTAACATTTGAAAAATGAAATAAGTGCGGATTAGGATGAAAGAATAAAAATAGTAAAAAAATTTTGCTGGTGAGAAAGAAGCAGAAAAATCCTTCTGGAAAACAGCAATTGAATTTCTTAGTGTTGGATGCCAATGGACTGGCATAACTAAAGTGCTTGTAAAGACCTTGTGCTCAGACAGCCAAATTGATTGTCACTCAGATTTAGGCTGGAAGTTTCAGCAAAGCTTATCTTTTGCTGCAAAATATTATGGCTTTGAAAAACGTTTAATTTCCTGTATAAAATGTTCTGCTGGGAGATTTCAGTTCCTATGTATGCTGAGATATTGCTACATTGCAAGGAGATTCTAACCCACATTTATGATTTACAAATTACAATTTGACCTACAGTTTTGTATTCTCTTTTTTAATAGATTGCAGTGTGATTACAATTTTGTATTCTCCTTTTTGCAACTGTTTAAAATAAATCTTTAATTAGAGATGATTAAACATTAAACAAATGGTTAACTTTGTAACAGAGAATAGATGGCTTTCACTCACCTGTCTATCAAAACATCAGCAGTGTTTCTAATCCTTCATTTTAAAATCAGATTTGTAAGCAATTATCACAGCATTGCAACACATAGATGGAACATTGGCTCTAAAACTCATGCTTTGCTGGTACCTCCTAGTATATATTCAGTATAAGTGTATACTTAGTATATATGTATATATACTATAAATATATACTATAAGTATATAAAAATATACTTACATATAAGTATACTTATGTACTTAAAAGTATATACTTGTATATAAATATATACTTAGGATGTATGAAAGTCTCAGTGTGGCTTTCATTTACAAAAGACCAAGACCTGATTTACTTTGCATGCGTATGAATATCAGAAAAAAAACCCAACCCCTCTCCCCCAAAAAACAAGCAAAAAGAAACAAAAAAAACATAATTTGCAAGAGGATACAGCAGAAGACAGATAGCAAATCTTCTCTACAGGGTCTCCCAGGCAGAAGACACAGGAGTGTAACGGGACATGACCTAGAGGTCAAGGGGCAGATTATGCCTGTTTATGTAGATACTCCCATCTGGTTGCCCTGACCAAGTCCGTGGCATTGGCTCCTACATGGCCTCTGCATTGGCCCCTGTTCAATTCAGTGAGAGAGAAGGAGCTGAGCAGGGAAGAAGTTGCTCATTAATAACATCGTTGATGAGAAGAGAGAATAACAAATAGACATTCTTAATGTAGGAAAGACGATTTGTTCCTTTTAAGAAAAATATTTTCTGTTTCAGGAGATTGCAGTAAAACTTGATATAAGATGTTTTTGCCCTTCATTCAATTAAAGTACATTAAAATCAATCTTAAGAGCATGAAATCCCAAAGACAACAAAAAAACTGCATTTAATTTTAGAGTCAGTCCTGACACGCTGGTGCCTGGCTTTCAAGTTCTGATATTTGGGGACAAAGATAACTTTTGCCAAAGAAAGTGAAGTAGTATAAAAATTGATGTTAATATATTTACAGCCAAACAGTGAGCATACTTAAGACTTTTTTTTTTTTTCCAGATAGGCAGTTTCCCTTGCCTGCAAGCTTGGCTTATCCCAGATGTGAGTAACTTCAAAAGCAAAATCCTGTGCCTGTGGCTGGACCTGCAATCCAAATTGCCACTTTTGGCTCACATAGGGACATTTTACGCTCCTCAGACCCTCATTCTAAATTAACTGACATTAGTAAAGGAATAAAAATAGATTATAAGGGAAAATATTAATGACTATTTCCTTTTGTAACTGTGGCTATATTTCTCCCTGGAGTCTGATTTAACTAACTTGCTGACTGAAAATGGGTGTATGCTGCAGCTGTTTTGGATATGAGTTTTTGACTTCAATTTGCAGAATTTAGGAGTGATCAAACCCAAAGATTTGGTTTAGCCCACTAGAGATAAACAAGTACTGGAACTTTCTTACAAAATTGGGTTACAAGCAGCTTCTTTGTTTCTTCTGGCCCGTGGAGCTGTGTCATATCATATCAGTCAACGCACTGCAGGTGCCGTCACAAACTGAATGCTTAAAATTAGGAGCGAAAATCTCCCTACAGATGGGCTTATCCATGTATGCTGTAAAATATGTGGAAGAGTATATATTTATTTACACAAGGGCAAATTCTGCATATTAGAAACCTTATTGCAAGAATTAACTTTAGGCACCCACATAATAAAACCATGTAATGTAGCATGAATGCCTGATCCAGACTAGTTAGTATAGTTGAAAATCTGAATGATCATTCATAGCTGCTCTCTCATAGTTTATGTATGTGCCCAAAATTTGTTTGCCGAAAGCATACACCGAATCATTGCAAATAACAAATCTATTCAAGGAAATTATAAGGTAATTGTGAAAAGTTCATGAAGAATAAAAATGAAACTTGTTAATAAAGTTATTCATTGAATTGATTTGATGAAATCATATTTTTCTAGTGATGCCTGGATCAAACTCAAAAACAATAGATTCTTTAATGATTTAAATGATGCAAGGAGATGTTTTAAACTCATTTCCTTGGAATTAAATACAATGCACCAAAACACAATACAATAATCTATTACAATGCTTATTAGTTTATTGAAAACTAATCTACCAGAGGCTTTCAAAAATGTTTGCTCTTAAGAAATGCATCTAAGGATATTTGATGAATTACTGTTTCTGAAAAGTGGAGCATCTGTCACACAGATTATCTCTAAGTGAAGCCTGAAACTAAATGCATTCAGCTAGACATCAGTAATTTATGTAATGATTTAACATGTTTGCATCCTACCTTGATACAATTATGACGGAAAAAGCTTCCCTGCTGACATTAACAAATGTTACTCTAGATAGCTGTCTTGCAGTCAAACTAGAGAAAGTTAGCAAGCAGTAAAATTCTTTCTGCCACAGGTAAAGATTTACTCTGCAAAGAACATTGCTGTAAACAGCAAGTTTCATTTTGCTGAAGTCTTTTGTATCCATCCTTTGTCTTCAGCTAAACAACTCTTTTTAATGTTCTTCACATAGAACACTGGCCCAGAAATTCAGCAATGTAGTCTCCCATGTTTCTCCGTGGGAAATGTTAAAATTCATATCTATATCATAATTTTCTTCCTGGAGTCTCTGTAATGAGATTAATCAGAATATCACACGTAAGCACCCTGGAAACTGTTGGTTAAGGCATTTAAAATCTACACTCATTGCTAATATGTGCTTTAATTTACCTCTAACAGTGTTTTCAGGAACTAAAAAATCTAAATAAGCTGTCAGCATATTAAGCAGTAGTGGTAGTGATAGAATATGCACAAATGTGCACACACTAGAAAATAAGAAATGTAACTCATCTGGTAGAACCTTTGGTCGATAACTGGAACTAACGGGTTCACTGGTGGAGTTACTCAATAAGGGTTCCCTCCCGTAAAGTTTCAAATTCTAGCAAAGGAGTATTGACCTTGCCTTGAAATTGATTGTAGACAGCTGAATAGAAATGTGCAAGTAAATATATCTTTTACTCAGAGAAACAGAAGGTCAGAGGTGTGAGGTGTGAGGGTGTTGCAAGCAACATGTTCTTGTATTTCATAAAGAAGGTCCCCTAAATTGGGTTTGATTGTGAGGGTGAATGTGTGGTTTTTTTTTAAAAGTGTCAGGCTGAAACTCTTGGTTTGCTGCTAACAAAGAGGTAGAGTTGTACAAGAACATACTTGCCACATCTTTATGTTTAACAGAGTTTGTCTTTTCACTGCGAAAATTAGATATTTGGGAAAATGTTTTCTATAATTTTTTAACCAAGAGGACATTTAGTCAAACAACATGACACAAACATGGCTGTCTTGTAATAAACATGCTAATAAAAAGGTATTATTATTTTTAACAAGTTCATTTTCCAAGGGCCAGGTAAAGTTTTTAAACAGTGATGTCTTCATTCTCTCTCCATTACATACTGGGCAAGGACTGAATTTTTTTGAGCAGCTGTCAAGCAGTAGAATTTTGTGAGCCACTGCATATTCTCTAGAGCATTGAGGAAGACTTACTAGAGGGTTTCTGTTTGCGTTTTTTGTTTTTGTTTTTTAGTTTATGTTTTTTCTAGCCTCCGTGGTGTCAAATGTATATCTTATTCTGGTTATTCTTGCACCACCTCTTATAATCCCTTTTTCCTCTTCCTAAAGGCTTGATTATTTATTGCGCACGATGGGAGCAGCTTCTGTTAATGACTAGCAAGGGCAGGAGCCAAATCTACATCTAATCTGTGAAAAGATATGGAAAGCCGTTAGTCAGTATTAAGAAATAAGATCTTTTAGGAAGTGATTGATCTCATCCTGAAATACACTGCAACTGGTCAGATGAACCATGAAAAAAAAAGCCTATTTTTCTCCGCTGCCTGTAAATAGAACATAACATGAAGGGCTCAGATGCACATTTTAAGACTGAAGACATTCAAGTTAGGTGAGAGGAGTCCTTCATATCTTAGCTTATAAACTATCATTAGAAAAGTGGCTAAATAAAAGCTGTAGGATAGATTCTAATATAGTTATAATGCATTGTTTCTATGGTATTGACTGTACCTGGTGAGTAAGTAAAGAGCACAACTGTTTATGGAAGAACACTAACTAAGGCAAAAAAAAAAAAGGGAGTCAGCAGCTACAGTGTCAGTATCTGTATTATATATTAAGTCATAAAGGAGTTAAACAGATATATATATATAAATTAAGCAGAACTTCATTTTTGCAGTGCAACGGTGCATAAATATATAGTCAGCTAAGTGGTATGTAAAATATATAGTCAACTAAGTGGCATGTAATTTGAGGCGTATGGATAATTACTGAGTTTAGCAAAGACACATCTAAATTTTGCTGCCTTATACGTCACATATCCTTTTATAATTTTGCATTTATATTGCAACAAAGGTGTAAAACATGCTTGTGTTCATGTGCTTTGACAGCTGCAGCCGAGATAGCGCTGTTCACACAAAATTAAATTAGTATCACTTTTCTTACCACTCATTTTCTCTTTAAATGTTGAGCATTTTCTATTGTCCACGTATTATGTGTGTGACAGAGGAAGATACAGTATAGCTGTAATAGAGCTGTTATATTTGAAGGAGAATCACTATGTTGGGATATTAATTACTTCTGAAAAAATAACAATGTGCATTTAGGATAATGCCCATTAAAAAACAGCCAAATCTTTTATTCAATATTTTCCTACTTTTTTTCCTGAAACGTAGCTTACTTTCAAGATGCATAGAAATCGATTTAATGACAAAGGCTTGCTCCAAAAGCTCTCATTTAGATTCCAGTTTTGAATTATTGAAGGAAAACAAGATGCTGCATAATGAAGACAATCCTTTTGTTTTCTTCAGCTTGACGGCTTTACCACTCATTCTGAACATCTTGGTTTCAATGTAAGGCATGGAAAAAATAGTACAGTATTCTGTACAGTATTGACTTGAGATTCCACATTTGTAAGAAGGTAAAAGCTCAAAATAGAAGTGTAAAATATGCAGCTTTATTGATAGAGGCTTTCAAATGGCTTTGAAAGAGAGAGGTTCCTGCATGATCTGTGAAAAGTAGACTCATATATATCTAGTTCAAAGTAGTAAGACACAATGCTTAGTGTTTGAAAAGTAACTTACAAACCTAATGTAACATTGACAGTTACTCTCTTTAAATACTAAGGAACGTCTATCTGATGGATTTTCACTGCCAATTTTGTATCACTGTAATTCCACTGGCCTCTGTGGAATTGGTCCTAATGTATACTGGTGCGACAGCAGAATCAGGTCAAAGAAGGTATATAGTAGCTTTGTATTCTATGTTTTTCAGTATCTTTGTATGTCAGCTATTATTACACTGAGCCTTCAAAGTATATTATCAGATTTCTGTACTCTAAACGTTTATTAAATACCTAAAGATAAAAAAAGAATAATTTTCTTTATTAGAAGACGCCTTATGACTAGTTTAATTATTGGTGATTGTCTTTAAGGATTACAAAATATCATTCTTACCTTTATTCCTTAATATTTTCTACTCGGCTTCCTCAGAATAACAGACTGCATCAGGACTGCTCTAAGTCCTGCTTCTCATTCAGCTCAAATTAGAACAAGTGAATAAACAATGATATAGGATGGAGACAGTATAGCATGAGGAGAAGTGAAATAAAAGAAGTGGAAATATTTGCAAAAAGACCAGGAAGTTGCTAACAAGCAGAACATGAAATGTGGATTAAGTGGGCCAGCCTCCTTGTTCTCTAACGAACTGTGAAAGAAATAAATGTGCAGGAAGGTCAGAAAATATAAAAATTTTAGCCCTTGTCTGCTGTCCAAATGGACACTCTTATTGATCTTGATTATATTTTTTGTTTAGTTTTCCAATAATTTCCCTTTGCAGCTGCATAAGAGAGACGTAAGCTATTTCTACACTACTAAATGCATTCACCCTAGGGAATAGTCCCTGGCTCCAAATTCAAGTGATGTAGACTGCTTATATCTCCCCCATTTAAGGCCAGATGTCTACAGGGCAGTCTGGCCATGGCCACACAACGTAGCACTTGGTGTAGCAGCTCCTTCGGGCCCTCTGTGCTGCCCAAGTGTACTATAAAGTTGTTACCATTTTGTTTTGTATTTAGTTCAAACAGTTTAATATAATGTAAGGGCTTTGCTGCAGCTCTTGAGAGAGGTGATTTATAGCATGAAGGTGAGAGTACACATTATTATATATTCAGAGATATTTCATGAGAACGTCTCCGGAAGTCTGAGAATGAAAAGCATCCTAGAGAGCTTCACAGGACAGTATGATGGAGAGAACCCTGCATGAGTCACTCCTTTTCATATCACCTTTTATTTATAACCTCCTAAAGAGACCTATTCTGAGAACCACACCTGGGTTTAGTTTCAGAGGAGCTGTATTTTACACCTCAGAAGATATTCAATGAATGGCCTAACTGTATATGTTATCTGCTAAAGGCAATCGAAAGACCAGGACCTGGGATTGAACTGCAATACTAAGTTATTCAATAATAAAGGTGGTCCCAGAGAGATTACAACAGCATATGTAAAGAGCTCTGCTTTTGCAATAATACACCTGGAATTTAATAAATATAGAAATTAATTGATTAATTCTCATTTATGGTCTCAGGTAACCGAGGCCCTGCGCTGGGACTGAGAACAGAGGGCTAGAAGATTACCTGATGGAATCACTGATGTCACTGTCTTCTCTAAAGTTTCTGACTCCCAGTTGTTCCAATTTAATAAACTGATCTTTAGCCTCATTTTTCACTTGCTTTGTCAGCATATCTACGATAAAATATTGATAAGACATTGCTACCTCCTATTCAGTGGTTTATTTTATTCAAATGTATTTAATCTTTTCGGGTTTTAGGCCTCTTAAAGTTTGGTACCTACATCTAAACAAGTTAGACTAGGCTTATGTTATGGAGAGAAATGGGTATGTTCAAAGGACAGGGCATCTGACCTTAAATAAGTTTGTGAAAATTTTTATCTAAAGGTACTTTTTACCTACATTGATTATAAAGAATGCTTTGCTCGAGATTAGACATTTTAGATCCCTAAATTGGGCACTGTAAAATATGAGACTCTCTTTTTTTATATATTGCTCAGAAACTGATCCTGAAAACAAATTGCAAATATACAGCGCAATAGCTATATGAATAACCTAGCAGTTAAAAAGAAAATGTAGACGCTTGTTATTTATATAAAGACTATAAAGACTACATTATGTTTCAGTTTTGTCCTCGTTCTTTTTTGAAGGTTTCTGTGGCCTACTGGTCCTTAGAGACGTTCCTCTTTCCTCCCCTTTGGTGCTTGAACTATTTTATGTAGGTTCAGAGACAATCTAGTTGGCTTTCTCCATCTTAATACTTTGGAGGCAATTTCCTCTTGATTTTAAATTTGTCACTGGGGAAACTTTTTATTCCTCTCAGCCAAACAGCTGGTTCTTATTCTTTATTTTTTCATTTTTTTAAATGTTTCCACTACAGATCATCTTTAGAAAAGTGGAATTCTGTGTTTGTTCCCATCATCTTAAAACAAAAGCACACAAATTTTCAATGGAATAAAGGCTTATAGTTTGTTTTAGTTGTTCCTTTTTCTTCTGAAGTATAACTAAGCATTGCTGATTTTGGCCTTTGTCTCTGTAATACCTGAAATTCTTCAAGCCATTAATGAGATTATCCTCTGAACTTGCATGTGAAACTTCCTGCAGAGCCTTGAAAGAAAAAAGTGGATTTTGCGTTGATTAAGATTAAATCTAATCTTGCAGATCAGGAAAGGAAGCACAAGGTAGGCTACAAATTTGTCTCAAACTTCACTAAAATTTTAGGCATCTGAGCCAATAACAATAGTCCAATAATGTATAGATGTAGGCAGGAAAATATATGTGCACAACTGGCCCGTTTCAGTTGCAGTGCCACTTTATTTAGCCTTAAGAGTAAATCTTTACCATCTGTGCAAACTCGTATTATCTTACATTTGAGATGGGCTAGGAACATGCATGTGTACTGATAGTTGCAGCATTTCCACAGATGTTCAGTAATTAATGTTATTCAAAAGTATATCTCAGTATAACGATCTATCTTCTCCTCTGACACTCAAAGAGCAGCATTAGCAACAGAAAATCACTATTAACTGATTTATCCACCTGACTTCTGCTGACCCATCACTTCTCAACTTGTTCATCACATTGTACTAGTAAAGAACTTGTGTCCTCTCATCACATTTAATCCAGCGACTGTTCCAGGCATGACCAATAGACTTGAGAGCTTCAAAGTTGTACCATCCTGGCAACTGTAGATCATCTGGACTATTTTGTTTTTTGTGCATTTTTCCATATCCTACCAAACCATCTATATACTGAACTATAATTTTCTAACTGAAAGTTCCTTTTTGAGTAGAATTTACTTGGTTTATGACTTAGTATTTCTGGTCTATCCGTCTTTCAGACCTTCAGAGAGGATACCATATCATGTACTCTCTCTGCCTTTTATCGGCTTCCACTTTTCAGTACCTGATACTGATTATTTTCCAGTTCCTGAAGCTCTTGAGCTCATATCTTTCTGTCTTTGTGCACTGAAATGTCTATCTCTTCAAAATCTGCTAAGTGAACTATATTGATTTCTTTAGCATATGGGCATGACTTGCTAAATGCATAAAAGAGCTTTGCTGCTGGATTTGCAATTACATGAGCCAGAATTCTGTGCTGGAGATTATTTACTCATTGACCTCACTGCATTAAGTTCTTTCAAAGCTGCTTCTTCCTCAGTTATGGTAATTTCCATTTTCATACCCTCATTTCCCTTAGCTCCCTGACTTCACCCCCATGTACTACCTCATTGCAGTTACTGAAAACTGCGTCAAAGGGGTCTTTGGCTGTATCCAAAGTACCTTTAATCTTTGCCCTTATACTTACTGAATTACAACAGTACTTCCCTTTTCTTTATTCTCTTTTTATTTTTGTGGCTAAAAATCTTTTACTATTTGTTTTAATTTCCTTTGCAAGGTCCCACTCAGCTTGAGAGCTGGCAAGTCTGACTTTTCTCCTACGTATTCTGACCTCCAAGACACAGCTTTCTATTCAGTCCATGTGTTCTTGCTGCTCCTCATAGACTCTCAGCTTAGCTTCAAATATCCTTTTTGGACTCGTGTCATCCAGGCTAGATATGGGTAAATGGATTTCTAATCTGAGTAGTATATTTACTCACCTCTCACCAGCTGCACTAAAACATCACAAAGAAGAGTTTATTCACTACTTAATTGAGTATTACATGATTCTCAGCATGAGGTGATTATTTATTTAGTTAGGTATTGGGTCTTTTCCTCCCAGTTTTTTTTTCTTTTACTTGTCGTACAAGTATCAGATTTTGCATATGTGATTTAAACATATTTCACGCTTCTTTCCCAGACAGGTTTTTAAACTTTTCAAATCCACTGAATTTTCACAAATGACCTTAATTAAAAAAAAGAAAAAAGAAAGTTAATAAAATAGAAATTCCTAATTATAGACTTGCTTTTATTTCTCTTTCCATTCTAATTTTAACAATATTTATTCACCATCATTAAATCAAGGATTATTTTACTTTGTCCAGTTCTCACTACATCCTGGCAATATATGCTAAAATGTCATTGTTCTTCATTCTGTTGTATTTGCATTCCACCACTGTTAGGAGAATATTGTCTTCAGTCAATATATGGGATACAAAAAATGTATTAATCCTGATATTATCTATGTCTTTAACAGTATTACTAATATCTTTATTCAAATTCTTGCTGTTTGGGAGAAATCCTTAACAAACACCTTTTGGGAATTGCTTTGAAATTTTCTAAAGTGTTTCTAATCTATATAGATTTCATTTTGTCCAGACTATCTTTTCATATATGTGTGTACCTATATATGAAATTATTTTCTATTGCATTATTAATAGAAAAATAAAAATTGTTCAAACTCATCCACATCTCTGTTAAAGACTTGAAATAATTGTTTTGTAGGAGATCCTCTGTGAGAACTTCTTCACATGTATACCTTTACTTTGTCCCATCAGGGTGATTTGTATCCTTCTCTCTCCTAAAAAAAGCTACCTCCCAAACCATAGAAAAACAATATCTGCGCAGAAACTTTACTGCTCCTGCAGGTCCTATTGTGCCTTCTACTCACCTCAACTTCTTACAATAAGAAATCCCTTAAAACTGTTCTTCCAGGTACCCACATGTAGTGATTTCTTTTGTGAAATGCATAAAACCTAACAGCAATTCTATTGGAATCCAGATCATATCCAAAATGTAGTCTCATAATTTAAGGGTTCTTAACCCTCAACTTTTCAGCGATTTGTTTATGTAAGAATTGGAACGCTTGGTTCTCCTATCCCCACCTTTCTGTCACCCTTCCCCCTTAAAAGTTCATTTTTCTGTTAGTTGTGCAGAAAATTAAAAATGTGAGAATGGAAGTCACAGGAGCTGAACAGGAAGTCATGAAAGCAGGATAAAAAAATCATAAAAACAAATAACAATATTTTACCTTCCTTCCCCCTTCTACCTCCTTTCAAATTCAGTGTTTTCTTTTCTTTCCCAATTGCAAAGATTGGTGATGCTGCTGTAAAAAGTAGTCTAAACTAAGATTTTAATCTCTAAAGCAGAGCATAGCCTTCCAGAAACCCCTCAAAGTCCTGTTCTTTTTCAAAGTGCTTATTTTGTTATAAAAAGGTAAAAAAGAAGAGGAAATAAAACTGAGAGTCTACACACAGTTTGAGAAGCTATATTCTAAATAGCCTTCACTCAGCAGAGCTCCTGTGAGGCAGACATCACTTGGTTTTTCTATCCAATGGGCAGAAAATCCTACTGAAAAAGAGTTCATATCAAAGGTGCTGAAAGAAAATGTTCAAAATGTCAGCTTTAAAATAACCCCTGTTGTTTGTGTCTTTCCTAATCAGGGGATTAGAGATGTAAGTTAGGATGGACAAAGTCTTTCAAATGGATAGTCTTTCAGTGAATAAACTGGCTGTGTATTCACTTACAGAATTTCATCAGTAAATTTTGAAATATGTAAATTATATTTAAAGGAGCATAATTTATAAATTTTTCTTTCACCTGATTTTTTTTGTTGCTTATTAGTCTTGCAAGTGGCACCTACGTTGGCTCGGGATGAAATAGAAATATGATCTCATTTTATAGCTGATATTCTTTGAACATTTTGCAGCACTTCGTGTTTTCACTGTTTTTCTCTGTGGAGTTAAGTGAGTTTCAGGCTTCCAAAGAACAACATATCTTCTTGTAGACCCAGAGCATGAAGAGCCTGTCCCTGTTCAACCCTGCTGCAAATGGATATTTGGTCATCTAGGACTGGAGGGTCAGAACAATTTGAGTGCACTAGTAGCCACATCATTCTCTAGCATAACTGATTACAAAACCTATATATAGAAAACTTTGCTTTCCTGATGGGCTCTCTGGATTCGGTAAAGATTGCTGGTTTTGGTTTTGCTTTTTTCCTAGCAGCTGCATAGCTGAATTACTCTACTGTGTTACATATGAACAAAACAGTCTGGCCTTAGATGAGTCACTGATTTATGCCTGAAAAGATTTTACATGTGTGCTCTTGTTCACTTACATGTCTTACAGCGTACATGAGAAGCCTTAAGAGGAAATCAGGACTGTGCCTAAATTTTAGTAAAACCACTTTTAAGTCAGAATCTCTCTCTTTTTTTTAAATATCTGCTGCTTGTGTGCATGGGATGTCAACATACCGATGAAATGAGAAAAGATCTTAAAGACAGGAAGGACACAGCTGATATGTATACAAAAACTGAAGGACAAGGTTGAAATCAAAGATATCAGAAATTATTTTGGAAAAGTCTACAATTCAAATTGATGATATCCTTATCTTTGTTTTTACTGTGAATGGGCTATCTTTAAGAGCAGTACGTAACATTAAAAAGTGAGCAAACAAACAGCAACAGAAAAGTAAATTTTAATACTTTAAGTGTATCCTTGCAAATGACTCTATAACACTCCAGAATCTTTGGAGTGAAATTTGCATCTATCCACAAAGATTAGAATGGAAACAGATTATTTATCCATAGTTAAGTTTGTTATTCAAAAGTTTGAAAGGACTTTTAACTTTAAACCTGTTCAGTGATCCTTTATGTTCATATTGCCAAGAACTACTCAAAATGGCCTCTTTGCAAACAACTTATAGTTAACCACATCAGATTCAGCAAGATTAAGCTAAATCGTCTTTTTTGATATCTAATGTGTTATACTTCCAAAGTAATTCAGTGGCAGAGACAAATAGTTAAAGTGGAGGAAATTCACATGCATCCCCAGTGGCAAGAGATCTTCAGGGCAGTGAGCATGGGAAATAAAGAATTCTTATTTGTGTTTCTTCCAATTTCTTGCCATGTTTCCTCATCCCAGCCAGAACTGCATTACTAAAGATTCCACAGTGGCTAGTGAAAGGATGAATGGAATTTAGTTCTCTTTTGTGAGCTCTGCGAGGAAAGAGAAAGGACACAGTAAAGCTTTTATTGACCCAACTCCAAATCCAGTGTGTCTAACTAGAAAATTGTTCATTCAGATGGAAGCCAAAAAAGCGTCTATGCCTCAATGTGGCTGAGACAGCAAAATCAATTCAGAAAATAACAGCTCTGTTTAGTAAGCATTCAAAGGAAGAAAATGTACCTAAATCAATAAATAATATACAGAATAAGGCGTTTATACTGGATAATAATTTATTAAAGTATCAAGAAATACAAAATCCATCAGTCTTTTACAAACACTGACTTTTCATAGACCAGAAGGCCTAAACGATTTTTAAAATTTAAGTAAAGTACTCTTAAGGGACAGAGAGATTTATGTTATTTTTTAGTGCTTTCCATGTAGAAATGATTTTGCCATACTTTTTGCATTGCTTCCACTGTAAAGAACACTCGTAAAGTCACAAAATCTAGAATTGTTAAGATTTTTCATATAATCTTTCTAATCATGCCCCTGGGATTTTTGTTACCTACAAACTTAAGCTCAAGAGAAAAGTACATCAGCAGTGATGATCAGTTGTATGATATGTGGCTGCATAACTGACCTTTTTAAAGTGAAGGCAGTACATGTGTATACTTCCAGTCCAATCTTTTCAAATAAAAGGTCAGTATTCCTAAACATGGTGACTAATATTGAACCATACATGCATTATTTAATCAACTTCTTCTACCTGTTGCCATTCCTTAATAGAAATAAGTCAATTTACTTTTATTTAAACCTGTATATGAAGATGAAGTTGTAACTCATGTTCAGAAATCCTTATATTTCTTATGTTCTTATTAGAGATATTACATTTTATTAATATTTTGAAGAGTGATCAATGCAATTTTCAATGTTAATTAGTGTAATAGAGTAAGAAGCTAGCATTCTTAGCCACTATTTTGAGATGTAACTGTACATACAGTCACTTTAGTGAGAAATGCTTTGGAAGAGTGCTGTGTAAGGCATGATGAATGTATTTGAGGGAAAGCATGAAAAAGCCTTTGCCTAAAAAGGGGAAAGGAAGAACAATGAACTTCTTCCTTGGCATCAGAAAGTCTCAGTTGTCTCCCTTTCAGCGGAGTCAAAATTCATGTCTTTTCACTTGCTTTCCACATCTGTGCTTCTCCTCTCCTCTCCATTTATGGAAGAAGTGACTTTAGGCGTTCCCTGGTTTTCTTTCCATGCACTTAATTTGTCCCCACATCTCTGTCTTTTCCTCCATCCTTTCTTACTTATTTTATAATCTTAAATTATGTCCAGTTTCTACCTTGTCCAGCCTGCCTTATGGAAGTGGTAGACTTTTGACTGAAATTAGACTGCACAATCAGTTACACTGAAAATAACAGGAAGTGCGGATACGTTGAAAACAAACAAAAATCATGAAGCAGATGGTAGTTTTAAGAAACTATTCAAAAAATCTAGATATTATAGGCTTTGCAGCAACTTTGCAGAGAATTATCCTCCCTAGGAAGGGACGGAAGATAATAAATTGAATTTAGTATCAAAATAACAAAACCTAGATAGATTCTGCTAAGTGGAGTGTTCACTTTCACATCTGATTCCATGAAAATAAATTCAATTCAATCTTTTTTATAGTCTCTAATTCTTTATACCAAAATGTTACAGCCAACATTCTGATAGCTCCAAGTCATCATAAAAAGCAAAGCCTTAATCCCTTTAGCTGTCTTTAAGTTGAGGGAGATCTGCAAACTTCTTGATGGATGATTACTGGTAGAAAATAAAAACATAGTAGGCATGACACCAGTTCTGTGTGGAAAGCATAAACAATTGAATTTAAATGTAATTTATTTATTAGGAAAAGTATAGAAAAGATATTCAGCTCTAATTACCAGAGTTAGCATTACCTGAGAGATGTTTTCCAAAAAAGCCAGGCTAAAGGAATACAAATTAAGAAGTTATTCTCCTTCTTTTAAAGCTCAGTTGAAAGAGGACTTCTCCATGTCCTATCCTTTATTTTAGTGAGCGAAAAATATACCTTATTTTGTGGAGTATTTATCAACATCAACTTGAGATAAGCTGAATCTTAGCTTTTCATTCCTGTTTTCCTGTGTGTGCTATTTTATGCAACTAAATTTTGTTTGTACTGCTGTCCTATATTTGCATTTCCCCTCTTTCCCAAACACTTATATATTTAATTCTGTTCCATTTTGCATTGTTCTAAGTTTAGCTTATTATGTCATTTCTATTATGGTGTTGTGCAAGGCCAGCTTTCCCTTAATTGATGCATGAAGACCACGAGGACAGATAGATCTATCACATAAATTTCTCTGAAACTATACAGTATGAGTACTGTAGAACAGGAAAGGAGCATATGCATCAGTGAATCTACCTCCCTGTTTTTGCATGCTGCTGAATTACATAATATTTATTGTAAACTGGTTAAACTTAGGAATAAAGGTAGTTGCTTCCCCCTTCCATATCACTGTGGCTAGAGGACTCTTTAAGAATCTTTTTGCTCTGATAGAAACCTCCTTTTGATTCCCAAAATGTATTTAATAGTGGCTGATTCATACCCATTATTTTCTTCTGCCATTATTATCCTTTAATTTAAGCAACCTTTTTCCTTCCCGGATGCTTATCCACTGATATATTTATACACAGTAATCATATCTCCTCCCAGCTTTTGTTTTGCTAGACTAAACAAGCTGTATTCCTGCAGTCTCCTCTCAGAAAATAAGCTTCCCTAATCATTCCATTTGCCCTTCTTTGAACCTGTTCTGGTTTGACATCATCTATCTTTAGATAGGCGACTGAAATTTTACACAATGTAGTCCTTCCAGGTCCTTGGCATTAAAACTTTTCCGTCTTTACTACAAATCCTTTATTAATACAGCCCACAATCATATCTACTTTTCCATAGCAAATACACAACAGCAATAGCCATACACAAGCTTCAGTTACATGCTCATCTGAGATCTCTGATTTCTGCTGGGTTTGTAAATCAGCAATAATTGTCTCAATGGGTCACTCCACTCATTTCTGAAATGCATCTGTCCCTGGGAGGAAGATTGTCTTAAAGTGAACAATAGTGCTATACAAGTCCTCTGAATGAGAACCAACATTATCCAGTGAAACTCTTTGTGTGTTTAGCAGGAAGCACAGATTCATAGTAGTGAACAAGGCCTTGATCCTTCTTAAAGCTACCTGAACTCTATACTTCCAGTATAGAGTTAGACATATATATATATATATAATACATACACTCTCTATTAATTAAAATAAAAATTCAAATAATAGGGATGAAATAAGCTGAATAGATAGGCACACCTACTTTTTTGCAAGAGTCATGACGTTTCCTTTGCCTTTAGGGCTATTTGGCTTGGAGGTGTTCTCACTCTGCCACAATGAAAATGAAAGAGTACTGAGAGGTGATCTAGACACCTGACTTATTTAGTTCTTCATCCTAACTTCTATAATGGCCAAATTGGAGTATTTTGTAGGTACTTAGATACAAAAAAGAAGACAAAGGCCATGGATTAAGAGGCTTCATGAAAGGATAATAACTAAGAGACTGAAGGATGTCTAAAACCTGAGGAGGCAGAAAGCAATCACTATATGGTGATGTGTTACAATAACTAGCGCACTTTAGAAGCTAATATCACTGTATATGACTCATAAAAATGAACAGGAGGGCAGTACTGAAGTGTTATGCCTATGTTTGTAACAGTTAAAATCGGAAACAGATCAAAAAATACAGATGTAGTTTGAAAGAGTTTAGATTATGAGTGATAGCGCTAAAAATGGCAAAGAAAGAGAAATATTCTGCATCCAAAAAATATATTTCTAAAAAATCTCAAGTGCTATCCACAATGCAAGAACAGGAGAAAATGAGAAGTACATACAGGAGAAAATGCGAATGGTGATATAAGATATAACTTGCTAACCCTTCTGTTCCATTTTCACTGTACTGTTTCAATTCTTTCCTTACTGTAAGTCACCAAATCATCCAGGGGTTTAGTTGGGCTGCCAATGATGGAAAGACTGCAAATCATCCATCAATTTTTAAGCCTACTACCATTATCTTTGTAACCTGTTTACTTTTCTTTGACTATATTTCATGTAAGTAAAAAATGTTGGAGATTTTAGTCTTGTGCTGAAATTAGCAACTTGTGTAGCCAGAAAGAATAATGTAATAGATTTCTTTATAAAGCTTTCTTAAATATAAGGGATTCTGGAAAGAATTACTGATGAGCAGGTCAAATACCATGGAGTGTATAAAACTGTCCTGGAAAAGTGACTGAATAGGTCAGATCAGGCCTTGGACCAGTTATTCCAGAGGTGTCTCTTTGTATGCATTAAGAAAACAAAAATAGATTAAAAAACCACTCTAGTGAAAGGTGTATGTTTACAACATAAAATGAATACTTAATTTCATGATTCTGTCTGAAACGATTTTCTCAGAGTCCTGTTGCTTTGCTCTCAAAGCGATTCAACCTTTCATCCTATTCAATAACTTCTTCACAACTGCTACATTTCACCTATCCCGTGTCATCACCATTTTGTCATTCAGTCTTTTTTCACGATAGTATGTGAGATAATGTTCAAGCCTCCAATCTCCTCTTATTAAAAAGGGTTTGCAAATGTCTCATAACCTACACGATGAAGCAGAAGCCTGTCCCACTTCTGTTTCTCCTACGATCATTAATATCTTTCCTCTCTGTCTCGCCTTCCTCTCCTTCTGTTTCCTTCCTCTTTGTTCTAAGCTCCTTCAGATGGTGTCTGTAATGATCTCACAGGGATGAGGGCCAAAACTTCCCTAGCAGAATACACCTCTATCACAAAATTTGGCATATTTCATTGCATGAAGCATTTGTGGTGGTCGTATCTTGCATCACAGCTGCTGTCATAGTGTATTTCACTTCTGAGTTCCCTATGCATTTCTAAACTTACCAAACTGGCTACAAATTTAAATATATGATTTTGTTTTAGGTTTTACTATCCTATTCAATTCTGTCAAAACTCCCATTTGCTTACGTTCACCTCTGATAGCAAAATGTGACTGATGAAAAGAAATGATGTAATGAATAAAACGAGCTCTCTTCTCTAGCCAGGCATCTGTTCTTCCTCTGTCTTCACATTGTAGTGGCTTATGCCTGTGGATTAGTACATAAGATGCCCTGCTTATATTCTTGTAAGCCATGGTGCTGTCATTTGTACTGTCTGACATGTTCCATCTTTAATTTCCCTGATGGACAATGATATTTTGGCTTCCCCATGCCCCAAAGAATGGTTTTCAAAGACACAGGTATTATTTTCTGCAGATGTGGTGTAGCACACTCCCTAGACTGTCATGGCTTGTTCTCTGACAATGCACATTTGACTTCTGTTGCATCTCTATAGCCTTCTGAATGTATCCTTCTGATTTACCACACCTAATCCAACCACCACTTGAATGTATTTGCAGATGCCTTTCTCTCTGTCCTTGTCAACGCTTCACAAGCAATGATTTAACTAGCTCATTTATTCTGCCTTTTCTCTCAGCCTTCAGTATTCTTCTTTTCTCCTGAGTCATGTGACTGTATGAGCGTAAAGCATTTTGTGACCATGTTTACTAAAGAGTGACTATAAAAATGAATCATACCGTATTTTTGAAAAGAGGCCAAGATGTAATCTTACTATATAGACTTATTCAAGCACTATTTTTTTTCCACTAATAACAATGCACTTCATCTTATGTAAGCAAGAACAATCTTTTTTTAATCAGCTTCATGGAAATTCATCTTTAAAATGTATAAACTATGCTAGATCATAATGTCATGCTCGTGGTATTAAATAAAGAATTGAGCTTGCGGGACACTAGCTTCCTTTTTTTTTCACCTGTGAGAAATGTAATCATTTTCAGTGGATTTTTTTTAGGGGCTTTTGAAAATCTCTGGTAAAGGAAATAAACAAGATCTTTGTCGATTCATAGCATAATAATATGAGCTTCAGCTTAACTGAATGACTATTTTGGAATGCATGAATTCAGTTGAATGCTATCTTTACACAGAGTTTGGTGTAATTATTTAATTAATGGAAATGAAGTATTGCAGCACTGAAGGGTTTGAATAAGTGTTGAAGGACACTGTGGATAAGACCCATGGCTTGGCTGCAGCTCAGGGTAATTCACATGTTCGAATAATGAAATAGTGAATTTTCATTGCTTGTCTCTCTGTTCCTTCTTTCAGCTTTGCATCATGATGGAACCAAAGAAATCTGTCTTCTGCCAGACAGCAAGAACTAGGTTGCTGGGGCAACATGTTGACTGCAAAAAACCCTTAAAATAAAGGTGGCTCGTTTCCAAGTCACTATTTTTTGGTTTTTGTTCCCCTCTTCTCCTTCCCCCCCCCATTTTAATCAAAAAGACACATACTGGTAAGACAGCCTTGCTGGGGGGTTTATAATCAATAAACCTATTGTTTGTAGAGGGATTATGAATCAAAAATGAATGTTAAGCAGGTAAGAAATGCGCAGTAGTATTTCTCAATTAAAAAAATATGAAAACCCGTAGTGGAAGTACAAGTTTTAGGAATGTTTAAAAGGACCTTTTTAGAAAGTATCTGCTTAACTAAGTATTGGTTGCTAAGATTTACAGAGATTGTCACAAAGTTGTTCCAAAATCTGCTTCTCTAAAATTCTAACTGGATGAAAAACTTATTCTGAACGTTAAAGGAGTTGCAAAGAATTCAGCTGCACACTTCTCATTCAATCGAATGGAATATGTGTAGCTAAATTTAAGTTCATTCCATTGGAAATGCTAATTGTGCATCATAAATATAGTAATCTTTCACATATGAAGAGGGAAAAAACTCATTGTTTTTAAATAACAAAGATGTGACTCAGCAAAAAAGAAAACCAAAAAGACCTGTAAAAGTAATTACTCAAAATCTGTTTTATATAAGAACTACTAAGTCCATTAATAGTAATGATGCCATCTTAAAGAGTGCATACCAGAAATAAACCTCACTGTGCTGAGGAGTTGAATAGTTTTCCATTTTTCATACTAAACTAAATCTACAGTAGACACCAGGAAGCTATTTCAGAGATAGATCTTTATTGAATTACAACACAACACAATCCAACTGACTTTACTTAATCTGATAATGAGCCAAAGGCTCAATTGCAGGATGTATCCTGTCTAATTTAGGTGTCTTCTTGTTCAGTGTTAGAAAACAAAAGAAAATGTTAGGAGAACACATCCGCTTGGGGGCAATTCACTAAATGTTCATTTAAGGATGGGTGTTACATGGAAAAGGTGCCTGCCTTTTTATATGAGTATAAGGATTAGAGCCAGGAGTGATGAAACTTAGATTGTGTTCAGATTAAAGAGGATTAAGTTGTCAGTATAGAGTGAGGCAGGGATTCTCACTTCGGTCTCATACATACTCCAATGGGAAGAATGGCCAAGATCAGCCAGAGAACTAAAAAAACAACTCCAGTGCAAACTTGATCTTCTTCCTTTTGGAGCCAGGGCTCACTTGACCCGCACACAGGGAAAGCCACATCACTGCGTATTTGTAAAGAGGAACAATATGGACCAAACAGAGGTAATTATTTATATAATAAAACAGAATATGTTGATTACAAATTCTACCAGATTCTATGATTCTATCACTCACACACATCCCAGGGCCCACCTTTGTTAGGTGCTGTGCAGAACCTGATGCTCTGGGAAGTGATCAAGGGAATAGGCCAACCTCAACATACTAATTCTGACGCAAAGCGTGCAAGTCTTTAAGACTGCATGGAGTAGATGACAAGGAACGGAGAATAATTGGACAGATAACAAAGGAGTTAGATGCAATGCGTATTGGACTCTTGCTTGTATGTTTTAGGGTCCTACCCACAAAGAATCATCTTATGAAACTCTTTGTTTACTATGAGTCGGCAAATTTCAGCAGACAAACATGCCATACAAATGCTAACGTCTCTAGTCCCAAATCCAAGTAGAAGAGATTCCCTCTTCAGGTGGCCTAGGAACTAAAATCTGACAGCCATTTTTTTTGATTTGGTCCATGAACATGCTCATTGATTCATTTCTAAAACTGAGTAATTTAAATAAATGTCTGTTTTGTTAATCGTCCTGGAACTTGACTGTGAGAGCAATTCTGAGAAGTTCAGCAGTGCAGACTGGTATAGCTAAGACAGTAAGAAAAAACTGAACTTTGAGTGCTTTGAGGTCTGATCAGGCATACTGTGAATACCACAACAACTGAATGTTAGATGTAAAAAAATGGAAATATATTTACATGTCTGATGTCATATCTACAGCATAGACTGTAGCACAGTTATGACCTTACTGTCCTGGTATCTTTTCCGTAAGACCATTCTGGGTTAAAACTAGCCAAATTGTTGATGTTAACTACTGTAAAGTAGTACACAACAATTAATACCAATTAAGTAGAATAACTTTTCTAATAGCAATTATTTTTTTATGGAGATTTGTTTGCATCACTACCTTTTCATTGTGGGGTGAAGACAGAAACATAATTTTGTCTAAGTAGGTATCTATTTAATTCACTGTTTTTAGTCTTCCCAGAAAGAACAGTTGGTGTGAGCTGTGTAGGTAAAAGTTGCAGGATAGTACATGAAGGACTTGAGGACTACTGCTGAGAACATAATTTGTAAGAGGGTGAGATCCTTAGAGATGTTACAAGCCTAGGCTGCTGTGCAGCTTTCTATATGGCTTTGGGAGAAGGAATACTGAAACTATGGGAAAAAAGCACTTGTCTGATTTTGAAGTAACTTCCTTTTAGTGTAGGGCCTTACTTGCATGAGAAAAGAAAAACAATTCTCATACTATCCAGACGGATTCTCAGTTGTGCTGCCATGAGATTGATGGATGAGGTAAGAGTTCCAGGTGTAGAGGTCTGTGGTGAAAGGGCTTGTGTTTTATGAGTTAGTGACAGTATGAAACTGAACCTCTAGCCCTGTTCAGAAAATCCATCAGGCTATGGAAGAAACACTTGTTTTGAGGATAAACTGACAATACTGAGAAACATAATTATGTGGCAGAGTGGACATTCAGGTGAATCCTCTCTCAAAATATTACAGAGTGAAATCTCTGCAGGAGGACCACATTCAACAAAGCATGCAAGTGGAAGTAATTGTCTTAGGCATTGCACTAAAATTGTACTGCTGAGCATCTCAGTAGCATTTATTTCTCAGGTGAAAACTCCTGCTTGAAACTGCTTCAGATTCAGGAAAGAATTACTAGCACTAAAATCCTCCTAAGTATGTTTAATTACTAGATCAGCCAGGACTTCCTGCTTTGCAGGTCTGGGTGTGCACTCCAGCTAAGCTCCGATTCCACTTCTGTCTCTCTGTTCTGGGTCACAGAAAAAAGTGCAAGGGATCCGATGGAAACTGTGTCTTAGTATGCCTTGCTGGTCTGTGAAAAGAGGGCCAAGATCAGGAATGAAATAAAATAGATATAAGCAGGTAAGTGTAGATACATTTAAAGAGATCAGTTTGCTAAGTGAGCCTACCCATAAGCATAATAGTTTAGGTATATAGCTAAGCTTTGTGATTGTGTGATCAGTGAAATCTTAAGGAACAGCATGTGAGAGGAGCAGTGTCCCTTTCCTCAAAAATTCCTTGTTCCAGGGCTAATCTAGCTGCATGGCAGCCCTGAAGTGTTTTCATTACTGCCCTCTGATTCTCTTCCAGCATGGGCCTCCTTTACCCCAGCACAACCCCTTTCCTCATCTACCACCCTCTCAGGAAGATGAAACCCTCATGCTCCCTATGTGCAGAGCAATTTTGCTCCAGTGCTTTCTTATGAGGGAGCAGTACTGCCAGCAAGAGATGGGGAAGAAGACTATAGCCTGCAGCAAGGAAAATTTACTACTACCCAAGACAGAAGAGTGGCGAATGGGACTGGGTGAGAGAAGAGGACAGTGGTGAAGATACCACAGCTAGGTCTTTACTGTTAAACAGCAGAGG
Organism: Struthio camelus; assembly: GCF_040807025.1. Lineage (NCBI taxonomy): Eukaryota > Metazoa > Chordata > Aves > Struthioniformes > Struthionidae > Struthio > Struthio camelus. The sequence continues at coordinate 174,988,735 of NC_090942.1, read as the reverse complement.
GCCAGGTCTCATTCTCAGCTTTGATGCCATATGGTCGACTGGCACTCTGGGACCCTTGGCCCTCAAGCACACACTGGTCTTTTCTATGTGATGTCACACTTTCCCCTGAGAGACCTCTGGGCTTCATGTCCACTGGACACGTGCCTATAGCCTTGTCCATATTACCTTTCAGGAGTGTTGCCTTGAATGAACAATCCCCACAAATGAACAAAATTGTGTTTGGGGACTTTCTTGGTGGGAGCTGGCTGGAAGAGTCTGACGCAGAAATGGGGGAGAGAGCAGACAGATCAGCAGTGTGAACGGTCAGGGATCTTGTTCCTTGGGCCAGGCAATGTTCCCTATATTTTAGCAGTGCAGAGATTGTTTGCTGTGGCTGGAAGCACAAAGGAGGGCCTATGCAGGTCAGTGCAGGATGAAAGATTAGACTGGTGCTGTGAGAACTGCTGTGGCACTGTAGCATGAATGTCTGCCTGCACAGTAGTGTCCCATACAGTATAGGCCTTGGGGTACTGCTGTGATATCTGTATATTGCCTACCTGTGTGCAGATATGATAAGACTGAGGAGAAAGGGATGGGTTTCTCACAGCAACATGAGGAATTCAGGCATAAATCTCAGTAGAGAAAAACAGTGTTGTTGGATTGAGTGAGAAACAGGCAAAAGGCTCACAATTCAATTCAGTTCAACTCAGTTCAATTCTTCAGTGTTTTGCTTTATGACTTTTATACAACAATTTCTTAATCTAAAATGAAAAAATATTTATCCTTGGTCATGTGTCAGATATGATTGCCTCACTTTATTTTCCTATTATGTCCTTGAACCATGACTTAATTTAGCCAAAGTATGGCTTTCTAACTTTTTTTTTCCAATACATTTGTTTTGGTTTACATCTCAGGAAGTAAGACTTGAATGACTCCCAGATTTTTTTTTTCCCTTTTAGAGCCACAGACAAAACCGCTAAAACATTTGGGCACACCTTATTGTTCTTTTCTTTCAATAGAACCAAATCTGTACTAAATAAATAAGGATGAAAGAGAAACTAAATCACATTTATCGCAGCTGGAGACGAATATACGGAATGTTAGATAGCTCTTCAGTTTTGATAGTTATTCTAAGACCTGGTTACAGTAAGTACCTAAAGAATTATTTCTATATTGTATTGTGACTCCTCTCTTCTAGGTAAAATTCTCTATTGGTTGATTTCAGCATCACAAGAGGAATGTTGAGGTACATTTTAGTTTTTCATCAGTAAAAAGGTGCTTGTTTGTTTCTGCCCTTTAGAACATGTTATCACAGTGCTATCACAGCACCAGCACTGGATGTAGGTAACCGTAGGATTTGGGAGCAATTAAAATTCCAAGTTATACTGTTACATAGTGCCAGGAACAAAACCCAGTAACATAATGCACCTACAATGTGACATTGCAACTGAAAACCAGAAAGCATCAAAAACACTATTCTGCTTGCTGTAGTTCCAGGGTATAGTTCTTACAACATTATCTGCACAGTAGTATCATTCTGGCTGTTACACTGAAGAATAGTTTCCCCTGGGCTAGGCTAGAGAATATGCGTCTGAAGACATGAGAACTGCTATAGATGTCATGTTAGTGAACCATGAACTGAAAAGGAAGAAAGTTTTCACATAGTTTTACGAGAAGAAAAACTGCATAAGTGATATAGTATTACGTGAGTGGTAACAGTTGATAGAAACACTCATACATCACAGAAGATCAGTGTCAGTAATGCTTAGTATGCTCAGAGCAAAATAGCGTCAAGACTATGAAATTTTAAGATACAGCTCGTGAACCTGAGGAAAGAATTTTCTTTCATTGCCCTAGACTAATGGATACACAATGAATATATAATCTGAATAGATTTTTTTAATAGAGTTATTGTTTAATTCCACTTTTAAACATTCTGTGAGTAACCTGCAATCTGTTTTTATTTCTAATTTTACTTATATCTATTTTCGTTACTAAAAAAGAGGTTTTTTGTGTTCAGCACACAAAATAGGAAATATACAAATCAAAAAACCTAGTTGTTGTAGGTTTCTCTGATGAAGCAACCTAGAGGGAGAATACTGTGTGCTGAAGGCAGTTCAAAAATTAAGTAGGATAAATTACACTTTGGAGTAACATCTGTCTCATCATTTGCTCTTTACTGAGTTAATGATAATTTGGATCTTGTAGGATTCATTTGATAAAATGAAGATGTCTTAGCACTTTAGAGATTGTTTCTTCTCATTCTAATATGCGTATCTTAAATACATCAACAGAATCATGCTCTAAAAGTGCTTATTTCTTCCACTGCCTATAAGGTTTTTCATATTGGATGACTGATTCAGATGTAGACATCTACATTTTAAGTGTCTAACGTTAGGTGAGTTAAATCTATCACTCCTCTCCTTCTCACCTAATTGCATCAGTTGAAAGTGTAAAGTTGGATGGGAAGAATATAGGCTTGAAAGCCTATGCAGATTCTGTATTGTGTTTTCTCTTTTAGTTTATACTCTCACTTGGACAGGAATTCTCTTATATTTATCACAGAATAAAAAGATCTAATCAATAATTAACAAAGCTAAAAGGAGGACTTCAAGATTAGTATCAGAAAAAAAGAAAAGCAGAAAGGGCAAAGGGGAAGGCAAAGGGAAAGGGAAAGGGAAAAGGCAGAAGAGCAGCTAAGGGAGAGAGGAAGGAAAGAAGGAAGGAAGGAAAGAAGAAAAAGAAAGAAAGAAAATAGAGAAATAGAGAAAGAAAAGATTTTTGGGAATAATTTCCCATATCTTTTCTGTAGTCTTAAGTACTTCTGTTCATTATTTATATTCCTTATTTGAACAAAATCAAATATATTGTATATAAGAGATTCTTTTTTCTTGTTTGCAGTTATGTACCAATCTAATGTGCTGCTGCTTTCAGAAGAATGAGGAGCAGAAGGTGAAATAAGTAGTTCTTTCATATTCACAAACACCAGTGTATTGCAAAGTCAACATACATTCAGTACTTTCAAGGGCAACAATTTAATTCCAGTGCACACAATGGGATTTTAGTTGTATAACCATGATGTACAAAACTCTTTCTTTAAAGTATATTAATTTACTTGACATCAGCTTAGATTTCCTCTTTTTGTTTCCTTTGTCAGATGGGTGAATTTAATACATCTTAGCATGGGCATAACATATACTCAAGTATTTTGTTTTGTATTTTAGGGATTGGGCCCATACTCCCAATCACTACACAATGAAAGGATTATGCGTTAAAAAGAACTGTATGCAATCAAGAAGAAATTTTAATTAATCTTAAATAGAACTGATTTTGTGGAAATAATTTGACCTGACAGTTCAAGGTTTGATCAGCACATCACAGAGATTAAGAACACTTTTGACTTGAACAGACAGAGTCCCAGAGAGTCGCTGCAGTCTGAAATACTTTAGAAAAGCTAGTGTGTACAGATCACACAATGTCATTGTTTCTCTTAATGCTTCCATTCCATTAGGAACCAATGCGGGACTCTTTTAACTTCCGAGAAGCCTTCCATATCATGCTGTCCTGGCCAACACCGAAGCAACAGAGATTACAAGACATCAAACTACAATCTTTTATCCTGTGTTCTGTGTGTATAAAACAAGAAGTCAGCTTCCCTTTGAAGTACTAATTGACTGTCTGTATCAATCAGCACCTAATCCCTTTCCTGCATGCACTTAGGTCTCCACAGTAACTGAGCTGCCCTTCTTTGGGGTCTAGGCTGTGAAGCACTTACAGTAAATGTGTAGTATGTAAAGGCAGTAATTGATCTCAGTCTTAGAAAACCCATCTAAAAGCAACTAGACCTCTTAATTCATGCTTTAGTCTAACAGCGAGCAGAAGAATGTGAGTTAAGAGAAAAGAACTCTAGAAGAGAGTACATTAAACAGTTAGCAGTGGAAAAAGAGGCATTTGATCTTATTTATTTCTTTATTTTTTTACACCAATTATCAAGGAATAGGGGGGCACCAGAGATTTACTGATTGTTCTGGGTCCTCACATTTAAGGTTGCAGATACCATCACAAAGAATTTGCTTGATGTTGTTAGGCACAGCTCCAATCACTACCTTGCTCATTACAAGAATTGTTAGTACAAGACCTTAAAGATGCATTTTACCCATTGCTGGGAGCACAAGCCACACACAAGTGATCTTTTAGAGCTGATAGCTGCAGAGTCTAGCCAGGAGACTAAAGTGAGTTGCACTTATTTGATTGTAATCTCTGCTCCTCCCATGAAATTGAGATCAAGAAGGAGCCTTCTTGGAATGTGAGTTAGTTATATGTAAAAGGGGAATGAAAGGGACATAGTAAAGGGAACTTGAAGGACATTTTCCAGCAAATACTGCTTGTGAATTATAAGAGAAAACAATGCCATAGACCACAGTAAATAACCAAAAATGCAAATCCTCAGAGGCACATTTAAAAAAAAAGAAAAAAAAAGTAATTCATGCAGGAAGCACTCTGACGAGAAGTAGAAGTTTAGACTTAATGAACGCCGACTTTTCAGGGAATGTTTTTCTTTTCTTGGAGGAACTTATTGGAAACATTTATATTTTAGGACTGTGGTAAGTTTTCTTTTGCATATTACCAAATACAAGTTTTAGAAGAAAGAATATTTCCTCAAAAGGAAGTAATGAACTGTTTGGTATTAATTCCCAACATGCAGCATTTATGCCCAGTACTTACTCCTTAGCTTAAAATAGTATTCTGCATACTCTTTTCTTTCACTTTCGTAATGTTAAATTATTAACCTTTCAGAGCTAAAGATTAAAGGTAGGGAGGTTTTATATTCAGATAGGATACATTAATAGTTTAAGAGGAATCACGTCTGTGCTATTTTCACTGGGAACTCACAGCATGGATCTAAGACAGAACATTTTAAATATGGAATGGAAAAGTCTGAAAAATTCTTACCTTTGTTAGACTCCTTCAGTTTTATAAAGAAGCAGATGACACGCTTGGCTGAAAAGCCTAATATAAGCATAATATCTATTAACTGCAAACTTCTACAGTAACCAGCAATTCTGTATGTCTCTGTTTTGAGGTACCCGGCTTGCCATACCATAACAGAGAATTAGCTATTAAGGAATAGAATTTTTTTGGAAAATTGTTCTATCAGTCCCTTTTGAAAACTTTTGCCAGTTTTGTTCTCACAGTTACAAACATTTCAATTAAACTTTCATTGAGATCTTGGATTAGTTTGCTATCAGGCAGTTATTCTAAAGTGGCTTGATATGGTTTCCGAGGTCATCTTATTTCTGTCTTTATTTAAAGCCCAACTCTTAGAGGTGTGTAAGTTTTTCTGGTCTCTTGTGAAGTTACTTAAAATAAGTTTCCATGTATGACAAGAACTGCCATAAAGATAAACCATGTAGTTATGTAGTGAGGGGATCAAGACATGGGGGATGGTAGAAAAATAAACAAATTAAGCAAAGGACATAATCCCACTTGTGCTACAGCCGCCTGCCCCTTAGCAACCTCTTTTTTTCTATTGCTTCCTGAGCAGTAACTATCCAATACTAACCCATGTGACAGTCTCCTCCCCTTTCAGGAAATGCCTCCACATTTAGAAAAGATGAAGTCTGAAGCATATGCCCCTTGTCATGCTCACATTGCCCTGACCCTGACCCTGTGCTATGGCTCTACTCATATTTGTTCATTTCGGTGGAGAATTTGGATTGAGTCCTCTGGGTAGAACTGAGTTCGTCTAGGGAAAAGAACCACTGCCCATAGTAGAGATTTCTCTCGGAGAAGGAGGGCTAAGAGGAATTAAAGCCTTGAGGTCCTAATTGATAGGGGTTTGAGGTTTTTGACTGATTATTTGAAGAGATCTTGCTTTGCAAGAGAGAGGAAGCAGACTTATGCCTCTGTTCACGGAAGAGTAGGAGAGGAGAAAGAATGACCAAAGCTGCATTCAGTCAACAGGGGATGGGCAGAGAAAAAGGAGTTCACTTTTAGCTCAGATTCAGACATCTGAGTTAGGTCTAGATTGTCAGTTCTGGTGTGAGCTGAACACATGCCCGCCTACATATTCACTGGGGTTACTCAAATATTTTCACAAAAATCAAAATCCATGACAAAGATTTTTATCAAAATGCATTTACTTACATTCTTAAAAAAGGAGAGTGAGAGATTCTGAAATAACAGCAATAGAAAGTATATTACTGTACCCTGATTCACAAGAGACACTACTAAATTTAAGTATAGATAAAATAATAGAAGGGCTATATAAGATGGAACAGTTCAGTTTGGATTAGAGTAGACCTAAGGATGAGCTGAAGGTTGTTGGACTTGAGCCAATGAATTACTTGTAACATGGAGGAGATGGACAAATATAAATGACCTTGAACTAAAAAGGCTAAAGAGTAAGCAGAAAAATTCAGAGCTTAGTTTATTTCCTGAGGAATTTGCTTTGTAATCCTTATGTAAAATGAAAAATCATAGCTTTTTAAAGCCATAAGTGCTCATTATGAATTACTTCTATGATTAATCCTTACTGATTTCACTTGGATTTAGGTACAGTTTAACCAATAGTAAGCAACAGAAATCAGGTTCTGACTTCATTGAATTACATGAATATGTAATTCAAATTTTGTAATTTTTCATTTTTACTTCTTCACAGTAAACAACTAATCAACAGTATTTCACAAAGTTATTTTCATTTGTACTTCTTTGACTATTATATGATTTTCTCCTCCATTCATACTGTAGCTGAAAAAAATAAGTTTACCACTATGAAACAAAATAGCCAAACTCCTCATACTTTGACTTGAAAAATGTAATGAGCTTGTCTTTACTTTTCTACTGTTGTTACGCCAGAGGGGGAAAAGAGAACAATATAGTTATTATGTATTGTTTTATTTTCTGCATGTTACTGCCTCTTGGTTTGAACTGGAAAAGGTCATTTCCTGTGAAAGTGTTAAGAGCGATATGAAACTATCAATAATCAGTGCTTTATAAAATGCTATCAATAATTTACATATTTTAAGAATGGACTCAGTGATTCAAGGAAATATGCCAAATGTTATCTACCCATAACCTGCTGCTAAATGTGCTATCAGCAAAAGATAATACAAATCATCAAACAAATTCCAGCTTTTGGTGTCATGATGGGTTACGTGCTAGGATCTGGCATATTTCACAACAACAGGCTGTGGTTAGGTCCTTGGATAAGGAGGTAAGGTATGAGAGGGCCACGAGGATCACTTAGTCAATGAGAAACCATGCATGAATCTGGGACGCTCAGAAGACATTAGAAAATTAAATGATGGGCAGCAAAGGGAGATGCTACCTCCCTGAGGTAGGTTTAAGAGAAGGATCAAGGAACTGGAGGAGGTAGAGGGGGAGCCTAAGGTTAGTCCATTCAGAGGAGATGGTAAACATATTCCACAGATTCTGTAACCCAGTCTTAATCTCCCTCTGCAGCTTTGCTCAACGACAGTAAAGTGACAGACTGCATTCTGCTTATTAGCCTCCTTCAGGATGCTGGTAACAGGGAATGATTCAAGCATCTGGCAAGGCAGCCTCTTTAGAAAGCAGCCATGTGAACATCATACAATATGAATGATCAGCCTAGGGTATTGCTGTCAGCTAGGCAGTGCACTGGACATGTTGTTTTTAGACTGCTGTCAGGGAAATCAGTGAAAAGGAGTTAGGAAGCACACTCCTTATCTTGCACACTGCTGTACTCCTATCCATCACAAAAATCTTTTTTTTTTTTTTTTTAAAAGCTTTTTCTAAAGGAAACATCTGTCATTAGGTTGTATATATAGATCAACAGGTTTTGCATTCCTTGTGGAGTTATCATGCCCTTTCATCAGCTAACCAGCTAATTTACACCACCAAAACCTTCCTGTTACAGATAGAAGGAAGGATTTGATGTAACCTGAAACCCTAACTTACTCATTAACCGACAGAGTCACTCTGCTATAGCAGTGAATGCAACGAACATAAAGGCATTTTAATGGAACCCTTCCCTGCAGCTGGAGAACGTCATTCTGTTTGAAGAATTCCTGGTAAACAGGCGTTTTCCAACATATAAACATTTGGTTTTTTAAATGAATATTTATTCTGTTTCACTCCACATTTATTTGTAAAGAGGAAATGTCTGTATAAATACGTGATTAAGATCTGGAGTGCTTGTTACCAAAGAGGGATTGTGGCTTATTCCTGATTATCGTAGGAAGAAAACTTTCTGAACCTGTGACGGTTAAAGGAAACACAAAATTGCAAGCTTCTTTTAGTACATTTAGGGTGAGAGGGTGCATTTTTGCACTTTCAGAGCTTTAAGTGCTTCTCCCGCTCTTCTCTGGTGCATAGTATGTACTTAAACACACAGCAACAGCCAGAATCATTTGTAAAGCTGAAGAACTAATGCTTACTCATAGCTGGCCTGGAGGCTGGCATACAAAGTAGGAGAAAGGAGATAAGAGAAGTCTTCCTTGCATATCACTCAGTGTCCTCCGTTACTGTTCTTGCTCTCTCTGGATCTAAAAACAAGAGAGGGTTAATGTCCTCACTCAGCAAAGCATTTAGCATCATTTTAAGTACATGATCTTTCTCACATAGGCTTTCCCATATCTTTACAATGTTCCTCATTTAAAATATTTGATGGTAAGATGATGCTTCAAGTAAGGCAAAGCCAGAATTTTTGGCTCACTCCTGGCTGCTATTCAACGAGGGGAGCTTCTAGCAGTGGATGATCCTTGGCTGACCACGAATGTGAAGATGTGACTGTCAGAGCGTACTCTCTGTGAAACTGAGATCTGCTTCTCTAAGACTCTACTTTTACTCTGCTCAATTCAACCAAATTATGTCAAAATAAAGGTTTCTTTCTTAAATTTAGAATAAACAATACAATCTTTCATGGTTGTAAATCATCGTATGCCATATTAGATCCAAAATCTGCACTTGGCTATTCCTACAGATTTCCAGATGATATCCGTGAGTCAGGGACAGTATTGATATGAGTATATCTCAGCTGGGCCTGCTTACATAACATGTATAGTGATTTCAAACAATTCTACCGACTTTCTGAGGGTAGAATTAGATACAGTGATTTATGTGTAAGATCATTGCACAATCTGAGAGGATAAACTGTGAGAATAAATTCAGACCTCCCCCCGCCACACACACCCCCCCGATCGATCCATTACAGTACTGGCAACTTAACAGTACAAATCAAATACAACTTTTTTCCCCAAACGTATGCTTACATGGAACTTTCCAGGAGGAAGTGTAAGATTTCAAAATAATGAGGAGATTATTGTTTTCAGAGGGGGCAGATACCTTGTATTTGGTTTAATTTCTTCCTGTTGCTCTTTTGGCCTTGATTCCCAGACTGCTGATAATTTGCAATCATCTGTGTCACAGGTCAGCAAGAAGAATAATAGCAAGAAGAACCTGTGCAGCTCTGTATGACTCCTGCCTGATTCTTCTTGCTGAAAAGTTTCCATTACCCCCCCTTGAAAGAGTTCAGGAATGCTATGAAATACCACATGTAGAGTTTTTCAGAAGTTATTTTCAAGTTTAGATGAAACAAACAGTTCCAATAAGATTAAAATACCTTGGAAGAGTGGAATTTTCCAGAAATCAAAGTAGTTAACATAAATTATTGTTTTATAGCGGTCTGAAGCTTGTGGGAGAAATAATTCAGAACATGCCTTTCTGGCCTTATTGCAGCGTATTTTGTAAAATAAGTAGGATTGCGGATGGACTAAGAACAATGCTTTTGCCTTGATCCTTTTTTCATATATTACATATTTAACATATTCAACTTGATTGGCTATGTTATGTTAATGGTTCAGAGTCTTTACAGGAATGTTTGCAGGAAAAGACCACTGTTGGGTTCTGCAGTTATTTTTTTGATATCCATCCTGAGATTTTTAATATCACTAGGATGATCGATCTGATTAAACTGCTGTGCCTCTTATACTGCAATTGACAGAGTAATATCTGAATAATTGCTTTGTTCAATGCTCCCATCATATTTCTTGCTCATTCTTAACTGCTCTCTGGGAAGACAATTAAGTGCATACCAAACTATATATGAACTCTAAAAGGAATAAATGACACTCAGAAGTCAGTCTTCTAAATTTCTCTGGATAGCATTTAAATGCTTAAATCTTTAACCATGTAACTAATCTCTATCTTACCGTGTATTACTCTAGAATATTGTGAATTATCTCCATTCTCCCCAAAGCTATGTTAAAATTATTTTTTACCCTATGAAGAGGTCATCCTTTGGAACAACATTTCAAAAATTGCTAATAAATACACATGTGCTAATAGATATAAATTTGGAGCAAGTAAGCTGAAATGATAGCACTAAATATCTTACCAATGTAGTTAGACTCTGCTCTAGTAGATACTAGCTTTAAGTGTGTGTGTGTGTGAAAGCCAGTTGGTGTCCTTTGTCCTCAGGACCAGGAGTCAGCTCTCTCCTCTCTTTCATGTAGTATATATAGGTATGTAGAATATAGGTATAATGGATGGAAATAGAAATTACAGATGCGGACCTGGACAGTGCCAGGTTTTTGAATAAACACATAACGATAGATGGTCTTCATTGAGACAACTTGCAGTCTAAGTATAAATTAAGCTGTTGATGCAGACTGAGGATCAGGACATATTATTCAGTCAGACAGACATTGATATTTGTAAAACAGCAATGCAACATTGTAAAATGTTAATATACGTCAGAGAAAAAAAATAGTATTTTGAAGAGAGATTAAAATTTGTGGATGGTTAAACAGTATTCTTGCTAAGCCTGATGGAAAAGCGGGGAAGGAAATTTTTTTTTCCTGTAGCTAAGAAGAAAGTGAAAAACTTTGGAATTATATATAGAACAGAACTTTATTTCTTAGTACTGTATCAGGTGGTGTGAGTTTAAGCCAGGAAGGGCTTTGAAGAGCAAAGACAGGAAAACATCATCTCTCTTGATGCCAGAAAGAAGGAAGAATAAGTCAAGGGATGCACAGAGTGGTGATGTTGTCCAGGTTATATTTTAAGGGGGAGAAAAATTCTTTTAGTGGTAGCATTCCAGATGGATGTGATGTTACAATAAAAAAATCTTATTATGAGTAAAAAGAAATGTATCAAATATATGGACCCAGAAATTCATTGTTAGGCCAATTAATGTTTTGTTATTCAAAAAAATACAATAGACATTATTAGTAGTACAGTTACATTAACACTTACCATCTGTATTAATACAGGAAAGCTTCATATAATTAAAATTGTAATATCAAAAAAACTTCTTAGTATATACTAATTTTATCAAATGTTATTCTCCCCTTCTGAAAGTCGCTCTGGGTCCTAAGGCTTACAGTGTCACTCATCCTCACGCAGAAAGCTGGGACATCAACATCCTGACTTCTCCTGGAGCGGTTCAGTGCTTGGGGGGGTTGGGGTGGAGGGGTCTCTTTCCCTGTTATCTTAGGCCTGCTTGGGACTATTTTTGTATATTTTTTAACAGATTTCTTTTTTTCAAACAGTCACAGCTAAAATTTGAAAGTTGCACAATAGCAAACCTATCTTCAATTAAGATAAATGGCTGCTGTTTTTTAAGTGATGATTACCTAGGTTTGTTAGCTCTTTACCACAAATTATTTTTGCAGAACTGTGCTAAAACAGGCTAGATGACAGTCAGTTAATCACTTGGGCAATAGTAATCACAGCTAAAACAAGCTAAGACTCATTCACACCAGGACAAACCCAGACAAGTTTTGATGCCCTATACTGTAGGTCAATACAAAGCCTATGGCCTTTTACCAGTGATGGAAAATATATCATTTTTGCTAGCTTAGAATGAGTGGGGCATGAGTGCATTATTAGAGTCAAAGAAAAGTCTGTTGCAGTCATGAAGGTGAGAGCCTTTCGCAAGACCTACATCTCTGAGGACAGCCCTATATGCTGGTCATAGAACTTGCAGAAAGGCCTATGATGAAGACACTGATGAGCTTATGGGTTTAAAAAATAGCCAAGAGAGTGAAACTGTCTGTTGTTACTGAGAAAGAATGTAATAGAGAAGGCTTGGAAGGAAATAAGAGTTCTTTTTTAGCCTCTAGAGAATCTCATTAGGAAGTGGTATCAGCATTTCTGAACAGAAACATATCAGCCATTCTGAACAGAACTGGAGACAAGAGGTAGATTAATGAGTAGTTCTGATATGGACTGTTATTTAATTTGCGTCTGCGGGTGAGATTACTCAAAGATAGAAATGAGCCCTTTAAAACTAGCATGGAAAATTTGAAAGGACATACTGAAGACATAAGTAGACCTGTACAAGAAGAATGAAAAGATTCATTAATTACAGACTACACAAAACATCAAGAAAAAATATAGCCAATTGTTTTCATGCTAACAGGCCAAATAGATGACTATGAGGTATTGATGTTGCTCTTTGGCTACAATAGATCATGACAAATCTTTGGTAAGTATAATTCAAACTAGGTGCAAGTGATAGAAACTTTTTTGGAGAAGCTCTTGAATTTCTCTAAATCTGAAGTTCAACTGGCTGTTCCATGTTATATGAATTTTTTTTTTTGAGTTTCTACTGCTGGATTTGGTGGAAATAACACTGCTCCAAAGCATGGTCATAATATGTGGACTAATTTTTTTTTAGTTGATACTGAAGATTCAACTGATACTTAGATATCTGTTCAGTTTTAAGCGTGTATGTGGTCCTACCATCCTTATTAAGTAGACTGGCAGGAACTAGTGGTTAGACTAGTTTAGAATTTTTTAGCAGAATGTTTGTCCTCAGAAAATGCTGATTCATCAAAACATTTATTGTGGTGACATGTTTTCATGAATCTTTTTTTGTAGTGCTTTCAGTACCGGGATTTTCAAAATGAAACCGAGACAGCCATGTTCATGCCAGAGTGGCATCCTAGGCCAAAGCCTGGCTCACTCAAATGCAGAACATCTTGCAGTTGATCCCTGCAACAGCTGATTTGGAAGAGAGACATTAAATCTGAGTCTTTCACACCCTGGAAGAGTTCCCTTAAAACAAGAGTACCACCCCTGGGGTGGGTGTCACTGCTTTTATTTGTGAAATACATAAATAGATTTTTGAGCCTGTTCTGCCGACAAATGACTACAATTTGTTTTACTTGTTCATTCTTTTCTTGTTGACATGTCATATGGACATTTGAACACCTTACAACACATTCCCCACCAGATCACTGATTTATATTATAAGCAAGGGTAGATTTAATGATAAAAGCCTTTTAATACTTCATTTGTTAGGTTCTCGATACTTAATCCAGGATCATTTGTCACATGGATTCATTTACTAAGCAATCTTTTCAACTGGTTGAGAATTTTTCCATCAATATCACGTTATCTAAAACACTTATACCAGCCAGCACTGTATCAAAAGCATTCTCAAAGTCCAAGTACTGATTACATCTGCTACGTTGTGGTTGGCTATTTTTATTTTTACACCATACTTTTTGTTAAGTATGACCTCTTAATAGTCCATGCTACCCATTACTCATTAGTTACCCAAGTGTCATCCTGCTTGGTTCTTATAATCATTGACTTTCAAACAACTTTCACAGAAGAATTTTTACGCTTTTGTTTGTTCTTACTTGACTTAAAATGTATGAGAGTCTATATTATATTTATTCTACTATTTACTCTTTTTATCTTGGATAAAAGGAAAGGACTAGGTTTAGCTGTATTTATTCATATTGAGTTGTATCTTTATCATGATGCAGCCTTGCTGACTTAAACTCATTTTATTAATGATAATTACCAAATCTTCATTAGTACCATTAACCAAAAATTACCTTTCATGAGGTGAGACAGGCATATGAATACGAAGTTTAAGAGGTGATGCCCTGGACGTAGGAATCCACATAAAATTTCATACAGCTGGTTTTTTTCTGCAGAGTTCCCCACTGAACCCTTTTCCCACTGAAAAAACCTCAACCTCCACACCCCTAAGTAATCCAACAGCAAATGCTTTGGAAGACATAAAGATGCTTTTAAAATAATCCTTCATTTCAAGTGGATCGATCTTGTATTAAGAACAGGAGCCCCTTTCTTAATTTTTATGGGGTCCTTTTTTTTATTCACTGTGATAATTAGATTTTTCCTATCCTGTGTTTTTGTATTATGCTTTAATCAAATTACAACAGATTTTCCTCCATCCCACTAAAAGAAAAAAGTAAAAAAGAAAAAAATGTATTGAACACAAATCATTGTACAGAAGCATGTTTAAGCCCTGCTTTTGTTTTTGCAGTAGAAACAATCTGTTTGAAATATAATAAATCACTTCCTTCACCTGCATGTCTCTGTGCATGGCTACGTGTGCTCATTCTCTTCACACTCTTTCACTTAAGAAACAGATGTTACTTGCTCCAACAGGAAGGGAAAAGGTGCTAGCAGGCTTTCTGAGACCAGCTGGGTATGTAGAGTGTGTTATATTCCTGAAACAGTTTATTCTCCTTAAGACTGACTTATTGCTTTCCACTTCTTCATATACAAAACTTCCTGTAGCCAAAGAAAATTTAACCCTGTCATAAAACGTCCGCTTAAAGGATCAGATCATCCAACTTTAGCCCTCTCCTAGTCTCTAAATGTTTCTCGCCTAAGGTATGATTCATTTAAAAACTGAGGTCGTTCGAAAGATTTTGCGGTGATAATTTGGGTATTAACAGGAATTAGGGGTGGTAAATGCATATGTAGAGATCTGTAGGTTGTTTAGATTCTCATCATACTAGTGATCTGAAAGTCTTTCTCATTGATACCCATTCGAGGGCACGTCTGAAATTAGTTAGCTGAAATATATGTCAGCAGGCTACTAAAACAACCTTCTTTCAAGGCAATTTCCCCAGACAGCCAGTAACTGAGTGCTAAAGTTGAATACTCGCTCCTGACATTCAAGGTGGTCAGGGACGAGGAACAAGCCTGGGTTTTCATACCCTGTTGCATGTAAATAGGAAAACTAGGAAAGCAGCTTCATACTTTGTGAACACTAAATAAACTGAGTTAACAAAGATTTCCCTTTTATTTGTGTGCCAGAAGAGAAATTTTCCCAAGTAAGAAACTGACTCAAGAGCTAAAGGAAAATAAAGGACTTCACCAAAATTTCACTGTGTAACTCTAGCAATGCCACCCTAGTCCTTAACTTATATGTCTTTGCTACCAGGAGCCAGTTTTATTTTCTACTGATGACAAAAGATTGATAGTCCTGACGAATAGTGCCAAATCCTGTGTTGCTTTTGCTGCATTGCCAAAAATAAAGACAAAACTGAAACTACCCCAAAACTGCTCACTTGGGCCCGCAAACTAGTAGAACAGACTCTGGGTGTGAAAATCTCTAGCTGTGATCTGATCAAAGTGCTATTCGTTTTAAAGGTAAATTATGGTTATAAGAACAGTCAGGAACTTTATGAGTGAGAAGAGAATATAAGAATAATACCTTAAAGAAATATATGCACCGACTTCTGCTGGTGCTTTATGGTATGCTGTTAGTCCAGGTCCTCTAAAATCTTACATCTTTAAAAATATAAAGAGACCAAAATTAAAAATGAAACCATTGTGAGCCTAAGGTGCATTCCCAGGATGAAAATCAAGGTGAGAGTTCAGCTGAAAAGGGGAACTTAACAAATTAATGATAAGGTATTGCAATAGGATCATGAGATGAGAAAACCTGCTCTGGTGTTTTTAATATTGATCATGAATACAAATTTCTTGCTGTATTTTCCCTGTAGGCTGAATAAGTAGAGAAAAAGTAGAAGTAGGGAGGCACTCAGAAGACATTGTCAGTCATTCAAGAAGTAGTAGAATTGAAAGTTTAGATTCATACTAAAACTGGGATGTTTTCAGATTCAGTCTTTTACTCTTAGCCTGTTTCTGCTTCATAAATGCAGTAAATATATGGCTCAGTTTTGCAATGTATATTATTTCATGTAGTCTGAGGTGAGAAAATGAATGTCTATACAACACTATTTGTTTTAACCACCTCAAAGTTAGGGAGTGGGGTTCAGTTTCTAATTATGACACATCAAGATGTCTACACACAGACATATGTGGTACAGGCGTCTACATTTCAGCCAGGGGGGGTCTAAACTTACAAAAGGCTTATGCTAATCTTTAGACAACTATATCAGGCCTTAACTGCGTAACTTTTAGACGGCAAGGTAACGATTAATTTGTCCACTCGTAGCTGTCAAATACCTCTCATGCCTAGATATCCTACCTGGCCTGCAGCTGCCACTCCAGGAAGGTGTTGTTTCCCCTGAGTACTGTGTCATTTCTCATTGCTCCACGTAGATTTCTTAGATATCCAAGGCATGCCCACTGGCAATAGATGCTGATGTAGGAGCAAATGAATCAAGCTGCTTGAGTTAGGTGACACGAACTCTGCCTAAAATATGCAGAGCACTTTACCAGTCAAGAAAACCTAATCTAAGTTGGCTCTGCTTTGAGTGAGGAGGATGGGGTTGTAGCAGATGGCCCCTAGACATCCCTTTTCAACTCCAGTTATTCCATAATTCTAGACTATATGAAATCTAGTGGCCAGTGGTATCTGTAAGTCTATTTGAAAACTACAGAAAGTAGAATTTTGCTATCTCTAGCCTCTACCTGACTTACTCCCATGAAGTAAAAGTATTCTGTTTGATTTCTCAGTCTCATGTCAGTTGAGGAATTTCAGTTAATATGTCCCAATTTCTTTCCATGGATCTGAAAAAAAAGGCATAAAATAGGGGCTTCATAAACCCAGTGAAAATTATAATGCTGTTAAGAAGCTAGCCATCTATCACTTTCTATTAATGTTGACTTTAACGGATACTGAAGAAGTTCATGCAGTTAACCATATGCACAAATTCTTTCCAAATTTAGGACTTCAACAGAGAGTTTTTATTTGTTCCACTCATTTGCCTCCCTCTTAGGCAGGTATTATTGGTCTACAACTCTATTAAAAACGTTTTTTGTAAAGTCTTGATTTACTGAAGTTAAAGGCACCTTTTTGTTAAACTCACTATGGTACAAAATTTCACCTACTATGCAGGAAGTGGTGCACAGCTCTAGCCCGGCATGCAAATGATGTATGAGGCCTTTTCGCAGAATGCTTTGCATTGTTAATAGAGTGTTATAGGAGACCTGAGGAGTAATGAGGAAACGAAGTCAAATATTTCTGAAAGAATGGCAGGTAAAGAAAAAAAGAAGTATTTGGAAGGTAAACTCAAATTTTCTCTAATTAGTTCCACTCAGTATAAGAACAGATGTGAAGCACATGGCTTGAAGGACTGGGATTTTGCCAAGGGGGGGCGAGGGGGGAAAGAGAAAAGAGAAAGAAAGAAGAATAAAAACATAAGTAACTGTATTGTGAATACATGATTCTGAGTGTGCTGGGGATTGTGTTGGACTGGAGACTTGGTCTGCAGTTCTTGCCAATATCCAGGCTAGGCCTAGCTAAGGGAGGCCGTAGTCTGAAAAACAGTAATTATAACAGCATGCTTGCATGGGACAATGAGCTCTTCCAAAATTCAATTGAATAGTCACTTTCTTTTGTTCTCAAATAAAAAAAGAAACATAGCTACATTTTTATAGTGTGCTGTTTACCCTCTGAATGCCTGAAAATAATCTGAACCTGCTTTCCATCTGGATCTTTGATGATGAGGTTATTTGTAGAACCATGGGTACATTAACTCTTGTACATCCTGATACACCTTTTAACATGTGAATGCCATCATATTAGCTGCCATACCTTGGAGTACCCTTAAGGGCTGGACTTCCAGAAACAGCATTATAAAGCAAAAGTATTTTCTGGTATAAACCAGGTGAGTGAAACCATAGGCGCATTCGACCCCCAAACTAGCTGAAATTATGTCTGAGTCGTGCTGCTGGATAGAACTGACCTAAACAAAGGCAAGAACTCCATGACTTTTCAATTCTTCTAAAACCCTGGCTTACTCCTTTCAGAATTTGCAAATTCCTGCCAGGACCTCAAATAATAGAAGTTTACTTGTACGAGAATCTGTCTTTGATGCGCCAATATTTCTGAGCTGACCTAACGTGAAGGAGAAGTGTCAAGAAAGTACATGGGGTTTGTGACGGGCAATCCTACAACATTTAAAAGTTGAGGTGTTGTTTCTAAAGGTTTGCAGTGCTGAGTTGCCCCACAAAAGGAATAGAGAGAATCAGTCACATTAGGGTGGGATTTGTTACAAACAGCCTATTGAGCGGAGAGAGGTCTAAGCCAGACAGCAGGAAGTACTAAAGAAAAGTATGTATAAACCTTATCTTCACCTAAACTCAGATGCTTATTTCTAAACTACAGAAGCTGACATTCAGAGCCTAACCACGCTGCTCCTTTTTTGTGATGTGCGTGCAATAGCTACGCAGTGTGGTTTCTTGTATAATTATTGTAATGGATATTTAAAGAGGGATGCTAGGTATCTGTGTAAGAGGAATACAATTACAATTGGATTTTATTCCTTTCAGGAAAAGGAATTCTTCACTGAGTTCCACAGTTAAGTTTGTGACATCCGCAGAAGAAAAAACTGGACTGTTTAAAAGTTTGGCTCCCTTCTCACTGTCCAAAAGCTACTTTTTCCTCATGTTCTTAATTACTCAGTTTAAAATTCCATCTTCTTCAAGCACTTTTGAATGACTTAAATAAGAAAACTCACAGGAAAGACTAACGGAAATGACTTTTTGTTTTTTTGTACTACAGAAATAGGAAGAAATAAGAGGAACCCAGTCAGCATTCAGAAGGAAAGACAAAATCAGAATTTTTTAGAAGTCTATTATCTCATCAGAAATATAAAACAAGAGGAAATAGCAAATTCAAACTAATAAATTATAAAAATTTTATAAGCAGTCAGTACAACTATTGGCAGATATTTCTAAAAGTTTGCACTCTCAAGCCCAGCAGAGAGATTTTATTTGCGATTTTAAAAAAAAAAATATAATCACAAGTTGTGCTATTTATTTGATAACTGCCTACAGCTAAGGTGTATTTAAAAGCTTATTTTTATAATTTAAATCTTTTTTTCTGAATTAAAACAATCATCTGCTAACAATTGTTTCAAATTAATACAAAGTCAGGAGAAGCACTAGGACTAGCAATACAAAATATTTGACAGTTGGCTTAGTATAAGCATTTAAAAGGCTGGTATAAACTAGTTATATCTGTACTCAGTGCAATATGAACTATAGTTTTCATTTAGTCACTTGTAAAAGTTTCTGATTTCCTTCAATTAAAAGTTGTACCTGACCTGCTGATACCAAAGATCTTATAAATGTTACTAAATTCACAGTTATCTTGTAAGCTAGGCATTATCCTTGGTAGTTGGCTGTGTTAACCTGCAAAGCTCAGTTAGCCTTGATGAAGCATGCCAAGCTTTTATGTGATAAGGATCGAGCTCTCTTTAGCAGGACTATATCATAAAATTGCTGTACAGCTTTCACCCAGATTCATAACAGCTGGCAATAAGGAAAATTATGTAGATAAACAAAAATTTTGCTGTCCTTTGGAAAGTATTATGAAGCAAAAATTGCAAGACATGAGATAAAGTAACCTCTGAGTTTGTGGCTTCATATGGTTGGTTGACTCACAAGGAGTAAAGGTAGGAAATAAGAAATCATTTCCATTAGAGGAGACCAGTACTTGCCTGAAAGCATGAGGTCAAATAAGGCCTTGATTTTTATCAAGACAGCAATGAAACAAGTGAAATAATTGTTTTTTATGATAAAGAACGTTGCTGTGGAGGATGAATCGAATCTGGAATTTGTTTCATTGTCCTTTGCCAATAACACATCCGTTAACTATGAGAAGCACTTTTTTATGCTGCGGAGATTAAAAACATTCTAACCAAAGGCAGCTGACAACTGGTTGCAAATCACATCTTTCATAACATCACTAATTCAGCCTGAAATGCTGGTCTTATTTGTGAAGTGTTTGTCATTAAAGTAAATGACAATTTTGTTCAACAAAACAGAGATATTTTATGTTATTACAAAATTGATGAGCATACTGGAATATTTGCTACCTCTCTGGCTTGGAATAGGACATCTTGTCACCAGACTGGGTTCTCATGATCACATCCAACCTGTTTTCTGTGGTACAGCTCAACTTTCTACATTATAGTGAGTTAGCTACAAGATCTTTTTTCTCTTCAGGAAATTTGATGGCTTGAGGCTGTGGTTTTAGAAAAAGTGGTAGGAGTTACTATCTTATTTCCTCGACACAATGAAACTATCTATAAAAGAGATAAGCTATGAAGTTCAAAGTATTTCTCAGTGGCTGTTCCAAACTTTGGGATGAGTTCCCATAGGAACAAAAGGGCCACTGTTATGCTCACTGCAATCTTTGACCTGCCTTCTCTAATGAAAGCATTCATTCTTCAGGGTACCAAAAAAAAAAAAAAAAAGAAAAGAAAAAGAAAAAAAAGAGCTGTAGAAAGAAAGAAATTTAGATACTTTGGAGATGAAAGCAATACAAGAACCAATATGAACTACTTCAGTGACTTCTGTAAAGATGGGTGACTTTGAGATCACGTATAGAATCTCAGCAGGGTAAGGAAATCAGGCTTATTTAGGAAAGATTTGTCATGAGATTTCCAAATTATTCAAGACTGGCCTAATTCTGCAGCCATGGAAGTTAATTGTGTGCCCTGTTCTCTTGTGATTTCATTGGGATCAGTTAGAGTGTTTCCAGCAGGTCTCATCAATGATTTTTTATTTCTAAAGTATAATAAATTAAACATTTCATTTTTGTTTTGGTTGACTTCACAGCTTAAAAACAGATTCGTGTTTCAAAAATATGTCTACAATTTTGTACTTTTTTAACAAATTTGAAGAACAAATATAACAACATTGGTCCTTAACAATCTAGATACCTTGATATTTTCAAAAAAGGCAATGATTAGATGTTTCAAGCTGAAAGTTAATTGGAACTAAATAAATAGGATGAATCAGTGTGGTCAAATTTGCAAAGCGCTTTGAGCCATACTTCTAGTACTAAGCAGTCACAACTAGAGACGATCTTTCAGAATTCTCAAATGGTTAAGAAAAAAAAAAGAAGAAAAATTAAAAATGATCTGTCATTTCCACTATGTCCTTTTTAATCATATTTTAGGGGAATTTTGCACTCAATGTTCACAGTATTAAAAAAAAAAATAGCCAAATAGATGAAGTAAACAATTCTCTATATACCCTTAAATACTTCCATCTATTAACCTAAAACAATATGCGGTAACCCACAGGAATGTAGAGTGAGCTATGCAAAGATCCTGCTGTTGATTTTTTTTTTTTTTTTTCCAATTTTCAGTCTCCTCAAAGTGAGGGATATAGGGATTTAAAACAATTACATCTGAAAAACAAAAAAAAGTCTACTAAAAAAAACTACTAAGGAAGAGTCATCGGACTTTTTAAGTATTTTTTCATTAGTGTAAAGACTTAGACAACCTATGAGTTCAAATAGAAAACATAACTGTTAATTTCATGCTGGAGATTCAAATGCTCTGCTAGATGTAAGAGAACTAATAATTGCTTAAAAGTCTGACAATGATTGATATTTTAATTACGTGAT
Organism: Struthio camelus; assembly: GCF_040807025.1. NCBI lineage: Eukaryota > Metazoa > Chordata > Aves > Struthioniformes > Struthionidae > Struthio > Struthio camelus. Next base: position 174,967,164 of record NC_090942.1, on the reverse strand, counting down.
AACTGAGTTAAGTAATAATTGTCTTCAGGTTTGAGACATTCTCACAGAAGTTGTGGCTCCAATCCATAAGCACATCAACATATATGTGAGCTCTTGCACTGAAAAATGAATATATTTTTGGCTTGGGCATTTTTCAGGGGAACCAGGAGAGGAGAGAACGTATTTGTGAATACAGCCTACTCTCGACATATCTTAAAAGATTCCATGATGAGATCGAGTAGTGCATAGAGTGGAACTTTTTTCTCTGAACTAGATTCTTTAAACTCCACTATTTACAGATTGGGGGAAAAAAATCCTGAGTGTTCACCATTTTAATAACACAACAATATGAAGTCTGAGTACAGATAGCAAAATATTAATTGCAAGAAAGTGGTCAGCTGTGAAGGGATGGAAGCAGAAAAGAGAGGAGGAGTGGAACATGGTGAGGGAGAAAGGGAAGATAGAGTGATAAAGTGAATACTTAGAAGAAGAGCAGAGGAATGACAGAAAGTTAATAGGCTGCGTTTGGAAAGCTGTGAAAGGGATAGCTTACAGCTGAGAAAACTGTCTTTGTGGAGGTAGAGTTATGTAGCATTGCTCCTCCTTCTCTTTCATAACTCATCTGTTCTTTATGCTTCCTGCAGAAGACACAAGAAATCCCTGACTACCATTAGAAGAGTCATTCAGGACCTCTTCGGATTCCCAGTTGTCCAACATTTAAATTGAACCATCTGACTTTACACAGAAATTAACAATCCCTCTTAGGTACAACTGATGCAGTGTGGACCAGCCTGGGAAGCCTGCCCCATGGGCAGAGGACACCATACCCTCCACAGTCCTAGGGACTTATTGGTTTAGTACAGTTTTAGCCCCAGGCTGGTATCATTGCATTAACACTACATTCATACTGATTTTAATTGAGTTACAGAAGTCTCTTGTACCTTGGAGTATTGGTCCTCACAGCCCACGGATACCGCACTAACTTTGCAAATCTCTGTCTGGATTTAGCATAGCCAGCACTGAACTAGAGTCAGTAAGTCTGCTTGGATTCAGACTGAGTTGTTTCTGATCCATATTGCCTAGGGAATCTTGTATCATCTACATTATTAGGGATTTATATTATCCAAATCCTTCAATATTTTGAGTAATGGAAAGCTAACTGTATATGCTGAAATATTCATTGAGATACATTATACTTTAGAAGGCCAGATTCACTCTTTCTCTGATGAGAAAAGCAAGATGAATCAAGAGAGCATCATCTTTTGCTCCCACCACAGGAACTAACCTCAGCATTTTGCTGGCATTGTTACCTACATATTTTTACTTGTTTGGGGTGAATTATCCACTATTACTTCTTTTCTACTGCCAGCTCATGCCTGGATATTACTTTTTCCCCACTTCCTTGACTAGTCTTTGGTTGCAAAATGCCATCATCTTTTTTTTTTTTTTTCCTTATATGCTTCCTATGAGTAAGGTCTTTTTTACATCCCATGCTGTGTTTGGATGCTTCGTAGCTTTTGAGTATTTTCAGGTTACTTTCACTTTAAAATGCCACGGTATGTCCGACCCACTCTCCCTCCCTCTTCTCCCATTCCTGATTAGAAGAACATAAAATGGGACATGATCCAAAAAAGTGCATCTGGTATATTTTTTTTTAATTTTGGCCCCATCATTCAACCAGAAGTTGAAGAAGGGAAGGATTGAAGCCATCTGGCAGCAAAAGTGTGAGGAGATACTGCTGTTTTACTTTTTTAATGGCTCCCTCCCAGCTATGCAAAACACTGATTTTGCCGTTGCCTTCACTGGAGTTACTTCTCCAGCTGTGGCTAGATCTTTGGCTTCTTCTTATCTCCTTAGAGCATGGTAAAGGAAGTATGAAGCTATTAATTATTAAACCATATTATTATTATTTTTATGTTTATAACTTTATTTCACATCTGATTACAATGAACTGTATTCACGGAATTACAGTATTTTCTTGTGTGTGTCTAATATTTTACTAGACATCGTTTCTCATTTTATTGTTGCTCATTTATTAAAATCTAAACAATAAGCTGAACACAGTACCGATTATTTTAAGATAGTGATTTATAAAGTCCATAATTAAAGCTTCTCTTACTTCTATGTATCAGGAACAGACAAATTCCATCACTAAAGTCTGAATTGGCTTGACTACGTTCCTCCCCTAAATATGATTTCATAAATGTGAAAAGTAGCATGAATAGTGTGATATTCAGTGCTACAACGCTGAAGAAATAATGCCCAGTTTTTGCTTTCAATTAAACTAGTAAAATATCAGAGTCAACGGACTCTGATATTAGACTGACTTACTGTTAGCCTAACTACTGTAAGGCTAATTAGACTGACTTACTGTTAGTCTAAACTAATATAATCTCCTGAAACCTACTGTGTTCACTGAGCGTCGGACAATGAAACGTTCTGCCTAAACTAGAATTATTCCTACTGAAATTAAAAGTGGTATTGGCAGAGTGTGGATAGCTTTCGTGTCACTGAATTACTGCCAGATAAAAAGTTACCTGTCTAGTTTACAGACATGGTTTAGTTGCCTAAATGTAGGAATGTCATGCCATTTGAGACATGACACAGGTTATCTAGACATCCTCAATTAGCCAATGCGTATGACCTATGAGAGAGAGAGACCTGTATCCTTCTAAAAGAGCAAATGGAAACCAGACAGGATACCTGAGGGTATCTGCAATGACACTAGCCATCTACCTTTGAAGTTGCCCAGAATTACACTCCCTTTCCCTGTGGGAGTGTCATCCTCAGTGAATAATTCTTCTGAGTCAAAGAATATCATGTTTCCCCACAATGACTATAAGGCAACCTAGAGGAGTAGTCTTGGCCTAGATGTCCAACTCTGAAACAGCTAATTAGAAAAGGCAATTCTTAATTTAACTTATTTTGCATCATTTATGACGGTAAGCATAAGTAAATGCTGAGAAGACGACATGATACATTTTACATATTTTTTACATTTAGAAATGTGTTTTGAGTCAAAGTATAACTGAAATTAATAATAGCACTATATTAGTAAAGGAAAGAGCCAACATGGTATAATTAAAGTTAAGAGAGCAATGGTTAGAAACGTAGTTCCGATTTAAAAAAAAAAAAAAAACCTTCATTTTTAATGTACTACAAAAAAAACAATGTCACGTCTCTGACATCATTTATGTTGAAGCCAATGATGGCTTTATCATCAGTTTTACCAGGAGAATGATCTAATCTCTAATTGCTTAAAACTGCTTAAACAAAATAAGAAGATAGGTGGTCATTTAAAACTATATGATACATACTTAGCAGAAGTTTAGTGGAAAGAAAAAGAAGTCATTATAACTTATAAACTTATTGGTCTTGCAGCTTATCTGGTAAAGCACCTGAATTGAGAGAAAAAAAAAAAAAAAAGAAAAGAAGAGAAAAGGAGAGAGAAAGAAAGAGAGAAAGAGAGAAAAAGGCCTGGTCTTAATCTCCAGGTCTGTCATTTATTTCTTTCACACAAAAAGTATGGGACACAGGTGGCTGAATGTCAAAGATCATACTCTGTCTGCATGCTTCATAAGGCATGGGACAAATATATGAAACAGCCTGAGTGAACAGAAAAATCACAAGAACTGGGTGCAGTTTCAGTGACCCAGGTCAAAGGTCGCATTGCTTTTGGTGTTTTACAAATGTTTGACAGATTAAATGCCCACCTCCCATGGTTAGCAAATAAGCCATGCAAGTTAGAGTATTCATAAGAAATAAAACTTCGTTCAATGTCCTTATTGTGAGGGATCAGGGTCAATTAGCATGAGTAACACATGTACACTCTCACTATGCACACATACTCTTGGATTATCCTGGATTTTGGAAAACACATATTAAAATATGTCTGTAATTGTAAAGTAACACCCTAGTGAAGGAAAAAGGGATTAGAAATAGGAAGGTAGGATATTTAGATACCATTATCAAAGGAGGTGATAATTGTATAATTTCCTGTATATATATTGGGATCGTTTATATCCTTATTGAATAAAATAGTGCCGTTTCTGCTCTGTGTTGCAAAGGAAACTAGTGAAAAGGTATGGGAGATTGAAAGCCTGTGAAGTTTCAAAACTTGGTAGTCCTCAGACCTGGAGCAGTGGTTTTCAAATTAATTCTTCTTTGGTCCACATTGTATTCAAGCTCATTCCCAGTGGTCATAATTTTGACAGATCAGGTGAAAAGTTGTGATTATTTGGAGGAACATATCTTCATGTACTGACAGCACACGAACTTGATAGGCCCGTGAGAGCATCGTAAATGCACTTGAGAATCAATGAACTGTATACACAACTGTTTGTACAAGTGGTGATCCTTACATATTTCAGTACTGTAGCAATGAATCATTCCTGAACAGTTCTTTTTATTCTTTCAAATGGTGCCACAGGTACTATCACAGTCACTTTCAGATCTTTGGATTTACCTGTGCTAGCCGCTTCTTTCTACCTCTTGGCAATTACTTAAGGTAGAAAGTACCCATTCTAGCTGGCTGATTTTATCTTCATAGTGAAGAAAAAGCTACTGGAAGTGTCCTATCTGAGAAGACATGCTAATTTACATCTGCTGAAAAACTAATCCTTCCTTTAAAAACACTTCAAAAGCCTAAAAGAAAGCTTTTCTCTTATTTTCTAGCTCCTGGAACATACATTTTCTTAGGCAATAGGCGATGGGATGAGATCAGGATTGAACAGGACTATTTGCTAGTACAGGAAAAGTGTCATTTGAAACCAGATCTGATTAGGGCTATGGCTCTGTTTTTGAAGATTTTGGTAGGATTTTAATCTATTTGCCTAAGGAAACAAAGCTTATGCAGTTGTGCTCTCTCTGTATCCCTTCTCTCTGATTCAGTATCTGTCATCTCATTCTGTCCTGTCTTCCTTTCCTAAAATCAAACAAACAATAAACTACAACTTGAAAAACTGTAACTAGTTCCAGTTAAATTTAGAGTTCTCACAGACAGTTATGTTCCTTTAAGAAGTAGGCAGCTAAAATGAGAGAAAAAAGATACTAGAAGTGTTGACTGAGGGAAAGACTGCAGCTAAGTCTCCCTGTTATTAGACACCAAAGAATCCACATAGAAAAGAAACTTTATGGGAAAAGTTTCAATCAAAGCTTGCAGTCAACCATGAGAAGCAAATCCATAGGAAATCGGACTTCATGAGTTCTTGTGCTCAAAGAACTTCTTGTTTTATTTAAAATGAATGAGAAATTTATTCTTTATTAGGGTTTGCAAAGGAAGTGTTTGTGTCAGGGCTTAATGAATCCTACTGAATTAAACTGACTCCAGTGAGAGAGACTTCAACCTGTTTTTCAACTTTCTCTAAATGGTTTATTGTATTTCTGCAGCATCTTGCTCCTGAAAAACACGCTTCATCTACTTTGTATTCTAAGAATTGCAAATTCTGAACACTTGGTACATACAAGCTGCAACAAAAGGAAGAATCCAAACTAACTATAGAATAACCAACTATATATTTTTAATAGATTTCTGCATGTCAGATATATCCATGCTTATGCCCATGCTACACACAACAGTGTAACTGAAATTATTTTAACCTCCCAGAATACCCCATATAATCTTTCAGGATGATACTGCTTTTGCAATTGTCACTGTTGGCTTCTCCAGTCAAGACCTTGAGATAGAGAAGAGGCCTGTAAAGCAGCAGGTATCAAAGTCTGGTAACGTTAGGGAATGGGCTACCGGATAAAGAAGGATGAGAATTACTACAGTAAGAATACGTGGTTATTCCTATTAGTTTTGTTGTGTATCCTGCTTGTTAATTTTAATACATATATGTACTTTTTTTTCCCTACAGATTTTAAAAAAGAGGAAATAAATATTCACAGATCTCAGCTGAGTAGGTTGGGATAATCTTAGTGAATGACTGTGTTTGTGCATGTGTATATGTGTAGAGTTTATGTGCACGAACTGCATAATATTAGTCATATTAGTCACACTAGTCATATTAGTACTGAATGAAAGTTTTTGATGTATGTGGCAAAAAGAACACAGATCTGCGATACTTTTCTTTGTGTTGTCTTTGCTGCTTTTCTTTCTTTGCTACTATTTCATGGACTGAAACAACTGCCTCAAGCTCTGGCTTGAAGGGAATAAGATTTCACAGGTGCCCCTCTCACCTTGCTCTCTTGGTTTCTTATGCTATGCGTGGGCCAAATTCAGCCTCTCACAAGGCCGTGGCCACACACTAGTTCTTTCCTCAGTGCACCACTCCTACATACATTATGTTTGACTTAGCTAAGAAGTCTCCTGTCTCATTGATCTGCAAAATCAACTTTGCATTCAACAACAGGGTCAGCATCTCCTAACAAGTTGGAAATTCCAGGTAATCACTTGTTACATGCAGGCTGACTAGCGTTCACCTGGTAGCGATCACCATGAGGTCCAGTGCTCCCGACTGTTCATGCTGCGGACCTGGTCAGAACGTGCTAAAATTCCCTCTCGATACTCTTGACTGGATTTTATTTGTATTGAAATAGAAAAGAGCAGGTGTGATATGTGCTGGATCTCTCTCCAGTACAATGTTGGGATGCAGTTATAATGAGCATTTGATCTCAGAAGTGTGAAAGTGTTCAGGTTCATACTGTGGCATGGTCTCTGTTGGATTAAGGTTGAACTTCCACTTTTTTGCTTTCTGTAGACAGTGGCCAGGTTTGCGTACTTTCCCCAAGTAGCACCTTCTACTGCCATTCTTGGAGGTAGAACAGTGGGTTGGATCGGCTCTGGGTCTAAGCCTACTACTTTTATGTTCTTATGCGCTAAACTTGTGTAAACTGTTGTAGCACACTAAATTAGACAGAAGTAATCTGTACAGTAGAATTTTAAGATAATTTAGTATTTAAGCGAAAGGCTTAAAAGATAAATGCTGGTTAGGGCAAAATAAATATATTTTGCTGGAGAGTTGTTTTCCTTCTCAGTCAAAGGTAGATTGCAAAAGATGATGTATTATAAATGAAAACACTCCTAATACAAATCTAGATTCAAAATTCCTTACTCTGTTTGTTTGCTTTTATCTCTTAGTGAGTGGAAACAACATAATGAATCATATTAGATCAAGATTTAGAGAAATTTAAATCCAGAAATATTTCTGGAAGGAATGTAAAGAATATACTATTTTAACACGATAGGTGACTCTTCAAGCAGCAAGAATAACCACTGGCCTGTATAGTAAGATTAAGAGATTTATGGTATACTTTAGAAGAGAAATCTGAGGGAACACGGTAACAGTAATTTTAAAGCATGTTGCAAGTAGAAAGGGAATAATGTCACAAGTGTGCCTGTGTAGAAAACAATATGATAGGTTTAAAATAGCATCAAAGAAAAATCAGGTTATACATTAAGAGAAACTTTCTAACGGAAAGGACAATGAAGCACTAGGTCAGCTATACCAAGGAAATTTTGAGGCTTCATCATTATGGGTTTTTAAGAACAGTTTAAGCAAACATCTGCTAGTAAATGCTTACACGAGCCTGCTATGGGAAGCAGAAAGGAGCAGACGATTTCCTAAAGTCCTTCCTACCGCTATTTTTCCATGATTCTGTGATAAATATTCAAGTATTTGTCCCAGGCCCATGAAGTTCTTTGCAAATCTGCAAATCCTCTTTATTTTTTAATGTCTCCAAAGTGCCTTTTACCTCCATTTTATGCATTCCTTTTTCCTCATGAAAGTCCAATTTGTAATCTTCTGGTGAGTTTTTGCTGTACTAGATACAGATGCCAGATATAGAAGAATGAACTGCAGAATATGGTTGAAAATTTACAAGAACATGTAGTATCTAGACAGGAAAAACTAAGAAAGTTCGCTTTTTTCTTTATCCAAAAAAGGATTTGATCAGTGATCAACAGCTGGTGTTTCTGTTAAGCATTATTTAATCAAGTTTATTAAGTTGCGATGTTGCTGAATTACTTCAAGGAGGGAAAATGATGACGGCAGGAGTAACAACATTGCATATTATCTACAACTCTCAGAAAAAGAAAGAGGGTCAGCAAGAAAGCAAGAGCAAAGGAGAGAACAAGAGAGAGGAGGAGAGGGCAGCGCAGGAAGAGAGTTGCAAAAAGGAATGGAAAACAGTACAATGACATTTCTGTGAAAGGCTCCAAATATAGAACAAGTGCTACATCTTAAGGTAAAATACCTGTGTGAAAAATTGTAGTAGAACATAATGCTCTTCCTCTATGAAAGCATACATGTTGGCGCAAAAAAAAAAAAAAAAAACCTTTTCATATGGGTCCTTTTTAAAAGGGTCTCTCAATTTCAGAAGCAATGTATGTAGCTTAGTACATGCAAACAAGTGTTGCCAGTATAAACACTTTCCTCCAATATAAAAGCCAAAAATAAAATTCTCCACATAAAACTCAAATAAATCATCAGTGTTCATATTTGCCACTGAACTTTCAAGGCTCATTTTTCTCCTGAAGTTTCTACATGCATAGATATACTTGTGTATTTGAACATATATGTAAATATAGAGATATCTGTGCACATTTGAAAATAGGGATGATATATTTTTGATTTCATATTGGAATGGTAATGAAACAAAACTATTCCACCATAAATTGAGATTTATAAGTTTCAGTCAAATGGCGACATATCACAAATTTCTTTCTCTCTCATAAGGCCCCTCTGCCCCCTCACATATTTTTCTCAATTTTAAAGGAATATATTTGAAAAAACGGTTCAAAATAAATGTCTTGAAAACAGAAATATGCAAAAGGGAGATCAGTATTTTTATGATAAACAGAGAAAAATATATGTATTTTCTAGGAACACTAAGAATTGTGCAATATTTCAGAGAAAGGATGAGGAAGGAAGAAGGAAGGAATGGCATGTAATACAGCACTTCTCATTTATTACTCTAAATAATGTGAAGATATTAGATGTACATAAGAAAATACAGAAAACTCCAAGTGTATTTGGTAGAAACTGGAGAAGGCATGTAAGGAGAAGAACAAAGAAATTCATTATAAAGTAGAACAAGAGTGTTTTACATTGTGAATAGAATCAGAGAAGCATAGAATAGTTGAAGTTGGAAGGGACCTCTGGACGTTATCTGATCCAGCCTCCTCCTCAGAGCAGAGCCTACTTAAATCAAGTTGCTCAGGGTCACGTCCAGTCAAGTTTTGAGTATCTCCAGTGACAGATATTCCACAACCTCTTTAGAAAACATTTTCTAATGTGTGACAGCTCTCATGGTGAAGTAAAATTCCTTACAGCTAATCAGAATTTCTTGTGTTCCAACTTCTGTTCATTCCCTCTTCTATCACTGTGCACTGCTAAGAAGAGCCTGGCTTCATCTTCTCTACACCCTGCTATCAGGTAGTTGCAGCTAGTCATATGGTCTCCCCTGAAGTTTCTCTTCTCCAGGCTGAACAGGCCCAGCCTCTCAGCCCCTACTCACATGACCTGTGCTCCAGCCCTTGACCAGCTTCATGGCCCTCAGCAGGGCTCACCTCAGGATGTTCATGTCTTTCTTGTACTGGGGAGCTCAAAACAGGACACAGTACTGCAAATTCATTCTCAAACATGCGACCCTGCATCAACTTTTGTTGAACTTGATGAGGTTCCTGTCAGCCCATTTCTCCAGCTTGTCAAATACTCTCTGAATAGAAGCCCTACACACCAATGCATCAGGTGCTTCCCCCCAATTTGATATTCTCTGTGAGTCTTCCCTTATAAAAATGTAATGCAATTGGTTTGTTCTTAGTTTAACAAGCCCTGCAGATCCATCAGATCTTTAGTGAGTATAATCTGCTGTTCTCTTCTGAATATTCGGGGCTACAATTGGGAATTCAGCACCAGCTTCTGCTTGCGTAGCTCAGTAAATGGTAACAGTGGAAGAAGTGGTGTTGCCTGATAAATAAATCCACAAATAAATTGTGGCTATTTACACTATTAGAAAAAAAAAAAAGAAATGAAAACCCAACAGCTAGAAGAAGAGGAAGCTCTCATTTGCTCAGGGACTGGAGCACGCATGCAGGATGTGGAAAACCTAGGTTCAGTTCATTCCTCTGCATGAATGGTTTTGAACCCACATCTCACACTTCTAAATACTTGCCCTTAACTTTAAACTAACATAAAAGGGCTCTCTCAGCGTCTCCTGTTGACACTGTTCCACTGCATATACTCAATTAAATATTTACTGGAGGAGGGGTTCCATGTGTTCCCATCTCCCGGGAGACTGTCCTAACTACATGGCTGGAGAGCTATTCTAGTTCTCCATCTCAATGACCTTTTGAGTATTTTATCTAAAGTGGAACAGTGTCAACAGGAAGGGTTGAAATAAGCTTCCTCAGAATACCCTGCAGTGTAACTGTTCACATCTTTGTCCAATTCAGAATGAGGACTGAAAAAACATAATTTACCTTCCAGGTAAATTCTCTAATTGTCAGGTTATAGAATATTTTGAAATGAGTCTTCCTCAGTCTCTCTTTCTGGAGTAACTTTGTAAGAATTACTGAAATAGAAGATGAGGTAATATGTAAGAGAGTGATTTTGTTGCCTGATAGCTGGGATATTTTGTAATAGCTATTCAAATCTCCTTGGGCAAAGGAAGAAATGAATTGCTGAGCAGGATATTTTACAATATGTATTTTATCACAGTTAAGAAAAAAACGGAGATATTAAAGATCTTTTGAAAACTATTCCTTTTTAGAAAACTAAATTATCATTTATAACGCATGTGCTCCCTGAAAAACACAGTTTTTGTCATATTTTAACTGTCAGAACATAAACCTGTCATATAAATGTTTTTCTATAGGTGTAAGTGCCTCATACTCAATTACTTCACATCATGAAATTAGATTTACTCTGCCTCACGAAAGAAGCTAGAACTGTGTTTCTTGACCAGAAATATTTTCGGTTCAGTCTCATACTGGCACCTTAGAACTTTGTCTGGATTGATGGCCCCGCAAATTGAATGATTACAGGAGATTCTGAAAAGGAAACAAACCTCCAAGAGAAACTTTGCGGCTGTTGTGTACTCTATCATTTTTGAAAAAGGCCTTGGAGTTTTCCATGCCTTGCATGTTATTAGCAGCACCAGATTGGTGGTTTTGTCTGCAAGCCAGACCATAAATCATCATCAGTGTTAGGCATGATATTCACTATTAATGCCTTGTTTCCCCTACTGAAATGTCTTTTTGTGCTTATTTTCTCTTGATCCTTGGCATTTTGCTGACCATCAATCAAAAGAACAAGTTGGACATTCCTCTCTGTCTTGCCTCACTGAATTCTTGCTTTTCTTGACCATTAACCACTCTCTGGAATGTACATTTACTGTCTGCATCTTTAAGCCCCCGTATTCTCCTCTCCCAGCTACGCTCCCTTCCTGGCACCAGGTTGCAAAGCAGTATTTCCCATCTGCTGAATGAAGAGCATGTCATAGGCTTTTTGATATGGTCTGGGACCCCACAGAAAACCACTGATGCACAAACCACTTTTATTCTGCAGGCCTGTGGGAGACTGGAGGGATAAGCAGCCTTTCTGCTAGGCCGAACACACCACCTCACACACACAAAACAAATATGCCTGCCTTTACTGTTTAATAGGTTTCATATTCATGCAAAAAGGATTGTAGGCTAAGGTTTATCTAAAGATGTATCTTGAGAGAAGTTTTCTTGAAATGTGTGAGGAAGCTTGATTTCATGCACCAGCTGTTTTCTTTCTTTACAAAAATGCAGTGTTTACTGGAGTGAGGAACAGTCTACATTCATTATTCAGTGGCAAGGAAGTTCTGACTGTTCCTTGAGCTTCTGCGAAACCCTTCAAAGGGAAGGAAAGGAAAAATGGTTCAACACAAGTTCAGCTGGACGGTTGAATAAATTGGAGTGATATTTCTCAGAAAGTCGTTAATTCAAAGACTTTCTTTTATAAAACAAATTTGTCAACAGGCCACTTTTCCATGTTGGACTGCTTGGATTTCATGGGTTGAAAGACAATACATATGTGTTTATATCACTCCCCTCCCCCCAAAAAAGGGCAAATTTATGTATATGCTAGATCAGTCTGCAGCTTTATCTTAGTTATTTTTCTTCATCACTAAAGCAGATCATTAACTTGGTCAGGTAAGAGACTGAGAAAGGTTGCAGATTCCTTACTCGAAGCATTCTAACTCATTCATGATATTTACTTCTCCATATGCTATCAAAATAGATACAAATTATTATTCTGATAAAGTTTTAAGCCTCTATTCTGAATTCAGTCTGCATGGTTTTATGGTTTTTTGTGTGTATATCTTATTATAATATTGCCAACTAAGGGAGAGGCTTTCATGACTAATTGGTTTGGCAGTATGTAGGTAACAGCAATATCCCTACTGGAAGAGGTTTGGCACCTCTCTGGCTCAGAAAGATCACATTTCTAGCTACCCACTCAAGTGTAACTTCGTTAAAAATACTTGAATCATGTGAAAACAACAGTAACATGAAATTTATTAGAAATATTAACTGCAATAAGTTTGTTGTCACAGGCCAAGACTAGAGAGGGAATCTGGACAATGAACTGAATAAGTTACCACTGCCAGTGTTGCAGGTTATCCATCTACCATCTGAGGGTCAGATGCAGTAGTATCTTCTAGATACTTGTGCCACTTCAGCAACATAAAGCAGCCATAAACCTGGCTTAACTGACGAGAAAGTCAGTTTGCTTTGCTTTGCTGGAGTTATGAACAGCAACTGTCATATGGCTGTGAGTTTGATCCATGCCTACTAGGACTTTGCCTCTTGCATTCTGCGATCTAAGGAAATAATGGAAATCTAGTAGAGAAATCTTGCAATACTTTCACCAGATGTTAAATATTCATTCTTGAATTTGCCCATATATGAAAGTCCGTATTCCTTTACATGTGCCCAGAGTGAGTTGTAATTTAAGAGGCCATTTATCTCATCCAAATTTAGATGTCTAAGCATTCAAGGTCTGAGCTTATCTTTCTAGGCTTCCTTTAGAGTTTGTGGAGAGAGATAAGCAGAGGCTATTCATGCATCTCTAAGTCTCTAGTTTAGGATGAACCGAACCCCCTTTTGGAGGTGCCTGTCAAAAGCAGCTAGAGCAATTAGTTCAGATATGAGTTCACCTAAATTTTAAATGTCTGTATTTCAGATTCTTATCTTAAATTCTTATGAATTGCACTTTTACTGAACAGAAAAGCCATGAAATAGCTGGTACTAATGAGATATTCCTGTTTCCTTCTCTTTGTCCCTTACTGAATATATTTCATTCATGGAAGAGGGAGAGGAATCCCTACTCCCTTCATTTCAACTTACATCGGTCTTTCCAAGAGTAAGACTAACTGTTCTATTCCTAGCAGTCTCTAAGCCATAGCTGAGAATCAATGAGTTGTGCATATGCTGTCCTTCTTAGATGGATATAATTCTTAAATGGGTTGATGACTGTTTAAATACATTATCCCTTCCCTCCTCCATCACATCTTTCTTTAAATGATGACTCATATACTCCTGCTATATAAAAACTGTTTTCAGTGGTAATAACATAAAAAATAGTTCTCATAACTCTTTTAAAGGTTATTAATAATATTAGGACATAAAAGAATGACCTAAATTCTCCTCATGCACACAAAGCTTTATCACCATTAATAAAGAAGGTTTATCTCTACAAATTACATTTTCTTTTAAATCCAATTTAATATGAGAAAGATGGTTTTTATTAAAGATTCTGTTTTTCTTCTGAGGCTTGAGAAGGCCATACTAATAAAATTTCCATAAACTTCTATGCAAACTTGCTTCCATATAAACCAGCTGTATATTCTTTCTTATGCTACAGATTTGTGGAGCTATTTGCGTGTAGGCAATAGATTAGATTGGTCAGACTTTTGTTTCTTTTTCCATTACATGAAATCAAGCTAGTGAAGAAGACACTATGTGCTCATTTAAGCAAGCCTTGTCTTTGTCTTTTTAAAAACAAACAAAAAAAAAAGAACATATGCGAGGAATACATCCTTGACTGCCTCAATGCAGATGCTCCATTGGACTCAATTCTTAATTGATTTTTTAATGTATATACCTATTTTTTCCTCAAGTGTTTCATTTAAAAAGATATAAAAGTTGCAAGACACAAAAAAGGTGTATCCTAAAATGAGAATGTACTCATCATTCCACCTTAAAATTCCCCAAAGATCATTTTGTCACTCTCAAGATGAATAAATATTTCATATTCTTAGCTCTGAGAGTTCTTTGGCTAGATTTACATTATTAAAAGTATCTATTCAGAGAACAATTTCTAGTTCCTATGCCAGAAATTGTGAAGCACTTTGCATCCACACTGGGGATGCAAGAACTATGCATTGACAGTCTCCTATGGAACAGATTGACAGACTGACTATGTTTCCCTGCGTGGTCCTTTTCTTGGCCCCAGCTAGCAGTCTGCACCCCAAAGATGTAGTAATTCTTTTGATTTGGAATTTGATTCTTTTTGTTTGTTTTTTGCTTTCAGTATCTGAACTAATGTGAGGCTTTTGTCACGGCTCACCAAAACTCTGCTGTGTAACAAAGCTGAGCACATGCTGCATGTTTTAGAGAATGGTATGGAGGGCAACTGGGGGTGCTGGAGTGTGAAAGACCTGCTGAGATGATGTTGGGTGACTGACAGAGTGGAGATGCAATACTCCCTTCTACATCCTGGATGTAGCCCTTGAGTGAGAAAGTCTGTTCCCAGAACAAGATGAAATGTACGTTTCTTTCTGGAGAGTACTAATTGGTTTGTTCCAAGAAAGAGCCCAGGAGTTAAGTGTATGTAAGGGGGATGATCACGGGACTAGGATCTGGGAGTAAATTGTAAAAACCAGAGTTAATTATTTGGCTTTGTAGGCACAGTCAGTTATTCCTCAGTTTCCACCTCATGCAAGTAGAGGGATTTTTGATCCTAAAGGTTACAAGTCAGGAGCTGCAGGTAGAAAGGGATAGTTCTTATTCCTCAGTGTTATTTTCCATGCTTATGCTACAGAGATTGGACTTTGCCTACCTGATATTTTCACTGCATTCCTCCTCCTTACAATTCTTTCCTCTCCTTTTCTTCTTTTCTCATTACCCGGAAAACAATGACTCCAGTTTGTGAAGAACTTCTTAAATGCAAATTCTGTCTCTGAATGAACCCATGCTAATTTCTGAATCAGAAAATAAAATAATAAAAAAAAACAGTCCATCCTTCCTGCAGCACCAAAAAGGCACAAGTCCATTAAGTCTTATAGCTTATTTTGATTACTTCCAATACATTTTAAAAAAGGTGTGTATCATGTTGTTTATTATGCAGATTAAACAGATATTTCTTTACATTTGTCTGTGACAGTTTGATCAACATGTAGTTGATCAAATCCTCCCAAACAGAGCATTTCCACAGCTGGCATAAATCAGCACAGCTCCCTGGATATTACTAGAGCTCTGCAGATTGACAACAACTGATGATCCGGCCAAGGAAGGCTAAAATTTTACCTAAAAAAAATACTGTATGTAAAGGTCTGTTACATTTCACTTGAATGAAAAAATGAAGCTGAAAGAAAAGTATTGCAAAATTTCAGTAATCCGGAAGACAGTTTTCTTGAAAAGATGATAAACAGACTGACATTACCAACTGATCCTGATCCTGGGTTGTCAGACGTTCTTATATTTGACCAATCTTTTCCAGTCATACTAACAGCTGGATATTTAAACATTCACCAGGGGTACAGGAAAAAGAGGTTACTCAGTGTTGTAGCTATTTGCATTTCCAATTTGCGTTCCATTTACATGGAAATAAGAATCAAATTATAACTTCTAAAAAGGCAAGTCCAAATTTTTGTCCAAAGTGATCATCAAGTTTCAAATGTTACTTTTTTGAGGAAAAGGATTATTTTTGTTCTCACTCTAATCTGTGATACAGAATATTCTAAGAAAGAAGCCATGTAAAATAGCTCATTAGACAGATGCACAGGCCTGATAAATTATTCTGTAGTTCAGATAAGATTTGCTGAGTAATATGGCACAAGATAGCGCCAAGTTATGGAAACTTGCATGGGTCTTTTTTTTTTTCACAGGAATTTGTGGAACCTTTCTAGTAAATAAACCACTTAATGTATCTCCTCTCAAGTTTGCTCATGTTTCTACAGAAATAGGAAGCAAACCAGCAACTAGTAGCAGCAAGCCAACTATCAGACATACGTGTTTTCACTGAACTAAGCTGCTGTTCATTAATGGTATTAATTTCAGGAGATCTGATGGAAGGTTCTTTTATGTTCAAGCTCAAATTCTAAATGTTCAAAACTAGAAATGTGTATGTATTTTAAAAGCTTTTAAAAATAATAATTAGGGGCATGAAGTAATAAAAATCCATAGAAGCAAACAATTTATAAGTAATAAAAGGTGACCTTATTCTTGAAGACATTTAATCTCCTAATTATCCACAAAAAAATTGGACGAGAAGTTCATTATTTGAGTCCTTACCGTTTGCCAGTGTTTTTTTGGCAGACTTTTTAGTGGTATCAGCAGGAAAATAGGAAATGAGCTGGAAAGCATTAAAAATATTACTCAAAATAATATTTAGGCGTTTGATCCTCTTATGAACTTCACATTGAGCTATTAAAATGTACTCCCCAACTGCATAATGAAAAGGTAACATACTGTTCCAAGGAAAGGGTATTTTAATGTGGTCAAATAGCTTTAAAAACATGGGTTCAGATTCTTTTTTATTTCAGCCTAATTTATAAGCAACACTGAGGAATTTGCTTTTCCAGAAATCATCTACTGGAATTGCCATTTAAACCATCGGGCTGATTCTTTATTATATTATATATGAGATAGTAGTTTAAGGATCTGATAACATTTGACCAGGGCCTTATTTTGTATAGCTGTATATGACTGCACCGTTAGCTGTCCAAGAGACAGTAAATAACTCTTCAGATCTTATGAAGACATAGAACACTTTTTAGCCGTAGCGAAGTCCCACATTCCACAGGATTTCTATAACTCCTCTCCCAGTTGTGATCCCCATCTCTAAACCCTTTCCAGCCTCATATGACCCTTTAAAACCCCTCTCAATACTTCTTCCATCTTCCCTTCTTTGGCATTTGTTGGGAAACTTTGAGCTGGCCTGGCACAGAGAGCAATACCTGTTTGGGTAGATACCCATCTGCCATATGGGTGTCTATAAACAAGCTAAATGTCCAGACTCCCATTATAGAGACAGGATTCAGTTACTAAGTCAGTGGAGTCTAGAAAGCTAATCAGTTCTGCAGATATAAAACCCACTTTTAGGATGAGCTGAATATCTCTCCAGGCTCCATTGGCTGCAGTGGCTATGGATTTGACTCAGCTGCCTAAACTGCCTGTCTCTGAAGTATGAGTATCTGAGACATTTCCAGAGGTCTGGCAGAACTCTCTGCAGCAGACACATACCTTCCTGGGTCAGACCTTGACCTATCTTGTCTATGCAGGACACCTAAGACAGGTCAAATGGCAAGATGCATATGATTAGGCAGTTGAATTGAATTCTGAGCCTTCATTGACTATAACGAGAGCTCAGATGCCTAAATCACACAAGTAGATGTACTTAGCCACCTAATTATAGGTGTACGAATCTGGTGCTGCATAATGGTACACTTAAAATCTTGTTATAGGCAAAAAAGAAAATACATATCATAAGAAAAGCCAAGAAGTTATTGTTAGTATAATTGAAATCTTAACAGTCTAATGACAAAATTATTGTTAACCTAGATCTAGTTATTACAGAAAAAAGAATACTATAATACAGAAAATATCTCCATAATAATACTTTTACAGTTTAAATTGTTTTATAAACACTTGCTAGTTTGTAATCCTTTCCTGGTGTGATGTCTACTTTTCCATTGCCCTTTGGAGTCCTAATACTGATAACTTCTGTCTAGTGTGTTGGCAGGGGAGGCGAGGCAGCAGCAACCCAAGCACTTCCTCAAGAAGATGGTGATGTTGATGGCTTCTTCTTCCTCACTCTAGGAACCAATTTTTATGTGTATGATAACACGTTCTTTCTTCACTGATCTGCAGGTCCATGGTAAACTCACATTTAATATATATGGTGCATTTTACATACGTCAGATACTTATTTTTTATTCTCTATGTTATGCCTAAAGCCAGTTTTGCCCAGCTCCAGGTCTACATTTCTTTAACTGACCGCTGATAAGTTGTTTGTATCCTTGTGGTCTCCAGAAACAGCCTGTACCCTGACTATAATCATCCCATGCTTGTACTTCTGTACACTGTGTCCTGTGTCCCCACTTCTGAAGGTCTCTGCTTTCATATCAGGCCTGTATTTCTTCATACTACATCTTTTTGTTAGAGTAATAAATACCTTCTCCTAGACAAAATAACTACTTATTACTGCTATCTATATAAAAATATGGTTATATCATATGAAAAGAAGTTAAAAAAAAAAACAAACTAGATGTAGCCAACTGATCATGAGAAAAATTGCTGTTATAGCTAAACTGAGTGAAAACAGAGCGCCAGGTATGTCAGGAAAAGTTCAGAGAAAGCAAACCTGACATGTCTCAGTCATGAGGCCTTGCAAATTTAGCGCAAAGTCTGTGGCCTAGTACAGACAATGGCAATAATCTTTCTATTGGGCTGCACGGCTGCAGTGCCACACCTGAGTTCAGGCCTCTTGAGGAAGTCAAAGACAAAACACTTGCACCTTTCACAGGCAGTATATTTCTTTGGTGCTGAAGCTGGTGATAATTTTGGTGCGGTAATTAAGTTTTTAAGCTAGACTCAATGAATACAGACCTTTATGCTTGCTTACTGCCCATGTGATGACTACAGGAAACAAATGGCCGGGAATAATAAAAAGACAAAAATCTAAAGGATTGTACAAACAAATAGCAGCTTCTTTTCAAGAAAGAGCTGAGATTTAACTCTCTCTAAGGCTGAGATACCTTGATTTCTCAGCCACTGGTTGCAGAATAATCCCCATCCTGCTGAATCAGATTTTAGAAAGGTAGGATCATAGCAAACTGGAGTGAGAATACAACAGCAGGATAAATTTGAAAGTATTTACCATAAGACTTTGCTATTTGGAAAACTATTGGTCATTTGTATAAACAATACTCACTTAATTGTCAGTGGACTCAACCTCACAATACCTTAATGAACTGGGCAGGTTTTGTGACATCTTTTCATACGCACAGATAAGCGAAGGGTTAGTTTTAGAAGGTATTAGGTGATTAAGTGAAGTTGTGTGTGCGTTTTTGTCAGGATCGATAGGAGTCATTGCTCTTCCCGTAGTCACAGTTATGTGGTTGGCACAGTTGCACACACAGCTTGGTGTGGTGCCAAGCTAGTGTGTCTTTGCAGCTGACTGGCTTAGCGTATGAGCAAGTGGAGCCTGGATCTATCTACATGGGTCTTCACAGACTTAGTCAGTGGTTTACACTTAACTTGTAAGGTGTATGCCTATGAAAGCAGTGGAGAGATGTGCTTACACACTTGTAAGTATCTGGATATCTTAAGAAAACTGTCATTATGGCTATATCTAAGGTAGACCAAACAAGTCCAGGGCTGATTTCAGGCACTGGGTAAAACTGATAAGGTACATCCGTGCCCCAGTAGACTTTCCTACCTTCTGAGGAATGTGTCCATGACTAGACGACTGTGTACCAAGAATGTCCCTGACCCTTCTTACCCCCCAAAACATGCCTGGGCCTTGTCTGGGAGAGCGCTAGCTGGCACAGGCCAAAACCGCAGTTGGAGACGAGCTAACAATTAAACAGTGTAAGGCAGTCATGGATAAGGATTTGAGACATGCCATAACCCTGCTTAGGTTACTGGTATAGATAGAGAGTTACTGATGACCAGAAGGAGGATTTCTTCTGCAAAGCAAGATCGCAAGAGGTTTCTAGCATCCTACTCTGTATTTTTAACCACAAAATCACCTTCAGTTCCTCACTCTGCTAACATTAAAGGTTATGAAGCGGGCAGAGGTTACGATGATGGCCGTTTCAGCGTTTCTTGTTTCCACAATGGAACCAAGAATCAAGAAGCCTCTCTATTTTCTTCCCTATTATTTTTACATATATTTGCATATTTGTGCATTTGGTTTACCTAATAGACAGAGAACAAGAAGGTTCTACGATTGTGAAAGACAGATTATTTCAGGTGTTTTACAAGCTTTTAAAAAGTTATCATTATGCCTGGAAGATATCATTTTTCCTTATTGTTTAAATGAAGGACGGACCTAAATAGTTTATAATATAAATAAAATCAAGTAAACTCACATGCTGGTTTTGATCAAGAACTTTAAATCAATAACTTTAAGTAGTTTATATTTTTCATGTTTACTCTTCCCAGCTTTTATGTTAAAATGTGATACACCTGTTATATTTGAATAGTATATAAATTCCTATCAATAAGTGATTCAGGATGGCATCTGTAGTCACAGGAATCTAATGAAACTCGGCATGAGTACCAAACATTGCTCCTACTTTTTATCTTTGCCATTATTTAACTGTGTGAATTTAGTCTATTTTCTTGCTCTGTAACTTGATTTCTACCTCTATAGAAAAGATGTATGTGAAGTGGAAAAAAGTTTAGTCCTTAATTTATTCTCTCTTCAGTCCTACAGCAGAAAGTGATACAAGACTGGTTTCCTGACAGATTGAGCTGACTTAAAACAAACAAACAAAAAAAGTCAGAATTCTTATAATAAAACCTACTGTCCTACTCTGTAAACACTGCACAGTGTTTACAGAATAAAGGAAAGGGATTTTTCAATGGGCATCCATACTTCTGATCAAATTTTTATTTCAGTCTTACTAAGGTTGTTCAATGTTGTAAACAAAAATGAAAACAAAAACAATAAACTGATCAAAAAAAGCGAAAAAAAAGAGGCAGAAATATCTTCCAGCCAACAATAACTTTGGACCTCAGGATGAAAATTGGTCTGTCTTATGTTGTTTGATTCAAGTAACAAAAAACTTCAGGAAAATCTTTTTTTAGGTTTGATTTTCATTTACGCTGAAGTACTGGAAGAACATTTGAGAAATGAAATAAGGCCTCAAAAAGAACGAAAATTGCACTTACATCTACTTAGAAGTACCTCGATACTATATAAAAAGCTAACTGTCCCATGCTATAAATGAGAATCATTTCTATTTTCTCTTCTTCAGGCTTTTCCCTGTATCACTAAAGGATCTTGCATTGGCTGCGGTGGGCTGGCGATCAACTAGATTATATCCAGGAATTTCTAATGCTTTTTTACAGCATTATTGCATTATTGCATTTTGAAGAGCTGGATGACAGCTGTTTGGTACATTTTCTTTTGTTTCATAAGCTGATTTAATTACCTTCTTTTCATTATTATAGCTTTCCTTTCTCTTTCCTGTTTCTTTCTCATCACTGCAATGTAGCTCTGAGTAAAGCAGTGTTTACTTTTAACCGTTTCGCTGAAGATGGCTGTAGTTAGGGGTAATCTTATTTATTCTAATAGATATCCTTTAACTGAAAATACATTTCTCCTCCTTCCATGAATTTAATCCTGCTCTTGTCCATTCACAGCTGATAAGAGCAGGCAATATCAGGAGGCCAGTTCCAGTCCAGAATGGCTCTTAGACATCAGGAGCAAGATTTCATTGCTGTCTAGTAATTCGTTCCATCATTTATATTTATGCAATTGTTCATATAGTGTTTTAGTAAGTAAATAGTAATATAAAGCAGAGGCCAATAGATAAAAAAGCCAGACTGGAAAAAAGAAAATAAATAATTAATGAAATGTGTTTGATTGTATGTAAATTATTTCTTATTTTGCCCAGTAGTAGCCTGGAATCATTGTTGAACTTACCAGTGCGAACAAAGGAAATATAGGAAATGAGACCACAAGGTAGGGCTACATTCCTAGCTTACTTGTAAAAATCTTTGTGAAAACTCTTGTGAAAGGCTTTCACTTTGAATTTATAGGCTTCCAATGAAATAGGATTTTGTTTATCCAAACTCCAAAATAGAGTAGATAATATCTGTTCTTAACTTTGTACTGTTCTTACATCAGTAAAAAGCTGACAGGTTAGGTTCTTAAGAAAACTGCTTAGGTTATAACTAATATAGTTACATATTCTTGACATAAATCCCAATAATATTTAGGAATCAACAAGTGAACTTTAAAAAACCCAATTTCTTAAAAAATGGGAAACATCATAGTTTAAATGTGTGCTTTCTAAAACATAGTTATGCAAACTAGAGGTATTTAGGGATGGATATGTAACTACCATCACTTTTATAACTTTTAATCTCCAGCATTAACTAGCAAAAGCCATAACAGGTTTAGATGGTATTGGATCTCTCTGCCCATCTGATCCCTGTGATCCAAAGGGGCCCAACTCCCCATTTCTTCATCAGGAAATGTTTATTTGCTCATCTTCCCTTCACATACATATGGCAGTGGAATGTCAGAAAATTAAGAATGTGTGTTATAAATTACAATAGAATTCAGAACTTTCTGAGGTTGTAGTTAAATTTATCTCTGGCAAAACACAAGGTGTCTGGCTTTCTATACAAAAGTATAGAACATATCCCCTAGTAGTTTTAGGAATAGAGCAAGAATTATTTCCACACAAAAATCTTTATTGGTGGCTTGGCTAAATCTTCTACTTAGTTTAAAAAAACTAAACAAAACAAAAAAAAAAAACAAAAACAGATTTTAGTAATTATGTCTCACTTGAAAAACAATGCCTTAAATGATGGGAAATAATATTTTGCAAAAATAGAACAAGTTTCCTGACATAAAAACCTTTGAAAATAAGTTCTAGAAGGTTCACAACATGCTACCAATCTTCTCGTCCATAACATGACTTGCCACACATGTAAATGTTCCATCACTCCCACCCTTTTCTGCCAGTAAATCTGAAACCAACATTTTTTAATCCATCAGGTCTACTTTTAGCTTTCGATTTTTTCATAAGATGCTTCCATCCCTTTAAAGCAAATGTTACATTTATATTAAAAATGATCAGATTTAAGAAAAAAAAAAGGCTGAGCTGCAAAAAATGGAGTAACTACTATTTAATGGAAAGGAAGAAAGGAAAACCGTAGCCTGGCTCTTTTCCCATAAGACAAATAAAAAAAAAATGTTGAACCTTATTTAGAGAGGAAATTTCTGACTGAGAATGTATATGACAGGGTTGGTGGGATTATTTGAAATTTTCTGATGAAATTTTAGGGCCTTTGGGGGAAATATTAGAGACAACATTAAATAGAAGACAGAAACATTTGGATTTAAAATGACACTGATATGCTTGATGTAATTCTGAAGAATTAAGTTAGGATTCCATGTTCTTTTGTTATAAAATAGGTTGTTTCATTTCACTGGACTACACTTCCTGTGACACGTTCCTTTCACATTCTCCTGGCTGGTCTGTGTTGATCAGCAATCAGCGGTCAAAGTCTGGACAATGAGCTGAGCCTAGAGAAAGGAACAGGACCAAAATATGCCTTCACCATAAGCTCTCTGAAACACTGTAATATTATTTTGAATCACAATAGATCTATTAAAAAAAAGGTACTAATTGCCTGAAAACTGAAGATTTTTGTTTTTTCAGATCTTTAGAGAGTATTCTTTTTCTCTAGAAAAAGTAGAATTTAAAAATAAAATTCTACTCTACCAAAAGGAAACAAATAAGCAGCTTCCTAATGAACTACTCAAATTTACAAACATTTCAATTGTCCCTTGTGTAAAGAATGAAACCTTGAAGGTGAGGAATAAGAGATATACACAGTCATTTCTCACTGAACATAATACAATGAAAAAAATGTGAATTCTATTTTATATTTTGGGGATCACCAATTACTCTTTTCAATATGAATGAGCAGTAGCTAGAGGTTGACAATGTGTTAAATCCCAGTGAGAATTTACGATTACAGTAGGATAGCAGTACTACAGTAGAAGCTGATTCTTAATGGAGGAAAAAATGTAGAAAAGAACAGAAGAAACATATTGTATTCAAAATATCATAGCTACCATGGAAATGCTGGAAGAAGCAGGAAGAGCAGCAAATAGAGGCCAATACTGCGGAAGATCTTACCAGATTTTACATACTTTGTCCAAAGTAGGCGTAACAGTAGCTTGAAATAGCATTTACAGGTGTTTTCTTGAGGGAAAGGGTTATCTGTGAAGGATTTTGGGAATATCAGCTGTATAAACCTCGGCTGATTGCACGTTCATTGCAGCTAAAGGAAGGTTGTTTGGAAAGGAGTGATCTGTGTTTTAGGTCATAGAGTTGCTAACACTCCAACAAATCTCAGAGAGACAGGATTGTAGTAAAAATCCTCTGAGAGCTAAAGTGCAGTTCTACACACTAAACTTTCAATATGTAGTGCTCTCACAGGAGTACGTTAAATTAGAGGTCATTAGAAAAAAAAAAAAAAGAAGAAAAGTATTTCCAAGTTTGTTTTTTGGGTTTTTTTGCTGTTTTTTGCTTTTTACCCCACAGATGCAAGTTTCTTCTCCGTTTTTTGTTTCTTGCTTATTAAGAAATATAGTCCAGAAACTTTCTTCTGGCTATCAATAGTAATTTAATAATAATATTTTGCACTTGCGCTGTGTTTTTCACACATAGATCTCAAGCATTTTGAAAAGACATATAATCCTGAGTGTCCCCACTCCACAAGAAGTGCACTGAGGTTAGCTGTGCTGCATTTCAGTCTTCTTGTGGAATGAGCTGAAAATCTGTGCCTGTTTCCCACATGTGTTATTTGTGTTTCCAATCTGTTGCATGATTGTTTGTAGGAAAGATTGCCTATTGCTGTTCCATTCCATGTCCCCAGGCCCTCTCAGAAATGGAAAGGACATTTCTCAACGGAGTTCTGGGGTAAACTATTTTAATGCAACAGAAATAAAATAAAATGAAAATAGCCAGTCAGATGGAAGAAAGATAGTATTTGAGGAAAAAAAAAAAAAAAAAGGTCTGAAAGTTGACATTTTACTGCTCTTTTTATTTTGTTATTTGTGGCCATCCTCAGCTTTCAAATAAGTGTATTGTTTATGTCTCAAAGGGGACCCTAAACTAGAAGAGAAAATATGTCTTATATTTTTATTTATTAGTACATTTTTTAATCCTCTGCAGTGCAACTTGGGATGCATACATTGTTTCACAAAACATATAGCATTCAAATTTTCATATGTCAAATTTCTGAATGATAGAGAAACTTCAAAAGAAAATCTTATGCAATTATGTTTTTGATGGTGATAAATCCCCAAGGCTGAGACTGCTGTTTTTTCTTAGAGGAGTTTGAAGCGAAAATCAAAATATACTCTCAGCATCACTTAGTAAATATTATCCCTTTTGCTTAACTCCCCCTCAGTTTTGATGCCTATAATTAGTATTATTTTTTAATGTGATGACATAAAAACATTAACACTTTCAGAAGAACTCTAAATTTTAGGATCCAAAATAGGTATGAATTAATTCATAAAGATAGTTTTTATTTTATTCACTGCCTTACTTTTTTTCCTTCATCAGGATGAAATTAACTTAATTTGAAATAATTTGGGTGTTTTGTTTGCTAAAGTAGAGGAATTATTAATGAAACACATTTTTCTGAAGGGATTTATTTTGTGATAAGAAGTGTTATTCAGTTACTGCAAAAATATTTTGACCCTGTTCTTTGATATCTTCGTCATTCCATTTTGGCCTACAACAAAAACCAAAAGTAGCTTTTTCAATTATTCTGTGAAAATATATTTTTCCTCTCACCATTCCAAAGAAAAATAATGCTAACACTGGGTTTTTTTGAACATTATTTCTGTTTCATATTATTTTATCTAACAGCTCAAATTCTATAATATTCCGTTATTTGAGTATATATTTTTCTAAGACAGAGATAATTGCATTCTCTATATACTGCTATGTTTGATGGTTTTTATCTCGGGAGTAATTTTGTTGGAGGTAATTGGACTTTAGCTGTCATTGCCAAATATGCTTGAAACATCTTCAAACATTACATGGCAATCTTCCTTTTTGGATCTATTTTTAGAGGAGTTCAGCATTTTACTTCTGGAGGCTCTGATGCCTTATCAACACAGGCATAAATACCTTTTTTGCTATGCAAGCCTTTTTAGGTTACTCAAATATAAGACTGAAAAGAATAGCGGAAACCTATTGTAATTGCATAACTAACCAACAATGAGTAATTCAATTAGAATTCATTATCATCATGGGAATCATGGTAAGATAATATGACATTAAACTGGATGTAAGTAAGTATGTCATTTAAATACTGAACTGTGACCAAATGCATCCAGTTTTTTAGATAAATCTAAATCCAATTTTTTTTAAGTTCTCACTCATTTAAGAAAACCATTTTTCCTGTCCAAATCACCAGCATGTCTAATCTTTCATGTTTTTTCTACAAGAACCCCAAATCCCTCTTGTCCTTAGATATATTGTGTACCTTCCGAACATATGCTGTTGTCCTTTGATTTCTCTGTAAAGCCTAGAAAATTGCTAGTCTATCTATCTTTTATATAAATATATTTGTAAATACATATAAAAAGTATATAAAGATATTTACGTATATATAAATACCTTTTATTAAAGAAAAGATAGCATCTCTGATAAGTACCTTGTCATGTTATATGCTGCAGAGTAAATAACACATACAAGGTATGTCTAGATTAGATGCAGACACTTGCACTGTCCATACATAGCTAAATTAATCCTACCCAATATGCCTTGAAGAGCAATTACCAGCTTTTAACTCTTTTTCTCTAACATGGATCTCATTCCAGTAGTTATAGCTATGAGCCTTACAACTTTGTCATTTGGGATATGTTGGGACTAAAAGACAAGATTCTGAAGCTCCATTTTGCCAGATTTCCTCTGTTGCAACTTACACTGCTTGGTAACAGCCACGAACACCTCCAGGACATGGGAATCTCATATAGAGAAAGGAGCAGGTTAAACAATTTGTTCAAAGCAGAACAGCAACCCCATGCCAGACTTAACAAACAGAACTGTTGGTCCTCATTTCTGTACTTGAACCAAGATGCTATAGGTTGAAAGGCAGAGAGACATAGAAAGAATAACAATCTGACAAACCTCTCTAAAGAATGGGTTCATATTTGGTGAATATTTGTAGATTGCTCCACGTTTTACCCAAATCATTACTCGTCCCTAATTTCAGCTTTCAGTCAGGGAAGACTGCTTGCCTCCCTCCTTCCAGATGCACTATTGAACATATAAAATTAAAATCTTTGGAACAATATTTCTTCCTACCCCAATTCGTTTACCAAATACCGAACAAAAAAAAGCCTTTCTGTCTGACTTTTGCATGTTTGAAACAATATGCTTTCTTCCTTGACCCTCCCCCACCCACTTGATGGGACTCTCAAAAACTGAAGCCAAAAAAAGATACTAATTTGCTCAGACACAACCATTATGAGCTTCAAACATAGCTTATAAATTGCATATAATTTGAAAGCTTTACTGGGATGATATGCACCTGCAAATTGTTAGCTAACACCCACAGACACATTTTATGGCTTATGCTCTGGTCTTTTAACAGCTTGCAGTGCAGGCAGCTGGAAGAGTCTAAGAATGGCAAATGCCTGAAATTTGTCCTAAGTGGTGTTGACATTACAGTGACTGAAGGATGTAACAATACCCCTTCCCCTTAAAAAGTTTTTTTTCTTTTATTTTTGAGAAAAGTCCCTCCTACCCAATTCAACAGAAAAACACAAACAGACAAAGCAATATCTCTGGGACTCTAAATTGTAGCCAACAATACAGCTGCAAAGTTATAAAACAGCCCCAGAAGGACTGATGATTATCAGTATCTGGCATCCTTCCAGGCTTAATGGCCTCCTCCTCATTGGAAAAAATGCTAAATTGTATCCCAAGAAGTCATTCTTTTTGTGTATCTCCAGTGTATTTGTATGAACGGCAATACCGAAGCTGTGGAGTTGTTGGGTAGGGAACCACAGTGTTTTGCTCTAATATGAAAATGATGGTGCAGCGTACAAATTCTTCATTTTTCGTATGAGAAGGTTAGAGAGAGTCAGCAAAAAACCAACCTATCAAACAAAAAAACCCAACAATCACCTATTTGGACAGCCCAGTCCAATATAACAATGTCCAATGTCCAATGTGCAATACAACATAAGGCCTGAGTGCTTTTGAATTATGAAATTCTTTTAGTGTACTCTCTCAGTAGCATGGATGCCCTGAATTCTTTCAGCTTGTATCTAAAAGGTAGTAAATAAAAGCATACATACATACATGGTAAGTGTTCTGTTTTGTATTAAGCTATATAAAATCAGTAGCAGAGCTGACTGCAAAACTCCCACAAATTAGAATTTTCAAATCTGTTAAACACGCATTTTGAGCTAATTTGGAGTTAGTCATTCCATATGTACAAGATTTGCAAATAACAAACATCATTATGGAAAAGTCCTATTGAACTAATTGCATAAAACCAACCTGTTCTCATAAAACTAAACAGAAGTACCAGTTTAAAACTTAAATGTTAGCCTTTCATAAAACTCTTCAAACAACATCTAGATTTTAGAAGAGAAAGATACCACTTTTCTCGCATGTCATAGTGTTAAAAATGCTAAAAAAGTTACAATTCTTTGTAGAATTTGTTTTCTTCTTTTTTCTGAAAAGAAGATGGTGCAAGAAAAAGGGATATTAAATGGACTACAACCATTTGAAAAGCTTGGAACAGAGTTTCTACTTGAATTTCACTGATTTGGCTGAGACAGAGTAGAGAAATAGGCGAGAGGTGGAGCAGACAACAACTCATCTGACCTGAATTGCTTGTGCATTGTAAGGTGTACTTTGTGGTCAGGGTCTGAGTGTGTCAAACACAATGGAGACTTTACCCTCTTCCCCATGTCTTACATCCACACCGCTGGGAACCTGTTGTGCCACTAGTACTTCCAGATGAGAATAAACTCGAAACCTTTTTTTTTTTTTTTTTGAATAATAACTGTGGAATTGGCAGTAGCATAGGGTTTATTTTAGTTCCAGCTTACTTTAAATGCTCTCACAGTTTGTTATGTGGTACAGCATAGTTTTGTAGCTTAAACATACTTGGCAAATCCTCTTATATTTGTTCAAATTGCCCCCCACCCGCTACATACATAGCTAACCAACACTGAGCAAATACTTCCAACTGTCTTCGTACTGGGGCAGAGGTCATCCCAATCGGAAAACAGGGGCTTCAGATGGTATTTCCTTTACATCAGCTAATTGCAACCAAATGTTTTCTTTGACAGAAAGAGAGGTATGTAAGTATCAGACCCGTTGGCCAGGTTAATTCTCCCTTCTCCAGCTGATTCTCTCCGTACAGCTTTTGTCCTGAGGTTTAGTGTAGTCACTGCTGCCTGCTTTTAATTATTCTGCTGTTACTTCTGTCCTGTTATTTTGTATATTGCCGACACTGATTGGTAAGCAATGGTATGGGAATTCAGCTATTTAGGCCTGATAGATAGGGTAGTTTTCTCTCTACTGAATCTTTCAAACCTTTTCCTGGCTTTCTCCTGCTTTGTCTTTGTTAGCATGGACAATTAGAAAAGCAAATAGTGGAGTATCTGGAATAGTGATAGCTAAGGCATGACA
This sequence comes from Struthio camelus, assembly GCF_040807025.1. Lineage (NCBI taxonomy): Eukaryota > Metazoa > Chordata > Aves > Struthioniformes > Struthionidae > Struthio > Struthio camelus. The sequence goes on along the minus strand of NC_090942.1, from coordinate 174,937,560 downwards.
CGTATGCGTCCAGTTTGAGTAGTGGGGAAAAAAAATCATAATTTATTCGTCCAACTAGATGAATAAAATCTAGTGATCCAGGTGATTGCTTTGACATATTGTACATATGTTTCAGGCATCCAAGAAAACAAAAGTGATCTCAGTGAGATTCACGCTGAGCTTCAGAGCAGTTCTGCTTTTGTCTTCTCTGAAGTCCTGGAGATGCTAGGGTACCCCAATTTCCAAATCATGGACCTCAGCGAGACCCCCTCAGGAATAAGGCAAGCAGGATTTCCTCTGCACCAGTCGCCTCCTGCACATGCCCTAAAACGGCATTCTTAACATTGCCTTTTGCCACCTGTACTCAGCATGTTGTCACACACAGTCATTAACTTAGAAAACGTATATAAGGCAAACAAAAACCTTAGAATAAATGAGGTGCCATAAGAAAACAATTAAAAAGTCACCTATTGAAAAAACATATTTAAATACAAGGATAAAGAGACCATACAAGATTAGCCAGAAATTTTTGAGGTTCCCGCCCTCCCTGCCCTGCTTTTTATTTACAATACAGTTACATGAATGGCTAATTGTGGAGGACTATAGTGATGATCTCATCTTAACAGCTTTCACTTTGTGGATTTTAAACAAGAGAAACAATAATTACTATACAAAAATATTCCTTTTTTAATAAATGAAAGAGCAGGAGCTGACGGTACTATCTCTTTATGTTTTAAGGTATTTCCTTAGCTTGATTCTAACTTATAGATATGACAATATAGAATGTGGTTGCTCAAATCCATGCACAAAAGAATTATCCTTACCCAGGTAGATAATCTCACTACAATCTTGTGATAAAGAGATTTCGAGATCCAATTCTTGAGAACTCAAGCAGATTACAAAGTTAATTTATACCACATTTCATGTCTAGGATAAAACTTCTGATAGTGTTACAAAAACTTCAGTAGTAATATTTAAGTCTATTTGGGAGCTAAAATGGTTATAATAATGACAAATGAAATGAGTCCTCCTGGAATTTAACCCTTACTTAGATAACCCCCTCCCCTTCCATATTAAAACACTTAAAGGCTACCTAAATATAACATTGAAAGCTATTTTCTTCAAAATTCATACACTTTGTATGCTTTCACACATGTATTGTCCTCCAGATGGGAATAACGATTTGCTCTAGTGCTCTAGTAGACAATTTCTGAGTGTGAAGATTTACCCAAATTTAATTTCCTGTCCGATACATTTGTTGACAGATCATCACAAAGGCTATTCTGTTGCCAAGGAATGCTGGGAATCTGATTTTTTTTCTTTTTATTTTGATCAAGTGAAAGTAGCTACTAAGGTAATGTGTTGACCTCCCCACCTATTCAACTGTATTTCACTGAACTACAACTTAAGTTTTACAATTTGTTAAAACTGATGAAACATATTCTAGATTATAAGATAGCACTGCTTGTTACTGCTTATGACTTTCCATTCATAGGTCATGCTTTTAGTTGTGTGTTACTTTGCCACAGTTTCAACACTTGAACTAAAATTTTTGCATTTTTTGTCTAAGATGATTTTTTTAGGAAAAAAAAAAAAAAAAAGCAGTCCAGTCACTTTTGAGAATAGCACTGGGATAATCTGCTTGTTCTTACAGATACGATTTTCCTCTGCCCCCTCCTCCCCTCAACATACAAATATACCTTTTTTTTTTTTTTATACGTGCTAACATGTTAAAAAAAGATGATATTTACTTTGTATCCTTCTGATTTGGAACAGGCATATACCATTGGGAAAGTAGTTACCTGTTTTAGACTGAGATGGGAGTTTATGGTGACTATTGCCAGAGAACTAACTTTCAGATGCCTAAATTACAGCCAAATTAAATTTCACACTGTGATTTTAATGCTTTCCAATATGACTCATATAATATATCCTGGGATGAGCAACAGTTCCCTGAATTTTAATACTCAGAGTGCTGTTGTAAATACCTGCAATGGTAGGAAAAAAAACTTGCTTTCCTGCTCCCTCATTGACTCTGTCTCCCAAGCTAGTGTGATGCAGAAGAAAAATCTGTTTTATTCATATGCAGCTGGGATAAGAGTCGATCAAATACTGTGATGGGAGCCTGAGGAGAGTACGAAACAGAGAGAACCTGAGGTGAAGGACCAAATTGGAGAGTAGGGAAAGATTAGGTTGTCTTTTCAAGAAGACCTGCAAATGGGGCCTGGGGTGAAAAACTGCAGAACTGTGAGCTATAAACTGAAATGAAATGATGACTTTGAAGGGGGACTGGACCTATCAAAGCATTTCAGTCTAAGAAACAGTGAGGCTAAGACAAGTCAGATGATGAAGCTGGGAAGGTAGCTTTGATGAGGAATATGAACTCAGAAGCACATAAAAGGATAGTGGGAACTGGATGGGAAGTTCTTGCACAGGGTGCTTGAAAGGGATGATGGGGACTGGCTGCAGAGAGTTTGGCAATGATGAGCAGAGACCTGTGTGGGGAGGGCTGAGCCAGTGTCAGTGAGCATCCCCCCACCGCAGAGGGGGAAAAGCATTCAACTTGGTAAAAGTCTGGGGAGAAGCCTCAGTATCCTATGGAATACAACATTTCCTCAGTATCCTGTAGACTAAGTCTGAAATGTCTTTAAGTGTAGAAACCTCAACCCTACTCCAAATATCACTCAAAGAAGATACTTGAACCACAGGCAACTACTGATTTTAAGAAGAAATTCCACTCCAGATTGTAACTGTCTTGGTCTGTCTTGGTGACGTGTGCACTGAAAACATTTGCATATCCTAGAAAACATGTATCATTGAGCAGCGTTATGAGAGGTGAAAAAGTAAAGATGAATGAAATACAAACTTTCAGGAACAGAGAAACTCAGCACTTTGCTGTAGATCACAAGCTAAATCTCTGGCCTAATCAAAAACTAGGTTTAGTACTTTGGCCATAGAAGATTCTTCTGCACGAACGGTTCCCTTAGTAGATCTTTGTAAAATGTAAGGATATTCTTCTTTTTAGGTAGAATGGACTTTATATTGGTGAACAGTTTAGAAAGCACAAAAGAAAACCCCCTCACTAAAGAATTTAAACATAGAAGTTTGTACTCATCCAAAGGTTTGTATTTATATCCATCTAAACAGGATATACATCAACATATATTTGTATTCGTCTGACCAAGAGCCCCCCTTAGGGATTAATTGGGCACCTGATTTTTGAGAAGTCTATTTCTGCATCTCCATCTCAGTCAGAGGCTGCAGTATCTAATAATCTTTAACATTTGAGCACTAGATTTAATTAAAGTTTTACCATAGACTCAGATGGTAATAGAATTGGTGTGATTTTCTGTAAACGATGATGCCGATGGCAAATTACTCCTTTGTGCCAGCTGAAGATCTGCCATAGGATGTTTTTATGTCTATTATTTCTCTACTTAAAAATCTTTCCTATTGCTTAGTGGTTTTAATTCCTGGATGTGTTCAGCTTCAACTGAAGTGGGCTGAGGAGAGGCTTGCCCTGCCACTGGCAAGGTTCACTACCCTTCCCGGATACAGATGGGCCAAACCCAGAACCTCATATCCAAAGCTTTCAAATATCAAGGAGAAGGGATCAGATGTGAACACTCAGTTCTAAACCCACAACTGTGGCTTTGATCCCAGGTCAAATCCAAAATTAGAAGGGACCTATTTTATAGCTCCAATTTGGATGCGGCCAAACTCTATTTTCATCAGATTGTGCTCCAAGAAGGAAGAAATAGTATGTGATTTTGCCACTGTTATGTATGAAGCCAGGCCTGAAACCTAACCTTAATTTTGCCTCAAATCAAAACCATACTAACCATGCCAAACTCTAAGCTATACCCCAAATTAATACAGGTTTGAATCTGACTTCCTTATTCTACCTGAATCTGTGACTCATAAAAATGTATTCTCGAATAATAATTTTTTTTTGGAATGCACTAGATTTTATCTAATTCTAAATACTTTCAAAAAAGTTCTGCGTGTTGCAATGCTGTATATGATGCACACATCTCTCTCATCCATCTGTAGGGTACTAAGTTTGAATAGTGATTATATGAGTAAAAACCACCACCGCTAACAACAAACAAACAAAAATTTGAAAGAAGGCAAACGTTTAATTTTTTTCCCACTTTGCTGGGATAGATCCAGAAACCAGAAGCAAATGAGGGAGAAGCAGCAACACAGACCACCAGCAAACAGCATCTGTGATGTGAAACAGCAGGACAAAACCACTCACGAGAAGAGAAAGGAGATCTCCTCCTCCCCACTAAAAGGTTGTGGAAACATATAAGCAAAGACAAACAGTAAACTGCCAGTAAAGGAAAGGTTCAGTCCAAAACCAATGAACAACTAAGGAGAAGATTAAGAAGAATCTGACTTTGTGGCAAAAATGGCTACTAATTTAACTGTCCTAGAAATAAGGGGTAAGGGGGAAGAAAAATTATGTTTTTCAATTACACTGAGATACTGAACTGAAAATATATTCCCCTAATAATGTTACTCCCTACAGAGAATGCTTTTCCATAATTCAGAAGGAAACTGTACTAGTCAGGCTTTTTTTTTTGCCCTTCATGGTGATAGAATAAAAATAATAATGACAATGTTATCTAATAAGAAACATTTACTCAATAATAACTTATTATCTGAAGAAATGTAAATCACCCCAACCCACAACTATTTAAGAATCATATGTGGGCAAATTATACATAAGCAGTGTTAAAAGGTAAATCCAGTGTCACTGGGGAAAGTTGGGAATAACTACAGGGAAGCCAGAATGCTGGCTTTCTCTTTTCTCATTTTTAAGGGTATACAGTTAGCTGATAGATGAGAGGTACATTAGTAATAGTACTTATTTTGCAACTGCAGAACTGGTGTTCTGCCCTCACATTCGTCATGTTTCTGAAAAACAGCAAAGAAAAGGAAGCATCATAAAGTTTAGGAAAGTTTCCCCAATTAGTGTGAACGCTGTGCTAAATGTCAGAGTGGTGGAGGGTTATGTAGCATTCTCTGATAGACTGATACTGCTTATTCAGCATTCCAAAGGCAGTAGTTTACATTTTAGCTGTATCCCACAAAAAATAAGTATAATGACCAAAAACTGGGTTATTGTCAAGCTTTCTCGGGGTGGGGGGTGGGTGGGGAGAGAACACAATAATTTGAAAGGTATTACACTAGCTCATGGTTGCTTTTGGTTACAAAACTGTTATTGGATGGGATTTTGGGGAAAGAGGAGAGAATGTAAATTCTATCTCATTATTACTCTACTTCTTTGCCTTGTTGAATTCAGAAATATATGCTTTCTTTGGGAGTTTTGACCACAGCACCTATCACTCACTCTGTGCCTCCTTTTGAATTTTGCTTATTTCAGTTCTTAGTAAGGATGCCTTCCCAGACTAGTATGTTCTCTAAAAAGCTAATGTATGCTTTTACTTGGTCATATGCGTAGCACATTAGGTTGTTCATGGTGCAGACAAAACTCTTACCACTTCTCTGAGCACTGTTTTTTTTCTACTTATCATCCTTTTCACACTCAGCTAAGGGATCAGTCTCTTGTTGCTGAGCCGTACAGCTGCATCTGCACTGCTAAGTAAGTTCAAGTATTGGATCCTGCTATTTGATTGTTAGCTTATATGGGGGCTCTTTTCTAGACCGCTTCAGCAGCTCTGGACAGATCTAATCCTAACGCAGTGTAGATATGAGCCAGTTCTTACCAAGCTAGCCATTGGCTTAGTGTGCCCCCTTCTTCTAAGCTGGGCGTCCTGTATCTGTCCCGTACTAGCAAGGAACTGATTAGCCAGCTCAGCATTAGTTGCTGCTTATGAATAAGCTTCTAGGTACCTCCAGACCGTCCTCTCCTACTCTATGCATATTTATTTTTTCTCCTGCATGTCTTTTTATCATTAGGAAAGTAATTAGAGCAATAATACACAGAAAATGAGTGAGAGGAGATTACAAAGGATTCTTTCTCCCTGCCGTTTTCCTTTACTCTTTTCATCTATTTCATCTAATTCCTGTTATCCTCCAGGCATTTCTGAATTGTTTAGAGGTGCAATTAATGATGAAAATCCTTCCAGTTGTTACATGCATGTGGTCATGAATACACACTTCAGTGTTCTTCAAAGGAAGAGCTCTGATGCAAATATGTATACACACACAGGAGGAAATTCAACCAGCTTTTCTATTACACTTGGTAACAACATACTTTTTTAACCTTTTAATTTTTAACAGCAATTTCAGTGCATGTAACAGAACCCAACATACAACAACCTTAAGATCGTGACACAAAATAGCTGGATAGAGTGGCAATCAGAAGAGGAAATGAGTTTTTTCCAAGCAGGAGAAATGTTACAACACATTGTAGCTCAAGGGCAGATTGCTCACCCACATTGCTTCCTTCAGGACTGTTTTGAGTTTTGGTTTCCTAAAAGGGGGTTTCCGTATGGAAATTCAGTCAAAAGCAAAGCAAAACTATCTAAGTTCATAGCAAGAAGTTTATGAAATAACATAATATGAATTAAGAAAAAACATATACTCTTTTAATTGGGGGTCAGATATGTCAAGTCTTGTGTTTCTACCATTAAAAAGATAAACTGAGTGTAGCATATTCTGCATGTACGGCTACAGATGTGACTGGATCAAAATTATCTGCTAAGACCAGGTGACCTGGCTTTAAGATGAGAAATAATTGTTTTGGTCAAAGATTGGTACTAAATATGTGTGTATTCATTCATAAAATGATACAGTCTTAGCTGATATTATTCTATGGTATTTCATGTGTTTATTTAGTATGCACAATAAATGTCTATGGGATCTTAAAATAGGATGAGATGCTACTTCCCCAGATAACTTAATATCAAAATTACTTCTCATCTCCTCATCCATTAAAATGAAGCAGTAGAACCAGCTAGACAGGTTGATGAGTGCTTAGCTACAGGGAATCCTGATTTCCTGGGATGTGTCCGCTGCAAGAAACGTCTCAAGTTATTTTTCAGGCTACAGCATCAACAGCCTGTTGGCTTGGCAGGGGGCTGGCTCTGGAGTGGCAGGGATGGGCCTTAGGGGTTCAGCATGGCTTTAAGAGCCGTGTGACCCACTACATGGGGCAGTCACTGCAGTCGATTGACCTAGAGACCCTGACATCTGTAGGCTTGGTAGCCTGTCACAGTAGGCTTTATGAATCGGATTTATGTTTAAATAGTGTGCTTGTGAGTGTTTTAGGTTTCCACTTTGGTAATTGCCAGGACCCCTTTCTTCTATTTGGTAAAAACAATGAAAAAAACAAAAACAGTTGAAATCAACCAACCAAACCACTTTACCAAGCACTTGCTAGTAAACATGCCAAGTATAATACCTGAAAACACAGACACTTAGTGTCTTTCAGTATTAACATCTGCAAAATTGCTGCTATTGGACTTACTACCAGGACCACATCTGGAATGATAGTTATTTCAGAGCATACCATGTGCAGAAGAGTATACGTTTCCTGTTCCTCTTAGGAAGCAATAGTCAAATCCATTGAGATCATTCTGATATTCAGAATGATGATTCAGAATTCTGATATTCAAGCATATGCATACAAGGATTTTTCCTCATTTAGTTGTTAATTGTATGTTTGTTTGAGAACGCATACGTAATGAAACTTCTTACAGGGTGTAGGGTTTTTGCTACTCATAGCACTGAAGCCTGTGGTTTTGGAAAACATATGATTGATTCCCTCTTAGCTAATACATTGGGAATTAATTCTTTCAAAATGCCAGATGTACAGCACGATGCTTTGTTTAGTGAAATTATACATATAGAATGGGAAAGAAAAATAACCCCCCAAAGGGTACATTTTAAACTAAATTAAGCCATCAGCTACTTTCAGCCATGTAATAATCTCGAGGGAAATTCCCATGATGTGGTCCTTATTACTTAATTATTTATTATTGTTAAAACTGCATTTATGACTTTGTTTTGATTAAGTATTTGGTTCTCATGAAGGTTTCAAATTTCAAGCATTGGATCAGTAACTGGTAAAAATTGTTAGTTTTTCCTCTGATGATAGAAAAATTACTTGGCCAGGATAGCCTAGGGAAGCAGTGAAGGCAGTTGATAATTGCATTTAGAAGTCAAAGCAAAGGTACTTTGAGAAGGGGATGGAAAATTACTTATTCTTTGAACTTGCATCAGCAGGACAGAGGAACTGTTGAGTTCAAAGGAAAAGGACGGAACAGGAAAGGATGCTCCAAACACGACTTTTGACCAGGATGAACTTGAAGATCAGCTGAAGATATTCTGTAGAGCTATGAAATTTGCTCTGCAAAAAATAGAAGAAGGGCTGTGTTTACCACAGTAAGTAAGCAAACTCATTTTGTTCATTATGAAACATTTTTTTTTTTTTTGTGGTAAGATTAAGCAAACTGAAGAGAAAATTAGAAATCCAGCAAGGTTACTGAGAAGGAACTGAGGCACAGAAGAAAACAGATAGCCTAGAGAATATGCCATGGACATGAGTAAAACCGCTCTGAATATTAATAAGTTAATAATATTTAGCAGCTCAGCACCGCTGAAGTTAGTCAGTTCTTTTTTTAATGACTCCTATTGCATTATAATATAGGTTTCATATCTCAAGAACTGTCATATGGAAATTTCATCTTAGAAATTTAACACTATCTGTTACTGAAAACCTTTGTAAAATGTTGGAAGCAGACCAGTTGTGCACTTCTATTACTTCTGTTATGGAATCAGAACTGTTTAGCTGTGAAATGAAAAGCCTACATTAGTTAAAAATTTTATTTATCTCCAATTAGTGCATGTTGGAAGCAAGTGAATCTGTTTATCAGTGTTAGTATTGTGAAAATTCCGGGTGGTACTTCTGAGCAACTGAAAAGGGACGTCTCTGAAGCCTTAGATGGCTGTCAGTGTAAACTCTTCTTTTTTATCTTATCTTGCTAACTCCCATCTGGCCAAAATGACAGTTATAACTCTTTACATAAAGGTTTATTATTGTTAGTCCTTGTAGTTTGGCCAAGACACATCACATTCTCTTAGGATTTATATGGTGTAACTGTTGGCAGTGCCTAAACTCCAAGTACTACTAAGAAGCAGAAAACCTTTGGGTGGGTTTGTACATTTCTTTTCTTTCTTTTTTCTGGTCATGAATGAAGTTTAATTTTGACTATATTCTTACCCCAAACTGAAATGTCAAGAGTTTTGATGTGATTTTGCACTATGTCCATTTCTATTTAAGAAACTGCAGAAACTCTTTTAGGAACCCTTCCCATTCCCTACCTGTCCGTCCCAATCCAAGGTCAGAAATCTGAATGCATCAGTGACACCAGGGTCCCTTCTATGGGAATATCCCATAGGATATCCCATATGGAACAAAATCCACAAAATTGTTCATGGTAGTCAAAAAGTGGCAATCCTTTCTTTTCCTTGCTCCATCACATTCACCTAAACATCAAGTTGGAAATATGTGGAATTAAAATATGTCAACTTCCATGGATTGAAATGATGCAAACGTGAGTTTAGGAACAATTGGACTGATCAAAATAAGGCCTCTGAAACTACTTTTACCAATTTTTGAATCTACTACCTGGCAGAAAGAAAAAAAAAAAATAGAAAGCATGATCTCTTACCACTTTCAGAAAAAGCATATGGTTGGACTGCAATTTAATCCTTGACAAATAGAATTACATGAATACTAAATGAGCACCAAGTGCTTTTAAAAGTCCTGCATTAACTATTCATGGTGATGTCTGTTCAGACTGCTCAGCAGTGGTTGGCTGAACACTCAGCACCTCAGGATCAGGCCCTTTATCTTCACATGAGATGGCTAAATCCAAAGCTGTGACTGGAGAATTTTTTTATAATGGGTAGTGATTAGGATATAACTGGAAAAAAAAGTTAAATAGGCTAAACCTTTGTTAAGATTTGCCATCTTTTCAATAATTGGTAACTTGCAACTCGTCTTATTTGCTAAGGAGATCATATTTTTCAAAACCTATTTATGTTTGTAATATTAAAAATAAAACTGTGCATTTCACAAAGTCCCAAGTAGGAACAGAACCTTGAGTACTTAATACCTGTAATACTATTCAGTTTGCTCTCCTTCCTCCTATGTGGTAGTCTTAACAAAGGATGGTGTCACTGGCATAAAACGAAGTATAATTTAATATGTATGAAAAAGAAAAAGAAGAAGAAGAAGAAGAAGAAGAAGAAGAAGAAAAAGAAAAAGAAAAAGAAAAAGAAAAAGAAAAAGAAAAAGGAAAGGAAAAGGAAAAGAAAAAGGAAAAGGAAAAGAAAAAGGAAAAGGAAAAGAAAAAGAAAAAAGAAAAAGATTTGTAACTGATAATGTTTCATCTGTTATTCTCTACTGGTTCCATAAAGACCTATTAGTATTTAGCCATACCTTAGGTTTTAACTACTCTAGTTGGTCATAACTTGATGGGTCAGGTGTTTGATTAATTCAAATCTTCCAATAACTTTTGTTCTCATTTTTCTTTCTGGTAGTGTAATTATTGGTTACGTTATAGATGAGTAAGAATGATTATGTCAACCTATTTCAGGTTGCAATGAAGAAAATATATAGGGGCATAATAAAGATAATGTGACTTTAGCTATACTTCATGAGCGTGTTTCTGGAGTTACGCTATTTTTAAAACTGCAGCGATAACATTCTTGGAAGTAAACATAGTAAGGTTTTGTTACGCTCGGTGTCACTCTGAAGACATATTCCAGTTGGCTGGAGATTGTGGCTGCAGCTGTCTCTACCTTTTTACACCACTTCCAGCACCTGCAGCTTTAGGAAATAGCTAAGATTTTCAGCTGACATCTTCTAGGCATTTATTTATGCGGCAAGTTAAAATGATTTAATCTGTATGCTAGAGGAGAGTATTCTTTAGTTAAGGGTAGCGCTGATGAGAAGAAAATGTGCTCTAATAATGCAAAGTAATGAACTGTATCACCCTACTCAGGAGAAAAAGTGAGGTTAAACTAATGTTAATCTAACAAGCAGACAAAGGTAATGAATTTCTGATATTTTTACAGCCTTCCTGCCTTATTTTTCCCTTTACACTTCTGAGGGTTGTTGGAAGCCTCCAACAGTGTGAGCTATTACATATCATACTGCTTGCAATATTTAGACGGAAGATAATAAATAAGAGGTATTGTCACAGTCTTCATTTAAAATCTACTTTCCTTTGTTATTTGAATTTTTCTTTAAAGAAATATGCTTATCTGATCTGTCATAAATATAGCATTAGGAAGGATTCGTCACTCATGACATAAGTGTATTCTCAGCGTTAACAATGTGAACAATCCTACTGATATCTGTATCATTCTTAAAATGGATTTAAGTGTTAGAGGTATTTGGAAGTGAGGGGCCTAGAACACAGTGAGTGCATAGGTACAATGCAATGGCATTCAGAATAGAATTAAGCCCTACTATATTAAATATTTCATAAATATTGTCATGATTTTAGCAAGCATTCTAATTCACTTTAGTTCTCTGCCCTATCGTGCAATTCTCAAAGAAACACATTAGCAGGATTACTCTGCTCTGGATTACTGCAGTGCAGGGATGAACCAATTGCTCTTTATGGATTTGCTCTTCTTGCAGATCTCCCTGGCTACAGGTCGTTCATATTAGGTGTACTATTCCCTGGAAAAGTATCACAAAGCCATCTTGATGAAAGACAGGGTGTGACCTACGGACATTAGAATAGAAATTTTCATTATGCGATCTTCAGATGTAGAAATAAGTAGCATCTAGTAAACATAAGTTTAGTTGTCCTTTCTCAGACTTAAAAATTTTCCCCATCAAAGTTAATTTGCTTGATTCTATTTAAAAAAAAAAAAAAAAGACCAAAATCATAGATCTGCCAAACGCTTGGAGAACCCTTTGAAACTTCAAATCCTTATATAATCAAGTCTTTAAATTCTATACTAACCCCTAATATTTTAATATATTTCTTCTGAGATAATTGAAAATTCTTTAAAGTTCCATACTAGTCATTCTATCTAACTTTTTTCCTTCAATTTCATTAATTTTTAAGAGAAATTTTGTTTTGTTTGAGGAGGAAATTTATTTTTTTTTCCTCCTAGCATCCTTAAAATAGTCATATCCTGCTGTGCAGAACATCTCAAAGACAAAACACAACTGAAATAGGATCAGTATCCAGGTACGGTACTTCTGAATTCAGTGACTTCAGCATAGCTCTCCTGATATTTATTATTTCTCTTATAAATCTTTCTCCAGGATTAAAACGCATGAACCCTGTCTTGCTTCTCTCTCCCTTTCCTTCCTTCCTCCCTTCCTTCCTTCTGTCTGCCTTCCTTCTTTCTCCTTTTCTTCTTTATTTCTCTCTCTATTTCTCTCTTCCACCTCTCCTTTCCTGCCTCCCTCTCTTGCTTACGATGTATAACATATCCCTCATAGTTTCACAAGTTTGACAATCTATACCTTATATGATTAAAAAATAGAAGATGATTAAAATAATAAATTAAATTATATTTATATAGCTAATCATAAGATTTTTTTTTTGTAAATTGACTCATAATTTCTGAATGGCTAGGCCAAATATTATAGATATGGTATATAGGCACATATTTCTGCACTCTACCTTAACAAAGATGGATAGAAGTTTCTTCTAGCCTTCTCCTATGCCCTTAAAAATCTTGTTACTTCAGTAGTTGGCCTCTAGATTTGAAGTAGGCTACCATAATGTCCAAGGAGTCTTTTATATGAGCTGCATGTTTTCTTGAGTTAAGAAAATATGGAGGGAACAGATAGGTCTGTAAAGACTTTCAAGTCTTTAACAGATGAAAGTTGCAAAATTCTTTTAGGGAATTTGCAAATATTGAATGGATAGGTTAGATACATATGCTCAAATAGACAAATATATTATTTCAGAATTAGTCTCTTAGTGAACTCAAAACACTTCAAGTAGCATTTTTATTTGAGGATGAAAAAATAAAATGAATCAATTCTTTAGAATAATTTCTGCTTAACAGAAATTTTTCATTATTCACTTTTTCATACTGCATAAACACGTTACCTAAAATAAACTTATTTTGAAAATTGTGGTATAGTAGAGAGATGCCACTCGTGAGAAATATCAGGGAAACTGAATTGGCTTAGCCAAGGTATGCTGTTTGTGTACAAGGTCTGCAATGCAGCTAGAATCATCATCTTGATCATTGGGAGTTAAGTTTCCAGAGGAACTCTGAAATTGCTGTGTTATCCTTAAAGGTGTCCTGCTGCCTTCTCACATCACTAAACCGAGTTCTGGAATACCTAATGAATGCATAGAGAGATTGGGGGGCTATATGTAGTTTATCTATCTACTACAGTGTTTAGCTCATCTTTCATAACCTCTTTGGCCTCTAAGTTTAGTAAAACAGAGAACGATTCATTGCATATTATTTGAGGGAGGCCAGATCTTCCTTCATTGTGCTGTGGGGATATGCAGCCTGGACACCTAGCAGTTAGAAGTAAGCAGTCCACGTCTAATGTGACTACAAATAAGAATCTCAAGGGACTTGAACCTAATCAGGAAATCAGATAAACTCATTAGCAGATAGGATAAAGTGTATGTATGGTTCGGCTCTGGCTCCTCAAAATCAGTGCCTGGTACCCAGACAGGAGTGAAACATCATGTCATTTTAAAGCCACGAATCTAATATTTCTGCCATCTTCACTGAGATCAGATTATTCTCACACTCTCTAAGGAACTTTCTGTCCAATCATAGCAGGTGGACAAATGGCTAATGGGCTCATCCTACAGATTTTGGCTCAGTTTGGTGTGGAACAAGGACATCTGTCCAGTAATCCAGGTGAATTCTCTTACTAGCTATTTAGAAAAAAGTTATATTAACAGTTATATGTCTTTATATAACATGCCAAGAACTATTTTCATAGTCAATTTTTTAGGAAGAGACAGTTTTTTTAGGGAGAATAGCAATGCCTGAGAGTCTATGGCGGGGAAGAAATTGTATGAGGGAAGAAACTTGGCCCTATAACTAGCACACAGCCAGAGACCCCAAGTTTGGAACATTTTCACAGGGTTTACTTGCAGTCTATTCAAAGCAGGTGTTGAAAAGCAAGTGAAGAAAGCCCTTCCAGCTTGCCAAAGATACTTTGAAAATGCTATCCAACTTTTGCGTGTTTGCCTGTCTCTTTTAGCAAGAGTTGTAGAAAATTTTGCTCATTGTGAGCTTTGAGAGACACTATATTATATATCTTAGGCAGCATAGTGATAATAAATATTATAGACTATACACCATTACTCTGCTTCTTTCATCAGATCAGAATGGACAGTATTTTTCCTATCTTAATTACCACTTTTTCATTACCACTATATGAAAAAAAAATTGCTTTTGCTGGTAAGATCTCCTACAACGATAACTTAAACATTAATCTTGTAGAGAAAATATTTTATGGAAACAATACTCTCTCTTGACAAGATTGCTTCTCTTCAGGTTACTTTTTAATTTAAATACTGATAAAACAAATGCTATTGCTCATTATTACCTGTATCCTGTGTTCCGGGCTTTTTTGGAAAGATCTCCAAATCATTTCAATTGTTTCTGATATATTTTCCAAAATCTACAACAAGGGAATACTCAATAACTTCTCCCTACTTTCTGTGAACCAGTTAGAGGCCTGTTTAGTGAGTGCCAAACCTTGAAGAACTCTCTGTGTAACATGAGATACAGATATAGATCCTAGACCCTACTTCAAGTGCGTTACACTTAATAGTGCATTGCATAGAAGACCTGATCTGTCTGACCTGCCACAGTCTGTCTTGAAGTACCTCCGGCAGAGGTACTCAGAAGGCTAATTCTAAAAGTTTTTATTTCTAGCTTTTCTCTTTGGTAGGTTAAAAACAAAAACAAAAACCTACCTTAATTTGAAATAGGAACCCAAATCTAGGTGCTTGAAATTGTAAAAGAAGTCTCTCTCTTCACCTTTTCACCTCTCTCTCTTTCTAAGAGGCTTAGAAAATTAATCCCCTTTGCTGAAGTCAGCCTGTGTTGATACGCTCACTCAATCCATGAAGAGTGAACATCTCTTTACCTGAGTTAGATGTACAAAATTAGAATCTATAGATATCTATAGATATTCTAATCGATAGATATTGCCTCAAAAACAATACCTCTTCAAAAACTTGAAAAAGAAAAGGAACATAATGTGTTGTTATGTATAGTCTTTAAGCAGTTTTTGTCCTTTTTTTGCAAAGCCACAGTCAACAAGAAAAATAAATTGGCTCAATCATTTTAACTAACTTATTTCAAAAATAATTTTATAATTAGTATTTGTGTTGTAAGTATATATTTTTTTAAGATTTTAAAGGCAATGACAAGAAGGAAGAGAAACTTCAATTGGTTGCTGCGTGTTATAATTAGCTTTTAAAAGCTGGAAATGCTTTACTAAATATTTGCAAGCTTAACTGCCTAAGTACAGGATAGAGAATAACAGTACAGACATGCTGCTGAAAAGGATCTTTGTGTTGTAACAGATCTTAAGATGAACATAGTCAACAAAGCTCTGTTATTGTATAGATTATATACATACAAGGCAAACATCATAATGAAATGTATAAACATTGTATGCATTGTTTAAGTAACATATGAAGTAGCTCTTAAATTCTGTTTGGCCTTGGTTAAACCTCAAATGCAATAGTATGTCCAGTTTTGGGCTTCGTGCTTCGAGAAAGATACAAGCTGATTGGATTGTGTCCAAAAGAAAGTAACGAGAATGATTACAGGTCTAGAAGACACGGCCTCTGAAGAAAAATTGAAGGAATTAGGATTGTTTAGTCTAGAGCTGAGAAGACTGAAGGGAGCTATTACAGCAGGCTACAAAGAGGTAAAAATAGGAGATGGGAATAAACCATTTTCCGTCCCTGCTATGAATAGCAGCAAAGTAAAACAGTTTTAAGTGAAGCTAAGCTTAAACATCAGTGAAAATTTTCTAGCAGCAAAACTGGTTGACCTCCGTTACACAGGGGCTGTGAAGGAAGAGTCTTACACCATGTGCTTATGTGGGACTATGTCATAAAACCTCTTTCAGGAAAGATACAGGTTTACTAGATCTTTGAGGCACAGAATGTATAACATAACCCCACCTGATATCTTCCAACTCCATACTCTGTGATTTTATAATTAGTTATTTTGCACTCTTTTTTATTAGGTAAGATGGGGTGTATTTTGTAAATAATATCTTATTTCATTATACAATGTATAACGGTTATATTATTTGGTGTTATATGTTATATGTTATATGTGTTTTCTTGTCTGTGATGTTGATTAAAAGTGACTAAACCTTCATTCTATTAAGATTTCTAAATGCTTAAGTAAACTCCAACGCTTCTTTCTTGCTTGGGTATCTCTGGCACTTTTATCGTTTACACTTTCTCTGTTACATCTTCATGACAACAGTGATGCTCCACTGAACTACCTAGAGCTTCCCGCAATGATACTGACAATTCTACATAGGAGGTAACAGAGACACAACTATTCTACAGGTAGGATTCTTAAAAAAAAAAAAAAAAAAGGAATTACTGACTTTTTGGATAAAATTAATAAACTTGCCCAAATTTCCTGAAAGTTCTTGACCACTTTTTTGGTTTAATGTCCTGGGGAATATTTATGATTCTTCTGAAGGGGATAATTTCAGGGTCTCAGGGCAGCTGATTTCACACCAGACCTTTTATTTTGCATTTCCTTCTGTAAAAGCTTTCTGAATACTTCCCTAGAGGCCGGTTTACATGTTTCTGTTGCAAACATATTTTTTATTTGTTCTGTATTTAGAAATTCTTCACATCCTGAAGTTAAGATCTTTGAAGAAAACTTTGAAACCAACAGCTTTTTTATAGTATTCAGTTAGCTCATTGCTGAAGAGTGTTTCCACCTGAATAAATGATCATTAACATGTAGCTTATTTTTACACACAATCTGATGGGGAAATTATCCAGTTTTTGTTAATATAACCCAAGAAAAGACAGATCAAATCACACAGGGTCCCTTTAGCACTGTTCACTGACTAGTAGTATACTGGAAAATAGTATAGAAAACAGATTTTTTGCAAGAGTGTCCCAGCATACTTACCCAGACTGCAGCAACATGTACCTCATAGGAATCCTAAGCTAATTTGTGCCTTTATATTTAAATAATCATGTTAGATTTTTACTCCATGAATTTGCTCAACCACTTTCAAGCTAAGTGAGTGTTCACCCTCTACTACATCCATACCAAGTGGTTCACAACCTGTGAACCGTGTGAAGGAGTATATCCCCTTCTTTGCATTAAATCAGTCTCCTGCTGGTTTTATTTGATTCCTCTTAGTGCTTGTAAGTGAAATGACAATGAAATAATCTTTTCCTATTTACCTTCTCCATACCAGTCATAATTCTACGGACCTTTTTCTTATCCCTTCTCAGCTAACTTTTGTCCAGGCTAAAATGGCATAGTCAGATTTTCCTCATATGGAAACTATTCCTATCTTCAGATTATCCTTGTTGTCTTTGCCTTTCCTAATCCTGGTATATCCTTTATGAGATGTGGTTAAGTAGAATATCATGAGCATACAGTGGATTCTGAGACTGAAGCAGTGCATAATATAACTTTATTCTATAAGGTCATTATTTTAACTACAATCCTTAAGCCATACTGACCTTACATCATCACAGTTGTAATCTTTGAAATAAAGAAACAATACTGACTTTTTTCCTTGAGCAGGTGATACCTGGTTAATAGGAGTTTTAACTCTTTTTCACTGAAGTATAGTGAATCGATGCTCTAACTCTCCTAAGTATTGCATGATGGTTACACACACACACACACACACACACACACACACACACACACACACACACACACACACACACACACACACACACACACACACACACACACACACACACACACACACACACACACACACACAAAAAAAAACCCCTATCATAGTAGAAAGACTTGACAGTTGGAGACTCTCCTCTCACTCCCTATATCCTCAAGGATTTACTTATATTTTCCTGCTATAAACACTTTTCTAAAGAATGAACACTCTGAAATGGAAGAAAAGTCTGACTTCACATTAGACTTACTTTTCCTGTGCTTTGAAGATATAAAGTACTGCATATGTGTGTATTCTTATTTATAGATTATTTTGGCTGTTTGCTCAAAGCCCCTCTTGTCTCACAGTCACTTCACTTCAAACTCACTTTAGTTGCCCTCCACATATCCCTTTTCTTATCTTATCCCTCTTCTACTGCTTCTACCACCCGCTTTGTCCCTTTCTTCATCTCCTCGTAACAACATTACCAGCCAATGAAGAAAAGGCAAAGAAAAAGAAAGAAATTAATATGACAGCTGAAAACATTAATGAATTTTGTCTTTTATGTTATTCCCTTTCCTCTTAACCCTTTGTTTATCTCATCTATTTATAAACTGTTCAGGGCAAGGACTATCCTTTATTCTTTGCTGTCAAGGTTGGTGCCATGGGCCCTATTTTGGTTGCAGTTCCTAAGCTTTTTCATAACATAAGCTATGGTGATATTGATATTTTGACTGAAATGAAAAACAAAGCTGAACTTTAATTGACTAAAGATCTTGCTTTAGGTAATAGAGAAATAACTATTAAATGATGTCTGAATTTGCTGTTATAACTATGTGTTTTGTTCCTTATTGTTCCTTAGTGAAGTCGACTGTCAAGTTCATCAGGCTTTTTATTAGGTTTGCAAGGCCTTGATATGCACATGTTTATGTTCTGAGCTTCAGTGTAGGACTACTTCATCACATTTCTTGATTCAGTTCACGCATTATAAATAGTCATTATTGTGGTATTCAAAAAATCACATTGTTATTATCTTAGGCTGCTGAAGATGCTGATCTTACAGAATGTATAGAAAGACTGAGCATTTTTGTAAATGAAGATGATAATTCCTGTTCCTGTGGTCACCCTTTCTAAGCTCTCTGATGCAATCCTAAGTGCAGACCTAAAGGTCTGAAGCAGCCAGTGTATTGACAGGTTTAGGGATTAAAAAATGGAATATATATCAGGGATTTGGGAGGGGTAAATAACTTGGAAATGTCTTGCTATTTTATGGAGTGGGATGGTGATGTCTGTTGTTTTACTACTGGGATATATATCCCCGAAACTTGTTTTCTGTATAGACAGACTAGCCAGGTGTGGGCTTGCTAGAAGGTGGAAGGTGGGAAAAGCTAGATGTCCTGTAAACTGCCATTTTGATTGGGACTCCTTGTTCAACAGGTGATTTTGGTCCTGGAGTACAGTTGTATGGATTGGCAGCCCTCCCTACCCCAATAGCATGCAGGTGTGCCTTGCTTACCGAAGCATATGCTCACGTTGAGCTGTTCTATTTGACTTCTGGAAATCTGTGCATGAACTTGAAGGAATCCCTTCTTTAAGCATCTCATTGAAGAAAGAACTTGATGAGGGTTACTCATCCAGATCAAATTCTGGATTAAAATATTTTGAATTCAAAAATTTTCTTTTTCCCTAATAGCAAGCTTCTACCATTTGCTCTGTTATAAAATTTGGGTGACTCAGCCACATATATTTTTTGAAGAGTGAGAATGAGAATTACTTTGAAAAAAGAAAAAAATAGTTTCCTCTTTTTTAAACTAACTTGTCTATGAATGTCTCAGTAGAGTTTTAGGAATATGTGGGATATATCTATCAAGGAAATAATTTGGGTTTTGTTGACAAATAGACTAATATCTTATATGTACACTAAAATTCACTAAATACTATTTGAAAAAAAGCAGTAGGTTTTAAATGATCATATGATAGTTATTCCATTTATTCTAAGGTACATTATTTTTGAATACATATCCACATTTTTTCATTCTTTATCTAGCCATAGATAGATAAGTTCATATGGGCTCATTCATGGAATCATTTGACTGCTTTGCATAAACAGAACTTCAATGCAATTTAGCCTTCCGAAGTTCACAAATCTCTCATCTACTCTTTTAACTAGGGGCTGCAGGTATAAACTGAAATTCTAATTACTTATGTGTTCATATGCTTTCAAGCTATCACGAAGAGAAAGTCAGATGAAAAATCCTGTGTATCTTACTCACTTCCTGAAAGGTTTAGAGAAACTTTTAAGCAAAAAAAAAGGATTTACTTATTTGATCAGGGATAACAAAGTTGTAACCTAACTATTCCCGGGTGCTGAACAGATGCCTGTGAAAAGAGGAGTTCTTCCTCTCTCCATATTGATTTAATTTATTAGTTTACTGACAGATTGCTCAAGACGTAGATAGTTGCTTACCACAGTTATGACTCGGATTGATTTTAGCAGTCCATGATTTGTACAATTAAGGCCATTGTGTGTCTTCAAGTCATAGCCTGTTTGTTTACATAGGAATAAGAACTGTATATATTCCATTCAGCAAATTTATTTGTGAAAGTCTTGGTGGTTTAGTCCCGTAATCCCAAAGGAGAAATAAGGATGTAAGAATTGTCTATATCCCTAGATTGCATTAGACAGTAGACCGCATCATATAAACACCACAAGTCTCATTTGAATCTCATTTTTAGTTATGCTTTGTTTTTTTGAGTGTTTTAAAATCTTTCAAGTATCTCTTAAGCTAAAAGGGTGCATTTATAAGACTAATAAATTGTAGTGAACTGTACATAAATGTCTTGTCCCTTGTATGAAACAGATGGATTCCCCCCCGCCCAGTCCCCCATTTAAATGGTCTATATTCACTTAAGTTTCACTACAAGACCATAACCTGTGAGGTAATGTTTCAGAAAAGCTACATGAAGACCACATTACCTGCAATGTGCTTAAAAATTAGCAAATCAGGTTGCTCACACAATTACCTAAAGGCAGAACTACAAACCTTTTAAAGTGTCTGTCAGACTCAGTGAGTAGAAATATGTGTATAAATGGAAAATGAGGAAAAATGAAAAGAATATTTTAAAAAGACAAATGAAAAGATAATGAAAAAGAAAAAAAGAAAATATCTGAATGCAAGAAAATAGGTCTCCAACAAAGAATGTAATAGTTGAAAACAACACAAGACTCAAACTAATGCTATTATAAAATATTTTTTTAAACTATTTCCAGTATTCATGTACAATTCCTGTCCAAAATGAAGCTGCATTTTTTTTTTTTTGCGCTTGGATTCTATTACCTAAAAGATTGATATTTTTTGCAATTGCGTTTACATATTTTTTGTTGCTTTTTGTGAGCAATTATTTGAAACCACTGACTATGATATCCTTATACTAAATGCTGTACAGAGTAAAAATATAAAACAAGAAGCAAGTCAGGAAATGCAAGAGAGCTGCTAATAGTACTTGTCCATATGGTAAACAGTGGTCTCAGCAAGTCAGAAGCTTAATTATATTCATGTATTTTGTAGACATCAAGGTTTAAATGCTTGAAGAGCAACTATGAGCTGGTTTTAAAAACGTTAAGAATAGAATCTCCTGCGCATGAAGTGCAATATGAATGAAAGAAAATGCTGCTTCAATATAAATTGAATAAAGGTATGATGGCATAAGCGGAAGGTGCAGCCGGCTTCCTGTCACTACTGTCTATACTATATTTAAGAAAAAAGAAAAAAAAATCTTTAGATTGCTTAGATGTGCTTGGCTACCAAGTGGTTTGAAAGAATACTGTCAAAAGGCAAGTCCACTGAGAGCTGTAAAGGGAATGGATGACATTTCCAATACCTTAGGTTACAGAGCACATTAGCCGAAAGTTCTTCAGTTTCTTGGCAAGTGTTCTAACTATTGCCTGTACTGTGTTTATGAAAAAAAAAAGAAAAAAAAAGGAAAGAGAGAGAAAACAAACAAACAAGCAAACAACACCAAGCGCTTTCTTCAGAAAAGGAAACCTGGATCATAAGCGGTAAAGGTGCTAAGTATTTTCTATTGATTCTGTATAGAGACAAGCAACAGAGATAGAAGTTTGACTTAAGTGCTCCCGGGAAGTTTGGAGGTATGCCCAACCTCCATTTGTTGACGTTATTCTACTGAGTATAAAATTCAGGACAGATAATAACGATCTCATGAATGTCAGGCAGTTACACTGGATCTAGACCAGTGTTGTTATTTCCAATACATCTGAAATGTTCTGATTGACTCCAATAACTTTTGGGTGATGTTTCAAGGAAAGCTCACTATCTCAGTTTAAACATGATACACATAAGCAACCTATTTCAAGGTTAGAGGAAGGTAAATGAGTAACGAAAATGTCTTCTCTTTTTTCATAAAGTTTCTAAATAAATTTATATACAGAGGGACATATATCTCCACGCATGCTGTCATTAGTGTTGAGTGTAAGAGGTAGCAACAGACTGAGAAATGGCAATAGGGAAGGAAAGAAAAAATAGAGGACCTGAGAAGGAGATAAATTCAGAAAAGAAAAAGAGAGTAGCCACAAATTTAGAGGTTAAGACCAAACCCGACAGGTAGGTATCTGAGCACTAACCTGAATTCCTTCTTTGAATTTTGAAATATATTGACTTCTGGGATGATCAGCATTGTCTGACTGGTTTTCATATGAATATAACAAGGAACAAGCTTTCAGGATCTGGTATTCTGTATAGGATTCCTACTCAGTTAGGAGAAGGTATACGGAGAACTTTTTGTTGCATATGATTATTCCTGGTTAGAAGCTTTCATGTTTTAGTAGCATGAAGACAACTTCTGGGGGAAAAAAGTGAAGACAAAAATACAAGATTTAGTACCTGAGTGACAGTCAGGTTACAAAGTATGGTGGAAAAAAGGCATGCACACAGCTATGAGGTAGCCATACTTAGACCAGGTATTCCAGAAGGAACTTTCCACTATACTGTGAAAGGAAATGGATGAAGGATTACTGGGATTAGTATATAGTGGTGACTGAGGTGGTTCTGGTAACTCAGGTCCAAGTAAATTTTGAAAACAGACTCTTAATAATCTCTTCAAATAAGCTATGCTCAGAAATGTAACACAAATTTTTTTTTATATTATAAAATATGTTTCTATATACAAATCCATTGTTTGTATAATTTCACTTTGCAGCTGCAGAGACCAGTATAATATTTGATATTATTAAAATGTTAATGACTGGAAAGTTGGTAAGGGATTTCTATAACAACCCATTTCATAGTCCAACCTATCCAGCAATTTTGTCGAATTGGTACATATATTTTTAAGAGTGTGCTCTGAAAATAATGCCTAAAATGACTCACACTCTCCAATCCACCTACCAAAAAAAAAAAAAGCCACAAAAAAAACACCACCACCACCAAAAACCTTTATGTAGAAGACTGGTTACAAACATTTGCGATTTTCACATCCTAACTGTTTGGAAATTCTTTGGAGGCACATGGCTATGCTAGCAGTCTCTGCAAGCTCTTTCTGCTGATGTTTTCGTATTGTTCATTTAAAATGAACATGATTTTACAATGTAAATATACTCCAGCTGTTTGTAGAGTCTTGAACTGGCACAGGCATGTCATTCTAGCTTCCAATCAATGGAAGGGTTCTCTCCCTCTCTCTTTCTCTCCCCCCCCCCCCCTCTCTCTCTCTCTCTCTCTTGTTATCTCTTTTCCCCTCCCTTCCTCTCTCCTGATCCCTCTCCTCACCCTCACCTATTTATTTCTTCATTTGTTTTGGCTAAGTATTTAAGTAACTGGCAGAAATTTGCTAAACATCCCATGATCTATTGCATACAGCATAGAGAGGATTTCTGAAGTATTTACACACTGTCTTTTGGATATTCTTTAATGTTTTGCAAATGTATACCCATTTGGTTGAATACTAAAGGGCGTACACCAAGATCAAATAGTTTCTAATTTCAAATAAATTGTTTATGGAACTCTAATGTTGTTAACACAATAATTCAGGAAAAGGCTTCTTTTCTCTCTTTTTTTCAGGAGAGACTGTCTGTAGTTTGCCTTAACGAGGCATACACATTTCTTTCCCACTCCTTAGGCAAATATTTGTACTCCATTGCTGTCTTCATTACATATCTGTCATTATTTATGCTAACCTTTTCTTTGTGGTACATATACTTTTTTTCTTGTAAAATGTCAGTGCAACATATCTTAACAGTGGCGCAAGCAATCTTATAATTGCTTTGAATTAAGAATGCTAATTTATTTTTACTCAGTTTTCTGGAGAACTTTTACTTTGCTTTCCCATTTTCCTGACTTAGTGGCTTAAGTAAAGAAGAAGGACCAAGTTATCTTTATTTGCTTGTCTAAGCTTGTTCAAACTTGAATTCTGACTTGGACACAGGAAGATTGTGCTGTTTCCTGTAATCACTTTCACAGTGGTCCTTCTTTAAATAGCAAGCTTTGCAGAGAGATAATGTTTCATTTTCTAACAGTGGCATTCAACACCAATCTGATCTGGGTTCAAACCTCTACATGTTTAATAGTGTATTCTCTACGTACTAAATGTTATGAAGGTGTGGTTGAAGGAACAAGTTAATGTGAGGTGAGCTAGGGCTTGTGTATGTAGGGCACTATCTACTTTCTAATATGCCTTTCCTTCATCAGAATTGTGATATCATTTATGCCAAAATAAAAGAGATGGAAGAACATACAAAAGTAATTCACAAAGGATATTTGCAGGGTTGGCCTCTATATTAATCATTCCACATCCCAGAATCAGAGAATCAAATGACTTTCTTAGAATCAAATATTAAGAATCAAATCATGGCAAGTATTTCAAAACAGGAATAACTATGTTACCTGAAAAAGAGAAAACTTTATGTCTAACTTCAAAATGAAAGAAAACTTTCTTCAGAAAATATCAAAGTAAATAATAAAAATTCAAATTTTCAAGAAAAATAATCACAAAGCAAATTCACGTTTTTCTAATAACAGAGTCTCTGTAAATGCAAGAAAAGCAGAGAATGTTGACTTGAATAAAACTACTGACATAGCTTAACATGATGTACTTGTAAGTAGGTTAGGGAAACATAGTACCATAAAGTGGTCCAAACCTGGTTGCATGCCAAAGTAGTTGGCAACGGCTCATTGCCAAAACGGTGGTTTTATAGGGTTGAGTCTTCAAAGTCCTATTTTAGCTGTTTCTCAGTGATAATGGAACAGTGGATACCTAAATAAATCAGAAAGCTCTATGGAGCTGATAGAGGTTGCAAACAGACCAGAGAGCCTAATTAGCATTCCAAAACAGAATTATAAGTTGAGAAAGTACTGTTTTTTAAAAGAAGGGTGTAGTTGATCAACTTAAGTGAAAGAATCTATATTTAGGGATGAACAGACACAAGATAAGTGGTTTTGAAAAAGGATCTGCAGGATATAGTGGAACACAAGCTGAACATCAACTGAATGTTGTGTAAAAGGATCTTACAAAGAGGAAAGGATAATATGTTTACA
Source organism: Struthio camelus (assembly GCF_040807025.1). Classification (NCBI taxonomy): domain Eukaryota; kingdom Metazoa; phylum Chordata; class Aves; order Struthioniformes; family Struthionidae; genus Struthio; species Struthio camelus. Next base: position 174,912,186 of record NC_090942.1, on the reverse strand, counting down.
TATCCATGGCAGGTAAGAAGAAAAATAATGGATTTAAATTACAGGAAGGAAGATTTGGGTTAGATATTACAAGAAAGAATTTAAACAGGAAGGCCAAAGAAATACTGGAATAGATTGCCTGAGGAGACTGCATAATTTCTGCAACCTGGTGATTATGCTACTATAGCTGAGACCACTCCCAGGCATACCATTACTTACTGAGTCTGATAATTCTGGGAAATACATTTTGAAGGGGTGGCATGCATGCATATTGTATTCAGGCTGCAAAATCAGACGCTTTCATTCTTGCTGTTAATACTTGGAAGTGAGAAACAAAAGCATATGTTCAATTTTTGACAGACTCAGTTTTCTCAGTTTTCTTCATGCTACCATTGCTGAGGCCCCACACTCTCTCTGCCAGTTTGTGGAGCTCAATTTGACAGCTCATCTAAAGGAATTAGGGTTTGGTTCCAACCCCCAGCTAACTTATTGCTTAGTCTCCTTTCTGAGATTGTAAGCAAGGGTATCAATGGATACCAAATGTGACTGCGGTTTTTGTAAACTAGATATTGATTGAGACCAGTGATTCATTTAATGTAGGCTGAGAAACAGTTAGGAGATAATAACACATTTTGATCACTACCACCATGGGCCAGAACCCTTACTGGAAACACTCCAAATTTCTTTACAAATCTTTTGAATGGTCTTGTTCCCTAATTTACCTTTTTTATTATTTTTATTATTATATTCAGCAGAATGTGTCTTAATACATTTCATAATTGCTAAATTCCTGAAAAGGAGGAATGTTATTCCAATTTAGAGGCTACAGGTTGCATGCAGGTTGAAGGTTACACTTAAATGCACACATTTAAATTGTATGGTATTTGAGTATGTGCCACCTTCCTAGGAAAAGCATTTTTGTTGTTGTTGTTTTAGTTTGTTTTTACTTATGATTATACTAGATACAAGCTTTAAAATTATATAAAGAAACTTCTACATATTCTGTGGCTGGAAGAATGTCAGTTTCGTATTTCTGCTTACAATTTTAAAAATATATATCAGAGAAATCAGATATCTTATTCATAGATGCTAATATATTTTCTGCCTCCAACTACAGTGACAACCCAGTATGTGAATGACACATGAGGCTAGTCACATTGTGCCTTAATATATGTTACAGTAGGAAAATAACCTAATTTTTTTAATATCTCCTTTTTCAGATGACAGTATGTATGGCATAAATGTCGTAAGCGAAATAAGGAATTCTAGGGAAAAATATAAAATTAATATTTTGAACTTGACCTGTGAGGGTTTCTAAATTGTACCCACTTGGCAAGGTTCCCCCTAAGGATGTTATTTCTGCCAAAATTTATCTACTGTAGAACAGGGAGTTCATGAAGCAGTGGAGACTGCTTCCTATTCAGAAGGACATCATTTTATCTCTGGTAGTTATGAAATCAGGTATTCAACCTTCCTCTTTTCCAAGAGAAAAGGCTTATATTTCTCATACGTAATGATTTCAGAGGATTCATATCAGAGTACAGGATCAGTTTTCTAATAAGGAATTCTAACAAGGAAAGAAATTTTTTCTTCTCTGGCTGATAGAATGTGGCAAGTTATCCCCTGTTAGCTTTATTTTTTGAAATTCAATTGCATTAGAGTGAATCTAGCTTTTATGTGTACAGTATTTTTACTTCATTCCATAATGTTCTGATTTGCAGGAACTAAATTATTTTAAGTACAGAAGAAAAGCTGTAGTGGCTCAGGCAGTATTTTTTTTTCTGCAATATTCTGTATCCAGTGGCAGCCCTTAACAACAGAAAGTATAAAATAAGGCAACGTCTACAGCATACCTTCTCAGTTCCAGGAAATATACAGGTTAGGAACTTGTTGAGCTAGAAGCTGGAGGTGTATGTGTTCTCAATAGCCCCTGATAAACCCATACTCAAAGAACTTCCCCTAACTATTTTATGGCACTGCTTATACATCTGGCTTCTACAACATATTGAGGCAATGGGTTCTACAATTTAACTATGTATTAAAACAGGCCTTGTGCAATATATGAGATGAGTAGCATATCTGCAGGACTTGGTTAGCTCTACAGTTCACTTCTCATGAGTTCTGGGAATATTCTGTGGTTGACTTGATTAGCTACCAACACAACATGGCTCAAAGCCATAATCTGTAACTTTTCTGGGCTTGCATAGTTCAAAAATCCACAGCTACTTTGTGCTGAATCTAATCCTAAGTAGATAGATAGTTTCCCTCAATGGTAATATTTAGCAATAGGGAGAAAAAGGTTTTAGAAACTGAATAGTAAGATTATTTTGGAACACTTAAGTGTACGGTGAAAAACTGGCTGTTATTATCAAATTATTGACAGGAGTGACTTACAGAGCAGAAATTTCATTCTTTATCAAAAAGGCTGGTTTGATTTCTTTTTTTTTTTCCTAGCTTTTATACTGATCATGCACGGTCTTGAAGGCAATGCAGCTCTGTGTATAAACTTAAACGTTACATTTTTGTTTGTAGGAATAGCATATATGTTCCATATCACTATTTTTCTCTATAATTGTTATAGGATAAGAAACAATGAAAACAATGCATGGTACACTCCTATGATATCATTTATAATTAAAACAAATATTAATCAATTAAAGTGCTCGAGGTCTAGAACACAGAAATGATCACAATTTTGTCCAGAATAGAAAATCCAATTAAAAATAATATTTTTCACAACTGAAGATGATGTTAGTTGCTATTCTTTTTATTTTAAAAGGATCACTTATGTCTTTTTGCCTGTGTATGAATACATATTTCAGGAGCATATAAGGTTGGGGATAAATGATTATGTTTTATCTGAGGAGAAATCTATCATTTAAACGTGTTAACAGGATATTTCTATCCTATTAAAATCTAAAATATACAGAAATACTATTGAAATTTTGCAAAGAAAATATATAGAGATTTTAGTGGATGCTGACTTTAACCCAAAAGGATAACATATGATGTATTCAGCAACGCTTTTCCAAACCCATATCTTAACCTGTTCCTTAACTTGGACCTTGATGCTGTTTTTATTTTTATGGATTTTCACAAAGTTTAAGATTTCTAATTTCAAAGGAATGTTTCTGCTATGGTCTAGCTTTGTTTACATGAAAATCAAATGATGATTATTATCTCTTGAAGAAAGGGACATTGTCTTCTATTTGTCTCCTGATCAAAATGTACAATATATTGAGTGAATTTATCCCAGAAGGAATCATCTTAACAGTACAGAAACTGGTTGTAAATAGATATTTTAGATCTTATTCTAAATAAATTGTCACTGGCTTGAAACACTGTTAAATATCATTATTTTTATATCAAATATTTTATTAATCATAGTTATTTATGCCATAATGTAATTCAGCATGAATCTGTGCAGACTCTTGACTGACATTCTTCTTTTTTATTTTAAAATAAGAGCTAATACTTCTCTTGTTCACTTCCATGTATAAAGATTTTTCCTACCATTTTAGATTTGATGTATTAAAATAACTAAACCATGCCTTTTATGATAGTTGGTTAGTTAAATATCATTTCCTGTTGGAAATAGTCTTAGATATGCTAGATACATAAGAAGGTAAATTTGTTAAAATATGGTTCACATTTAAAACATACATATATTTGTAGCCAGTAAACTGAGGAGATGATTGTTTCTGGTTATTATCCCCATTAAGATTTAGAACTTTGAGACGAATCCTCATTTTATTCATATACTATGACAGAGAAAACACACTTTCCTGCTTTCTGTACTCCCAGTGGATTACTTTGTTTTAAAAGAGTTATACATTGAATTAAGTTACACAAATTGAATAAAATTGAATTGAGTTGAATAAAGTGAGAATAGGAAAATATTCCTTCAGTACCTGCAGAAGAAGATATTGAAGACAGAAGCTGATTTAGAATGCAAGGAACTAGTTTTAGTTGCTTAGTCAATGAGTTCTAGTTGTTTGGAATCTTATTTTCCAAAGATATGTCATAATATATATTTACTTACCAGAAAACATGTTACTGTTTGTGCGTGCTGGATCAAAAACCTGAAACTAGATGACTCCAGCAATTTGTGAAGGACTTGCTTTGGAGAAGGAATTTCTGGGATAAATATGTAATCAATTTAATTATAGAAATAGAAGGCATAACAATGCTGAAATTAGAAATAACTGCCATATGTTCTCTCTCACACAATCTAAATGGGTATTTCAAATGGCTTTATTGTTGTTTTAGGTTCATATATCCTCTGATTTTTTTTTTTTTTTGGAGCTTCCCACCTCATTTTCTCACCCTTACTAAAGGTGCAAGGTTGCTTTTAAGCTTGCTTCTCCAAAAGCATCATTTTTTGTACGGAGAATCTACGGACTGAAGTGCAAATACTGAAACATATGGATGACTATTTTATATTATTTTAACCAGAATACAAAGGAAAGTGTAATATTGGATTTTTTTTTGTATTCTCAAAATCTGAACTCTCTAATTTTTCTTTTTATTACTTTTTACTTTTCTAATTTCAATTTTAGGAAAAGTAAAAACCTTTATAAAAAAAGGGAAGCTACTATTTCTTATTTATTGATTGTATCTCCTGCCACATTCAAAAATCCATGTGCCATATTGCATTTATAAAAAATCTAATACTAAGTAAAGAAATGAACAGCAATTTCTGTTGGCATGTCACTACATTTGCTGTAAAGTGCTATTCTCCCTGAAGTAATAAAGTGTGAATTTATCAAAGGAGAGTTAACAAAACACAAGGCTGTCTTAAAAAGATGAAAAAGTATAAAACACCCTTGAAGTTCCTTTGCATTTTCTGGCCAAGCTATGGTTCTTTTACTTTTAGGGGATGGGTTCTGGGCGCTAATGAAAACAGGATGAAATGAGGAAAAGGGAAGTCAGAAAGATTATAACTCTGGGACTGAAGAGGTCATCATAAGTCAGTTTAAACTGTTTAATTTAGATGCTTGTTCTGGTCTCCTCGGACTGCATTAGAACAACTTGGATTCTTTTAAACCGACACCATTTTTAATGTGTGACTTATGTTTCTTCGCATTATAGTAATGAAAGAGTAGATCTATCAAGAAAATAGTAAACATTCTAGCAATCTTGTTTATGCGCTGCACAATAATTAATACCTACATTTTCCACACATAAATTGTATGAAAGTTTGAAAAAATACATCAAATCAATATTTTTTACCTTTTCACATCCATGGTGTCATGAAAGTTATTATTTAAGTCTGGCTAGTTCTTATTTTTTTTTTTTTTTGACATGAGATAGTAAGGATGATGTCATTCGTAAGTAAGGCGTATCTTTTTTCTTTAGCATTCTATCATTATGTTTCCCCCTTTCACAGTATTACATTTATTTGGAATCTGCAGCAAAAATGAAACACAATTAGATCGCAAAATCCTTAGTATTTCTGTGGAATTAAACTGATTTACATCAGCTGTACATAGCTAAAATGTACCTGTCATTACACTGCTTATTGTTTGATTTCAGTATCATCAAAGTTTCTACCTGTAAAATCAGATACATTGATAAAAATAAACATCAAGTAACTGAAAAATCATGATAATAAAGCTTAGAATCAGAAATCATGCAACATTACTCTGCGTGTAGAATTTAATTAGGATAAAAAAGGACAAAACTGTTATAGAGAGATGATTGTTCATTTTAGAATTACAGCTCTCTGCTTACCGTGCCCAATGAAAGTTATAGTTAGACTGAAGGAAATTCAAGTTTGAGCAACATAAATTTTTAGGAGAATGAAAATATTATTTATAAAGGCAAATTATAAAATGATTAGCAATGTTTATCTTAGAGATGAAACATAACAATGAATGGTTTTAATTTACAGAGAATTTTGGAATTGCTTGTTTTAATAAGAAAATTTTTTTATGAAGTGGATCATTTTTTTCATCAGAAGATGTTGAGTAATTGTAGTGTAATGTTTTCAGAAAGCATTTTTCTTTCAGTAGGACTTAATTTAAAAAAAAGGAATTTACTTGTATTTGGTTAACATATCAAAGAGTTTTACTGGAAGGGAGCTTGTGTATTTCCTCTGTAAATACTTCATTGATTTCCTTAAAATTCTAATGTTAGAATTAATTAATTCCATAGTTTTCCCTTGGCAGGTGAATTTTTCTAGTATTAAACCATTGTGTAATGTTCTCTGAAAAGTCTATACATGATTTAGTCTATAGGTATGGCCTCCTCCCAACTATTTTTTACATGCATGATAGGAGGCAAGCTAGGGGTAGGACAAGAAAACGATAGTGACAATGGGAGCAAAGGAGCAAAAAGTTCCAGAAGAAACTCCAGGAGAAATTTAATGAGTAGACTGGATAGAGAAAAATCTCCAGCCAGATTTTGTAAGAGAAATATAACCAAGAGAGAGAAGAAGAGAAAAGCCAAGAAAGGAAGCTCCAGAAGAACTGAAGAAATGGCGGGCAAGAAGCAAGCATGGTCTTTTAAGGCTCTGAAGGAAAATGAAGGCAGAGTTTCCAAAATAATCTAGTTTTCTCTCTTATAGCCAGTGAGATTATTGTCCTGATAGATAGTGTATGCAACAGAGTAACCTATACCTACTTGAATTGAGGAGAGCATACTATTGCTATGACTTCCCCTCCTAACCGTTATTACTGACTCTAATTTTCCTAGTGATTATTCAAGGTGAAGTCCAAGAAAATGGACAATTTTTATCTTTAATTACTATTTTTGTCTGGTTAAGATAAAACAGATTGCTTCAATATGCTTCACTGAAAACTGATTATTAGTTCTTGGGGAAAAAAAAAAAAAGTTATGAAGAAGTTCAAGGAAATGACTGAATGTTCTGGCGAGGCCAGTCCCTTAAATTTACTAGCTATTTTCAGGCAAAGACCTGCTGATAAGTTAAATAATTTGGTTTTTAGGTATATAGGTGAACTTTTGGGTATTCCAGATAAAACTAGGGAAAATGCTCCTTATTCCATGAAACAGATGTGACTAGATTAACATCTTGAAATGAAAATAACACCTGGATTGTGATCAGTACTTTTTGTCATATCAAGAACTAAAATTTCTATCTGAAAAATATAAAATGTCTGCTTTTAGTTTTAGATGTAATTACTTCTGTCCAGGCAAATAGGCAAATTATTAGCTTAGAATGGAACTAGACTACTTACATGGACTAAAAGTTTTTCGTAACTTTTTTTTTTTTCTTGAAAGGTACTTTTAAATCAATCAGATCTATATCCAAACTTCTAGGTCATATCTAGGAAATCTCTTTGACTAAATAAAAAACAAGCAATGAAATGAAGCCCAGTTTCCTGTGTATTTTCTCATATCTGTTCTGTTTGCTTGTTATAGAACGTGTAAGGTAGGATTAAAGTAATTTCTGCAGTTGGGGTATTCATAATATTTCTGGATTGCCTTTTGTCTAATAGTAGGTCATTCTTCAGCTCTTCTTCATGGGGAGACTCATTAAGTTTCTTTCCCTCAGAACAAACTGTTTTAGGGAAACTGCATATTTTTAAGATCACTGATCCTTCGTCAAACCTGGCTGAAACTCACCACTCTTTTATGGGAAGACTCATGATTACCCAGGCAGCATGGCCATGTGGGCCTTGCTTCCATGGGAAAACAGTCAAAAAACATAATTTTCTTGACATTAACCTGTACATAAGCATTGGCAAATATTTTCCACTGCTCTCATTTTATTGGCTTGCAACTTAGGTGCACTACCAGCATTGCTACAAATAAGAACAATTCAGTACTCTGTTCCGGAGTTTCTCGTTTAGATTTTTTTCCAAGTGTATGAAATCCTACTCATTCTTTTGAATAATGCCTAGTTTCTCACAATAGAGAAGCAACATGCTTTACTTTCCACCATCTCTAAGAGAAGTACAGTGCAGTATCTGTCTACCTTCCTTGATGAGCTTTCTGATATACTGCCTCTAGGGCATGATATTTCTTGGGACCAGGGAATGATTCAATAATGTGACAGCTCTGTTTAACAGTGAAGTAGATTCTATGGCAACTTTTAATAGGATTTCTTTCAGTAGTATGCAAAACAGACAAAGCTTTTAGGGGATGGGGTAGACTAGCAACGGCTCCTTTATTTTTCTAATCTCTTTCCTAATTAAGATGGTCTTTTACTGTCACAAGTAAGTAAGCAATCAAGCTACACTAGGTTAGAAACCTTCCTCTCTCTATAAATTTCCATTGCTATTTCTAACCTAAGTTTTATCTAAAGAAACAGATGCCCTTTTGAATTAAGTACTCTTGTTGTAGAAGTGACTGTTATTTATTTGTAATTAGCATAGCACTGGTGAAATTTCGATTACTCAGCAAGGTATGAGTAACAGTGTTTTTTATTTTAAATTTATAATTTGAGTGTGACCTGAAATGGCCATCCAGCTTCTAAACCTGAAAGTACAAGTGCCAAAAGTCTATGCGTATCTGACAGATGTATCCTCCTATGTTGGCCTATGAAGCACCAGGCAGTTTGTGATCTGTATTTAAGAGTTTCTTATTTTTTATTTGCCTGCAAGCTGGAAAAGTAAGCTTAAATAGTATTACTACTGTCTTTGCATATTAATATTTTTTGGAAAGATTTTAAGTAATGTTAATAAGTACTCAACTCTTGTAAAAAATGCATAGTAGAAAGTTATGGCATATAAAACAGCTTTTCTAGTTGATAGGAAATAGTCTGGAAGCTTTGTAAACATGGAAAACTAAGTTAAAACCAAAGTGATTCTGCTTCATACTGTAGGGCACTTATCAATTACACATGCAAACAGAAAACAGTTTTTTATAGAACTCACTTGTAAATGAGCTTCTGTTTCTGGTGGAAAACGAAATCTTTGTAGACTTCAGTACTGCAGAAATCAGAGAAAGTAAGCTGATATTTTCAGGCTTAAATCATTAGAGCTTTAAGCTTGTCTTACCTTTTGTCAGCCCTACTGATTTTCTTTATCAAACAGTTCTTCATGTGAGGGGTCACTTCTTCAAGGTCCTATTGTGGGCTTCTATTTCCTACCTCCCTCATTGTGTTTATAGCGAATGCACTGTTTGTATATAGAGAGAGGACATCAGAAACTCCACAACTTACTGGAGTTTAGTCTATGAAGAACTGGTTGTAAACAAAGATGAGAAAAGGCCAATTTGCTTTGCACAGGAATGCTGTGTGGTGGGCTGATGTGTTGTTTCCGTGGCTTTAAATACTCTTCTTGCAATTTATTGCTGCTTTATTAACCATTCAAACAAACCATAAATACTATCTCTATAAGATATGACGATTCAGAAAGAGTAGTATACATTTTTAGCTTCCGTTGCAATTATTGGAAAGAAAATACGCTTTTTTGTATTTAGTACTTTTTGCAATTGCATGAATTTGGCTCAGTGTAGAAGCCCAAACAACTGTAAGATAATCTCATTGCTCTTAAAGGCTACTCTGTCCCATGACTGCTGCACAAATCTGCTACTGACAGCACTGAAAAGAAAGTGTACGTGTACATTTTGGCATATCTGTAAGGAATTGCGTCTTCATATTTTTAGACTACTGCTGGCAGGTACTGTCTTGATAAAAGTACTAAAGGAACCCAGTGCAGAAAATTAATTCACTTCCCCTATTTTATTTAAACATTAATGGTTTAAATTTCAAAGGAACTTATATTTTTGATAATTAAGTCATATATTGTTGTTTAAAAATTAAGTAAGTGGTATTATCATTCAGTAAAACAAGAAATTTTGAAATATTTTAGTCTCAAGGATATTTTATGGATTCAGTGTTGGTTTGGTTAGTCCATTGTGGTCTCTGTTGGCTAAGTATTAGAATTTTCAGAAAACCTTCTAGTGTTACTTAGCTCTTCTCTGTAGTAGACTGTTGCATAAAGTTTGAAATCAGAAGAGAATCAGAATTTTACTGTTTTAGAGACCTTTCCTTTAGTTTTGAAGGCTGATTTACAGTTGCCCTAAGTTAATTCTTCAGCTACTGAGAAGGAAGTAGTAACATTTGTTTGAAGAATTCTGTCTATATACAATCTGAATCCTTCTGAAGGCCTCTTCTCTCTTTTTCAATGACTGCACAGGGAGCCTTGGATGCCCTAAATGAGGCAGAGGGATGCAGAAAACTGTAGCTTGCACAACTCCTATGTTGGCACTTGTTTTTTGAGCATGTACTCATGCAAAATACGCATTTTCCCTCTGTAATTTTACCCGTTATGGATCTGTGAGACAAAAACAGAGGAGATTTGCTTTTTTATTGTAAGTCTGGCTATTTGTCAGACACCACTAGAATACACAGGCAGTATACCTTAGGACATACAGTCTCAAGATATGATGCATGGAGTAGCTAGCCTCTCTGAGCCTCTGTAGCCTCTGGCCTGCTTTTGATGGTGTCTCCTACCATCGTGGGGAGATCTCAAAAAAACTCTGAGCCAGATAAAACTATTCTGGCAGCAACACCAGCCTTGTCTTCACCTCTTCCTTTTTCAGCCATTTTCGAAGTCATCAGACCACTTGCTGAGAGTGCGCTTTGCATGCACAGCAGAACGCTTTCGTGCGTGCTCAGAAAGCCAGAGGCTTTTTGGCAAGCAGTGGCCTTCCCGTGCACTTGATCGGAGCATGCCTGAGAGCTAATTCAGCATGCCTGAGAAATACTATATTTTCTGAAAATGCATAAAAGGAATGTACTACATGGAGGTTACTTCTACATTTTTCCTCCTGAACTTTTTATTCCCATAGATAAAGGTTGTAGTATATTTTTCTGGTTTCCCCAGGCTACCTTTGGAAGAGGTGCACTTCGATGCAACAGATGCTGTAACAAAAAGCAGTGAAGCTGTTGAGAGATTCCAGGGACTTTTCATTCAACAGTCCCTATTACAGCCTGAATCAGATTTCCCTGCATTTGGTAGTTAGATACAGCCCATCAAAAAACTATAGAGCCAGTTGCAGACATCTCAACTCATTTAAAAGCTACCTTTCAAGCTATTTTAGGCTGAATCAGATCTAAGATTGAGTTTTTAGGAGAGTTCAAGATGCATATATTCCCTGACTCCTTTTAGTCTTTGATAGTTCAGCAGTTCTGGAGGGTAGTACTTGGTTCTTGCTGAGGAAAGGAATTACATATTAAGTATAGCCAAAATAGTTTAGCTTGGATCAGAGTGTCAACTGTGAAGACCAGCTCTGGCTGTTTAATGTTTCTAATATTTATTTTTAACAGTGGTTAGTTATATATTTCAAAATATCCTTAATCAGGGCAAGTCTATTCAAGAAACTAGTACAAGAAATTTTTCTTCAACAGCTGATCTGCTGTTGGGAATTAAAAATACACACACATATACATACATACACCCAGGGAAACAAAAGATTTTCTAACTTTAAAAGAAACAGTTCAGTATTTAAGTCAAGGGACTTGAGAGATTACATAAATCAGATAAAGGACAGGTGCTTTGATTATCTGGAAATATTGATGTCTGAATTTTCCTCACACAGACTGAGAATCTGAAAGATCTGTGCAGCTGGGTGGGACATAAAAAAATGATTACAGGAGAGACAGTAGGAATGAAATGAAAAATGCTAATAGGCATGAAAATAGACCTGCAGGAAATGGCTGGTTACTCCAGGCATCTGATAGAAACGTAAAAATACGAATTAAAATGAAGTAGTTTTCTTCACATGCTGTATAACGGGGGCTTTGACATTCAAAGGCCTTTGAATACATTTGTACACAGATTTAAAATTCCAGTTCAAATAAGTTTCTATGATTTGCCTTAGAAGTGAAAATGTTCATGGTAAAGATAAGCATTTTTTCAAAGATTGTTTTTAATTTAAGTGTTGACAACTCATGTATGCCCTACTACCGTCTGCAAAGTTGAGATAAAAATAACAGAATCACAAGAATGAAAGAAAGATTATTAGATAATCCTAGCATCCACAAACAGATAATGGAGATCGTTCTAACTGCTTTCTTTCTTTCTGTAATCAAAAAAGTGTAAACATGGCATATCTCCATTCAAAAAGTTAAAACAGATTCTAACAGATGTGATTGGATGCTTCCTTTTAACTTTTGGCTGCTTAGCTATTTCTTTGAAGTCATTCCTGCTGCAGGTAGTGAAAGCTGAGTACATGTTATTTTAGTTATTCCTCCTTCCAAATAGGAAGAAGTTCTTCTAAAATGTGCATTTTTTATCATCTGATTTATATGCTTTGTTTGCTTTACCATTCTGTATTTCTTTCTTCGCAGAAAAAAAAAAAAATTCTAGTGATTACCTTGGTCTAGGTTGCTTCCTATTCTTTATAAAATCTGCAAAGCTTTTCTTAAAAAAAGTTCAGACTTTACCGAATAGTAAGCCAGATATTCAAATAAGCATATTCTTATTTCACCTTTGAAATGGATAGCTCGCTTTAATTAGAGGTGGGTTTTTTTGAGGGGGGGCAAGATTGGTTTAAATACTTTTATTAAGAAATTCGAAGAGAGCAGGAGAGAAGTTACCTTTGAAAAGATACTTGTTTACTCGTTTCAAGGGCTGCTCTCTGTTGCCAACTAGAACACAGCCCATTCTTTCATAATGAAAACATTTGTAGTCTTTTCCCCTTGAAAACAACACAGCTCCTCAGCTACCACGCAGACCAATAAAGTCAAGAAATGAAATAAAGAATATTACTATGAATCAGATGCATGAGAAATAAAATGAAATACTGAAGTATAGGTAGTAACAAGATTTTAGGACGAAGGGGGCTATAGGTCTGTACATATATATGTATATATATCTCCTTGCTGAGCTATTGTATATTTAATATAGTAATATGAGAAACATTCTTTCAAACAGTAATCCGATAACTATGTACCTTCTGCTTAGTATCTCTATATTGTGTCGTATCTGTTTTTTATGCTGGGTCTGCAAAATCTATTTAGCACCATTTGAATTCTGTAACGTATTGGGCGATATCACACAATAGACACAGGGAATTTAGCTGTGACCTGACATAGATATATATTTTTTAAAAAACTGAAAACTATTATAAATTAGAGAAATATATCTCTAATATAAAATGTACAGGTCAAGAAAATTAATTTACTCATTGGAGCCAAGTTTTTTTATGTTCTCAGAACTTTAAAATTACCTTATGGCTATGTATGTGTAGCCTACATTTGATTGCTCCCAAGTTATTACAAAAATCTCAAAATAACATAATGTGTGCTTTAAAACATCTGTTATTGTCTATGTCTTTGGGGGGAACAAATATGTTAACCCACCCTCTGGTCAATGAGAACTTAGTGTGCTAAACAACAGTATAACAGCAGATGTACAATAAAGGCCAGAAGGCTGGAAAATTTTGGCTACTGCCTCTTCCTTGGTAACAGGAAATGAACAGCTCATGACATAATCTATCTAAATATTTCTTTGTCATTCTTTGCCTTAGTACAGCATGAATTCAATAAGACAGCACGTTATTCCTTTGAAACGTTCATATTCCATCACCTAAGTTTCAGTGTTTCTTTTACCCAAGCAGCGCTTTTTTGTCTTTTGTTATTGAAGGTATTGAAGGCAAGTATTTTCTTTTGATTTTGAACATTCTGTTTTCCCATTTTTGTAGCATTTCCATGCTTTCAAAGACTTCTTGAGATAATAATAAAGTTGTGCTCATGAGCTTTAAAAATGTAAAATTGAAAAAAGTAAAAAATGTTTCAGTCCAGTCCCAGAATGTTTCAAAAGATTTATCCTTTTCTCTGGCAAGTAAATATTTATATCTGATTAAAATAAATAAATAAGTAAAAATAGTACTTTGCTGTTTTTCATATTGTTCTATTTTTTGCATCACTTGGCCAGTAATTTTGTATTTTATTCTTATATTAAGTCTTTCTAGCCAAATAGCTTTCTAGAGTACTAGTTTCTTCTTAAGGTGAATGGAATGTCAGTTTTTGTGCAAGAATGTTTTATCTCTGCATATTTGATGAAGACGTTATCTAATCCAAATGTTGTAAAACTTACAGCAAATCCAGGGAAATATATATAAAAACTTCCTGAAAGGAATAGTATAAAGATGATATCAGGTACTTTGGTAAAACATAATTAATTGATCTTTCCATATATATATGCAGCAATATTACCACCCTACCATAAATCCCTATGAAATAAAACTCAGAAACAATTTTTTGTCCTATTTCCTTTCAACCATTAAGAAAGTATACTTAGTAATAATGGTATACAAGTTATTAAATAATGATAATGGCGTTTCCTATTTATTGTTCAGATGCAGATTGCATTTAAGAGGGAAAAATTGTTGCAGCCCCCTGAGTTTTTCTCTATTACCTTAAACGCTGTGTTTTATTTTTAGGCTCATTGGTTTCAATAGTACTGGTTCATTCTCTTTGCCGTGCCAGAAGGTCTTAAGCTGCAGTCTCCTGCATTACGGAGCAAATGCTCTACAGCCAAAGACTTGCTCAAGTGTGCACTTTTGACATTTCAGCAGCTCCACCTTCCAGCTGTGTACTACTTTTTATCTGACTGTACAGAGGGACCTTAGGCTTCTGTTATCTGACTAAGCGTAAAACGTTCAAACCCAATATAGTTGCACTTGCAGAATTTTTCCTTTGACACTGAGTAGTTACAAGATCTTATCGTGTAGGATATTAGTCTGTCATTTTGCACCAACAAAAGCTGGAAAACTATGCACCCTGACAAAGGTGCGAACTTCTGTAAGTTGACAAACTTCTGTACGTATATAGGAGTATACTTCTGTATGCAATTAGCTGTCTCTTTCTTTCTAGCAATGGTATTTTAATCTCTCGAGAGCAGATTGTCTTTTCATATCTCTGACTTCCTCTGTCATCTGTCATGATAATCTGAGACATTGTGCATAATCGCAGTTATTGGTGTTAATTTGGCCAGAATGGCAACATGTGGCATGGAGCCACATATATCTCTGTGCACTATGAGCCAGTTTGACTGCAGAAATCATAGCCACTCTGACTTTCTTGAAAGATTTTTTTAGTAACTTCTCTGCATTACTCAAACATGGATTTATCCCACAACCGAGACAAGTGTTATGTCCTGGCTTTTCTCTTGACGTGAGCAGCTTTCTTTCTGTGAATATTTATGATATTCACATTGTCCTCTCCGTATCCTATATGATGGCAAATATCTGCACTGATATTCTGATTAAAACATAGTATTTGTGTAATTGCAGATTGGATTTTTCTGCAAGAGTGACATTTGCAGCTCCTGGCCTGCCTTGTAACATCCTGTAAGAGCTATAAAGGCAAATTTTAAAATTGTTGCTAGCTGCTCCTGGATGGAGCAGTACGTCATTTCAGCTTGAATAGAGAAAAAAACATTCTAACAAAATATTGAAAACTTCAGGGCTGATATCTGGTATTTCCTTTTGATCAGCCAATAGGACTTAATAATCTTTGTTACAGAGTGGCATAGAGCTATAGATTTTTATTTAAACTTTACAGAAGTTTTTGAAATCTTCCTAATCTGCTGAAACTTTTATTGAAAAGATTTTTCAAAATCACGTCAAATTCTTTTTGCTCTTCCCATCACTTATTATAGATGTGATAGATTATCACATCTAAGACTTCCTGTTTAGTTGTGTAACAAGCATCTTTTTTGTTTGCTAGTATTTTTTTTCCTCCAAGCTCTATTCAAAGCAGACATAAATTTTAATAACGGTCACAGATGGAACTATCATTGTTCATTCCTGGTGTCTAATAAAGCAACTGTATTACCATACTTGTTTCTCAGAATTTTTCTATGCTGCTCCGATATCTTTTGTTGGGTTTTGCAGTTGAGCTTGTGCAGCACTATCCTTAGTTTGCAAGTATTTCTAAGTATATGCCATTTTGAATATTACAACTGTAATCTTTTACTGAATTCAGCAGCATTCTCTATTTCAGCAGGAAATAACATTCAGTATCTCATTAGTCTATGACGAGACAAGTAGTCATCATCACATATGAGTACAGTAATTCTGGCATTACAAGCATCACTTTGATTCACAGTAAAATAGTAGTTACAATGCCAATGTTTAAATCCTGGTAGTATCTGTGTCATCTTTTATGATTTTAGTGTTATACGTCAATGATGATTTTACAGGTAAAAATTACTGAAGAACTTGAAACCTGTGGTATACTTGAGGATTAAGAATAGACAGAGTACAATTACACCTTGTAATACCAAGGAGCAGATTTTGGAGGGAAAAATTATTTAATATTTGAATCAAAATTTTAGGAAATCTGTAAAGATATTATGACGATGCCTAGTGTTATCGTTGAAAAAGAAACTTTTTATTTGTTAAAATACACATATCGGTTTCCTCAACTGGATCATTAGACTCTCAATATGTTTAAGGTGCTATAAAATTATAGAAATATAGAGAGATTTTCTACTTTATTATATAATGCTCTCAGAAGTTAAAAAAATGAAACAGAATTCTATCAAAAGCTACACACACATTTGGAAATTGTGATATTTCAAATAAATGTTTTTGGATCAGCAAGAGTATTTAGAACCTTTTTATTCAATCCTATTCTTTTTTTTTTTAAATTAATCATTAATTATTTTCATTTAACCATCCAAAAAAACTTTTATATACAAATTATTTCAGTAAGTATCTATTTATCTCTATATTTATATACAGAGTTGTCGTTTATTCATTCTTTATATAATTTTAAACGAAAATGAGCGATCACTAGAAAGCAAAGTTACTTAATGTGTTATTCAAATCTTCTTTTTAAAATTAATTTACAGTGTTTTCATTACAACCATGTGATGTCAGTTAACATCTAACAAGAGTGTCATGGTGAAAATTTTACTCAGAATTATGAAACCTCAGGATATAGTCAAGATCATGTGATGTATTTGCAACAACATAATGTGCCTGGAAGTCTTACTGGGACAAATACAGTATAATAAAACATACAGTATAGTAAAATTTAGCCCAAAGCAGTTTATAACACAGTAAGTAGCAAAAAGGTACTTATCCTTAACATCAAACCACCCACCTCACTTAGTTCAAGGTGGAATAGTCTCTTTAGGTCATTGTGTCTGTTTTCACTTCCCTGATGGCTATTCTGGATGCCCTTTTACTTTGTGTACTCTTTTACCTTATTTCCACTGATACTAGCTGTAATTTCTATTATTAATACTTAACATCTTCTAAAAAATTTATCATTTCTAGAACAAGAGAAACAACAGTAGTTAGGCCTGGAAAGACAAACTGGCATAAGATCATTGCCAGAATGGGAACCTTTTAAGAATTATTGTGAGCTGATAACCTGCAGGGCTTATGGTATCTCCACCATCCTACTTCTACCTAAACAGAAGGCAACTAGGAACAAAAGATAGCAATTAAGACCAGAGGTATCTGATGGAAAGACTTAATCTGTAGGTCCCTCTCCTTTTTTCAAAACCCGGTATCTAAACACCATCATCTTCAAATGTTTTTTTGTAAGCTGTAGTGCATGTACTCTGCACGTGAGCTTTAATACTGCTATTTCAAACGGTCATTAAATTTTAGAAAGATACAGCCATTTTCAGGAAATTCTGAACTACAATCCATTCCTTAGACAAATTTAGTCAAACATTAGAAATAGGCTTAATATTAAAAACATGTAAGATGAGTTTTTGATAGGCAGATTTTAAAAAAAGGGTTCAAAGAAAGTAATTGCATCTGAATTCTCTACTTAAAAGTCTTAAAAGTCTCCACTTAAAAGTTTAAATGTTGCCTCAGGATGATTTCCATCTTAGTAATGATTTCACTCAAAATATCTAAATAGATGCACATCTACTTCTGAGAAAGCAGATACATCACTCTCAAAGCAAAGCACCTGGAAGAGCAAAGTAGAGAATGAGCGAGTAAAGGAGCCAAATATGGTAGATGTTAGAATAGTCTGTAAAATTTAGTTCCTTTTCATCTTACACGGTTCTAAATCAAACCCTGGGTACCAACCCACTTTCCAAAATCTGTTGGTTTGAATGCGGCAGAGTCAAACCCCAGCTCTGGATCCGGGCTCTGTGGCTCAGAGCCATCACTATTGCTGAAGTATAATACAGCTTTGACAGTGTAAGAGATGTGTATTTATATGCAGTGCTCATGAAAATCCCAAACAACACTAATGCTGTTTTATTTGAAAGTCTTTGATGTTAATAAGAGATAGGCTTATGCCAAGTCTGGCACATCAGAGTTTGATTTGTATAAAGGCAGCAGCCACAGCAGCTTTGTTCTGCATGAAGGCTTGTATGTTGAGAGAGAGAGATTGTGCTTACAGTTGTGAACAGTGTAAAAACATTTTCAGGGGCCATAGTGCTGTTTCATGTCCATTATTTGTTGAACACGGCTGACTATCAACCAGCTGACAGTTTTCAAACTAGTGGGAAACGAAGCAACAGATTTCCTCCTCCATTTTAGACCAGACACTGTAGCCAGTAATGTCCTGACCCTGAAAGACTTCTCTGGAATTGTTTTACTTTATGATCTAGCTAGAAATATTTTTTAGCCTCCATCTTGTTTTGATATGACTAGGAAAAAAATCTTGTATTCCAAAAGGAAGCATTAAAGAAACACTTTTGATTTAGTGAGCAGGAAGTTAGAAAATCTAGCCATGTCTCAGAATGCTTATATATACTGCAGCCACTCAGAAGTATAATCTCTTCAAAAACTTTAAATTTGCAGGGTTATTGATAAGGTTTTATATAGGTATATGTGGCTTAAAATTGCAAGGAATATAATTTTGAAATAGTCGTAATTAAATTGTCAGAATGAAATTTTTTGATGTTTTGGGGGATTCTCCCCATCCAAAGAATTTCCATTTTCTAATTTGTTTAAATTTCTGAAAATAATGTTTAGAGTCAGCATCAGTCTACAGTCACCTAAGCTTAAGTATCTAAAAACGTAGCTATCAACATGTAAATGAAGTTCTAACCTTATTGTCAATGAAAATCTAGGGCTTGATTCAGTTGCTCGTGCATGGACACCTGGTAGCATCAGAGATGTTCCCTAGGTGCTGAAGACATCTGCATCAGGCTGACAGATATGACACAAGACCCGTGGGAGATCCATGCACAGCTCTGGCAGCTGAAGTCCAGGCAGGAAACCAGAGCATGCCAACGTTAGATGCTTAGGTTTGGACAGATGAATCCAAGCTAAGAGAGATGTATTCAGTTGGCCTATGCAAGATGTGTCTAGTTTAGAGTGAGCTCAGTACCTCCATTGACTGAGTGACAAGATTGCCATTGATTATAATAGTAGCTTAGCTGACTAACTCACATGTATGCATCTGCATTTTGGCACTGGAAAGCAACCTACTCCTTCTTTCAAATGGCTACTTTTAGCCACCTAAACAGACTGGTTGTCTCATCTGTGGTGCACTGGGATATTCAAGATACTGCACGGGGATGATAGGAGACCTACAGGACAACCCCGACATGACTTATTTTTTGTATGCAGCTGGAGGTAAGGATATTGTGGCTTACCTCGAAGGGCATTAGGTGCCTATGTTTACCTAAATGAACTGAGACCAAAATACCTGCATCTTTCCTGTACGTTTTCTATTCGAGCTGTATTTAGGAGAATAACTTCTCAGTTATGATTGTTTTTTAAAAAAAGGGATGTAAATCTTTAATCATTTGATGGTATCTCATTAATCTCATTATTAAAATAAACATTTTCAGTAATTTGGTACAAATTTTGCCTGACCAAAAATAAAACAGCAGTGAGGAAACATTAGATAATGAATCTGATATCAATAATATACTTTGTAGGCAAAGAAGAAAATTAAATTTTCATCTAATTATACTGAATCAGGAGTGTTTCCTGGCTTGGAATGAAGTTCCACAGCAGGAATTGATTGTACCTTCCTTATTGTACCGTGCTTTATGTTATTAACTCAATTTATCATACAATCATTTAAAACAAAAATATATTAGGTTTACTCATGGAAATGAGAATAGTGAGAAAGTGTGTCAATATATTTGTATCATTAAATTTCTAAACGAAAAAGTCATCCTTTTTGTCATCAAGGACGTTTGGCAGAGAGCTCAAGCATAACAAGTCATCCTCACTGACCTGAAAAATCAGGAAAGTAACTTTTGTCCAAGATTACCTAAGGAGTCAACAACATAGCTAAAAATAGAAATCCTGTAGTTGCTGGTAATGGACTGCTACAGTCAACCATGGAATAAAGAGAAAAATAGGCCATACTCACTCTAAAAATAGAACCTCAGTATGGAAAAGGTTGGATGTAACATGCTATGCAATATTCTAATTACATTCTAATATTCTGATATAAATAATAGTCTAAAATTTGTGGTCAATACTTTCATATTTAGGTGCCTACAGTTAGATATTTGTTTCTGCCATTAAGCTTCAAAGTATAAGGCCTACTTTGAAAGAGTCTGTTATCATTCTTCTGCGGTTTCATTCTTTGTTTTTGTTTTTGTTTTCCTATTAACGAAAGAACTATTAACTATGCACTTTCATTTCACATTTTTATAACTGTGGCCTAAAACATTTTGAAAAATTCCAATATTCACCTTATTGAGGCAGATTCTCAATACGTATTTTAATATTTAGTATTTAGCCTGTTAGCTCCTATGTTACCGTACACAGATAGTTAACAACTGTACCTCAAGTTCTTTTCGTTGAATGAAATGAGCAGGGTAATTAAGCAGGATACCGACAGCGTAAGCAGAACAAGCAAGTCGTGCCTGAATGAGTGTCTACTGTACCAGCTGCCTCTGCTAAGTCATTCAGGGCCCTTGCTAAGGAGCAACTGCTGAAGAGGCAGAACTTAGTACAGAAATCCTACTGTGGATGTTCAAATATTCAGTAACGTTCAGTTTAACTGAACAGGCTGTTTCACAGTATTGCCAGGATGCCAGAATTTCTAGCCACTGGAAAGAACAGTATTCTGAAATCACTTATGTTTTGAATTTTTAAAAGCTTCAAATGTCCACCTTTAAAAATTTCATATGTAATCAGATTTTATGTGTAATCAATTCTTGGAAGAATTGAACACTGATGATTCAATATATATTCCCTCAATCCAAAATATTTGCATAACATTGAAAGTTATTATATAAAATGTTAAATATATTAAAATTTTACATTATAGCTTTGTGATATAAATGATAAAATTAAATAAAAGTACAAAATTGAATTTAAATACTGTAAGGACTCCAAAAGAAAGCATATTTTTTACAAAGATACAATCAGAAAGTGATTTATATTTCCATTTCCTCTTTTTCTAAAATTGACATATTGCCAAAATTTGAAATGCTGATAAAGCTCTTTTTGCCAATGTGCCATATTTAATCCAATTTTAGCATTTAAATTTCTACCCAGAGACTCTTTTCAGCCCTCCTAATCAAATTAACTTGAACTGGTGACTTTGTATTAATTAAAGCTGAGAGACTCACTGCACTTGTGCCCTAGACAGAGAACTCCCTTCAATGCTTACATCATTGTAACATATATATTCTGGGGAGAATTCATAGAAGCAGGAAATCTGCTAACATTTAGAATGGATAAATGAGATTACTGAAGAAATTCCTTTCCTACAAATGCAACTTTTAAGAAAAAAATATTTACTGTATCTAGAAACACTGTAGAGTAATTCAAACCACATTTTATAATGATGCACATGATATAAAGATTAGGCTAATCCTCCAGTTTTATCCCTACTTAGTTGTTTATATTAACTCATTGTTTTGAAGTCTGACAGTTAAGATCTGATTTTAGGCTCCAGTTCAACTTATTAAAAAGCCTAGCTCATAGTGCTAGGAACATAATTAAGTTGGTAGTTTAATGTGTGTAGAATATTTTGTACAAAAATGAATAAAAAGGATATTGAAATTGTAAAGGCAGATGTTAAAAACTTGAATAGAACCATTATTGTTGAAATTACATTACCATAATTGGCCTCAGGGAAAATCAATCTTAGAAAATTTCAGCTCAAAAGGTAAAAATCTGGTAATGAATGAAACAGCTGAAAAGGGGGCATATAATGAACAGCATAGGCCAAGATTAAGTGTAAGCAAAATTACTTGTTTCACCTGCAACAGAGGCCTGATTCTTTTTAAGAGTTCTCTGAGGCTGATTCTAATGAAATTTCAGCAATGATATTGAAGTTTTGCTTTATTACCATGGTCCGTGGCTCTCTGATATAAATTAGTGTCCCAGTGTGGTAGTTTTCATATCTGGGATAGGCTTGGTCTATAGGTAAAGTGGAGTTTACTGTTGAGTCATGTTTAAGGTTTGGTTTCAGTCAAATGTGCTGAAACGCTGATGTTTGGAATGTATTTGAATGGAAACCACAGAACAGACTTCTTAAAAATGTTGTTGTGACCTGGAACCAAAATGATAAGGGTCTGGAACAGAAAATGTAAATCTAAATTCCCTTATGAAAGGCAAAGACTCTCTTTAACCTAGTTCTTGTTCCTTTCTCTTTCCCTTTCCTTTTCCTTTTCCCTTTCCCTTTCCCTTTTTTGTTTTAACGTCTTCCTCCTTTTTATTGTAACACTGAGATATTCCATTGCTAAACAAACAATATGGAAAGGATGTGTCTAAATTATATGTCTATATTTTTGAGTGTCCTGGTTATAGAGTCTTCATTATGCAAGTGTCCCATTGGTATTTACCCCATAGGCTTCTAGGAAATTTTCTGTATTTATCAGAAGTAACTACTTAGAACAACAACTATATGTCCCAATACCATATGGGGCTGTATCTCAACCCACAAAAATGCATCCTCCAAGTGAAAATACACTCCTAATATAAAATTAGAACACTGTAGACTGCTTCATTAAAAATTATACTCCCCTGCAAACAACTACTTTTCTTCTGGGCTACCTCAGCTTATTACTTTTGAAATAACGTTCTGAAGAAATATTTCTAGTTTAAATAGGATTATCTGAAACAACAACAACAACATTTGTTATATTAGTGGAAATAAAAGGTCAGATTTCATTAGTAAATGCCATCAATAGAAGTCTACTTTTTATTTTTCATTATTTTATTCTGAATGAATATAAGTCTCGTTATTCCTGATTAGTTCATACAACTTGTACAGGTTCTAGAGAAACGTAAAAGATAAATCATCCGTATAGTATCTAGTCCAAACTTGTCAAGGTCTTTAAATTTAGTTTCAGTATTAAACTTTAGTATTTAGTATTGAATTAAATTTAGTATTAAAATACAGGTATTGTATGTTTTTATATATATATATTTACATATATATGTATAATGTACCCAGTACAGTAAAGTACTGCAGCATGTTTTACCTTCTACACACACACACACACACACACACACACACACATACGGATGAATAGGCACTATTCTTATCAGCATTGTCCCTGACGTTCTGTGTCCTATATTAATACTAGTCAGTATTTTTGTGGTATCTGTTTGAGGATTTTCTTGTTTCTTTCTTTGGTTTGAAAAGAGATCTTACAGGGCAAAGAGGAAGCATTTATGAGTTTAAATATATGGTATTAAGAAATAAGTATTAATCAAATACTGGGGAAAGCAGTATGTGTGAGTGTAAGAACACAAAAACATAAGATAGTAGATCTTAAAATATAATACATATTAATGGTGAAATTTGCAACACAAAAGTACAAATCATTATTCCTTCATATGTTTCTGAGTCAGACAGTATGTTTGGAACTCATTTGTCATTTAAAACATCCTCTTGCAACTCCCACTTCTGCCTTAGATGCAGGAGTCTTGTGTGAGTTGACTGGTGAAAAAAATAACCTTGGAGCTATCATAAGCATATTCAGCATTTGCTCTGTACCTTCCCTATGGACACTTAGGCTGCTCTTGTTAAGAAGCAAGATTTCTGGAATAATTACCTGAATTGAAATAATATAGAAGAAACCTATTGTTTTGCAAATTCTTTCTCCTGCCTGGGGAATTGTTGCTCTGAGCAAATGAGTCAAAAATTATAAACAATACCTCACCAACCCGAGCATTAATGCAGGCACCTGCTTTTTGAGGCTGATAAGGAGTACTGAATATTCCTTCCTCTTCCACCGACGTTAGTAACATGATGCTATTTTTCTTTGCTTTCCACTCTGAAGTGTGTAAATGGGATGGGTGGAGAGAATTATGAAATTTGTTTTGCAGCTTAGGAAATTCTCAGTGCACTGTTCATGTAACGGAGTGTCTTGGTCACTGCGGATGTAAACTTGAAATGAAGGTCATACTTTCCTGGAAGAGGGATAGGGAGATTGTTGGGTAGGGTCAGGGCTGGACTTGTTTCAGTTAGCTTTGGACATGCATAATGTATATGTCTACATCTGAACCAGGACTCTTTGTAGTCAGTGGAAAGAAATAGGTAAAATGGGAAGTAATCCTATTTACTATTTGCTTTAGAATGAGATGAATTACTCCTCACAATCTCCACTGATTATAAAATGATTAACTCCTCTACAATCATGACACTTCAGATACCTAAAGCTTCATGAAATTAATTTGTGTATCTGATTTCTGGTTTAGAAAAGGCTTAAGCTCTTTTCTTCATTTTCTTCTTTCATCTTCAGAGGAGGTGACGGGGTCACTGCAACTCTTTTGAGACGAGCGTGGAGGCTTTGGTTGAAAAGCGGAGCACCCTCGGGAAGAGTGTGGTCTCCATTGCTAGATTCTTTCCCATGAATTTTAATAAAGTTGTGGACAAGTTAAACCGCAGGTATTTTGTCTTGTATCTCTCTTGTACTTAGATAATGAGTAGAAGAAAAAAACATCATTTCTCTTGATACTCTTTTCCTGCTTGCTCTTTACACCTGCAAATCTCTGTATTTTTAAAAGAGTGGCCTTGAAACCATACCATGAAATCACACCAGTTTTTGATGATTTGGCCATTTTAGATTCTAAATCCCTTTGAGGTTGTGTTTGTGTTTTAAATAGGGTGCAGTATATTGATAATGGTCTGTAGCTAATAAAAATGAACAATAGTCACTGCAAAAGACATTGTGCTCTGCTTTTTTCTCTCTATTTTTCTCTCTCTCTCTTTTCCTTCCCCCCCCGCCCCTTGCTAGAAGCAATAATCTCAGCCACAAGAATTAATCCTGGAGAGATCTGATGTGGACCAAGTCATTCACTTCTTCAGTTGTCCTGTGTTTAACTTGGTCCTACTCAAGTATTTTTGGCTGGAAATGAGCAGAGATGAGTAGCAATACGAGTGCCTCCCATTTCAGAAAGCTGTTTATGAAATAAATATTTTAGAGCTCACTCTTTCAAACCAACATTTACCTATATGCTCTTCTATTCCAAGCGTGTAGCTAACTTCCAGCCACAGAAAAAGCCAACAGTTTTTCCCTTGCAAGTTGCAGATTCCCAATGAATTAAATAAAGCAATTAGTGGATATATGCCTTTCACTTCCCTTCCATCTGCTTCTAATGTCTTTTTTTCTAAACCTCGGCTTTTGCTCCTAGATTTTTATTTTAGTCTCCAAATAAGTTCCTATAGCAACAAATGTCATTGCAAATTGAAATTACAGTAAGTTAACGCAGCAGAGAACAAGAATGTTCAGTCAGGCTCCCTGTTTATTCCTAAATCTGCTCAACTTCTTTGTATCTTTACTCTCACAAAGCCCAAATGCTATTGATACATCACAGGTGGTTTCTGCAGGACCAAATGTGGGGTAACATGAGCCATAGATATCTATGGGCCTGAAGTCTACATGCAGGTAGACATTGATTTTAAGAATTAAATGTGCCAAGTATTTTAATATTGCAAAAGACTTATAATATCCATACTCCACTGAAACCTTTGAGTTTTTGATTAAGAACTCAGATATTAGACTCCAATTTATGCTAACACTTTACTTTTTCCCATACAGTGTGCTATGGACATGAACTTTTTTTTTTCCAAAACATCTGTGAAGTAGATAATCATTTTCTTCATTTTTGCAGAAACCCATGAAAATACTGCCAGAATATAGAGGGAGCTAGTGTCGGTACTGGATTAGACAATGTTTTATTGCCACACTTAAATCAGAATTTCCGAGAACTTCATGATTATGAAAGAAGCTCAGTTTAAATGCAGGATATGGAAAAGGATGTGGTATGTTCACCCTCCCCCCATCCCCATCCATACAGATGCTTCTTGAATGTTACAGCAGATCCTCTTAGGCCACAGAAGACTTCATTTGATCCCATCTGGCTTTGGGTCTGACCTTGTCTGTACAATGAATATGGAGATCTCCACAGAACATATACAACAGTGAAAACAAGCCTAGATTCTATTTTTACCAACAACATCTTTTTTCCTCACTTTTTATTTTTCATATCACATTCAGAAGGAATGAGAGTTTTACTATTTGAATAAAGTTTCCTCCCTCCCCCAACAACAACAAGATAATTTACTTTATTTACAGGAAGGATTATGCCTGAACATTTGCAGCACCCACAGATTCCAGAAACAAGTACACATAATTTTATTTGTAAAGAATTTTGTTTCTAATATACTAATTCATTGTAGAAAGAAAGCAGAAAATACTAACCATTTGTTTCCAGAAAAGCTAAGAAGAGCCCAATTCCTAACACAGAGTTTCTTCAGTAAAGAAAGCCAGCAAGTCCCATTCACAAAATTCTTTACATTTCTTGTGAAAGAATTACCGTTTCTAATTTCTAATGACTTTTGAAAAGCAGGTCAGATGAACTATCTGCAGTGCTAGTTTTCTAATCTTGCATGTAGTAAGCTAATTACCCATCGGAGCTGAGAGCATTCAGCATTAGGACCTTTCCCAGGCTCTGGGCTGCACTCTTTCAATGTACACTGCCAGTCTATCAGCTGTTAGCTGGGCCTTGAACAACAGCTGCCAGCAACTGCAAACATCCGGCCTCTGCTGAGAGGCATAAAGAGCCAATTGATAGGAACAGACTTCAGGACACATAGGAATGCCTGTAGAATTATAAATTAATTCTTTGAATTTTAATAGTTTAAATGGAATGAGAGAGAAGGAAAAAAAAAATCTATGTTAAGCTAAGTGAGTGTGTGATATCCCCAAGGCGATTGCAATGATTTTTAAATGTTACTGAAGTGTACTTGGGTTTAATCCTTTCTGACCTTCATTTCCTATGCATCTACCCTTGCAAGCAAGTTTCGGCAATACTCTGATAAGCTGCTTAGCCAAACATCGTTTGGCTCTAACAGTGGGTTGATTTGTTTCCTTGTCAAAGGAGAGCTAAACCAGTTATTCTGCTGCCAAAGCATCAGGTGATAGGCTAGGTGGATGTGTTGGTCCTTCATGACTGGGAACTGATGCCCCTGCCAAATAGACTCTCTTGTAGTACTACAATTAGTAATTTTAAAAATAACTTCATGATAGCTTTGGTGTTTCAGCAAATGAGCACCGCCTTGTCGGGAGAGCACTCTGCTGACTGAGTTAACAGTGCCAGATCAGATAGAATTTCTTAGTAAAATATTTCTGTAGCCAATCTCCTTTTTAAAAATGAACATGAGGGGAAAAAAAAGTTAGTTTCATGCTGCTAGAGATGACTCAATAACAGCTCTGCGGCTAACGGTCAGTTATTGTGACAAACTGGCTCTTGCTACAGCTAATGTAGCATTTTAAAATGGGTCATTATAAGCCTAGAGCTCATGAACGAAGTATGTTCTAACGGAGGAAAGCCACATTTAAATGGTCACTTTAGGAACTCCAGCGGACACAAACAAGACAATTCAAACTGTAGGTTCTTTTCTCCATCGTCTGTGAGAACTAGAAGACAGGCACAACAGCATGAGCGTGTAATGGAATGTCATCCTTAATTCTGAATTTCCTGGCAGTCATTCATCTGAGTCACAACTTTAACAGCGTTTAGACTTTTTTTTTTCCCTATGTGAATCCCCTCACTGTGCTTTTAATTTTTTTTCACTAATAGTCTCTCTGTCTTATATAAGCTTGTAGAAACACGCTCTGTAGGTATTTTAAAAATGCTTTTTCAGATTTGAAATGTAGTCTGCTCTTCATTAATAGGCAAGCCCTACGAACTCCTCTTTAGCTGCATATGGGCTCTTGGCAGGCAACATAATGTTTTCTTGCTGTGGATCTGGAAACAAGAGGGAGAAGTGCACAGGGTTAATACTTCCTGCAGGGAGCAAAACCTGGCTCTATGCAAGCTGCTTGTATAGAAGCAGAAAGGCATTGGAAAAGCACGTGTGGGGGCCAAGAATGATGCGGGGCCAGAAAATCTAATACTGAACAAACATTTCCACCCTTCCTTTCTTTACAGAGGGATCACAAAATCATGCAAAGATAACTGCAGATACCAATCTTTGATGGATTCCTTGGAATAGGCTTTCTCCTTCCCTTTTCCAACAGTGAATTTGAAAACTCCTAGCCATGGATTCACTCTAACAAAGTGTTACGTTGTCTGTTTTCAAAGCAATGGGAGTTCACATGTTATTAATTGCAGTAAATCAGGCCATGTGTAATCTAATTATTTTCCTCCTGTTCAGTTGGAAAAGGTTCCAAAATTGTATCTATCTCTTCAGTCAAGTTTTATTTGTTATGAAGACAAAAGTCAGGATGTGTTCTTAAGGTTTTTATATTATTAGTGGATTTTCTTTTAATCTGATCTGATCTGAATTGTCACTGATAAACTGTCTGACTGTTCAACTAAAAGGAAGGTCTGAGGCTGAGCATATTTCTCTTATACAGACAACCGCCCCACCGAAATGGAAGGTGTTGTTGCTTACTTAACTTTGGATATCTCTAATATAGATCTTTTCATTTGAGCTATCTATCTAGATTCGCTTGTATTCAGTTGAAGAAAATAGACCCTTCCAGGGCTCAAGTCATTGAACTTCTGTTAGGTATCTAACCTTGGATAAGATGAACTGCTGCCCAAAACTCTGTCCTTTACCTATAAAAGAACTCTAGATGAATAGTTAAGATAGATCAGTCTACACTGTAGAAGGGATGGCCTCTTCCCCCAGTGTCAACACGAGTTTTACGTGTAAAAAGGACCCTGGAAGAAAACATAACCGGTAGATTTACTTTATCATACTGGTCAGAAAACTCAGACAAGAAGAGGGTGGTGTTTTTCCCTAGGATGGTGATTTTATTTTGTGAAGCCAGTGGGAACTGTAGGAATTCAGCCTCCCCAGAGGTTTAGTGCAAGGTATACGGTAATTTCTATCAGTACGCTGAGACAGGTCCCTGCTTGTCTGCTTCCCCTTTTTATCCCTGCATTCTAGCTCTTACTGTAAAGATTTTTACCCATTGATTCTTTAAAGCAGAAAGTGTAAGGTCCTTAAGCAAGAAATGGAAAATAAGAATCCTCTTCTCCTGCCAGGGGAATGCAAGTGTATTAGCCACCAGGCAACACTTAGGCTCTCTTTTGTGTTTCTCACTGATGGATTTTTGCACAGTCGCCAAACATTTAAAAGGAGAGGGGGAGCATTCCCATTCCAGTCCCAGCTTTGCACACAAATTGGCAGTTAGGCACTCTTTCTGAAAGAAGAAGTGAAAACAGGCAGGCCAGGACAAACCCATAGCCTCCCTCCAGCTGTTTTCCGAAATGGCTGTCCATGTTACAGCTATACCCTGGGCTGAATCTTGTGCTGAATTCAGTGCCGCTCTAAGTGTGGTCTAATCGTCTTCCTCTCTCCTCTCTCCCCCTCTCCCCACAAAATACTCACTTCAGCAGAGTGAAGCACAGAGAAGCCTCTTTTGCTGCATCCAAACAGCCTGAAGCATGAGATAGGTACCAAGATCCTCGGCTCAGCCAGTACAGCCGAGCCAAAATATCTCTAAGCAAGTACAGTAGCAGAACTTCAGGCATCTAAATATGTTTTCTTGAACAGTCTTGCATTGATCCCTGGAGTCATTGACTTTTTAGGCAGCTAAGTTGACTGGTGTCCTAAGTCAGTCATGGCTTCTGTGTATAGCTCACTTGCATTGTGGGGCTTTTTGGATCTCATCTTCAGTCATCAGATTAGTGGAATTTAGCAACTTTTAGCAAAATCCTTTAGCGTTTAGGAAACAGAGTACAGTTATTGTTGAGGCATGCATAAATATATTTGGCCAGACAGAGTAACATATATTTTATAAATATAAAGGAAGAATGCTGCAGCTTCTTTTAAAGATAGCTTGTTACTTTAGTCTGACCCATTAAGTTTTCTAAACCGAGGCTTGTGGTATTTGGCATTCATTCTTCTGTTCTTTTGATAAGTACCTAAACAGGATGTCCTTGCAAATTAAATGAAAAACAGCACTGGAAGTTCTCCTCCCTCAGGAATAAGTATTAAGATTGGCAGATGGCTTAAGTGGAAATACACAGGAATGTACTTTAGCCAGTACTTGAAAATTGTTCCAGCAGATATTACTGAGGTAAATTCATGAAGCCCTATCAGACATCTTTCTGCATTGAATAAATTTTTAATGGCCTTGAGCAAAAGAGTTTTAATTTTTTTTACCCAAACTGTTGCAAAGCAGCCTTAATCTAAAAAGAAGAATATAAAAATAACCTAAAGTAACAACATTTTCAACTAATTTTATACTACAGGAACGTCCTTACTATTCCTGGGTAAGGAAGGCTGTGGGCAGACCCTCACTAGTAATCATCTTTGAAAACTTGATGTAAGCTCGCTTATGTCTTTCAGTCACTTGCAGCTGAGTTCATATGCATGTGTGCAGTCATTCATGCAGGCATCAGGTTTACATACCTATATGTGTGCAGAAGGCATGTGCGTGATAAACTGTGCAGACCAGCTGCTCGCATATTTGCTTATAGTTCTGTGCCCCTCAAATCTTTGCTTCATAAGAACTCAAACAATGAGATTCCCTGAGCAGTGTCCAGTGGCAAGCAAACAAAACAAAGCACTGACAAACTGCCAGAAATAATATTTGCTCTTTACTCACTCCAGATTCTTCCAGCATTAGACATGTAATAGGCATATTTAAGCAGTTTAGTATCTACCGGCCCTCTAGTGGTTAAATGAGAGCTTATGGAAAGTGGAGGGATTCTGCAGCTTCCAGTAAAAAATACAGCACTTCTTCTAATCCTGGAAGAAGTGAAAAAAACAGATAAAATAGTGTGGTTTTGCATGTATTTCTGTATGTATATATAAATGGATAGATGACTGGACAGAAGCTAATGTAAAACATTTTCAGAGATTTACTGATCTCAGCAGGTCTGAGGGTCATCGCGTTCCACTGCACAGTACTGACATGCCTGCTGACAGTACTGCCATTGTGTTTCGTAATAAATAAGGCCTGGACTTCCTTGATTGAAGCATAAAAAGCAAAATTACTATGCTGAACGTTTCAGCATTAAAAGAAATTTCTTAACTAATTTTCTTAAATAAATACATAGAAGAAAAGAGATGCACATCTGTATCTCTCTAGCAAAGGGAGACCAGATGACAATAGGGTTAGGAATTTTTGGCCATGATCTCACAATAGCTCTTTTGAGTTGCTATAAGTAACTCCCAGGGCAGGCAGAGAGGCAGGAAAACTTTCCTTACCACTGCACTTTATTTAAAGGAAGGGGATACTCTTAAGCTTTTGGTCAGCAGTTGTGCTTTTTCCTTCTGTAACCTTTATATAGTTGCAACACTTTTTTACAGAGCTCTAGCTGCACTATGAGGAGACAGGGTGCTAGGCACACTGAAGTGTTTCCCCACTGTAAATGATCCTTTCCAAGTAGCTGTATCATCTGCTCCATGCCATCTGGAAACTGTGAAGTGAAATAAAACAGCATGCACAGGTGCTGCAATTTTCAGTTTAATTACTACCATACAGCAAAATATATATGGGAAAGAGCATTAACTCTTAAGCAGTTTAAAATGTTGCAAATGCAGTTCAAAGGGTAAATTAGATAAAATGTGAATGTAGCTACTTATGGAAGCTTGATAGTAGGCTTAGTGCTGTGGCAGTGCTAGGATTTTCCTTTTCATGGAGGCAAAGAGGGCGATATTTCTTTTCAGAACTCGTATATAGGACCAATCCGATTTCCATTTTATGTAGAGGCAGAATCTTGACTGACTCTCCAGACAGTAAAATAGGAGCCAAACTTAATCTTATGCAGTACTTTACAATATAGATTTCCCATAGAATATACTAAACTATATTAATAGCATTTAAACTATATTAAATTATAATAAAATATTAAATGTTATAGAATATATTTTGTGCATGTGCACATCAGTCAAAGGATATAATTTAATATTTAGATTATATACTTGAAAAAAACCTGCATGTATAATGAAGTAGATAGTATATTATGTTTATATTTTGTCATGTTCTTCCTGATTTAGGACTTTATTGACAGTACCACCAAGAAAGGTGGGCACAGTTCGGAGAGTAAAAGGGGTCCAGATGGGCCCAGCAAAGTGGAAAACATCTTCGTAAAAGGGCCGCTGCTGCCTATGCTTGCTGTATAATGTAAAAACGGTCATTTATTTGTTTTCACACATAACTAACTGCCTTAGTCTCAGTTACATGAAAGGAGCATTTTTTTTTTTAGTAATAAATATGCAGGAACTGTTTATTCTGGTTATTGGTGTGCGAGATACACAGGTTCATGGGTTTTAGTGAAATGGATGAAAGGCACTAAAGGTGTGGCAGTGATATTTCTAAAATTAAAACTCAACTATGAATCAAGTATAATGAGAAAAAATGTCTTCATTTTGAACCTCACTGTCTCTTTCAGACTGCTTCTGCAATTTTCTAATTCTGTTGAATTTAATACATTTATTCCATAGCACCTTCCTGAAATATCTAATAATGTAAGATGATAGAAAAATGTGTGTAGGTTTTAGGATGCTGAGGTCTATTTGATGTTTTTGCTGCCACCAGTCCTTTGCAACTGCAATTTCTTTGAAATTCGTAAGAAAATTGGTTTTTCTATCCCACCCTAATTAAAGTTTGCACAAATATATTCCCACAACAGAAATTCAACAAGGAATGTAAGCTGAAACACACTGTGGTGATAGCAGTGAAATAAACTCTTGACAAATTTAAAAAACTTTTTGCACAGGAAAAGGAAAAAAAGAAAAAAAAAGATCTAGTGAATAAAAAGTGTTTTGAGAAACAAATTTCTGTAAAATGACAGTCCCTTCATATGCTGGAGTGTTGAACTGAGAACAGGATGGTTAAGTCTGAGCAGTTGAACTGTTAAGCAAACTTATTCTACAAGGCAGTTGTGTGAGTTTTCCAAAGGAAGCTCGGGTTTATTTTAACTATAAAATCAATTTAACTATAACAAAAGAAGCTCTTAATAGCATTTGCTCTTAGTATTTTCCTGGTCAATTATATGCTCACCGCTCTGACATCAGGGAGAG
Source organism: Struthio camelus (assembly GCF_040807025.1). Taxonomy (NCBI): domain Eukaryota; kingdom Metazoa; phylum Chordata; class Aves; order Struthioniformes; family Struthionidae; genus Struthio; species Struthio camelus. The sequence goes on along the minus strand of NC_090942.1, from coordinate 174,878,885 downwards.
CAGCATGTGGGATGGAAAGGAAATTAGCTTATTTTTGTAGGGGGACATATGTGGGTGTAGGATAAAATCTTTAGGGAATACCACCTGATTTACCGCTGCTGGAAACAATAGATTCTCTCTCCTCAGCCATATCACACCACAAACTCAATCTTTTTTTTTTCTTTTTTTTTCCTTCTTCTTCTTGTGCCCCACAGGAGACCTTTTACAGTATTATACATGATTTTTATGGCTGCAAAATGTATAATGACACTTCTTTATAGTTCTATGTCATAGAAGGAAGATAAAATTGACATGAGTTTATAGTGACCACTGTGTGTGAATGAGAGCATTTTGAAAGTGGTGGAGTGGTACAATAACAGTGTAGAATGTGGTACAATAACAGAACAGAATATTACATCCATGGACATCTTCCATGTTACTTGATATGTGTTGTAAATTCCCGTTTGCAGTTTTTAACATTAAGAACATTTCATTACTAATGCCTATCATTAATAACATAGCATGGGTTTTCTTTGATATAAATTAATTATATTTCTCCATTAAATTTGTCTTCACAATGTGTTGGAAAGTCATAAAATAATAATACTTCATATTTAAAGAAAAAAACATATTATATCACAATTAAAAATATTTATGCAAAACCATATGGAGTGTAAATCTAGGGAAGTCAGTTCAATTAAGATTTAAAGTAGTAATAAATAGACTTTAAGAACTGCAGAGTGTGGTTTAGGACAGTCAGGGTAAACTTGATGTTTAGTTAGATGTTATCTCAGCTGTTAAAAGTAATTGGGCCAATTAAGCAATGATGGATTGACAAACTTTGTGAGCAGTGGTTAGTTGTGAAACCTTTACTAGATTCTACTTTTTTTTTGAGCCATAAATACCTTAAAAATACCTCAGTACTTCTCTTTTTGGTACCTTTTGGAAGTGAAATGACAGAAATCTACTAAAATCATTTAAATAGGTTTAGGTGACAGTGCATATCAGCTTTTAGTGTATAGAGTCCATATAATTTATTACTCTTGACAGATAAGATTATAAGATCCCTGGTTCCCATGCAGCAAGTACTTAATCCCAAGCCTGAGCAGCTAGGTGGATCCATTGAATTTAAGTTACAGATGAGGTTAATGGGTCTGTTCACATGCGTAGAGTCAGAAACTTGCTCAAAAACCTGACAGGCTCAAGATCAAATAGACACTCTGTTATGACTACGAATCTAACGCTGACTTAAAGAAATCATCATTACCTTCAGAAATGACTGGCAGGATCTGGTCTCAAAATTTTGGATGGAAGGCTTCTCCCTTAATTTAAACTTGCAAGAGTTAGATGTTTACATCTGAGTTGATCACAATACTTTTCCTTATTACAAGGGAAGAGAAACAGATGATTTGCCTGATCTGTCTTAGATCTGACAATGAGACAGGTTGTGTTCCAGAAGACAACCTCTATTCCCCTCTATTTCCTCTATTGCTACAGGGAGCACAAGATGGCTATCACAAGGGCTGATGTCCAATTTTTAGATGTTTAAAGCTATGTGAGGTGAGTCCCACTGCTGCAGGCCCAACTGTTAACAAATTTTTAAAAAAAAGCTCTCTCTCTCTAGTGCTACCTTTATCTCTATTTCTATATTTTTGTTGCAATAATAGGCAAAGGTCAGAACAAAGAATGCCAAATGATTCGGCTATCTGTAGTAAAATTAGTTTTATAAAACCCAGTATGTTCACTCAGTGAAAAAAAGTTTCATTCTGCTGCTTCCTTTAATATCTTTTTTTTTGTAGTTAAAGTGCATGCTTTCATTTATATGAACTTTCCTTATACATGAGATGGCACTCAAATATATTCTCAATTGTGTAATAATTCATGAATGTTGTGTTATCTGATGCTATTTGTGTGCGCTAAAATGTTGTACCAGCATTCAACTTTAAAGCTGTTGCTTAATTAAACAATACAAGAATACACAATAATTCATCTTTTGAGCTAGCTTATTGTTTTATTGCGAGTACTACTTTCCCATTAAGCAATAAATATTCTGAGCTCAGCTGAAATAATTTCCTATCATGAGGAATTTCATCAGCGTGCATACCTGCCAGACCTGCCAAAAATGGTGTATGATGAGTAAAATAATGACTTACCTGATACAGTGTACTATAGTGCTTAACGGTGAAGGCCAGGTCCTTGCTGTTAAAACAGCTCCACTTAGGGAGAGGCCTGAAGACTTTATGAAGTCCATGGTGGCCCACTGGGGTTCAACAATCTGTCCAGGACAAACAACCAGCAGACGTGAAGCCTTAGTGCAGAGCAGTGAAATGCATGAAAAATTTTGTTAAGGGAATATGATGATTGCAGTGAATTCTAGATCAAACCCATAATAAGGTGAAGACAAGCAGAAATGTATAAATTGGCAGGTAGATCTATTTTTATACTGTGAGACCTGAACTGCTGATTGCGTAAGCATTTAAATAACTTTCCACTATCATATCTATAAAATGTGCATAAACATTCTTCAGAACAAAAGGTGTTTTATGTCCTACACAATATACCAGGAACCCAGATGAGGACAGGTATGCAAGAAGTATTTCAATAATAGAACACAGCTGTCTGCTTTCTAAACTGAAGGAGCTGCTTAAAATTTATCGTGACGAAGAGGTACACAATGGTGAAAAACTTTGGTTTTGTAACACTAATCTTTGATAAATATATTAAATATCCTGCAGCTTGATTCTGATGTTTGCACTTACTTTAAGAACTATTTTCTGGAAAGTAAGAGAACTACAACTTTGTTTCAATGAATGGTGTTTAATTACAACATTTGTATTAACCTTATAATGTTTTGTCATCCCATCTAAAAGATTATATAGCAGAACTGGGAAAGAGTACACTAAAGATCAAGTGGATAATGGGTGGTATGGGATGTCTTCCATAAGAAGACAGTGTAAATAGAGAAGGAATCTTCAGCAAGAAACAAATATGAGTGATACGTAACAGAGATCCTTAAAAACCTGAATGTATTGAGATATGATCATCAGTGATTGTCAAACTGAAGAATAGGGCTGGAGTTCCAAATGATCTTAACTTACTAGGGATATTAGTTGGGGAAAATTAGGATGATATTTAACAGAGACCATCACAAAGTAGGAATAATTAACTGATCAAATACGAGGCGAGAAAAACTATTTAGTAGAAGTTTGTGACAAAAACGTCTTGAGGTTATAGTGGATCAGAACCATATTTTTAGGAAAAAAACAGTCAAACTGAGAGGTATAAATTAGAATAAAGGCTGCAAGACATATAAATGGTCCATCTACTCTACTCAGCCATATTAAAGTATCAGCTATAACACTGAGTTCAAGTTTGGACAATGCATATTTGTAACATGTGGCTTAAGTGGAAAGAGTCTAAATGAGAGCAACAGAAATATTCGAAAGTATGGAAAATGTTTTGTGTGAGGAATGAACATAAAAAAAAGGCACTGCTTAGCTTAATGAACAGAAGGTTTATGATGGTCGTACTAACTCTCTGCAAAAATGTAAAAGGTTATTCCAAAAAGGTAAAGAATAATCTGTTTTTCCATGCCAGGAATGTATAAAAGAAGTAATAAGTTGTTATTGTTTGGGGTGGTTTGGTTTGTTTTGTTTTGGTTTGGTTTGATTTGGTTTGTCTATTTATTAATTAGCAAAATGATGAGGGTGAACATCAGGAAAAGTTCCTAAAGGTAAGAGAAATAAAGCCTTAGAACAGATTATCCTGGAAGGTTGTACTGTTTACCTTACTGGGACACTGCCAGGGACATAACTGATTATGTTAAGGCAAAATTACTTGATGATTTCTGAATAATCATTGCAATCTTACTTTCTTATAACTTTTTCTCATAAAAATATAGTTACATCCAATAATGTGCTTGCAATAATTGGGTTTATGCTCCTCTCCTCAAGTGAGTTAGGATCTAGTTTCTAAATTAAAAAAAAAAAAAAGCTTTAATTTATATGTTATTTTACAAACATATATTTATGCATATGATGTGCACACAGACAAATATTTTTACAGTGTCTTATTTATATTCCATTATGCCCCTAAAGTTATGATGTATTAAAATTTATGTATAAAGTGGGGAAAACTATTCCCTTTCCAATACCTTTGTATATCATTTATATTTTCAGTAATATTCAGCTGAAATCGCAATAATTTGGGGGGACTTAATAATGGCATTTTTCTCCCAGCAATTTATATTATAGATTTTAAGCTCCCCTTTCGTTTGTTTTGCTCTCTGAGGTCTCCATTAACATAGGAGAATTAGCAAAGAAAGGACCATAGGTGAATATATAAGCTAAATATATAAAAAAGAAGCTCTGCTGAAGATCTAAAGACTTTGGAGGGAGAAATTGGCTGCTAAGAAAGATGATTATGATGTGACTAGATTGAAGGTTACCTGAATAAATAATTCTCTTTATTAAAAAAAGGTATATACTATATAAATAATTCTTTTTATAAACAATCTGTTTAACCTTAGAACAATATTATTGCCTGTGGCGCGGGACATGTAACATGCCAGGGAAAAAGAAGATTCTGCAGTTCTGGGTTTGAGAGTTCAGCTATGTAAGCGCCTAAGGCTCAAGTCCCCTAGTAGAGAATGCAAGAACATCTCCAGCTCTCAGGTCTGTTAATAAAGCAGAAGGATTTGGGTAAGTGATCACAGTACATGGAAACTTAGTCCAAGAGATAAGGCCAAGACTATCACTGAGCCGAACAGACACTTGTCTAGCAAGATTCTTTTTATCCCTTTGGACTTTAATCCTCAAAAGGTCAAACGCTTTAAATGTAGCATTTCACATTGTATGGCCAGGTTTGCCCTTCCTTTTCCTGCCGTGGAAGCAGTTGGTGGAATCCAGATCAGAGCTCTGTGGGAATTAACTGGTAAACTAACATGATTGCATTGCGGATGATCGGGACCTCTGAATAGAAATCGGGAGAATCATAATAAACAGGGATATTGACGCTTCTTACTGTAAATATAGGTTAAACTAGAGAGGAATAATCATTTAATGAAATCTTTTAGCAAAACAGAGCAAAGAGGTTTACAGTATCAGCGATTCAAAATTCACAGCATATACTGGATATTATTTGCTTATTGAGCAGTAATGGTAAAACAAAACTTTGAAAATAGAATTTTATGATGTTTTGCAATTTGACCACGTGTGAGATATGAAAATTCCTGTTGCTGTGGTCATATCATTTTCATTAAAATGTGACTTGTGAAAAGTACATGTGCATGATCAGCACTGGAGGTGAAGTTTTTAAGTTCTGAAACCAGATCAAAGGTTTCTGTGATATAGAAGACTCAGCCCTAGTCAAATTGAGGTAAATAGAGGAAATAAACGTCCCTGGTGGCTTGTGAACTCCTCTTACTACCTCCTAGAATATATTTTGCTTTCATGTGTTTTTTTTTTTTTGATTTATTATTTGAATAGAAATGTAAATTTTCTTTTCTGCTGCTATGTTAGCGGATCAAGCAGGATCAGAATTCTTTAAATTATATTTTCCAAAATCACACAAGCCTTTTCATGAAACATTAGTATTTGAAAGAAAATTAATTTTTGCTGTAATGCTCATCTAGGATTACTGCGTCATTGAAATAAATTGGAAATTTTTTTTGAGGTATAGCTCTTTTGCTTACAAATTTCTATATAAGCTTTTAAAATTTTCCAACCTGAGGATACCTTCCTGAAAAATATCTTAGATCTCTAGTGTTCATCTTGAATACCTTTTTTCCTTTCCTTTTCTTATTTACTCACACTATTTTTACCTACTAAATATTTGAGTTTTCTGTATGAATAACACAGTAATATTCATTCTGTTAAATTCTTTAAATAAGTGTAACACATCATTAACTTATTTTGCTCTTGTGCGTAACTGTCAGATTTCAGAGGTTTTTAGTAATACTAATAGCATACTTGGGGCCTCTTTCTATTAGTAAAATATAAGACGAGATAGAGACCCTATAATCAGCATTCTGCATAAGATCAGTTGATGTTATAAATTATTTATGTTAGTTGATACAGCAATTCCAGTTCAGCCTCCTCTTTGGGAATGGGCAGAATGTAAAGAGCATGGATGAAAGGCCAGAGAAATGTAGCTACTCATTCATTTTTTGATGGAGGTACAGACGTTTTCTTCCTTGAGGGAGGAAAGATGAGGAGGAAGGAATAAAAGAGATAATAGCATATCTTGTCAGCAGATGATTCAAAGAGACATCGTCCTTCCAAGGGAACACAGAAAATGATTCCCTGTCATCATGGGAGTTTGGAGATAATGCAGTTGGAAAGGCCTCTCATCACAGAGGAAGGAGAGGCCTGGGAAAGGTGGTGAAAAGAAAACACACATAATATCAGCCAATTAAAATGTAGGGTGCTGTTACTGGGAAGAAAAACTTATGAATTTATTAAATAAGTTTACCTGCAAGTAGAATACTTTACAAGATATTTTTTGTATTAAATTTCTGAAAAAAAATCATGTATTCAAATACAATTTTTTTTTTTGTAAAAGGGTTAGAAAAAAATCTAACTGAATGTAAAGAAGCCTATCGTATATATCAAGCTTTCATGAACAGAAAGGTCTGTATTTTTTAAAAGATTAATTTTAAAAGGAAAGCCAGGGACAGGATGTAACAAATGTTAGAAAAGATGGGAACTAAACAGCAGATACTTCTGAGGTGGCGGAGATACTTTAGGAATAGGGTGGATGGAATAATTTGAAGATAAGAATATTACTGTTTTCATAAATTTGAGACGCAAACCATGTTCAGTATGCTCACAAACACAGCAACTGAAAATAATGTATCTTAACAAATATGCACATTGAAAAGCAGGATCACTCTGAAAGCTCTCTGTTTCCTTCAGTGACTCAATTCGAATATAACTAAAAACTATTGTTTAGTTCAGAGGCACTGCAAATTAATGCAAATAATTATGAGAGGAGAGCATTGCTAACCCAGAAGATACATGGACATTGAATATACAATGGATATATTGTTTTACTAGCATTTGCGTGCATGTTCATTTCTGGGCCTTTATAACAGGGTGGCATTAGGACACCTCAAGGAGACAACGCTTCCCAGAGTATTTAGAGCCCTCTCAACAAAGGAAACCTCAGAGAATTTCTGTGTGGATGCATAAAGATGGGCTCCTACTTCTCGAGGCTGTGACTGAGTGGCAGGACAGTGGAAATTTGTTTCGGAAGCCATTGAACTACATTAGTGGCACAGTGACATGAGAAATATATCTCATATCATTCCCGCTCACACAGACATACCTGATCTTTGCTGAGAGTCATGTTCACATAGAAACAGCACCAGGCAAAAAGAGCTACCTCGTTCGTAGATCAGAGTTGCTTGTCATTAGTCCAGGCTGCAGATCAAGCAACAGAGATGAGGTCTTGCTATGCACATAATTCTCTGTGTAAGCATAGGGCTGTTCTCCAGCTGTGCAGGTGAGGAACATTATGTACGTTATTCATCACAGCTAACAACGGCCAGAGGCAGATACATCTCATCCTAAGACAAGCATTTAAGATCAGTCACATGAATCACTTCCTGTAAATGCATATCTTTCTCCACTGTCTGTAGAAGAAATGTAGAAGACTAGCTTACACTGGATGCCTAGGTGCCTACTTTCTGAACTGTGTAACATTGCATGAAGTAAATGTATCTTATACTGTAAGCATAAGTTTTGAACTTACTTCAACATACAGAACCCAACTTTTTTTTTTAATCAATTCTTTTTTTTAAATTATAAGCATTCTCTTAATCATTCATGGGCGAGGGAGCTGCCTTATGATGCTCAATTTCCTTTTTAATCCTAAATGAACTGGTCATAAGCAACTGATATAGAGAGTTTATCTGTTACTTAAGAGAGAAAAAAGGTTAGTTAGACTAGATAGAGTCAGCCAAAGGAGTATCTGTGACTCAACAGCTGCTCACACGTCATGTTAACAATAGTAAGTAGCATGGCACTGTAGAAGTGGGTTTGCAGAGTGAACCAGCTGGTTCTGAGGATCTGGTATGTCAACAGCGTGTGCATTTCAGGAAGTTTCACTAACTCTAGGCAGGTCCCGTGGGCCAAACATCTATTAGTGACTAGAAGAAATCAAGTTTGCTCCTGGAACATGTCTTCCGTCTTAGTTTCAGCCAAAAACAAATCAATATAGCACTCTTTGAGACTTTATTGTGAGGAGAACTGCTCATCCCACAGTAATCAGGAGATTTAGTTTTGCTAGTTTTTGATATAGTCCCTGATACGACCTAAAACTCAACTATAGTTACACCTGGTGTAACGTGCACAACAGGGATAGGCCTTTTGGCATATGCACAGTGGTATTTAAGTACTGGACTGTTTAAAACTGGCTAAAATTAAACTCTAGCAAATTAGACTCTGAAGCTCTGGCCATTTGGGTGAAAGACCTGTATTTATCAGTGCTCAAGGAACCACCGCAAAATTCATTTAAAATGTCAGGAAGACAAACATGAGGTTTTATATAACTATTATGCACAGATGCTTCAACTAGGTAAGTGCACTAGATAATGTGTCTGTTCATCCCATCATTCTCTGCTCCCCCATGCCCTCCAAATAAAAGTTGGAAGGAAACGAGATTTAATATTTAAAGATGAGAATATAAAGAATAGAAGACTGTACTACTTCAAAAAGCTTTTTTTTCATTTATTCAAGTCAGTTTCAAATGTTTTAAAAAAAACTTTTAACTGTGGAATTGTTTGATAGTTTTTTTTTTCTTCTATTTCTTTTTCACATTGAAGGTAGAGAGCTGCTCATGCACACATACTTTATTTTAATTTTGTATAGGAGTTCTAGCAATGACCTCTATGCCAAAAAGAATTGCTGGACAGGTGGCTGAAAGCATCTGCTTCTTGCTGCAAATACATACATTTTTTTAAATCTCTGTGGGGATAGTGGAGGAAGAACAGGAATTAAGGGAGGACTGTTATAAACAAAACTGTAGACCTCCTCCATATGGCTGTGAATGGGTTTCCCTAGGCTTGGCCTTGAACAGTCCAATCCCCTGCAGGGCAAGTTCCCTGAAATGCAATGGCCTGCTATTAGAGGGCTGTGTTTTCTAACACCTGGGTAATGAATGGAGTTTCCAGCTAGTAATTAGACACCTCTGGCAGGCAGCAGAAGAGTCCCTTTTTGTGCATTGTTTTCAGAGGTGGGGGTGGGAATGGGGTGCTTAAAAAGCAGAAAGAAAAAAAAAAAAACTTCCTGTATGGTGTTTCATGTTAGCTTGCACTCTGTCAGGAAAAAGAACTGGGATTGAAGTTAGCTTCATATTAAATTTCATAAGGGGACATTCCTGCTGGATTCTCAACTGATTTTTCACTCTCTTAAAACTCAATATCATATTACAGGTATTGAAAATAAATGTGTTTTGCAAGCTAATGGGTAATGAGGCACTTAAGAGAAATCCCTGGACCCCTACATCTCTCTGGAGTCCAGAAAACTTAGCATTCATTGACAACTCCAAGGGGATTTATTTAAGCCTAAAATAAGTATTTCTTTGGACTTAATTATAGGAAGTGCTTAAGCTGCTGAATTCAAATGCCAAAAGGGATTCATTTAGTCCAAAGTGAATCTTTTCCTGTTCTGAAATTAAATCTCTCAGAGCAGTCTGAAATGAGCAAAAAAAAAAAAAAAAAGATGAGTGAACACTACCTATTTTTGTTTTGCTTGTACTTATTTTTGCGCTCCACATTATCCCTGTGTTCTAAAAAAGCCTTTCTTTCTTTCAGAAGCAATTCCTGTTCACCTCACTTATTCCCTCTGGAATAGATACGGCAAGCACTTTTGTTACAGTAATGAGCAGTAAACCGCTCAAAGTTCAAATAATTTAATAGTTTGAAAAATAAATTTTTTAAGGCTCCTGCGTATTTTCATAAGTATGTACTTTCTATGTGATTTACACAAGAATTACTATTTATTGGTTGTTTAAATTACAGATCTATTTCAGTCTCATGCAAAACCCTCTTATTAAAACTTGCAGGTCAGAAATTCTGATAATGTTCAGTTTCACTGAGTGCAGTAAAACTCTCAGACACTAGGTATCTGGCCCTGACCTCTTAGCAGATAAAAAATTCAGATAGACTGTAACAGCCTAAAGATCAGGTATCACTTGAACACATAGAGCTCTGCACTGAAAGTCCATAAAACTATGCAGGAGTACGGGTATGCCCATTCAGAGTAGTGGTCATCCTTGGGGCCCACTCGTGTTCAGTTGGACCAGCGCAGTGACGTTAAGGGATTATTGATACTTACTTACGTTTCTTAAAGTGTTCTGTACGGAAATCAGGGGTTTGCTCCTTTTCTTATTTTCCCTTGCTAAATATATAACTCTAACCATCGTCTCTTGATAAAATAAATGGAGAAAATAACTATTGTATCTATGGATTTTTCTCAGACTATGCCCTTGGAAGTTATTTGCCAGTTCTTGCCAATGTATCTAGAGTTGTCCAAACCCTCCTGGTCCATAACTTCTTGTATTTCCAAAGCCCTCCTTCCAAGTGGGCTTCCAAGCTCCTCTAGAGCTTCCTAAGAGTGTAACATCTTTGAAATTCTGCTGCGAAAGGTGTAAAAGACTTCATATCAATGCTTTGATGTGGAAAAACAGGATCCTTTGATATTGTAGTTGTTGCTTTGTTTTGCAAATAAAAGAGAGATATTTTGTCCTCAGGTCCAGCTCTGCTGTAGCCACTCACATTGCTGACCGATTCTCTGCAACCACTTGTCTCACACTACTCTGAAGGTTATGCTAACCCTACCGAGGTGGAAACTAATGTCTGATGCCTCAACAGCATCAGTCACTGAGATGATACTCTAAATTCCTCACTATGTCTCAGAAACTTGGCAGCTACCTCAATTTCTTTGAAGCTCCATCACTACAAGGCATGAGTTCAAGGCAGAAGAGGGGACAGTGAGTGAGTTTTGCCGGGTAGCTAGCCCCCAGCCCCTTCTGCCTAGCTGAAGTACTGTTTTGGTCACCTTTCAGGGTGGGAAATGGTGCCAGTACTATACCACGGAGAAAGAAGAAAGGGCTCTTCTTACGGCTGTGCTCCAATCCAGTGTCCCAGGCTGTTAGTATATAGTTTCACAAATTCATATATATGTTTTGTTCACTTGACTGGGAATCTCAGGGTTGTGCTGTCGTCATGACATCCGTATGAAATAACACCTGACATAAGGAAGAGCTTCTTCCTTTTTGTACTAATATTTACATCTGCTTCATTAGAGCAGAAAACGCTTGCTGAATGGGCACAAGAAAATTCAGAACAACTGATGGGACCTTTTCAAAACCAGACAAATGCTCAAGCAAATCAAACTGTGTTAAAGTATATTAGCATGTTAATATATTTGATCTGGAATTTTCAACAGTTTAAAAAAAAAAAAAAAATTCCTCCTGCCTGAAGCCTTTCTAAGTCACTTTGAAGAGCAACAAAAACCTAAGAAGAATATGATTTCAATGAAGTTGAAAATGTTGCTGAATCCGTCTGGTAGTGTTAAGTTTATGTAATTTCCAGTTCATATTGCATTTGTCAAGTTAGCATGCGCTTTTGCAGCAGCTGACTTTTTTGCCACATGATCTGTTTAGCTGAATGGCTTTAAATCCTACTGACTTCCTTCTTTGGTGGTGATGGTGGGGATTTGTTTTTTTTCTTCTTTGTTTTTAACCTGAATAGTATAACAACTCATTGTTATTGTTTTTCTTTCATCTTTTCTCAATTGAACATATGTAGATGTATACATTGTATGTGTATGCACATATGAGCACTCTGTGTGTGTGTATGTGTTCACTAAACAGTAAATATAGATATTAATTCTAACTCTGTAGAATTCAATAGATTCTATTGCACACAAACCAAGTTTTTAGTCTAGGAACAAGGATTTAAGCCTGTAGAAACTAATGAATAACTGCTGTTGTCAATGGTGTGAATTTTCAAGAGAAGAATATGCTTCCAATAAGTGTCAGCATTATCTACAGTTATTTTATATCATAAATATTTACTATTATAAAGACATTTAAATATATTAATATTAATTTTATGTTAATTATAATTTTCTGAGGCTAAAGCAAAAATACTCTGACAATAATTTTTCAAAGTTCATTTAATTTATTATTTGTGGGTTTTGGTGCTAGTATGACCTTAGCCTAAGTTTAAGCTTGCACTATATGCCTAAAAAAGGACAAAATTTTGTAATTTTTTAAATTTGTGTACCTATCTTTAGTACTGACATAGCATCAAGCAAAAACTAAGGATTTCAAAAACTGAAAAAAGAAAGAAGCGCATAATGCTAGATGGAAGTAATTGTTAGAGTGCATGTTTGAAAAGATTACTGTTTTATTTTGAACTTCAGAAAAGATCTGATCATTTCAAGATCCAAAGTGCATTACTCTGCTTATTTGTAACACAGCAAGATAAATTGCTTCAAATAGCATTCACTGAGTTTAGTTTTGCTTTCTTTTGACAAATCAAAATATTAGAACTTATGCAGGCATTAAAAAAAAAAGAAATTTAAAACTTGTCAGTTTTTATTGCCTTTGTTTCCAGATACTGAACTGCTGATGTTACTCCCAGGCTTTCCTGCTCTCATACTTGAGAACTTGTATTTGATAATGATATAATCTGGAATATTTTCAGCAATGGAATATTTTCAGCTTGCAACACTAGGAAAACAGAGGCACAAATAAGGGGAACACCTTGGAAGAATACCACAGCAGCTGCACGCTGTGTAAATGCATTTATAAAATACATAAAAGATCACTTGGCTGATCTTTAGTGCTCTTTGTAAAATACAGTATGTCCTGTTTCAGCAACAGGGGCCAGATGTACATCTGAAGCAGAATATGACTCTGTTAGTTTAAGAGGGTTGGAATAAAGCCTATAAAATAATTCATGCTTAAATTCAATGTAGCCTTATCTGTGCCTTGTAATATAGGTAGAGGAATATTTACCAATACACAACTTTAATTACACTGATCTTGACTGAATCACAATAATAGATACTCCAAGTAGTTATGTAGCAAATAACTTGATTGAAAAGCAAAACAAAACACAAACATTTTCAGATAGTCTAGATTGTTACACAGGTCACAAAAAAGGTACAGGGCTGTCAGTATTCTTAAAATACAAACGTAAATGGAATCTTTACTTTCATCTTGTGTAGTAAGAATAAGATTTGCCTAATTCTTTAAAATGTATTTTATATTTTAGTGCCAAAGCCTTGAACTCCACCCACACATTTAACATCTGTCAGTGCAGACTGTGGGCATCCTGAGTCTTCTCCATAAAGTACAAACGATTTGCAGAAAATACAGAGTATATACATCTAGTTTCTGTTTCTGGAGGGTCTTGTAATGAATCTTATATACAATATTGAGATAAAAAAGGTGACTGACTGTAGTAGAAAAATTAAAAGTCATGCTATTACTTTCAGTAGCACATAAAGAGGCACTTCCTTGTTTTATAGTAAAAAATAGTTCAGGATTCAATAATGAAACGCACTATAATGAGTGACTGATGCGATCTCATAATTATGGATACAGACATAACTTGTCAAGCTTGCCTAATTGATTTTATTTCAGGCTTACCTGAATGAAGTGACTGATATTCGGACCTCTCCAGCACGTAGTTCAATTCACATTTTGATTCAATATACTCCATATACTTTAGTATTTCAGGAAAGAACAACTGTTAAACAAAATGATGTATACATAAGCTTACTTAGCATGTCAGTTGTTATATGTTAAAAGCAATAAAGAAGCTCAGTACATTTTAGCTACACTGAAATCAGTAACAAAATTGCTCTCTGCCTTTAAACGCAAGATTGCATGCTGTGTTTTTTTTGTCAGATAACTTTATACATATTTTGAACAGGACCGGTAGCGCAGTGGAATCTTGTATCTTATTAAAAAAAAAACTTTGCTGAAAAGTGTGAATTCTTTACATGGTAAGTCATAAAATTAATTTAAGTTAGTATGTGACCTTCCAGGTCAAACCTCACATAGAAATCTGTATATTCAGATCTACTTTTACTGACTTCAAGTAGTAGGATCATTGGCCAATGTCTTCAGTATTGTTTCTTTTCAATCCTTAAGTAAATTTTAAAGGAAATACGATTTCAGCCATATAAATAAAGATAATAACTATCAAAGACAGTTTATTCAGGAAAACTACAGAATAGTTTTTCAAACCAGCCATTCCAAAGCCAATCCTTTGGTAATTCCATACTAACACTTGCTGACCAGGAATGACAACCTTAATTCCTTCTCATCCTTAATAATACATTGATTATAAGTTCAAGTTGACACCCTAACACTATATAATAGTTCCATTATAAAAAGTTGTGCCAAGGTACTCAAGTCTGTGTTCAAAACAGCAGAAGCCTGCTTTCTTCACAGTCCCCAACCATTTTCACTAATCCTCCAATTAGAAAGCTAAAAGTGTGAGTATAATGGCTTCTTAACACATATCTGGAGAAACTACTTAAAAACTGTAGCCAGTCTTTTTAACCATATTTTAGCTACACATGATCACATGACCTGTATATTTTTAAGCAATTTAATCTTTTTTTTTTTTTCCTAATTACTTTGAGTTTTTACATGTATTTATTTTTATCTGGAATAATGGCTGCAGGATTTCTCACAAGGAACCTGAGACATGAAAGATGATATATCAGGAAATGAAAACTTAAATATCCCCAAGGAAAACACGTTTCATTTGGGAATTTAGAGCAGATGTTTACTTTTTTGCTGTTTTGAGGAATAACATATGTCTGTTGCTCTGATTTGTTTATCAGATACTGATATAGAATAAGATTGTTCCTGTAGCTGGTAATGGGAAACAAATCAGGGGGTTAGATACCAGGAAAAAAAAAAGAAAAGAAAAGAAACAGGAAAATCTATTGCAAATCGTGAAATAAAGTAATAGAGCTTCTTTAAGTTGCACCTTTGCTTTATGAGAACGGTCCCCACTTTGTAAAAACAGTGCCTTCACATAGTAAAGCCTAGAAAAGGAGAATTAGTCTTTGCTGATTATATCGTCGGGGATGGAGATACGTCTCCTCATTGAGCAGACTACTGTGGATCCCCAAGGACATTCATGACTCTAGCAGATCGACAAGACACCAGAGCACATATATAGACTATCTCTGTGCCAGGCTCTGTTGTTCAAGCCAACAGATTTTTTTATTAAACACCTAGTGCAGTCTAAATTTATATTACTCCTAAGGAACCTTTCCATGTCCAGCATAAGAATAGCAAACATCACTGAACGGACTCCCCCAAGTGAAGGTGCCACAGGTGCTGCACACTTTTAATTCCTTTATCTCTTTCCTTGCTTATGAATATCAAATGGGAGACTGCCCTGCAAAGGTCAAGGGAACAAATGCTGCACAGGTGCTTAGTGTTTTCATCCCTTCATAGAGGAAATGGAGAGTTATGTGCTGGGAATACCCGGACCCTCTCATAGTTTTTCTCCGTTAGGGGCAAGGAGTACAGTGGTACTTGAAAGGTAAAAATATAACTTTTTTGTAGTTTTATTCTAAGCATTGATCCCATTTTTCTGTCATTCATAACTAAAGGACCACCAGAAAGCTTTACGCAACCTCTTGGCCTTCATTAACCACATTGTAGGTTATCCCTCCTGAAAAGTTTTTCCTTCTTGTCTTATTCTGTGTCACTTCATGGGTTAAGTACCTTAGAAAATGGTCAATTTTGAAGCAGTAGATTATCCATTCACTGCAGCTTGTGTGCTTTTTTTTCCCCCTTCTGTTCCTTTTTTTGCCTTTTCAATGAAAGATGGAAAAGAACAAAGAGATTTGGAGGAAAGTCAAGCTAATCAGGTTGAATCCCCTTCACCTCAGATATGCAGGAGTTAAGTCCTGCAGTTCAGGCTCTGAGTTGTTCAATAAATTGAGAAGTGTGTGTTCGGAGGGAAAAATGAGGGGAAGCCAAGGAGAACATTCTTTTATGGCGTTTTGCAGCCTCTGGGAAAGGAAAGCATTGCTCTTTCAGAAGAGTCAGATTAGTGCACTCCTTCAGGCACCTCATCTGGAGAAACTTTTCCATGGCTGACTGTAATCACTGTCATCTGGAAAAGAAGGGAAATGCTGTTTTTGTAATGAACTATATGATTAATTTGGAGCTGTCCAGCAGGGCGTGGGCTCGTTGACAGTTTTTCATATTGATGCAACTACTCTTCCTTCAGTAATAAACCTATTGAGAGGATATGCAATGGTAATTGTTAGTGCTGTGGGGTTTCTGTAAAATATGAATATGATATCAAGGATAAGATTGCTGGATCAGTGCAAAGTAAGAAAACTACATGGGCCCGTCTTTCTAAGAGTTCACATAACATTGAGCTTTTGTGCTTTAGGAATAGAAACAGATCCATTGAATTTATCAGGACTATTCATTTATTGTAAAGATAAGAATGTACTCATTATTGTACTAGGCTCTAGTTTAATTGTTATTTTTATTTAGCTATTATTTTTACGAAAAGGCTAGAGGAAGTAATTGACTTAATTTTCCTCACATCTCTACCACCCACCTCTATTCATCACTGAGCTAGTAAAAGAAGGGGAACAGTCCAAATAGATTTGTTATCTAAGATTTCTGTCAGACTTTTTTTGCCCTTGTACACAAAGAATAATATCTTGTGTCCACAATTTCCCAAGTACCACAGATCATAAATAGTATACATGCAATTCAGCAGAGTTTTGTACTGTAGTATTACTACAGGTTTAATACCTCTCTTCTGAAAATAAATAGGACCTTGTTTTATGTGTAAAAATCTAACATTTTTATCAGAGCAGGAGAGCATTATTCTCTGCCAATATCCTGCTAAAGTGACCTTATTTGCTAAATACACTATATTTCAATACAATTTTTAGTGATTCATATAGAGACAGAAAAAAATCAACACACTTAATGTTCTACAGGCTAGGTATTTCTGAAAGAGAGAAGAATATATAAAGTATACTGCTACAATGACAAAGGAAATTTTGTTCATTTTAAAGCTGGCATTGAAGACTCCAGCTTCTGCAAGAGCACGGCTATATCCTAAATTAGCTTTCTGGACATTTGTTTATTTTGTCCATTTAAAATAAACAAAAACTAAATTTCTTTGAACAGTAAGAAAGCTGCATGCACTACGTGTCTCCATTGTCTATCACAACATTGTCTAATTTCTTAACAAACAATCACAGACAAGAATGAATTAAAAGTAATGTGATTAATTTTCTAAATAACTTTTAGAAATTCAGAGTTTAAATGGCATAAACTTTATGTGTAGATTCTAATTTTTATGAAACTTATTTTTTCTCTCTTCAGTGCAAAGTAAAATTCTGAAATTTAATCATTTAATTTAAATGAAAGCTGTTTTGAGAGTTAATAAAATGTAGACTCTGAAAATATAGTGGGCTTTGTAGGGACACCTCTGCACCTGTCCCGACCTCCACTGAAGTGAGTACACACATGTATAGTTGGAGGACCAGAGCCTCAAACGGTGACAGGGCTAATTTTTAAAATCTGAGCTTATACTACAAAACAAGACTCTACTCTTCTCTTGCAAGATTGGCCCTAAATAGACATTGAAGTATGTAGAAGTATAAGAGAGTATAAGAGTATAAGAGTCACTAATTTAGACAGAATGACTCCATCTTTTATTTGATTTATCTTTTCTCTCATTGAATCTGCTCATAAGGCTTTCTTATTGTAATAGTACCTCTAGGTATGCATAGTATTAGTGTTTTAGGGACCAGGGTAATTTTTACTAGAAGATTTAAACCAGTGACACAAACATGGGAAGTGATAGTCAAAATTTGATGCTTAATTCTATGTATGCTGTCTTTTAAGTATATGTGAGTTATTTTGCACATGCACAAACTGTTATTTTAATCAAGAGGTGCAAGGGGGCCAATGGGAGTTAATTCAAACTCTTGTAACAGATGGCTTTTACAGAAAAGTAGTTAACTGTTTCTCCCCATCATTGTCATTGTCCTCCAGGCTTACTACCCCCTTCAGATGAATGATGACATCTCATTCACAAAAACCCAATGCAATATCCACAAGCAAAGCTTACAATAATTCTTTTGCAAAAGTAATTTGAGAGGTGTTGAGGGGAGAAATACTCTAGGCATGAAGAAATAGTATTAGCTAATGCTTCATTGTTTCTCATAATCTTTAAGTCTTTAACAGGATGTCTGTAAGCCTTAATCCAAAGACAGCCAGGCCTGCGAGTCCACATGTTACATGTTACTTTGTTTTCAATTTACCTTCTCTTAGTGCTGACCACTGCTTATTCATGGATTGGTATCTAAGCTCTGCTTAGTAGATCCATTTCTGTGAAAAAGCAGAAATATTGGGTCTTTAGGTTTATTGTGTTCAGAATGCCATTGATTCTGATAGATTTGTTTTAAATGGAACTGGTGATTTTACAAGATAGAGGAAGTTTGCAGTATTTCATAGTAATGCTTTCCAAGGGAAGATTAATATAAAAATTGTTTAAAATACTGTCATGTTGAACACTTAAAATTATTGACTATTCACGGTATCTTGAATACTTCTGCACAGAGTTGAACTGTGCAGGTTAGATATATACCAAAAGCTCCCAAGAATGGCCTGGTACCCTCTATACAATACTAGAAAGCTGCTAATTTGATGCAATTTTTATCTTTTCATAGTGTGCTTTCACTCTCCTTAAGAATCAAAAGTCACTCTTTCATTTTCTTAAGAAAATTGTGTTTATGAACATGTCTGCAATCTTTTTACAATTACTGAGTTGGAAGACATCTGTTGGAGTTAATCTAGGTCATCTCTTTACTGACCTTGAAGGATTTGTAGAATCTGAAACTTCAAACAATCTAAAACATTTTAATTGCTCCCTTACCTTCCTTCTGCTTCATCTGTAATAAAGCTTTCAGTCTAAATCATTTCTCTCCTACCGATCTAGCCATGGTACCCAAACTGTGATCTATTGTAAGAGTTTACTTATTGTAATAATACCTGTAAGTGCCAGGTGATATCTGAGATCTATTTTGCATAGGTATGAAAAACCATAGAGTTTACAGCCGGGGGGGGGGGGAACAACACAAAGTTGTTATTATTCCAGCTTAATGATTGCAAAAGAAGAGCTGAAAAACAAGGAATTAAAATCATGAAAGGATTTAGATACTTATTTATCATTCCAAGAGAATGGCTGCCACTCATGGACCTGTGAACATTTTCAGAGCTCTTGCACACCCTTCAGCTGACTATGGAAGTATTCAAATTACATGGGAAACTACATTTCTGCTAATGGCAACATACCCAGCTACCCAGATCTTGGCATAGCTGACAAACCATCTAACTCTTACCCGAGTTTGCAGTGGGATTCTCACATTGCTTATTAATTGTAGGACTAGAGCCAACAGACCTTTTAAAAATATGGCTAGCAAAGAGCAGACAGATGGAGAAGATAGGTACCCCCATATTTCTGAGACTCCATATGATAGAACACTCATTCAGATAGTAGTAAAAGCAGGTACAAATATCTCCTCTGCCCAAATTAGACTATTAATTGAAAAGCATGCTTTCCATCTCCTACAGTGAGTTATAAAGTCCGAAGGATAGAGGTGTTCTGCAAGGTTACATTTATTCCATTTAGAAAAATGTGTCAGGACACCAAGAAGACGCTTCTTAGATAGAGCAGACCCTCAGCACTTCAAGATACATCCTCTGCATGTGCATTAGCTTGTTTGTGTGAAACAGAAAGACTTAAACTGCCTTAAACTCTTTCTTTTCACCTTCTGCCTTCCCCAGCTCATTATTGCTTTTCCCATCTTGCATATTTTTTTTCATTTCATATGTATGTTCATCAGTTTACTCAATTTACTCAACTGTTTGTGGTCACTGTCACATCTATGTATTCAGTCCCTCTGCCTTTTATCTAAAAATGTTCTCATCATGCTGGTACAAAATTAACCCTTTGGTAGATGGCTCCTGATGAAATAATATGCTAAAAGTTCTTTAGCTTTTCTGCCTATATCAAATGGCAACCAGTGATATGTCAAAATGGTGAGTGCCTTTATATAATGCGTATAATCATGTGGTGTGGGAGTATTTCCAAGCTCCCAAATCTGGATAGGTATTATGTCTCTTGATTGAGCGCTGGGAGAAGAATTTGGCATGTACTATTGGAAAGGAACCTGTGAGCTCAACCAGGGATACAGGAGCTGTAATATGCAGCACACATCTGTTGCAACTCAAAATGAAGCAATATGCATTATTATTCTATTGTAAAAGCTGAGTGGGTATGAAACATTTGTCTATGAAACCATATAACTGAGGCTGTAGCACTGACCTTGATGCTTCAACAAGAAAATTGCTGATTCTTTATCTTCACTAGGATTTAATAGAAAGAGATATCATATGTATAAGTTATCCTTTTATTAAGCAGAGAGAGAGAGAGAAAGAGAGAGAACACCAATTAAAATTTTCTATAGATACCAATATTCAGAAGATCTTGTTTTGTCTTGGAAAAAAAATCTATCACTTTCTTAATGCTCTTGAATAATATGCTTTCAAAAAGCTCACCAAAAATAAACTCTCATAAAAAACAATGCAGTCATACACTATACCTGGGCATTTATTTCCACCAACTTAATGACCTAAAACAAACATTCAAAGATATATGCATAGAAAAATAAATTATTCAGCAGAGCTATGAATGAAAACTTTGATAAACTATATAAAGAAAAGGTACATACATTAGCGGAAAACATTGAAATAAAACAGAAAATATTGCATTTTCCAACCTTTTTTAAACATATTTTTTGCTTTACCATGAAAAACTGAATGTATGAGCTTTTTAAGTGATCTTGGTATGAGTTTTTCCTGTCTCCTCACTATTTAAAGATTAAAAAGCTCTTGTTTTGCATGAGTATGCAATTGCCTGGTATCCTGCACTGTTTCTTGGTGGCCTGACTTTTTAATTCATATGCAGGTATAACATATACTACATTTTATATTAGCTTTTTAATTAGCAACTGCTGTAATTTTCTCCATTATTTTTTATAATAGTCCTATCCTCAGTCTTTTTTCCATCATTGTCTCTGCTGCTTCCTGTTTTTTTATTTTTATTTTTATTTTTGATTCTCCTGCATTTACTTGTTTTATAATTCATATTCCTATTTCGTTTTTCTTTTCTTTTCCTTTCACCTTTCCAATCTTTCTAACTTTTCTCATATCACTTTATTGTTCTTGCATGTTTCTACTGCACTAATTAGCTCTTGAAATCATTGTGTTGCTTACTTCCTGTTTTAATACATTTCTTTAAGTGTGTCTGATTTTCTTTGCAGGAGAGCTTTCTGTCACCATGAACTGTATATGGTATTTATAATAATGATATTATCAAGAAAGGAAGAAAAAAAATTCTCTTGGATATTTACTAGACTATATGAGTCAAAGTGTGCCAAAATCTTAAGCACCAGATCAAAGATCTATTTTCCCTCCTTTTCCCTTATAACTCTGACTCCGCAAAGTATTTTAGTGGTGACGTATGGGTAGATGGGCTTGAAATCTCCAGTGGGATGAACGGTCATCATGTTAAAGTTGAGGTTTTTCTAAAAAACTGAGATTTATATGTAATTTATCCTACGATGGTGACTAAACCATGTAATGGATCTACCATGAGAACTGAACGAGAAATTTTAGGCAAGCTAATGACAGTTGCTTGGACCTTTGGCCTTTCCAACTTCCTCACCTGAATGCATTTGTTAAGGGCTTTCATACAGTACTGCTCTACAGTAGCATCGACATTGCCTAAGAGTAGCAATCCCCTTTTTAAAAACAATCATGACTGACTGGCTGCTCCCAGATTTTTACTTCATCAAGGCTTTACATCACCAAACACAAAACGTTAGCCTTTTCATCTTCCTGTTTCACAAGGTTCACATACAGCTCCCGTCTTACTGCCAGTGCCCCCTCCCAGCTCTGCCTGGGGTGCCCACCCTGACCCTGCGCCACCTCGGCCTGGACCCCTTGGCCCTGGCCCGGCTCCAGCCCCGGCCTGGCTCCTGCCGCTGCCACCATGCACATATTTGTAGGATCGGAGTATTTTAATACCTATAGCAGATAATAGAAAGTCATTTTGTTTTCAAGTATCAGATTAGAGTATTAGAAGCAGTTATATAGCCTACATGCACAACAGGAATGGCAGCTACAACTATGTTATTCCTGACAGAAAATCCACCTATTTGTCTGCTCTAGCTTTTAAAACTGTCACTAGCAGAGGTCTGTTTTCTTTCCATTAGGAATGACCATGAGGACATACATATTTCTGAAATCTGAGGCAGCTGCTCATTATATAAATAATGTATCTGTTAAAAGAAAAAAAAAAAGAGAGAGAGGGAGAGAGAGAGAGAAATTGTAAATTTGTGCCTTTAAGTTTGGAAAAGATTCTCTGGCAAGTTAGGAAATCTGGAAAGCACCATGAAAAGAAGCAAACTGTGCTGAGATCTCTTAGGACTCTTCTGTTATTTATTTACATCTGAATCTAATCCCATTGTAACTCTCCTGGGAGTAATCATTTTCAATGTGCAAATCAGATAATAATAAATCAACCAACACACTATACAGAGGCCCTTAAAATAGCAATGTGGATTGCATGAAAATAATTTTATTGGAGCCAGTACCCAATAAAAGGGTTAAAGCCAGAGTAGATACCGTACTTACATCTAATTAGATGTGACTCTATATCTTAAATTACCCAAACTACAGAATTTCACAAAGTTATGAATCACTTATAGCTTCCTCTATCTTTGATCACTCTTCATCAGAAGATATAGCTGCATTTTTCTGTGACTCCCATAACCTTTTCTTTCATTGATGCTCCTTTTCCAGATTCTTTCAGGAGAGGTTCAGTTTCCTCCTATTTAACTTAGTGATAAACAGTAGACATACAGAATATTTTCAATGAAATAGATAATAATACAAATTTATTTGCTAATATAAATTTTTAAATGATCTTATTTAAACTTTTGTCCTCAGGAATGCTGAGCACAAAAATGAGGTAGAATCCTCATAACAGATGTGTTCCTGGCTCCAGCTAACTATTCACAAAGGAGAAATATATTTTCATTTTAAATGCAGGAAATTAGGTTGTTTCTGCTTAAGGCACATTTAGAATTTAAGTATTTGCAGGATCCTCTTAAGCTGTATTTTGCCTCATCACTTGTTAGTGGCTGTTTGCTGAGGAGAGGACTACAATGAAAGTGAATGCATTCTACAGATAAATGATATCAGATAAAAAAACAATTGAATTTTGGGATTTATTTTTCTGTCAGAGGTTGCTCAGTTCTATGTGTTTAATTTATTTTCAAATGGTATCTGCAGATAGGAGAGCCATTTAGAGCTTTACGCTGTTGAAAACTATTCCATCTTATTGTGTTGGATAAATTTTAGAGACAGAAGCTTCAGGCTTCTGCTGTTGTGCGGACTCTTCACACGCGTTGGAAAATGACTGCAAAGGTGCCTTAGCCAGCTAAAATTCTTATGGCAGGGGGATCTTGACATTTCTTAAAACTGATGTAACATGAGGCCCAATTTACTGCTTGCATGTACAGGGAATTGTACTGAGAGAAAAGGAAAATGAACAGATCTTCCCAGCTTTTTCACCAAGCACTAAGACATTGCAAAGATTGCCTAAGGACATGTTGGTAATTTTACCCCAAACACTACACTGAGATGTGCTGTGCATTCCTCAGCTGCAGTCAGGGTCTGCTACCTGACTGTGCATGTTACAAGCTTTCTGAACAAAATCCCAAAGGATGTGTGAGGTTCTTCTCTGTGGGCACCAAGAACCTCTATTAACTTAAATGACGCTGGCAATAGTTACAGGAAGTCATATGGGCATCTCAGCAGTAGCTGCTATGGGTTCCCTTGGTCCTGAGGACTTCATTTCCCTTTTGCAATTGTGGGTACCAGCTGGAGGACAGAGGCCCTGAATGCTCTGCATCGCAAGGCTTCTTAATTCATCTACTGTAAATATGGCTTTACTTACACACAACTGCAATAGAGTTGCTGCACACTAATTAGCAGCGTTTCATAATGTGCTTTGAGAACATAGAAACTTAAAACATTTACATTAAATTTGCTCTTTGTAGTCCTCTTTGCAAATCACACATAAGTTTCTTCCAGGCTAAAGGAACAGAACACATGTTTATGAATAGTACTGCAGTGATTCATTTTCTCTGGTATTTGATACACATTTAAATAGCCAAAAAATAAATTCAGTACACTAGCTACAGGACTGAACTCTAGCCTGTAACTTAAGTCAAGCATGTGTAACAAAGCAATGAACACTCATTCAGATCACTGTAAGTGGGGATTAATATTTGATGTGGTACAGAAGAGTCATAAGAAAGACAAAGCAAAAGACCATTATCAGTTCCACAACTCATTCATGGATTGCTTTGTGTTTCTCATATCATTAAATCTGCAAATTTCTTTACGTTAAAAGATGAGGTATAAAATGTCTGGCTTTATTTTGATAGTAGCAGAAAGAATGAACAGGATACTTACTGTCACTAAATCTGGAAGGCTGTACCTACAAACAAGGTAACTTAACTCTTACTCTTCAATGATAGCCTATATATTTATACCAGACATGTCAATTATTATATTTAACAATTTCAAAACTATCTTCTACAGGGTTTGGGTCATGGACTATGAAGTTTAAAAACCCTTTCTCTTCCTCAAGAGAGGTTTTTCACCCATAATAAAGATCCCTAATAGTGTAAAAAATGGAAAAATATATACATACATATATATGTATTTGGTTTTGCATTTATTGTGTTTTTCTTATTACTCTCCTGAAAGTATTACAAAAAGTAGGATATGCTGATATTCAAAATCTCCTCCACCAGCTTTCCATGTGTTTTCCTAACTGTCTCTGAGCTCTGGCTTACTTTTTATTACGCTAATAATGAAGACCTTTGGGACACAGGAGCAAAAGAGGTTTTCAAGTATTGCATCCAGTTCTTGGCTATTACAAACAAGCCCATTATATAATCCTGTTAATAAATGTATCCAGCTCCATCCAGAAGCAGTTATGTTCTTTCTCTCCACTTATCTTGTTGAAAGGCTGCTCCAGAATCTTACTCCTCTCATAGTTAGGATCTTTCTTCTAAATTCCAGCCAAAGCTTAGTCATCGTCAGTTTATACTCATTTATTCTTTTTCTGTCGTTATCTTTGTCCTAGATGTATCCATGGAGAATAATGTTGTTTCTCAGCCAAATTCTCCTTTCTGAAAAAGTTCTGTTATCTGTTCTCCAAAACGAGCCCTTTTGCAAGGCCACAATAGTTCATTTGCATGGCATCCATTGCAAGTTGTTATGGCACAGGCTCATATAAATGTCTTCATCTTGATTTTTTTTTTATATCAATCAACACAAGCAAGTGAGGATGTAACTGCCATTATCACAAAATCAAAGCTGTATCACAAGGTGATAACTCAGGAGTAGGCACATAAACAAGTGAATGAGCTGAAGCAAATAAAGTTTGGGTTTAGGTTCTTTTGAAAATGTAGTCTGTGTTGCGAGTGCGTAGAAGCAGTTCATAGACCTGTCTAGAGAAGAGTCGTAGAGCATAATAACAGTCTAAATTGAGCTGTGATGACTGGTAGCTCCAATGGACAAGGTATTACTTGTACAGAAGTCTTCCTGTGGTGCTATCTTCTTGTATCTTTTGTCTTTTGACTGCTGTTTTCAGAAACAGCTGGGTGCTCTTGTAGGATCACAGTTTGTTGCTCTTGAAGTCTTGGAGTGATCTGAAAGGCTTTAGCTACTTCAATATGGGAAAAGTGTATGCTTTCTGACAGTATTTTTCTGTTTTTGTTGCATGCAGTGGTGGTTATAGAACAGCTGTCTTGTACAGTAGGTCATACAGAAAATTGTGCAGTGAAGTGAGAACTCTGAAAAAATAAGCAAGTTTGCAGGCTCACAGAACTGACTTGTGGAGTGGGTGGAACTTCTGTTATGATGAAAACAAATGATAGGGAGTTTCCAGAGTCTTATGATTTCAGTTTTGGTTTACAGACATAATGCTACTGTCTCTAGTCAGGCACGCTACCTCCTACAAAGGTTTGTGGAGTACTTCACATATCTCATTTTTCTTACACAAAAATAATTACCAGACCAGTTTAGAGCTCTCATTTCCAGTAAATCTGCTACCTCATCAGTGTCTATGCCCAATTCCAAAAACATCAGAAAAAGGGGTGAGAAACTCTACTTTTTCTCAGAAGAAATAGACATCAGCTTAGGCTCTGAAGCATGATGTCCCTTTATGATCCTCTTTGTGTACTTGAATAATAAGTTTTGCAGTTCTGATCTTTTTTTCAAGTCCTGCTAGGTTCTGGATATCTTGTGGCAATTAATTTTCATGGTGCGTTGTGTGAGAGAATATTTCCTTTTCTCTGCTATAAATCTACACACCCCATCATTTCTGCATTATTCTGTTTTTGAAATAGGAAAAGTATAAATCACTTACCTGCTCCACCTTTTCCTATACTAGTCATCATGTATGCATTTATTAAGCAGCATTTATTCACATCTGATGAAAAGTATCTCAGTCTTTCTCAGAGCTTCTTTTCATAAGCATTTTTCCCCACCCACAATTACTATCATGACCAGATTGTGATTATCTTCACCATCTTATCTATATTAATATAGAGGGAAGAACAGCACAACAGTGCTTTATGAGGAAAGACTACTAATTTAAATAATACATTTCAATATTATACATTTAATAATGATCTCTCTTTCATTCCTCACACCTTCTAATGCTTTTTTGGATTTTTAATCACTACTATATATTTAGAAGACATTTTCACTGAAGTGTCCTTTGGGCTGAATCTTGAATCTTTTCTCTTTTCTGAGACAATAGAGTTGATTTAGAAACTGTTAAGTGTCTGTTTCATAGTATTCCTCATAATATATTTTGTTTGGCATTCACCTGCAGTAAACATTCCAGATCCTTTCTGCAACATTCTGCCCAGCTTGTTTTCCCCTTTTACTATCTATGCATTTGATTTTGCATTTCTAGAGGTAATAGTAGCTGACAGAAGGCTACTACAAGCAGCAAAGAGACAGGACTTACCTTTCTCTGACCCACCCTTAGAACTGGGTTATTTTAAAGCGTGAGGTATCTGTCCAGTGTTTAGACGTCAAGGCCCAGGAAAATGTGTGCTTCTTTCCACCTGTTACAAAGGGTGATGAGTTCAGGTGACTGCCAGATCAGATTTTGTATAATAATAATACTTACTAAAACTTCCTCCTCCCTCCCTTCTGCTCTTTAGTTTAATATGAATTTAAAAACAACTTCAAAAGTTTTAATTGATTTTATTGATGACTCTGCATCCAAATACATAACAAGTATTTCTTTATTATTCTGCCAGTGTTTCTACATTGGTCTTCTTGAGTGGTGTTTATGGGCTCTGTGTTTATATTCCACGAGCAAAGGATTTCTCATCTTGTACCATAGCTTAAATCTATCTGTAGTGGACAAACTTTTAAGACTCTAATATCTTGAGCACCTGAGGATAAAGATGAGTTATTTCTCCACCACTTTTGGTCTTCTTTTATGTGATCGCTTGAGTCCTCTCAATCTTCCTGTTATTGCTTTGAACTCTTTGAGAGTTTCCCACTAAAGAAAAGCTTCAATCAAAAGGAAAATTTCTTTTTTTTTTTGGTTACCACTAGTACTACTGAGTAAGGCCCCTCTTACTGTGTCCCAGAATTGGACACAGTCCTCCAGGTGTGGCCTCCCCAGGGCTGAGTAGAGGGGGAGGATCACCTCCCTCCACCTGCTAGCAATGCTCTTCCCAATGCACCCCAGGATACTATTGGCCTTCTGGGCCACAAAGCAACATTGCTGGCTCATGGTCAACTTGTTGTCCACCAGGACTCCCAGGGCCTTCTCTGCAGAGCTGCTTTCCAGCAGGTCAACCCCCAGCCTGTTCTGGTGGTGCATGGGGTTATTGCTCCCCAGGTGCAGGACCCTGCACTTGCCTTTGTGGCACTTCAGGAGGTTCCCCTCTGCCCATCTCTCCAGCCTATCGGGGACCTTCTGAATGTCAGCACAGCCTCCTGGTGTATCAGCCAGTTTTGTAGCATTAGCAAGCTGGCTGTCCAAACTGTGTCCCTTCCTCCAGGTCATTGATGAATACATCAACCAAAACTGGACCCGGTATTGGTCCCTAGGAGGATGCCGCTAGCTGCAGGCCTCTAACTAGACTCTACATCACTCATCACAACCCTCTCAGCTCTGCAGTTCCCAATCCACTCACTGCCCACTCATCTAACTCACGCTTCCTGAGCTTGCCCATGAGGATGCGATGGGAGACAGTGTCAAAAGCCTTGTAGAAGTCAAGGGAGACAACATCCACTGCTCTCCCCTCATCTACCCAGTCAGTCATTTCGATCATAGGAAAAATGTCTGCAATGTTCCTCAGTAAACAAGAATGGTGGGATTTACCTTCTTCACTTCCCCGTTACTTCAGAGGTGAACACTGCCCATTGTTTCAGAGGTGAACAATGAACATTTTTGCATTCTTCGGATACCTGGAGTTGTTGGAAGGTTACAACAATGGTTCAAACTCCTTTTACAGATTCTAAAAGCTCAGCTTGATGGAGAAAACTACATTTTCCATCAGTGCATCTGTTTCTCATTCTATCCTTCTATGAATGGTATACCTTTCACAACATTATTATCAGAAGGGGAAAAATGTAAGATAAGTTGTGCTGGGTGAAATCAATGGTCCATCTAGCATAGTGTCCTTTTTTTCCCCAAATAGCCCTATTTTTGGCTACTTTTATGCCTAACTGTAAGAAAAAAAGGAAGAATATAGTGATAGTTCCTTAAATATCTCCGCAGCCTCCCCAGGATCAAATTTCCTCATGTTTCTGGAAACCAGCCTTCAGACTCCACAGTTAGACTCCCTTAACAAGTAAGAGGCCGATACCAAGCCATAGAACAGCTGCAAGTAAGCCAGGTAAAACAAAAGAAATATTAAAAAAAAAAAAAAATCAGGGAGATGACTTAGTACCTGTTTGTTTTCCAGCTCACCAGCGAGTTTGAGGGCGTTTCAGATCTTATCTTTGTAAATTGCTGAAAATAGCTCCAGTGTGATAATTCTGTTTCATTCATAACTAGGCAAGTTAATAGTGGGATATTCTTTCCATCTAACCTCCAAAACCTGGCTTTCTTGAGTAGACCCACTGAGAGTGGATGTCTCTATTTTCACTGCCTTTAGTCAGCCTGAAACTTACACTGACACCTTGCTTTCCAAGTTAAAGAATAATTACAACACAGTTGCAATTACAGTTTGTGACAGAACATTCTGTGAGTCTCTTTCCACAAGTGTTCATAGTTTATAAGTAGAAACTACAGGCAACTGTAGTCCATGTGCCTTATACATTCTTAGTAGATATCTCTTTGAGGCTTCCTCAAAGTTAAGATAATGTCCTTTCATTTTACTGTAATTTCATTTCCGAGTTCCAAAAGATGCTATTCAGCTTCTTACTGATTTATTCAACTCAAACTCCATCATCAGTTTATGAGGAATCACGTATTTCTACAAGTTGCTAAAGCATTTTCAGGATTTTAAACATAGTATGGATTAAAAATTTTCCCTCAGGAAGTCAAAACTTTTCTGAAGTTTGTTTATTATGACATAGCTTTTTTTCTTTGATTGTTTTGGAAAATTTTATATCAATATCCTGAGAATATGCATACACTTTGGTATCCTCATTTCCAAGAACTATCCAATATTTTTTAATATCCAGTTTGTGACTGGGGGTCTAGCCCATTTTCAGTACATGCATATCCGTAGAAGGTAATGTGATCCCTCACAAACCGACATTTGTTTTCCTCAGGTTTAAACCATTACTCCTTAAAAAGCTTTAGAAGCCTTTCCGCTCCTGCCAGATGTTCTTCCGATGTTTTATAGAAACAAATGAAGTCATCTAAATATGTGAGGAGGTCTTAAATTCTCAAAATGTGGATTAGATCATTTAGTGCCTTCTGAAAAGTCCCTCATGCACTTGCAGTCTGAAAAGCATGCTGTACAGCTGAAATAATTGACAGGGTGTCATAAATGTGTTTTTTCCCCTTGATCTCCACATCCTTTTTTTTTTTTTTAATTTGATAATATCCAGATTCTAAGGTAAAGCCAGTAAAATATTTTGCTCTTGACATGCTATGCAGGGAGTCCCGCATGGAAGAAAGTTGGTAACTATCCTGCACTATCTATGCAGTCTGTTTTCTTAGATCAGTACTTAAGATTATTTGACTATTTTTTTAATGGCTTTTAAAAATTATAACCAAATATTTCAAGGCAATGGAGATTACCTAATGAGAATATCCTATAGAATGCACTTTAATTTCTTTTCCCTGATATATCAAGAGAATGAGAATTCCAGATACCACTGTTTCAAAATACTAGTATAGGTACTGATACAATTCTTTACATTACTTATCTTAATAGTTGCTCATGGTGACTCTTCTGCATAAACAATTTCTAGTGCTTCTTTTGTGACATCATCTTGTAGGGACATCATCCTGTCCTCATATCACCTGTAAAAGTTATCCAACTACTCATGAAATATCTCACTTATGAAATAGTTTCATGGGACCTATGAGAAGCCTGTGAGTATCTTATAGTTAGACATCTTCCAATTAGCTGCTTCACTGTCAATCAGGTCTTGATATGCTAATATCCAATACAAAACTATACTGCACAGGAATTAACAGCTGATATTTTTAAAGCACACATTTTTGCTTCCTCACTTGCAACTGCATATCAGTTTGGGGAACTTACTTTAACTAGCATATTGTTACCCTACATCAGAGGGTTATGAACTTCCCCCTCAAACTATACATATAAGGATTTTTCACGCAGGAAATTTCTTAGTCTATGACTGAACATTGCCACTTATGACTAATATAAGGAAAAGCTTAGGCACCTACAAAATATTGACAAGGTATTACTTGACTTTTTCGTGAGTTTACACCTTCAATAACTCAGAACCTTTCAGATCTCCACAAAATCTATTTTTCTCTGGAATGCACAGTTTTTGATTCAACCAAAGCTGCTCTTGCCGCTATAATGCTTACTGGAAAACTGAAGGCAACAAATTCAGCCAAACAGGGATAGAACTTAAATTCATTTAAACCCTCTGTGCCTTCTTCCCTACTGTTCTAATCAGAGACAAAAAACACCGGACAAAGTGGTCATTGTGGCACCACTAGCCACAGCGCTATTATAACGACATAACTTCTTAGCAGAGGTATTGCATGAAATGTTTTTTATAGTATTTTGAAGTTGAATTGGAAGTGGATACTCTCACATGTTGACCAAGATCACTCTGAATTCCAGTCTTGTTCTACAAATGATTACAACCGCTGAGTTTTTCTCAAATATATTTTTATAAATATATTCTTTGTTCTTTCGGCCAAACTGTCAATAAAAACTTTGCATAACATTCAGAAAAATCCCCTTAGGAGCTTACTTGATACGTCTTTGCAATTTGACTGTTAATAACTACTATTGAAGTATTTTTTCAATCAGATACAAATCCACCATTCTTTCATTTAATAGGGAATACCGAACAAAATTTTATTGGCTATACAAGGTGTACTGATTCATTCGTATACAATAGGCTTGTTACCCTGTCCAGAAAAGAAATTACACTAATTAGACATGATTATTGATAATCCACAGTGTCCATTTCTTGTTGCCTTAATATTGAGGTGTTAGCAAAGTGATTATTCATTAACTTATTCCACTGGTTCTCTGCATTCTAAGCTTGAGTTGACTTCACATACCTGTGATTGCTGTTTTATTTTTTATTGCTTTTCTGATGTTCTTTTAAATATCATTATTTCTTTCTAAGTTGCTGGAGATCACTGATGTTTGAGAGATTGTATTTACTGGACTCTTCAGTGCCAGAGAATGGATTTCATCTACTTTTACTTACTGAGAAAGAATTAAGCTGTCTAAATATTCTACGAGCCATTCTTTCCTTAATAAGTCACTTGTTTGCAACT
The DNA here is from genome assembly GCF_040807025.1 of Struthio camelus. NCBI lineage: Eukaryota > Metazoa > Chordata > Aves > Struthioniformes > Struthionidae > Struthio > Struthio camelus. Next base: position 174,846,745 of record NC_090942.1, on the reverse strand, counting down.
TCCTTTCTGCTTTCATCCTTTTTCAGTTTCAACTTTCAATTCTTGTGCTATTCCTTTTTACTTATCCTCAGATACGTATCTTTATTTTTTGTTCTTTACTTTTTTCGGTAATTAAAAGGGTCCGATGCAGCCGATGCAGCTGTATTTGCCTTCTGCTTTGCTTTGTGCCTTTCCTCAACATCATGATAGTTTACAGCTGTGCCTTTACCATTATCAGCTTTAGAAATTTTGGAGAAAGTGCATACCTGTAAAATTTCTAAGTTCTAAAGTGCTATACAGTACTAACTGATGTCTTACTTGTTTGGAAAAAGCATTCGTCACACTTCAGAGGGTATGTTTCTCACAAATGGTATTTGATTACACCTGCAATTGGAAACTTCAACACACACAAGAGTTCAGTGCCTGGAGAATCAGTTTTAAAGGAAAGTCCTCCTTTTGTTACCTTAGATGTAATATGAAGCTACATTAATATAAAGATGAAAAGTGTATATATGTTGATTTTTCTACCTTGCAAACATACTAGGCCAACTGCCCGGATCTATTTCTCTGTGATTAAACCAGAGCATTCAGAGCAAAAATTTGCCACTTGTAACGGTTTCTTGCCCAAGACCTCATCCTTTGAGCATGAATATTCTGATAAATGTGTTGTAATGGGTGATCTGTGCTTGTTTAGGTAGATGTGGACCAGTGTGTTTCTTGTGGTAAGACTATACGCCACAACTTTGTGAGGATGCACGTGTAGGAGGTGCAATATGAGTGTTATTGTGTAAGGAAAACCCCTGACTTTAGGAAAAGTCACTCAGGAGAGAGCCACTGGGCCAGTGTGGTGCACTCACTGGGGACAGAGCTTGTTGGACACCCTTTCCCTAAGCCGCAGCTTTCTGAACAGTGACTTGAAATGCTTTCTGAAATATTTAAGATCTGCCATCGTACTCTTGTGAAATGATATTGTGTGACTACACACTTGCTCAAGTAAAACTTTGTGTGTTTCCTTCTCAACATTTTGAAAAGAATTAGAAAGAATCCTTTTTATCTAAGATGAGATATTGACAGTGGTGTGTTACGATGTAACCTTGCAGTTATATATAAAGTGCTACTTAAGTGTAAGGAACTGAGCAAATGTAAAATAAGAAAATTAAAAGTAACATAAGCTCATGCACGCCTCCTCAACTACCACAGAGTTATGCTGCGCGCTGAAGTGTAGGGCATTTGATTAAAATTTAAGGTGAGACACCAATAAGGAGAGGTATTTACCATGACCGGTGAAGGGTTCTTGGGTCCAAATGAAGTGCTAACACAATCTGTTGCAATAAAATATATTTCCACACAGCGGTAAGTCTTCCGGGAGTGTAAATCAACATAGCTCCATTTGAAGTCAATGTTTGTTCATGGACTATCGTGGAACAGTATCAGTTTAAACCATCTGAGAACCTGGATCATTATGTTTATAATATAAACTAATTGCAGTGTATGGGGAAAAAGGTTGCAGGTGATTATTAAATAAAGGATGGGCACACAAACAGTCACACACATGCTCATATAACAGGCATCAGAGATTTATACAGCCTTTTAAACACTGACTCTTAAAAACGTGTTGTAGGAGGCAGGTTGTCTAGCTTTATTGCTTCTAAACTGAAGCACTTCTAAAATATGTGAAGCACTCTAATAATTTTCAGGCACTCTTACTGTTACACTGGTTATACTCAGAAACTTGATGACTTCCAAATGGAATACTTCAGGGCACTTCAGTCTGCCTATTAGCAGTACTGAAAGTATACCGAGTCTTACAGTTAGAAAAACAGTACATGTTTTTTAACTACTTCTTCATTAATTTTGGCATAAAAAAAAAATATTTTGTAGTTCAAAACTTTCTTCGCTTTCACACAGGCTAATATTTAAAACATTGAAAAAATATTCAGTGCTGCTAAACATATTTCATAATACAGATATTTGTAATGGAACACAACAGTATGAATCTTTCTTTTCTTTATTTCATTCAATTCAGAGGAATTTATCTCCATGTACAGTGCACAAAATGCTTGTTTTATGTATTTCCTTTAAAAAAAATCTTGTAATGAAATCATACCTGCTGCATAAATTATACAATTTTAATTCAACCACACTTTTTAAAATGTTATGTTTTTTAATGGTAGTCTGTTTGCTGAGTGTTAGATGGATGTCAGCTGCATAAGTCAGGGATAATGTTGAAACTCTCCTGCTAATACAGTCAATTCCTTTCCTTATGCCCATGGACAGGTGAATATATATATATGGATATATGTGGATTCATCAGTGTTAATATACACACACTCACAATTAATGATATAACTTTATAGTGTGAAATCTGCCATGCCTGTGGATGTAGAAACACCCAGTCATCAGTAGGTTGATGGCATAAGTTATGACTTGGTAGCTAATAACTGAAATTTGGCACCACCCTGTTTATATTAATGAATGAGAACGAAATATATACATATATGTACATACATAATTTAACTATTATCTACCATATCTGATATGATTCCTCAGGCTTTAATGGGTATTTCCAGTTAAAAATTGGAATCCCTCACAAGCTGCTCTTTCAGCAGTGCAGTAATATAGATGAAGGGGGTTGCACTTTCCAAATAATGTTACGATCAGTTCATACCTTGATTTTTTTTTTAATTCTTGTTTTAAAAAACAACTTGCGTATGTCTCTAATCTTAAAAAAAAAAAATGCCACTCTGTATGACTCAGTCACCACCAGTGCTACATAAGCTTTCTAAAACTATTTTTCTCACTCTTTTTAAATAAACGCATCAAATAAAATCTACCAGAAAAAAAAGGATGATATAGAAATCGTTTAAATAAAGTCCCGACTCTCCTGCTGTGGTAGTAACCTTAAGTGGAGAGACCAAATTGACAGCTGGGGGCATTTACTCCACAGTCTGCCTTATCAAGTTCCCAGAAAGATTTGTGTCTATGTCTATGAGGTTTCAGAATATGTTCAGACTACCTCCGATGATCAAGTTCCTACTACTTTTCAAGTTATTTGTTGTGAATTGAGCCAAGGTAATTTACATATGTCTACCTTCCTTTCTCTATCCTATCATGCCTCTCTCTTTGCAGGTGAAATGAGACACGTTTTTAAGTGAAGCTAAGCACATTAGTTGAATCCATGTTGGTGGTTACATATCACGATTAGGCTAATCAATTGACAAATGGTTACTTGTGAAATTGTAAGAAATTTATTAATTGCAATCATGTGAATGTACATTTAAAGTAATAAGACAGGAACTGAGATTAAGAAGGTAGGCACAAACTAAACTTAGCAAAGACAATATTTAGGTGGTAAGGGGGGAGTTACAAGCACAAGTACATGGCTTCAGCTTAGCAAATTGCTATGCCAATTTATCCGGAACAATTCTCTAAATACAAACACAAATTAATCAGAATTGACAGTGACAGAGAGCTGTTACATTGCATTACCAGTTGTTCAGTCTAGAAACACAGATACGGACGATAGCTGCGCTAAGCCATATGTAGGTACTGTGCTCGTCAAGAAAAAATGATTTTAATTGAATGCTTTGTGATCTCATTTGCCATATACCTATAAAAACAATAAAGAAAAGTTATGTTTCATAGTTACAGTATCATCAGAATTATTTTGTCTATGACAACACTGAAGAACTCAGGTATGTTTACCAGTTCCCAGGTCCGGATATAGCACTGCTATATCCTTTATAGGCATGAAGACATTGAGGCCATCAAACCTCTTTCAGTTCATCCTATTTTCTCTGCAGAAGGACTTTGTCATTCTCAATACGTCAGTTTTTAGGGATTCCAGCAGGGGGTGGATGAATGACACTTTCACTGCAGCGTGCTGCATCACACCACAAAAGGTAAGTCTAGGTGAAACTGTTCATATTTGATTTATTCAATTGATTACAGTTAGTTTTTTGAGATACCTTAGGAAACGGGATGCAGTTGCCACTGTAGAGGATCATGGGTCTGTTTGTAGGTTCTATATCATATCTGCAAGACCTATGCAGAAGTCTTGGATACCTATAGCATTGTAAATGTCACTGGCTATGACATTATGTGTGAACAAATAAATTAAGTCCATAATATTATTTCCTATCTGAAATCAAAGAGGAAAAGAAAATATTTTCTCTTCAAATACTTCAGGAAGGGCATTCAGGTCCTTCAGATATGCAACTGTATGTGTCTGTGTAGAGATGAATGTCTAACTCCCACTGTGGTCAAAATGGAAATCTAATTAGGGAAATCAGTGGAGTCTGGAGAAATATTCGGCTCATCCTAACAAAGACACCTACATTTTGTCAACTGTATAGCTGTCTAGACTATCTACTGTATGAACTATGCCATTGCGTTCATCCTTATATACAGACGTCTAACATAGGTGTCTTCAGGTCTGTCTTTGAATCCTACCTAGTTTGTCCTGGATTTAGGGGCATAGAAAAAAAAAGAAAAAAATAGGAAAAAATCTAACAACTAGAAACAGGTTTGGGTTTGATTTAAAGAATTATTGCAAACCATTTTCCAACTATAATTAAAGTATGACTATTTCAAGAGTTTTGATTCAACAGAATTTTTAAATGGAATATTATTACTGTTATTATTAAAGGAGAGTAAGATCTTGAACAAATATAAAAAGTTTCCAGAGTTTTACCATTTCCCACAGTCCCCGAAACAATTCCTTTACTGCCAGATTTATTCTGAGTGTAAGACAGAAATTGTGTGGTGGCTAAACAAAAGTTGATTTCTATCTTAACAGGCATCTCCGGACCTTGGTGACAGTATTACCCAAACAAAATCTCAGCAGAGCTGTATTTTCATATTATCAAAACCCTTGGGTAGCTGTGTAATTCAGTCATCCTTCCTTTGACTTTTCAAAGCTATATTGAATAAACATAATGTGGCACATATAGTTTGTTGGTTTAGGTTTTTCATACGTTTCAAAAGAAAACTGAATGATATATAGTATTTAAATGCACATTCACTTAATTTTAATCTGTAGAAATATCAAAATACAGGAGAAACACCTTAATTACTCTGCTGTATCCATTTATCTATCTATATATTATTTTCTTATAACTCTTCAGTAATATTTGTGTATTTTGATTTTGATTTTCTGGGGGAAGAAAAAGATTGTAGCCACAAGTAAGTATATCTAAACATTTATTTTAGGAAACATAGTACACATATAGCTCAAGAATTTTGAAAAGTATTTACATCTGTTAATGAATAAATGTATGATACAAGATAATATTACATATCCTTCTTTTAGAGACAGAATTATAGTTTAAAGCCTTGATATGGTCTAAACTTAATGTACTGGAAAAAAAAATACTTTACCTAAAATAGCAGAAAATCAAAAACACACTTGAAAATTTTGTCTGATAGCCTAAATATATATACTGAACTATTTAAGAACTTATAATAGGAAGGAAAGGGAACCCCCTAGTGCATAAAGTAAGAATTAAACATGGATACTACCCGAAGTTTTATCCATCAAAGGTGTAAATGGTGGTACTCAAGCTAGATTTTATAATTTAAACAGAAGTAAATCACATGTATTAATTTATTACTTGTATCACATTTTAGTTTTTGACTCAAGCTCAAAATATGGAAATTAAAAAGTTTTATGGTGATGAATTTGATCTGTCATTGTGTGCTAACAATATGTATATTTTTTTACTATCTATCAAAAATTTTCATTACGCTTACAAGTATTATTTATTAGGCACAGAATCAAATCCAAAGTAATAAAAGTTATGCAGAGCATGATATTGTTTATTGGCATGAAATATTTTATACAAAACATATCTAGAAAGTCATCGTCATGATATTTTGCCCTTTGTGAGTACTTCTCTTTCCTCTTCAGAAGTCATCAAAATTAATCACACCAGAAGTTACAAACGTTAGATATATTCATTATGAAAATTTCAACTGTCTTTGCTAATGAACATCTCTATGTGTTCCTCATATTTGCTGATTTCATGAGCCTTGAATGACTGTTAGCCCAGTTGTGAGCCCTTATCTCTGTATGTTCAGCACCGCACATTCCTATCTCAAATACTTCCTTCGTTCCTCGTGTTCTTTGATCCCTTCAGTCATACCTTTTCTTTGGTCTTTCTCTTTTCACTTCTTGCTGATGAGAAGTCTGCTATAGGAGAACTACAGATGTACCAAAAACTTCTGGCTAATCACTTGTTGGCATTGTTATCGAATATAAACGTGCTTCCACAAATGAGTGGAGGTTTTTGATTTGACAGCCGATGTATATGCACTTTGCACTCAGCATGGACGGCTGTCAGAGGCAACCCCCAGACTCCAGCAGTGAAGAATCAAGCCTTTTTATTCAAGGTTTCAGAATATTTTGCGTTGCCTTGTTCTTTTTGATTGTATACTGGGACTTTTTTAATGACTTTAATGAAGTTAGCCCTGCTCGCAGCAAGGTCTGTGAGATCTAAATTAGCTTCTGTGTTGCCTTCATTCCAAGGGATGCAGCTGCACTCTCTCTGCTTCCCCAATGGCTAATAGGACAGTTCAAAGGGCTTAGTGCTATAGTCCAGTTCATAACCTAGCTCATTGTGTTGAGTTTTAAGATCACTTATAGACTCACATTTTTTTACTGCCAGTGATTTTAAATTTAGGATCTGATACTTGAGCATTTTGCCTTTCTAAAGATGAGTTTAACTGATCTGGCAGCTGTGGCATAAATTAGTATATATCTTAAAAAAAGAAAATCTAAAAGGAAATATAATTCTCCAGAGTTTTATTTTTTTTTTTAATAAGTATGTATCAGCTTTTCTTTGATAGGTTCATCTTTAGCAAGCTGCTCTTCATCCATATGCTTAGAGGCATTGTAACAGCTTCCCAAGTCTGTATGTCTGTCTTCCAAGATCTCTGTTTTTGTTTCAACTCTACCTCTTTCACATTTCTCCCAAGAAGGCTGAGAGCAAATCTTGTTGCTGCTACATTTTAGTGTTGGGCCAGCTGAGAATAATACATCCTTTCCTCAATATGTTCACTCTGCCCTTTGGCTGCTCCCTGTCAAGGGACATGCTGAGCAGGAGCTGAAATAAATGAATATACTCAGTCATCAGTTTAGGAAACAGCACTTGGAGGAAGTTTTAGAAATGGGCCTCCTGTCCACTCAGCAGTTAGAGAAAAGAACATCCTACAGCAGCAAGCAGAGGTGAGACACAGAATGAAATATTAAGGGCAGATGGCCAAGACAACCCAGTGCTGAAGGAGGCCAGCCAGGGAGCTGGAGAACTTAGTAAAGCCTGAGCATCCAGCCAGAAGCCATGACTTAAGCAGTTCTTGAGGGAACGCTTGACTGTGGGATCTTAGCACTCGTCAGGAGCCCAACAAGAAGGAAAGACAGACAGGTGTAGAACGCTGAACCTCATATGTCATTCCGCAACCACAGTCCAAAGAAAATAAAAACCTCATTAGTACTGGAAAGTTTGACTTTCCCTGTGCTCACTTGACCAAATTAAGTACTCATAGCAAAAGTATCAAGCTGTACTGGTCAAATGTATTGCATAACCTCACTCAGTGTCAAGTCTCAATTGGTGTAAACTTTGGGAACTTCATTAACCCCAGTGAAGTTATATTTATAGAACCCAGCAGAAATTCTAGCTCTCAAAATGCAAAATTAATGTATTTGTTTTAGTACCTTTAAGCTGAGGGCTCATGGGGTAGCAGTAGAAAAAAGGAACGTCATAAGAACTAACTAATGTAACCATATAATGAAGAAACACGTAGCATTTTAGCATGTATGAACAATCACTTAGAGGTGTTTGGTTAATGGCCTTTATGTATTATTAAAGATGATTATTAAAGGTGCAAATAATAGCAACAGAGTCTCTGACCCTGCAGTGGGGAAATACTTGCAACATAAAAAGGATTCAGCTTCTTTTAAACCTAAATCAAAGTTTAACCACCACAGATGGTGAGATTAATTTCACATAACTTCAAGGGCTTGACATGTTTATCTAGTCACAGGTGCTCAGTGCCACTTAGTACTCCCTTGATAATCAGCATGGATTCAAGCTGTCACTTCAGAAGGACCTGGATCTCCTGTGGATCCTTTGTTATACCTTCCATCTTCATGAAGATGTCCGAAAACACCTACAACCCCTCAGATTGCAGTAAATTACTATGTTTAGGTAACCAAATCAAGCTGTAGATGTATAGACTGCAGATGTCCACATCTGAGCTAGTGATCTTCAGCTCTCTTCATAATGAATAAAGAGAACTTGATGCCTTTACATCCCAATAATGATGGTGAAATGTAAATGTCCTCTTCAGGATGATTGCACCCAAAAGCGTCTGTTTTTCTCCACTGACTATGAAGGGAGACAAATGTAAGTATCTCAGATTTAGGTTTTTACATTTTATGTGTCTGTTGCCATCTAGCCCCATGACGTTGGTAGAACACAAACCCCGAATCTTCTCCTCCTGCATCTTCCTCCTTCCTTGCTATCTTCTTTGTCACAATAAGGATTATACTTCCCAGAAAAACACAGGTACCGATACTCGATAGGCCTGCCTGACCTAAGATAAGATGGTATTAGTCCCTTTGTCTGTGGAATAATGGACCCTCGTGAGACACCTATTGTCTTTACTTGTGTCGTGATAATAAAGCTTGAGGGACTGCAAGTATTTAGCTTCATATAGGACATGGCCTTACAGGAAAAGTATTTGCTTTGTTTTGCATTGCAGCTGGACAGCTTACTGATTGCGGTAACCTTCTTTTGCAGAGAAATGTAACCATTTTTTTCATAACAGGTCTTATTCACCTCATTATTTAGTGAATTAGCTTTCTGAGGGACAAACAGAGGGTCACAGCAACCTGAGCTGCTTGCCAGACAATACATCTGCTGGAGCTCTTAATAATGCCTTTAATTGAACATCTGCAAACATTCTGAAACTTTCATCCTTTCAATACAAAGAAAACAAGTAAACAGCCCCCCAGTATTTTTCACCTTGGAAGCAGCAGCTTCATTTCCTCAAGAAGAGAACAAATAAATGATAAAGCTGACACACAAATTTTGGTTAGCGAAAGGCAACTCTTCTTTCTAGTCATGTGTTTGTATGCAAGAAAACTAAAACTGTGCAAGAATGTTGATATTTAACACGGAGAGAATATATATGTGTGTGTGTGTAGACACATGCACATATGTGCACATACACACACATAAATGTACATCATTGAATTCAGTGGCTAATACTTAGCTAGTTGTCAGAGAGCTGGGTAAAGGAGTACATATATAGACAGGCTGATATTCTGTCATAATGATAAAGCCATAAAAATGCTTTGTCTACCTCTGCTTTTTTAAAATAAGCTTAATTCAATTACACATAAAATGGAATGTTAAAGATTACAACAATATCCTCACACATTTGTCCAGTATGCACTACAATCAGTAACATGTTCAATCTTTTGCATTTTTTACTCATGTGCATAGCTAAGGGCGTATCAATAGGGATATTTTCATGAATTAAATCAGATTGCAGTTTTCTGATTTTCCATATTTGTTAGTATAATATTTAATAAAATTTGTTGTTATTTTCAAGTATATTTGCCAGTAAATGCAAGACTGACTATTGTTTCCAATAAAAAATACTTACTGGTAGACTGTAAAACACCAAGAGACCCCAGATATTGGGATTCTGTGGAGGGCTAAGATATCTAGGCTTTATTCTCAGCAGCAGAGTATGCTAGCTCTGTACTACTGCACCAAATTACAATCTAAATTATTCAAAGTCCTTACCTCCTGGAAGACTGAAGCATTTCTCTTCTTTATAAAGAGCCAATATTAAATGGCTACAAATAAGATTTGCTGTATGTTGCAAATGCAATATATTTTTAGTGAAATTAAGTGTTACAAAATTATTTGAAATATTTTTTCTCTACCCATTTTGCTTCTGGTAACATTTAAGTTAGACATTTAGAAATGGAATGAAAAGCTAACTAGGAATCTAGACTGAGAGTCAATGAAGGACTACATTTCTTACAGAGGGGTTAAGGTTAGTGAGAAGGGCAGTCTATGGGTACCGCAGGTCTGAACACCCTAGAGTGGAGGGGACTACTATTATTAAAGACTGCATACCTTGGATGTGCTTAAAAGAACACAGTTAAAATCTCAGTGTCTAGCTGAGCATAGTTGAGGCTAGCCAACCTGTCCCCTCCCCAGGATGTTGCAGGCTGTCAACATTGAGATGTGAAGCCTGAGGTCATATATAAATGTCATATAAAACATAATCCTGTCTTCAGCATTTCTTAGTGATATGCTCTGGATAGCCACTTCGTTGCACTGTGTTGTTTCAGAAAGCTCTAAATTGCTACATATAATACATAAAGATCCATCTAGCAGAGTCAGATACCAAAATGCTAGACACCACAATTACCCGTAGGGGTTTTAGTGCTTTGACAGACCTGATCTGTAATTATTCTTTCAAGGGCTCTGAAAATGAAATATGAATAATGGAAAACAGCACAGGTAAAGAGCAATAACTACCATCTGACTGCAGTTGTAGTGCTTCCTATTAATGAAAGAGTTCAGTGATTTCAATAATAAGATCTTATTCCAAAATGCTTAATAAAAGAACAATATTAATGTGTCCTGCCTCATTTTAGCAAATTCCAGGAAAAGAATTTGTGATTTCTGGAGTACAAAGTGATAGAGAAGAACCCCTTGGCTTGTTTTTCCCCTCACCAGAGGACCAGAGGACCATCTTTTTTTTTTTTTTTCTTATTAGAAGGATAGTTCTTATGACTCCATGTTCATCCAAGCTTTGAAGCAAGGCCTTAAAATGGTGAAGAGGACAGGCTTTGTAAAAGGATATACCTTTTTATAATTTGTATTAGATTAGAAAAAACACAAAACATAAATCAGTAAAAGAGCTTCCTCTTCTCATTGAACATTAACCATAAGCTTGGAGTTCTGCATCTGAATCTGCTTTCCTGGCTGCACAGAAGCTGAAGGTCAGCTGGAGGACAGCTGTCACTCACACAGCTACAAAAACTGGGGATAAAGAAATTACCCTAGGATGGGACATACATAGATGCAAATGTCCTCAAGTTAGTACAGCCTAAAATACAGGTGACTAAGTGCTTTACCTATTAAGCAATGTGCACTGCCATATATTTTTATCTGAATCATCCACACTTTTCTTTGAGCTCAGTGAAGTTTGAAAGAATTAGGTTTAGTCAATCCCTGCATTCCCAAACACCTATTTTTGGTTGCTGGTTGGGTTGTCTTTTTCTTACTTCGGTGATACAGGCAACAGTTCTGTTTACTGGATCAAACAGCCTTTGGCAGTTGAGGTAAAACTAGGTGTTTACCTGAGTAAAGACAGGGGCCTTACTGGGTATGCAGAAGAAGAAACTTCAGGAGCCCTGGGAATTTTTTGTCTAAAATGTTGCATGTTTAGACAAGGTCAGGCAGGTAGGCAAGTTAAGCAAGGAATTTCCTGATTGCTGTCCTGGATGTAAGCACATACATATTATCTAATAGAAATTTACACTCCCAGAACCAGTGCTGAATAAGATCTAACCTCATTTACAAGGCGGGAATAACTGGACGACCCTCAGTTTCCATGGCTGTTGCAAAAGAAATATATTAGCATTTGTAATACATTCGGATCTTATTCCTATGAGTGGAAAACCCATGTGAAAATTATTAACAAATGAGATTTTCCTCAGCACTGGACATACATGAAGAAACTAAAGTTTGCTCATAAAACTTTCTTTCTAGCTTTCAAATGCTTTGCTGAAATTTTACCAAACACACAAAAGAATTTTGGAAAGTGAGAGGAGGGGAAGCAACTTAGCCACTTCTAAAAAAATAAAATAGAATAAAATAAAAATTTTTAAACTCTAAACACTGGCCAAGACTGGGGACAAATATCATGGGGGGAATTGTTCTGCAGGAAATTTTTAAAGATCTCACTTTTATGTAAGAATAATTTTCAAAACTTAAATAGTGTGTAAGTAAGTTCACAAGCTAGACAATAAGAGCAGAAGGTAATATTGAGCAGGCTTTTCTAAATGAACACCCTTCATTATATTGTTTAAATAAGACAAGAATATTCTAGAATATAATACCTAAGAACAATATTAAAGACTGTAGCATACAGACATTTTAGAGAAGAGAGAGAAAGGGAAGGGGAGATTGTAGTTGCCTCTACAACATAAATTTTGATATGGTCATTTTTAAAAAAAATTCTCAGTCTTACTAACATTGTTAAAGTACACTGTGTTTGTTTATTTAAAGACCCAGTCACATCTTACCAAGTCTCGGTGGAAAAATGGCAACAAAGGTGACTATGGAATAAGAAATAACCTAGTTATCATTAATATTATGTTAAAATAGTGACAGTATTCACAGGACATGAGCTATGCCCCTCCCCCCATCATGAAAATATCTTATAAATTCTGAGAATTAAAATAAATACATCTATTTAAACTTTATTTTGATTTCCTCGGTCTTTTTGAGACTTTAAATTGCTTCCTTCATTTGAGTTTTTCTTCTCAATGCACTGACATTTCCCTTATAAAAAATTGAATTGATCTAATTCTCATATAATATTTTATTGACAGCTTAATAAGCCATAACACAAATGCTAAATGTCATAATAATACAGGAACAGATGACACAGCTATATTGATGGCTTCACAGCAGTCCATGACTGTAAATACTTGGTAGCTGTTTATTACTATAGATTATTAAGTCAGCTCATCAAAACTGTGTAATGAAATGCAGACCAATTTCTTTGCAGAAATCTGCAGAATCAAAGAGCTATGGTGAGGAGTTTCAAAAGGGGATGCCTTTGGTTAGGCTCATTTATTTTTTGGACCCACAGGTTTGTTATTGGATTTTCTAAAGCTGCACTGAGTGGAGTTTTGCAAATCTTTTTATCTCCTCAAACGCTTTAGCTTAGACTCTCTATAAGCAAATTTTACTTAAATAATTGGCTCTCTGAATGGGACCCTGAAACCTACCTTTATTATCTAAAATTTAGGTTTGTGGTCTGACCTTCTTATCTGTCCTCCCTCTACAGTAAGCAGAGAGAGATAAGAACTTATATATAAAGATTTATTGCATGAGTCCTGAACACTTATCTCAAGAAATAAATTTCCCTTGGGAGATGCCTATTCCTATTGACAATAGGAGGATCCAAGATGACTAGCAGAGCCCAAGCCCCTAATTTGCAGACTCCTGACAGTAGGTGAGATGCATCTGACTGTAGATGTAAACTGCTGGATTTGTGCCACATGTATGTCAAAATATTGATACATATAAGGCAAAGATTATATATGTGTAATCCTTGTTCTTTCCTTTTGGTAAAGAATAAGAATGAATAATAATTTGGTTAAGTTAGTAATGTAATTGTTAAGTTAGTAATGATTTCTCAGTATATATTCTTAGTTATATAAAACAATAAAAGAACAGCAACATTCACAAAGTTCTAGTTGTTTAAATATTTTAGAAAGTAGAATTTGAAAAATTCCCCAAACCATAAAGGTAAATTTCTTGCCAAGTAGGGTGAATTATTTCAAGGATGAGTACCTAGCTACTTCCATTGAAATCTAACCCTTTGTTCAATATGCTTTCACTCATTGACATATTCTTACAAAGATGAGGCCATGTCATTAGGAACAGACCTCTAAGGTGAGACCGTCAAAGATACAAGCATTAAAGCTTAGGATTAAAGTCCTGTTAGGGGAGCTGGTACCCAGAAGTTGGCCATCTCTCTGACAGGTTTATCTTTGCAAATCTTGCTCTTAGTGTCAAATTCATCCCTTAGACTGTTACAACTATTAAAGAAATAGCCGGTAGTAATGGGAATGGTATGATATGGAAAATTATTATCTGGAGATTGCATACTCTTGTGAAATGGCCAAAGTTTCCTACAGATATTCAGGAAACTGAACACTGCTGCAGGAATCAGCATTCCCATCCCATGGTAATCAACTCTTCTGAATGAGCAATTAAGCCATTAAACAAAATGGAGTAAGATGCTAAAAGTATTCTTCTGCCCTCTTCCACCCCTCTCTTTTCTCCTGCCTCAAGCACATGACCAGTTCCTTACAGCAAGGAAAGTGAATAGATGAAAAGCAGGGCGCAGGTGAATCTGGTCAAACTTAATCTCATCTACTCAAGTCTTGTTCACTCTCTCTAAACAAAGGCTTCAGTCATATGAAGAAATCTGAATGAACTCAGCATATGAGTGGTGATTCACCACTCATTCACCACAGTATTTTTTCAATTTGAAAGTTTAGAGTTTAAGAAACTTTCATTCCCTCTTTTAATATGATGAAAAGGAGGACTATATTTGGATTAAATTTTTAGTTTAGATTAAAATTAAGATGTAAACTATGGGTTTGTTTAGTTTACTTAGTACAATTTGCATGATCTTCCTTACTATCTGCTTGGCTGTTTTTTTCTTTTTTAAAAAGTTTTTTGGTGCCATTTTTGCTAGTTTATCACCTAATTCAAGAGTTTTATTTGATGGTTAACTTGTAAACCATTCTAAAGTTCTTTTTTTTAATTCTAAACAATAGCTTTGCAAACGCAGAATTAGGACTCCTCCAGCTATAATTTATTTCTTTTCCAGGGACTCTCATAGCCTCCAGGCTAAACATCTGTGGAAAATACACCCTATTCTAAAGAGTTACTTCCTCTTCAGAAGCACCCATGTAATGTTGTACCGATATTATACACTCTAGCCATTGAAGCATGGTCCGTTCCCAGGAGTGGAATCACAACTCCGTCCGGCAGTCAGGCCTGTGTACTTCAGTGTCCAGGAAGTGCATTTTTGTGAATATAGCACAGGGGTGGTTTATGTCAATAAAACAGATATAAACCTCTCTAAAATGATTATTGCGGTAGAGATTGCAACACATATTGCTTGGAAATGCTCCTAATAGATGTTGGAATTTTTTAAAAGTGTCTATGGATATAATTGAGATTCTTTTCTAAATAAAGAACATTTCTTCAGAAAACAATCAACATTCCCTAACCCACAATGACTATTTTTTAAACTTCATTTTGTGAAGAAAAAGAAAAAGGACTGTCTTAGGTTTTTCTTTTCTTTTATATAGATTCTATACACAACTTTTTTGATCAGTGGGATTCAATGCTTTATGATGTGTCAAATACCAAGCAAAATAAATATCCACCTTTTCTTACTCAGGACCATAATGCTATCCATGAATAAAATGATATATATCCTACATCTTCAAATGAGCTTTGAAAAAACAGAATAAAAACTTATATGGTCAAATATTTAGTATATATGTATGAGCTCCCATGACTCCCAGAAAACAGAATGATTTATTAATATTGTTGCTAAGTGTGGTGAAAAATATAACTTCTAAAACAAAGGATTCCTTTATGATTCAAAATACATGATCCAAGGTTATCTAAAAACAGGTTGTTTGCCAAGTAACCACAAAGCAGAACAACTGATTTAATGTACAAGTTATGGAACTATGTGAAACTACAAAGTTGTAAGACTAAATGCATAAAAATAATAAATTAAGTGGCAGGACAAGACAGCTGTTCAATCAAATAGTGATTATTGTGGATGTGCGTTTTGTAAGGAACAATTTTATTTCTCATGTTTAAAAAGAATACATCTATTCCATGTTTTTTTGTCAGTCAACTCACAGTGAGAACCACAGTTTCTGTGGTATCTTAATCAACTTCAGAAGGCACTAATTAAAAGGAGTGGAATGGACAGAGGCAGGAAGGAAGAAGCTAGCAGTAAGGTAATGAAGTAGAGTCAAGAAAAACAGAGTAACTGAGAAAATGATAGGAAACAGGAACAGATTAAAAGAGGTCAGTAGTTGGAAAGTGTAATAGTGGGGAGGAAACTTGATTTGAGTGGTATGTGTAGGCAAAGAGCTGTAAAAGAACTACTGTAACCCTTTTTTTTTTCTTTTAACACAGACATTTCCTGACACACAATTAAAGTAGATTTGGGGGATTAAGAAATAAATGTCTCAGAGCCTGTGGGAATAGAGTTGTTAGAGCTAGTGTCCTGGCCTCATTCCCATTTGGATATTGCCCCAATTTTTTAAAGCTACATATGGTAACTCTCTGTACTTCCTGTCCTAAATTGCCAAGTAGTGTTGCTTTATGTTGTCAAACAGCTGCTTATTCTAAAGTAGTTTTGTGAGCCTTTGGTATGAAAGATGGTATATCCAAAAGTCTGGGGCAAATAAATTGCTTGGACTTGCCAATAGGAAGTTTTGCATGGCAAAAGCCATAAAGGTAAAAGCTTCCCAGAGCTCCTGCTGCAATGGGTGTGCCCAGGGCAGGGAAGATGAACAGCACAAGTAGGAACATATTCAATGCATTTTGAGGTGCTTCCAGTAACAAGATTCCTATTTAGGTTCTGTCTGGATTTGATGACACTCCCTTTTGGGAGAGAGCGAGACCTGGAGACTTTTTCCTGAGTGCAAAAGGTATTGTTTCTGTAAGTTGTATTGCCAGGGCAGATTTTGATACAGTTACTCTCATCTACTCCACAGGATGGGAACTCTGATTTTATACATCTGAATGGAGAAATTACTTATTATTTTAATGCTAAGGCAGAGCACTACTCTTCCTAACTTTTTTCCTGGGCAGTGAACTGGGTAATGAGTTGTGATATCATCTTTACAGTCGTCATTAATGAGAAATTAATCCTTCTCTTGGGAAAGAAGATCTGCTGGATGCTGTTAGTCAAAGCTGATAGATTCACTAGCTAGGACAAATTTCTTCTGGCTGTACTTGCATAAGCACTAAGAGATATTTTGACTTTTGTAACTGCTTGGCCTGTGCAATAAAGTATAGTTATAATCTCAGTAGCTAAAGGGGAAGAAAAGGAGTCATAAAATAATTACTTCTTTTCTATTTGTGCCCTAGGCCCTTTTACATTTTATTTCCTATCTGTACTATTTCCATTATGTTGTTTTTCAGACTAATTATTCTTTTTTTCTGGGCCTTATTTGCTTTTATTTTTTCAGTGAAGTGAAAAAAAAAATCCTTCTGCCAGGAATACTGTTGCAAACTCTACTTTCATTGTAACTTTTGTTCTTGCTTAATAGCTCTCTCTTTGCTGCTTCATTCCTCCCCAGGTTGATGAGTGTTATAATGGATAGTTTTGAGGGTTACTGGGTGAAGGTAAAGTTCAGGCAGGTTGCCTTCTGAATGACCCTCAGTGACAGCTGTAAATGGGGCAAACAGCTTTAATAAGCAGTTCAGCCTCACAATGGCCCTCTTCACTATCTGGGGTGGAGGAGGTGGGGAGGGGAGGAATGGTCTTTATTAGCTGAAGAGATTGTGCTGCTAAGCAGCTTGCTGTTCACATGCTAATGGTTAATTTTAATGGACGGGTTGTGACATTATTCTGAAAGAAGTTAAAATAACATTTTCACAGCCTGAGGTAATATAAGAAGTCTTGCTGTAATAAAATACCCCATCGATACAACATCAGCAGGAAAAAAAACTTTTATATTATATAGCAATGGCGGTACAAAAGTAAGAGAATTCAGTCTTGTGCTTTGCAATTTGTATTTCTGAGAGATATTCTAAGACTTGCTGTAATACTAATGATACACCATTCCATGGGTAAGGTCTGACTAGTTTATTTAGTGTTACAGAGATACTAGTAAGAATAGTTTTTTCCCTTGACATGTATGGCTGCAGAAGGACCTGCAAATACTAACACTCTCTATGATGCTGTAAGTAAACATTTTCTTTTTGCTGCTTAGGATGTTTTTCTTGGTTAGAATAAGTATTTAAGCTGAAAGGAAGTATTACACCTGATTTTGTTAAATTGGATGGAAATGTGAAATTATTTGAAAACACTGTAAAAGGAGTGAAAGCCACAGTACTGATGTCAGCCCCAGTGCAATGTTTGTAATCTCATGTAGGACTATTCCTGGTGATGAATGTGAAATATCAGAACCTGTGTAATGCAAAAAGACATGCAGTGGAAACATGGGTGGAAAATCATTTAAATAACAGTGTACCAACTTAATAAGAAAAATCCTTAAGGGAAAAATATGTGTGTGCTTTGAATGTAAAGTAATCTTTGAAAACAGACACTACAATAACCTTATAACTACATAATTATTGCATGGCATTATCTTATGGCAGAGCTAAGATTGTTCGGATGCTCCAAATGATTGTTTTGATGCCTACGCATACTTGGATTTTTTCAACTGATTTTCTAAAAGCTACTGTGTCATTGCAATCTTATTTCAGTTCTTCACTTGTAGAAATTTAATCCTAAACATGAACCCAACCTAGTCTAGTTTTTTTCTGCAACCACTGTGTAGTGATTGTCTTGACAATGTACACAATCTGCTAATAGAGAGATTCACAGATGTATTCACCATATCAAAAGTGGGTCAGAGAAATAACAGATAGAATATTCTCCTGTATAAATTCATGAGTAACATAAGCACATTTGTGAGAGCCATGTAATTACCTATTCCACTATCAGTAGGCTGCACCATTATTGTATATTTATTGATGGGGGCAGGAATGCACAAGCAATATAGTTAAGAAGCACACACTATTTTGTGATCTAAGCTGCTGAGGAGGTGATGCATGCCAGTCATAAACGAACAATTGCCATGACTTGTTTTTCCAGCCAACTGCGTGCTGTTTGGCAAGTTAACAGGGGAGAATTACACGGGTTATATATAATGGAATGTCTGAACAGCTGCTGTGGTGAGAGCGGTCGACAGGTTTGTCAGCTTTTAGAGTAATTAACCCAGCAGGAAATCCATTCCCAGGTGGCTACTGGTAAGAATCAAGTTTGGTGAGGCAATGACAGATGAGAAAATGAGTGGACTATGTACACAAACATCTCTCTTTTTTTACAGAGCACATTAGTAACAAACATATCCTAAAATTTATGGGATTGATAAACAAGAGCGAATAAACTGGTTCACTCCATGGCTCTATCTAGGCACAGAGTCTATCTCCAGCAGTGACCATAAGCAGGTACTGAGGGAGGAGGACAGGCAGAATAGGCCTATATCTTCCTAAGATGCTCCCAGATCCCAGCTAACTTCATCTCAGGGGGTTTCTGGGGTCCCATGCGGCTTATCTACTTTGTCACCCCCAACAGACGTCTCTGCCGGGGGGCCATCTGGTCTTCCCTCACACCTTGCCAGCCCTTTGCGACCACAGCATCCTCTGGTGAGGTGTTCCTCAAGTCTGCCACCTGCTGCAAGAAGAGCCACCTCCCTTTCTGTGCTTTGAAGCTGTGCCCTGCTTTTCTCAGCTGGTGGTCCCTGCTTCTTGCATTGCAAGGGTTGAGCAACTGTCAGCTCCTGTCCCCTCTCTTCCTGATACTTGTGACTACATAGACTTCTCTTATCTCCCCCTTCTTGCAGGCCAGCTGAAGTGTTCCAGCCTATGTGAATATTCCACACGTGGAAGCCATTTCATTCCATTTCTCATTTTCATTGCCTTTCTTTGAAGCTAATTACGGAATGAAATTGCATTTGATTGGGTAATAGAGTGATTATAATATTCTTTGCTCCTTTTATGTAGGTTAGCATATATAAGCTGCAATAGATACATGAAGAAACAGAGATAACTCCAAGTCTGAACAAGTCTTTGGCTGATTTTGCCCTGGATGTGATCCTGGGCAATATGCTCTAGGTGACCCTGCTTGAACAGGGAGGTTGGACTAGATGATCTCCAGAGGTCCCTTCCAACCTAAACGATTCTGTGATTCTGTGATTTTGCTGAATCTTTGGCCATTAGCTACAGAGAAGCTAGAAAAATAAAAGGAAAAAAAAAAAAAAAGAAAATTGAAACACCTAAATGTATTTCCTTGCTATTACTACCTTCCATGATGCTACATTATAGAGGACGTCTTTTTTTATAGGAAAATCTAGTCACTGTGCTGACCAGTTTTGGTCTGCTATATATATTTCCATGACTTAGACAGTGGTGCATTAGTAGTATCTTAATTATTTAGATGACAGGAGGGAGATAAAAGTGTACACAAGAGCTTATTTTACAAGAAAGTTATCAAATAGGAGTGAACCAGAATTGGAGGCACCCTGCTACCAAATCATGGACCGAATGTTTAATATTATTCCTGAAGTAAGTGCCTACTCCAACTATGCTACCACCTTGTAAAGACAGCTGGAAAACAACAATCCTTAGAGATGATTAAGGAATGGAAGCAGCTGACTGCAGGTGAGAACCAGGGGGTGGCATACAGGGGGGATATGTATTCAGCTGTGCACACATATCAGAGACAACCTGGGGGGAAGTTCAAAGAATTTTTGTTACCTACATCACTAAATGACTATTTAGTAATTGATCTCAAGACGTTCCCAGCAGACCTGATAAAGCAACCTCCAGGTTTCAAACAAAACAGAACAAAATGTATTTATATGGTCACTGAGGCAACAATGTGATTGGAAAATTAGGCATCCAAAGGACTAAGTACAATTAATAAAAAGGTAAGTTGAAGAACTTCCAAAGTTTTTCATTAAAAAGTTCTTAATGGAAAAGTAAACTTTTGATAGATAAACTAAAACCAATTTCCACATTGTTCAGTTTTTATTCTGTGCATGTGTTCTGCTTATTTAAAAATTAATATGTGTATAAAACATTGTTATTAGATTATTAATGAATCTATTAATGTTTCCTGCAAATGTTCCCTGTTATGAATTAACCATAAACAACAATATTAGCTGGAACAAAAGGATGTATTTGCTTTGACTTCTGATTTTTTTTTTTTTTTTTTAAGATTTCATTGAAATAAATTCTTTAAAAATACTTTTCTCCCTTACAAATATTTTGAATACGCTCTTATACATTATACCTAGTCCTTTTTGTTACATAAAATAGTACGTAAACATTTCTGCTGAAAGCTTTACATGTAGCAGCTCCTGGATTTCAGTGGCTTTTCATACTTAATTTTAATTTCAGTAAAGCTAATATACCTCTAGGCCAAATAGTAAAATGTAACTATCATTATAAATTAATTTTATTGTGGTCATTAAATGGTACTTACTGAACGTGTTGTATTTGTTCATGCCTCATGAAAGCATCATGAACGAAGCAGAAATGCAGACAGTAGGAGAAGTAAATGTGTCTGTATTTTGTGACCTAACATTTAGACAACAGCTTATTTATGGTTTGTTGTTCTTGCTGTTTTTATCATTAATTTTTAATACCTCAAGTTTTGTGTGACTATCCTTACGCACCTGTAAATGTATTCACACAGTCTAGTATGCTCATTTACGACAAGAGTCATTTGAGGAGAAATGTTTGTGTTTACAGTTCAAGAAAACAACTACTGATCATCAGTAAGTGATGTGACCTTGCCCATTATGTTGGAGTGGAGTGCTCCACAGGTATTCACCAACCATTGTCCGTGTTGCTTCACATGAAATGTTATTTCACATAAAACAGATAAGTATTTAAAAATGATCAGGCTAGGGGAATAAAATGCTTATGCATGATAATTCAAAGCTGTCTGTCATTATACTGAAGAAGACATATGTTAAAACATTATTTGGAGCTGAGGACTATCTGCAGTAAGTTGTGCAGTTAGTATCTGCAGTAAGTATGCTTCATATTTTACATTTTAGCTGGGCCTCATGATGCTCAGTTTTGTTAAAAATCTCCTTACTTTTTATCAAAGAATGCAATGAGGTGCGTAGAAAAGACTAAAGGCTGCGGTTTGGGATAGGTGCTGTTTCACTTTGCAGTAACGGCAGTTCAAAATAGGTTTCTAAGAAAGCTGGTTTTGAATTCTTCTCAGGTAGATTTCCCTCACACATCAGGCAAATGTCTAAGCCAAGAAAGGATATGGTTACTGCTATGCTGAATATTACAAAACATAACTTTCTGGTTCCCAGCCCACAGCCACATCCGTATTTTAAATTAGGCACATAAGCCGTTTTTACAGTGTAAAGGGAGAATTAGATGCCTCAGAATCAGATCCAAAATAATCAACATTCGAGAACAACAGTTGTGGGCCACAGGCTTTAGGCAGCAGCATTAAACTACATGTTTTACAGACTGTTAGGCAACTTCCTTTCATGCAAACAATTACTTTGTAGTTTTCTATTGTGCTATCAGGAATAGTACAGTATCTAGATATTTCACTGCATTATGCTATGCAAATTCACTTTATGAGCCGAATCAGAACTAATTACCTCTTTTAAATAAAGAGGAAAGAATGACCCTTAGTTAATTATTTGTGAAAATGGCACATCACCAAGAAGAGTCTTGAAGTATTTACGAACAGAAAATAGGGATCCTGAATTAGAACACATTATTTTCTTCTGTGCCTGCAGTCTATTTTAATACACACTACCAAATATCCAGCACAGCAATGAAACAGAAAGGCTTATAAGACTCTATATCATCCTGCCTGTCTGGCATTCCTGGCTGAAATGTAGGAAATGAAATGTCATTACATTCTGTGTAAGAAAAGTACTTTAGGACCCTGGAGTCCTGATTTATTATATTATTTGGGACTTTTGTTTTCTTACTAATTTTTCCATTAGCAGCTCAGCAGCTTTTGGAGAAACTTTCTCATGTTGTGGGTGTATTGATCGCTGCTTTACATGAAAAATATCCTCTTTTCTGTTGCCACCTTAGCCTGTTGTGCTCAGCAATCTTTAGCGAGCTGTATTTCATTTTTCCTTTCTGCTTTATGTTGGGCCATATTTTACTCACACTTCATTCTCCTATTATATATCTAATATTTGTTTATTCAATAAGCTTGGAGTTGTCAGTATTTGTACTTCAGACACTCATAAACCAAATTCAAAGAATTACTGGACTTCCAGTTTTGTGTTACAGGGCATAATACCAGAGTCTATTTCTTTAAAAATAACCTCACTCCAGCTCTCTCAGGTCCAAAGCTTGGCTTCTTTAATGCTAAGGAACCTGAGAGATGCAATCTCTGAGGGTAAACTGATTGTAATGCATGGGAGGGGTGGGTGGGAGAGATAGATGAATCTACTCTTCTTTGAAAGAAAAAAAGAGATTAAATAGTGGGCAATAACAAAAGCTGACAGCTGAGTGTAACAGTTAGCTAGGAAATTTCTACATGAGTTAAATTCCTTGTTGAATTGTTTCTCTTCTGTTTGAGAGCTGCTTAGGAAAGTTTTAGACAAAAACTTTGGGGTAGGATACCGTGGGCAGCAGTGCAATTTGGAAGATTGGCAAAACAGCATCCTAAGGATAAAGGACCTATAACAAAAGTAAGGAATCTTCACAAAGGGGTTACTGAGTGGGATGTTGTGGGGAAAACCTTTGTTATCTAGATATGAAGAACATTCTGAATTCTGCACTGAAATATAAAATATTATTGAACAGTTTACCTCATGGCACAATCTCTCAGGAGAAAATACTGAGTCTGGGGAGGTGCTTAGTGAGCAGAGCTAACTGAGCTTTTGGTTGATTCAAGACATAAGAAAGACTAAGCATGACTTTTTTTAATTTTAACTTAGCTTCTCTTTTAATTGAAAGGAACATGTATGTATATATTTTTATATATATATGTATCAGACAAAATGACTGGACCATAAAAAGGAACTAAAGGCTATACATGACAAAACTGAAACAAGAAGGCCACTATTAAAGAGGAAGAATTTAAAACAAACGTCGTGTGAGGCTACAGTTCTCTTTGTGACATCCTGCTATTTTGCCAGCCTCAGCTAGATGTGTCAGTAGTTGTGAGAACTTTGGTGTCACTTAGCCCATGTTGCTGATGCTGTGGGATTAGTGGAATTATTTTAAGCGATACATGAAAATGAACAGCTATAACACAAATTACATTTCAAAAAATAGAGAATTTTCAAAAGCAACAGATTTTTCCTGTTTCTAGGCAATGAGGAACCATGTTTTCTTAGATACAGTCAGCATTTCAAGATTTTATTTAACCTAAACACAGACGACCATATTTGAATATACATTAATTTAAAAAATTGCAAAATTCAATTGCCATAAATGTGACATTTTGAGTCTCAAGTCCAGAGCTAAGTGCTGGAACCCTTTATACATACTTGTGTCCTCTAAGGACAGTACACAAAGCCTTTATTGTATGGGGAACACTGGAAGTTAATCACTAAGAATGTCTGAAAATACAATTATTTCTGACATGGCCATTCCATTTATACTATGGGACAATGTGCCTCAGGCTTTCCGTTACTCTGGATCCATAACAAGGTGACCACAAATGCCCTTTCAAAGAATTGTGCAAGCTTCACTGTTTTATTTTATCAAAGACAAAGATGCATGAGAGAGGCATATTTTATTTTTGAGCCTAGTAACTACAGTGTGCCTTCAAGAACACATGACCTATATGTTTGGTGCTCTTATTGGCCTAAAACGCTTCAAACTTATAGTGTCCATGCACGTCCCAATATACTAGATGATATATACATATATAGTCTGTTGACACCAATAGATGCCAACAAATGTGAGATTCAAGGCACAGGAAAGAAGTGTTTAATATGGCTAGAAATGGTTGAAGTTCACCCAGCCTGAAGCATGGGCAGAATGAAGCAACATCTTTTTAGGTGTGCTTACAGACAAATGCAACTAGATTCTCTAATGTTCTTTTCTAAACAGTCTAGGAAATCTCAGTAAGGGACCTGTCTTTCTAGCTTCCTCACTTGTAATTTCAAAAGGGAGAATTGGGTTTAAATTCCTGCCAAAGATTATTGTAAACACAACCTCCCACTTTCTGAATAGACGTCCTCACCATTAAGCTACTATGACAAAGGATGGTCTTCGTTTTCAGATATATTTCTAAAAGAGAGACGATATTCCTTCATTTTGTGAGTTGTCCAGTCTTCTGTGCTGGGGACTTAGGGCATTGCGAATAGGTTGGCCACACAAGAGAATTACATAGTGCTTTGTTCAGTTTCTGTGGCTAGGCATTAATTCTATAGTATAGAGGCTTAGCATGGACAAGGACAGCATGCATCTGGTGTGGTCAGGACTGTAATTCCTAAACAAATTATTTTCAGGCTTCTACTGAGTTTTAGGCATCTGTTGAAAGAAAACTTAACTTTTTTTTTTTTTTTTTGGCTATTAAGCTGCTCTCACTGTAGGATCTGATTCCAGTGCACTTTATTATTCTACTGTCAGATCCTTCGCCTGGATGGTGCCTTGTGCCTGATAAATGGCTAGTAAGCAATGTATATATCTTTTGATACGGCAAAGAAAAAAAAAAGTTGTAATCCAAAATGAAATTGCTTGCTTACTGTGAAACATAAAGAAGATCCTCTACGATAAGGATGAACAGCGTTCTGATTCTATAAACATTCTTATTTAGGTATGTGAACTCTATCAGAGTCAACTGCATTTATGCATCAGTCCTGGATAGATAAGCACATAACTATGCTTAATGTGCAAGGAGAAAGAATTCTATAAAAATCTTTATTAAATTGGAAAAGAGGAATAGGAAGAAGATGCAGAGACAGCATCTATCTTTCAAAAAACTAGCCTGGAGGTGGAACATGTAAAATGCAGTGGAGTCCTACAGCAAGGTTGCTGGAATTTGCTGCTCTACAGAGAAATTACACAAGAAATGGCTGCTTCCAAAGTGAAGAAACCTGAAAAAAACTACCCTGGGGTGGGGAGTAGGGGGGGTGAGAGATGTGTGGATATATCCACAGAAAATTTCACTGCTGTAGCAGAAGTGCAGAAAAAAACTTTGAACATGGAAGGCTCATTGCAATCTCAGTAACTATGTTTTGAATACTTTAAAAAGTAAGGTGTTGTCACATAGGCCTAAGGCTCCAAATAACCTAGAAAAGTTTTTTGAAGATGAAGACAAACTAACTTAAAATACTGATGTAGCTAGATTATCTCAGCAGCCCTAAGCAGACCTGATGATAGGATTTCTGTATCTACTGAAAACTGGAGATGAGGTTTTAGTACCATTTTACACTGAGCACACCAGAGAATTGTCAATAAAGTCAGTAGTGAATAAAGAAATAAGGAGCAAATTTTAATTACAGTACTGTTCATTTTTTAAAACAGACACCACATGTTCCGTAAGATATGGCAACAATTCATATAAAGACAAAACTTTTCAAGTCTCAAGGTTCTAAACACCATCTAATTTAAACTCAAGCTCTTTAAAAATCCTATGAATTCTTACACTAAATAATCTTAGTCAGAAAAGTAAGCCGCTTGATTTTTATAAAATAGTCTCTAGTTTACTGAAATGCATCTAAGCTGTTTCTGAAATCTAGTTTACTATTGAATATTTTTGTAGAGATGGGGTTAACAGTGTGACCTTCTTTCATAATGAAGTCCTCCTGCTTTAGCATGTCTTGTACTAGCATTGCTCTCAGAACTTTTTAATTTGGTAAAATTTTATTCTTTGGTAACTGAAGCTGGGAAATAGTTACAGCCTTAGCACTTACACATGTGAGTTTGCTTTAGAAAATGTGAACATTTTTCATATGCTGAAAGAGATTTCTCTTTCTAGAAGAGCAAAAGAGATAAATAAAAGAAATAAAAGAAAATTTGTTGCCATTTAAATGTTTAGTCTTAAATCAAGACTAAAGAACCCTCCATAAATAACTTGGACGCTTAAGGAGAAAACACTCTAATGATTATGATATCCTAGCACCACTTTTGCTCCTCTTCATATATTTCTGAATAAACTTCACCCTTTCTGTTTGCTTGTTAGAATAGGAATCTTTTATTTACCTTTTTTTAATAAGGGTGAACAAAAGGAGAGTGAAGATTCTAGAAAATACCATTTAGAAGTTTACAAAAGCGCTAGGCATCCATCATGAAACAGAAAATCTCTTGATCTTCTTTTTTTTAAATTGCAAAATTTAGCTAGTAAAACAGTGTACCAGATGATAGTTATTACCAAGGGTTGGTTATAAGAAAACTCAGAGGAGAAGTAGCCAAGTTATTAATAGTAATAAATAATCTTCACTTAATAATTCTGCTGTACTCGAAGACAGTGTGTGAGGGAAGGAAAAATATGATGTCAATCTTTAGAAAGCTTTCCAGGAGGGTTATGGGAAATTATAGGACGCTAAACTTGACCTCTGTCTGTGGCAAAATAGTGAAAGACAACCACTGGAAGAATTCTGTCACTCTCATAAAGGATAGAATTGGTTGACCTTAGGATAAATATGATCCATATGGGAAGAGCCAACTGGAGTTTCCTACTGGCAAACCTTTACAAGAGTTTTGTCTTACAAACCTCTTGGAGTTCTTTGAAGGAATTAATAAGAATGCAGATCAAGATAATCCCACTGATGTAACTGGACTTCAAAAAGGTTGTTGGCAAAGTCCTCCACTACATGACTTTAAGGAAACTTTGCAATCATGGGAAAAAAGGGAAGATAGATAGCCATCTAACAAACAGATAGGAAATGGAGAGTGTGTGTAGGTAAATAATCATGTCTTTCCATGAATGGAAGTTATGAGAGGAGTTCTGCACAGAGCTATGCCAGGATTTGAGCTGTTCAACAGTCATACACGAACCGGGAAAAAAAGGTCAGCAATGAAATGATAAAGTTTGCAAATATGAAGTTATTTATTTGCAGTATTGAGAATGAAAGTAAACTATGAAGAATTGTGCCAATGAGACTATAAGACTAATGGATCAGTAAATAATAAAAAAAAGGTGATATAAAAATAGAAAATCAGCCCTAGTTTCACATGTAAAGAAATCCGCCACATCAAGCTATCTAGAGGCTGATTCACTCATCCTCCCCCCCCCCCATTTATATCATATTTTTTCCTCTCCCCCATCCCCCAACAAAAGGTTTATCTCCATAAATTCTCTTATTCTTCCTTTGGTATTTAGACCTAAGGCAGGTAGCTTTCATTACTTCTTTAATTGTCTTCTATGTTAGTATCTTTATTGACAAAGGCATGTTTATATTTAGGAAGTTTTATAAATAAATCTGTTATGTAAAAGAGGTTCCCATTTAAGTCAAAATGATTCACTGTCAGGTATTCATTTCTACCTGATTAACTGTATAGCTCTGAAGAAATTACCAGTGGGGGCCTTGATGCAGTAGTCCACACAGAGAAGTTCACTATTTTGTGAGACACCTTAGAATGTCCAAAATATCCCAATAAGAGTAAGGAAGACCCATGCCCTTCACAAGGGATGCATGGAGTCCACATGGAGTATCAAGAACATCTGAAGAGGCAAGTTTTAGAGCTGTGTTTTTAGGCAACAGATATTCTTCCTGGATCTCCTTTGACTTCCTCGCACTGGAAGCTTTGACTTATAAACACGCACTGTTAGACATTTTAATTTTGGTGTTTACAGTCACACTGTATTCCTTCTCATGTTGTCTATTTATGTTTTTTAGGTATTTAATAATGGAAAAGACAAAGGCTTACAAGTACAGTGTGTCATTTGCCTGTGTCATCCTTGTGTATCTCAGCCAATTTAGGTCTCAGTTAAAACTCAAAGAAGGGATGATTCAAGTGTGATCTTATTTTATCTCCTGAATTTGTGCTCCTTTGAGAAAATGAGGTAACTTTCCCTATATATGTAAGCCAGGGGAAAGTTCTGTAAAGGTCCGCTTGCTTGCCCTGCAGGAAGGTTAACAGTATTAAAAGCGTTAATATAAGCATCTTAAATGAAAAAAAGGGGTCCTACAGTGTAAATGCTCCTGTTCTGCATTAAATCTATTCAAGAAAAAAAGTAAGTGACAGTTGCTCACTTTTCTAAATAGCTTCAGTTAATCTCTAATCTTTAACTATTGCAGATGGGTCCCAGTTGTATCAATGGTGTTTGTGGAATGGCAACTAGTTCATCCATTCATTCCAGTAATGACAATAAATCATTTCTAAGCTGCTCCTGTGACTTCTTATGTGAGAAGTGCCATATACTATCCCACTACCGAGGACTTCACTGCAACAGAAATCCCAGTAAGACCTGGTGCTGGAGCTGATCTAAGGAACTGCAGCAGTATGAAAGGAAATAGCATGAAAGTGAACTCCCAGATGAAAGCAAGTAATAATGCCATGGGCCAGATACTCCTGTTGTCAAGATAAGAGGTATTTCTGTAAAGAAAACCGCAGAAGTCCTGAAAACTAATCTAGAAAAAGCAGCTACGTTACAGCAATTGCTAAGGTAGCTGCAAAATATTGCAGGGAAGGAAAGCGGGAAGGCAGAAAATTACCCTTTCCAGGAAAACTGCACCATGTTACAGGATGAGGAGAAAAAGGTAGTATCTAATCTTTCTCTTTAAGTGTATCTGCAGTACACATTTCCAGGAAACTGTAGAGGACAGAGAAAGGCTAAGTTATTTTACAGATTGTAGTGACGGAACGATGTTATGGCAGATAAGATAAATGGGTGCTTCTCTCTAATCATGAGATTATTGCTTTTTTTCTGTAATATAGGCTGTTATGATCTATTAACGGTTCTCTTATTACTCCATTCATCAACTGCAAAGTTGGGGGAGCTTCTGGTTTGTGAGGAATGATCTTCCCTTGGAATTTGGTTTCAGCTCAAATTTGATTGGAAGTTTCTATGCCTCTGCAGCTCCATTTCGCTGAACATCTGCAGGAGGACTGCCAGGTAGGGCTGGCAGCTGGAGCTTATACCAATCAGGCTGTCCTGTCGCAAAAAGTCCTGAAAGATCTTTTCACCTAGTCTCCAAATCCCACCTCTTTGGAGCACAGTCTCAAAATCCAAAACCTTAAGAAGGCTACCTAGAGCCAGGACTTCCAGGATAATTGTTGTGAACTCAAGAGTTGAGCTTCATGTAGACCCCAGGTATTCAAGTTTCTCTAGGGCATATGGGAATTGGCACTTTCATTGTTACTGAATCACAGACTTAAGAATTGCTGGATCTAACTGGCAAGTATAACTGGCAGGATGAGAAGCGGCATATTTCATTTTTCCCAGCCCTGTAACAGATCAATCAGCAACCCAGAAAATTATCTGTTTGGAAATTTCATTTGGATTTGGTGAGACTTTATCAAAGAGAGCTTGAATAGAATTCTTTAGGTCCAGTGTACATAAGGAAATTCTCTTTAATTTTGTCAGGCTGACGGTTGCAAATGATATCTTTAAGTAATGTTTTTAGTGCATAAATAGCCTATTTTTAAAGTAATATATTAAAAGTGGTGCTGCATACTGTATGCTAAATGAGATAAAGTAAGCAGAAAACATTGACTGAGACGCAGAGCAAGCTCATATTTCTTCTATCAGTGGAAATATACCAGGTATTTTGTGCAGTATGCTTATGGTCAGAATGGTTCAATTCTTCTTTTTACATAACTTTATTTGACAAGCAAATCACAAAGCAATTTATAAACTTGCGTTTCAGTACAACCTTTGTGAGACATAGAGATGTGGCAGTTACAAGAACGCTCCATCATAAGACAATCTTCAGAGAAACCAGTGCAATTCTGTCTGTTCACATTCAGCTCATGAACATAGTTCTGCTTACCTGCTTATCCAGACAAAGGCTACTGGACATCTTGGCTCCACAAACTCACACTACAAGACAAAAGAAATAGGAGAAGCTGTTAAGATACTGTCTTTCTTCCTCTCTTGGGGGAGGGGAGGGAGGGAACTAGTTTAATGGCAATGAACAGACCCCCGTCCTGGAAATAATTTTTCCTTTTTTTTTTCTAGCTCTGTAGCTTCAATTTTAAGCATCACATTCCCTTTATATTAAAAAAAAAAAAACAGATGTGCATGTTACTGTTGACTTCACCTGTAAACACATCTGTTACTCTGAAGCATATGTGGATTTTTGTTTCTTTTTTAATTTGCAGCTATCTTTTCAGATATGCCAGAGACTGTCTGTCCAGTCATATCACTACACTGTGACAATCTTTGTTTCACCAGTAAAGATTTACAGGAGCAGAATGCATAAGACTGCAAGAGGTATAGTTTCTGCAGTAAGTTTCCTTCTCTGATAGGTCATATCCGTGAGGGTTTTTTTATTATTATTATTTTTTACAATGGATAACACCTGCTGAAACTTTTTGTGCTGAAAAAAGACACGAATTGGCAGAATAAAAGCAAAAGCAGTTTTCTGGCTCTTTTGACCTCCATAAACACCAGATGCATTACAGCTGGAGCCTGGAAAAGTCATCATGTCCTCATAAGTTCCATAATAAATGCAGCACAAGTGTGCAGCCTGCAGGCAATTCATGTGAAGGTGATTTGATGGCAGAAAAAGATGGCATTTAGAGGAATGAATCTCTAATTAACTAAATTCATCCGCTAGTGAACAACTAGTCCCAAATTTGTACAAGGATAAGGAATGTGAGTATGATATGGAAAGGAGTAGAAGATTTAGTGAGAAAAAAAGATATTAAAAATAGAAAATTTGTCTAATTGTGTTACTCTTTACAAAAGCTAGAAAACTGGATACTAATATCAGTCTCCTCTGACAGTTGTCTTTCTACCCTGGGACTGTCAGTGAACAAAAATTCTCTAGCGCTTGACAAAAAAATGCAAGTGAATATGTTCTCTGACAAAAGTCATCCGGACTGAACTATAATACATGCCAAGTTTCTTGTAACAACATAACCTTTAGATGTTGACTTATTTTTCTAGATACAGTCACTTCATTCAGAGACTCACAATTGCACTTTAGCCATCAATTTGGGGCCTGTCAGAATAACACGGGTTTATAATTTTCAGTTAGAACATAATGTTAGTGAGGGTACCAAATCTACAATTCTCTTATTCCCCTCTGCTTCTTTTCCTACCACTATTTCAATTTATTAAACTACTGGGAAGCTTCTAAAGCTGTCTTTAAATGAAGGTTATACAGAGAGAATTTAAATCAATTGGAGAAAACTCCTTTTCAAACCCCTTTGCATCCCATTCAGATATAGGAAGCTGTTGCCTGCTTTAACCATGATACGCACGTAAACACATCAAATGCCAGTTACTTGCATGCTCATCTGTAATGGCCTGTGGCAATTTGTTTTGTTTGTAATTTTCTTGCTAGCTCTGTCAGTTCAAAACACCACCTGCATGTGGAAGTTCTGTCAAATTACAAATGCCTTGGGAAAGGCAGAGAGCTAGAAAATAAAAATGTGCATTACCAGCCTGTATATAAGAACCAATGAGACATCAGGGAGATAAACAACAGAAAATAAATTGTTGGAGACTGTAAAGATACTTCTCTCTGGAACCTGTTTCTCACTCCTGTTAAAATTAAGCTCAATCTGCTGACCTTCAGAGATGCTAGAAGACTCCTCTATTTGCTGAATCACATCTCTGAGAGAAATTAGTCAAAAAGGAGAAAAGCAGTTATTGTGAGATGATATAATATTTGCAAAGTTTGTATACACTCTGAACTCCTGTTTGACTAAAGCTAAGAATTTCTCTCCTGTTTATAGTGCAGCTGTTCCTGTAAGAGTGGGATAATAGGACAGCAGAAACCGAATAAAATGAAATTAATTCACGTTATTCTTCCTTTTGTGTGGTGCAAATGACACTAGTTTGCTTAATATTATATGTTATGATTTTTTTTTCACTCAACTCAGCATGACTTGCATCAATGTGGCATGAGATTTATATGACACTAATTCTGGTATCCCTGACTGAGCAGAACCAGAATACAGGCCACATGATTTGACCCCCAATTTCTCTTCTGAGTACCTATGTATTCTTACAAATAAAAGCATGGTATGCAACTATCTCCTTATATTTGCATTTATATTAGCAGTCTTTCATATGGGGAAGAACATTTATATGTGGAAGTATAATGCCTGCTTTGTAGATATTTACCTTGTAATCAGAATATATGGAATCAGAACACAGCCAGAAGGCCTCTGTTACACATGCCTGGGTGCAGATCTCTGTCTCAATACTATTGTGTTTCCATATGGGTGTGATTTTATAGAAACAGCCAATATGACAGCTGATGCACCTCAGCTAGGATAAAGCCTTATACTGAAATCAGACTAATAAAGCTAATCATGTAAAATTCATACACAAATCTAGTTTTAGCAGGTGTTTAATATTTAGGTTGGCTATGAAGCTTAACCACACAGATTCCTTGTACACAGAAAACAGAGCTATGCAATGTTTTCACAGGATAGGGTATAGGGGATAGCTCTTCTCCACTGTAAAATTAAGTGGTAGGTGTTTTCCTTGGATAGCATGA
This sequence comes from Struthio camelus, assembly GCF_040807025.1. Lineage (NCBI taxonomy): Eukaryota > Metazoa > Chordata > Aves > Struthioniformes > Struthionidae > Struthio > Struthio camelus. The sequence goes on along the minus strand of NC_090942.1, from coordinate 174,813,585 downwards.
TTGCTGGGGAAAGGCATAAAACAGTACTTTTAAAATGAAAATGAAGAACAGAAATACTGATTTAGGAATATCTCTTAACATTACACAGGAGCTCAAGCAGGAGAAAATTACCTGTTGCTCAGAAAATACAGGTCTTCAAATGCTGTGGCACATGGCGGGCCTGCTGTAACTATCATCAAGAGTGAACTTGAAGCTTTTGGATGTTGTAGAGCTAGAGATGGGAATAAAATTGAGGAAGGCTTCTTAAGCTAATACTTTTTTCTTGCAGGAGGAAGTAATTTATTTATTTTTTCCTACCACTTAATAAATTTTTTTTCCATCTATGAGAATGGACGTTTCATGTATAAAAGGTGTTTATAATACTCCTTTGAGAATAGTTGAGAGACATAAATGCCGGGTCAGCACATTGTTAAGAGTGAGATACTGATGGGAAAGGTCCTTATCAGGGCCCTGAGGGCACCGCCAGCCCTGCCCGTCCCTGTCCCTGCACCCTAGGCTTTCCCCCTGCGCAGCCCTGGCCCTGTCCCAGGGCACCCCCGGCCAGGGCCGTCAGTCGCTGCCCCATAACGCCGACGCCGCGGCAGTGCTGGCTCCAGCCCTGCCACAGCCCGAGCCTGTCCGCACACAGACCCCCAGCAGCACCGTGACAATCGTTGCTGAGTGCTAGCCGCTGTATCCACAGGAAACAAGCAAATAAACAAACAAACAAGCGAGCAAACAAAACCCTGTAGAACTTGAACTTATATGACACTTACGGATTCAAAGGGTTGGCACGGGAGAGGAGGAGCAAGAAGGCGCAGGCTAACTTAATTCAGAGCAGTAGCTTTGAAATATCATTTAGAGCTAGATCTGGTTCAGAACTGACCTTGAGAATTAAAAGTATTCATGAGAATGTTAGAAACATCCATATCTTCAAAAAAAGGTGTAAAGGGGCAGTCCTTGTACAACACAAAGATTCCCCTCCCCTCCCTCCCTTTTTTTTTCTTTTTCAATTCTGCCTCTGAAAAAATTAGGGGAAAGAAAAAAAGAGAGAGAGAGAGAGAGAGAGAGAGAGAGGACCTTGGTTCCTTACTAAAAGTCCAGACTGATCCAGCAACAGAAGTGACTGATTTGTAGCAGAAACCTCTGAGAAATTAGTCTTGGACCCAGGAAAAATGCTTGATAATTTGGCTGATGTATTTGTCATGCATAGCCATAGAAATTATGACCAGAATTAACCTTGAGAGTCATGCAAGTGATTATTTTACTGTAAGATTAACTATATCCAAACCATTCCTCCCAAATATTCGTCAAATCTGTCCTAAAAAACCTCCTGTAATGGAAATGTTTTCCCTGTTCCCTGTGGACAGTAAGAATAAATTATTCTCTTCTTCTCTGTAACAACAACCCTTATTCGCACACAGACTATGCCCTTAGTCTCCTGCAGACTAAACAGTTTTCGTACCTACAGTTGTTCTTTGAAGGTCATATTTCCTGTACCTCTGATCAGTCTTGTTACTGTTCTACGGATTCTCAGCAAAGCAGATTTTTTTGGATCAGTCTTACAAACTACACTCATGTTTATACATCTTAGTACTTTCCCCCTTCTTGCTGCAACTTCAAATTTACAGACATATGTCAAGATTGGAATCCATCAAAGGCAGATTCTTGAAGAACTCTGCTCAAAACAGCCTTCCATTTTAATGACTAACCTCAAAAATTTAGTCATCTTGTACAGCTTCTGGCAAGCTTTCCACCGACTCTACCAATTCTTCTGTATTCTGTACCATGTGTCCTAAGTGTTACTGTAAAATGATCAACTGAGCCAATGCTAAAAGTTAGTGATAGCATGCCATGCTTCTTTCTATCCATAGGGCCTCTTCTTTTTGCCACAGCAAGTCAATTACGTTGCTCTGAATTGATTTGTTCTTAACATTCTCTTTTGTTTTCCAAAGGCTATAAATAGACCTTAACACTATCTTTTGTTTTTTTAAAGGGCTATAAATATATCAGTTGATGATTTTTTTTCCAAATGTTTCTGGAAAGTGAGATTAGACTACCAGATCCAGAAGCTTCTTTCCTATCTCTCTGTCCCCCCACCTCCCGCCCCCTTAAAAAGCTGTATGGTATGTTTTTCCTTTTCTACTCTGAAAATCCAACCTGTCCTCCATGAGTTCTCAAATATAATAATGAATGGCTCTGAGATTACTTTGATAAATTCTTTCTCCAAGTGAATTTTATTAGACATGGTAGTTTTGAAAATATCTAATTTATCTAAATACTCTCTGTTCTGCTTCTCTGTTCTCACCTCTTCATCAGTGGTCATTTAATAGTGTTTACTGTCAGATAGTAGTCAACTTTTTAACTGAATGCTGCTGAAAACAATACAATAAAAATCACAGTCATATCTCATCATCTTAAACTTTTATCCCCTTCTAAAATGTGGATATACTCTTTTTTCTTTTTGCTATCTCTTCCTTCTCTCATATTTATGTCAATTAAAATTCTGAATCAGCAACGGAGCAGCAGAATACATTTTTAGACCCAAGCTGTTAAGGGGAACTTCCAAGAAAGGTCAGTGTGACAGCTCTCCTATCCCTTCTATGGCCAGAAGATATAATTCATAAAACTGACGGAGCTGGGAATTGTATATAAAGAAATTGAGATCTTAAAGGGGTGTTATGGACTTTGTTGAAAGAGGCTGCTTTTTGCTATATGACGATCTCAGAAAGTGCCAATTTGACTGTTTCCAAGTGTGAAAGAAAACCTGAATTTAAGCTATTTCTTTTGGTATGCTGGATTAAATGACAGAACATTTTGTATCATCCAGTCGTTGGTGCATGAATACTAATCTTAAAAATGAAGGGGAAGAAAAAGTGGGAATCCCAAGCTTGTCACTGCTAATCTGAATATTTTGCATAGCTCTAGTTGAATCTTGAATCTTACCAGGAGCTGGAAACCAAGGTGAGATTTTAGAGCCTCAGAAGAGTTAGTGAGCGCGCAAGAGGCCTGGGAAACAGGATAACCGAACTCACAACATGGCAGGAGCTGTGAACTATCACTGGGAGTCTCTGAGAGGAGCAATACTGCTCACCGGCCACCCTGGGGTGCAGTTTCATCATCTGCCTCAGTCACCACACTGACTGGTGGTGACCACGCTGATGTGGGGTGAGAAAACTCTGCCTGCTCCTCAGCATTTTTTGGGAGCAACAGAAAGACTTCTCCTTTAACAACAGTGTGTACTTAGATTGGCTTGAACAGGCTAAAACTACACACAGAGGATGAGACTCACAAACTCTCTAATAAGAGACTTCTTTTGCTAACGAAAGGTGAAATAACTCTTGCTGAATTCGTGTAGGTATGTCGGATGCAGTCCTCTGTCTTACTCCTTTCCTCTTAGGTTCTGGTAAGATGGGCAGCTGCTGTCACACCTGAGTGACCATTAATGCTCAGTTTAAAGCTTGTAATAGTGTGAGGGCAACTGGGGTAGACATGCCAGCAGAAAGGTGTCAGAAGATGGAATAACACCAGCTATCAGAGGAGAAGGTTATCAGTTGATTGTCCCCCCACAAACAGAGAATGTTCACCGAGTTAACAGATGTGTTTTCCAGACTGAATTTCCTGTCTATTTCATCTATGTATGTGATCACATACACATGTGCATGTTGATTTGCACATTTGAAGTGTGAGGAAACCACTGTCTGATTTTCCTCTTCAAAATGAAGTTCCTGTTTCAAAACTAATGGAAGGTAACCTTATGCTTTTTTTCATCTTTGTATATCAGTGCAAGTAGGAGTACTGATAGTATTTTCTTGCATGTCACAACGCGCAGAAAAGAACAACCCTGAATCCACAAAGAATAATTATTTGTAGAGTGTAAGTTACTCCACAGTGCCTTGGTGGTCAATTAATTAAGTTCTTGGGCTTCTGCTGTGGAAAGTTAGCTTTTACTAATGAGTGCCTAAAATTTTATGGACAGCTTTCAAAATAGTTCTGCTCAATTCCCATTCACTTAAGTAAATTAGAAGAAGACCTCTAAAATCCTCTCAAATAGTTAGCTAGACAATTAGAAATGAAGATTCAAAAACTTGTCAGATGTTCATTAATCAAAGCATGAATGGACAGTGATACAATACTGGACGGCAAAGAAGAGGTGGTGATTGTTATTTTTCACAGGCACTTCTAGTTCTGCTGACTATTGTATTGCTCCAACCTATTTCCACCAGATGGCACTCTGTGATTTAAAATAGCTTTTTTATTTTTTATTTTTTTGCAGTGTACTTCTATAACCAGGCTTGAGTGATAACTTTTGTGACAAATGCTCCTCATTTTGAAGACTTAGAGTAGCAGAAAGAAGATAGGAGCACACATTATAACCAGACAGTAATGAACTGGACGTGGAAACCGTGGAGCTGTCACTGTTGCTTAAATTTACACAGAAATACAGATGCAGAATCACTCTAACTCTGTACAACTTCAGAGCTGAGACAGTACCACTGAACCCAGTGAAACTAATTAAAAGTCATGGTTATGCAATTGAGGTAAAAATTATACCATTTGGTTGCTGCAGTAATTCCAAAGATTTCTTACTCAAATTATTAGCACTGACCTGAATTGACTTCATTAGTTTACCATCATATAAAAATGACATGTAAAAAACAAAAGTAAAAGAATTCTGATGTAGATCCCTATCTTTAGCATGGATTCTACTGCATTTCTGAACTCCTTAAATTATATTGCATTATTTTATAATTCTGTGCTACCAAGTTAAGAGCTAGTAAATTGATTTCAATTTTTAAGCTGCTGATTAAATCAAAATGATAATTTACTTTCCTACTGAGTCTCTGTAAGCTTTTGTTTTGTTATAAATCTTGAAGTCCAGATTAATGCTGCTTAGCATTTTACCGTTTAAATTTTGTGGTTATATAATTGCTGTAGAATGGCTAAGATTATTTTTGGTGTCCTTACTGTACAGTTAAATTCAGTATGTGTTACAGATAACAGGCAGTTGTACTGGAGGCACTCATCTGAGACACAACCCACTCATAGTGGGAGAATTCTTGAACGCAGTGGGAAGTCACTGAATAAATGATAAAACAGGAGGAAGAGGGTAAGGCTAAATGAAACTCTTGAGAGAGGGAGACCAGGTCACGAAAGATTAAATATGTGTGTTAGAGGAGAGGAATGTATAACAAGCGCAGGAAACAGAGAAAGGAAGGACAGAATGATTGAAGGGAGGGGGAAAAAGAAAAGAGAAGGAGGCAGGTTTATGAGAAACTTGAAAGGAGGACAACTAAGGACAGAAAAATTAAAATTTATCTTAGAAACCAAAAAAGGCCTTTCAAAAGTAGCCTGGATTAAGAAAGAATTCAGTCTTCTTGAACATTTCTCCTAACTTCCAGAGTTATCTCCGTGATGGAGCTTCCAGTTAATGGCCCATGTCTTTCCTTTTCCTTTCCTTTGTTATTATTGTGCTACACTTAAAGTCAGCCATAAACTTACTTCATCTTAATTCATTCAAAAACTTTATAAAAGCATAAGCATAAAAGTATAAAATGGCTAATACAGTCAATCCTCTCTATTCAGAGGACATGCTTCTTTAAAATAAGATTCTGTTCTAAAGAGTTTCTTCTTAAAAAAGGATATCTATTTCTATGTGATGTGTAGTCAGTTTTCTGGAATGAATAAGTAAATAAATAAATAAAAGTTTTACCTGCTAAAGTAATCTAAACTTCAAACATCATTGATGTATTTTTCCCTTCCTCTGTTCTACCACCATCAGTACTTAAAGTTAAATTTAATCTTGATGCCATTTATATAATCCCATTGGCTTCAGTAACTTTACACAGATGCATTAGATTCAGCTTTCATAAAAATTTCGTTCTGAAAGTGTGTAGGAATTAAGTGATTCTCATTCTTTATCAGTTCTACGAAAAAAAGTATATTTATATATATATACATATAAATACAAAAAAAATTGAAAAAATTATGTAGAGGTGGTGCTTATGGCTATGTAGAAAAAAGTCTAGGTTCTGAATGGCACTCTGAAATAAATAATTTCTAAAAGTATGAACGTTTTGATACAGCACACATTTCAGGGATATGAAGATTTATTTTTCCTCTGATCATATCTTTTGATTCTTTCTGCTCATATGTATTCCTGAACAAGGGCTTGCATTTGACCATAGGAAGGACCTCAGCTTCGTAATGTATATGATATATTTCCCATCGTTTCTGTTAGAAGCTGCTGAATCCTGTAGCTCAATAAAGGCAATGCTGCCACTGCTCCCCGTTCCTAGGTCCAGCCACAACAGAGGCTCAGCTCCTGTTCCCAGTAGGCACACACACAAGCATATATACATGACATATACGGACATGCATACAGCCAGCCACATAGAGCAGCACAGACAGAAAACACAGCAGTCACACAAACACAAATGGCAGCAACGGCCTCATTGTGTTTCCTTCTCTGGCGAATCACGATGAAGGTTAATGGAAATATTTACATATATGCCCTGTGGATCTCTCCAGTAGCTGGGCTTAGACACCCATTCTACCGAGTAGCTGTCCCATGATCCCTGGTCTCCCCAGCTGCTGGCACCTGAATTTTCAAGGCCCCAGGCCTGCGGCCCCCCCTCCAGCTGCTGGTACGGACCCCATCACTCACACACATGTGCACACGCATGCACACATACACACTCACACCCACACCCACATCTCTCATTCAACCCTGCCCCAGACCTCATCATTTCTCCAGTAGTTGGCTTGGAATTGTACTGGGGAGCCCAGCTCTGGACCCAGTACTTCAGATGTGGCCTCACCAGGGCTGCGTAGAAGGGCAGGATTACCCGCCTTGATCTGCTGGCGCCTCCAATAGCTTCTGCCCCAAGTTATTGGGGTTCCCCCCCCACCGTTGTTCCTCTGTGATGCTTCTTCATGGAGATGAGCCTTTTATCACATAAGCTAACAGTTTCAACATGGTCTTTCCTTTAAGGAAGAAATTAAAATATTAGCCTGTTTGGAAAATTATGGTAAACATCCTGTTCTTAATGCCCTAACTGTGTGTGTGGTAAAAAGACAATTTTAACATCTCTCCCTGAACTTCTATTCAAGTCTCTTGAAATCTATACTCATTCAGAATTCTAGCAGGATAGATTTTTATTACAAATGCTGACTGCAATCTCTTTCCACTATTTCTTAAGTAATACAATTTCCTAAATTTGATTTTGATAGTAATGGGTTGTAATTTAACCATTTAAGAATAAAGCCGCCTTTTCATAAGACTGTTCTATGGAGTTCAGTGTGGTTGGCATGCTCCCGCTTTTTATATGCAGCCATACTCTCCAGAGTATTTCAGACTTTATGAGATCAGCAGACCTTAATTGTTCACCATCTCCTAGCATTTTATTACACTGGGTCTATTTCCTAAGACAATTTCTTCAGTTGCCACTGATCCTGCTAGCTGTTCATTGAACAATAAAGAAGTAGTCTTATTCCACCTTGAAGTGACTAAACGCTGCATTAGTGATTGCAGAATGGATATCCTTCATTGAATTGTCAAGGAAATTGAAATCCCACTGGCCAACAGTTCTTTTTCTTTTTCTTAAACCAAGGGCTTTGCACTCCTCTCGATTCGCTTTTCACCCTAATTATGACACTTTGGATGTCTTTCCTCTGAGCGTCTTCTATATATCTTTACACTTCATTGCCATTGTGTCTTTTTGGATAGGATTTTCTGCACTCGTTTGTTAAGCTTAGTTTCCTTCTCCTCCTTACATTCTATAAGATAGTGATTTACACATCATATACACATCCTGTAAGTGTAGACTAAACCTTTACTCAGATTTCACATCTATGCTGAATACTTTAATCTCTTTCTGAGGTAACTAACTGAAGTGTTGTTAAGTACTTCCTAGTTCTTCATCTTTAATATCTCTTTGATAATTAAAAAAAAAAAAACACTTTTAAGCTTGAAAACAAAATCCATTTTACCAAGTCCTAATTTGCAATGATAGAGAAATGAATAGTGCACATAACCCCATGCATTCATTTCCAGGATACTGGACAAGTTATTTTGTCTCATTCTTTGAACAAATAGTCATGTACTCAGGAAGCAGTATTGCTTATTGTAAAGATTTGTATAGGAAGGTGTTAATTATGGAACACCTGAGTAAAAACTATACTTTGTGACATGAAACTCTCAGCAAAATTTTAGACTGAAAGAAAATTTTCCTAATGCAGTGGAGAAATCACCCTGTAAGATAAATAAAAGATACAGTAACATTACAATCTAGAGTTCAGGACTTCAACATGATGAGTTACTATTTCTTATCCACTTTGCAATCAGACTGGTGTAGCATAAAATAGTTGTCTCATAGGGCTGGAGGGATGCAATGAAAGTTTGAGGAGAAAGAAGGAATAGAAGAAGAAGAGGTATTGCAAAGAATCATAGTTTATTTCTGTCATAAAATACCATAACTGAGTGATATTGTACTGAAAAGATTCCAAGAGGTCTAAGTCCTCATCTTCCTGTTTTCAACTGATTATTCTGCTTTAAATTGATTTAAAAAAAATCTTAATCTTAATTTTCTTCCTCCTTAAACCTATGCCATTGCCCTTAGGAGAAAAGATAGCTCATGGAAAACTAGATTCCCCCCACCTTGCCCCGAGTATTCTAACATTTGAAATGAGTATGCTGATTCTGTGACAGATACTAAATCATTTATGCTATAAAATAAGGCTATCCATAAGGAATGCTTAAAAAAGAAGAAAATGAAACCTTAAATTTCAGATCTGATCTAGAATTTCCAGAATTTGGAAGTGAATCCAACAGGTTAATTTTCTTCATAAAAGAAAAAAAAAAAGGTACAAATGAATTTTAAAAGTAAAGAGTAGATGAAACAAAGGCAGACTTTCCAAAGAGAGCTCTGGTCAACGGAAATCATCTACCCATGATTCAAGTTTTTTTTTTTTTTTTAACTTAAAATGACTATTCAGGACATCATATTTCATGGCCGATGTATTTTTTATTCTTCTCAGGAATGAACTGTCACATCTCTCTCAAATACAGAAATAACTTTCGCTCTCCAACAGAAGCTTGCTTTAGAGACCTTCAAAAGCATCTGTTTGCCTCCAATGATTCTGCTGGGAATTTTATGAAAGATGGTTCACGCATATCAAAATTCTGGCATAACTGAGGTGTTGAAGTTAAGCAGACTGGATCACAGCTGGCACTGCTATTTTATAGTTTCAAACCCTATACATTCTCCAATGTTCTACATATAAACTCAGGGAAAATGATGATTTCCTTTTCTCCCCTGTAAATATGTAGTACTTTTCTTCAAATTGAGGGAAAAGGAGAAGGATTTGAATAAGCATGATGTAGATCAGTAAATTAAGTTCTAAGTTATCAAATATCTGCAGTTGAAATATTTTCATGCTATTATTGATTCTTATCTTTTGGGTGGAATAATTTTGAGCCTTTAAAGACAGTTCAGCTGAAGGATATTTCTATGTGTATTTATATTTATATTTGTGTTTATATATTTATATTTCCCCTCCGCACAGAATTTTTGCTTAGCTTCTACCTAAAAAGAGCATATTAGACTTCACAGAATCATGGAATCATTGAGGCTGGATATTGTCTAGTCCAATCCCCTTGCTCAAAGCAGGATCAGCTAGAACAAGCTGTTCAGGGCTGTGTCCAGTTGGGTTTTGAATATGTCCAAAGATGCAGAGTACACAGCCTCTCTGGGCAATCTCTTCCAGTGTTCGATAATCCTCACAGGAAAAAAAGGTTTTTCTTATGTTTAAATGGAATTTTCTGTATTTCTATCTGTGCCCATTACCTCTCGTTCTGTCCTGGACCACTTAAAAGAGAGTCTGGCTCCATCTTCTTTACACCCTCCTTTCAGATACTTATATACATTGATACAATCCCCCTGAGCCTCCTCTTCTCCAGCCTGAATAATCCTGTCTCTCTCAGCCTCTCTTTGTGTGACAGACGCCCTTAATCATCTCTGTGGCCCTTCGCTGGACTTGCTCCAATATGTCCATGCCCAGCACTGGACCCAGCACTCCAGATATCAACTCACCAGGACTGCGTATAAGGGAAGGATTATGTCCCTTGACCTGCTGGCCAGCATGTCAAAGTCCTTCTGAATAACACCACAACCGTTTGGTGTATCAACCACTCCTCTCAGTTTTGTATCATCTGCAGACTTGTGGAGGGTGCACTGTACCCCTTCATCCAGGCCATTAATGAAACAGTATTTCCCCTAGTATATGGCCCTTGAGTACATCACTAACGACTGGCCTCCAACTGAACTTTGTGGCACTGATTACAATCTTTTCAGCCTAGCGGTTTATCCACTTTTCGATTCACCTCACTGTCCACTGATCTCATTAGTATTTGATCAGTTTATCAATGAGGATAATATGGTAGACAGTGTCAAAATCCTTGCTAAAGTCAAAATAAACAACATCCACTGGTCTACCTTTAACCATCAAGCCAGTTATCTCTTGTAGAATACTGTATGGTTGGTCAGGCATGATTTCCTCTTCATAAATCATTGTTGAGTTCTGCCAATCACCTTCTTACCCTTCATGTCTTTGGAAATAGCTTTCAGAAGGATTTTTTCCATACCTTCCCAGGAACTGAAATGAGGCTAACTCACCTGTAGTTGCTTCTTACTCTTCTTGAAGATAGGAGTGACATTTGCTTTCTTCCAGTTTTCAGGAACCTCCTCCATTCCCTATGACCTTTCAAGATAATTGAAAGTGGCCTCACAATGACATCAGCCAGCTCCCTCAGCACTTGTGGTCACATCTTATCAGGTTTCATGGACATATGCACGTCCAGCTGTTCAAATGTTCTGTAACTTGAGCCTCCTTTACTGAGGATAGGTCTTCCTTGCTCCAGATTTTCCCATAGGTCTCAGGAGCCTGGGATTCCTGAAGACAAGTCTTATCAGTTAAGACTAAGGCAAAGACAGCACTGCATACCCTAGTCTTCTCTGCGTCCTTTGTCACTAGGTTCCCAGCCCCCCCTTTATCTTTTTCTCCTGATACCCCTGTAGAAACCTTTCTTGTTGCCCTTCACATCCCTCACAAAATTTAATTTCAGGTTGACTTTGACTTTCCTAGCTCCATCCCTGCATGCTTGAACAGTGCCTCTGTAGCTCTCCTGGGTCACCTAGCCCTGCTTCCACCTATTATATGCTTCCTTTTTATGCCTGAGTTTTGTCTGGAGCCCCTTGTTTAACCATGCAGGTCTCCTTGCCTACAAAATGCCTTTGTTTAACTACCTGCATGTGAGGAAGGACAGTTTCTGAGCTTGGAGGAGGTGATCATTGAGAATCGACCAGCTGTCCTGGACTCCTCTTCTCTCCAGGATTGTATCCCATGAGATTCTTCTAAGCAGGTTCCTCAGCAGGCCAAATTCTGCTCTCCTGAAGTCCAGTGATGTGATCCTCTTTCTTTTTGCCTTGTTCTCTCCTCTGTAGATCCTGAACTCACCACCACAGTGTCATCAATGTTGACTTGCCCTCTAATCCTGACTCATAAGCTCTCAGTTGGCTTATCATCCATTACGAGGCAGAGCTCTGTGCATGGAGCTGCTCTCTCACATAAAGGGTGACTCCCTACCCTCACTGGCGATGGAAGATTTAGGTCTTCATTCTTCATCTGGTGACTAAAGTATCTGAGAGAGTTTATGGCTATTCTTCACGATTCCTTCATGTGCCTCTTCAATAACTGATTTTAAAACCGCATATTGACTTCTGTGGACTTTTTCCCTAAATTCTCTTTAAACCTCAAATATCCCATATAATCAGTTTTAGTGGCATGTGATTTTTAAAAATATTTTATTTCTACCTTTGGATGCTACTCCAGGGATGCAAGCTTTTCATCTGATTGCTAGCAAAAAAAAAAAAAGAAAGAAATATATATATATATATATATATATATACACACAATTAAAAAAAAAAAAAATCTGTCTTTCAAGTAGCTTAAAGCAGAGCAGAAATTCCTAAAGACTCCATTTGAATGTTATACCACAGCCCATGAATCACTGAATAAATAAATAAAAGTCCTAGTAAATGCTGTTTTGGGATGAAACTAGCCTCCTTTTTGGATATGTCTTCATTAGTAGCATACTTCTTATTGCTATCCATCTGTGCTGAATTGCAGTCCTGCCTCTTTCCCCTCCTCATGCTTTATTGAACAAAACCTCCAGTTCTGAAATAATAGCTTATCAAACATTGTTGTCTGCCGGTGCTCCCACCTTTTGTTGCTACAGTGGTTTATAGAATTTAACAAGTTTACAGAATTTAATAGGGTCTTTGACTTGCCTTATTCATCATTTAACTCAGAGAAAATTTATTATTAACCCATTCAGAAAGACAATTTGTTCCCTTTTTGCAAGTACTTCTGTGACCCTAAATCAGCTCTGGTTAATCTGGAAATGATTTTGTCATGTTCATTCAAAACTAACTTCTTTTCCATGTTGTATTCAAACAAAATTTTCTTATCTGCTAATTTAATCCCTGAGAAGTTTCCTTCAAGAATATTAAAGAATTATTTGAAATGTAAGCCTTTTGGAGACCTTTAAAATTTAGAAATAAACTTTTTTTTTGTTTGATTTTTTTTTAAATGGATATTTCACAAAGTTCCTATTGGTTCACTTAATTATCATCCCTTTATTTACACTGTCACCAGATAAAGTGATGTTTTAGCAAGGCTTAGTATGTTTAAGATTAAAATCCCAGATTATAGCTAAAAATCAGTACGAAAAGTAACGCTAAAAGAACTGATGGTATTAGTCTGAAGCTAGAGAGAAAAAAAGAACGTTGGACAAACATTAGTCGATACGTTAGATATTTCTCTGTTTATTCATAACAGCATATATAAAAAAAACCCACATTACCCTGACTCAGTTATAAACCCATTTATATGTACGTAGAAGAGAAATCTGTGACAACAATCCAGTGGGTAGAGTTAATAAAATCATCTGAATTATACCATTAAAAGGTAGATCTTGTTGTCAAAGACTTCTTCTGCAGAGGAAAACAGTTCTGGCTATTTCTGTACTGAAATGGGCCTCAGACTGTTCTGCAGCCCTGTGGCAAAGTAGCACAGCACACATCACATCCATATGCATTAACGCTCATCAGAACAAGGAGGCCACCTGCTTGCCACAGGCATTGGCAAAGAGTATTTCATATAAGCCTTTCTGCCTATTTACTGACAAGCTTCTTCAGCACAGCACCCAAGTTGCAATCTCCATTCACCTGTCTCCAGATACGTCATCGTGACTCCTTTAACTGTGCATATGGCCAGTTTACTGTAAGGTGGCAAGCCTAGACAAGGCTAGGCAACTGTGTCACCAAGGCCAGGTGGATCATCATTGCTTGCTCCCCTCGAATAGGCTGTCCTGCTAAACCACTCCAACTAAGATGGTCCAGAAGGATCCAGTCCTCCAGCCCTTGTACAGCAAGCCTAGAAGTTCATAGACCATCATATATACTAAGCTAGTTTCCTCACTATTCTCACAAAACCCTTAGCAACTGATACCTTTTACCTTACCCTAAGGATAGTCAAAACCCCCCAAATCCGGAATCATACTCCTCATGTGCACGGCCTTTGCCAGTTGTCAGTGAACTTCATATCTCTGCTGTGTCTGTGCTCTTTCTCTTTGCTGTCTGACTTCTGCTTCTAATAATCTCTTTTTCTTCTACATCTACATCTTGTACAATTAATGGCAATCTTGCTAACTCATTACAACTCCCTTCCTTCACAAGAATCAGTTCACTCGCACAGAGCACTGTCACCATCATTGAGCTGTTGATTCTCAAGAGGGAGACTCCCGCATTTGCAATACCCCTCAAAGCTGTCCTGAGACTATGGATTGACAGTTAGAGATGGTGTGAGTGAGGGACGAAAGGTGTGGCTTGCTGTTGTAACTACTTTATTCAAGTTATACTTCGAAACCCAGAAAAGTCCTACTGTATCAAGTGCTCACTTTGTTCTCAGATGTGTATGGAAGGAATGGGTCTTCATGTAGCTGGGATGCACTGTGCCATTTTTGAAGTTAGACTATATTCTTTGCTTGAAGAGGATGGAGCTGGTCAAATCTTGTGTATGCACAGCCATGTACAGGGTCAAATTCTTCAGAAGATAAATGTTTCTCACTCAGTTTGTCACCATTTTGCTATGTATGTTCTAGTGGTGGCATCCTGGTCAAAGAGTTTCCTGATTACTATGAAGATATACTTGCTGGTACTGCTGCTTTGCCCTCCACAGTTGCACTGAGGGACTCTGGAGGACGTTACAGATTCACTTTTTCCTCCTGTAGCACATTTCTTGGCTCTTGGGATGATGAAAAGTTATAGGATATGTTTGCTTGCTGGGGCAATGTTGGATGACCAATATTGCCAAAGAGAGCATATCAGAATAGAATATCTCTATCTTTTCTGCCTATTAAGCATATGGCCCGGCCTACTGTGGTCCCTCAAATTATGACCATATGTTGTTTGGCAAAGTGACAGCTGAAATGGACCCAAATCATGTCAAAGAAAGTCATCATTTAACAGCATAGACAGCCATATCAGGACCTGAACACATTGCTTAGAATTGTTTAATATAGATCTAGCCTCTGTAACAAGAAGAGGGTCGGATTTCACACTGTCAGAAGTGACAAATTATTTTTAGTGTGGCTATGCTTTGCACCGTGGTTTTATCATCTTTGTTATTAGAATTTCGTGAAATGAAACACTGCATTAAAATTGAAGCCAGATTTTTTGTGAGTGTGCTTCCGTCAAATCACACAAAAAATGTGGCAAACATAAGTGTGCAACATGGCATATCTCAGTTATGCCACATGATATGTTTTCCTCATCCACATTGTGTAATATGAGATGATAGTCCTTTTGCACCAGGATGGCCTTTGTTTCTCCGGAGGAGGGTCTTGAATATGTCTTGTAGTTCTACTGCAACAGGCTAGGCTTGCACATCATAGCATGGTCTGCAACATGAGCTGGAGAGTGCTGGTATTTTTCTTAACAGAAACAGAGAACTCCAAATAGTAGGAATTTTTAATTGATGAGCACGGACCACATACAGCAGGATAAGATACAAAGGACTGTGAACTCACTGTGTATGCAGCTGGCTGCATTATTTTTCAATGAGGATGAGGGGTCATTTATTACTGCGGAGCAAACTTATGCATGCTAGTTTTTGGGAGCAGTCCTGGGGGTGAACTTAGAACTATTAGCAGGCTTTGTCTTGTGAAGAGCTAATTATGGTAACTTAAAAAAAAAACCCTAAAAAATAAGGAGGAGTTTATCATTAAGTATGTGGATAACCAGAGGTCTGTTGTTCAGTCTCATTTATTGTATTCTGGTTCTTTTAAAGCAGTGTAGACATGCACTAGATGGTTAATTCATGCCAGGCTTTTATATTTATTCAAATGAATCTCTTTTTTCCCATCCTAAAAGTTACCCTAAAAAGAGTTACTGTCTTGTGGATACATGATCTTTACAAAAAAAAAAAAAAAAAAAAAACCTAACCAAATGAAAGCAAACCTGTATGAGTTAGGTTAAATGATTTTCAGATTAAATGAATTTAGTTTAGCTTCAGAACAATTACAGTTGTCTAACACTTTCAGAATTTTCTGCTTAAAAATTACATCATAAATATCTGGAAGTTCTAACCTACCTTTTTTCCCTCAGTAGACTGTTGTTTGGATTTCAGTTTCCAGTCTAAGTTAGAAATGCTTGCTCTTGTAAACTAGTGTGTCCATGTGCAAATGGGATTGCTTACTTTTAAGCTGGAGATTCTTAAATGTGCAGCTTGAACCTGATTCCCTTCTTTTGGTATAGTCCCATCGGTGTAAGAAGAGGTATATTGGGTAAAAAAATGTTATTCTGATTGGTATACATGGACATAAATGACTGCACAAAGTGCATATAAGAACAAGCTCACTGTAGTGGGCAACAAGGTAATAGACTGATTTGCAAACTGTGCTATATCTACTGTGGCATTTCAATAATACAAATCAGTGATTGATGACAACATTAGAATTCTGTTGCCACTCTTTTGGGTGTTTTGCATCACAGTCCAGGTCAAGTTTTGTGATCTTATTAAACTTTCTGGACATGCTACCACAGCAGGGTTTTGAGGAACAGCCAGTAGGCCAGGACTCTTTTGTCTCTCACTGCTTACTGCTCCTCAGTTCCATTGATACTCTGGATGTTCACGACTGTCCCAGAAGGTATTTTACCTCCTGATGGGAACTACAGCATCAGGGAGCTGAATCCCTTTGTCTTAAAGCAGCTCCTCTCCAGACCACTTACGGCAATGCATGGCACTACAAATACAGCACTGCACCGGGAGAAGAAAGAGCAGTGATGGTCAGAAGTAGGGGAGGTGACTCTACTTGAGGCTCCTGCCACCCCTGTTTGTCCTACTAGAGCAGGAGGTTGGCAGCAATGGGCCCATTTCAGCTCTGGTGAAAGGGACAAGCTAAACAGTGAACCTTATCTGTTTTTCACTTACTTTCGAAATGTGATTGGATAAAATCTTCAAAGAAAATACCTTATAAATGGAGGAAAGCATCAAAACAGGACATTCCTACAATGTTTGTATATGACTTCAATGTACTAAAAAAAAATCAAAACTTAATTTTCTGCAGACCTCTTTGATTTTAATATGTAGGTACTGTCTGAGAAAATAAAAATGACAAATTTCCTGATCAGTCCAGATTTTTTATTGATCAGAGTCAATCAGATCTACAAGAAAATATAGTCATTGTCACTGTCAGGCTAAGCACTGTTCTGATAGAGGCATAGTACAATATTTATTTCATTCTAGAGTAAACTCATTTTGTTTAAAAATATTCACCTGAGAGGCAGAGATTATACTAATTTCTCTTGTCACAAGTGAAGAGCTGAATGATAGTTAAACTCAAATTAATCATATGATAATTCAAATGATGATCTTAGATAATTGAAAGTTATCTAGCATACCATTTCAGACTGATTCTATCTTATATGTTCTTCTACTGCTTAAGAAATATTTTATTACTACTACTCCATTGCATTCCCATCCAAATATGATGCCCTAGCAGATAAAAGTCAGGGGATGCCGGTAAATAAAGCAAATTCTTATTCTCCAGGCATATGTGGATGAAGATGAATATGTTTACTGTTGAACAAATATTTAGCAAGTGCATTGATTGGATCCTGATGTGGAGCTGTCAAAATAGAGTTACAGTTCAATACTCCTTGCACAGCCCTATCTTCTCTTCTCTTAAAGAAAGTTGCAGCTAGGGTTGTATTTATTTCGCAGTTTATAGCAGGAGATTACAGCACAGCAGCAAGAATGTTATTTTCAGCTTTGATTTATCCTGTTATTTATATGCATGAGCTTCCTATGATATACTCTTTCAAAGCAGAGGCATGCATGTGTGGCTGATCTTTCCTTCAAAGGCCCTTTGAAGGCTTGTTTTCATACAAAAGAAAAAAAAACCTGCCACTTAATTTTAGGTTCAGACTACAATATTCTTCCTCTTCAGTTCTGAATGCACTAAGATCTGCTCTTTTATCAAACATAATTTTGTATGGGCAGAGTAAAGACTTAACTGAAGACTATAAAAGGCTTTCTTTTATATTTCAGTATACTTCCATACCTGTAACTTTTTCCAAATTTTCAAAAAGATATTTTTGCATATTTTGCTTTCTAACTAATATAGATATTTATTTTTAATGTCTGAGCAGAATAGTCATATGGAGAATGAACTATAATCTTGAAACAGTGGGAAAAATAATAAATTAAACTTGTGTTCTTTTCTGTGAATTGTTCTAACCTCTTACTAATACACTCAAGTGATACGTTTTGTTGTAAAATTCAGAAAGATTGAAGCTTCATTTGTTTGTTTACTTAGCATTATTATTTGCTTCCTTAAACTTATGCATTAGTTAGAAGATAGTACTACGTCTGTTGTCTCTGTGAGATTTACTTTTCCTTTTCAGGACCCATTCATTATCCAGATTTGGTAGCTTATTCAGCTAGATGTGACAGACAGTATAACAGTCGAGCGCTTGGAGGAATATTGCTTCTTTTACTCTAGAATTGTTAAGCTTTACAGCCAGATTCAAAGCTATACAACTTGGCTTAAAGCTTCTCAGAGAATGGAAATTTGCCACATCTTCCAGGATAGAGAGTGGGAGAAGTAGAGATGATGGAAGTAACAGAGCCAGGAGTTTGGAGAGCTTCTCTTCCTTCTTCTGGATGAAATGTGATAGGAGACAACTAGGAGCGGTGGGGACATGGGCTGCCACTGTTCAGAAGAATCTTTACCCAGGAGTGACTACCATATTCACTTCTATAGTGATAGTAATGGATGCTACCCACTTGGCCTCCCCAGTCTTTAGCAGCTAAGTAACTGGTTAGCTAATTTTTATAGGACTAGAAGACCTGTGTGAAACAGCAAAGCCAACATAAAGACCGAACAAAACAGTTCAGAAACCCTGCAAAAGTTGAAGTCAGTTGCAGGACAGTACCTAAGTGAACATGTCACTGGATGATATTGTCATTTCAATTTTCTGTATTCAGAGAATTTGGGTTTAAAGTTTTAATGATATTTTAGATATGGATTTAAAAATTATGTACCTGCTAGAATGCAGAAAATTGCAGAGTGATCTCACGTGTTCTTTAAAAATTTTTATATACTTCATAAAGAAGAAAGAAAAAGCTTTAGTCCACATTCTCATCTTTTTAGGCAGTAAAGTGACAAGGTAAATACATGGAGGACGTTAGATTGCTCAAAGTACTGACGTAGTTATTGGCCCTTTTGTGTTCCCTCCTTTACTCCTGTATGAGTGCAGTTATGCCTTCTTGGAAGAAATTAAGATTATCATATGGGTGTACCTGTGAGTATACATTTAATCTGGACAATGATATATATCCATGTCTTATCCCTGTAATGTCCATGTAAATCCCTTCCCACTTTTCTGGATACACATTTCTGACTTTTTCTTTCCTTTTTTCTTTGTTATCATTTTTATGCTTCCTTACTTTGACCGGTTGCAGTACAGTATAAATAATTGATCCTGATTGTCATTGCAGTTACAGTGCAATCACCAAAAGAAAAAAATATCCACCTCAAGTCATGATATTTTGCATTGTTCTATTTATCAAACTATGAATAAGTAAAGGATATGCTTTGTCGAAGTGTTTATAACTCCATCCTCCTTAGATGCTAACAAAAAAAACAAAATAGCCCTGACAATTCATTCTGATGTACCTAAGTATTCTAGTTTTGTCTTTAGTTTGCAGCAAGCGAACAAGGTCTGTGTAGCTTTATGTTACGTATTAGTCATGTACAGGCAAAAATAAACTCAACCCAGCATGCTTATTACTTGGTTATGGACAAAATAAATATAATTAGCAAAAAAAGTCATTGTTAATTGACAGGGTAACAAATCACGAAGTACATAAACAGTGCTTTAAAAGTCTGACTATCCCTTTAAATTAGCTTTATTTCCACTGAAAATGCTTCATAACTTTGGAATACTCTTTCACATGATACTGTCAGGTTTTAATGCTTTCCTGTGCAACATTCTGTTGATTTTTCTCTTATTAAAAAGGTGGCTAAAGTCAGAGTTTTCTTTTGCTGTGGAACTCAAGGTAAAAGAATACCTACTACAGAGAGAGAATTTGTAAGATTGAGGACAAGATAGGAAAGAAATTGCAGCAGTTACTACAGTATAACAATTCAATATCACTACCACATAATAAGGGGCTTTTGGTTATGTTAAGACCCAGAATATTCAAAGTTATGCCACACATTTGCAGATGACAATTAAATGATGAAATTATCTCTCTCACATAAATATTTTTCATTCCTTTTATTTTTACTTATTTTTAGTGTTATGTCAGATGGAACTGTTAGTAAATTACTAAAACTACTGATCTTACAGTAGTAATTAAGAATTCCTAGCAGGCCAGGAATTAGCTTGTTCAGCAGACCATCTGGTGTGGAATATATGGGTTACAAATTGTATCTTTTGCTTTTTTTTCCCTAATGCAGATGCCAGTGCTCATCTAAAAGCACAAAAAAGGTAATTCATTTCTTTTCACACTTTGTTTCAGACTACATGAATTCATTTTGAAAGCTACTTATAATATTTTTTTTTTTTCAATTTTACTGAAAGGAATGATAGTATTTAACCGCACATAGCCTCTCTGAAAAATATGACTGTTTCAGTTTTTTTTTTTTTTTTTTTTTTTTTTTAGTAATTGGAGCAGGAAAATTAGTACAAAATGGGTATATAGCTTTCCTATTACGTTAGTGTAGTCTGAGGACAGAGACATTAAAATGACTGAGCTGTGCTCAGATAATATGTTAATGGCACTTATCAATAACTTGAAATAACTTGAGAGAAACAAAGGTTACATCTGTGGTAATCAGGCCAATACACTGTTAAGGAACTTGTTGAACAGTAACATCTTGGCAGTATAGAGTATCCCTCAGATAGATTTCTGTATGTGGCTCTGGGCCTGTGTTTGATTAGCAAGGGTTAGTCCTTGTTCTGGACCTTGCTTTCAAGTCAAGGATTTATATTCTGTGTTCTACTGTAGAGTTTAGAAATTCCCAAAGTTGATGCACCTGTGCATCCAAATGAAAGTTCAAAGTCAGATAAAATTCATATTTAATATAGCCAAGAGCTATTTTCAAAAACTATGAAAGTTTGCAGTCAAATCGAATAGTCAGGGTCAAGAAAAAAGAGCTAAGTAAAATAATATTAGTTTTTAAAAGATTTTGAATAGGCTTCAGTATATGCATATGATAGTGAAGCAGCTAATTGATCTGAACTTCAGAAGGACTGAGTTGATTTGGAAAGACAGTTTACATTGAGACAGAGGGTGATCATATCTTCTTGCCAAACACCATGTTACTTGGTGTTTGGCTTTGTTTTCAGTTTTTAATCTAGTACAGTACTTGTTTTGTTTTGTTTTGTTTTTAATTTACTCATGATCGATAGTTCTTAGAAAAGCTGGAGAATTGTCACTCCTATTATTTTTATTAGATTTCAAAAAGTTCATTATACAGAAAGCAGCATCACCTAAGAAAATGTTTTGGTGGTTAGCAAACTGAAAAAAAATTATGCATTCCTTTATCCTAAATAAAGGACCCTCTGTACACTTTTACTTTTGCAGATGTTAAAAAGGAGCTCTACCAATAAAGCTCTTTTTGGCTGGGACTCCATCCTTCAGCACAGTCCCAAACTGAAAAGAGGTTGTATAGCTACCATAAACCCAAATGCAGTTTTTAGCATTGAACACTATTCTTAGGTACTGCAGTTATATAAAACTAAAGTTGATGAAAAACTGTGCACAGCTGATATAGGACTTTAAATGTTCTTGTAATTTTAGAATGCTCTTGCATCAGAGAGAATTTCCTTGCTATTAGTTAGTATATAAAATCTTCATCTGTTCCAAAACTAACCCTTTGGTCATATTAAATTTAGCTAAAAAGGCTCTCCCATTTCAAAACCTCTGAAGAGTGAACGTTTTTTAGATCTTTGCACAATCCTTGTTACAGGGAAAGACAATGCTGCAGAGTAACAAATGAAAACATTTACCTTTGGTCTTTGCGTGTTTACTTCTGAGGGTAAATGCCTGATCCACCTGATTGCTTTCTGTAATAAAGTAACTGAGTTTGTGGATGAGGGTAGAGCAGTGAATGCAATTTACCTTTACTTTAGCTAGACTTTCACACTGTGTTTCATAATATTTTTCCATCCAAGTTGGGACATCATGATCTGGATGAATGGACAAATTTCTGGATAAAAAAATGATTTGATGCCTGGGCTCAAAGAGTAGTGGTTAATGGGTTGCACTATACTTGGGGGCTGGTAACAAAAGGAGTACCATAGAGGTCTGTACTGGGACATGCTCTATCTAACAACTTCATGACTAACTTGGAAGAGATGACAGTTCACTCCCCTTGAGTTTGCAGAAGACACCAGTTTGGAGGGAGGAGGGGGCAGTCAATATTCTGAAGGGGAGGGCTACCTTTCAGAGGGACCCTGACAGAATGGAGAAATTAGTTGACCGGAACCTCATGAAATTGAACAAGGGCAATTCAGCTCCCGAGAAGGAAGACCTCATTGCAATGAAATAGGCTGGGGACTGATGTACTGGGCAGCAGCTCTGGGGAAAAGGCCTTGGGGGCCCTGGGGGACAGTAAGCTGAACTGGAGCCAGGACAGCAGAGATGGCCAACAGCATTCGAGGCTGAATGAACAGAAGCACAGCCAGCAGGTCAAGGCCACTGATAATCTCCCTCTAATCAGCACTTGTTAGATCACATCTAGATACTACATCCAGTTTTGGACAGCCACTAGAGGAACTACGTTGATAAACTAGGGTAAGTTCAGTGGAGGGATGGTTGTGGCTGGAGCACTTGCCGTGTAAGGAGAAGCTGAGGGACTGGGGCTTGTTCAGCCTTGAAAAAAGGCAATTTTGGGGGCACCTGACAGCAGCCCTGTAATACCTACAGGGAGGTCATCAGGGAGACGGAGTGCTTCACAGCAGTGTGTGGCAGGAGGATGAGAGGCAATGGTCATAAATTGAAACAGGAGAGGTTCATACTGGAAAAACTTTTTTCCCCATGAGAGCAGTCAGGCAGTGGAGCAGGTTACAGAGAGAGGTTGTGCAGTCTCTGTCCTTGGAGGTGTTCAAGATCCAACTGAATAAAGGCCTGAGCAACTTAAATTGACTTCAGAGCTGCCTCTATTTTGAGTAGAAGGTTGGACTAGAGACCACCTAATGTCCCTTCCCACCTGAGTTGTCCTATGACTCTATGATGCAACTGCATCAATTTGCAGGTGCTAGGAAAGTACTGTTGCTTCTGAAGCTGCTCCATTAACACTGCCTCATGAATGTCACCCATATAGGATATAATAGCATAAAGATTGGATAATGAATTGAAAAGGACTGAAGAGAGTTGATTGCTTAATGAGATTCCCTTATGAAGTTACCTCACCAAATGTTTTTTAATGTTTATATAGTTCTCTAAGTATGCAACTGTGTGACAGTAAAGGAAGCAAAGAAAGACTTGTAAACATGATTATGTACATTTCATCACATTCATGTACATTTAGCTTGTCTTTACTAACCAGAGACTCCTCAAGAGAATTTTTAGAGCATGCATAGCACAACATCACAGCGAGAAAATACCTCCATGCACAAGTACTGTGGCTCATATAGGAGCAAAGTCATTGGTCATCAGGAGAAGATTCTGGGCAGGTATGTGAGGCAGAGCAAGTGATACATTATTTCAGATTAGACCCTTTGCAAAATATAATGAAACTACCTTACTGTGTAAAGCTGGTAGTTTTCAGGAAAGAAAAGTTGTTTAACTGTGCTTTTATTATCGAATTGAAGGAGTCAGGATTTTGCCCTCAATCTTTGCATTGGTCATCCAGTCTACCCTTCTAAAATACGGAGGTGTTTCCTCTGCAATGAAGATGGAAATCTCTGAGGCGTTTACTTCTTAATCTTTCTGTTAAATATGTTTTACAATTCAAGGGAGAGGAAGAGAAGACATGTGTGTTTGCTTATTAACTAGTGACCAATTTATTAAAAGAATAAAATCAAGATATTGATACACAATTTATTATCATTTTTAGATAAAATTAAGCTTCTGATATTTTCAGACTTTAAGATTCTATTATATGTCTCAACTCATCAGTGATACCTGCATTTTAAAATGTATTCACTATCTTCACTAATAGAACTATTATATAATATAAATAAAATACCCACTATAGCAATGAATATGAATTTTTTGAATTAATGGTTAGTAGCGAATATGGAAAAGGTAACTGTAAATTCTGTATATTGTCCACTGTCAGCTTTTGCAAGTGCCATTACTCAAAGAGTTCACTTGTTGCTTTGCTTTGAAGTATTTTTTGTGATGAGAAGCAGATGGGCTTTCATATTAATTTAATCACATAATATTTCCTTAGCAGCTATAAATGTCAGGAAACTTGCAATCTCCGAATGCACTGCTGTTTTCCCCTTTTCTTTATTATCAAGAAAATGATTTGTTTTCATTCATTTTCTAATACTAATTCCCCTTTGTTGTTATCCTTTATTATTTATCACAAACATGCTGATTCTGACACTGATTAAGACTCTCTTTTAAAAGACATTGTAGCACGATGTAGTCAAATACATGAAAATGCATTCTAGCTATTTACTTCTTTTTTTAAATAATATGCGCATGAAGCCTGATTGATTGAAATCTAGCCTTTACTTTCTTCAGGGAGAAAGGGCAACAGTTAAAGTCCTTTAAGTCCTTTTTACCAATTTTTTTTCTCCATCTTTCTTTCTATCTTTTTGTTTTTCTTTGTCCTTCCTTCTTCCCTGCCTTCCTTCCTTCCTTCCTTCTCCTTTTTAAGAATGTTTCTATAAGGGTCATTTGGCTTCCCTAAATAAGTTTTCCTTTTCACTCTTTTCCTGTATGCAAAATCCTGGCTTTAGTCAAGATGATCCAAGAGTTTAAAATCCACTTTCCCTGAGATAACCTCTTTCAGTTTATTCATTACTGTCCAAGGCAACGAGTTCTTCAGGGTGGGGTTTCAGCTTGACGAACAAACTAACAAGATAGAGTTTAAAGAGAGATTAAAGACAAAACCTTTACCAGAAGCAAGACCCATGGTTTCTTGTCTACCTCTTTGTTAAGCTTTTCCTCTCCTAGCTTTCTTTTTTGTCAGCAATACCTGATGAATTTTAATCTCATAGAATTTAGATATCATGGTGATAGAGTGCCTCAAAATACTCAGCATGAAAAGAATGTAGTGATCCAGATCTTTAGATATCATAAATCAATAGTATGACATTCAGTTCAACAGAACTTTGTTGATTTAAGAAATTACTTTAGTACACAGTTATCCATGATCTGCAAAAATTATCCATTGAGCAAATGGAAAGACTGGAAATAGGATAACAGCAAATATAAAAGTCGATGATGACAAGAGAGGGTTTTTTACACTGAATGTGGAAAAGAATTACTGGCACAGTAATATTTTAGATGTTGAACAATAAGCTTTTTTAGCTACAGCAACCAGTCATGCTGCTTAAGCAAAAAGTAGTACCCAGAATGATGACTTTCTTGCTTAGAGATTAATATTTTTGTGTGAGAGTCTAGGGAAGGCCTAAAGCTAAACACATGAGTTTGTCTCAGAGAGGAGAAGAGAAAAGCAGACTAGACTGAGCATAAAAATATAATTTTCAACTAAGTATTGAATGTGTGGAAAAAAAAATTAGAAGATCATTTGCTTCAGGGACTGGCACTGAGATGTAGATATAGAAAATATGTCTGTAAGAAACTTGAAGAGGTCAGCAAGTCCTCTTCCAGCCTAACAGCAAAATCCACTATTCACATTGTAGACAAACGTTGCCCAAAGGGAATGCAGTCTATATCAATAGAGCTTTCTATGCAGAATAATTTATACAATTTATTCTAGTGTTTAGCTAGGAAATCTTTAAACTTCAGAAAGTACTATGTAGAAGCTATCTTAGTCTAATGTGAGCTTATAATTTCTTGTCGTATCTAAATATTTTCAGTAATATCCTCTTCCATTTTGCTGCTATCCTTTAAGCATTTGAAGATTTGTGTTTCCCTTCAGATTTCTTTTCTATAGAACATACAGCTTGCAACAATTGTGCTTCCTAGACCTGTCTATCTTTTTATTCTGGGCTTTTGCTATGTGATATTTTGAGAGGGGAGCAGGAAGAGGAGTTGAAATTCTTAAAGTTGTACTTATCAACTAACTGTACAAATCAACTAACCAAATTAAAAAAAAAAAAACCCTCTATGTGTCTAACAAAGCATTTATTTTAATTAAGCTAAGAAAGCATGAATCTGCTAAGGCTGCGAAGTTTTTATTCCTACTCTTTTTCCCATTTAGCTTTTTACTTTGTACTTGTATAGATATTTCTTCCTAATTATAATACTCTTCAATCTCCTTCTTGCATTGAATCCTACTCATTTTATTTAATATTTCCTAATTTTCAAATGCATTTGAATTTAATTCTTTTTTCCTACACACACGCAAATACAGAGATATACTTCCTGTTATCATAAGCAAATAAATCTCTGCTCAATATTTATTACTCTTTGAAAAATCATCCACAGTTGAGCATTTGTCCCTACGATGAATATCTCGTCCTTTTCCTTTATTTAGACATGAGAATTTCAGAAAATACTCACTAAAACTTCAACTTTTTTAGCTGTCACTCACAGAGAAATATTGCCATTCCCCTCATGTATTGTTATGCAAATGTAATACTGTGTAAGTATCATGATATATAGCAACCAGAAGGCCAAGAAATTCTCATCAACCCACAGTACTACTATTCAGTCAGAAGTCTGAGTATCAGCAGACAGGAGACAGGCAGCACATCTCTTAAGAGCTGTCATCTGACAGATAAGTATGTTCATTTTCCTAAAAATGCAATTTCTTGCTTCATGCCACCTTATAATTTCCTTTTGTAAATAATAGTTTTGAACCTTGCAGACTTTGTGCCATATTTTTATTTCTTCCTACATCACTGAGAGGGTGCAATGCTGATTGCTAGTAAGGGATGGTTAGTCAAAAGAGTCCTCTCTGTTGCAAGAGGTATAGAGCTGCCGACTTCCTCTGCATAGTAACCAGTTCATCCATCTTACACTACAGCAGTCCTCTCAAGTTATCTCGTTTTCCCGCCTTTAAAAGATTTTACTTACGGCAAGATAATGAACTTGTCATGACTTGGGTGGTGCAGGAGGCCATATGTTCCTACACTTTTCTCATTTCTTTCCCAGAAATTCCACAGCAGACAAATCCCTCACCAGCTGGGAGATGTACACATCCAAGACCACAGATCTCACAAATTCATGTTAGTATATAGAGAGAAGCTTTATTCTTTGATGTGTTGTCATTATCCAGTCCTCATCAGTGCAAATGAAAGAATAACTACTCTGTGGAGTGCATGTGGTGGTATAGACATTTCCCAGCCGTTGCGGTTCTTCCTTCTAAAGCCCAATTTCCTTTCAAATCTCCTCAAAGGCTCCTTATTTTACTACCTTTAAATCCTTTTCTCCAAGTCATCCTTGCCAATTTGGAACTTTTCTATTGACTGGAGTAGTTTTAGAATCCCTCTGACAGAATGGTAACACGTAATAGATATGCAGCATCCCGAGTTTCTACCCAGTTTCCAGCAGCCAGCTAGACCATCATGCATACTGATGACCTACACTGAACAGAAATCTCTCAGGAGAAACCAAACGGTGGAAACTTGCTAATATGCGTGTGATAAAGCAGCATGGGCCAGTGGCTTCTTGGAGGACAGTACCAGTGCAGGGTCCTGGTGGCAGCAGGGCTGGGCTTCACCACCAGGACCTATCCAACTGCCCCGTAAGGGAGCAGGACAGCCAGGGGCAGCCAGGTTAGCCTCAGCCTGTCAGGCACCACCACAGAGCTGGGGCCAGGTTGAGGAATTGTACTGAATTTTACCACAGAGAGCTGTACAGTTGACCAAATGAAGGAATACTTCAAAGAGAGCTAAATAGATTTATATTTTCAGACCTTGGACACATACATTTAGACAAATTTAAGAATCTGAATCTGGAGCTGAAGTCAATCCCAGCCATTTTTGGAAAGAATAAATAGCACAAACCGTTGGTGGGCATGATTTTCTCTGAAGAGAGCTGCATTGTGTGTTTGACATTTTATCATCTTTCAGGAGTACTTAGCTTGCTGGGGTATCAGTGTAGATAGAGTCAGTATTACTCAGTGTAAATATTCATCTCTTTCTCATGAATGAAAAGTTGTATCTCCAAAGCTGTATCTTTTGTGATACAGGAATCTTTATGATTCCTGAAATTTGAGCTGATACAGCTAAATCTGTTTTATCTGTTGAGAAAGTGTATTGTGATTTGCATCTAAATTCCAAATCTGAAAATCCCATGAAAATGAACTATTTTTACTTATTTGGATACGTCTCAATTCCGGATCTAAAATAGGCTACTATGGGCTCAGACTTTCGATTTATTGATGCATAAATGTGTTCATACTTTATATTCTTTCTTTCTCCTCTCTTTGATTATGTCATGATTTGGAAGTGTACTAAGTAGCTCTTTCTTTTTTAGCAGATTAGACTTGGACAGTCCTTTATTCAAAGATATAATAACCAGTCAACACAATATACATTGTGCAACTGTTAGTTTCTCCTTCAATAAATAACTGACTTATGAAACTGACCATATCAGATGACTTTGTTTCATTTCAGTTAATCAAATATTGAGATAAGAATTTATTTTAATCATGATATAATAATTATTCTTTATATTTTCTTTCTTTATGAAGAAACCTTGACAATCTGCTGATTCGCTGACACATTTTAAGTACAGAAGAACCTTTTTGTCATACTTTGAGCTTTCCTAGCACTGCATATCAAAGGATTACTTTTAATGGAATATATGATACAAACTACACCTACGTAACCTTAAAACGAGAAAATAATGCAATTCAAATAAGCATCTTACCAACTGCCAGAAGCCTTTCTATTTAATATATGCTATCTCCAGATGATGTGGCAAGCAATAGGCTATCTACTAAGCTGACGCTATTTCTGCTTCACAAATCAGCTAATAGATGATGGAAACTGTATAACTATCCTACCTGTAGGAATAGTGCAGTTACTGAAATAAGTAATATTAAAGTTATAGGTCTAATTTTACTTAAGCTCTCGAGAAAATTAATCTAGTTGAATGTATATATTTCTATCTTTTCTGTTTATTTCCATGTTTGTGAATGATTATTCTTTTTTAAGCCATACTTAAAAACAAAAGATTGTGATTTTAAATAAGAGAAATTATATATTTTTATTTTGTTCTATATTAATACCACTCCTAAATATAAAATTCTTACTGTGACCTTTTTACTAAGTTGGTTTGGTTTTGTTTTTGAGTAGACAGGAGTATGTTCAGCTAGCATTTTATAGTAAAAATCAACAAGTTCCTATATCTAAATCTGTGCATAGCACTGAATATATATTTTTACTAATTTTCACTTTTCTGTGTTTGGTAGACAAACAAAGAGTGTTTTTTTTTGTTTTGGAGTGTGTGTCTGTGTATGTTTTCTTCAGAGGAGGAAGGGAGATCTTTTTAAATGCTGCCCGGAACTGATATTCTAATGAATCATCTATCTTTCTTTTCAGGTTTAAAGAACGGTGGTAGGACAGAATATTTAGGATACCGTAAGAGTCGCCTGGCTGTAATCAATACACTACTTCAAAAAGGCCCCATAGATCCTATATCATACTTTCAGCCCAAGTAACTGTCTCAGGTATTGTAGGGCATCTCAACATACAGTTATAAATAGGCAGCTAAGATTTCTGGGTAGACTTCCTTCAGCAGTAATGAGAGCTTAGGTACCTAAATTACATATAGACACACAAATTTGGAATCTTTATCTGCCATCCATAGGTTCAACTCCGAGTTCATAGGATTAATTTCAATTCAGTTTTCACATCGTGCAGAGTATTCTAACCACGGCTTTTAGAGTGCAGGGAAGTGTATATACAAAATGCCACCTCTTACTCTTCTTTGTTGACACCTGGGACCAAGAATGTCTTTAGATGACACAAAACAGTTTATCAATCAGATGCATGAGGGCTCTGGGTCAGTTAATAGTGAAACACATAGTAATAAAAGATTCTCCAGAAAAAAGCATGACTAGACATACGTATATGTGAGTTCAAAACATACTGCTCTTTAAATCGCATGTACCTATTTGATGCTTGTCACAGATGGGAGTAAGGAGGAGTGAAGCTCTTCACTCGGTAGAGAGGAGCAGAAATATGTTTTATTGATTTAACAGAGTACAATCGTGATTAAGATAGACTTTAATAAGGGTTGAATGGAAAGGTTCACCCAGGTTATTTACTGTATGGAGGATAGAGTCAGGTGAATATGTCAAGGAGGCCCTCCTGTTGAGTCACAAGGTCCAGAAAGGACCCAAGGGATCCAGTCCTAGTCCCACGTTTTGTCAGCTGCTCACGTCTAAAGATTATATGCACAATCACACAGTCACCCAGAGATGTAACCTAGTAAAGCTTGTAAAGTAGATGTCAGGGAGATCTAGATTTAGTCTAAGCTTTGTCTAAGATTTGTGCCTAAGGTTTATGCCTAAGGATTTTGTCTAAAGATTTATGTGCACAATCAACTAGAGAGGTAACTTAATAAAGTTACAAAGTTTTAGCATGCTATCAGTGTCACTTACAGAGGATCTGTTACTGGTAAGGAATCTTGACCTCGAGGAGTAACCTTGAGAGGTGTACCGGCTCAAGAGGAGATTCTGCAGTGCAGCCCATCCCCGTGCACGAGAGCTCTGTGGGCTCTGGACTACCCCCTATTTATGGGGGTAAGATGATTGACTCATAAGTCATATTAACGTTCTAGATAGTGCTCTGTTAGCCCCTGTCCAGGTGCATTTGCATACCAGATAGGCTTTAGTTGGTGATACACACTCAGTTAGCCCCTTGTGCAGTTGTATTTGCATACTAGATGGGTTTTAGTTGGTGTATGTGCAATTAGTTAGCCCCTTTCCAGGTGCTGTTCACGAGGAGGCAATGTTTAGGCTTAGGAGGAGTAAGAGCACCATCTCAAGGTGATGTCCAGGGTGAGGGAGAAGAGCAGCACATCAAGAGGGGGAAAGGAGCACACCGCCACAAGGCTGGATGATGGTAGAGAGAGTGATGTATCTGAGAAGGATGTGGTAGTAAAGGATAACTTCTCACACTCAGCCACTCCCAAGTGAACTGCCAAGTGAACCAAGGGATCTCCTAAGACACCAGGTCCCTGTCTCATCCTATCTGCTTATAGGCACCAGTCAAAACTGACTTAGGAGGCTAGTCATATTAGATACCTTCTATACTCAATTGGAGGAAAGGTAACTCCAGATGTCAGGCTCGTCAGAATATAAGTGAACAGATTCATTCTCAAGAGATGCTAGTCTTTCTCCAATGGTCTTTTACCATTTTACTTAGAATGCTTAATTACTTTAAAATGCTGTATAGGAGACATCTTTGGTTTCTTTATGCAGAAAAAATCTCCATGAACATACATATTTGTGATAACGAAGTACCAGCTTCTTTTTTTTTTTCGGTTTGTTTGTTTTTAAGATATTAAAAGCAATATATCTTCTGGGACTATCTCTAGTCAAATGAACTGTAATATAACAATTTTGTGATTATATATATATATATATAAGAAAAAATGTCCCTTTTAGCCATTATGAATATATTAATTCTCTACCTACTAAATATCTACCAACATTTGCTATTCTGTCTTGCATTATCAAACATTACCAAGAACTTTGCTGTATAAAACTTTTATTTTCTTTCCCATGGAAAAATGAAAATAGTAAATGGATGTACTCAATAGTCTTAACTATGTTATTATTTTGTTTTCTTTAAACAAAATATCATGTATTGCTACATAGTTTGCATCGACAGCAGTAATTAATGAGTTTTGGAAAGGTCACCTCATATCTTGACATGAAAGGAGATTGATTAAAGGCATCACTAGAAAACTGGATGAATAATTAGGATCTATTTGTTTGTGTATCAAATGAAATTAAAGATAAACTTGAAATAAGTTAAAAATAAAAGTAATAATCTGTCTTTCTCTTTCCCTTTGATCAATGTAAATGGCGTTTTATTTTTAAGGACTAACATCTTTTGCAGTATATGATAGTGAATAATTAAGGTAATACATGAATTCCTTTTTAAACGAAGGCTTGAGAAAATGTCACCCCTTGGGACTTTTACATGTCAGGATGGACTGGAGAAAAAAAAAGAACGAGAAAAAGAAAAAGGAAAAGAAAAAGAAAAAGGAAAGGAAAAAGAAAATAGTTTCTAAGAATAAATCTGTATCTTAAGGAATTTACTAAAAATAAAGTTAAAATTGTATCTAAAATGAACAAAAAAGTGTTGTATCATTTCTTAGTACATATTAGTATTGGTCATTGTCTTTGTATATTTTCCAATTTATCAGAGATAAATACTGATAATTCTAATATTCTTCACTTCTACTGCAGCTAGCACCTTACAACACTTTTAGTTAATGACTTGTAATTTTCCAAAGCCTCTGCTAGCTCATGAAGAATAATTTACAAAACTGACTACACTATACTATTGTAAAACAGATTGCTGTTATTACCTGTCATATGTGGCAACTATATTGAGTATGCTTGCACAAACTGTTTTGCATGGCACAAGCTGATAAGAAAATGACATTTTGATTAAGTTATTGACAATGAAGTCTCCAAAAGATTCCATGAACCACAACAAAATCTCAAGCGTAACTGAAATTTGTTAAAATGCATGACACAATAAGATACAAAACAAACTTAGGTAGTTCAGAACCTGAACTCGTTAAACATTTTCAATTCTAAATTCATATTACATGTACAGTGAGCACCATTTAAATCTTGACATTCACTGCTGATGATAGTTAAACTTCATATGCTATTTGTAGTACTCCCCCCTTCCAAGCATAGGGGAACTGTAAATGCCTCACTAATGGTAAATACCACAGTTTGATGAATGTTGAGACTTCGGTGGTTCGCTGTAATCGTTATGGGACAGATTCTGATAACTCAGCTCAAAATCAGTAGTATCTTGAAGAGATCTTC
Organism: Struthio camelus; assembly: GCF_040807025.1. Taxonomy (NCBI): domain Eukaryota; kingdom Metazoa; phylum Chordata; class Aves; order Struthioniformes; family Struthionidae; genus Struthio; species Struthio camelus. Next base: position 174,780,854 of record NC_090942.1, on the reverse strand, counting down.
ATCCCCATGAAGAATCTCATTGACTTCAGCAGGACTACCTGTGAAAATGTTTGGTGCAAGAAAGAACTCATTTACATAGGTATGCTACAGTGGGTAAGCAAATTTTAAGTAAAACAACTGTTCCACAGTATGTCCTCATATGACCTTTGGCTTTTCATTAATCTATTTTTCTAAATCCATTTCTAAAGTAGAAAAGGTCGCTAAAGCATACTCTAGGGTAATACCAACTGGATATAGTGTAGAAAGATATGAAAATGCATGAAATAAACTACCATAGAACCAAAGTTGAGATAAGAAGCAGCTCTACTGGGGAGAAAACATATTAGTTTGGACTTCGATGCTGGTTGATACAACCTACGTATGTTTTGATTAGGAACTGGCTAGCATTTTCCTATCTCATGCTTGTTGCCACTATACCACGAATGCATAAGCTTAGTAAGGCAACAAGAGTGTTGATTTTCAGTCTTTCTATCTGCTCTCCTCAGGTCCACAGGTTGAATCTAAATTAATAGGCCCACACGTGCTTCTGAAATCCATCATCTGAGCATACTAGTGATTTCCAATTCCATGCAGGGAAAAGGCCTAGAAACACAGTTGCTTCTTTCATTCCCTAGTACCTTGATTTCCATGCAAGCAAGCACAAGATTTCCATTATAGGCTTGTCACTTAGTCCACCTGCAATCTTTCTTAAATCAGAAACTCGTTCCATACAAGGAATAGGATGCACTACAGACCTTTGCACACATTTAAAGCAAAGTTTGATGGAGTCATAACAACCCTTGGAAGACATAAGCTAATCTTTTCATCACATTGAGTATAAACATACATATGTATGGGGAACACATAAAAGATAACTTTTAGTTTGCACTTCCATCTTTCTCCAGAATTTTTAAAAATGACATAGGTCCAGAATCTTCTAGTACAAAGCCTAAATCCATAATGGAATATACTTCAATCCTCTGAAGCAGTTTGAAAAGCAGTTTTTACCTTTTTATTATTTTGACACCTTTCTTTTTTTTTTTTTTTAGTAAAACTAAACCTGAAATTTATAGTACCAACGTGTTTTTAGAATGCTTTTTTACTGAGGATAAAAATTACTTCCTAAGTAAATCGATCTTTTAGATCTTGTTTAGATTTTGTTGGTCTTTGAAATGAAATGACTTCTGCATAACTTTGTAAGATTATGATTCATTTTGTGTCAAAATAGCTATACTTTCACTAGTCTGCATCTCATTTCTCAACTTTTCTGTTCCTCTGTATCTCTTTTTTCTTCTATTTATATCTAAGATTAAAACTAATGGTATAAGGATTCAGGATAGATTCTGTTGGGTAAGTTTTTTACTAGTGAAATACACTAAAGCAAAGCAAATATGGCTTTGCAGTTTTGAAAATCTGATACTAGAATTGGCTTTTCAACTTTATCCTTTCTAATTACGAGAATAACATCAGAAGAGTGGAGACTGGAAATTTAGGCTCTCGTTGCCACCTTATGCCTTATCTCCAGGATGAAAGTGTTACAAAATGTTCTTTCATTATATGAGCATGTGGTACACTATTCAACAAACACAATGCAATAAGGAAAGTACAGAATATATTAATGCAAAATTATGGCTGACATTTCACACATAGAAAAGTCGGTAAAGTCAAAGTTATGGTTCCCACAGAAACTGTATTTCATCTCCTTTGCATAAACATATTCTCTAATATATGTGCACAAAGGGGCTGAATTATGGTTTCTATGGGAACAATATCTCTGGATATACACATTTGTCATTTTCCTGTGTAGAACAGTCAATAAGAAATCGCCTTTATTAATAACCTGCGTTTCTTGCACCTTAGTAGCACATCCATAAAAGTGGCATGCATACTTACCATGAACAAACAAAGCCCTGAAACAGTTTCCTTCACACTTCTGAAATTTCTGTGACTGTTACTAAACTTCTAAGCCTAAACTTCTTCACTTTATCTTAACTGATGAGCTTTTACCTCAGTTTCCAGAGCCTCTCTCTGTTTGATTCCCATTAGAACATGGAATTTTAAATGCTCAAATATTCAGAGATTCCCTTTACAAGCGTATGGTTAGTTAGAAGCATTAAGACAGACAGCAGAGGTATTCAGGGTTTCACAACTCTGAAATTTAAAGCGTGGCACTAAAATAGTTAATGCACACTTTGAAAAATGCAAAAAGTCCTAAAGATTTAAATACTTTGGTTTTGCAGGTTGCAGAGGATACAGGATAATTTGTTTGAAATAGATAAAGTGCAGGATGCTAGTTAGCCATTGACAAGAAACAAGTAATAATGAACTTTCAGCTATAATAAACTATGTCAACTATATAATACACCAGGGAAAAGACAAATACTTAGTATTTGTGTCAACACCTGATAATCAAAATTTTTGTTTCTGATTTTCAGGTTTTTGGGGGGTGATATCTCAGAAGGTTATTTAAAAGATTGACATTTCCCCTATGCTCACAGGTAGGACTTTTTTATTATTTGTATTTATTTTGTAGATAAAATATGTATTTTTAAGACAACTGTGTATAATCTATTTCATAATTCTGTTTTCTAACCTTTTTTCCAAAGGTAGAAATATCACTGCAGTAGTTAATAGTAACAAAATTGTCTTACATATTCTGAAATTTTCTAATACAACTATGAAAATTCCAGCACAGGCTCCTCTCTCCTCCCTCCCCTCCCCTCCCCTTCCCTCGTTTCCTCTCTCTTTTCATGCTCTAGGATGTTCCTTTGGAAAGGTTAGTATGTGAGCAAAGATGGAAAGGAGGGAAAGTTGGTATCTTTCTGTTTTCTGTTTCACAAATGCAGTACATTTGCATATCCATATACATATACATGTGATGCACAATTGAGTATGATGGATTTTTTTACAAGTTTCGTGTGTAATGTCTTTTGTCCAGGAAGGCAGAGTAGACTGTTTGGGGGGATGCATCCTACTTCAAATTTTTACCCAAAGTTTTGCTTTTAATTTTGTGTACAAAATTAATAAATGATACTAACTTATCCTAACTAAACAAAACATTTTTAAAATCTCAGTAAAGTAGTTAAAGATTGAGACTTTTTATTAATATATTTTTTAGAATTCTTGTTCTAGGACTTTTTTATATCTTATTTTCAATCTCCACAAATAATAATCCCAAGACACTCAAAATCCTTCAGAATATCATATTATGTTGTTAGCTTAGTGAAACATGATTGTTGAATTTTATCAGTTTTGAACATTAACTTATATACTTACGTTTCAATCTTGTCACCTCAACCGTTTCAGTAACCTAGGCTTACAGAGCTATTTGGAACAGGGATATCCCACACACTCACTCACATCAGTGAGCTGCACTCAGTTGAATCTGTGTGGCTTCTCAGGCAAAAAAACCGCCAGATCCATTAAATTTCAATGGGATTGCATCACTCCAGATGTAGAAAGAAACACTTTTAACATAGGACTCCTCAAAATATGGTATTTTCTGATTACATGTGAGAAAAATAGCAGTGCTCTGCCAGCAGAAAGATCGCTATGTGATTATGAATTTAGAGATGTGCTTTGAAAAACAAGAAAGGCTCCTCGGATCTCATGCTCAGCACCTTGGACAGCAGATTGGGGAGCATAAAAGGCTTTTTGATGAACCTGCATATCGAAAGTCTATCACTTTTGTGCTTGTTGATGTAACATCTTTGTAGGTGGGATTCAGATGACCATATGTAGATTTATACATATGAACTGTCGCTTTTACATTCTTTTATAGTCAAAGAGTAAAAATAGGCATTTGTGGGATAAAATTTATCCCATCCTAAATAAGGTATTAAATATTTCAGGCAAATTGTTTGCTAGAAGTTCCTCTTTCTCTCCATTGACCATAAAGAGATTTTACAGTGACTCGCTCAGATCTAGATGTCCACACTTAAGTCCTCTAAAGCTGGGTGAGACTAATCTTCTGCATGTTTGTTCTTTTTTTCCTTCATATTGTGTTACCAACATTAGCAGAGCAATCTAGAGAGTTTTCTTCTCTCTCTCTTATATTCCCTCTCCCCCTCCCTTTTTTTAACTTAATATCTCATCATGCTTATAAAATTCATTGTACTATTCTTGAGTAAGAGAATTTTTAACAGGCAAGGTCTAACTTATTTGGTTTTATATGGTCTTGACTTTGTTGAGTGCTTTAGGGTCTCAGTAAAGCAGCCATGTAAATAGAAGAGAAGTAGGTCCCAGAGAGATCTAATTATTCAGTGGGTTTAACATTTGATATAAAGAAATTAATTATGGGTAAGATGATGAATATAATAGTTTGCTCTTATGTAGAATGGCTGATGTAAATCTGTGTTAGCTGTAAATGGAGAGTACCCTTATATTAGTTTAGGAATAGTTTATTTAGATATCACTATTTATTTCAATGGAATGTGCACAGACTAATTCTCAAGTTAGATGTGATACAGGACTTAGTGATAAGACAATCCCAACATTTGGTTTGAAGAATCAAAATATTGATGCTGAGGTAATGATAGTTTAATAATAAAATAAAGCAGTACTAGCGCACATAACAGTTGTCAGCTGTATGAATCCTTCCTATATGAAAAGGGACATACAAGTCTAACAAGTTAGGATATAAAATTCTCTTATTTAAACAGAAGTTCTACAGAGCTGCTTTTTCAAGGAAGATATCTTCCATATCCATGAATCATCTTACTTTTTCAGGCTCACAGACTCCTCAGTGTAGATGCTTATTTTGTTTAAAGTGCTGCCTTTCATTTTAGCAACAGAAAAAATAACTTGCATCTTGTTTAGTTTCTACTCAGTAGATATGACTTTCCCAGAAAGGGCTTTCATATAACTTTTCAAATGAATTAATTTTAAAGAAGTGCGGCAGGCTGAACCTTAACCTGTTGGACAAAAGCAGTAAGCACTAAACTTTAATGAAAAACAAAAATAATCACACAGAACACACAGATATGAATAGAAGTTTGCAATTACTGCCTGCCTTGGATCTGCATCCCAAAATATGAAATCTTCTTGAATTACAGGAATATTATTTGTTCTATTCCCTTCCTCCAGAGCTGTCAGAATTAGCAAGACTATACCTACATACAATGAATTCTACAATGCCACAATCAAGATATAGAAAATCATATCAGTCACGTGCCCGTTTTGAAAGAAAGTAAATATTCAATTTTGGATCCAAGTTACTGCTAAGTTTCTTTGTTGACATTGACAGGGTTGCAGGATACTTATTAGGGGTGAAAGGCTGAGACTGAAATGGAGGATCTGTAACTATAAGTAGTAATAAATCTTTCCGTAACTACACTCTGGATAGAGTAATGTGCCCGCTAACAGTAGCACCAAGATATAATGCAGGCTGTAGAGACTGAGTCAGATGCAGCATATGATACTCACTTTACCGTACACCATCATAAGAGAAGTACAGAGGATGAAAAATGTAAGACTCACCGCATTTTCATATTCATATATACATATATATATACACACACACACATATATATGGTTTATATGAAGTTAATGTGATTTTTTTCTTCTCATTCTCCACCTCAGCCGCAGTCAGAACTTCATATTTTGTAAACTCCTAGAATGCATTTGGATTACACTGCTGCTATGATTTTAGTGTTGATCAACTTCATTTAGGTAGAAGAGTTTATACCCTTTAGCTGTTGTCTATTCTCAGAATGATCCCAAATACTAAAGGCAGACAATGGACACAGCTTTTATTCAGAAGCACCCTCACCCAAAAAACCCAATAACTCAAAATGAATACCTTACTGTGAAATTCTCCCTCTCCCCCCTTTTTTTTTTTTTTATGGGGGTCAAATAAACAAATGTCATTTGAAGCCTCTTAAATCATAACATTTTCTTGTAGGTAAAACCACACAGTTATGCTTCCTAATTTTCATTCCAATATCATATTCAGGATAATGGTTTTTTAATGCGGAATAGTAAAGTGCTTAAGGTGCAGAAGGTGTGTGTCTTTCAGTTGCTGATTTTGTGGCTGAGCAGACATAAATGTATAAAAAAAGCATAATTACATAACTAAGTGTTTTGAAATGGTCAGCTCTGCCAATTTCATTCAAGTTGTTAGTCATGTAAAATACCTTTCTTATCATAATCAAATGAAATGATAGAGTGCTTCCTGAAAAATCAACATAAATGCTATTTTCTCTTGCACAATTGCTTACATAATTTATAGAGATGGCAGGCAAGTTGACAGCAAATTGATGCTTAGACAAATCTGTTTCACACAACTGTAGTTAATTAAGTTGCCCTCTGGATGTGTTGAATGGAAAATTTGTTGATATAATCCCTGAAGAAATTAGGGAACTAAAGTTATTTGAAGAAAAATGTCTGCCCAAAACATGCAACCTTTTCCAGCTGTTGTTTGTCTGAATACTGAAAATGAGCAACTTCCCTCTGAATACCATACGACAATCATATGGTCTGCCTCCACTCCCTCGGAGGAAAATATATCTCATTTATCTATCAGTACTGGCTCTCCGTCCTAATTTAACCATTCCTGGGAGAAACGTGCCTAAAAAATTCTCATTATAGTCCTAGGATCTTTCTTAATTGAAAAAAGTCAGAGGTCTATAGGAAGTTTTAAAGCAAACGAAAAACCTCCTTGATGCTTTTCTAAGGTAATAAACTCCTGAGTGCGTATATTCTGTAAATAGCACTACAGCACAGTTACCAGAGATAAAATAACAACAACAACAACAATAATAGCAATAATAACCCTTTGTCTCTGAACACAAAAATATCAAAACATGCATGTTGCCTTGTCTTTTCCAGTTAGAATGATTACGTATGAAAGTATATACAAATCTCAAAATACCATATAAGAATATAGACAGAGAAAAAAAGTCTTCCATACTGTGTCTGAATTATGTTTTAAATGCTAATTTAGAAATATACGCTTAAAACTAGTTTAACTATTAATTTCAAAACATAAGAGACTGACAGCACTGCTTGTCAATTGTGCATACACTGGTGAGGACACAGTCCTGAACACCTTACTTTAACTTTATTATAATGTCATCTTTTTAAAAGCATGAATGTGCTTGTTAACATGCAATATTTCAGATGAACTCTTATTAATTCTTTAAAAGATTACTATTTTATTCTCTTTATTGAAAAAACAAACGAACTAGTGAACAAGAAGTCACATCTGTGGCTACACATATCAATGAGTCAAACAATCAGAGATCAAACAATAAAGTGGTATCTCAAGCAATCGAAACAAAGTGATGAAATGCTGTCTTAAGCAAATTTTATTTTGTTTTGTGTTTAGCTCTACAAGATTCTGCTCTATCTTGTCTCATTATTAAACTGTCCACCCTCTGTGACACCTCACTTTTTGTATAGCATTCTGATCCACCTTTGGATAGCGCATTACCATAACATTAGAATATGCCAATACTCCTGTTTTCAGTGCTAAGACACTAAATAAGATTACTAACAGGACTGATTCTTAACAGCTCTAAGAGGTATTCTTGCTCTCATCTGATTTTTCCTCTTTCAGGTGAATTTATCTATATCCTAGTCCTTCAAACACTTTATATCTTTTGTTTCAGTTTTCCTAAGCTATTAATTTCCCATGTGAAAGCAAAACTGCGTCAAGTGATTTACTGGAGTCTAAATCATGCTGAAGTATTTTATATCCCTTGTCTAGAAGATCAATCATTTTATCAGGGAATGATCTAAAGTTAGTTTAGAATGAGCTATTTTTGATAAAAGCCTGTTGAGTCTTACACAACTTGCTCACAGTTATTCTCTTCTGAAATTACTAGTTTTAAGTGTACTAATTAATTGGTAATGATACCCTGTATATACGTGGTTGGTCAGCACAGCAGAATTGATATTCTATGGCTCTTATTTAGAGCATTTTACTCCATGAACTGGTGAAAACAATTTTTTCCATTTTAGCAAAAGAAGTAGTTTTCTCAACTGATAAAATGCTCATATTTTTTGTAGACCAGTTGTTAGAAAAGTGCAATCACTTTAGTGTGTAAATGTGGGTTAGAATGTCAGGAGTAGTTAGATATCCCAAAGACAGATCATCAATCAGGATAATAAGAGATGAAAGCAGGATAAAACTGGAGATTGTAACAACTATGTAGCAATGGAGCATACGCTGAAAAATACTGCTGTTTTAAGAGGAGAAAGGCAAAACTCATGAAGTCATATATGCTATTTAGAGTATTTTAAAGAATAATTATTATTGTCATTACTTTGTCATATTGTCAAATTTGACAAATTAAGTTGGTTTGCTCATGTGTAGCTTCTTTCAGACAGTTCATTAGCACCATCTTTTTATCACTTCTTATATTAAGAGAAGGTCAAGTTGAAATATATGTGGGGTGAAATATCAGTCAACAAAAGCTTTGTTTCTTGGCTTTGGAGCACAGAGAGAAAAACAATCAGTTCTAAGAAGCTGGGAAATGGTTGTGTAGCAGACATTTATCGGAAAATCATATGAGATTAGATGCTTGTATATTAATTACAAAAAGAAATAGTCACTGCTAGTTTCTAATCTGTAAAGAGAAATTTAATCTTAGTGAAATTCTTCTGTAATTATATTATAAAGTTCTTCAAGAATTTGGCAAATACCTTGGTGATTAAAATATAAGTACAGGAAGTGAGAGAGCTGGATTCACTTTTCCGTATTAGTCTCTGTAAATTAAAATCCATGTGTCTCAGGAAAATATCCTAACCTCTAGACCAAATATATGTAGTACACTGAAGCATATTTCTTCACTGGTTCTACTGTTCCTGGGTCATTGTGCATATAAAATTGCAAAAGCCCTGAAGGCAGAGGGTAAGCAATACACCCAAATTTACTTTCTGCTTTCTGAGCTCTTCATTCATTCTGTATTACATAATCACTACTTAAAAATAGAAACAATACAAAGTAAAATAAAGTAAAATTGAAGTTACTCCCTCCAGAAAAGCCATGCTCTCTCTAATTCAAAGTATTTTGACTTCTCTTCTACAAATGAACAAATTCAGATTGGGGAATGCATTTCTTCTCACATTAGAAATGTACTTACTGTGTTAGCTAATCTACATGACTGAGCGAGGAAGAAGATGCCTGTGGGGGTTGAACATAGGTTTCCCACTTTCTTCCTGAAGACAGATTATTACATAAAAGATGAATTTCAGATCTTCTTAGACCTTTTCAGAGAAAGATTACTGAATCAACCTCCATGAAATAACTTAAGCCAAAGAATATTGTGTTTTCAGATTCCATGAAGCCTTTAACATGACCTAATTACAAGACAGTGAGGGATGGGAAAACTTTAATGCAAAATATATTTCTGCACAAACAGCAGAATAATGAAATCTCACTATCTATGAATATGTGCTTTCTGGTCCTGAAATCTTTTAATGCAATAACTCTGGCTCTAATCGTATTTCCCTTGACACTCCCAGATAAGAGAGAGCTTTAGATTAGCCACTATGCATCAGCAGGTACTATGTGCAGGCAGACAGACCAGTCTGATATTGCTAAAAGTGTCATACAAAAATTAACTTCTATTCTCTGTTCTTTTTGTAAAGGCACAGGCTTGACTATTGTGGTGCTATCTGGCACAAAACTTTTTGAACTTAGTTACCCTGAAAACTTCTAACTCTTTGCTAAATGTGATTGAAACTGGTCAAGAGTTCAAAAATTAGTGGGAGAGGTAGAGGAACACAGAAGGTTATTTTACTAAATTATCTTACTAAAAGGCAAGACACTCATACAGGTAACTGTCAGATAAGCAGATTTAGGCTGGAGTTTAAACAGGCATAACAAAAATGAAGGTATATAAGAATCCTAAATAAATATGAACTGTAGTATATTATGTAAATTGATTTGGAAGCAAAATTACGTTAATTATTAAAAAAGAAATGGATAAACTCTTCAAATTCACCTGAGAAAAATAGTTTACCACATATTTGATTTGAGAGATAAAATATATGTACTACCTTGACTCATATTAATACTTATCCGAATATACATGGCTTAATTGTGTGCTTTGTTATGTGTTTTTTTTTTTTTTTTTTGAAGTTGCCTGTAATTGCATACCCGTTTTCCTAAACTGGATCAGCAGAAGGGCTCCTTTAACCAGAAAAGCTTGTTCAGCTCTGTTTACTTCCTTGCTTTCCAAAATTCACCCCCTCTAGAAATCTACTGAAAAAAAGGAATAACTTGAATGATGAAATAGAACCAACTCAGCAGATGAAAACTGCAGGAATGCTGACAGAAATGGCACCCAGCTTTCTAAGTTTGACAATATAAGTAATGTTAATTGCTATGCAAATTTTGTCATGAAACTGCTGTTTATTCTACAAAAATTTGTACAATTCATGAAGATACCAGCTGGTAACCACAGCTAAAGCTCTTGAATGCCTAGCTGGGGATATTAAAGAAAGTGGACTTAATGCATTTACTGATTTGTGGATTTGTTTATTTGTTTGTTTCCCTTAAACACTTATTGCATAACCAATTTCTTAAAGTGATGCTGATGAGTTTCTGGAAAAGCACCTCAAATATTTGGAACGATGATAAAGTACAAACGGCGCAAATAATGTATCTTGGAATAACAGATGCAGCACCACGTGTTTACTCTGACTAATGACAGACACACTGCTCGGTTTTAGGCAAAATAAGGACAAATTAAACTGTGACCTGCCTCAGACAATTGTCTAACATTTGAAAAAGGCTTATTCTGCCACCTATGTATCATGTCAATGGCCATTCCGTAATACAAATTCACTTCAAATTCTGTTGAATAGGAACACTCAGTTGGAGCTATTAAAGGAATAGTTTCTAGATAAATTGCTGGGATAGGAGGAGAAGGCCAGGGGAGAGAGGGGAAGGTTGTTTGTTTGTTTGTTTGTTTGTCTGTTTTTAAGACGTTCAAACAGCTTGTGGTTGTATTACACGAGTTTCTGGACTACGGATATACAAATGGCCATTTATGACTTTCCCACAAAGATTTCTGTCATCTCAGAGTATACTGTCATAAACTATTATGTGAATCTCCTGTGTAGATTTATGACAGTGACATTTCTTTTTAGAATCACTAGTTCTAGAAAGATCAGCCATCCACAATAAGCAGGAGAGGAGAAAATAACTTAATGCTCTTACAGGTTCAGGATCAGAGAGAAGGCTAATAAGAGTGACATTCTGATGGGAGTTTGTTTTGGAACTCCAGTCAGGGTGAGGAGATACTCAATAACATCCTTAAACTCTTCAAAGAAACCTCTATATCACTGACTCTGATTCTCATGGGGGATTTGCACCTCTCTAACATCTACTGGTAGGGCAGCACAGTGGGATGCAAGCAGTCAAGATTTCTAGAGTGTATCAGTATAACTTTCTGATACAGGTGCTGGATAGTCCAGGCAGAGGTGATACAGAGCTGGATCTGCTATTCAGTAGCAAGGAAGAACTGATTGAGGACTTGATAATCAATGACAGCCTTGTCTGTAGTGATCACAAAGCGGTGGAGTTTAAGATCCTAAAGGAGTAAGGAAGGTAAGTAGCAGAGTACAGACCCTGAACATCAAGAGAGTGAACTTTGGCTTCTTCAGGGAAGTGGGAAGGGGGATCCCATGGGAGGCAACTCTAAAGGGCAAAAGGGACCAGGAAAAATGGCAAACCTTTAAGGACAGCATCCTCCAAACACAAAAACAGTCCATCGCAATACTCATGAAAACAAGCAGACATATCAGGATGCCAGCTTAACTAAACAGAGCTCCAATGCAAAAAAGCAGCATACAGTAGATGGAAGCAAGGACAGGATATAAAAGATGAACATAGAAATTCTGCTCAGGCAGCTAAGGATGGTGTTAGGAAAGCAGGAATGGAGATTTGTAAAAGGGGTAAGAGGAACCAGAAGAACCTTTATGCCTACATCAGTAATAAAGCTCTGAAAAATGAAAATATGAGATCATTACTGAGTGGAGCTGATGATTTAGTGACAGCAGACAAGAGAAGGCTGAGATGTTCAATGTCTCTTTTGCCTCAATTTTTCCCAACAGGGTCTCCCAGGCCTTTATGGTTAGCAGGAGAGCTCAAAAAATCTACCAGCAGTGGATGAAGACTGAGTCAGGGATTACTTGTAAGAGCTCAACCCATTTCTTTGTTTAGTGCAACACCTAAATAATTATTTAATAGGGCGGGAAGGAATCTGGTGAAGTCAAAAAAAAGAACAGAAATTCTGGGATGCACCTGGTATACATTGCCATAGGTCCCAGTAATATAAGATATATTACATTCTGCATTATAAAAGGGAAAGGTTGAGAATCCTCTCCTAAATGTACAAATGTTTTTTTCACTCTTACTAACAGTAGAAATTCTATTTGCCTGCCTTTAGTTTCAGGAATCAAATGTTAATAGTGTCAGAATTATATATCCAATGTAGATATAAAATAAGATACTGTTCAAACACTTAAAAATGAAAGATGTTGGAATATCTGAGAGATTTTCACTGATATGTTATTTTCACTGTCTATACTTTTAATGATGATGAGTAGCAGGAATAGACAAAATAGATTTATATACAACCATACGTAAAAAGGGTAGAGGGAAATTTAGGTTTATAAGTACTAATTAGAATGAATTTACCTGTATGTAAATATTCAACTGTAGAAGAATACTAAAGATTTACTAGACATGTAATTAATTAATCAAATTTCTAACTAAGCTGTACTAAATGTTTAGTCCTGATTGCAAAACTTAAAGAAAATTTTCAAATTTTATATGGGAGGAAAGAAACTATATGTTTTTTTTTTTTTTACTTTCTCAGAGGATATTTGATTATAAAAAGTATATATACTTTCTTTATTTAGCATTGTTTGCTCAGTAGGGCATAATGTTATACTTTTTAATGTTACAATTGCCATATTTTTTATATAATGAAAGAATAGGTATGATTGTTCAGAAAAACATCAGAGATTTTTTTTATGTCTTTTTGATCTTCTGAATTAAAAGATATAATTTAAATAGTCTTAAATTTTGCATTTCACTTGATTTTCTCACTAATTTTAAAGTAAGTTGAGAATTTCTTATACCAAATTACTTTACTGAAAAATTTTTAAAAACAATGAGAGAAATGAACTGACTTAAATTTTGAAATAATTGTTAAGGAAGATATAAATTATAACTATACATTATAACTGATGAGGTGAAGCTAGCACAAATAAATTAAATAGCTATTAGTTATTTTATTATTATAACCATGTGTCTAAAATCATTGGATAGAGATGACTATTATACAAAATGTAGACTCGATGGCACTGACAACCTAACAGTCCTCTTAATATTCCTTATTACAAAATATGACAAGGTCTGGATCCATCAATTCTTATAAAGATCATTCATTCTTCAGAATAAAACACAGTTTATGTTCCTAATCTTTGTTTTTACACTTGGCTTTTCTTCAATGTATGAAAGAGGATAATACAATTATACTTAGAAGGACCATTTTCTGGTTTTTGGAAAGTACTAATACAGTTTTTGATGTTCAGTTTAATTTCAAATACAAAAGAAAGAAAAACAAAAGCAAACAAACAAAAAAACCTCAAAAAATAAAAAAAATACATTCAGGAATATAGTCTTGTATCACAGAATCACAGAACCACAGAATGGTGGAGGCTGGAAGGAATCTCTGGAGATCATTTAGTCCAAGCCCCGCCCCCAGTTCAAGCAGGATCGTCTACATCATGTTGCACAGGTTTGTATTCAGACTGCTTTTGAAGATCGCCAGGGAAGGAGACTCCACAACCTCTCTGGGCAACCTGCTCCAGTGCTCAGTCAGCCTCACAGTGAAGAAGTTCTTCCTCATATTCAGAAGAAACTTTCTGTGCTTTAGTTGGTGCCTGTTGCCTATCATCCTAGCACTGGGCACCACCGAGAAGAGTCTAGTCCTGTCCTCTTGACATCTCCCCTTCAGATACTTGTACACATTGATCAGATCTCCTCTCAGTCTTCTCTTCTCCAGGCTGAACAGGCCCAGCTCTCGCAGCCTTTCCTCACAGGAGAGATACTCCAGCCCTCTAATCATCTTGGTAGCCGTCCGCTGGACTCTCTCCGGGAGCTGCATGTCTTTCTTGTACTGGGGAGCCCAGCACTGGACCCAGCACTGCAGGTGTGGCCTCCCCAGGGCTGAGTAGAGGGGCAGGATCACCTCCCTCCACCTGCTGGCAACGCTCTGCCCAATGCACCCCAGGATACCATTGGCCTTCTTGGCCACAAAGCAACATTGCTCACTCATGGTCAACTTGTTGTCCACCAGGACTCCCAGGGCCTTCTCCGCAGAGCTGCTTTCCAGCAGGTCAACCCCCAGCCTGTCCTGGTGCAGGGGGTTATTCCTCCCCAGGTGCAGGATCCTACGCTTGCCTTTGCTGAACTTCAGGAGGTTCCTCTCTGCCCAGCTCTCTAGCCTATCGGGGACCTTCTGAATGGCAGCACAGCCCTCTAGTGTCCCAGCCACTCCTCCCAGTTTAGTATCATCAGCAAACTTGCTGAGGGTCCAAACTGTGTCCCTTCATCCAGGTCATCGATGAATGCATTGAACAAGACTGGACCCAGTACCGACCCCTGGGGGACACTGCTAGCTACAGGCCTCCAACTTGACTCTGCGCCATTCACCACAACTCTCTTGAGCTCGGCCATCCAGCCAGTTCTCAATCCACCTCACCGTCCACTCATCTAGACCCACACTTCCTGAGTTTCCCTGTGAGGATGGGATGGGAGACAGTGCCTAAAGCCTTGCTGAAGTCCAGGGAGACAACATCCACTGCTCTGCCCTCACCTACCCAGACACTCATTCCATCACAGAAGGCTATCAGATTGGCCAAGCATGATTTCCCTTTGCTGAATCCACGCTGACTACTCCTGATCACCTTCTTGTCCTCCAGATGCTTAGTGAGGACCTCCAGGAGGAGCTGTTTCATCACCATTCCAGGGATGGAGGTGAGGCTGACAGGCCTGTAGTTCCCTTGGTCCTCCTTCTTGCCCTTTCTGAAGACTGAGGTGTCACTGGCTTTCTTCCAGCCTTCAAGCACCTCTCCTGTTCTCCAGGACCTTTCCGAGATGATGGAGAGCTGGCTAGCAATAACATCCGCCAGCTCCCTCAGCACTTGTGGATGCATCCCATCAGGGCCCACGGTCTTGTGGATGTCAGATTTGCCTAAATGATCTCTAACCCAATCCTCCTCGATCAAGGAAAAGTCTTCCTTTCTCCTGACTTCCTCTCTTGTCCCCAGCGTGTGGAATTCCTGGGGACTGGCCTTAGCAGTGAAGACTGAAGCAAAGAAGGCATCCAGGATCTCTGCCTTCTCTGCGCCCTCTGTCACCAGGGCACCCGCCCCATTCAGGAGCGGGCCCACGTTTTCCCTAGTCTTCCTTTTGTTGCTGATGTATTTGAAGCAGCCCTTCCTGTTGTCCCTGACATCCCTTGCCACTTTTAATTCCCAATGGGCCTTAGCCTTCCTTGTTGCATCCCTGCACACTCTGACAACGTCCCTGTATTCCTCCCAAGTGGCCTGTCCCCTTTTCCACATTCTGTGTACTTCCTTCTTCTGTCTGAGTTTTGCCAGGTGTTCCTTGCTCATCCATGCAGGTCTCCTGCCCGCCTTGCTGGACCTCTTACTCGTAGGGATGCCCCCTCTTGAGCCTGGAGGAGGTGATGCTTGAAGGGAGTCCTCCCTCTCCTGGACTCCCTCTTCCTTCTAGGGCCCTAGCCCATGAGATTCCTCCAAGGAGGTCCCTGAAGAGGCCAAAGTTAGTTCTCCTGAAGTCCAGCGTTGCAATCCTACTCGTTGCCCTGCTTCTTCCTCCTCGCAGGATCCTGAACTCCACCATCTCATGGTCCCTGCAGCCAAGGCTGCCCCCAACCTTCACCTCTCCAATGAGTCCAGTCAGTTATATGCGATCTCATAACAATTAGTGGATACATTAAAGAAGCTAGGTTTCAATCACATTTGAGAAAAAGTCTGGTAAAGAGGATGTACCTTAGTATCAAAGTATACAGCTTATTTTGGCATTTTTATTCCATGGTATATACTATATGAACTAATGAAGGCTAGCTTCATTTTGGATTTTTTTTGATTGTTTTTTGGATGTTTAAATAGTCCTAATAATATAATTGAAGTTTGAATCTTCAAGTGTCTGTGACACAGCTATCATCACAGAGAGCAGTATGGAAGTATACTTATATTCCTATCTCTTTTCTATTAGACTTTTTTAGTATCAATAACCTCCTTAGGGGGATTATGATGAATGTGTCGCATAGCATTAAAAAGTAACTTGGTGTTGATTTCCTCATCTAGGAAGATGACTATATGATCCCCCCGCCCAGTCCCTGTGCCTGTAATTTCTTATTCTGAAAAGCATGCTCTGTATAGTGGGGGGAAAGGAAAAGATTTGTGATTTCCCCTTCATCTTTCAATATGAAATGAACCCAAGCCACAGCTAGGAGCAACACTTTGACCCAAAATGCTTCAGGGTCCTCCAGTTTTGATATAGATCTGAAAAAATTGTGCTTGTTGTTGTTGTTGTTAATTCATATTATATTACATTAGTATTATAACTTTCCTGGAAAACCTCAATTTCATCTATAGATAACAAAAATGAACTTGTAAGTAATCGAAATACAAGAATATGTAGGCACTGGTAAGGAGAAATGAATGTTCAGAAAATTCATATCTTTTTATTACTGCATTTTTATTGCCTCTGCTGACTCATTGCACACTACCTAGCACAATGAAGGATCAGTTATGGTGTAGGCCATTGTGTGGTACTGTAATCAAATAATAATAATAATAATAATAATAATAATAATAATAATAATAACAGCAACAACTTCTAATAGCAGTGATTTAAAGGTTTCTCAATCAGTAGCACTGTAGGGACTGCAACATAATTCAGATTTCCTTAATAGTGATACAGATAGTCTATATATTATCTGTAAATGTTTATTGTTTAGACTATTCTTTTTTTAAGAGTTAGGGTTACTAAAAAGAGTAGTACTAAAGATTAATAGCTAGGGCCAATGTTAACATCACAGAGTTTTCACCAAGGAGCTATAAAACTGAGGAGGAAATTATAATGAGATAGACAGCTATCATGAGCATTACTTATTGCATGTTCTATGGTGATACTTCTAATCTTATATGTAAATGAGAATGTGTTCATTTTCATTTTACTGTCTAGAACAAATAGACATTCTATTTGTTAAAGATTTTACTATATTGATAGTAATCTTAGAAATAGCTGGTAGAATTTCAGATACTAGAAAGTTCAAAAAGTCTTTTATTTATTTATTCTTCTTAATTTTATGTGTTCCGTGAGACAGTATACCATTTTGCAGAGTTATGGCTTTTTCAACTAAAAATGAGTGAATCAGCTTAGAAAAAAAAGAGCTAACCTAGCCTGTGTTCATTCATTTAATTAAACTGCTATTAATATTTGGAAATACTATAACATTTTCATGTTTTCAGACCTTCTCATCTGGTCTTGACTACTGCTTTTGGATTGTCAGACTGAGATACTGTAGAGAAATCTGACTTTAAAAAGCACTGTATTCCTATATCCTGAAATAAATATGTTGTCTCAAAAAACACAAGTAGAAGAGAAAAAGAAAAAAATGTTTCATCTTGCAACAATTCCTTTCTGTGCATTCATGCGATTCTCACAACTTCCAGGGTTTTATTGAACAAGCAGAGCCATTAGGAAGGGTAGGGCATCCACCTGAGAAAGGGAAAAGTTTGCTTCATACCTCTTGGTCTTACTGAAGCAGATGTGTATTCAAATCTGATTTTTTTGTTTTTAAATCCAACAAAATCTATTCAGTATGCTGAGGAGAATCTTCTCTATCTTTTTGACTATAGATATTGTCTGTACTTTACTTGAAGAGCAATTTCTAATACTGGCTTCTTAAAAACCTTACTTTTTGATAATTTATATTTTAGTATAAAAATTATTTCATTGAAAAAAACTGTAATAATCTCTTATGTCAAGACTAATTTCCTAATTTAAGGCATGCAAAGTTCTAGTCAGAATTTTTTATCCTTTTTAATTAAAAAATAAATACTTTTAAAAATTTTATCTTTGAAAAAGAAATGAAACTATATTATTATTATTATTACTATTACTATTACTATTATTATTACCAGGAAAGAACAGGTTGTGATCAGTTTTCTTCAGAGTCTCCCTGTATGTGTGTATAGATGTAGTATGAGCTTCATTAATACTTTTCCAAATCTAGGCTACAGTATAAATGAGAGTTATGGTCAATTCAAGATAAACTCTTAATCTAAAGCCTAGGCTGGTACCTTAATCATGTGTCGGCCATTTTTTTCGTTAAGTTGAACGTCAAACTGTCTTTCTTTGAGTAGGTGGAATAGCGAGCAGACAGGCTTCTACTTTATATAAAGTTTGAAAATTAAATAAACTTTGAGTAGAGTCTATTGTCCATAGGTCCATGATATATTTTTGGAAGCAAGTAGGGATCAGCATGAGTTGATGACTGTGTTCTTTATTAGCATAGAAAAGATTGCTTATAGCCTATCCCATCTAAAATAAAGTCTAATGGGTTCTACACTAAGATTTTTCCCTATATATTTTCCACTTGAATAAACTTTTTAAAATATTATTGTTGAAGTAGTTATTGTTATTTTATTACAAGAATAATCAATTGGAATTATCTTCTTACTAGTAACCCAAAAGGATGGGCACTTGGACTTTTACAGTTAGGATTTATCACAAGGCTTCCATGTTTGCAAGCTTTATTGCCGTGGGAAATAAAGGACTTGTGGTAGAGTACTCTCAATGTGTTTATAATACTGAGCCAGGAATAAATTTAAGAAAGAAAAGCAGCCAAATGCCTTGGCTTCTTGCCATTATTTCTGTACTGTGGGCAAGTGCAATTGCCTTCTGCCAAAAATAAAGAAAGAGAAAGAGAATGTATTTATCAGCCTAAACCAGAAACACACTGGAGAGTTTTCCATCATTATTTTAACTTCTGGATTAAATTTTTGATAATGAAGTTTGAAAACACCATACAATACAATACAAGACACATACATTATGTCTGAAGCACTTAGTTTTTAATAAATGAAATATAATGGCTATTGAAGAAGATAGAAAGAATTAATGCAGTATTTGTGTCTGCAATTCAAAGAAAGAGATTTTTCAATGCAAATTTTTCTTGTCTGAAATGAACACAATCATGAATTTAATATTTACCCCTAATTCTGTACAGAAAACATTGCTTTTGTCAGATCGCCCACAGAAGTTGTGCTGCTAGAGGAGGAAGAAAAAGAATGGGTCCTTCTGAAAAATGTATGAATGATTTATTTGTGCATAAGCATTTACACTTGCCTACTCATTATGAAGTTTCTGAAAGAGGTTCACTTGCTCTCAGCCTCACACAAAAAGAGACAGGATCATACTATGCTATTCAGGGTCTGTTTGGTGCTGAAGATGTCCAGAACATAGATAGATTGTGCCCAATCTAAGAAAGGGAAGAGAATATCCATACCCGTCAGTGCTACCTGTACTCTAGTCTACATGACTAGGTTCAATACCCGACTAAGGAAGTATCCGAAGTGGATCACTTAACTAACTCTTTCATCTTAAACTTTGAAAAATTAAGTATCTAATCTACAATAGCTCTCAGTGACCATCTAGGCTCCTTCTGCAGTCAGTATATTAATAGGGTACTGGAAAGTTGATGACTATATTAATACCATCTCTGGAGAGGTCTTCAATTAGCATGATTAGAGATAGAACCTAGATAATTAGCTGATAGTTAGGTGATTAAAATGAATTAATGTTTTCCGTTAGGAATGTGCTTGACAACAGTTCTTCATAATTTTCTTTTCTTTTCTTTTATTTCTTTTCTTTCTTTTTTTTTTTTTTTTCCAAAAGGGAATTTCAGACCAGTTACAGTGTCTACATTAAGATACAGTATTCACAGACCACAAAACTTTTAAAAAAGAATGTCAACTTTCAGTTTTCGAACTTTCTCAGAGAGATTCTTAGTTAGTAAGAATTCAGTAGCTTTCTGCCTAGGCATCTCGCACCATCAGCCCATGGATTGACAGCTCTGTGTGTGTGTGTGTGTGTGTGTGTGTGTGTGTGTGTGTTTGAGTGTCTGTCTCCAGCAATATGTCCAATTTTGTGAAATAGTTCATTTGTCTTGGGTGTGGAACATGGTAATGATGCTAATGACTATTCATGGTTAACAACCTCAGTAAAGGATGAGAATGATGTTCTAATCCTTTTATGCAAAACTAACCTATTTCTTATAAGATTTAGCTGATAAAGAGCAGAGAAATAAAAGAAAAATCTCTTTGGCCACTTCCCTTATAATCTCCCTAGATTTTAATTGTATCTATATGTATTTCTATTGTAGGATCTCCAAATGTTTCATCCTTTTGTCTTCAAAATTTATTATTCTTTGATGATTTCTGCATTGCAAATTCTCATATTCAGGACTGAAAAACATACTGTCTATCTGCAGAAGGCAAACTTCCAGTTTGTACTCTGCTTGGCTGGTTGGACAGGAGTTAACCATCCAGAGAGTTATGTGAGAGATGAGCTCTCAACAGCAGCAAGTTGGGCTAAAGAAATTGTGAAATTAATTACATCAGTATTTCTGACTGCTCTGTGGCAGGTTGTCTTTATACAGCAACAACCTCAGTTAGAATAGAGGGGCATAGCTTTTGTATGGTACTACCTGAAAGTAAGGATTCTATATAAATGGGATTGTAAATGACATAAAGTGACAAAAAAGAAAAGAAGAGAGGAGAGGAGAGGAGAGGAGAGGAGAGGAGAGGAGAGGAGAGGAGAGGAGAGGAGAGGAGAGGAGAAGAGAAGAGAAGAGAAGAGAAGAGAAGAGAAGAGAAGAGAAGAGAAGAGAAGAGAAGAGAAGAGAAGAGAAAAGAGTAAGTTTTCCTCACTGTAACTCTTGCTTAGAGTAAAATTTTTACTGAATTTCTGCTTTCCCAATTAGGATTGTGTCCATACTTTCTCAGTGGCATTCCTATCATGATTTCCTGTATTTGGATTCTCATCTGAGCTTTGTAGTTTATCTTCATAAGACTCTCCCAGGACTTTAGTGCTATAGTTTAAGTGATCTCATCAGCACAGTATGGATACTGCAGATGTTTCATAAAGCAAAAATTGAAGTGTCCAGACTCCTTTTGTTTAACATCCCTTTTGTATTTCTCAGTTCTGGAAATAAACAACTTGGATCTGTTCCATTGCTTAAATTTAGATTATAATCAGTTATATTGTTCTGGCTTCTGCTGTGCTAAAATAAAATAGTAATGACCTTCCCTCCCCACTTATTGATCACTGTCTTCTGAGATAGATATGCTGTATTAGCTGCACATTTATATGGTCTTGAACTTTATATTTCCAAGATGACCTGGGTTACACTGAGTGCTTTCAATAGCAGAGTTTTTGACAGAAACAGGTATGAAGCAGAAACGTGGTGGAAGTTATTAAATAGCGTATGTAAGCAAGTAAGGATAACTTTCTGCAAAGAAGGGATGAAAAGCAGGGGTGGGAGGCCAGCAACAGTCATTTCTACTGTGGTTGTGTTACAACCACAGAAATGTGCCTTGCCCAGTTTTATCAGGAATGGCAGTGTTTGTTAGCTAAATAAAGTGCCTCTAAAAGCTGATCATGAGTGACAGCTTAATGGTTGACTGAGACCTCTGCTACTGCTAAACACAGCTGTAGGCTCCTGCAAGTGCTTACCGTGGTTATTATGAACAAAACTTCATGACTGTTAGAAGAGTGACAAACTATACCTAAAAAAGGCTTTTTTTTTTTTTTTTTGAGTGAGGAAGTTTAATATTTCTTTCTGAGTAACAGTATGGATACTTTGAATGTTTTTTAACCCAACTGGAAAGTTGATGATCAAATTACTATGTAAATCAAGGAACCTAAGAATGACAGATTGAAAAAAAAAATGTAAGACAATTTTCTAATGATACTATATAGCAGAAAATAAGAAAATCATTAAACTTTGAGCTTTGAGAGAGCAGATTACCTTAAGGGACATTTCCTTAACATGTGGAGCAACAGTTTTCCCTCACATGTTTTATCATAAATAGATTTAATGAACATTCTACAGTATCCTTAATTTCGACTTTAAATATAAGAAGTGTTAAAACTCTTTATATTGTACCCTTTTCACAGTAACTAATTGAAAAGTTTTCCATACTTTAAAGACAACAGACTGTGAATTAATCAATGGTGTCAATGAATATTTTACAAACAACATATATGAGTTAAAACATGTAATTCACTGCATAGGTTCATTAGAGTTGTAGTATTATAACATAAAATAAGAAAAAAATATCTTTTCTTTGTGATAGTATAAGTATATAATCCTTTAAAATCACTTTTAATGGTGGAAAATTGCATTTCATTGCCATTAATACAAAACAAGCAACATAATGAGGATATCCTAATGAATTGTTTCTGAAAAAGTTCATTTTTATTGCAATAAAAATATTTTTAATCAACTACACTTTTTAAAAGTCTGATGAAGAAACAATGAAGCTGAGGGTGAAAATATTTTAACAATCGATGCAACTGCCATTGTAATATCTTTTTGTCAAAACTGGATAGTTGGTCAATTTGGCTAATATTTGTTATACTTTCATTTGAATTTGTTTCCTGGAAGAATACAAGTACTATATTTACTATAAATAATCTTTCATCAGGACTGTAACAAAACAAAATGAAATTTTAGGTAGTAGAAGCTGTGTAAGATTTTGGCTCTGGTGAAGATAAGCTAATTCACAGGAAATGTTTTCTTAGGAAAGAGTTAATTTCAGGAGAAAGTGCTGTGATGTCTCTCTTCTAACTTTGCCATGTGAAAGGTGACTATTTCAGTCTATGCTAATCATTGAGGCTAGTGGTATAGTTCACAGAGGAAAATATAAGCACATCTAGAAGATTACTCACCTCAACAATCTAAGGGAGGTTAGGGGTTGATGGGAGGTACCTATTTCTTCCTAGTTACCTCAGAAGAAGTCTAAATGGCTTTCTTGAGCTTAAGTAACATTTTAACAGATAAAGTTGTGCAAGGGGTTGCCACCCACAACATTCCCAATGCGGACTATTGAGCAGAAACTTGATGACATGGACAGTGATGGCAAAGGATAGTATAAATGAGTGATTTGTTTTGCTTCATAAAAATAACGAATCAAAAAATATCAGTAAATGCACATGGAGAGTCATGTGTAAGTGCTAAGCATTTCATAAGTCACAAGTGGAATGGGCCACGGTAGCACTGAGACTTGATTTATGTTACAACAGGTCCTCTAAATAATATGTAGAGGCCTGAGGTTACTGAATTCCTTGAGAGCTCATAGAGGAATGAAAATCAGGTGTTTTCCAGGAGGTCTGAGGATGAAGCAATAGCAGAGGAATAAGCTACTGCTAGAATGCAAAACAAAGTTGTTAAGTGGAGGCAGTCGAACAAGACGTTAACAACTATCTCTTCTGCCTTGAAAGTGATGAATTAGCTAAAGCCTGGGTCAGACATTCACGCAGTGATCAACAGAGTTATGAGATTAAAAGGAGTTGTGTTTATTTAAAGGGATAAAATTTATCCAGAAGGACAAAGGGTCAAAGACATGACCCTACAGTGGCTAAACATTAAACGTGTATTAAAGCTCTATGCTTGTGCATTCATCTCATAGGGCAATATGACAAAATACTTGTAAATTAATGACAAAACTTGGGCATTTATCCACCATATTACATAAAGTAATAACAAAAATATAATAAAAAGAATCAAAAGCAAACATTCAGTGTTTTAAAATGAAGTAGTTATATAGAAGAAAAATTCCTATTCCTAAGTGGAAGTCTATCATAAAAGTCAATTTATCCAAAAGAATATTAGTTAAAAATGTCTATTCTATCAAATACTCCTTCAC
Organism: Struthio camelus; assembly: GCF_040807025.1. Lineage (NCBI taxonomy): Eukaryota > Metazoa > Chordata > Aves > Struthioniformes > Struthionidae > Struthio > Struthio camelus. Next base: position 174,756,881 of record NC_090942.1, on the reverse strand, counting down.
AGTAAGGATAAAACAATTACCTCTATAGCAAGTTTTTTCTTCTTTTAATGTAACACACATAGACATAGACAAAAGTGAAAAGAAAAGAGGGAGGATGTTTTGAGTGGGAAAAACATCACAGATACAAGACAATGCTTTGATCTGGTAGGTCAGTACACCAGCTGGACTCTGGCTTATTTCTCCAGCCTGCAATGTGATATGGCTGATTTTCTCAGGTCTGAGCAAAAGCATGTTGAGCCATTTCATCTCATTTTGCTAGTGCTGCACAGTAGGCCTCACAAGCAGGTGAAAAGGAACTAGGAGGAACAAGGGACTGGGAGGTGGGAAGGAATGCATAAACATTACGAGAAGATAGAGGTGAAATTCTTAGGTTGATTTTTATGGCTAGTGGAGAAGTGACTGTCAGTTGTTCCCACTCATGTATTAAGGTCAAGACATCACAGTAAGTCTAATGCTGCATAAATGATAGAAAGAGTCCCAGGGTAGCTATGTTATACTCTCTTCACTCCTATAGAAAATTTTAATCCTCCATTTTTCCTTCCCAGAGAATTCCCAAATGCACAAGAGCTAGAATAACCCTTTCTCTTGCTATTTTTCCCAAGTAGATCTAATTTTTGATCCATTGACTTTCAGAGTTATATTCTTCCTATTTATTAAATATGGTTTCAGTAATCTAGAGCTACAATCATAAACATTTTAATTTTGCATCAACACTCTTACACTACTTCTAGCTCTACCTGAAGGTATTCAGACGTGCTTCATTCTGCTTTCACTGTTGCCTTCCTTCTACAACTTTCCCATTAGCCCATATCATAACGCATAATTGTGACATTTTATAAGCTTTCATTTATTTTTACACAGTTAATTACTTCTTTCACCCCCTCTGTGAGCACAAGACACTAACAAAGCTTCTTATTCTGTCCCTTCAGTTTATTTTCATTTCCCTTTCACCCCAGAATGGGACATATCTTTACTGCCCCTTGAAACAAAATGAATTTTATTACTTACTTAGTTATAAGCTATTTATAAGCCTAGATCTCTTCCTGAATTCCTTCAGTACAGAGTTAAACAACAGAGCGCAGGAATTAGCAAGCTAAGCCTGCCATTGTGTTAATGTCTGGGCTGTGGATGTTCTTTGAGATAGATGCAGTAAGCCATAGATGTTTTAGTAACACTCAGATGAACAAAAGGATTTTATCTATTTCCCTCACCCTTTCAAATTTTGAGTCACTTTTATTTGGCATCTTGCTTTGTATAGAATAGAATAAATGCTTCCTACTTAGCCATACTTTTGGGGAAATTTATACATTGCTACATCTTTCCATGGAGTATGCTGCTCAGGACTGCAATTTCAGAACTGAATTTAGATGTGGGATTGAGATTCAGCTGTAGCCTTCTCTAAGCCTAGTAGCAGAGGCTTAAAGGAAAAGTAAATCACCCCCAGTGTTTCTCTTCCAAGAAAGGTAGGGAGCCTGAAAATGATGATCACTTTCTTGACACGTGGTAGGGAAAGGAGAGATAGTTGAAATGTGGTAATAGGCAGGCTAACATTTTGTTTTATTATGCTTGAGAAGCTTTTCTCACAGGAAAATATATATATTTTTAGGAGATCATAGCATATAGCAGTCTATACCAACTAACTGTACCTATCTGTTCCTTCGGTGAGCAGCTACTCTAATCTTAGGTATTAGCTTCTAGAACTACAAAAAGTTCACAAGTTGTAGCTTAAAGAAAGAAGAAAGTCAGGAGATTTTGTCAAAAACCCACATGTATGCTGTGAAGTGTGAGAAGGTATTTAAGAGTCTGCTATATTAGTGCTCTGCACTGCATGTATTTTGCCTCGGAGCAAGAGACAACAGAAGCTGTTAGTGAAACTGCAGCAATAGGAACGGCTAGCAAAGAGAGAGCAGCGGGCAACAGGAAATCTGTGGCTGCTAGCAAGACTTTACAACCACAGTCTCTATGTTAAGTGGGAAAGAAAGCAACAAGCTGACCTTGGAATTGCCTCATCAGAGAACACAACTGTGAACTGTGGTTATACTTTAGGCACTAAATGTACTTTGTCAACTACCTTTTTAATCTTTTTCTTTCTTCCCTTTATAAAATATTGTGTACTTATGCAATTGATTTATGTTTGCAAGAGGGGAATGCTGATCATCACAAGTTATAGTTTACTCCTCTGATGTTTCTCGGTGGAGGCTTGAACCAGAACTTTATTAGCTATTCAAATAATGTGAACCTACTCATCCATTGGCACCTTGCTGCCAATTAAGTCTTGATAGAAGGGCTACATTTATGCAGTTTAAAAAAGAATGATCTACTCAGGTTTTTGTTTTTTTTTTTCTTCTCTTTCTATTTATTGAGTATCTTCTTGTGAAGGACGAGCAGTATATGGCCTTAAAAAAGAGGAAGACAATTGACAGTCTATATTCCTAAAAATTCATTTACCAGCAAAGTTCCTTTTATTAATAATTCATAATAAAAAACCTCTGCTGTAAGCAGCAGATTGTTAGAAATGTGAAAAGAAGGGGCTGAAGTTTGAATGATTAAATAATTAAAAAGTCCAAATGCTGTGCTAAGTACATGAGAAGCAGATTAGTGTCAGGCCAACTGTTTGCTCCCTGTTGTTGTAGGAAACAGGGTGGTGATTGGATCAGAAAGGAGGAAGATGCTGTAAATGAGGATGCACACAGGTGGTGAAATGATTAATGCTAGATCTAAACAGTACAGGTGTCTGGCACCTCTTGAAAAGCCCGGGAAATAAATGGGGCATTTATTCTCCCTGACAGGAAGAGGAAAAGTGTGTGGTTGAATCTCTTTCTCTACAAATGAAGTGTTGAGTAAACTATTTTGTTGATTTATTATAGTAGTATCAGCTAACATTCCTATAGAAAAAAAATCTGTCCGCATTTTCAGTGTGAGTCACTGTTTTAAGTATCGCTTGTCTAACCATGAACATTAGAATTAAAAAATGCTGAAGGTATTTGGGGAAAGAAGATGGACATGAAAGACTTATGACACAGACAAGACTTTTTTGTTTTTTTAAATACAGTAAAATAATCTTCCAGAGCCTGCTCATTTTCTTATCATTTGTTTTCCTGACCATATATTATAGTTGTTCTTGAACCTATTCTTCAGCTACGTTCGTTTGTTGCTCCAACGTTTATTTGTTTTCAGTTCAGGCCTTATTCATCCTACTGTCATTATTCATTACTATCTAATATCTATTATTATCTATTATCTTATTATTATTATTCATCCACTTACCCCTGTGAATAGTGTTACTTCTGGAAGTTGTTTCATTGTAAAGAGTCTGGAACTTGGCCACTTGGAATTCCATTATGACAAGTTAACCTACAGGTCATTTTCTAACTGAATTGTTCGTTCTCATTTTATCACAAAAGAAGGGCAAGCAAACCATAGCTTGGTTTGAACTGAGAAGTTTTTACTGATAAAATGAGATGCTGACAGAAATGGTGCTTTTGTATACTGTTGAAGACTAATATTCATTTTATCAATATTGTCACCCACAGTGATTTTAAAAGATAAAAATGGTTTATAACTGACTGTTTAACGAGTATCTTCCAGTGTTAACCTGGGTTGCTATCTTCATCAATTATTGTGTGAAATTCACCCTTGCTACATTTTATGCATCCCAAAACATTTACCATAAGAAATGATTTAACCTAATGTGATCTGAACTGTGCCATTAATTCTAAGCGAGTGCTAATGTGGTTCTTTGAGCAGGGTTGTGTATAACTTAGGTTGTTGGTGTCTTCTGCTTGATGAACTTACTTCTATCTATTATAATTAACCAAAATATTAACAGTTTGCAACGACACTGCAGCACTGATGAACGGAATATGCAAAAAAATCTATAATTTTGATGGAATGTGCTATTGTCACATTATTCCATTCTTTACGGTAAATTATTCCTAAAAAGATTAAGGTTTTCCTTTAAAGAATGAAATGTTAACAATAGCCTGAACTACAATCTTTGTAATTCTACAATGTTTGCATTTTTTTTTTTTATTTAGAATGATCTATGTAAGAGGTAGATACTTCATGCATCCAAAATCTGGATTTTTTCCAGTAAGTTAGTCTCCAAGATGGTTCTACATTCCATATATTCTAAATACAATGGAATTTGAATTAAAAGATAAATACATTTATTTATTGAAATTCCTCTGAGAATAAGTTTTTTTTTTTTTTTTTAATCTAGATAGTAATATTAGGGGAAGGGTTTCTGAGGAAAAGGTATGATTTCTGAAGAGTTTATGAAATTGTCTGACTTCTTATACATCTAAAAATTCTTGTAGTGGGGAAAAATGCTTCAGCACTTGATTCTACTCTTCTATTTTGGAAAAACAAAACAAGAAAACAATCCTAACAACCCCTCTGTCTGATGTACAGCTGCTTAAAATTTGACATTAGGAGAAATTAGATTTTTTTCAGATCTAGACTGATTTTAAATCTGCCATCCATAGTGTAAACTTACAAAAATTGTGCATTACCTTTTCTTTATTCAACAAGAGAATAAAAAGGTTACTAGGAATAATATTGCTCAGAATAAATAAAACTATTGGAATAATTCATGAACTGGCCCTAATTTTTCTCTTAACACATTTACTATTCCTTTTCTTTAGATAAATATTTCAGGCTGTTACTATTTCAGGTATGAGCTACTAGTTTAAGTATTTAGTTCTTTGTTGTAAAACATCTGCTCTTTTTTGGGGGGAGGGGATAGTGAAACTTTTACAACAGAGGATAACACATGAATTTTGTTGTTATTGGAGATTTGCTCCCTATCCTTGTTCCATTGATTTCTGTAAGGAAGAAAATAGGGGGGAAAAAAAAAACAAACAGGATTTTCCACAGCGTGCTATATTCTGAAACATTTTGTTCAGAACCCATCAGAATTTCTTGGCACTTAATTGTTAAAATGCTTCATTTACAATTTTGTTTTTTTTGAAAAAAAAGACAACTAAAAGAATCTGCTTTTACCAAGCGAAGTAGTGGAATGATTCCTTATAAACACACTTGTTGAAATAGATATGTTCTTGTAAAAATGTTTTAATCCAAGCAGCATTTTCCAAGGACAAAACTTTCCACTCGGATTTTTTAATTAGCTCAGTTTTTTATGTTTAATACCATTTGTGAACTACTATTGAAAACATAATGGTTTCTATATTTGCCAATAGAGCAACTGCACTGTACAGATGTTACCCATTTCTCTAAAATGCATTGAAATAAGAGTATAATAGCTAATGCAATGCTAATTGCTATTTAGTTAAAAGGGATCTATCACTGTTAAATTTTTGAAGCACCATTATCACGTATTTCTTGTTTAGAGCAGTCCTGTGAAATGCCTATTAATGTCATTTATTCATAAGGATGATGAAGCTGTCATCCTGTTATACAATTACATAATCTATAAGTAGGAAGCTCTCCACAATGTTGCTGTTGCTAGTCTGATTAAAACCATCCTTGAAGATCTTTAAATATAATGATTGACAAAGGGAATCTGTTGGGAGAAAATGACAGATGCCAACAGGGCTTTTAGTTAATACCATTCTAGAAGCTTTAGTGAACAATCTTTTCTAGAAATCTCTATTCCTGGCTTTGGCATTTGATTTCATTCCCCTTTTATTCCCTCATTTCTTCTCACCCCCACCAACACACACCTCAATTCTCTTATGCCCCACTTTTCTTTTTGTCTCTTATGTCCTATTCTCTTAGTGTTTATGACAAAGCTAACTGAATGGTCTACCTCCCTTCTCCAACCTTCTTCCAACCCACTGAGCAGATGGTCTCACTGTCACTTCGTCTAACATTTTCAGCTTAAAACCCAAACATAAGATTTCAGAAAACATAAAGGTATAGCTTTTTAGCTTTTCTCTCTCTCTTTTTCTTCATCATTGATGGTGTAATGAAATTTCTTTCTGTGGGTACTTCACTTTTCATATTTACAGCTCCACACTTCTGTGTGCATTGAGGGAGGAGGCAATGCTCACCTACACACACACACACGCACACACACACACACACACACACACACACACGCACAAGTGCACTTGTCAGTCATGCTTGGCTGTCATCCATACTTCCATACTCTGCAGGAATGTAACTTGGTATAGGTGCATCATCTATACCAATTCTAAATTCTGCCACAGGCTTTCTGGGAAAGTTCAGATAAGTCATTTAGGCATAGATTCATGTTTCATCCCACCCAACTTCACAGATGTATTATTTCAAAGCTATGACCACAGTCTCCCTTTACGGCCCACAGAGGGAGACAGGGTTCTTTAGAGAGTGATCAGGCTGGTTTAGGAAGTTTCTGCAGGTATGTTTAGATCTCAGAATTTCCCAGTGTGCACTCAAATCATATTTTGACTTGTAAAATATGTGCTGTTAATGTCTTTACAGTACTCTTTATCTATGTAATAAATCCATACTCTCTATCTACTATCCATATGATAAAAATTTGCTTGAATATTTAGGTGTTGACAAAACGCTACTAACCAAGATGATTAGTTGAAAGTGTTATGATAAATTTTCATAGCATAGGGTTTATAATTCTGAAAAATTCCAGAGAATTACTGAGACAATATTTTCTTTGCATGAAGCATTTAGATGTCCATTATCTTTTAAATCATTTCTACATTATAGTCACTCTAAAGTGACTTAACCAAACAAGACCTCAGTCTTAGAGTTATTACTCTTATAGCAGGATTAACACAATAGGGCGTAAAATTATAAATTATCATAATAAATTGCATTTCACAGGCTGTTGTGTAGAATTAACTTCCTTAGCTACAATTATGAATCTGGAGCATGACCTGATAGGACTGACGTGAAGACTCACATCCTTGTTTGGTCACCTTGGCAGTGGGATTAGTAGCTTCAGAAAACTGAGCAGGACTGACAGCCAAGGGACAATAGCTTGTTTAATCACCTTTACAATATTCAGCAGAGCTTGTTGCCTAGATCGTCAGAAAAAAAAGTTGTATTAACAATAGTTAGAGGTTAGGGTTTCTGAACATTAGGTAGCAAAGTAAGGAACTGTAACTTCAAATCTCTTCATTCTTTTCTAGGCTTGTGAAAGATGACACTTTGCTTTAGGTGTCGGAGTGAGAGACTTTGACACAAGCAGGGTACAGCTTTGAGACAGATTCGGACTCATTCACACCTCTACTAAGCTGTACAGTTATTAACTATTCAAAAGATTTCTGACTCAGCTTCCTTGTTCCCTGAATATTTAGACATTATATACCTATCAGCTTTGAAAAACAAAAGAGAAAAATCAACAACAGCAAATCTTATTGGAAATCTGTAGTTATACAATAACAGATCAGATGGGTGCCAGCCTTCAGTTTGGAAATAGAAATGGTCTTGCAAAGCACAACTAGTATTATAAATACATTTTTGTGTGTTCTAGATAGTTTTGAAAACTTTAAACTCAAAGAGACTTTACACAGTGTTGACAGAATGAATAGTTATTCCCCAAAAGGTTTTACCTATACTGAGAAACTTCAGGGACACATCTATCTGTTCTCTCCCCTCCCCTTGCCTCACACTTTGGTTTTCAGCATGTATAGCTAAGGTGGTGAACGAAAACACCATCAGTGGTACCAAAAGCAATCGTTTTCTAAGAATTCCCAGTTTGGATGCAGCTGAAGTGATGCATGCAAAATATACTTTGTTCTGGTCTGATGGAGATCTGTGTCTGATTTGGAATGTTTAGTTTTGATACCTGTGCAAATAAAATGCAAATAATTTGCCTACAATACATACGAATAATAATACCTCTTTAATATTGTTACCTGTATAGTAAAAAACTAAAGTAGTTTACAATCTAGGCAAAGGTATTCTAACAAGTTAACAAGTTCATAATTTTTATAGCAGCATGTTCATGCTGCTGCACTTAAGATGGTGTCAGCATTTCCATTATAAATAATTTATGGTTTATAACTCAGTAGGAGAAGAGCACTAGCCCTTCCACATTTTAAATTAATTATTTGCTCAATGTAACTTTAACGCTCAAGGGAACATATGATAAAACTTAGATTTTCTTCTAGGGGCATTAGTAAAGATGCTAGACATTTCAGCTGCAGCTGGACTGCTAAAAATGTTCTTTGATGTTACTGTGAATGAAAAATTAGTCTAAATGTGATGCATGTGTGACAGGATAGGATCAGGTTGGGATATATTCCAAGAAGAGACACAGTAGTAGCTATCAGTATTTGTCAAATGATGAATAATAAGAATAATGTTACTTACAACTGAGGGCCAGTGAGAGGTTGCAGAAAGGAGATATGTTTTGATACTAGATGATCTGGGAATGCTGGGTGTGCATTAGTATGGTGAAAATATGTATTAACTGTCCAGGCCTCTTTCCAAAAAAGTACTTCAACATGCAATTATTTGTGAGCTCGTGAGCAGACTTACTGACTTCATGAAAATTGCTCGTGTGGTTAAACTAAACATAAATGCTGAAGTGTGGCTAAGATGGAGGCATACTTAGGAAGCAAAAGAGCATGAACGAAGATGAAGCCAGACAATGATGTCTATTAGCTCAGTCATGTCATTACCATCATTCCCAATATTTTTCAGCATTCATCCACATCTGACTTGTCACCTCAAAAAAAAAAAAAATCTGATAGCCTTAAACCAATTCTAGATGTTGTTATTGCTGGTGTAACTGCTTGTTGGTTTATCAGAGACATATATTTACTGGAATATTGGAATATTGTAACACAGTCATTTTGTAAATCCAGTTTCTTTCATGGTATTCTATATATGAAGACAAAGATTAATGACTTCAACTCAAAATGCAAAAAAAGATTGCATTTGCAAGTTGATAAAATATTTTAACTCTGAGCATCTGAGCCCCTGTATGATGGAAGAAAGGTGCTTAGCTGTTTGCTGCATGCCATTACACGATATATTAATGTATAGGGTAGAGAGATATATACAAATGTATACATAGCTTAAGAGTAAGGGTTTCTGAAGTAAGTATATTTGTATGACTGTTGTATTTATAATAATTAAAAGGCTGAAAGATGTATCTCCTAGAGTTCATTGTCAACTTATTGGGATTCTATAAAATGTTATGTGTGTTACACTGCAGACTAATTCTAAAAAATAAGGAAACTTGATGAAGAAGACAACTTGCACATTTGAAAAAAAAATCCCTTAACTTGAGCCATTTAATTTTTATTCTTTTTACTCCTGGGAATTGTTTATACACAAAAGTTAAGTTCTTCTTCATGAGATTTGGCTAGAACTGGGGTATTTAGTTTTATTCCCAGCATTGTGCTGACTGATTCCTTAGTGTGGTTGGAAAGGAATTTTTTCTTCCTTAACAAATCAGACTTCTTGAGCTTTTCACATCAACACAAACCAGTAAGAAGACACACTACACTACAACTTGATAATTTCTCAGTATCATTTTCATTCAGGAGAAAAAATAGTTTCTTAAGGACTAGAAGAAAAATGGAAAGCATCATCAGACAGAAGTGGAGACTGAGTGAAGTAGGCATCTGGAAAGTAACATTCGTCTGGCCTATTTTTGAATAAAATTAGTTTTGAACTATAAGTTCTTCTTTCTCTTTAATGACTACAGAGACTTTCTCAGATATAGATGACTGCCACAGACATCTGAAGTTTGATAGTATGAAACCTGTGCCTGATCCAAGAGGACAACTTTTTCATTCTCACTGCTTTGTGTGGAAGCGCGGGGGCTGAAAAAGGGTTAATGGAGTTAGGATTCCATGAGAAATTGATATGTGCTGTGAAACAAAAGAAGACGTTTTGCAGAGGATGAGTTATTGCTGGCCAAAAGCTGCATGCATCATTCTTTAAAAAAATGTATACTGTTTAAATGGCATCATTTCTATTTTGTCTTTTTTCTTGCAATCTCCTGGGCACTAATTATGCCCTAATTATGCATATAGTTTTCTAAAAGACCAGCAAATACTTTAAATAACCTTGGCATGAGGTAAGTAGTGGGGAGGGAGGTGGGAAGCCTGTGGCGATCACATCTGATCACCCACAAAAGCTGAGTTCCATTGTTTTTATGGGATGTTAATTTCACAAAATGTTAAGGTTTTTTTTTTTTTTGCTTTTTTTTCCCTCACATAGAAAAACACTGGAAAAAACATTTTGAAACTACCTTTTCTTCTGTGTTAAAGCATAGTCTGCTTTGTCTGCACAATATGTCCATATGACCTGAAATTCTATCAATCACATTCAAACATTCAGATGATTCCAGTGTCTGGAAATTAGCATAAACAGATGCAAAGCTTTCATTTACAAACCTGATGAAGAGCTCATTAGGTTTCCTAAGAAAAGTTTTGGTGAGATAAACTGTTTGAAAAGACCCTTTCAGGTTTAAAATTCCATGTTCTGTTGCACATGGCATAGGTGAATCACCCAAGGAACTGAAGAGGCTAATATCCCTTGAGGAAGAGAAATCCTTTATGGTTTTCTTTAAAACTACACTAAGTAATAGGAGAAGAGTTTTGAGATTGTGGCTTATGGAGCACATTTTAGCCTTCTATGAGAACTGCCAGGTGCATATTTGCAGAGGTGCCAGTACGGAATGATGTGATGGTCTCCCAAAATACTCAGTTGAGCCTTCAGAAATAACTGCTTTGCTTTTTGCTTTTGTACTTTTTCCCACTGCAGTGTTCAGCCTCTGAAATGATGTCCTCCACCTTTTTTGAAAATCTCTAACCATATTTCTTGTTTGCAAGTTAATCATGCTGGTCAGGGTTTTAATTCAACACTTTGCTCTGGTCCATTAAAAACAGACCTTTGATTGAAATGTATCTCATTTCTAATCATAGTACATAGAGTTGTAATTTAAGTACCTATTCCCAACATAGGGACATTATAATACTGCAGTGTTGTTAATTTGTCCTGGGCTCAGATTGCTTTAAACATGAAGATGTAGATTTTAATACCATTCCATTTGATTTGACTGATGTCTCGGAAGACACCTTGCCTATTCTGCACAGACTTGTGGGACACGGCTTTCTCCATTTCGAGAAGAATGTTCCTGTCTATTCCTGACTTTGGGAGTGCAGCACTTAATTTGTAACTCTGCTTTTTGTTTTTAACCTGACCTTGATCATTACTGTTGAGTCTTAAATCTCCAGAGAAAGGTTAGGACAACACTCTCATGAGACAGGACTGTAGCTATAAAACCAACACAATGCAGTTGTCTTGCACACACAGCCGGGGGCGGGGGGGGGAACAAAAAAGGTTTAATCGGTAGATGGCAGTAAGAGCTAGCAAGAAGCCTGAAGGCTGGTCTCACAGGCCTTTTGCACATTAATCATACATACAGAAAATTTCACAAAGTATAAGCTGACAAAGACCTTGCTTTGCCACAATCAATCTTTATTCACCACTAGATTAAAGTGGTTAGATATACTTGATTGCCTCAGGTCCACGATAAAGCTTATAAATAACTACATATATGTAATCTGCTTAAATTTTTGTCGTTTCATTTTTGTATTGTATTATTTTTTTAACTGAGGTTGGGGTGTAATCCATTTATTCTTAGCTTTGCTATATGACCACCCAGTCCATCTGCTACCTTGACTGTGAAGCTGTAATTTTAATGTTTGCCTGTGTAAATGTTTAAAGCTTCATTCTTTTATTTACAAAAAGTACAGCTAATACAGTGCAGTTCAAAGAGAACTGTCTCAGCTTACTTGTCTTTACTCCAGGACTTTCATAGCTGTGTGCCTTTGTGTTTTAAACTGAAATGGCACCAGAATGGTGGAGTAAAAGCTGCACTGTACTGCAAAATCCATTTTGAACAGCCTGCTCTGCTTTTGCCTGCTGACAATGTACAAAGGATGTTCTCATTATTCACTTTGGAAAGTTATCAGCACAAATATTTTCCTAACATACACTCAGCAGTAGGAAATGTATAAGTGTACTCAAAATAAAACAAAATGATATGGATGCATTTTCCAGTTCACTGTATAATGAAATAGCTTATCAAGAAATGTATGTTTAGATTTGTATAATTTTGCATATTTGTTTTTGGCCTTGATATAAAATATGAACTCCACACTTTATTTCTCAGATTCACCAAGGGTTTGGCTCTATTTGTTTAAATATGTATTTGTGTAGCAGTCAACCCCATGACGTTTTATCATTTAACTTGGCAGCCATTTATCTGTGAAAGAAAACTGTTATTTTACTACTTCCCATTCACTGGTGCGATGTGCAAGAATTTTGTAATAATTCCATACTTTCCTGCTAAATAAAAATATTTTCAAAGTATTACATGTAAATAACATTATATAAGGTCACAAGAAAAAAAGACAGAAGAATACTGAGAGAAAAAATATTTGTAGCTTTAGCTATAAATGCAGAGATTGATATGGAGGTTAAAATGGAAAAAAAAAAAAAAAAAAAGATCTGGAAGGAGGTCCTGAGTAGGTCAGGGCACTGGTTCTGAGCAGCTAACACTTGTGAAACCCATAGTTAGCAAAAGAATCAGGTACCGGAAAAAAAAGATATTTCTATACGCACATCCGAATGTAGTTACAAATACTGACATGAGAATTCATTTCTAAAAGTTCTTCAATACTAAGAACTACTACAGAGCTTCTGAATAGCTGCATTTATTTTTGGGTGCTTGCATGAAGAAATGCAGCTACCACAGTTCAAATGTAGATACCACATTTCAAGCAATCTGCCTAGCCCTAATGACTAGCTGGGGAGCTGGTTGCTCAGTGGAAGTGAATGGAGTGGAGTACATGTCCCTCCCAGAGCACACTGCTGTTTTACATTCTGCTGAAATCCATCGGAGTGTGTCATGCTGGCATCCAAAGAAAACAACAGGTGGTGATTTCAGATTTCCCAGGCGAGGACTGCAATCAGTTGATCAAACTGCAATTGCCTTTTACTCTGGGGTAAACACAAGCATGCATGGATTGTTCATTGTGGTCATGCTTCTTTGCTGTCCAGTTAGCTTCTGACACCACCAGCTTAAACTACATCTCCTTTCCAGGCAGATAACTTTATCCTTTTGCCAAGGACACTCACATCAGTCACACCGTTCCTTGTCGGCTGTGGTTGTAGGAGAATCACCTCTTTTAACTCTTTGAGAAGTAGACATATTTTACTGAGAGCTTCTCCTCATTCCACAGTTTTTACATTGTTTCATTTTTATTATTTTTTTTAGGAATTCCCTTCTCATTAAATCTAAAACACAGCACTCTTTCCAAAAAAAAAAAAGTGTCTTGTTAATCAAATGCCAGAGACCACACAATAGACTTTAGTAAAAGCTGAGATTTATTCATTGCAAGTATAAGACATTTGAGCAGCCTGTAATCTAATCACTCTCTCTCACTCTCTCTTTTTTTTTTTTTTCTGTTTTCCTTATCAAGTGATTGGCAGGCTATAGAAAATTCTATCCATTTTCTTGATTAATATGCTACAATATTACCTTTGGTTCCCTGTCAGCATGAAGGTTATAAAAACATAGTAGTACTCATGAAATAGACAATATCTCATGGAGAAGACAAGAATGCTAAATATACATAGTATATTTTGACAAAACTGTTGATGCAGGGCTGGAAAGGATGGATGAGATACTATCATCATATTAATAGCTTGTGGGGAAAAGGTTATAATCTTTATACTTTAATGATCTTTTATTTGTTTTACAGTGACAGGAAATTTGGGTCGGGATGTCTTTAATAAAATAAAGCTTAAAAGGATTATCAGAATTCACTAATGCTCTTTAATTCATGCTCACAACTAGAAACTGATTTGAACTGTGAAGAAGGACAGCAGGTCAGAGTGAACTTTGTTAAGTTTTATGTGAATAAAAAAATAGCTACTGGGATCAAAGTCTATCCCACCTTATTCATTTGAAATATAATCAGATAAATTTGGGTTTACCAGCTTCCCCATTTAAGCCTAAATTCAAAAGACTGATATGAGTTCTTGGTAGAACCTAGTTAGTGCCAGAGAAAATGAAGATATTTAGAAGTACTTTCTTCTCCATTGCAAGCTTTGTACTGGAATATTATAATGAATTAATATCTATCTTGAGAAACAGGTGTTTATAGTACTGATTTTACTTCTCATTAGAAGCATAACTTTAGAGCTAATGACAAAATGATGTAACAGGTTAAAGCTTTGGGAAAGTGAACAATAGAATTCATGTTCCCTAGTCAAAATAATATTATTACTTTTAAAAATTAGAAACTTAGGAGATAGGTAATGACAATCTGACAAGCCACCCTCAGTATTTGGAAATAAGAGAAAATACAGAGGAAAAGAGAGAGGACTGGTGATACAAAAAGTAGAGTAGGAAGAAACAAAGCACTGACAGTACAGAGGTGATTTTTTATAAATCATTGAATTAAAAAGTTAACTCCTAATGTGGCTTCTTATTTCAAAATATTGATATTTAAAATAATCACTCCATTTTGAAGAAACTATTCACATAGGCTACAATATCAGCAGTATTATATTACAACATTATTTTATTAGATGGAAAACATTTGAATGTCTACTAGTAATTCAGACAGAAATATCAACCTCTTTTATTAAACAGATTCATACAAGATAGGGATCTTGTATTTATTGGCTTGTGACAGTGTCATTTGATCTTATGTCAATCCTTTGTGTATGCAGTTGTGTTCACTGCCATTCAAAAGGCAGGTGGCTGACAATACCTTTCTCCATCTGCCTGTAAGTGAACTCATCCATCATTCACTAAATATACTGTCTTCACTTTAACAGCATAATTCAGTGCAAAAGTATTTGGAAATTGTGTGACTCACTAGATTTTTACAAGATTTAGAGGGATAAGATCCCATATTTTGAGACAAATTATTTTTTTCCTGTGGCTGTCGTGGTATCCTGTGCATCAACACGTTGCCTGCTCGCAAAGCAGTTCTCATGTAAACGACTGCACGCTCTGCCCTCCAATACATTATGGCCTGGACAAGCGACATAAGTGGATTGATTATAAAGTGGGTGGAAAACTGCTTGGTCACAAAGTGTTAGCAGTGCAACGTCCAACTGGGACTCATTCATTAGTGGTATCTCAGGTTCAATAGTGGTGTCATCACTGTTCAACAAGTTTGTTAACAACCTGTATGATGAGATAGAGTGCACCCTCAGCAAGTTTCCAGAAGATACCAAACTAGGATACACTGGAGGGCAGGGCTGCTTTTAAGAGAGACCTGAACAGTCTGGAGAAATGGGCTGACAGAAAGCTCATGAGGATCAGCAAAAGTGATTGCAACGTCCTGTCTCAGACAAGGAAAATCTCCTTGCTACAGTACAGGCTGGGAACTGACTGATGGGAAACAGTTTTTCTGAAAAAGACCTGGGGGTCCTAATCGACAACAAATTGAACATTTTGAAGGGAGTGTGACCTTGCAGCAAAGAAGGCCAGCCACATCATGGGCTGTACTAGCAAGAATGCAGCCAGCAGGTCAAGGGAAGTGATTATTCCCCTCTATTTGGCACTCGTGAGCCTGCACCTGGCGTACTGAGTCTGGCTTTGGGCTACCCAGTTAAAGAAAGATATTGATATACTGGCGTGAGTAAAGCAGAAGGCCACGAAGACAGTCAGGAAGCCGGAACACGTGACGTAGACTGAGCAGCTGAGAGAACTGGGTTTGTTCAACCTTAAGAAGAGAAAGCTAAAAGAGGAATCTTATTATTGTCTTCAAATACCTAATGAAACAGCATAAAGAAGAGAGAACTAAACCTTTTTCAGAGATATCACAGTTTAAGGACAAGAAGCAACAGAAACAAGTAGAAGTATGAGAAATTCTGATATATGTTTTTTACTATGGCAGTAATCAAACACTGGCACACAGACACTGTGGACTCTCCATCCTTGGAGATATTCAGAATTTGACTAGACAACATCCTAAACAACATGCTCTAATTGGGCCTACTTTGAGTCAGAGACAGGTGATCTCTGGAGGTCATGTCCAAGCTTTAGAGAATAACGTTTTCCATTGGTTGATTCTGTGCAGCTAACAGAGGCAGTGAACAGAGGCAGCAGTTTGCACAGCAGTTTGCACAGAAGGGTGCCAGAAGACAAGAAGGCATGTTCACTTCTCATAGTAGTGTGTGCTTCCCCAGGTATGGTCATGACACATCACAGAGCACATTCCCCAGAAACTGTTGAAGTTGCTGCATCAGCTGTGTCTAAAGCTTCAATCCAGATAGACCCTCTGATAGCAGATGCAGCTACAGGTCTCAGGCTGCAGGGAGTGCTAGGGTCCTCTTCGTGGGGCCTGGACTGACAGACGGCTCTCTTGCAGAAGGTGTGCTGTAGTTGACAAGTTGTGTTGCCAGGTCAAGGAGTTACGGGAAGAAGTCAGTAGGCTGCATAGCATCCGAGAAGATGAGCAAGAGATAAACAGAGTATTCTTGGAGACTGTGTAGCTCCAGGAATCCCAACCCACCAAAGCAGGGGAGTTGCTGGATTTCTGGGTCAATTTCTTGACCCAGCTGGTGGAGACGCCAACAAGGAGAGGTGCAATACTAGACCTTGTACCAGCAAACAAAGAAGATATGGTTGGAGATGTGAAGGTTGGGGGCAGCCTTGGCTGCAGGGACCATGAGATGGTGGAGTTCAGGATCCTGCGAGGAGGAAGAAGCAGGGCAACGAGTAGGATTGCAACGCTGGACTTCAGGAGAACTAACTTTGGCCTCTTCAGGGACCTCCTTGGAGGAATCTCATGGGCTAGGGCCCTAGAAGGAAGAGGGAGTCCAGGAGAGGGAGGACTCCCTTCAAGCATCACCTCCTCCAGGCTCAAGAGGGGGCATCCCTACGAGTAAGAGGTCCAGCAAGGCGGGCAGGAGACCTGCATGGATGAGCAAGGAACACCTGGCAAAACTCAGACAGAAGAAGGAAGTACACAGAATGTGGAAAAGGGGACAGGCCACTTGGGAGGAATACAGGGACGTTGTCAGAGTGTGCAGGGATGCAACAAGGAAGGCTAAGGCCCATTGGGAATTAAAAGTGGCAAGGGATGTCAGGGACAACAGGAAGGGCTGCTTCAAATACATCAGCAACAAAAGGAAGACTAGGGAAAACGTGGGCCCGCTCCTGAATGGGGCGGGTGCCCTGGTGACAGAGGGCGCAGAGAAGGCAGAGATCCTGGATGCCTTCTTTGCTTCAGTCTTCACTGCTAAGGCCAGTCCCCAGGAATTCCACACGCTGGGGACAAGAGAGGAAGTCAGGAGAAAGGAAGACTTTTCCTTGATCGAGGAGGATTGGGTTAGAGATCATTTAGGCAAATCTGACATCCACAAGACCGTGGGCCCTGATGGGATGCATCCACAAGTGCTGAGGGAGCTGGCGGATGTTATTGCTAGCCAGCTCTCCATCATCTCGGAAAGGTCCTGGAGAACAGGAGAGGTGCTTGAAGGCTGGAAGAAAGCCAGTGACACCTCAGTCTTCAGAAAGGGCAAGAAGGAGGACCAAGGGAACTACAGGCCTGTCAGCCTCACCTCCATTCCTGGAATGGTGATGAAACAGCTCCTCCTGGAGGTCCTCACTAAGCATCTGGAGGACAAGAAAGTAATTAGGAGTAGTCAGCGTGGATTCAGCAAAGGGAAATCATGCTTGGCCAATCTGATAGCCTTCTGTGATGGAATGAGTGTCTGGGTAGGTGAGGGCAGAGCAGTGGATGTTGTCTCCCTGGACTTCAGCAAGGCTTTAGGCACTGTCTCCCATCCCATCCTCACAGGGAAACTCAGGAAGTGTGGGTCTAGATGAGTGGACGGTGAGGTGGATTGAGAACTGGCTGGATGGCCGAGCTCAAGAGAGTTGTGGTGAATGGCGCAGAGTCAAGTTGGAGGCCTGTAGCTAGCAGTGTCCCCCAGGGGTCGGTACTGGGTCCAGTCTTGTTCAATGCATTCATCGATGACCTGGATGAAGGGACACAGTTTGGACCCTCAGCAAGTTTGCTGATGATACTAAACTGGGAGGAGTGGCTGGGACACTAGAGGGCTGTGCTGCCATTCAGAAGGTCCCCGATAGGCTAGAGAGCTGGGCAGAGAGGAACCTCCTGAAGTTCAGCAAAGGCAAGCGTAGGATCCTGCACCTGGGGAGGAATAACCCCCTGCACCAGGACAGGCTGGGGGTTGACCTGCTGGAAAGCAGCTCTGCGGAGAAGGCCCTGGGAGTCCTGGTGGACAACAAGTTGACCATGAGTGAGCAATGTGCCTTTGTGGCCAAGAAGGCCAATGGTATCCTGGGGTGCATTGGGCAGAGCGTTGCCAGCAGGTGGAGGGAGGTGATCCTGCCCCTCTACTCAGCCCTGGGGAGGCCACACCTGCAGTGCTGGGTCCAGTGCTGGGCTCCCCAGTGCAAGACACACATGCAGCTCCTGGAGCAAGTCCAGCAGAGGGCTACAAAGATGATGAGGGAACCGGAGTATCTCTCCTATGAGGAAAGGCTGCGAGAGCTGGGCCTGTTCAGCCTGGAGAAGAGAAGACTGAGGGGGGATCTTATCAGTGTATACAAATATCTGAAGGGAGGGTGTCAAGAGGGTGGGGGTGGGGCCAGACTCTTCTCAGTGGGGCCCAGTGACAGGACAAGAGGCAACGGGCACAAACTGAAGCATAGGAAGTTCCCTCGGAACATGAGGAAAAACTTCTTTGCTGTGGAGGGTAATTGAACACTGGAGCAGATTGCCCAGAGAGGTTGTGGAGTCTCCCTCGCTGGAGATATTCAAAACCCGTCTGAACGTGATCCTGGGCAATATGCTCTAGAGGACCCTGCTTGAGCAGGGAGGTTGGACTAGATGATCTCCAGAGGTCCCTTCCAACCTAAACCATACTGTGATTCTGTGATTCTGTGATCCAGAAACAAAAATCTGAATCATGGATATAGTGTGTTAAACGATATACAAACATTTGGAGAGATCTTCACTAAGTCAAAATGTTAATCTTTTATTATTTGCATCAGGCAATAAGAGCTCTTTATAGAGGTCCCAAATGAGACTGTAGATTTGTTGGTGCTAGATTCTACTACAAAAGGCTTAAAAATAAAAAGAAGAAGAAGAAGAAGAAGAAGAAGCAAGAGGCAGGCTAAATGCTCACATCTTGTAAACATTTATTGTAACTTCAAAAATTAGTTTAATGATTGTAATGAATCACAATGGAGCACGAATTCCAAGGAACCCTTTGCTTTGTTGCACTTAATGTTATAATATCTAGGAGTTAAATTTGTTTTTATATTGCCACAGAGAAAATGTATGCGTCTGAGTGTGGGCTAATATATTCTGGAAATAGCCCTGGCTTACACATTGAGATCGAGATTAAGTTAAATCTGAACTTTCAAATAAACTTAATTTGTTTCCCTCCCAAGATGCTGTTGAGCCTATAAGCAGTCTATGTGATTGCCCCAAAATGAGAATGATATTAATTTTCTTTGTCAGGACTGTATCCATTTCGAGGAGATACACTCACTCTGTCTGCATTAGACTACATTTAAGTGGTTAAGTGATTATAAAGAAAAACACTTACAGTAAAATGACTGAACAGTTAATGAAGAGAGGAAGGCATCAGAAAAGGACTGAATTTCAGCCATGTGAATAATCTTTATTCTTTCAGGCAAATAGCAAAACCAAGCAAACATGACTTATTTGGTTCACTTACTGGAAAGCCATCAATTAAGGAAGACTTGGTGTTTATCAAATACAATGGCTGTACTGATGCAGTACCCTAATGAAACAAGTTTGAAATATTAATGATTAGCTTATTAAAAATACATGAACTTTCCACAACATACATACCATTGTACTGAGAGTCTCAGATGCAGTTCTAATTGAATAAATTCACTTTGAGATACCTTTTTCTAGAAGATATTCAAAAATATTGAAATCAGTCCTTCTAAATAAGGATTATTTCTATAATGCCTTTGTTTGGGGAGGGGAGGGGTTGTGTGAATATATGTCTTTAAACATACTGAAGGTCACTTGAACTCAGCATTGACTGAGCAACAATGAAAATTTAATTTCTCTGCCACCTTTTCAACACTTTTCTAGGTCTCAGTAGATACCTGGCATTTTAAAATATGAAATATATTCCATTGCTGTACATAAATTGTTATTTAAACGATAGTCTTAAAAGGAGAACTAGAAAATTGTATTGTTGGTATGGAAAATGGAACAAGTTCTCACTCTCACGCTAGTCACCTCCATAAAAGATAACAGGAGCTTTTCTTGGTTTATGAGCAAAACTTGGGTGCAACAATGTCATGGTATCAGTACCATAGGGTCCAAAAAAATTTGATGGCTATTATATACTCTCCACAATTCATGAAATTACAGGTAGACAAGCTTTTATCTAGCTAATCACAAGAGAGGCAGAATTCTAAAGACCTGTTAGGCTTGCATCTTATTCACATTTCTCATTTTCAGAGACTTCAGAATGATTCAGAATGGAAGGATGATGGCTTCGTATGGGAATAGCGGGATGTGAAGTTACCTTACTATACACGTAAGACAAGGATCTGGGAAACTATATTAGGTCATGATGTGATTGTGATGTTGAAAGTTGGCATTTTCTCACTGCAGAAATAGTTTACATGGCTCCCTGATTAAGTTAGAATTGAAAGCAGGGTTAAGGGAAAACATGCTTCACAGAGATATGGCTACAATTTGTCTGTTGACATGAAAGGTCAATTACTTGTTCTTATGTCCATTAACCCATTCTGTCTTTCTTAAAGGCATGAGAATTACTTGGTTAGTCTTATATTCTTCCTTTGTTACTAGATTAAAGGGATTTATTTTTTGGTTTGTTTGTTTGTTTGTTTTTCTAACCTAAGTGATATTTATTGTAGTTCAAAAAAAAAGGTTTTTTTCTCATAAAAATCAAATAAGTTTTAAATCTGTTTTCAGCTAGAATCTGAAATAACTGAGAAATTATCTTCTGTAATATGGTGAAAATATTGGCTAGGTTTTCTCTGGGTGTTCTGCAACTTTCTCAAACCTGCAGATAAGCATACTATGTTTGTGAAGCCTTTGCAAGAGAGGGGAAAAAAAAATCAAGCAACTTAAAGCTTTCAATATAAGCAGAGAAGCCACTTCTCATATATTTGTCTTATATATTTTACATGTTCTTCAGAATGAGTAAGCAGCAGAGGTCACAAAGAGATGAACCAGGATAGAAATATGAATGAGAAATAATGGTTCAAAAAAATAAAAACAAATACTATTCTTGTATCAGTCTCCTGCTTGTCCAAAGAGACATCTAGGAAAGTTGATAGATGCCACTAGAATCATTTTTGTGCTACTTTTTCTTTAAAATAAATAATAAGAATTAAAAAGTCTGTTGATAACACAGATCTCTAGGATGAAGATGATTCCTTTGTTTCTAGTCATATTTGAGCTAATAAATTGTTTGATTTCTGATCTGCTTTTCAGCTGGACAAGATCTGTTAGTAAGGCAAGCCAAAGTTTTTTACTGGAAGAAAGATGGAGAGGCACTTCACAGTAGTACCTGTGAAACTATCTCTGATTCTAAAGATCAACAGACAGTTAAAACTATCACCAGCTTCAGCAGAAATTCAGAGAGGAAATACATCAAGATTGTGTTTGGATAGTCATGAAAACTTAGGAAAACATGAACAATATTTTGCAACAGCAGTGGTTAACAAATCACTATGTGCTTGGGTGATGTCAACATAATAAAACTCAATTCTGAAGAAAATTTGAAAGTGTGGCAAATAGGTAAGTTTCTCTACTCAGGAACTGGAAATAAAGTTCATTATACACTTCTTACACTAAGTGATTTTTTTTTCTTTCTGAAGACTTTTCCTAGTCAAAATATAAGAAAACAGCTTGCATTTTGATAATTGGAATTGTTCAATTCCTCCATGCATGATATAAATTAATTTCCTCTCAATACTCAAAATGATTGTTTTACTGTTTTTCCAACATGAAGGAACAAATTCATTGCTACTTAGCTTTGTCATAAATTAAAGAGGTTTAGATATTAATAAAGGGTAACTACTCAGTTGAGAGATATCTAATATTTGTGCTTTTAAATGGGAAATATGTATCCAATTACTGAAGAACTGCTTAATGAATAATATTCGTGTTGAACTAGGTGCAGTGGAGCAAGAATTTTCAATGGCTGTGTATCAACTTTACTGGTTTGGCTATTCGCATTATTTATGTTACCCACAAACTGCATTCCTAACAAATGGTTACATGAGTTAAGATGAATATTATTTCCAATAAATTCAAAAAAAGCTGTTACTACTAAAATGAGATTCATTGACTACACTTCCAGCTCCTCTAGCTGTTAACATATTATCTGTTTCATTGCACGAGAGATTACATTTTCAAAAGGTTTTCAGGTTGATTTTAAGAAACATAGGCATTCAATATTCTTTGTGCTTAGAAAATACTCAGGAGGTAAATACAGTGTTACCAGCGGCACAGACCTTCAGAATACACCCATGGGAAAGGATAGTTGAGAGCCTCATTACTTGTGCTATTTGGGTTGACTGTAAGTTGTAGTTCTTACTGTTCTGGTATTGGTGTGATTGTTGTTTTTTAGATCAAGGAGCAAATGAATGATATCACTGGCCCTTTCTTCTTGTATATTACATTCTAGACTTGAATGAATGTCAGAAGAGCAACTGAACCTCTACTCAACCATCTCTGTTCTTCTTAAAAAGAAAGGCAATTGACCTATATAATCTATGCTTTATTTCCATTTTTTTGTTGGTTTTTTGTTTTTGTTTTGGTCTCTTCTTTGAATGTCCTGATTTCTCTGAGTTCTTATACTAAAATGGATAGGTCTTCTGACCTCCCATATCTTCTCCTCAGTCTTATTTGATGTATGGGTGTCAGAGTATTTTGTGTGTATAAGTATAGACACACATATGCTACTTAGGATAGTATTTTGAACCTTGAAAGATTCAATAAATGGTCAACCAGTTGAGTAAAAAATAATAGTTTTTGTTGAAACTAGATTCACTGGGTGATAAAGACCAAAGCCCAAGGGTAAGTGAAGAAACGGGAAATAGGGGAAAATACACCTGGGAGGAGACCACAAGAGAAAATCTCCTGCTAATCCTAAGAAAGCAAGGTGATGGGGACCCATCTCAAGTGGCTGGACAGACGCGCATACAGCCTGGGAAACAAACAGAAGAAACTAGCCATCCCTGCACTGCCATAGAGCTGTGAGATCACTTAAGTTACATAGACATGGGGGAATATCTCACGCAGCCACAGCACTACAATGGACGGGTACAGGCTCTTTAGAAAAGGTACGGTCAGCTTGCAAGAGTTCCATGCCTCCACATGGAATTTGCAAAAATTGCGGAACAGATATCATGGTAAAACAGGATGAAGTTAGAAACTTCCTAGGGATGCTGGACATATATAAGACATGGGCACAGACAGGATGTATCTGAGGGTGCTGAGCTAGCTGGCTGATGCCACTGTCATCTTTTATTTTTGTCATCACTGAAAAATTGTGGAGTCTAAGGGAGGTCCCTAATGACAAAAAAAAGGCAAATGCCATGCCCAGTCTCAAAAAAAGTAGAAAAGCCATAAAGGAATCAGGGAGCTACAGGCCACTCAGGCCCCCCTCAAGCCCTGCGAAAATCCTCCTGGAAGCCATTTACAGGCACAAGAAGGGCCAGGAGGAGACTGGGAGCAGCTAGCAGAGATTTAACAAGGACAGATCATGCTTGGCTAATATTATTGCTTTCTAATAGTACCTTTGAAATCAACTTGGTGCAATATGAACTGGATGAGTGAACTACAAGGTACGCAAAAAACTGGTTGGACTTCTGGCTAGAAGAGAAGTGATCAATGATTCAAAGTTTAAATGGCAGACAATTATAACGCTATGTTCCTTAGAGTTCGATAACGGGGTTAGTACTATTTAAAGTCTTCTTCAGTAACTTGCACAGCGAGACGGAACTCACATTCAGCAGATTTGCAGATGACACCAGTTTGGGGAGGGTGGTCGATATGCTGCTGGAGGACATGGCTGCTATTCAAAAGGGCCTGGATAGGCTGGAGGAATGGGCTAACAGGAACCTGATTAGTCTGGGGAAGAGAGGGCTAAGGAGGATCTAATTGCAACCTTTCCTAAAGGAAGATTAGAGAAAATCAAGCCAAATTCTTCTCAGAGGTACACAGTGAAAGGGCAAGGGACAATGGTCACAGCTGTAACAAGGGAAATCTTGATTTGGATAAAAGAGAAAAAAAAAAGACAAAAGTGGCTAAGCACAGGTTTTGCAGAAATTTTCAGACCTCAGCTGGACATGATCACGAGCGGTTAACCTGGTCTGACTTTGGTTTAGCCCTGTGTTGAGTAGGAGTTTGGTCTAGATGACTTTCAAAGCCCCTTTCAACTTCAAACTTTCTGTAAGTCTTGATAGCTAAATATATTTTCTATTGTTAATATTTCTGTGATCATTTTGTTTGCCCTGTGGCTGGTATTAGGGCAATTGCACGGAATAGTTCACTGTAGCTAGAAGGAGTGCAATACTATATCTATCTTAAAACACTCTGAACTGTTTTATCTATAAATGTTTTATTTCATCTATTTAGAAGTTGTACTATGAAGGTATCTAAAAAGCAGAGTTGATGCTACATGAATGATATACTCAAAGATATGATGCAAGTTCTATAGTAATAGGACAATTTCCCTTGATTGTGCCTGCTAACATCAGTAATATTATGTAAAACTAACGCTGGATTTTAGTAGTATTGACCTCTCTGACAGTACAGTACTTCAGTTGGCTTAAAAATAATTGCTGTGGGATTCCTTAAATCTTTATCTTTAGATAACCATAAATTGTTTTTCCTAGGCTACTCAGTAAGACATTGTCTTCAGCTAGCTTTTGTATTTGTATTAAAGAGGGTCAAATCTTTTTAGCTAGAACTTCTCTCGTATTTTTCTTCTAATCTGTCCCTAAATGCCCTTCATAAATATCCAGTATGAATTCAGAAAACAGTTAACAGACGTCATGTATTTGGCATAATTTCCTGGTAATTATTTTTGAAAAAAGGACAGATCTTTCTCCTCATTTTTAAATTAACTTTCATCTTTAGGAAAAGTATATGATCAAAGATGTTGAAAAAATGTTAGTCTTTTGCCAATATTTGACTCATTTTCCTGTCATTGTTTCTTTTTTCTTTAAATAAGTTAAAATAGATCATCACTAATTTATTTATCCCACAGTGTGCAATAGAGTAATCTGATACAGTGATTCATTCTGTTTTTTTTTAAAAGTGACTCCCTTCACCCAAGAATTATTTACACAATTTGGTTCACAAGTGCATGTTAAACTGCCATCTAAAGGTCATGAGTCCCCTTGCAACAGAGCTTACTTTTTTCTCTTTCATGGAAAAAAAGAATACAGATTTTTTTGTTGTTGTTTTTAATTGAAAATAGAGTATATAAATGCTAATTTCACTAAAATTCAATTCTGGGTCAATTGCAAAGTGAAGGAAGCAATTAGAAATACCAATGCAATACAAGAAAAAGAGACGATTGGAGGCAAATTAAACATCAATTAAGAACTGTAAAAAATGGATAGTGTATGGAAAAAAAAATCAGATTAAGTGGAAGCCATAGCTGGCAGTAACATATATAAGCAGAAAGCTTTTTTTTTTTTTTTTTGGATGTGTATTAGAAATAACAGTATCCTAATACCCCCAAATAGAACAGGACCATTACTAAAAGGGCACTTGGACACTCTAAATTGACATTGAAAAGGAAAAGGAAGGGGAGGGGAGAGGAGGAAGGAGGAGGGAGGGAGGAAAGAAGGAAGGATTCTGTAAATATTTCTCTTCAATTGCTGGAAATAAGCAGGATGTTGTATTCATGTCATACCAAGTCAATGAAATTCTCTCAAAATTAACAATAATTGAGAAAAATGTTGGGGAAATCCAACAAAAAATCAATAATTTTAAATTATTTAAATTTGAATTTAATTAAAATAATTTTAAACTAGTAAATATGGCATTTGGAAAACAAATCTCATCAGCAAAACCTATTTTTTCTGTTTGATGAGATTAGAAATTTAGTAGAGACAGGCTAAGGAGATTAAAAACTGAATAACAGGAAATTCTACAAAAACTAGTTATCAATATGGAAGTCACATAGAATAAGAATGTTACTTATGCGGTTGCCAGGAATCAGTAGAAAATGTCCTATTCAGCAGATATTTTAAAGCAGATAGAAAAACCTTGCTGATAAAATATGCTCATCCAAATATTCCCAGGAAGGCAAAAAGTGAGACAGTGTTATCAGTCATATGCTAAAAACAGTTAAGCAAATTACTGAATAAAATGCTAGTATTTCCATTTCCTAAGGCTTTCAGAAGAGAAATGGATATTTTAGAAGCTAAGCTTTGGCTGCATACAACACAGTTTCAATACCACGTCCCCGGTATAGGAATTACCTTTCCATAGGTGAAGCTAGGTAGTAAAGTATTCCTTCTAAAGATAAACCTGTGAAACTAGAAAAAGCTCTGTGAAAGTAAAAAAATGAGTAATTGGTTACCTATCTGACACCAGACAGAGCTAATGTTAGTAGATTTGTAAGTCACTGAAGGAGATATCAACATTAGTACCATATTGCAGAATAGTAAACTTGATTGCTTTTTACTGGTGCAGGATTTTGTGGCTTTCTCTTTCAGCTGCCTCTCTTCTTTTACTTTTGCACTGTGTAGAAGTCTGTTATGGGTTTGCTTTGTGTAAGATCTTCACCAAAGTCTTTTATGCTTTTGTACTTCTACATTAGATTATTGCAATAGAAGATGAAGGCATCAGGCAGATGTTAGGTTGGCAGGTCAGCAAGTAACATTAACAGATAAATTAACCCAGAATAAGAAAATATCACACTCTGGTAAGCGCAGGGGCTGTTCCTGCTGATTCATTTGGAACTCAGAGCATGTCACGAGCGCAACTTGATCCCCACATCCCCAGCGAACTTGACAACATGTCACACCAGCCCATACAAGATCAATTTCCAGAATTTAGGCAGTAAGCATATGCTCTGAATGGAGAGGAGTGAAGAAATGCTTCTCTTAACATTTGATGAAAATTGTTCAGAGTACTGCCTAGATGAAAGGCACATGATCTGTGACCACTATGAAGCGCTTACGAATTTTCATAACTGCCATGTGTGCTCTGAAGTATGTGACATTTTAACTGCTAATTTGTCAGCTGTTTTTCAGGAAAAAAAAATACGGCTAATTCCTTCAGAGAGTGTAGACTTTAAGTTGTTAACAAAAAAGCATTGTAGAGAGAATGCAGTCACATTCAGCATTGCACATCTTTTTATCAGCAGCAATTTCAGGAGTGCCTATCCAGACTGTCGTCTCGGGACAAAGAGTTGATCTTGTAAGTTAAGTTTTGTCACCTGACAAAAAGTAGATAGCTGCTTAATGAGAAGTCTAAATCTGAACACTGGGAGGGGAAAAGGGAGGACAGAGAAAGTGGGAACCTGCTTTCTAGAGAACCAAGTTCTTAAGCATCTGAAAAGACCGAATAATGGTATTTGTTTCTATTTGTACAGAAAAGCCCCTAGAAAGTGCCTCGATATACTGTAAATGTCAAAAGAGGTAATGAGATACTGAAATTCACTCTGGCCTTTAGAAAGATACTTACTGCATTGAAACAAACATTTTATGTACTTTAAAATAAGCGTCTAAGGCAGGGCAAAAAATCTCTGTGTTTTACTGTGATATTCACAGAATACTAAGCAGAATTTTATAGGCTATAGCAGATCTAGAGACTTCTTATCCTCTCACGCTAGGGTGAATCAGACTAAGCTGTGAATTCTGAATTGTACTGGTGTAAAATTAGTGCTGTTGAGAGGAGCCTCAGGTCTTTGGTCTACAGGATAAATCAATTGCATATGTGATGCATTTGTTTTTCAGGAGAAATAAGCTGCTTACTCCATACATTTGAAGCAGTGCTAACTGAAAATCTTATTTCCCAAGCTACTGTATGTCTGTCAGCTAGGATTTCTGAAGTATCCATCATTTTATTTTCTGTACACCAGGGAACACAAAGACTGAGATCCAGGAAGCAGTAGACATAACTTTAGGTGATGAATTTAGGATTCTACTGCTGTTAGCAATTTCTCTGCTTTCATCTGGTCCCCAAAGTGAGGTTCTAGTTGTGAGGAATATAGAGATTTATGGGCTAAAGCTCAAATCCACAAGAAACACTTTAGGCACTGGCGCTTAAGAGTAAAATCAACAAACTATCTGTCTAACTTTTTAGATGCCTGAGAAACCACCAGTGCCTCAGATCTAAAGTCTCCCGGAGGCATGCTGCTGTTTGTGCCCAAGGACAGGTTGGCAGTTATCTCCAAGCTCATCCATTCAAGATTTTCACACCCTGTGCTCCTGTTCTGTTTCTCTGAGGCATGGAATCTAATAGACACGCACAGTGCGTGACAGTACGCACTGACACTGAGTTCAGTACAAGGCACAGCGGTCATAAACAAGCTTATCCATAGACTGAGTGGTATTTGACTTTTGCATGAAGCTATAGCTGACATTGCTTACCCAGAAACTGGGAATTTCAGGTCCTAAACATTCCTTAAACTGAGAGGATCAAAACAGAAATCCCATTAACCAGGACAAAATCCTATTGCAACGGACTTAAAGGGCGAAGAGCACAGAGGGAGGAAGGAATGACAAGTGGTGTGACTCTATAAGAATGCTAGATTTCTTCCCCCCCATACTTTTTGGTGTTTTATCCAAAGGCTATTGAAACAAAATGTATAAGGAATGCCTAGAAATCTCAAGGTGTTTAATGAAAGAGGCAGTCGACTTGCATTTAAATTTTATGTATTCTCTTCAGTATTTGCTCCTGTTCTGCGTGCAGTGAATGAGTCAAACTGAGAATCAGCTGAACGTTAAGGTTTATCTTCCAGCTCTGTATATGGTTTGTTCAGAGCGCATTTCTCCTTCTATTGTAATAAATGATATGGTTATTCTTTACAGTTTCTGCATATATTGCATCAAAAGGAGGACCTTTTCCTTTCAATGTAAATTTCTGTTTGAAGATTTGTCTTGTAGTATGCATTTACAATCCAAACTATCACTATCTTTCTATTAAAGACCAAATCTGAAGTCTCTTCTCCCACCATTGAGTTAGCAGTGTTTTATCTGACAGCAACAACAGGCTACAGAGTGTTTTATAGAAAGACATAATCTCACCTTAGAGAGTTTTAAAATGAATAGAAACAAAAGCACGCTCAATTGGACCAGAAAGCTTTACAATCATATTCCTTAAATGAGGTGTGTGCACTGCACTGACCGATGGTAACAGTGGAGAGGACTCGCCACAGTCTCTAAGAAACCTGCATCTCTAATAAGATATAAGGAATAGAAAAAGGAGGACGGGAATCAACTGCCTGAGCTTAGTTATCTGATGTCGCTTTACGCACTAGGTGATATTTTTTTTAAACTTCTAGTTTCTTCGCAGAAAGACACAAGTCTCCTGTAAGTCCTCTCTCATATCTATGAGTACCATGTGACTTTCTCAGGTACCTTAAGCCATCTCCAATGACATTAGATTCCTGTTGTAGACAAATGAACAGTGCCCAAAATGTGATCAATGATAACAGAAAGATAAATGTAAAAGAAAATTGAGTGTGTACCTTGCCAAAGTTCTGCAATTCTAACTTGAGTTTTTTTAGTCTATCCTGTACATAATTAGTACTATTCAAAACAGATGGTTAAAAATTATCAGAAAGCCTCTTCCAGAAGAAACAAATTTTTATAAAGTATTCATTTTCCCGAAAATAGGAGAGATTTTTTTTTTTTCTTTATGTGGGAACGCTTTCAAAGAATTAAGGAACAATTTTCTTGTAACCTTGCTGGTTTTCTTCCCCTGAAGCATGAGAAGTTTAAAGGCCTTTTGACAGAATTTGAAAGAAGAATGAGCAAGTGATCAGATAGTATTTAAATAAATGGAACACAACATTACTTATACCCAGGCATGAAAAGGAATGCAGAGTTTGTGAAGTTCAGCCAAATGAAGAGCGCTAGAAAAGAGCGAGGCCAAGGCAGAACTGAGTGAACATTTATTCCAGAGATAACATGATGATATAACAACAATCTCAAAACAAGCTCAAGGCCATTTTTTCCCAAACAGGAAAATGATAGCAATGAACTTAGTCTGCAGGAATGGAAATGTAGGTGAAGGATTTGCCCCACTATCCCAACAGACTTTTTTTCAAGGTAACAAGTGGCATGGCAAATAATGAAATATTAAACTTAGAAACTGTCGAATGATATCAAATAGAGATGAGCAGTAAGGGATGGCTTAAAGCTCCCCTTTAAAATATACTGATTATAGGATACATTTACTTTTCCTTTCTAAATATGTGATTGTGTCTTCCAAACTCACCCTGGTTAAAATGGCTTCAAATAACCTAAACTGAACACCTGCACCATCAAAGGCTCTATTTTACTGAAGGTACAACCCAATTATTGGTGATGGCTTCATAATTACAAAGGCTGTTATCACATATTTCTTTTGGAATTTTCCTTAATTAAAACTGGCTATTTCAAATACAAAGTACTAGCACTAATACAAAAACTTGTCCTACTTAAAAAAATTCTTTAAAAAATGAAGATCAGAGTCACAGAATCGCAGAAACGGAGAGTCACAAAACGGTTGAGGTTGGAAGGGATCTCTGGAGGTCATCTAGTCCAAACCCTCCCTGCTCAAGCAGGGTCATCTAGAGCGCATTGCCCAGGATTGTTTCAGGTGGGTTTTGAGTATCTCCAGGTGTCATGGAGAGGTTTGGTTTAGGGGAAAAGTTAAGAAAATGGGTTTTACTGAACAATGGGTACAAGGTGCCAATCACCCTGTCCTGTTGTAACCCCGGTTAGCCTGCAGAACCCCCCCACTGCCACCATCTAAGATCATTAGCGGAGGGCTACACGTGCCCCAGCAGCCCGGACCAGTCGGTCGGGCAGCAGAATGTTCCAGAAGGAAGGCGAGTCTGCTCGGCCGGCTGCAAACAGGTCCGTGTTGCAATTAGGGATTGAAACAGGACCGCTAAGAGCGGGGGTCTAGACAAATTTAACCCATCGCTTGCCTGTGGTCCCAAAGTGGGTCAGGGATAAAAGGGGCACACGCGAGCCCAGCAGCGGCTTTTGTGATGGTGGTGGAGAGAAGGAGAGCTGAATTCACTGAAGAAGCAGCAGCGGTGGCGAAGAAGAAGCAACCGAGAGCTGAAATCACTGAAGCGGCAGGGAAGAAGCCTTGGAGGATCCCCCCACCGCTGCTAACACCAGTGCACACCTGAGTACTGCCTCCTCCCCGCTCCGGGCAGCAGTGACCGAAGCGTCACACCAGCTCGGCTGTGGCCTGCTCACCTTTGGAGCGCGCATGGCGGCGGCGCGCTGCGCCTGGTGCGGCCTGCTCAGTAGTCCTCAGGCTTGCAGCGGCACCAACCCCCACCCTGGGCATGGCCTTCCTGTCCTTTCCTCCTCCTCTTCCTCCTCCTTCCCCACCTCAACATCTTCCAGCGTAACCACCAGGTGTCTTCATCTTACTGGTTTCAGCTCATGTTTGTGTTTGTAATGACTGTAATTGTTCCTGTTCTGTGTTGTGTGAGGAGTTCAGTGTGTGGTTACTGACTGATTAATGGTGTATTGCTATGATTGTTGTTGCTATTGCTAGTTTTTAATTGTTATTGTTACCAAGTGATACATATTAAACTTTGTTATTTCTTCCTGGCGGTTAACTGTGAACCCATTCATAAGCGACAGGGGCACCTATACTGCCACCCGAACCTTTCTTGTAGTGTGGAGCGCTGTGGGGACCAGAGCGTGAGGGTTCTCTGTGGTGGGCTCAGCCACCCCTCCCGGGCCTCTCGTAACACCAGGGAAGGAGACTCCACAACCTCTCTGGGCAATCTGCTCCAGTGTTCAATTACCCTCCACAGCAAAGAAGTTTTTCCTCATGTTCCGAGGGAACTTCCTATGCTTCAGTTTGTGCCCATTGCCTCTTGTCCTGTCACTGGGCCCCACTGAGAAGAGTCTGGCCCCACCCCCACCCTCTTGACACCCTCCCTTCAGATATTTGTATACACTGATAAGATCCCCCCTCAGTCTTCTCTTCTCCAGGCTGAACAGGCCCAGCTCTCGCAGCCTTTCCTCATAGGAGAGATACTCCGGTTCCCTCATCATCTTTGTAGCCCTCTGCTGGACTTGCTCCAGGAGCTGCATGTGTGTCTTGCACTGGGGAGCCCAGCACTGGACCCAGCACTGCAGGTGTGGCCTCCCCAGGGCTGAGTAGAGGGGCAGGATCACCTCCCTCCACCTGCTGGCAACGCTCTGCCCAATGCACCCCAGGATACCATTGGCCTTCTTGGCAGATAGGTGCCTCTGTCCCCTGCAGCAGAGAGTCGCCCACAACAATCACTCGCCGCTTCTTCCGGGGGTTCCTGCATGGCACAGTTGCCTGCCTTGGAGCCATGCCCTGCTCCTCCTCAGCTTGGAGGGCACTAAACTTGTTCTTCAAGGGTAAGTCTTGAGGAGGAATAAGAGCCTTTCTCCTTCTGCAAGAGGTCACCAGCTTCCAGCCCTCTTCAACAGCGTTGCGATGTACTGTTACATACGGTACAGAGCCCTCCGACAACTCCACTGCAGTTGGGGGGTGGGAACTCCTGGAGCTGCACAGTCTCCGAGAATACCCTGTCAATCTCCCGCTCATCTTCTTGGATGCTATGCAGCTTACTAACTTCCTCCCGCAGCTCCTTTATCTGGTGACACAACTGGTCAACCACAGCACACCTCACACAGGAGAGCTGACTGTCAGCCCGGGCCTCACGGAGAGGCCCCAGGCACTCCCTGCAGCCTGACACCTGCAGAGCTGCATCTGCTGTCAGAGGGTCTGTCTGGGTTGAAGCCTCAGACACAGCCGATGCAGCACCTCCAGCAGCCACTGGGGAATGTGCTCTGTGATGTGTCATGACCATGCCTGGGGAAGGACACACCACTGTGGAAAATGGAGAGGTGCCTTCTTTGCCTTCTGGCGCCCTTCTGCGCGAACTGCTGCGCAAACTGCTGCCTCTGTTCGCTGCGCTATTACTGTAATAGAATAACTGAATAATAGCAATTCAAAGCACAAAGCCCTGACTTTCATTTTTGATTGCTTCTGCATTTCCTAAACCAGGTTATCTGTAGAAGTGTGAGTGCTCAAATTGTCAGCTGCTGTTAGCAGCTAGACCATAAATTAATGTGGCAAAAATATCATGGAGCCTGTTTTTATTACATTTTTAGTGTAGTTTTGCATAATCAAGAAGCTTGGTTTATTCATAAAAGGTTTGGATGAACATTGAATTTTTGGAAAGCTATGGTAATTTGCTTACCAACGTCTTTGAAATTCACCCATCACTGTTGCAATTTGAGCAGTTTAGTTCACAGTCTGTTGACTGCTCTAGTAATAAAGCCAAGTCACTAGTTATACTGTCTTTGTGAAGGGTTTCCAGTTTAGTCCATACTATATTTTCTGCACGAATAGTATCCACTTCGAAAAATCAGGCACTGACTATTCAGCTAGGGGTTAGGTTTTTTTTATTCTTCTGCATTAGATAGTAGAAAAATAGCTGACTGGATTTGACTTACTGCAGATAGATTTATACATTCCTATCTTCACATTTTTCATCTCAACTTTTTGTGAAGTGTCTAATATATATCTGAAATGACTTTGGGGGTGAGGGTAGAGAACCTGGATAGATTGACTACTTTGATCCCAGATGTGAGGATCAAATGATCAAACTGACATCTACTCAATACATATTTCTCAAGCTTAATAAAAATATTGAACAGTATTTCAAAAAATGTATTTGAGAATCTGAACACCTGAGTTTCATTTGCAGCTTTCTGCCTTCAGAACTTTTTAGAAATGTTTGTAGCGTACAACTCTACGCTTTGGAGTATAGTGGGGCACAATTCCCCTCACTTATTTATAAAGGCTTCCTAAGGTAGTCTCACAGCTTAAAAGACAGCAGCACTAATTATGCATAATAATTTCTGATCCAAATGTTTCTGAGAAGTCTTTAACTCATTCTTGTGAGAGCAAATGTGTCCCAGTTCTTTATATTGCAAATATACTTCTCTTGCAAATATAAGGTGTAAAACGAGTCCTACCGTCTTTCTTTTCTGGAATCTAAACTTCTATAGCTAGCGCATCAAAAATTGTCTGTTAGCTAACTAACTGAAAATGGCAATATAGTCACTGCAACATATAAAGATTCTGGCAACAGAGGAATTGAAAGCTGTAAATAAATAGATCATCTCTAAGAGAACTTATAAACAAGGGAGAAATGAGAGGGAGGGTATTTGCTAATCAACCCAAAATTTTCTAATAATTATCTTGGAGTGTCTACATCATGTTTCAGATTGTACTCCAGATTTTTCTGTGCTTCAGATTTTTTTTTCTCCTTCTACAGGAAAGGGTGACAGCCTTGTAAATAATTTTTGACTCTTCTAAATTCCTTACTAGGAAAAAGAATAATAAAACAAAGAACCAAACTATCAGAATCCTCAGCTTTTAAAATGTCTAGTTTGTAAGAAAGGTTATGTTAAATAATACCAGTTATAAAGTTGAAGGCACATATGTGCAGTTACTAGAATCCAGAAGGCTGAATGTGACCTTCTCTTTCTTATTCTTTCCTGTTATTCTTTGTCTTGTATGCGTGGATGGAAATAAATGACTGAAATGGAAATGACATCTAGAAGCTTAAACGAGGCACATGTAGCTCATTCTCTTGTCCTTCTAACTGCTGCAACACTGCACAATCTATTAGCATGCAGATACTGATAGGCATAGTTGCAAATTGCTAGGCTGTTGTCTACTGTTTGTTTTTGCAATTGAACAACCATGCAAATAGTATGAATCTTTTGCTCCATTGGTGTTTCTCTTCTGGCTCTCTAAACTCTTCAGATAAAAGAATCTTTTCACTTGCACAACAATGCCAGAAATTCACACTACATTTTTAGATAACACACACTAATATTTACTAAGGCTGCACAAATGGAGGATGGTAATTCTGCAGTTCCTGTATTACAGCGAATGCATTATAATTAGTTTCGGGCCCCCAAATGCACTGCACATCATGTATCTAATCTCAAAGATATCAAAAAGAAAGCATCTTTCTTTAGCCATCAAACAGTTAAGAATGGCATTAACTTCCATGCTGATCCAATGTAACCACCCTAAAAAGCAATGTAATTTTATAGAGCCAGGTAGACTAATATTAATCCTGAATGACTCTTTGAAGTCAGTGACATTAAAACAAATTAAATCTAACGTAACTAAGGAGCACAATTTGACTTTAAAAAGTGAGGCAATAAAATGAGGACTGCATGACTTACTCAAAAGAATTGAAAGAAGTTTTGCCTACCAGTGTCACATATTGGTGGCTTTTCTTCACGTAGAGCTGGTTATGAGCTACAAGAATTTTGTTCTTACGATACAGCCTTTTCCTGAATGAAATGAAATACCTCACAAAAGTATCAGGGATTTAGTTTTCCTTTTTGGAGTCAGTTGAAATTGGCATGCTATCAGTTGATTTGTTTTTCTAATTTTCACAAATAGCTGTTCCCTTTCTTCCTCCTCTTAAAATATTTGACATTTGTTTGCTCTTGCCTCTCAAAAGGCGTCCAGGGCTTTTCATAAATTTTGTACTTCCTGCAGAGACAAGTAATGCCTGGGAATCCTGAAATTCAAAGAAATGGACTCAGAGAACCAGATACTTCTCCACTTTTCTGCTTTGTATATGGGACTATAAGCACAGGAAATAGGACCTGGACATCCTCCTTCCCACCCTCCCCTGACCACCACTTTCACTCATCCAGTCTAAGCAAGTCTAACTCTCTTAGGGAATGACTACACTGGTAGATGCAGACTCAAGATCATCTGCCCATGATTTCATTCTGAGCTGACTGTAAATGAGTTGTTTGTGGATGGGAAGCTATATTAGTGTAGCTAACACGTGCTTATCTTCCTGTCTTCGCTGTCACTAGCTTGGTACATATATAGAGTTCACGTGTGTGTGCCCCTCTCCATCTCCTTCCATTCAACAAGCTTTGATTTCTCCTAATTAGTCTAGCAGCAATTCTCTGCACCTTTTCAAGACTGACTTCATTCTCCGTAAACATGAATGACTGCCATTGCACACAATGCTGAAAAGCTCCTTTTGAGAAGCAGTAATACAATAAAGTAAAAAACATTCTTATGGGAAGTAAGAAAAAAAGTAAGAAATCAGGCCCTTCAAGTTTCATAGTGATCTCATTTTTTATATTAGTGCAATTCTTTTTATTTAACGGAGATTACCTATGTTTGACATTGCAATAAGAGAAATTAGAATCATGTCATGCTATTAAAAATGCTCAAGCATAAACTGATATATATATATATATATATTTTTTTTTTCAATTAACCTATTTCTCATGAAAATGTGGCCTTTCCAGAGCAAACATAACAGGAGTTGTAAAGAATCAAAAGACAGCAAATGTTGCCTATTCATGGGACATAATTTATAGAGTCATTTTCTGAACTGTTGGTGCAGGGTTGATCTTGCTGTGAAGGAGGAGATTATACTAATTTGCTATCTGCTTCTTTACAGAGGATTTAGCATTATGCTGTTCACTAAACAGGATAATTATGACACCAGTCTTTACAATATACAGATACTGTAGATGTATTTTCAAAAATGTTTATTTCAACATTAATATTTTACATAAATATTAATGATCCCAGGTTAATAGAAAAACTTTTTTTTTTAAGCCAGCTTTTTCAAATGTGCATATCAAGAGGGCTCCTAGCACCTGTAATATTTCAATTCCAGAAAACATTTCAAAACTCACTTATTTTTACTTTAAATAGCTAGCTATTAGGCATAATAAATTAAATAGAGAAAACAAGTGTTAGGCTGATAGTTTGCTGCTTTTCTTCTATGTGTGCATGTGTTTGTTCTGTATGAAACATCCCCTGAAGGAGCCCTGGGAAATCCCCTCTTGCTGTGCTACAAATGGAACATCTTCTTGCAGTATACTGCACCGTACTTCAGCATAGGCATCTTCCCAATGTCCTTCAACATATAAAGGTCTTCAGCAAAGATGAACCTGAGGAGGAACCTGGGAAGCTTTTGTTAAAATTCCATCACCAAATTAAGTAGAAGCTTGGTGTGATTTTCCTTCCCCTGATGCAATTTGCCTGCTTCATGCAGAATGTGAAACCATCTCTTCCACAGATTAAATATTTCTAGGGCTTTAGTACAATTACCTTTGAAGAGCAAATCTTTTACCTTTTGCATAGGGCCAAGGTGCATCAGAAGATAGGTTAATACACATCTTCAGACTTTCTTACATGACCATTTTCTTGATACTACAGGTGTTGGATGTTGTATATTTCTTGTGATGAAGTCGAAACATATTTATCTTTTTTTTTCAGCTACTCTAATAATTTTGGTAATTAAAAGGAATTTCAATGAAATTTATAAAGTAGGTTATGCATTCTTGGTATATGTTTGAAATTCTTGCACACTAGCTTTATCTTAAAAAAAAGGAATTAATTGTTTTGTATCATAATACTGCACAGTTGTTACAGATAAGTAAGGAGTTCATAGTTTTCATTGCTTTCTGTATAAAAAAACTGCAGTGCCTGGTAGTTTTAGTGTTGAAAGGATTCTTTTGGGGAAAGGCAATGACAATGATTTTCTTTCAAAACTTTAGTGCAATAAAAATCTAAATATATCAGGTAGAATGTCATATATTTTATGGGTTTAATACAGGCAGAATATTGAGCTTCATAAAATATGCTTGTTGCAATACTATTCAACCACCCGGGCAACCTGTGTTTTAGTTCATGCCCATTACATTTTGTCCTGTCACTGGGAACCACTGAAAGAGCCTGGCTCCATCTTATTTACTCCTCCAAGGCTGGATATTTTTACACACTGATAAGATCCTCCCTCAGTCTTCTCTTCTGCAGGCTGAAGAGGCCCGCTCTCTCAGCCTCTTCTTGTATCAAAGATGCTCTGAGTCCGTAATAATCTTCAGGGGCCTTAACTGGACATGCTGTAATATGTCCATGTTTCTCTTGTACTGGGGAGCCCAGCACTGCACCCAGTGCTCCAGGTGCGGCCTCACCAGGGCTGAGTAGAGGGGGAGGATCTCCTCCCTCCACCGGCTGGCAATGCTCTTCACAATGCAACTGTGGTGGCACCTATAGAATTCAGTGGGTATACCTGATGTCTTTTGGCCTGACCTCAGCTGACCCTGCCTGGGTATACCTATTGGCTGACGGTTTTCTGCCTAGTGACTGGACAGTGATTGGAGGAAGCAGCTAGCTATCAAATCCCACGTAAGTGAAGCAAGTGGCACCTATCTGTCAAAGAACATTCAAGAATATGCCCAAATCATCCTGAACCTGCCAGGGCCACCACCTAATAGTATGACCACACCTCCAATTTCATCACAGCTATAAATAAACATCGGGGGCTTCTGAACCTTCAGACTGCCTCCTGGGATGCAGCTGGTCTGCTGGAGTGATGGATTTCCCCTTGGATTGGGTCGCTGCCCAAGGTTTTCCCACTAGGATTTAAATCTCCATCCGCGTGGTTGCATGAGTGTTTTGGTGCACCTGTTGAACTGTTACTGTCCAACCTACAGAAGCAAATCTTCCTTGTAAAAGGGGATTGTGATTGTCCAAATCATGGAAGTGATAGCTTCCTCGCTCTTTATTGCTTTTACCTTTTGAGAGTAGCAACTTACCCTTTTTTATCTTGTTTTTTTTCTGTTCTTTTCTTTGTGCTATAACATGTGAATATATGTAAACCGTTTGATAAATATATTTACTAATTAATTACTTTATTTTGTTACAAATCCATCTGTTAATAGTAGGAATGCCTATACCAACATCTTGAATCTGTTATAGTTCAATAAACTGTTTAAGATGTCTTTGAACCGGTTTGGTACTCAGTTCTTCAGTGACAGCAGCCTAGGATACCTTTGGCCTTCTTGGCCACGAAGGCACATTGCTCACTCATGGTCAACTTGTTGTCCACCAGGACTCCCAGGGCCTTCTCCGCAGAGCTGCTTTCCAGCAGGACAGACCCCAGCCTGTCCTGGTGCAGGGGGTTATTCCTCCCCAGGTGCAGGACCCTGCACTTGCCTTTGTTGAATTTCATGAGGTTCGTCTCTGCCCATCTCTCCAGCCTGTTCAGGCCCCTCTGAATGGTACCTGCCTTCTGGCAGGTACCCTGGGGGCACCCTGGGGGATGCCACTAGCTACAGGCCTCCATCTTGACTCTGCACCACTGAACACAACCCTCTGAGCTCTGCCATTCATACAGTCCTTTGTCCACCTCACTGTCCACTCATCTAACCCATGCTTCCTGAGCTTGCCTACGAGGATGTGATGGGAGACAGTATCCAAAGCGTTGCTGAAGTCCAGGGAGACAACATCCACTGCTCTGCCCTCTTCTACCCAGCCAGTCATTCCGTCATAGAAGGCTATCAGATTGGTCAAGCATGATTTCCCTTTGGTGAATCCGTGCTGACCACTCCTGATCCTTCTTGTCTTCCACATGCTTGGAGAATGAGTCCAGGATGAGCTGTTCCATCCCCATTCCCTGGATTGAAGTGAGGATGATGAACCTGTAGTTCCCTGATTCCTCCTTCTTGCTCTTTTTGAAGATTGGGGTGACACTAGCTTCCTTTCAGTCCTCAGGCACCTCTCCTGTTTTCCATGTCCTTTCAGAGATGATTGAGATTGGCCTAGCAGTGACATCAGCCAGCTCCCTCAGCACTTATGGTTGCATCATATCAGTACTTGTGGATGTCAAGGGCCCAGGGACTTGTGGATCTCACGTATTTTATCACACAATTATAGTATTTCATAATATATAGAAAATAAAATAGCATAATATAGCAGAACATGATGCGCACGGTTTAACATAGTTTCTGTGCTTTCAGTCAACACATAGACAAACATCATATCAATTTCAATCTTCTTTTTCAATGCTAGTTTGAAAAGAACAGTTATGACAACATGATCATTAAGGTAGCAAAGGCAGTAGAAGCTTCATCTATAGTATTAGAAAAAAATTTTGAGTAACTACAACAGATATTGGTCAATATTATATCCTTGCATAGATGTCCAAGTGGTATCAATTGTTCACTTATGTCAATGAAGCTGCATTCATTTATGCTTCCTGAAACCCACACTTTTCATTTACAGACTTAAATCAATCTTTGGATAAACTGATTTTGAATTCAAATCACCTTCTCTTTTCAAAACATATAATTTTTTTACAGTATCAGTTTACCTTTCTTCACATCAAACCATCATACCTTTCTTCACTGTATTTTAATGAACCCTGTATTTTTAAGTTTTTGTATGTTCTTAGACAAAGCTACTTTGTAAACACAGTCAAATCATTGTAATTAAATTCATTCTTTTTTTCTCAGTTTCTTCAAATGCAAATAGAAAATCACAGAATCACAGAATTGTTTAGGTTGGAAGGGACCTCTGGAGATCATCTAGTCCAACCTCCCTGCTCAAGCAGGGACCTCTAGAGCATATCTCCCAGGACCACATCCAGACGGCTTTTGAATATCTCCAGCGAAGGAGACTCCACCACCTCTCTGGGCAACCTGTTCCAATGCTCTGTCACCCTCACAGTGAAGAAGTTTTTTCTCAGGTTCAGATGGAACTTCCTGTGGTTCAGTTTCTGCCCGTTGCCTCTTGTCCTGTTGCTGGGCACCACGGAGAAGAGGCTGGCCTCATCCTCTTGACACTCCCCCTTCAGATACTTGTACACGTTGATGAGATCGCCTCTCAATCTTCTCTTCTGCAGGCTGAACAGGCCCAGCTCTTGCAGTCTTTCTTCATAGGAGAGATGCTCCAGCCCTCTAATCATCTTGGTAGCCCTCTGCTGGACTCTCTCCAGGAGTGCCATGTCTCTCTTGTCCTGGGGAGCCCAGCACTGGACACAGTACTCCAGGTGAGGCCTTTTGCTATTGATGTATTTGAAGAACCCCTTCTTGTTGTCCTTGACATCCCTTGCCAGATTTAATTCCAACTGGGCCTTAGCCTTCCTTGTCGCATCCCTGCACACTCTGGCAACGTCCCTGTATTCCTCCCAAGTGGCCTGTCCCCTTTTCCACATTCTGTAGACTTCCTTCTTCTGCTGGAGTTTGGCCAGGAGTTCCTTGCTCATCCAGGCAGGTCTCCTGCCCGCTTTGCTGGACTTCTTCCTCAGAGGGATGCACCGATCTTGAGCCTGGAGGAAGTGATGCTTGAATATTAACCAGCTTTCTTGGAACCCTCTTCCTGCTAGGGCCCTAGCCCATGAGATTCCTCCGAGGAGGTCCCTGAAGAGGCCAACGTTAGCTCTCCTCAAGTCCAGCGTTGCAATCCTACTCATTGCCCTGCTCCCTCCTTGCAGGATCCTGAACTCCACCATCTCATGGTCCCTGCAGCCAAGGCTGCCCCCAGCCTTCACATCTCCAACCAGACCTTCTTTGTTCGTTAGTACAAGGTCTAGCATTGCACCTCTCCTTGTTGGCGTCTCCACCGGCTGGGTCAAGAAATTATCCTCCATGCTCTGCAGGAACCTCTTTGACTGTTTGTGCCTAGCTGTGCTGTCTTGCCAACAGATGTCCGGGTGGCTGAAGTCTCCCAGGAGAACCAGGGCCTGTGATCGTGAGGCTACTTCCAGCTGTCGGTAGAAGGCCTCATCGACGACTTCCTCCTGGTCAGGTGGCCTGTAGTAAACCCCCACAACGGTGTCACCCATGTTAGCCTGCCCTTTAATCCTTACCCATAGGCTCTCCACTTGCTCTTCACCCAGCCCGAGGCAGAGCTCCATATGTTCTAGCTGCTCCCTCACATAAAGAGCAACTCCACTACCTCGCCTTCCTGGCCTGTCTTTCCTAAAAAGCACATAGCCATCCATGACAGCATCCCAGTCATGTGGACTATCCCACCATGTCTCTGTCACTGCAATGAGATCATGGCCCCGCGACTGCATGCCGATGTCTAACTCTTCCTGCTTATTGCCCATGCTGCGTGCATTGGTGTACAGGCATTTCAGAGAGCCAGTCAAGCATGCAAGCTTCCCAGGAGAGGTGCAAGAGAAGCCTCCATAGCCATGTTGCATGCTCTCTCCCCTGGTTGTATGCACCCGCTGGAGGCATCCTGACTTGAGCGGTGTTTTACTGACTCCCCTGCCACTACACCACTCCCCTTCCCCCATCTTGCCTAGTTTAAAGCCCTCCTTACCAGACTGGCCAGCCTATTGGCAAAGACACATGTGCCCCACTCAGTGAGATGGATCCCATCTCTCCCTATCAGCTGTTGATCTTCAAACAGGGTCCCATGGTCGTAGAAACCACAGCCCTGTTGCCAACACCAGCGGTGCAGCCAGCTGTTAACTTGGAAAACTCGTCTACTCCTCCTCCTGTCCTTTCCCCTCACAGGCAAGATTGAGGAGAAAACAACCTGGGCTCCCAGACCCTTGACCACTATACCCAGAGCTCTGAAATCCTATTTGATGGTTTCCAATTTACCATTGGTGTCATTAGTGTGCACATGGAAGAGCAGCAGAGGGTAGTAGTCCGACGCGTGGACAAGCCTTGGCAGTCTTTCCACGACATCTCTTATTCGAGCCCCTGGCAGGCAGCAAACCTCTCTGGACAAGAGGTCAGGTCGGCAGAGAGGTGCCTCTGTCCCCTGCAGCAGGGAGTCACCCACAACAATCACTCGCCGCTTCTTCCGGGGGTTCCTGCACGGCACAGGGTCTGCCAGGCCAGTTGCCTCCCTTGGAGCCACGCCCAGCTCCTCCTCAGCTTGGAGGGCACTAAACTTGTTCTTCAAGGGTAAGTCTTGAGGAGGAATAAGAGCCTTTCTCCTTCTACGAGAGGTCACCAGCTTCCAGCCCGCTTCAACAGCGTTATGATGCACCTTTACACACGGTGCTGAGCCCTCTGACAACTCCGCTGCAGTGGGGGTGGGGGACTCCCGGAGCTGCACAGTCTCCGAGAACGCCCTGTCAATCTCCTGCTCATCTTCTTGGATGCTATGCAGCTTACTAACTTCCTCCCGCAGCTCCTTTATCTGGTGACACAACTGGTCAGCCACAGCACACCTCACACAGGAGAGCTGACTGTCAGCCTGGGCCTCACGGAGAGGCCCCAGGCACTCCCTGCAGCCTGACACCTGCAGAGCTGCATCTGCTGTCAAAGGGTCTGTCTGGGTTGAAGCCTCAGACACAGCCGATGCAGCACCTCCAGCAGCCACTGGGGAATGTGCTCTGCGGCGTGTCATGACCATGCCCCGGGGAAGGACACACCACTGTGGAAAATGGAGAGGTGCCTTCTTTGCCTTCTGACGCCCTTCTGCGCGAACGGCTGCGCAAACTGCTGCCTCTGTTCGCTGCCTCTGTTGGCTGCGCTCTTTTTTTCTCAGTTTCTTCAAATGTAAATAGAAAATAAACAAGAAGAAGAAAACTGGGAGTGAAAGAGAGAAAGGAAGGCAAAGCTAATTTGCTCTAAAGAATTAAGTTGAGCACAAAGTTTCATAATCTGGATATAGTATCAAAAGTCTGAATTATTGTAGACATTGTAAATTGGATGTGGTTGTGTTTTGTTCTCCTGTTACTATCCTCTGATAGATTTCAGAACAGCTTAATTCAAGATACAACTCCCAGCATCCTTCTGGATTTGCCCTTTCTCAAGATAGGATAAACTTCAAACAAATCAGTGGAGAATAACGAACCATTACTTCCTCATAAACTTGCTAATTACAGGAGCATTGAGATCTATACCTACCACACAAATGCATGATGTATGGTCAAAACGATGGATTTGACGTTTATGTCACCTCATGAACACACAAACTCTGTGCCCATATATTTAGCTTATTACCTGGTGGCATATTTTTTTTTAGTAAAAACTTACAGGTTTCTAGCCTTAAGAAAAAGAATGAAC
Organism: Struthio camelus; assembly: GCF_040807025.1. Taxonomy (NCBI): domain Eukaryota; kingdom Metazoa; phylum Chordata; class Aves; order Struthioniformes; family Struthionidae; genus Struthio; species Struthio camelus. The sequence continues at coordinate 174,712,849 of NC_090942.1, read as the reverse complement.
TATTCAGAGATTAGGTTTTGTATTTTATTTCAATCACCATAAAGAAATAACATGAACAGACATATCTGAAGCAAAGTGAGTTTATTATCTCTTACTACTCATATCAGGCATTTTCTTTTACATCTGTATTCCACAGTGCAGTACTGTATATGCTTATCATTTGAAAACTGTATGCATATAAACCTGAAGGAATGTATCAATTCCAATGTTTGGTTTGAATATGAAATATCTTTAATCCCTCCCCATATCACCTTCCCCAGGAAAGTCCTACGCTGCTTAATGTCAATCAGTAACTTTCCTATATGTTTTTTGAAATAGATGTAGCTGAAGATACAGCATCAAGTTCTTGTTCATCAAGCTTTGATATAATCACCATAAAATCCTATTTCAGTTCTATGAAAAACAATTTTATTCATAACTCTATCAGGAATGTGCTGTGTAATTAATTATTTTAAAAGTATACTCGCTATATGTAAGGAAAACATCACTGCAGAGGCTTTATGATTCATGTATATTGTAGAACCTTTAATCTGGTCTATGCTCTCCTCCCACTATTGAAGGGATAGGTGAGATCACCTGTTCCCTTGACAAATCCCTTCCTAAGAGAGACCCTGAGCACCCATTTGGCTCTGCTCTTTTGCCATCAATTTTACCAACAATGCACTTCAATCTGACCTGTGTAAACATGATACTAGGAAATATGAGAGTCATAGCTCCGAATCACTCTTAAATTCTTCTACCTATTTTCAAGTATCATGAATCCCAGAGTGGCAATAGCATATGTCAGGGTTGGTCTCAGCCATTCCCCATACCTTACATCTAAACTTTCTTTTTTTTTTTAATCTAATAATCTAATATTTTTTTTATCTAATAATAAGGAAAGAGAAGAAACGCAAGAAGAAAAAAAAAAGATATCCACATGCTTCTGGAAGAAAGAATACAAAAATTGTACACAGGACCTATTTTTAAGAGATCTTGTGAAGCTGAGGAATAACCCTTCCAAATAATCAATGAGTAGAAATAAATATTGAGATACAAATGTACAGTAATATATAGAGGGATAGTTCCTATCCCTCACTGTCGCATGCACGTTAACAGTCACCCTCTGGTTGTTTACAAATGGGTAATATAGACAAATACTAGCAATTCAGATATAATTACTCTGGAAGAAAAATGAACCTGTAACATTTTATTTACAACTCCCAGTGCTAAAAATTATTTGAATTGAATGTTGTATTGAATATCAAATTTTCTGGATTGATTAAAGGTACTCTTTATATTCCTAAATGGGTATTTTTTTTTGTCTAGCACACTACAGAATTAGAGTAATCATCTCAATACTACAGTATTTAATAGTTCAGTGATATTGCATCTGCAGTGCGTCTTTTGACTGATATGCATTCAATAATTCATTTGATTATTTTACACTCCCATTTTCAAGAATAAGTTATTTCAGCTACTTGAATATTTAAATTGTATGATACATACTATTTGGACAGTATATGCCATACATGTGTCTGTATTTAGATATAGATGTAAAATTGAGTGAAATTGAAAATATTTTTGTTTATGCATTTAATCATGTATCATTAACATGATTCAGTAATGAAATGGATGTTTTCTTTAGTTTAGCTCTGGATACAAATGTTTCAGATTCAGAAGGTACTTGATTACAAGTTCTTGATTTGAGCTGTTCTCTAACATTAAAAACTTCCACATTATAGTTCTAGTTATTCAAAGATAGCACAGCTCTACAAGAAAGCAAATATAAGGCTAAATTAACTTGGTGCATCATCATTAATAAATAGCTGAAACTCAAATTTCTGTTACAGTACTACAGCATTCTAACCTGTCAAAAGAGAATTAATTTATTGGAATAGTGTTGATCCAATATTCTGTCTGTGTATCCATAGAATGGGAATTCCAATTTCTACTTAATTCTAGTGAGGATATACTACACCATCAGAAATCACAGAATCACAGAATTCCAGAATCATAGAATGGTTGAGGTTGGAAGAGACCTCTGCAGGCCAACCCAGCTCAAGCAGGGTCACCTAGAGCACATCGCTCAGCATTGTGTCCAGACAGCTCTTGAATATCTCCAAGGAAGGAGACTCTACAACCTCTCTGGGCAACCTGCTCCAGTGCTCAGTCACCCTCACAGCAAAGAAGTTTTTTCCTTATGTTCAGATGCAACTTCCTGTGTTCCAGTTTCTGCCTGTTCAGTCTTGTCCTATTGCTCGGCACCACACTGAGTAGAGTCTGGCCTCATCCTCTTGACACCCTCCCTTCAGATACTTATGCACACTGATAAGATCCATCCCTCTGTCTTCTCTTCTACAGGCTGAAGAGGCCCAGCTCCTTCAGCTTTTCCTCAAAGGAGAGAGAGTCCTGTCTCCTAATCATCTTTGTAGCCCTCTGCTGGACTTGCTCCAGGAGCTGCATATGTGTCTTGCACTGGGGAGCCCAGCACTGGACCCAGCACTGCAGGTGCGGCCTCCCCAGGGCTGAGTAGAGGGGCAGGATCACCTCCCTCCACCTGCTGGCAACGCTCTGCCCAATGCACCCCAGGATACCTTTGGCTTCTTGGCCACGAGGGCACATTGCTCACTCATGGACAACTTCTTGTCCACCAGGACACCTAGGGCCTTCGTAGAGTTGCTTTCCAGAAGGACAGACCCCAGCCTGTCGTGGTGCATGGGGTTACTCCTTCTCAGGTGCAAGACCTAGGTGGAAATCCAAAAATATCCTCACAAAGTAGAAATTACAAATTTCTTAAAAGCTTATCACATTTTTTCCTGAAAATATGTGAAAAGTATTTACATTATGTGATAGTTCCTCAGAAGAAAACATAGGAACCCATTCTGTGCTGCATTTCTACTGTACTGCATGTTCTAGGTAGTCAGAAAAAAAAAAAAAAAAAAAAAAAAACCAAAAGGAAACTGGCAGAAGTCAGCATTCTATAGAGGGACTGACCGAACTGGAAAAATTTAGTTCTTCATCATTATGCATGTAAAAAAGTAACCAGTAAAAATAGTTTCTCTCTCTGTCACACATACAACATACAAATCCATTTGAACAGCTGATAATTTTCCTGGTGTGTGGGTGCTATACAGCAGGGAGGATTAGGCAGATGAGTTTGAAAGCTTTATCTTGCTTTTAGATTCCAAAGCCTTATGACGCCTGGTTTCCAATTTCAGAAGGCTGCCCAACACCAGGTTGCAAATTTCTGTGAGAATACTGCAATTTTTTTTCCATTTCTGAAACATAGTTCTATCAAGACTTACTTCAGACCTGAGTTTCTGCTGCATAATGGAGATGGTTCTTCTGAAGCAACAGGTCAATATACCAAGTAATCCAGGACATCAAGACAGCACCCTTCTCTCTAGGCCACTGTCTCCCTCTGCTGCCTCCCCCCCGCCCCCGCCCCTGGACCAGCACATATGTTTTTTATCACAGCACTATCACTGGGTATATTGTCAGGATGTGGATGCAAGATTTTTGAGTGGATCAACATAATACAGATGCAGCCAGTATTGTCTAATACAGTCACACTTATGTTACCCCATTAATGGTTGTATTTGCAGCTTGTTGACAAGTCCGCATATTAGAAAATAAGCCCATCCTCACACTCGAACTGTTAAGATTTTAGATTTTGTATTTTTTTATAGGCCAAAAAAAAAAATCTTTTGTATTTTATATGTGTGTACATGAAAAAGAACTACAGTCTGATGAAATGAAAATTTGGCAATGTCATAGTCCTCATAGAAGAGGCAGAATAACAGTGAACCAAGCTGTAAGCTCACAAATCTCACTGAAAGTTTGCACACTTTGTTAGAATGTTGACAGGCAGCTTGAGGTCACCAACCTTAGTAAGACTACATTTATTTTTATATAAATCATATAAGAATATACCTAGATTAAAAATGCAAATAGAAATCATTTTAAATATCTCTTCTTTTCCATTCCTCCAAAATATTTTAATTTGGTTTTCTGTGATATTACTGACAGCAGGAGAAAAATGCATTGTTTTATAATTAACAAGCTTAGTGAAAGATGTTGGCTACTCTGGGGCATTTAAGCACTGAATTTAAATATGAAAACTCTATGTTGCAAAAGTATTGTTTAAATTTTACTAAATTATATCTGTCAGAACAAACCTAGTTTTAAAAGCCTTGAGGAAACTATACAAGAATAGGGAGTAAATCAGATAAATGACTAAGTGATGTTCAGAAGGGAAGATAAAATTCCCTAAGGTTCCAATAAAGGCATTCAAGTGTGGCACCTTTTCACAGTTCTATTGAAAAAGTGACACATGAATCATTTATATTATAAATGTCTCTTGCAGAAAGGCTATACTACCACCACTCCAAAAATCAATGAGGTCATATAAGGTTTTTACAGTCCTGCACATGCAGTCATGAATGAAACATTAAAATTTATGGTAATAAGTTCTGTAAAAATGTTCATCTGATAGTATATTTCTTCCCTGCAGTTTCTACACGAAACTCAGGAGGATCATTCTGTTTTTAGCTTTTTCATTCTGCAAATATTTCTTAAAAATGATTTATTTATGGTGGAAGTTTCTAAGTACTGAAAAGCTAATCATATTAGCTCTTATTATCCAAAATAAGCTATGATGGAATATTTTTAAATTGTAATACATAAATTCAATATATTATATGCAACATGTATTGTATTATAATCACACTTAGTGCAGGGTTTTACTTTATGCTGAAGTAAGCCATTGATCTATTTGTTTGACTTGTACAATTCTAAACACTCCCTCTATTTTGTCAGATGTACAGATAATTCAATTTCAAGGTGTAATTTCAAGGTGTATTTTCTTTCTTTCATAGCTAGCTTATTTGGATGAAAGAAAAAGGTTTTCTATTATAGAGAAGAACTAACTGGGAAACAAAACATATTTTCATGGAAGATTGATTAAAAAATAGCAAAAATTGAAAATATTGTCACCTATGTTTTGATGTAGTTGCCTACATGCAAGTGCATGAAGCCATTTAAAATTAATCTGCTTAGACTGCAGTTTTCTCTCTAGAAAGGCTCAAGTCTCCACGGGATGTATCATACCTGAATGGAGCCCTGGAGTCGGATTCATCTTCAGATTGAGACACGCACCTTTGAGTATCTTTATCACAGGTGTCCACATATAAATCTCTAGGAAACTGTAATAGATCTAGGACTTGATTCACAGGACCTACAGGAGGTGCTTGATCTCATAGAGGCCAGGCAGGATACACAAAGGCATTCGAGATGGCACTAGACACTGTTTTTTTGTTTGTTTTAGACAACAAAATGGAGCCTTAATCAACACAGTCAGGGACCCTAAGGGGTCATTTGTCTGATGAAGGGTAGGATCTTGATTCAGTTGTCCACATACAGGCTTCTAGTGCCTTTGGGGACACTATACAGAGCTGGCAGGTTTTAGGGGAGACCTGTGTGCCTATGTGATGATGGCAGCAGGCCCAGCTGGAATACCCAGGAGAGTCTCAGGGAGCCCTAACACAAGTGTGTAGGCAGCTTGTAGCCCTATGCTTCTGCATTGACTGTAACTGGTTGCTTAGGCTTTTGTTTAAATCACAGTCCCTGTAATAAGAGATTACTAGAAGCTACAATCCATTTTTGTTTATTTCTTGTTTGTTTTTTGTTTCTTTTTTTCTCCTCATTTTGTTTATGAAACTTTTATCTTTCATATTTTCAGAGAAAGTGCTTCAAGTGAATTGCTGTCATCTTTGAACTTCCTTTTCAGACCCTGAAGAGTGACAGATAACCTATGGAAACTAATATATGAACTACAGTAATAAGATTTGAACTTCAGTTAGCTACCTAAAGGTATAAGAAATTATCCTGGACCTCAGCTTGGGTATTTTGAAACTTTTTGGTGATTTTTTGTGATTATTTGCCTCTTGCAAATGTTTTATGGAATTTATGGAGTTAGAGTCATATAATTAGGGAGAAATCAAGATCAAATTTCCAAAATTAGAGCTAAATATTTAGAAAATGAAATCATGACCTGTAACTGATTAAATGAAGTCTGCTATCATAAACTCAATATCATTCACTACATAAGAATAATATCCTCCTTCTATGCAATTTTGGAGGGATAGGTTTAACATTGGTTAGTATATACTATCTGGGAACAGAAGAGTTTTTTTTTTTTTTTTTAGCATCTTACCAGGCACATTACTGAATATGAAACAATAAATTCTGTACTTGGAGAAGACTGTATATATAAAGTGATGAAATCAAGAGAACTAAATAAATACATACTCTTGTTTCCTGCATTTCCAGATGCAGAAAGAAAGCTAATATTATCCTTACTTAAGTGGCATCTAGCTGTTCTAGCAAGTAAAAATATATTTAGGAGGAATAGGGTCCTCCTTATGATCTTCACAGATTTCTTTTATTTCCTCTATCGTACTTTAGTGAGCACTACCTCTGAAAGCACTGTTGCATCTTATTCACATCTTAGCTGTTTACCACACTGTAATTCTATTGACTTCAGCACACTTTTTGCTAATATATATTGAAAGGAGAATTAGGACTATTAATTATCACTTTAATCATGATTATCCACAATCATAACACAGCAAAAAAAAATTCTTTTGGATAGTTGTTTCAAAAAGAATAGGAGTGTAACAGTTTATTTTTTTTCAAATCCTAAGCCTTTAACAAATGAGTGAAGCTTTTATTAAAAAATAATAGGAAATTACTAACTCACTGAAATGTCCTCCACTTTTCGGTGAGATATCTCTGAAAGTTGTCAGCACAGGTCTAATAGCAGTGCTTTCATTGTAATAAGAGAGTCTCTAATATCAAAATACTGTTGCTAAGCATAATGGCAATTTGAAGGGTCTCTAGTATATGCTTATATCATACTTTTAAATTATGGTTTATTTTAAACAACTTGACCATTTAAAATGGAATAAAAATTCACATAGAAAATGCCTCGGATGGCACAATAAAATTTCATCAAATGTTGTTTTTCTTCTTTTGCATTAAAGCTCCACATCTCACTTACTTGGGAAAACTAAGGATTTCTAGTAAAATCAAACCCAATGGTACTATAATTTGTATATATTTTACAATATAATTAACTATTTCACAAACGTTGTCTTTCCTTTACATTGCTTTATCAAGGACAGTATTCATTCAAAGACATGTATCAAGTATCAAGGGCAGTAACAGTTCCCTGTTATATGGACATATATGTTATGGACGTATAGCATAACATATGTCCACAGGAATAGCAGGTAGCTAAAAGCACTCGGCTTTGTTCACTTTTCATACCCATATATAATAAGTTTCCTCTCTTTCAGCATTTTTGCTTATACCTGGCTATGAAAAAAAAAAAAAAAAAAATTGGGCTCTGGGAACATTCGCAGGTATGCTTGAATAGTTTTGACTGAAATAGAGAAGGGCCATAGCCAAACCCAATGCTATGACTTATATAAAGTCCACTTTAAAACAGATTTGTTTTCAAAAGACCTGGTTAGAAAGGTCCAAAGCAGAGTAAAGGTGAAAGCTGAACAGTTAAGGAGTGCTGACAAGCAGGGATTCAGCATTCATCTTTGCTCCATGTCATTTTGATTTAGCATTATAGAAGGTCAGCAAGGGTGTACAGCTGATGTGATCACATTGACCTAGGTGAAGCATAAAAGCTTCAAATTTAAAACAAACAACAGCAAAACTAGAACATAGTTAGTTAGAAATATCTAAACTGTATTTTCTGATATGATGTTCAATATTATCACTGGAAACAAAAGTTCTTTACTGATATTACATGACTTTAGGTTTGTTTTATGTTTTTGTTTTGCTTCAGAAAAATATGTATTTCTTATTATTTGTTCCAATTGAATTGAAACTAGTTTTATTATTGTTTTTCCCCGCCTCTTCTTTTTATTCAAACATATGATTCCTACAATGATGTAGGAATTAATTTCTATCTTGACCCTTAGAAGTGCTCTGACCCAAAAAGTGATTCTCTTAAGAATATAATAAAAATGAACACTTGATTAGAACGACAGAAGAAAAAGATTTACAAATTGTTCCTAAATTGTTCATTGTATTTAAAGGTTAAAAGTAGTACTTATCATATATCATTTTTAAGACGCATCTCAGATAGACTTCATCTAGAAACATCACTAGTAATGACATTATAAATAATAGTAAGGAAATTGATATAAAACTACATATTTTGGCAGAAATCTTTAGCTAACCTTAAAAAAAAATCTCAAATATATGGAAGATGTTTGTTTTAGGTTATGTAGATGGAAATGGAAGTTAATTACTTCAGCAGTTATTTAAAAAGTATAGAGATCAGCAACTGTTAAACACGTTTGCCTATATAGAATTCTGTTTTATACACGAACCATGAGAATAATTCCTGACATTAATGCTTTGGAATATATGTACATCTTCACTAGTTTCCGCAGAGCTTTATAAAATATATCATGTACTATAAAAATAATAAAGTCCCAACTCTGAAGAACTTACAATGCCAAAAGCTTCACATTTAACACAGGCATTGTAGCACAGACAGCTCCTCTTGGCAGAGGAACTATCAAGAGGAACATCAACACTAAGGTACTTACAATGTCCCCGTGACCATAATATCAGTGAAATATCAGTTACTGGTCTTTTTAGAGATAAAATCACAGTTCTGTATCCCCAACATGTCCAGCATGTTCTAGTCCTTGTTTGAACTCAAGGAAAATAAAGATCGTGAATATATATACATATATATCATCCCAAACACCCACAAACATACATATAAAATTGTAACAGAGAATTCATAGTCTTCAAATAAAAATGTGTTATTCCACCTCTAGCCCACTAAATAGATAGATTTAAATTGCAGTTGAGTAATATGAACAAATAATAGCTAAAAATATTCAGAGGTTAACAAAAAAAGAACATGAAAAAAAATTAGTTCACAAAAGGGATAAAGATATGGAAGACAAGGATGACTGGAAGACTCAGCCCTTCACCTGTTGAAGCTATACAGATCTTTCATATTTTATAAATGGTAATTCCAAATTTCTCAAAAGCTGACATCCCAACTCTTTTCTACCTACAGGCTGAAACTTTAAATGTGAAAATGCAAACATAATGAAGAATACTATGAGACTGCTTTGTCTGTGATGTTTTTTGGGCAAATGCATTATTAACAGGTTAGAAAAATTGCCTTATGGTCTCTGTGGCACAGAAATTATTTAAATATGTTCATAAGTATATTTTATTAGCCATGCAAGAGGGAAACTTATGGATAAAGAAGAAAGACATTTTGTAGATAATAAATGATAAGAGGAAATGCAGTATGTGTTTAAGTTCATGTTTAATGTGGGGAAATGACAGGATGGATACAATGTTACCAGTGCTCACAATTTTACTGTAAATTTTAATATGTTTGATATTTTCCTTAAAGAAAATTACTTTATTTTTCGAGAGGGAGACTAATCTTAATGGCTTCTGCAGTCTCCAAAATAAATAAATAAATAAAGATCAGAAAACTAATACAAACAACTTAAACATATATTTTAAGCCAAATATAAGATTTTTTAATTATTGAAGTTGGTAATACTTAGGCTTTCAAAGACTTCTTTCAAATCGTGCCCTGTAAGAACTAAACAATACAAGAATTCTTCCCTGTTGAGGGACTCAAGCAAGCCACTTCATAGAAGTGAAAGGGAAATTTGGGAAATGGTAAGACTTCTTTCTGCATTCTGATTATAAAGTAAGAAAAATGCACCTGGAAGAACGAACAGCACTCTGTAATAAAAGAATGTGGCATCCATCTTTGAAAAGATTCTCAAAGTTGTTCTGTCTCTCAGCAAGATGGTGCTTCCAGGTGGTTTCTTCAAGATGTTCTCCTACAGCACTGCGCTCTCAGCTATGCCTTTTCAAAGCCTAACAAATGTAATACTACTGAAAGATTTTTATTTTCTTTACAATGCTTTTTTTTTTTAACTGCAGTATAGTGCAGTTATAGTCTATGTTAACAAATCTAAGAAAGGAGAAGAAAATCGAAGCAGATAGAAGCAGTAAAAACAACAGACTATTAGTGTCAAGGTCATTACTGTAGTTCGTACTGAATACATCTGCAAGATTCCTAATCGATATTTGAAAAATAGTTGAAGAAAGGATAAAACATACTGAAAACAATGATAAATCCAGTTTACATCACTGTTACTAATTATTTCTGATAAACTAAATATAGGCACTGATAATAAGAAAGACTAAAAAAGAGGAAACACAAGAAAATGATACTTTCCTCCTCCTTTGCCTAGATGTTAGGGTAAAACAGTAGAATTTCTACCAACTTCACATCTAACCCCACAAAAATGCCTAGTTTTTTGCTTTGCTGCCTTGATGCACCATCAAGACAAGTGGTGGTTGTTACCAGACGCTTCTGACAGCTGCACAATGTCATGAGTTTTTCATGGCCCAATTCCTTCAGCAGTCTAGACCCCACTCACTGATATCTGATCTACAGTACTGAAGGAATGTAGCTGAATGCTTCTAATGTTACTGAAGGACCTTGAGAGGAAAATATAGCCTGTTTTGATTTCCTTTTCTGACAAATTCATGTATCAGCTTCCCAGTTCCTTCTCCTCCACTGTCTGGAGTGCAGATCCTTTGTTCCATCCAACTCCTGACAACAAGGTATCTGTTGTTTGTATTGTCATATTCTGCCATGTGCCATGTGTCCCCTTTGAAGTAATCCTGACAATTTTATGCATATAAAAAACTAGTCCATCTGCACCTTTATAGTCTACCTAGCCTGAGAATCACCTTTTCTTTGAAAAGTGGTATAGCTTTTCTCCTGACACTCCCTCCACAGTTAGCATGATTGATCCCATTTTCATGCTCCTCTGTAAATCAAATCAATTGTTGATTCTTTCTCATTAATAAGTAAACTAGGTCCACTATAGCTGTTATTTATTGAAGTAACATGACTTGTACATACTAAAACCTACTCCACACATCTTGCTCATCACTAAATTTTGTGCCAACACATTACAAGGTATTCATACCTTGATCGATGGAAGCGAGTGGGGAAAGATAATTAAATAGTCCCTTCATATATATGTTTACTTGGAATGGGTTAATCGGTGTATCTACATGATAGCAGTATGAGTTAATACTAGATAAAGGCTAATATAAGGGGATCTATTGCAAATATCACACTCAGTCTTTGTCCCAGCAGGGCTCAAATATTTTTTTTCCCCTAGACAGACAACTCAGCATTGTTAGCTTCCGATCATAGAAATTCAAGATAACCTGGGTTTTTTGGGTTTTTTTTGTTGTTGTTTGTTTGTTTTTCTGGAGATATATGCAAAAAGTAAGTCTCAATCGCCTTCTCTGTGCAATTTTCATTTATCTTTTTCTTTTAAATAGGATTATTTATATGGAGTTTCATTTGTGAGATTGTGTGACTTCAATATTGCACTTTTTAATATGGCGTACTAAGTTTATGTTCTGCTTTTCAGATATAGAGTTGTAAGTATTATTTTATATTGACTGATGGGAGATGAAAAAAATGTTATGTGCAATTATATACTAAAAGAGATATTTTCACAGCTGTTTGGGTTGGTACTATTAGAGCCAGTTTTGCTAGCAGTTCCGGAAATACTGTTTTGCTATGTGATGCACAAGTTCAGTCCCACTTTTGTGTAGCCAAACAGAAACACAGAACTAGAAAACAACATTTTGTCCCCAAATAGATCAAGGTCATTTTCCCACTTGCTAGATTTTTAGCCTGATTTCCTAAGGAAATAGAACATATTTATTCACTGTATTTGAATACATATCTCTCGGTTTCCCATCTAAAACCTTGAAGATCACTGAAAAAATTTAATTAATACTGGAGGCAGGGAGGGCATTCAAAGATATGAAATTCCTCCAAGTTTCATGAAAAATTGTGTATAGGAAGTGGACAGAGATTCTTTAAACTCACATATAATTTGCCCATGTATAATTTGGATACAGCTGCAGCACTGATTCTTACTACCTGATAATTAGGGGACAAGGGAGGGCGATTAAGATGTAATGTGGAACTGGAAAGAAAGTGGAAGTATTATCTGCATGTGTTTCTGAGAAGTTATGCACCAGTGACACTTCTAAGAAAATAATCTACAACTCCATAGGAAATCAGGAGTCCTTAGTTTTTCTCTTGGAAGAATTTAATACTCCTTTTGGAACATTTTTTTCAAAACTTCACCTCACTAGGTGAAGCAACTTACTACTTGCAAATTTATTCGTGGCCACCTTACAGCCACAAAGACTTTGATCAACATTTCGCTGTCATCTAAGTAGTTATTTAAAGCTAGTCACTTAATATAATTTTTTATTCTTATCTTTCTAAATTGTTGCTTCAAATGTTTACATACTTTTGTTCATTTCTGTCACTTAGTATTTACTATCCTGGCAACACTTCTTGACTAAGTACCTGGAAGCTATCTACGTGACTTATAAGTGTGCAAGATATAAATCTGTGCTATTAAGAAACCTGAAAAAAAATCTGGCTGAAGCAAGTAGTTATCATGTAGAGTTTATCCTTTCACACTGATGATAACAGTCCTCTTGCAGATTCCTTGACTCCAAGAGACTATTAAATATTATGTGTTTGCAGAGTTGAATGAAGAACACATCCCTAGGTGGAAGAGTGGAGCAGTTAAAAACCCCATCAAACCCAAAAATATAAGGGGAGAAACAAAATAATAATAAAAAAAGTTTCCTCTGTGTCTATAAATTATGCTTTTTAGAAAAAAACAAACAAATAACAAGATGGAAATCTTAGTGTCTGATAATAACAATTTCTTAAATATTTGATGCTTCTAAGAAGTTTCAGGTAGATTCACGAACATAAAATTAATTATGAACATGTTTACAAAAGAAATAAAAATATTTAAAAGATATTTGAAGGATGTTGAGGAAATAAAAAATCCAAGCGAGAGACCAGATATTTTTGTACTGTCAGCAAACAAACATTAGCTTTGTATTTAAGCCTGAACAGCTTCTCACATATGACAAAAATATACAAATGATAGAGTGTAGTGAAAAGTGGAGTGTACTTTGGTAAACACAGATACCTTCATGATGAATGGAAAAATTAACAAACAAAACCATATACCTATGTCTCCGATTATTTTTTCACTGAGCTAGCCATAAAGAGGAAGCTGCAGTTAACAAGTGACTATAGTTACCAAATTGGTTTTGCTAGATGTGGCACAGTCATACTTATTTCTGAGAAGAGCCACAGTAGATGGCTCAAATGACACAGACTGTCATTTGAAAGAGCTCCTGAAACTGCGGCTGTAGTGATGCATCAGAGTAGTGCTGCACCCAGGAGTAGAACCTAGCTGGCTGATAATCACATGGCTATAACACAGCTGACTGGAGGCATGCTTGTTCAGCGAGAACTGTGTGCTCACAGTGCTTCAGCTGGAGATGACACAGACAGAATTCCAGAAAGGTTGAGGTTGGAAGGGACCTCTGGAAATTGTTTGTCTAAAACTCCTGCTCAAGCAGGGTCATCTACAAGTCGCCCAGTACCTGCTGTTGTCCAGATGGCAGAAGGTAAGAAGGAGATGGGAGAAGGAGACTCCACAACCTCTCTGGGCAACCTGCTCCAGTGCTCAGTCACCCTCACAGCAAAGAAAGTTTTCTTCATGTTCACATGCAACTTCCTGGGTCTAAGTTTGTGCCCATTGCCTCTCGTCCTGTTGCTGGGCACCAGTGAGAAGAGCCTCGTTCTATCTTATTTACTCCCCCCAAATCAGATACTTATGCACACTGATAAGATCTCCCTCAGTCTTTTCTTCTGCAGGCTGCAGAGGCCCAGCTCCTTCAGCTTCTCCTCATAGGAGAGAGAGTCCTGTCTCCTAATCATCTTTGTAGCCCTTCACTGGACTTGCTCCAGGAGCTCCATGTGAGTCTTGTACTGGGGGAGCCCAGCACTGCACCCAGCACTCCAGGTGCGGCCTCACCAGGGCTGAGTAGAAGGGAAGGATCTCCTCCCTCGACCTGCTAGCAATGCTCTGCCCAATGCATCCCAGGATACCATTGGCCCTCCTGACCACAAGGGCACATTGCTAGCTCATGGTCAACTTGTAGTCCACCAGGACATCCATGTCCTTCTCCACAGAGCTACTCTCCAACAACTCAGTCCCATGTATACACTGGTGCATGGGGTAATTCCTTCCCAGCTGCAGGGAAGACATGGTATTTCCCTTTGCTGAACTTCATGAAGTTCCTCTCCACCCAACTCTCCCTCTGAATGGCAGCACAGGCCTCTGGAGTATCAGCCACTCCTCCCAGTTCTGTATCCACAGCAGGCTGGCTGAAGGTGCACTCTGTCCCATTGTCCTGGCCATTAATGAAGATGTTAAACAGTGTTGGCCTCATTATGGATGGACCCCTAGGGAACACTGCTAGCTACAGGCCTCCAACTGGAATTCACATCACTGATCCAACCCTCTGAGCTCTGTCATTCAGCCACTTCTCAATCCACCTCACTGTCCACTCAACCAGCCCATACTTCCTGAGCTTGCCTATGTGGATGTGATGGGAGACAGTGTTGAAAGCCTTACTGAAGTCTAGGTAAACAACATCCATTGCTCTCCCCTCATCTACACAGGTAATTATTCCATCATAGAAAGGTATAAGGTTGGTTAAGCATGATTTTCCCTTTTTGAATCCATGTTGACTATTCCGAGTCATCTTCTTGTCCTTCATGTGCCTGGAAATGGTATGCAGGATGAGCTGTTCCACCAGCTTCCCAGGGATTAAAGTGAGAGTCACTAGCCTGTAGTTCCCTTGGTCCTCCTTCTTGTCCTTTTTGAAGATTTGAGTGATATTTGCTTCCTTCCAGTCTTCAGGCACCTCTCCTGCTTTCCATGTCCTTTCAAAGATGATTGAGATTGGCCTAGCAGTGACATCTGCCAGCTCCCTCAGCACTCATGGGTGCATCCCATCAGGGCCCGTGGATCTGTGGGTGTCAAGTTTGCCTAAATGATCCCTAACCCAATCTTCCTTGACCAAGGGAAAGTCTTCCTTTCTCCAGACTTTCTCCCTGGTCTCCAAGGTCTGGGATTCCTGAGAGCCAGCCATAAAAGTTTGAGAAGGTAGAAGGGAGTAGCCATGACTGATGGCAAAGGGATGTCTTCCACATACATGTAGCAATTAGTCAGATTCGAAATATTCAATTAAGTTACCTAAACAAGGGTGTCCAGAGCCACTTGAGAAGCTCTAGGATATTCAGGGACCAAACTGGTAATCCAGGATAACATAGCAGTACAGCTGACCTATGCCTTTCTGGACTGGCAGCAAAAGGTGAGGCAGGATACCCTACAGTATCTTAGATGGCCTTAGATGCTCATCTGTGGGGAACTAAACTGGTCCAAGAATTCTTCATTGAAGCTGATATTCAGGCTCAGGTACGTTAAGACTCTGTATCTATTTTAATATATTTAATGAACAAGAAACAAGCTAAAATCATAAGGAAATACTAATATGTGATATAAACAACTGTAAAAAGGGAAAAAATCAAATAGCCAATTGATTGAAAATATCAGGATTGAAATAAAGGCATCTATACAAATTTAATTTGGTTCCCCTTATGCATAGGTATTGTAGTTCAGTCTTTAATTGTATGGTCACATATCATTTTTTCTATAAACTTAACTCATTGCATAAGATAGAGGATTTCTTCTAAGGAACAGCAGTTTGATATGTTATTTTGTCATTATTATTGAGCATGCGATAGTAAGTTTATTTTAGTGCTCCCTATTCAAAGTGCTTTTGAACTCAAAATTAGTATTTTTCCTAGTGGGAATTTCTCACTTGAACACGTCACCTTCCTGCAAGTTCCATCACATTCATTTGCATTGTCGTCCATGACTCATTCACAGTTGGAACTGTAAGATCTTCTCCACAGACCTCTGATGTTTCTGCTGAGAGAGAGAGCAATAATAGTACTCCTCTTGCACTAGCAGGGAAAAGGACATGCATAGATTTGTTCTGACAATGGAGGATTTGCAAGAATCACAGCTCTTTTGTTCCATTCTAGAAAATGCAAGGAATATAGCCTACATTAGCACAGAGGTTTTCTTCCTCTCTTCAAAGTTTGAATACTTCTACTGTCTCTCTTCAAACTTTTTCTTTTCACACCTGTCTATTCTCCTTGACTGCTTTTCACAGTCCTATTCTTCTAGACTGAGATCCAGACTTCAGTCCTCAAAGGTCTCTTCCTTATTCCAATCCTTTTGTATGTAAATACTTATCTCCCTGTTATTTTTTTTGAATTAGTCCCAGTAGTCTCATATAAATACCTACATTTTCATGCTGTAGATAACCTCTAAAGGCCTTCCTCATTGGGTTTTGAGAGATTTGAGACATTTAGGGCAGAGTTCAGTTGCCAATGCACCGAAACATTTGTCCCTTATCATGTTTTGGATGCTGTAGGGTTTCCTACTATCCAGCTACTGCTTCAGAAAAGCACAGGTCTCCCAGAGATCCTGTACTGTATCTGGCAACCTTGTGTCAACCAATGTCTTGGATACCCTATATGCGTATACTTAGTCATTGGCAACTGAATCCTGCTTTTACTTGAGAAAAGATTGTTCAAATAGACTGCACAAACTTAAGTGCAAGGTAGTAGGCTGACTGGCTCCCATACTGAAAAAAAAGACACTAGAGTATAGAAGTTTGGTCAAGGTTAGCTATATACTTGTTACTTTTTTACAGTCAGCTCCAGAATGTCAATGACAGCATGAAGAGTTAGGAGAATGACTGTTCTGTTCCAAATGGGCAGAAGGCCACTTTAAAATTTTATTCCAAACAGTGATTACTCAGGGCTAGATAATACTCATTCATCTTACTTTGATCAGATATGAAGGAACAGGTATCTGGCCTATAATTAGAAACATTTAATTATGCAAAGCCACAGGGGAAAAATCAAAAAAATTTATTAAAGAGTGAAACACTAAACGGGAAAATTGCATAATATCATACTAAATAATGAAAGGTGTAATTGGCTGTATAGCTGCTTTTGTTGCTTATAAGATGGAGTGGGCAGATTTTATATTAGTTTATTTTATTTTTAATAGTACCAGAGCGACTGATGGAGAAAATCTATCATGATCTAGGATAATTAAAGAGAATTTAGAAGTACTTTTTATTTTTTATTGCAGCTGTTCACAAAATTCCAAGCATGTTTAGGTAAAAATATCAGAAATATATTTTTTTTCTTTCTTTGAGAATCTTTCCAGAAACTTTTAGCTGAAAACTTTTCATTTTACTGTAGGAGCAAAAACATTGAATAAAAAATACTAATGAGAAAAGAGAAATTATTTCATTTCCATCTACAATTTTATAGAAAGCAATGACTATTTCTCATTCTTTTCTAGGAATTATAATACACTCTGGCTTTGAGAATGCACTTGGCTGCATATTCTGGGGTACATGGGTTTGCTAGCTAAGAACAACGCTATATTCCGTGCTGTGTCGTACTAGAGTTATATAGCATCTACTTCTACTTCAATATTCCAGTTGTCACCAAAGATTCAGTTTAAACAAATAAGCGCTCTGCTTTACCTACCTGCTCTCTATATCATGTAGCTGTTGTTGTTTTTTGTTTTAGTATCTTACTTATAGCTCAGCACAAAATAGAATTTTATTCTTACTCTAAAGTTCTACTTCAGTGCACTCAGAAGAAAGAACTTAAGGCTGAGAGTTTTGGATAAGTGTATGTTACAAACTGAAGGGCTTTTTCCAGTAATGGCCTAGGCACCTAAAGTAGAATATACTGTATTACATAGGCAACCAGTCCTTGGAACGGAGAGATCAATCCACCTTCTTGGATAGGTACTGTGATCACTAAAGCCACTGTAGGTTGCTTTTTGCACGTTGAGACAACTTCCACAACAGGAGGGGTATGCCCTCCCACAGAAAGCAGCCTGCAGTGAGAGGTTATTGTCCTCTTCAACAGAGCAGGAGCTGTGGTTAAACTTCACAGTCAGAGCAGAACCTAAAACTTGTTGCAAGTTTAGCCTAAGTCCTATCAATTTTTTTTCCTTGGGGTGGAGGGAGGAGGAGAGAGAAGCATAGTTGCCTACATTCAGGAGAAAGGTCTCATGCATAAAACTCAAATGTGTAGAAATTCTTCACTGCTCTTCATTGAAGCTCTGCATGACATATTTAAAGATACCATTTAAGATTTCAGCCAGGGCTCAGCACTTTTATTTCAAGAAATTCAGTGCACTGTTTGACTTGGACATGACCCAAAAAACACTAACTTTTTGCATTCTTATAAGTAGTAAGATTCTACAAGCTTAACTGTGGATTCCAGATTCAATGCTGCAGCATGTAAAGTTTAGTTACACATATCTGCGGCCAATAAAGGAATTAATTTCCTGTAAACCAGGTATCCCAACACCTTACTGTAATGCAAGTCTTCTCTGAAGTGGAATCCAGATCCATATGTGCTTTCCTGTGTCTTCCTGCAGGGCAGGCAATAATAATTAAAAAAAAAAAAAAAACAAACCTGTAGTGACAAGAAAGAAAATGATCGAAAATCATCAGCAAACAGTAAACACAATGGCATATGTAAAAAATCTCAAGGTTGTAGGCAGAGGTTTCCACTCACCTGGGATATAGAGAGGAAATCTCCTGAGGATAGTCCAGGCCCAAGCAGATAGTTATGTGTCGAAGATGTGATCAAGGGCCACTATTACTGTTCTGAAGAACAGCTAGAAATAAACTTGGAAGTGGTTCCCACCTATTCTGTAATGTCCTAGGAACTCAAACTGTCATAAAAAATGTATATCTAGTTTCAAATTTTCCTTCTTTAGGCCTGTTCAAACATACATTATCCCATCTCCCAATTTTTTATTATTTATTTTACCTGTTTAAAGTGATCCACTACATAGGAAAAGTACAAGCTTAAAAGGAAAGTCTGTATTTTGTGAGTAAGGGCCATGTATTGTGTGTGTTCTGGAGATATTCTGTTTCTGGCTCTATACTGACTTTTACGCTGACCATGAAGCTTCTCTGAGCATAGACAGTGACAGAATTGTACTGGCTCAGCAAATGTTCAAGTTAAGCAAGAATTGTATGTATTTGCTGCTGAGCAAAATCCCTCTCTTTTCTCTCTCTCTCTCTCTCTTTTTTTCTCTATAGAATAGGAATTTTGGACTGCATAGCCTCAATTCCATTTAAAAGTTGCTCAAAGTGCATGAGTCTTTATCAGATCTAGCCCTCCTGTTATTGTTGTTATTGTTTCATTTTGCTTTTCTTTCCTGACAACGAGAATTATTTAGCATTTTGGAAGTACAAGCCAAGGTTTTCTCACATGGTCAAATGAATATATCCAATATACTCTGTCAAAAAATCAGAACAATCTAATGTGTCTCCAAATATAGACATTTAAACATCTAAGAATGAATACAATACCAGTTTTTTTTTTAACTTTTTGATGTAGAAATCTATTTCTCAGTGTTTTTTTTTTTTCCAGAAACTTAGTACTTCATATTTCTTGTCAGATTGATGTTATGCTGTTAATGGTTGTCATACATTTTGAAATGATGAGTCTGGTCTAAGATTTTCTTCTTAATAATATCAAAGAATTACAGCTTCTGCAGGCTATAACAAATAAGCAGATTCCTTTGCAAGAGTGAAAAAGCCTCCATTTCATGGGATATTATTTACATAGCATTTAGGTCTGATAGATGGTATATGGCCTGATATTCAACAAACCTTCACTAGTTTTGCATGTATAACTCCTGATTTACATCATTTATCATTGAGGATAGAAACAGGTCAAATGAGTTCAATTACTAGAAGCTATATCAGCTTCATCACTCTTTCTGTAACCTGAAACAACGATTCATGCCACAGCATAACTATTAACTACACAGAGAGGCACTTCCATATTCCCCTTCAGCTCTGATAAATCTAGATAAATTGCCGTAATAAAAGCCACTAGTGAATGAGAAAACATAGCAGAGGGAGGGAGAGAAAAAGGAAGAAAAGATAGCTCATCTGCTCCCCTGTTAGATTAATCAGATCCTCTAAACAGATTTTAAATGCCTGTGATACTTTTTTCATTCTCAGGGTAATAAGATTCTATCATGCAATCAGCAGAAAACATCATTCACAGCTCTGACAAACAGGCAGCTATCACAAAAACACAACATGAGATACTTACAGTTAACTCATATGCTGTTTATATAATCTAATCTAATGAATAAGCAATATGAACTTTAATAGGAGCAACACAGATTCCCATGTGAAGGTTATGTAGGAAAAATCAATAAAATGACCATGATTTAGTATATAGAGTGGGTGTCTATAAATGCAGAATATCTTCCCTTCAAATACAGATGAAAAGAGAAGGGAGAAGAGGAAAAGAGAAACAAAGGATTCAACTGCATTGAAGTCATCTATCTGATGGCTCTTTTTACATCCTTGTTGTGAGTAGCTTCAGCTTAATGAATATATTTGTTGTGAACTCATTCTAATTGCAGTGTGCCCAAGGAGCAGACATCTCGTTATTTAAAATGCTGCTACAATTGTGATGATGAAAGACCCACATATTAATGTAATAAGGTCACTTTATGCTATTTTCTTGCAGTTAAATTTGTTTGTGCAGCTATTGTTATTGAGATTTTGCAGGCTTTCCATTAGACAACCTATTTGCAGTCATTTATACAGGAGATACTGAAGGGTAAAATACACAAACTATAGCTGACTGACACTTCAGTTCCTTTGCTGTTAAATGAGATTCTTGAAACTATTTGATGAAAGCCAGTATCTGCTAAGAAATTAATTTGAGGTAAGAAATATTTTATATTCACAGATCAATTTAATTTTGTGGGTTGTTTACCTCCTTAAACTTCTCTGTTGTGTTTTACAGTGAGTTTGAATTCTGAAGTAGGAGCCAGAGTTTTGGCTGCTGTAACTTGACTTGGTTCTATCAAAGTCAAACAGGACTGTCTTGATTTACATGAGCTGGACTTCTGGTAGTTCTCCTCTAAATAGTATATATAGAAGGCATTTGGATAGCGTTCTTAGTCCAGGAGCTAGTTATTTTTCTCAGTAATATTCCTACTATTCCCAACACTAAGAACCATTATTTTATTCTGGCCAAATAATATACCCTCTTTTAGCAAGGTCTGTTGAAGACTCTGCTGAATATTTTTTTGTTTCTTCTGGAATGTGTATCAGTAGAGCTCTTTAAATATATGTAAGGCAAAAACATCAGGATTAACGCAACTGTATTTTATTCTGCCTGGTACCTTCCTGGGACAAGTATTCTCATTAGGATTCTTCCAACCTAATCTTTCTACGGGAGTACAGCAATCATCCTTTCTTAAGCCTGATTACGCTGATTGCAGTTTCCACTTTCACTTGTTTGCAAATGCCTCCACAATGTTCAGCAGTCCCAGATTGTCCAAATCATGGAATCACTGCTTCTCACTTCCAAGTGTCTCCTCAGTACATGGTCAAACGCAGTCTGAAACCGTCTCTGATTGTATGACACCACATCCTGTATTTAAGTAGTGCTGTTTGTTGCAGCCAGCAATGAGTCCTCACTTGTTTAGGGGCGGGGAAATAGCTCTCTATCTTCACTTCTTGTTGTTTTCCACCCTTTTAAGCCTCTAATCTTCCTTGTGGCAAGAAGGATCAAGCAGTATTCCAACCCTAAGATGTGCAAAGGAGCTAAGGAATGAGTGAGTTATGAACAATTTCTTAGTTAGCACTGACTCACTACTAAAGCAGTGTGTTCTTAACACTGCTAAGAGGGGACACAGAAGTGGCTGGGATCTTTTTTTTTTTTTTTTTAACTGTGATCAAAACAGTTTTTTCTTTCATTAGTCTTTCTTCAATAGTGGTGAGAAAACAAGCATCTGCAGCTGGAGATCTGAAGCTAACACTCAAGGAGGATCCAGGCACTTTTAGCCTTGTCAGTCTTGCCTCAATGTATGGGAAAATGATGGTGCAAAATAATACTGAAGAATACTGAAAACAGTTTCCAAATACATTAAGGAAAAAGTAGTGATTGGGAGCAGTCCACATGGATTTTTGAAAGAAAAATCATGCCTGAACAAACTGATAGCCTTCTATGATGGAATGACTTGCTGAGTGGATGAGTGGCAATGTTGCCTGTTCTTTTTCTTGACTTAAGCAAGGCTTTCCACAGTGTCTCCCATAACATCCTCATAGACAAATTGATAAACTATGAGATAGATAAATGGACTGATGGATTGAGAAGTGGCTGAATGACAGAGCTCAGAGGGTTGTGATCAGTGATGTGAATTCCAGTTGGAGGCCTGTAGCTAGCAGTATTCCCTGGGGGTCCATCCATAATGAGGCCAACACTGTTTAACATCTTCATTAATGGCCAGGACAATGGGACAGAGTGCACCTTCAGCCAGCCTGCTGTGGATACAGAACTGGGAGGAGTGGCTGATACTCCAGAGGCCTGTGCTGCCATTCAGAGGGAGAGTTGGGTGGAGAGGAACTTCATGAAGTTCAGCAAAGGGAAATACCATGTCTTCCCTGCAGCTGGGAAGGAATTACCCCATGCACCAGTGTATACATGGGACTGAGCTGTTGGAGAGTAGCTCTGTGGAGAAGGGCCCGGAAATGCTAGCGGATAACAGGTTGACCACGAACCAGCAGTGTGCCCTCATGACAAAGAAGGCCAAAGGTATACTGGACTGCATTGGGCAGAGCATTGCCAGCAGGAGGAGGGAGGAGATCCTCCCCCTCTACTCAGCCCTGGTGAGGCCGCTGGGTGCAGTGCTGGGCTCCCCAGTACAAGAGAAACATGGACATATTACAGCATGTCCAGTTAAGGGCCCTGAAGTTTATTACGAACTCAGAGCATCTTTGATACAAGAAGAGGTTGAGAGAGCCGGGCCTCTTCAGCCTGCAGAAGAGAAGATGGAGGGAGGATCTTATATCAGTGTGTAAAATCCTTCAGCCTTGGGGGAGTAAATAAGATAGACCGAGGCTCTTCTCACTGGTGCCCAGTAACAGAATGAAAGGCAATGGGCACAAACTGGAACACAGGAAGTTGCATCTGAACATAAGGAAAAAACTTCTTTGCTGTGAGGATGACTCAGCACTGGAGCAGGTTACCCAGAGAGGCTGTGGAGTCTCCTTCCTTGGAGATATTCAAGAGCTGTCTGGACACAATCCTGAGCAACATACTCTAGGTGACTCTGCTTTATTAAAGCATGGGAGTTGAACTATCTCCAGAGGTCCCTTCCAACCTCAACCGTTCTGTGATTCTGTGAAATATTATAAAATATTAAAAAGAAATATAATATTATACAATATTACAAAAACATTAAAAATAAATATTATACAAATCAGAGTGAACAGAGCTTTCAGTCAAACCTTTTATTTATACTTTGCACTTTTTTTCCTATTTAATAGTCTAGCATTTTTACTGCTTTGCATTTTTTTAAAAATTGCTTTTTTATTAAAATTCATATTTGTTTACTCAGTTCAAATAGCTTATTTCCTCGTAAAAGGCTACTGCAGTTAGTAGACTGTAAATATATGGTACAGGCAGTACATCTCCATTTTGTTAGATTCCAACCTGAAATAAAAATAGATTCAAAGTACTGGAGACATCTTTATAAGAGGTAGAGTGTGTAAGACAAGCCTCTTAGCTATTTCTGTTGTCAGTGGAGAAAGCTACCACTAATGTGCAGTTCACTCTTCTTAAAATGTGATGAATCACTATCTAAAGGCTACTATATCGTACTACCGACTCTACTGGGTGTTTGGATGTTTTAATTGGATGGTACTAACCACTAGATAACTAAAATAAGTTTAGATGAATCCTATCCATAGATCTGTGCATGAAATTAAAAATATGAAAATCTGGAAGGAATAAAGATCTACAACTTTAAACATATTTTTTATTCCAGTCTCCCTTACTCACACATTTTCCAGTTGTGCAGTTTCACCAGCTGATTTCAACAGATTGGTTCATGAGTTATATAAAATACCTATTTTTGTATATAAGAATATCTGTGACTGACTTTGAGTGACTAACATATAAGTATATATATTAATTTATTTAAATATATGTGTGTGTGTATAAATATATATAATTGCATATATAAAATTTCCAAAGTCAAACTATCATCACAGAGTCACATAATCACTGAGGTTGGAAGGAACCACTGGAGATCATCTGGTCAAAACACTCTTCTGAGTGCAAGGTCAACTGTAGCCAAGGACTGAGTTGAGCCAGGTTTTGAATATCTCCAAGGATGGAGACTCCACAACCTCTCTTCGCAACTAGTTCCGGTGTTTGACCACGCTCACAGTAAAAGTATTTTTCTCATGTATAAACAGAATTTCCTGTATTGCAATTTGTGCCTATTGCCTCTTGTCCTGTCACTAGGCACCACTGAGAAGAGTCTGGCTCCATCTTCTCTGCATCCCAAAATCAGGTACTTAGACACATTGGTTAGATCCCTCCTGAGCCTTATCTTCTGCAGGCTAATCAGTCCCAGCTCTCTTAGCCTCCCCTTCTATGACAAATATTCCAATCCCTTAATAATATCCGTGGCCCTTTGCTGGACTTACTCTAGCAGATTGTATCTCACTTGTACTGGGGACCTAGAACTGGACCCCACACTCCAGATGTGGCCTTGCCAGTGCTTAGTTGAGAGGAAGGATCACCTCCCTTGACCTGCTAGTGACACTTCCTAATGCAGTCCAGGAGGCCATTGGTCTTCTTTGCTGCAAGGGCACATTGCTGGCTCATCGTCAACTTGTCCACCAGGATAACAAAGCTGCTTTCCAGCCAGTCACTCTGCAGCCTGTAGCTGTATATGGGATTGTTCCTCCCCAGGTGCAGGACTTCACAATTCCCTTTGCTGAGCTTCTTGAGGTTCCTCTTAACGGCCATACAGCCATCTCACACATCAACCACTCCTCACAGTTTTGTATCAGCTGCAAACTTGGTGAGAGTGCACTCTGTCCCATTCTCCAGGTCATTAATGAAGATGTTAAACATTATTGGTCCTAGTATCAGCCCTGGGGTACAACATTAGTGACTGCCTCCAGCTGGACTTTGTGCTTCTGATCACAACCCTTCGAGCCCCGAGCCCGGCAGATCAATGAGTTTTCAGTTCACCTCATTGTCCCTTTATCTATTGTCAAAACAGACATGTGAATGTGAACAGGACAAAACCTCCCTAATGGCCTCTTAGCCTAAGCCATTTGACACTAGTAATTGTCAGGGACAGCAGTGCAGTTGCTAGATACCGCTCTTGACTTATTTGAGAATGTAGTTCATTTGGACTTAATTTGCCTGGTGAAAATAGAAAAATAGTGAAAACAAGAATTTATTGACCGGAAGGTTTTGAATTATTTTCATTTTTTATTCCTTTGCAAAACTGCTATTTTCGAGATTTAAAATTTGTTGTCAATTATTTAGCTAGTAGTTATTTAACATCGTCTGATGAAAGTTTTTTATAGACACAAATTTCCAAATAAACAGTGTATCTTTTGACTCATATTCATCTGGATAATACAATGACTAAGCCACGTAAGAGCTCCTAATGCTAATGAAATCTAATTTAAATACTTTTACATCAGCTTGTGTATGTGGCTCCTTGCACATTTTGTTCCCATTAAAATGCCTCAGGGAATCAGTTTTGACTAAAACTAACTAAATAACAAAGCCATATTTGAGATTTATCCTAGGAAGAATACATTGTTTTAAAGAAATGCTTAATAGAGACACCTCTCAAATCTATTCAGTCTGCCTACAATTATAATTGTGGTCCTTTTTAAGAATATGAAAACAGAAAGCTATACAGCTTAGTTTGCATTCTACATTCCATAAATTAGCATGAAGTATAATGAGATATGAAACTATCTCAATGTTAACATAAGTTTAAAAGACAAGTTTGAATAAGTCGAACTTCACTGTTAACTTTAAAATGAGTTGAAAGTTCATACAGATGAAATTCTGCACTTGTCTTATGTCAATATTTCAGTCTTACAGACATTTACTTACCTGTTTAAGTTTAGTTATAATATAAAATCATTATAATTACAATATTTGAGAGTCCTGACACTAATTTTAAAAGTTTTGAGATATAAGGGTTTCATTTAAAAGTTGTATTATATATAAAAATATATATGTAAAAATATGCATACATAAACACACACTATCCAAACATTCATTGACTTCACAGCAACTGTGATGTTTTCACTGTGTAAACATGCTGCTGAAGTTTACTCTATTACTTGTCCTAGACTAGTTCCAGCATCCTAGTGCCATACTAATTGTGGCTCTCACCACAGCAGAAAATTAGATGTATGACTAGAATTGCAATGTGGGTGATCAGTGAAGTCAGGGGAGTACTGTAGTATGTTAAAAGAAAAATGAGCACAGAAGCACTAAAACCACTGGGACACACTAATTTAATCGCTTGCACATACTGCACAAAGTTGAGGGATATGACTTTGCTCTTGTAAGACTGTACTATGCCACTCATAGGCCATTAGTAGCCTGAGCAAGCTGGCTTCTGATAATTCAAGATTAAACTTGGGCACAGAAAGCAAATGAAATGCGAATGCGACTTCTGACAGTAAAATCCATGGGTCACTTTGTAGGAGTCTTAACTTACCTGTAAGGTAGCAAAGAGAGTTCAGAAAGTAAAGTTTCCTTGCCATGGGAAGAGACATGACCACTCTTCCTGGTTGTTCTGATGGGAGTGAACAGCTGTATCATGTATTTAGGCGATATTCAAGATTACTGAAGGAATTTTCCTAGGCAAGTTGGCCACCTACCTGGACCAATATTACTCTCTTTTGAAGCATGAGTTCCTTAAGGCTACAGCTACTCTCAACCTGACTCCTGTTAGAGAGTGCTAATGCTTTGCTTTTCGCTGTTCTTCAGAGTTACCCACAAAAATTCCAAACTGAGTGAGTTCCGTTTTCATCCAGCACATTTTTAGGAGAAGTGCTAAAACAAGTTCTGTCCTTTATTTAAAACTCCAGATGATTTTTTTTTTTTTTTTTTGTGAATAGGAAACGTTTAGGAACCTTTTTGAAAATTAAAGAAAATATATATATATTATGCTCTGGCTCTTTCATACCTCTGATCCGTATGACTCTTAAGGATTCCAATATGATAGTTAAGGATCTTTTTTGGATGTTAGGATTCTTACATTTAAGTACAGTTGATCCTGAAGACCCAAGATCATATCCTAGCAAGTAAGGATACAGCATAACATAACAGATAGCATGGAAAGACTGAGGATACACTGATATTCACTGAAAATCCATTCAGCATGTTTTTTTGATTGGGAGGTGTGTGTGTGTGCGCGTATGCATACGTGTGTGTGTGGGTGTGTGTGCGCGCGCACGTGTGTGTTGGGGGAGGGTATGTTCACACCATGTTGCTTGCAAAAAATAACTAGATATAGTAATACAAAATAGGTTATCCAGAAAGTATGATAGGATGTGGAGAAAGATCTGCAGAAACCACAGTGTATAGTGAGGATCTTTAGAAGGATACATTTTTTTCTCTAAGGCGATAATGACCACTTACCATTTTCACTGAGTATGCCAAGTTCATGTCATGTAGTCATTTAAGAACTCTCCTCAGAAAAGAAACCTACAAACTTTAACTGAAAAATGTACTTGCTAACTATTTTTTTTGCTTGTTTCTGATACTGTGAACTACATGCATTTTATGTTCCTTTTGTACTATTACAAGCTTTTTATTGTCTGGCAACACATCTTGTTTTAGCTAGGCTTGCAGAGCTGAGTCAATTAAAAACAGGAGAGGAGCAGTGAGAACAAAAGCCCAGATTAATTAATCTCAGCCTCAAACACTTAAGTGGTCTTTATACTCTTAGGTATAAAGAGTATACCTATCTTACGGTGTGATTCTTCTCATTATGTGTGGACACACAAAGTGCCTATGTTAGTTGTCAGAAGTTCCTTATTGACTTATTTTGCTCTGCTACATTACATAGAAGTACCACTCTGACCATATAACTTTGTCTAAATAAATTTTTACTTCATATATACCTAATTCAAGTTCCTATGTAAGTTATATTTCAAAGATGCATCCAGATCTTGATTACCTTTCCCAAATATGTGTGGAAGTGAGGTTTCCCTCTTGGCGGTGAGACTTCCTGAGTTGTATAAAAGGCAAAGTCCCTTCCATGCTCATCCAAATTTTTTTTAGCCTGGGAAAGTCTTTTTTTTTTTTAAACACCTTTTTAGGACATGTATTAATCTAGATTTAGTATGGATTAAGTTGGGAACTTTGATAGAATTTAAAAGGATACTCACAGAGAACTGTGACTACAGCTGAGAATAGTTAAGATAACTAAAGAGGTCCAGGAGAAATTTCCAACAGTAATTACAGACAGAGGTTCGGCTTGAGATAAGGGAAAAGGTAGCAGGTGTACAAAATGGAAAATGCTGGAGACAACACCTCCAGAAAGCATTTAATCTTAACTATCCTGAGTATTTATCTTAAAATAAGACAACTTCTTGCCTGGAGATCTCTCTGCCTTCCTCTCTCCTTCCCTTTTTCTCTCCCTCGCTCTCTCCCTCTCTCTGAGAGAACAATATTTAATGTCACATTTTTTGATTCAGTTGTTAAGAACTGAAGAGCCAAAATTCCTTTATTATTTCGTTTTCCTCTCCCTTTTTTGCTCAAACCTTTGCACAGCAGTGAACAGTCAAGACACTGTAAGAACTGTTTGAGTTGGAGTACACAGTAAATCACAATTGTGACATTCCTCAGTGAATCAAAGAGGAAATGTCCTTTGCAAAACCCAGACTCACTGTTCAGTGAGAAGAAAACAAAAAGTAATGAGCCAGGCAGCTTAGTCTAAATTCATCCTGCCTTAATTGAACACCAGCTGATGTATTTAATTTAAAAGCCTAGCTCATTTATATTTCCCTATGCTCACAAAAGAGAGTTAGATATCTCCAGAGAACCATTCAGATTTCAAATGTAAATTATTTTCTGGAGAAACTGAAAGTCTAGAGTGACTGTAATCCTTAATTAGGTATTTCAGATTTGTGCCTAATGTGAACGGACTTTAGCTTGACTGTGAAGCAAAGACTCTTCAGATTTCCTTTTTTTCTGCAATATCTTTATATATTTTAATGATTGTCTGGAAAATTTATTAGAATTATAGCTTCCTTACATTAAGAGATGTAGATAAGCAATTTCTCCCACTGGCTCCCACTTTCTGTCAAAATAATGTATAAAATGGAAATACAAAACTAAATATTTTATCCACTTTCAAAATATATGAACATATATTCTTGATCACCTAGATGGATTTAAATGCCTTTGCATAACTGGAAAATTCGTATTTGTGGTTAAGTTGGCTTGAAGTATAAATATCTGATAAGACAAGAATGTTTTGATTTGTTGCAAGCCTAATAGCAAATAGGTAAAGGATATGTTTCAGGACGTTTCTTTTGATTAAATAATGCTTTTTTTTAACAGATCGTGATCCTATATTTACCAATACTAAGCAGTGTTCTGCATGCTGAGATGTAACTCTGCAAACTCACCATCAAGTCCTTCTAGATCAAGAGTTTGCAGACATAGACCATTTGCATCATCTCACGGAATGAAATGAAAACTCAACACATATACACACATATATAATAAATACACATAATAATAAACTTTCCTACCATGTGATCATGTAACTGATACACCTGACAAAAGAAAAAGGAAAGAATGCTCATTTCAGACAGTGAGGCTGCTACTACCACTGCTGAAATGAAAACATTGATCATACTTTTTTATATATATAATCTGCATCTATTTATATCTACATAAGTATGTAGATATATATAAACTCAGATCTAAATTAGAATAATCTTTAATCTCATTGAAATTCTCAATTAATGTATTCATTCTAAGTTCTGAAACACAATTTTTATCATTTCAAGTTGAATATTGATGTCTTAAGAACTCATCTTAGGTAATGTATCTGCAAAGACATCTAATTCTTTTCATTATCTAAAAATGAAAACTTTGAGATTAGTTCACTGAACTCTAAAGTTTAGTACTTGTTAAGTATCAAAGTTAGGACATTAAATCTCATCTTAAAATTATCATTTTTCAATGACAAGTTAAAATACTTATTAAAATTACATTTTTCAGGTAATTTACATTTTCAGAAAGTTTTGTAAAAAAAAATATATAGAGAGAGTTTACTCACAATCAGTTTGACCATAATAGCACTGTTTAGTCATGCATATTCGGAGAATTCTTAAAAGTAACTTTTCTCCTAAAGAACACACTACCATCAAAACAATTTCTAAAAATGTACTTTCTGCAGTTAAATTTTATTTAAAATAAGAAAGGGTAGGAGAAACTTTTGGTAACATTGGAATATCTCATATTGACAATTTTTGCACACAAGTTTTTGCTTTTTACTTTCAAAATATTTTTTCACTTCATTTTTTTATTTTTTAAGAATAAGCTATAATGTAAATCAAATATTTTATTTCTTCTTAATGTTTTATATCCACCTAAGTTGATTCAAGTGAAATGTTCTTCCACAGAAAATGTTGGCACATTCAGATTTCATCCCAAATGGGAACAAGATCTGGTTCAGACAAGTCTGCATACTTCCAAGAAATGAAATTTCTCTTGTCTGAAAGCTCTACTATTTTCTGCTTACAATAATGAGATATAGAGCTGTCCCATGAAGTTTGTTATATTGTTGTGTTACATAGGTTAAGAATGTTCTATATGTTAACTAATTTTGAGTATCTCCATAAAATATGGTGTTATCCTGTCTAGCTTCCTGTGCAGCTAGCTTGTATGACTAGTAAGAAATATAACTTTTCTGTTGCCTCGCATTATCACTCAGCAGGAAAACGTCTTGGGAGCAAATCAGTACTGCAGCCAGCCTCACAGTGTCTCAGTGGGAAGACTACCTGCTCTCTTTTCAGCAAGATCTTGTAAACATCAGCTGCAAGCTAGTCCCTTAAAAACAGAAGTCTGCATCCATCCAAAGTCCCCGCTTATCCCTGTAATCAGAGTTTATTACTAATATCTGCTCTGAGCTAAATCTCTGCCGCATAAGAAGACAGTTCTGCGGAAGCCCTTGGACTTGAGAGATGGAGGAGGAAACACTCAAGACGTGATCAATGACAAGCTGTGGGGAAGGAATCCTTCCTAAGGGCCTTTTCTTCTTTTCTTCCAATTCTTTCACAACAGAGAGTAATTTAGAGGCCTCTTCCAGTTCAGCATAAGGCTGCATAGTCTCTGGAAACGTGGAGGGGCAAATTTCCTACATTACTTTCTTTCTGGAGGAGAGGAAGGGAGAAAAAAATGGGGCAGCCAGGTTGGGAATAGGAGTGCGAGACTTCTACCTTTGCAAATCTTGCTATTTATACAGAACAGATACACTGTAATGCAAAGTGCTCTTTATACAGTGGAAAACTCCGTGTGTATCACTAAAGGCCTCCAGATGAAAACTCAGTTTGCAAAGCCTTTGCACAAATTGTATTTTCTAGACTCATGTAAGTTTCTTTTAGGCATCTATCATTCCTCACTTAATTTTCTCTCCATCTCCTTCTTGGATTGAGGAGACTGTGAAAAGGTGGTCATTTCCTCGTTAATAGAGCTAAAGGTACTGCTCTACTTCCTCTGCAGGAATTGAGCTCCTGTTGTATTCAGACTAGCAGATTTCCTGATCCTCCTTTCATACTGGTGTAATTCAAGAATAACTCCTCTTAAGTTAACAGTACAAAAGTGTCATATAGAAGAGGGGAACAAAGATTAAATTTTCACAGTTACACTTAAATCAACTCATTTTTTTGCCATTTTTAATGTGATTAGTTTTATAGAGTAGTACTACATGATGATATAATATTTCAGGCTTTAATTTACCTTATTAATGGGATCATGTATTTATCTAGGTAGTAAATATCAAAACAGTGCCATAAAAATTAACAATATGTTACTGCTAGTGCTTGAGTAAAACAGACACCTAGAGTTTCTACTAAACTAAAGCTTTAAAACAGAATTAATTAGTCATGAAAATAGACTTATTTTATTGTATAGCTACTTCCAAAGTACTTGCAACTATTAATATTAACAATAAAAATAATTGGAAGCAGTATTTTAAAGAAATATTAACTTTAGAGAAGAATTGGCCTAAAAAGAAGAGTTTCGGGTTCACAGAAAATTAATCCTTTCAATATTTGTCTTCACTCTCACTCAAATCTTAGAAAATATCTTCTGGGTTTCCTAGTTAAGTGGAAGATCCTAAGACTCTGCAGCCTGTATTAAAATTTGTTGAAAAGTCTTTTTTTCCTGGACAGCTACAAGGGACTTCCAAGATTTGAGGCTCCAAAGTAGTTCAATCTGTGTTGGCTATCATGATCCCTCAGATCTTGAAAGTCTGTTTCAGGATTTCCAGGCTCTGATTTGTAACAGGATGCATGAAATCTTCTGAATCTGACCGTAACCAAGCCTTGGGTAGAGCCAATTTTTCCAGACTCTCAGGCTCCGCAGTCTGGACTATTATGGGTCCTGAAGCTTGGGACACCTCAAACTCCATATATGACTTCATTTGACTTCATCAGGATTGCAACTTTGTACTTAGCCAGTTTTAAGCAAATTAGCTAGTCTGAGCAGGTATGTGAATTTTACACTAGATGACTTAGCTGTTGCTAAGCATCCCAGTTATGTCTACTTCATATAGACTCTTGACAAAGACCTCACTATGGAATAGACCTGCTTTTTGTTACACCAGTCCTAATAATCTCTACTTAAGAATATTCATCTATTTGCATTTTTGAATACTGCAGCTTTAGAAGAAGTGTAAAGTGGTGTGACTCAAGAAGAGATTCTAAATATAATCTTGGCCTTCCTCTTGCCTTCCCTCCTCCATTTTTTGTCTTCCTGCTAGTTAGAAGAGCATTATATAGCATATCAAATCAAGAACATGATAGATTGAAAACACAAGTGAGGTTGGCTGTGCCTGTTCTTTATGATGTAGTCTGTAGCTGCATAATTTCATGCCATTTTTCCAAGGAGGTCTGCCATATGAGTTGCATATTTAATGTAAAATTTACCAATACTGTATAGTAGTTCACATTTTAACTGCAGTACTGAATTGCAGAACATAAAAGACTTTGGATGTACTGCATCTGCACTTTCTTCAATCAATCATAGTTGCACTGTCTTCAAAGCGTGAAATCATATTGGCATGACATACTCTGGTTTTTATAAAGCTCAGCTTACAAGCATTAGTCTGAAATCTATAGCAGTTGCATATTGTACTCTGTTAGAACTTGGCCCATTTTAGCAGCATTAGAAGCCTTCCAGATTTCCCCCAGCAAATAAACATAAATCAATAATAGTAAACCAGAATCCCCCTCAGTCATCTCATTTTGACTTTTATCCTCAATGAACATAGTGAGCACGGTATGCGTAAGGCAATTCATATACTGCTCCATGCAGTTTTAATGACTACCTGGGAAATAGCTTTCCTTTTTCACTCCTCACTAAATCAGTGATGTTGATGATGAAAATTAACTTTGCAAGATAAATGAGAGAATATATTGCAGCCAAAAATAGGCTAAACAGACTAGATCCCAGAGAGATGTAAGAATGATGAAATTTGAAAATAAAGACATAAACATTAAAGACAGTACTAAATGGGAAGTGTTACAGGCACATTAGAATACATGGAAAATGCAAACAATGAAACAAGCTAGGAAAAGAGGTAGTCAAAAATACTTGTGGGAAATAAGACTGTAAAGGAGAATAAGGAATAGACTATAATTGATTTTATTGTCTATAAATCTTAGAGTTTTCTACTGATTTGAGAAACTAATTCTAATGATTCCAATTTGTTCCTGTTTTACATTTATATCATTTGTATGTATGTCTGTGATGGGCATACATAAGGTGATTTACAGTGCCACTCTTCCAAGTTGTCAGAGCCTTTTACTCACTTAAGTAAAAAATAAAAAACTAAAACTTTCCTAAAAATTTCCTTTCCAATATATTTTAACTGAGGAAGAGTTATTTTTATAGTTTATCAACATTGATTTAAAGTTTATTTTTGTTTAAATAATTGTTTATTTCTACCTTCATTTTGCAGTCTGTTTCAGGGATTTTTTTTAATAATTTACATATTGAAAAAAAATTCTTCTTGAAGAGCAACCGCAGTTCAAGAAATAGGACAATCCCTCCCTCCAATACAGCAGTAAGCAAAGAGTAATAATTGCTACAGTCCATTCTGAAAGAAAACAGAATGAATAGCATTGAAATATTTACCAATCTATCGGAAAATACCTCTAAAAACACAAGAAAAAAACAAAATAAAGCTAAAAAGCCAGTAAAATTTAATGTATAGAGAGAAATTACAGAGTTAAGCAGAGATTTATGTATTGATCAAATGCAACTAGCTGCTAATCAGACTATAGTATTCTGTATGGGGAAAATTTTTAGCACTATTAGTGAAGTATATTTGATTCTCTTAAAATATCCTATAACTTGTGAAGAATAGAAGTTTCATTTAAACCTGTGGTATCTACAGCATTACTAAATAATGCATTCTGGGATGTCAGAAGTGAGCAGGGAGGTACCAGAGGATTCTGCAAGAAAGAAAAAGATAATCAATAATAAGCTAACTAAATCTTGATTTCTTCCTGAGCATTCCTGGAGCCTGGTTGTTCAGGCTGCTCAACACAAACCGGAATATAATTAAAGTTTTTCTCTCGAAGTTTTTAGCATACTTTTAAGAACAATAAAACTATTCTTCAAACACTGAAATTTTTTGTCTGCAGGATTTTTGTCTCACAAACTAGTTAAAAGTCTATATTTTTATGCTAAACAAATGTCTGAAAAAGTTATACTAGAAAAGGTAGATATTTTCAGTTGCACAGAAATGAAAAATGCATAACTACAAAATAACATTAACATATTTTTTAAATATTGTAACCAACCACTCAAAACTATAGAAGTAAGCATTCAGAAAGGAATGTTTGATCCTTGTCTTGATTTAAAGACCAAAAAAGAAAAGCAAAACAATACATTTAGTGCAGTCCCTTGCTGAAATGAAATGCGCTTGCAAAATGTAGATCCACTAATAGAATCCACTAATGCTTCAGTAAAATTGATATTTTTTGGCTATGCTTTCAGGGGCATGGCAGATTTTTTTGTTGCTCTTAATAGAACATACACTTGCCTACTAATACATATAACGGTTGTGCATCAATCTAAATGTACAACATCTCATGAATGGCCTTTGAGTAGTACAGATGCAACCTAATAAAATATCTATATTTTGATATTTATTTCAGAAATTCATGGTAGTAAGAGGCTATATGCCTAAAGATGCGTAATACTGTGTATTAAATTTCACTTTTTTCTTTGAAGTATATGAACTTTTTCTTTATGAAACTTTAGTTGCATTACCTATAAATTTATACATAAGCCCCTAATCATAAGCCCCTAATCATATCTTGTACTTTTAGCTTTTCTCCATGAATACAGACAGCTTAGGAAATATTTACTCAAAGTAAAGTGTGATGTATCAGGATCTACTTCCTTGCTTTCTTCACACAAAGAACACCATTTCTTTCCATACTACTATTTGAACGAATATCAGACAAGGACTAAAGTTTTAAGTTCTCCTTTATGTCTTTTTGAGATACAATAGTGCTATGCAGAAAAGCCGTCGATTCCATCCAGATGGACATGGCCACTTCCATATTGAATATATTAGAAGAATATTTAGGATGCAAAAAATGACCACACATTGTTTTCATTCACTTCCTTTCAGCAGTTTGATAACATGCAAGGATACATAATAAGGCAGCCCAGCACAAGTCAGATTATGTAGCCCTTTTGCAAACTACCTTTTCTAACCATCTTCCAGATTGCCAATAGACAATCTCAAATGAAGAAAGCCGAAATGAATAACCTCTTCAAATGCCTCCTCTTACCCGGGGAAACATTCATTGTGAAACAAAAGCTATTTGCACTGTGCTGCCTTGAATTTCAACAATTTCACTCTGCTGACATGCACTGAGGTACTGAAGCTTCTATGTAACTGAATATATCTGCCTTTATGCATACATTAGCTGGTTTCTGGATCCTAAAAGTTACAGAATGGTGTTATGTTTAACCCCATGCTACATACTTATCTGGTTTGAATGCTAAACTAGAGGTCACATTTTTAGATAATTACAGAGACCGTTTCAGAAAGCTAAATGATCATGAAAATGAACAGAAAATAGCTTACTTTGCAAGCTCCCATTAACTATCAAAATAACTCCTGAGCCCTAGGAAATCTTAAAAGAACCAGGCTTTTAAAATTTTATTTCTCTAATGTTTCAAGGCCCCTTCCCACCCCCATATTAGGAAGTATATCAAAAAACTTAGGACTCTGATATTCAAACTGTCACAACATGAAAATATTCTGAAATCATTGCTCCTCTG
Organism: Struthio camelus; assembly: GCF_040807025.1. Taxonomy (NCBI): domain Eukaryota; kingdom Metazoa; phylum Chordata; class Aves; order Struthioniformes; family Struthionidae; genus Struthio; species Struthio camelus. The sequence continues at coordinate 174,676,323 of NC_090942.1, read as the reverse complement.
TGCAAGACTGAAGGAAGCAAGCTATCTGACTTCCAGAAACCACTTTGCAAGCCATAGTACACTCTGAGTGTACTATAACGTTCCATGGACAGGTGAAGAGTTGGTTTGTAGCAGTACAATAGGGAAAAGAAATTCAGCAGTCCTGCTTGGTGAAGCTATCTGAGAACTAAGTGAAGTAATGTAGAGATACGAAAAGACCAGACTGAAAACAAAAAGGCACAAAACGTCCAAATAATTTTTCAGGTCCCATCTCCTGTCTATAGCAGAAAAGTGTTCTCTCATACTGCATCAGGCTAGGGGGAACATGGAGAGAAAGAAAGAATAAGAGGTTGGTGCAGTGTTCCAGTTTCCAAAGAAAAATAAAACAGAATAAAAAGAAAAACACAAATAAAAGGATGCTGTTGTAGCACTGTGGACTGGTAAATTTTGATTACTATTACCCCTAGCAGGCCAGTTTTGAGGCCCTGCATTTGATACAAATAAGAATTTACCAGCAGTGATTTGTCTTGACCTGCGTGGAGCTTTGTTTTAACATTTTTAACTATAATAACAATTTTCAAACAACTAGATGACAGATGACTATTGCCTAATTCATTTCAGCTTTGCTTAGCTTTGTATAACTGAAATTTTTATATTACTTTTGCTATAGCTCTGTAACTAATAGATAGTGAAACAGTATTATTCTGTGTAGTGCAAGCTATCAGCAACTGTAGAATAATGATGCAGAGTAGAGGAGCACACTCATAACGTGACTGCAGAGGCTTCAAAAGTGAGAGCATAGGTTGAAACCAGAGGCTCCAGGGCTATAAACTAATCACCAGTGCTTCACAGACTGTTAAAGGCATACAGTCTTGGGTGTTGAGTAAAACCAATTTTATGAATGCCAAAGAGAAAGTGAATAAATATGCAACACCTGTAAAACACATCATATATAGTAAAGTACAACATGGAACTGTAGACCAGTTAAAAAACTGCAAAGTATAATGTATGCTGGAAAATGCAAAAATTGCCCCAAGAGAACCATAAGATGAGGAATAAGAAACCATCACCATCATGTTCCTCTGGCAAAAATCTCCAAAAGCTGATGACTGACCATAACGTACCCTACCTTCTAGAAGACTAGCACCATAAGCCTTAGGAACACTGAAACCAGAAGGGCACTGAAAGGGTGAGAAGAGAAGAACTTACATATCAAAGTATTCATTTATATAATTTGAACTACATTATAAATGAGATGCATTCCATATTATTCGGATAATTTGAAGATCTCTGTTAGAGTAGCTTTATAATTGGATTAATCAATTCTTTGATTGGAGCATTAAAATTTGATTAGACTAACAATGCATTCCTGATTTGCACATAAGTTATTTCTTTAGCCTGCATAAATTGCTCAGAGTATAAGAAGGATTCACCAGGTACTTGACTGACCATTAAATTTAGATATATTCTTGCAATGGTTTTAGTTGCCAAAAACAAGAAACTGCCTACCCACAACAAAACAGCTCATAAGTGATAATTAGAGCGATGAATAGTAATATGGAATATAAAGATTTAAGATCATAGCCTCCTATATTTATTCCTATATACTTATTTGGTCTTTCAGCTGCTTACTTTCCTCAGTCTATTGGCATTTCCTGAATGAATTTCCCCCATGCTGATTAGGAAATCTATCCCTAACAAAATTTTTTACTTTTTCCATTTCTGATGAAGACTGTTTTTACTAAATCAGCATGAGAAATTAACACTTCTCCATAAAAACAACGAAAATATTTGCATTAGAAAAACTCCTGCTCAGCTTTGCCCACATAGAATGGTTGAGTTTGGAAAAGAACTCTGCAGATATCTAGTCCAATCCCCCCGCTCAAACAAGGTCACCTACAGCACGTTGCCCAGGAGGGTGTAGAAAACAGCTTTTGACTATCTCCAAGGAAGGAGACTCCACAACCTCCCTGGGCAACCTGCTCCGATGCTCAGTCACCCTCACAGCAAAGAAAGTTTTCCTCATGTTCACATGCAACTTCCTGTGTCTCAATTTGTGCCCATTGCCTCTTGTCCTGTTACCGGGCACCACTGAAAAGAGCCTCGTTCCGTCTTATTTACTCCCCCTAAATCAAATACTTATGCACATTGATAAGATCCCCCCCTCAGTCTTTTCTTCTGCAGGCTGCAGAGGCCCAGCTCCTTCAGCTTCTCCTCATAGGAGAGATGCTCCTGTCCCTTCATGTTAGCAGCCCTTCACTAGGCTCGCTCCAGGAGCTCCATGTGAGTCTTGTACTGTGGAACCCAGCACTGGACCCAGCACTCCAGATGTGGCTGAGTAGAGGGGCAGGATCACCTCCCTCCACCTCTTTGCAATGCTCTACCCAATGCAGTCCAGGATACCCTTGGCCTTCTGGGCCACAAAGCAACATTGCTGGCTCATGCTTAACTTGTTGCCCACCAGGATTCCCAGGGCCTTCTCCGCAGAGCTGCTTTCCAGCAGGTCAGCCCCCAGCCTGTCTTGGTGCATGGAATTATTGCTCCCCAGGTGCAGGACCCTGCACTTGCCTTTGTGGAACTTCAGAAGGTTCTGAAGTTCCCCCTCTGCCCATCTCTTCAGCCTGATGAGGTCCCTCTGAATGGCGGCACAGCCTTCTGGTGTGTCAGCCACTCCTCCCAGTTTAGTATCATCAGCAAACTTGCTGAGGGTGAACTCTGTGCCTTCCTCCAGGTTGTTGATGACTACATTGAACAAGACAGGACCCAGGACTGACCCCTGGGGGACACTGCTAGCTACAGGCCTTCAACTATTGAGCTTGCCTACGAGGATGCGATGGAAGATAGTGTCAAAAGCCTTGCTGAAGTCCGGGGAGACAACATCCACTGCTTTCCCCTCATGTTCATAGCCTGTCCCGGGGTCATCCTCCTCCTTGCCCTTTTTGAAGACTGGAGTGACATTTGCTTCCTTTCAGTCCTCAGGCACCTCTCCTGTTCTCCAGGACCTTTCCAAGATGATGGAGAGTGGCCTAGCAATAACATCCGCCAGCTCCCTCAGCACTCGTGGGTGCATCCCATCAGGGCCCATGGTCTTGTGGATGTCAGATTTGCCCAAATGATCTCTAACCCAGTCCTCCTCTACCAAGGGAGAGTCTTCCTTTGTCCCGACCTTCTCTTGTCTCTCAGTTCTGGAATTCCCGACGGCTGGCCTTAGCAGTAAAGACTGAAGCAAAGGCAGCATCCAGGATCTCTGCCTTCTCTGCGTCCTCTGTTGCCAGGGCTCCTGCCCCATTCAGTAGCAGTCCTATTATTTTTCCCTAGGCTTTCTTTGGCTGCTGATATATTTGAAGAAGTCCTTCTCATTGTCCTTGACATCCCTTGCCACTTTTAACTCCAAACGGGCCTTGGCCTTCCTTGGTGCATCCCTGCATACTCTGACAACGTCCCTATAGTCCTCCCAAGTGGCTTGTCCCTGCTTCCACCTCCTGTACCCCTCCTGCTCATGTTTGAGCCTTGCCAGGACTTCCCTGTTCATCCATGCAGGTCTCCTGCCTGCTTTACTCGACTTCTTGCTCATAGTGATGCACCATTTCTTTTTTTTTTTTTTGGGGGGGGGGGGCAGCAGCAGCCACCAACCATTTCTGCTCACTGCCTCTGTTAGCTGTGCTCTAGGCCTGGCTCTTATACCGGCCTCTACCTCACACTGACTCACAGAGTGCTTGACCCACCCTAATCAAGGGCCACCTGGATCAAAGTCCTCAACTCCCTCTGATCAGGGACAAACAAGAGAGCTCATTAGCAGCAGTCACACCTAGCTAGAGTTTCCCAGTAGTAGTTAAGGCCACCTGTACCTGTCTTTACCTAGGTCTCCTTTCCTATCAGCAGGAAGTCCCTCAGACGTTCCCCTGAAAGCCCACACAACGTCCAACAAGGTTCTCAGAAGCTCTAAGCAGAGCCCAGACAGTGCTGCGCTAACTAGCTGCTGTGTTTGTTGTCTGCTTCTGGGAGCTGCGCTCAGAATACCCGGGAAGAATTTCATCAATGAGGGTGTTTACCCATTTCATATAACAGTAAATTCAAGCACACATAGGAATTAGACATGCTTTGGGGCACTTGTATTTAATCGTGTATGCTAATGAACTGTTAGAATGGTAGCCAGGGTAAATTTGGTCTTTTCCAACTATTGAATACCCCAAACAATTCTCAGGAACAGCTTAATTGTAGGAAAAAAAATGGACCATTCCTAGTGATCGGTTTGCATGTCATACCTTATTTTGAATGTCTGAAAGTCTGTAAGTGTACACAAGGGTTATTTGTGATATTTAGCCTAAATATGTGGGCTGGTCTCTGAGAACGCTGAATTTGCTGTAATACAATCCTAATTGTGTACTCAGCTTCTTAAAGAAGTTCCTTTCCTGAGCAAGTTTTGCCACTCTGTAAACCCAGATACCCTCTATACAGATTGGTGAGATGTAAGGGAGCAGCATGTAGAAAAATCATTAAGAAAAACCTCTCAGTTGTATTCTAACAGTGACGACATCTACAACATTAGTCATCCCAGGCTCTCTCTAGAGTTAATGGAAAGAAATGGGTGCTTTTAGGATGTGATTCTTATCTTAAAGTATATATTCAGAATAGGTTGAATAAATTTCAACCCAGTAGACTTTTTTTTTCCCTCTTTAAACTACAAAGAATATCTAAAGTAATCACCTAGATGTGGCGACTTATGTTATACATGACTGAACTTGTTCAAAATAAATCACATTGTTTTGACTGTCAATCTTTCCCAGAAATCTGTATAGTTTCTGAAATAAACTGTTTATGGGACAAGAAACATTTTGCAAAAGCTGTGCGATCACCTGATGGGTTTTCCATTTTCTGTCTCCATTTTACATTTTTACGGTCTAGGGCTAGAATCCTCCCCTTTCTACGAATATACTTTATAATAAAAATAATGTAATTTAGAAAAGGTAAAATTAAGACATTCTTGAGAAGGAAAAAAAATATAAGCTAATCTTCACTATTTTTATATGAGGAAAGTTAGGGAAGAGCAAATTTCATGAAAAAGAATTCAGTTGTAACTGGAGTATAAAAAATTACCTTACTCACAGAGATAAAGAGAAAATACATCACCTCATACTTATAAAATACCTGGAATATAATGAAGATATTGATGAATAGATCATTAAAGAAAAAATGGTATGTTCAAGAAAACAAACATTGCAAAATTAACACTGACTTTCTTTATAGATTTTTATAAATACGCAGCCAGAGAATAAATACACACAGTGAGGCAGAAAGCTACAATATCCCAAGTAAAACAGAAGAATATATATACTTTTTCAGATGGGGGGACCGTCTGAATTATTATCCTGTTTCCAATAGTAACCATGAATGGATGCACAAGAAGAGAAAGAATAGGGCAAAATAGATAATATTTTGGAGTGTTCTAGCCTTCATCTAGTCTCAGCACAGGTGATTTCCACAGATATACTACCTACTCTGTCAGTAAAAATTTGTAACTATCCCTTTTATTTATTCTGAACCTAATTTCTACTACTTTCATTTGATAGTCTGCAGTTTCTTTTATATTGTATCACTAAAGATGTCTTCTGGCTTTTTTGAGGTACTCTGGTTTCCAAAACTACCGTTTGTTATGGCAAGAAAAGAGTGCTGTCTTCATGTAAGGAGAGGCATTTTAAGACCATAACCGTAGTTACTTTGCAGCTGCTGATTTGACAAGACTGTCAAACAAGAGGACAGAGAGAAGAAATATGAAACATGCAGTGGCAAAAATGTGCGGGAGTGCAGGTGTTTGAATAAGGTATTATAATTCTAGTGAATGACTGTATGTCATACTCAATATCTGTCAGGTTACGTGAAGAATTGCAGGGTTTTTTTTACTAAATGTAAAATGACAAAAGTTTTTACAAACTAAGATTTTATGCCTGCATTGGCTGCTTCCTTCAGGTACAGAATGAATTAGTAAAGATATATCATTCAGTAGATTTCCATAACATTTACATATATATCTTACCAAACTTAACTTCTTTTCTGTTCTTCCTTTCAAAAGCTACTGATGTTTTGAGTCTCTACAGCAGTTTAGAACTAAGTCTTTACTTTGCTAGATGGTTACGTGAAAGAGGTAAGAAAGGTTGGGAAAAGTGTGATCAGAGAAGACGAAGAGAGAAGAGGAGAGGAAAGTTGACAATTAACCATTTAGAAAAGAGACAAAGCAACAAAATGTCTTGCATTGTTAATTTATGGCTAAATCTAAGAAAGGATTTAGGTTCATAACTGCTGCTTTATGGTACCTAAGTTGAACATTCAGCTAATGCTCAGCATCTCAAATTCAGCTCTTGCCCTTGGAGATTCCTGCGTTTCTGACAGTACATTCTTCCAGTGTTTGTATTTTCACTTGGGGACATGGGCTATATTGCACAAAATTTGATGTCCAATGAACGTCTAGCTTATCCTTGAAGTAATTCAAATACTGTTTCTCGACCTTTGCTGATCAGACCTGCAGGATCACAACTGACAGATATTCTAGTAGAGGTCTGCCAAACTGAGATTCACATAAAAGACAGCCTGAAAGAACTGTGTGAAGACAGAATGTTGTGCTTCACATCCAGAAATTATTTATCTCTTGCTGATGGGTGGACATTTCAACATATTCATATTTTGGTGTTCTCAGAAGTAAGGGAGACCTTTATACATATATGTATATACTTTCCTTAACTGCCTTATAAATGTTGCACTTTGCATGTGAGATTGAATTACTCTCTTGAAGTTAATAAGCACTGATTTTGATAGTGTGTAACCTTACTGACTTTGTGATTTTGACCTTTTTTAGCTGGGCAGGGGGAAGGGTTGAAGGGTATGAACAGAAAGGTATAAAGCCTTCTCTTGTGTACATTTTGATAAGTGTTAATTGTGTTGATTTGATTTTACAGTAAGAGCCTGAACTTCTACCAGGAACTGGAAGTTCCTTGAAAGTTTACTCTCCATCAAGTTCTTCTCAAACACTCAGAGGACAGCAAAGTAAGTGTAGGGATCTAGGTTTGCCTACCCATAAGATTATAAAAAGCATCAGCTATCCTTCGTCCATCTAGAGGACCTGGTGTAAATGAGAAGTGAAGAAAGAGTGAAACTAACAAGGACGTTTTTGCCGTTTGCCAGCTTGGAGGAGACAACTGTGACTGTTAGGAAGCAAATGAGAGGTTTAATTTGAGCAAAACGTTTGGAAAAATCTTCAAAATGAAATCTATTGAACTGTGGAATTGTTTTGTTAAGTAAATATCCTCATCCTTTCCATATACTGAAATGTGAGTGCATTGGATGCATTGGAGATATATTGTATGGAATAGTTCTATAGCAGCAGGGGATTTAGTGTTTTTATCTTGGTGGTTCCTGCTCTGCAATGCTGAAAGCACCTTGGATTTCTCCCAGTTTGAGCTTACCATTACCTGTTTGCTTATTATGTTATTCATAATTGAAATTGTGTACTAAAGAAAACGTTTTCCTTTCACCTTTGTGTTTCAGTATTTTATGCAGGCGTCTCATAGTCATCTGTGTGTTGTCAATCAGTCAAAACATGGCTGTTAGTTAAACTAGTTTAAATGTGAAATAGTGCCATTGGTAAATTTATCATACATATGAACTGCATTGATTTCTTTATCTCATGGACTTGAGATTTTGTAAGAAACATCATTCTTCTTGATACTAAGAGCTAATATTTTGATAACCTTTTAGGAATATCCTATTGTGCATTGGGTTTAATATGAGTAATACTGTTAAACTACATATTTTATTTTATGTAGTAATCTTTAAAATATATAGTATTCACCTTTAATATTCCAATATATTCCTTGGTATAGTTAAAAATCAAGGAGAGATAAGTATTTATGGATTTATTGACACTAATTTTGTTATATATAACAAAATTTATATTTAAAAATTATGATTTTCATTTTAATCCTGAAAGAACTGAGAATCCTTTCACCGGCCTATTTTTCCTATGCATAGGTACTTTCCTGTTGCAATTTAAACCTTACTGTTGTTCTAAAGAAAACTTGAATATTTGTAGTTATTTTAACATGTCTCTTTCATCCTTTCAAGTGACTTAATAGTCTGAAATTAAAACATATAATATGATTTTCTAAAATTATGAAAAGAGAAGAAAGAATCTTCTAAAACTAAAGTTGCTTGAATAGAAAAAAGGGCAGTGGAAGGAAATAATATAAGATAGCTTTATACTATGCTGCAAAACATCTTGAGTGCAACAGCAGATTTTGTAAAATTTTATTTAAAACTGAATAAAAATGACCTATGTATGATCTATAGTATGATCTATAATATTCTTTAACAGCATGTGAGGCAGGTACAAACATTGAATGAAAATTTCTCGGGCATAGGCACTGCCTGCTTCTTAGAGAATTTAATAAATCAATAAAACCAATAACAGTGAATAAAGCTGCAATGTAGTTGACTGACTTTCAATATATTCCAGTTTACAAGGCTGTCATGTTTTGGTAACTGCCGGCAACTCTAACAGTCCATTCTCCAAGCTCTGCTTCACATGAGTAGGTATGTACTCCAGTTACTAATCTGCTTTTACCTTTCTCAAGATTGATGCTGAAGTTGGGTCTGTACTAGTCTTTAAACACTATGTAATATCAAGTGCGTTTGACATCTGCTTGATAACCATTGTATAAACCTCTGATAAAACAAAGTGATTATTTTACAAAGACTGCTAAGGTAAATTATGGAACTGAAATGTAGTTTTTATGTAGATAATACTAATCTTGAAGCTTGCCAAGCTATTTCTATCCAGTTGCTCATTGAAAATATGTATATACCAATAATGAATATGATTCGCTGCATGCTGGCAAGGACGCAAGATGTCTGGGAGCACACTGAACCTTTAAGATTTGTCAGGTTTTCTTCCTCCTCTATCTCTTTCTTATTTATGCTGCAAGGTCTTCAGAAGAATAACTGTGAAATCTGAAAGATCTGTACAAAATTTAGTGCTATTGGTATGCTTCTCTACCATATAAAGTCTATTGAATGGATAATACATCAATGCATGCTGTCTTAATTGGCATGAGGAGAGCAAAGCCTTGTCAAGGTCAAATGAAATCTCATGTAATTCATGTTAAATACTAGTACATTCCTGTCTATAGAAACAAAAATATATTTGCAATAAAACCTAGGGAAGAATTCTGTTCTGAAAAATAGAGAACAGTACTCTGCCCTGTATATTATACGTTATAGTGTTCTGGGATATTCTCTGTGATTTAAGCAACTTATATTGGTTGTCTTTCTTGCAGCATTAAGACTAAGACAATGTGAAAACAAATTATTAGTAAAGGCTAGTTGTAAGAAAAATGAATGAAATATTTAAAAAAGTAATAATGATGTATTCCAAAATTCATGTTTTGAATTCTCATAATCCACTTATAATAATATGATATTTTGCTATTAAATTAGCATTTAATAATTAAGATCATGATTAGTAGCACTCATAACAGGGAGGCATACCAAATGCTGAGCTCAATTATTTTATTTTGTAAAGTGAGTGCATATGCGCATCACAGATTTAACTGTAACATTACTTTCTATTTTATGGATCTTTGTAAAGGAGAGAGGCTATTGCTATGAAAAACAGCAAAAATAGTGCTTGAAAAGTTTGGCTGTGAACATGTAGGGTGAGTTTTAAATTAGGCTATTATTCTTATTGATCAGAGGTACAATGGCATTCTAAAACAGAGCAGATAATTAAACCTCCAGCAGCAAACCATAACACCAGTTATCAGCTGGGACTTCCACTGGCAGTATCTCCTTATGATTTCACCACTGAGCTGCTGTACTCCGTCTTCTTTAGAGTTAGCTTCTTTCGCTATGATGAATATGCCTGGTCCTCACCAAAACTTCATACTCAGCTACTAAGTAATTTGTGATTTCCAAGGCTGTCTGAGTAAGAAGTAGGGGATGGCAAAATCTCGGTGGGACCAATACTGCATGATTTGAAAAATCCCTCATATATTCAATTCCGTATTCAATACCAACCTATAACTCACCAGTACCTCTCTTAGAAATTTCCAGGACTCTGAAAAGAAGGAATGATGGAAACGAATCCAGCACAATTTTCAGTCAAAAGCTTAGAGAGCACAAAATGAACAAAAAAAAAAAAAAGTGCTGCCTCTGTCACTCACTGGAATCCTTTAGGAAAACAAAACAAAACCAGAAAAAGACAGTATATCTTAAACACCTCCCAGATACCCGAATTTCCGCTCACGGACTTGTTCATAGTCCAGTAACAGTTAAAAACATTGAAAACCACGGAGAAGACTTATAATGCATACTTTATTCACCATTAACAAGAGGAAATCAATCAGAGCTACTCATTTAATAGTGATATATAGATCTGAAAATGGGTTGGCTAGTGTCCTAGATTATTTGAAGGCTCCAGGTACTCACAGAGTGGTTTGCTACAAAATTCTCCAGAAACTTCTAAATTCCCAAAAGGTTGGTCAAACACTGCAAATAGCTCTGTAAAATATTTCCTTCATAAAATGAGATTACATTATAAGACTATGAGACCAGCTGGACCAGATAACACCAGGAACAGCAGTAACTAAATGAGTGCAGTAGCATGATTTATACCCTTATGGTGAAAATAAGGTGGCCTTGTAAATATTCCTTGTTAGTATCTGCCCCCAGCCCATGCTATTGTCTCAACCATGTTTTGGCACCATCTAGGAGAGTAACACAGAGGTCACAACCACACCATGGAGCAAGTTCACAGTTCAACACTGAAGAGAAAACAGAGGGGACGCCACAGCCCTTCAGCTCTGACTTTAGTTATCTTTTTTTTTTCCTTAGTATGACCATATCATTTAATCATTATTTAAACCAATTAACTCTGAAATATTAGCTTAATGCATACTAAGTAGCCATTTAAAATTCCTGTAGCAAACTCACAGCTGCAAAACCCGGATATGCATTAACAATCTAGGTTTTGTTTTGGAAATGTTGCTGCAAATATTAGAGTGAGGAACCATGAGGGTATGTTATACCTTCTGGTATATAGTATTGAGCCAGATGATTATAGCTTTGTAGTCATCGGCACTCAACATACAATGTAGATATTTGGCTCCCCTATGTCAACTAGAAAATCATCATCCACACATAGTAAACAATCACTAATGGTTTGATGCTTTGAACAACTAACTTCACTAATATGGTAGAACATAATCAAAATCATGGGTAAAAGCAGCCTGATGAGGCAGTAATGTCAACAAAATAAATTCTTCTGCCTAAGCAGGAAAAGTTGTTAATAATTGGAGCAACCAAAACAGTAGATACCAGTACGAGTTAGTAAACTAATGGTCACATATTGGGAAAGATTAGGAACAAAGGAGCATAAAAAGGACTACAATTACTTGGAAATGGCTATTTATGGATGGATGGTATGTTGAGAACATAATTTAATCAACAGTTACTTTAGTTGTATTTGTTTTCTTATATTAAAGAAAGATTTTGAAAAATCACCCGTCCTAAACTGAAATTTGTGTTCCCATATCCATAGATATTTTCAAAATCTCTCTCACTTATTTTACAGATGATTCTTGTTCACAGTTGTTGTTTAAACTATAAAATTTCCATATTTCAAACAATTTACAATCATTATTGAGGTTGCTTTATATTACACCCTCCTTCAAATGCACTGTATCAATGCTACTGAAAATATATCTTCTTTATATAGCAGAATTGGAGTATGTGTCATGCTTTATGAATAAATCTGGAAATAATTCTCCTACTCAGAGAAGCTTGTAATCTCACTTTAATAGAAAACATAGTAAGAAATGTCAGCACAGCATGCAGTAAATGAAGAAATAAAACTGAAGTAATGAAATGGAAAGGGGAAACTGCTCAGGGGATAAGGGTTTTTTTTTTTTTTTTTAAGTGAGAAGTGAGATTCTTCTTTTTTTTTCTTTTTAACTTATTTTTTCAGATTATTTTAATTTAATTTGTTTCAGTCTTTATAAACATGTTTTCATTCTGGAGAGAAAAGTCTAGAGCTATCGCCGGATCAACATCCCTCCCTCTCTTAATCTAAACTAATAGGATGAGATATTGCAAATACTTAAAATACTGGAAACAAAGCTCTAGAGTTCACTAAGAAAGTAAATATTGCATAGATTTATTCTTAAAGATAAAAAGGATACAATAAGACACAAGTAGGAGAAGTCATGAAAAAATCCTGTTCTTTACTGGAGATGTATGCATACATGTATATGTAGGCACAAAGAGATGCTCTCATATGTTAAACTGAACTGTTTCAGTCTTTTTCACTACTTGCTTTTCAAGAGTGTTAATTAATTAAGCTTTTAAAGTGAAGATAATCAACTAGCAAACAGATCAAAGAATATTTATTTGAAACAAAGGAGATACATATTATAAGAAGAAACAGATAAAATATACCATTTCTAGAAATAATAATAAAAATTCTTTTTTATAATTATATCAGGTTACCTAAAATGAAAAAATAATCTATTCTTTTGTGGATACAGTTGACAATACACCTCATCTAGCAGAAAAAAAAACTTTGCAATACCTCTATTGTGGCTGCAGCATTTTTACTTTTATTATCATCTAGCCCTTTCTTAGTCCCTTTTTCCTTTTATTTTCTTTCAAACAGCTGTAGAATTGTAGCTCACAAGAACCGTCTACAGAAGTGAGCAGAAAGATAGATGTGAGCATCAGTTATAGAGTTTACACTTTCCCATTTCATCCTTTCATTTTAATTAACTGGTGACCTTCCTGTGATATTGTCTGTTACAGTCAAAAAGGAACACACCATATATATGCAGAGCCAAGAATTTATTGCTAGTCTAATTAAAGTCTAATCAAAACACAACAAACTATTACTTAATGCACGAAACCGTACCAGCTTCCTAATGTCTACTTCTTTGCTTGGGGTTTGTGCTTACTCTTCCAGAGTCTCACTGCAGCCTAACGCTGACCGTGCGAGGCTTCCTCGAGAAGGCTGGGAGGTGAGTTGGTCATAACAAGTCATCAGTGTCAGGAGGTCTTTGCTAGGAGGTGCATAATGATGAGGTAGCTGTTTTTCACTCCTCCTCCTTCAGATCCCCTTAGGGTAATTGTTATACACTTTGCTAAAGCAGTCTGCTTGTGTGCTTCTCTTTTCATTGGTTTTTAATGACCCAGTTCTGCTGTTCTTTAATAGCTCTAAAAAAGGTCTTATGCAATTCTCAAACCTATAGTCCTGTAGTCACCAGTTACCGACCATTGTGATCTTTGTTGGCAGTCTGGAACTTCTGATGTCATCCTTTGTCTGCACTCATTTATTCCATATTTTATTTTAGTCACAAACAGTTCACAAAGAATAATTACTTATCATTGCTGTGTATTAACTACAGGTGTCATATGACACAATTACACAAAGTTAAACAAAACCAAAAACAAACTTAAGAAACAGTTATTGGACCACTAGATAATTGCTATCACAGCTCAAAAAGCTAAAATCAGCTCAGGTCAGGACAAAGCCAGAAGAGTCCTGAGACCCTCTACTGTAGGACCAATATAAAGCCTGTGGCCTTTTACTAATGTTAGCACAATCATATTTCCATGTCCAGTTATGCTTTCTCTACTCAGCTGAACTCCCTCCCCCCTTACAGTAAAAGATGTAAGGTGGATGGTATCATAAGTATTAGTCAAATAAAATAAGATATCAAATTTGGCAGCAAGTAGGTATAGGAGAGTAACTGATTTTATAAAACTGAGTTATACTCTTGATTAATGCAATGATTATTAATACTTACTTCAGAGTATCGTTGATAAAAGCAACAGGAATGTGAAGAGAAAAAAAATGAGAATAAAAATTCAAACTCTCTTACATTTTCCACTCAAGTGACGTTTCAGATTTGTCCTTTAATGTTAAAAAACTCTGCATTTTTTTCTTCCATCCAAATATTAGTTCAGTAAGAGAAGAAAACCTCAGCCTCCTGAGAGTTTGCTCTTATTTATATAATTATTTTCAACAGCAACATAGACTGCTTTGTGCACTCTTCCTGGAGTTTGCATTCCATGCAGGCAGGATGGCTGAAATAGATTTTCTTGACTCTACTGTGCCAATATCTTGACCCAGCCTTTGTATTTTTTCTAATAGAGTCAAAAAAGACCTTTCGTATTCCGCTAAGGAAATTGCTTGTCTATAAATGTATCACTTCTGTTTCTGGACTGTTAGCATTATAGCTAGAACTGAGTTCAGTTGGAGTGGGAAACCAGTATTTCAGATCATTACAGTTGGTTTTCGAAATGAAATGCTGTGTCACTTTGTCCCGTTCTTCGTTCAGTACTGCTTTACAAGTTTCTTTTTCAAAGCAAATTCTTCAACACATAGAAATACACTGCACACTTTACTGAAAGTCTTTGACGTTGCAAACCTTATATAATTTGCAAATGGCATTATTACAATAATTAGGTCCATTGTGTCAGGTAGCACGCATAAGCAAAGTGAAAGGTGATTGCATCCAAAATCAGTTTTCAGTATAAATAGGTAATACAGATGATGGCTGAAAAAGGCTGAAAGGTAAAATAACTTATTCACTTCCGTAAAAATGGTCAATGGCTGAGGCAAAGAACGAATCAAGACTCCCTGACTCCAGATAAACTCACTGTCTGCCAGTTCCAGAATTGTGCTAACTTCTACCATGTTTGACTCTTATACATAAAAATTGGCTGATTGAATTTTATTTGAGAATTTAATCTTGATTTTGATTAATACTTTTTGTAGGACTAGTGGCAGGAATATTCACTTAATCGTACTTGTATTTGAATCTTTAAAGTGTTACAATAAACATACAAGTAAACAAAACCCCCTTAGTTATTCATTTTGTTTTTCAGATACTACGTTGTTAGATTTATCATTCCATAAAATATGAAGTATCTTACGTTCATGTACGAAAAGCTTTCATACCTCTCTCCATTAGATCTGTATTCAGCATTGATGCTATACTTTTAAAAATGAACTTTTCATATATTTTGTCTACCACAGTGATGTGAAAATTTTGCGTAGAGCTATGGCAAATATTGAAATTATTTAAATTTAAATGCAAAGAAAACATCAGCAACTTTAGTTACAAAAAATAAAAACTCAAGAAGTCTGAATTTGTACCTAGGATTTTGAGAAATTATAAACAAGATTGTTGATTCTGTACTACATCAAGAAACTTATTCTTGAGCCACATTTTTCATTTTCTCTATAAAATTTATGACAACAATAATAAAATCCACATTTCAGGCAATTTTCCACCACTCTCAAATGAGTAAAGAATAAAAGGAAGAAATCAGAATCTATCTTAGAGTTAAATTATAGTCTACCATAAAATTACTATAGATTATCCTTATACTAATAAATAAGTAGCAATTTTTATTTATTCGTATTTACCAAACTTTATCATTAGAATTTTTAAGGAAACTGGTGGATTATCTGTGCTGATGGATAAATACAAGATTGTGACTGAGAATGTGTCATTTTTAGTCTTATATTCTAATAACGGTATCTAACACTACTCTCTTCCATTGTGAATTTAAATTCTAGGATAAGCTAAGGAAATGAAGAATAAAATTATTCAGTGTAACCACTAACAAACTTTTCCTTTCATTTTTGAATAATCATGATTCTATGACATTCCACAAAAAATATGAATTATTGCAAAATGAAAATGCTGTGTATCTTTTCCTATATCTCAGCATTTCAAAACATACTTTTCAGATGGTCTCCCAGGTAGCCTCAGCTGACATAAGTCCATGCAGTGGCTGACAGGGATGTTGTCCTACTGTCCCTTCTGCCTCTGGCTCCACATTCCTGTCAGATTCCCTTCTGCCAGCATTGATGTTCGTCAGATGGGTCAGCAATGGGGCTAACAACACCTCTCCTCTTCCTCTGACATTCACCTGTCAAATGACAGTTTTCAGGAATTTTTATTCTGCTTCTGAACAACCATAAAAACAATGATATTTATTTTATAGTTTTTCTTTAAGTTTTTGTTTGTCCACTTGTTTGTTTGCTTTTTTTTTGGTGAAACATAACCTGTTACAGAACAGCCAGCACCCTGATAACTAAGACAGAGGACTAGAAAATAAGCAAATGTGTTTTCAAATGTGTGTCTGCTTCTCAGTCAGGCAGAACAAGACTTGAATTAAGGTTTTATACTTTCTTTACATATTGTCACAAGCACTAGAACGTAATGCTACAGAGTGGATATTTCTAACAAAAATATCTTTTTTGATATCAAGAAATCTTTTCTGACAAAGGTTTTCTCAAAATTATTATGCTTTTCTGTATGAAGTTTCAGTTTGAACCTTAATAATAATAGCAATAGACAGCACTAGCTCCAGCTAACTGTCAAGGTAGAATTAATGGAGGAGGACATTAGTGTTACCATATAGAAGCACACAGAGAAACACTTGAAAATTATTTTGAAAATAAATAAAGTAAACAGTTCCCTTAACATATTTTTAAAGAACTGGAGAATAGTGGGTTTGAATGCAGACACTTAAGTGATTCCTGATTTTTCATCTTCTTCACTGTCATATCTCTTAATATTATAAAATGGATGGATGAAATAGTACTTCATACTATACAGTGAGAATAAAAAATGTGTCTGAAAAAAGGAGTTCCACTCATTTAAGCCGCAGACTCAGGGAGTCATCTACATATTTCGGAGTTCTCTAGATGACAGGACTGTGATTCATTTCCGGATTAAAACATTTAAATTTAGATGTCTGCATATGCATTAGATCTGTAAGCTTCCACTCTCTTCAGCTTTGTGAGACCCAGAACTTTGTGAAATGGCTTCTGGAGAGCAGCCAGGATATGCTGGGGCATTGTTCATCTTCCTAGACACCTATGCTGAGGCATCTGAATTAAGTCCAGCACATCTATTTAATCTCTTCATGGAAGGCCTGGGAAGACTGACAGTTAACAAAGCTTAATTTTAAAATTCATTTCATTGGTTCATTTACAGTTTATGGGCAATTTTCTTCTTAATGTAAAGTTTATGTTGATTAGTGGGATTGGACTTTGGAAAAGCGTCAAACACAACAGAGGCATAAAGAAAAGAAGTAGATGCATAAGGAATATTCTTAAATATTACTATTTATTACAAGCAGGATCGTGTTTCCAAGGACATTTGAATTAGTACAACTGGGTTCCTGTAAGGCCCATTGCAAAGTGTTTGCAAGCATTGCAGGTCTTTCTTTCTTCAAGTATTTTCACCTCATAATTTGTTGATTACTAAGGAGAAATGTGAACAAATACATTCAAAATATCTGCGGCAAATCAGTTTCACCACTCCTTTGAGATGAAGAAAAAAGTTAAGAATGTTATCTGGCTGAAGCAGTATTCAGAAATGATAGTCAAACTATCCAGATCCAGCATCTCTTCAAGAGACCATGTAAATCTCTTGGTTGCCTGGCTGACGCTGTATTCCACATAACCTGGTGCTGGGACAGTTATAGGTCCCTTAGAACATAAAATGGGCTTTTTTCTGGACACAAAAGGCAGATTTCTGTTCTTCTTAGCTTTGAAGAACATGTTTATGAAAATCAATTTTTTTTCATTGATGTTTTCAGGTAGATCTATGTAGAGGACGCCCCAGACATAAGGAGAGAGGAGGAAAAGGACTATTCCTTCTCCTGTCTTTGCCACTAGGGCCAGTTCTGAGTCCCACCATAGCTGCCAAGACAGTCAATAGAGAAGAAATTTCCATAATGTGATGTACCTTTTGAGCACCATTTGACTGACAGTAATATCGTAATACATAAGGCATTCTTATTCCTTGAGGTGTATTTGTTTGAGGTAGACAATAATGACGATTTAAATTTTAACAACTTTTAATACTTTTAATATTAAATGTACCCAGATGTAACATATGATGGAATTTTCCTGCTCAGGATGTTAGAAAAAATATTTTTCCTCATTTTAAAGTATTAAGTCTTATTTTTTCTAAATTTGGGAGCTTAGTAGAAAAACTCTCTGTCTTCTGCTCTCTAGGAGTAGAATACAGTCTACTAAAGCTAGATTTTTCCTGAAATCTGAAATACAGTGAACTAAGAATGGCATAACCATATGATAATCTTGATCTCTTCCATAGGCTGGAACTGGACCTATATGATCAGTCAGGATCTTTTTTTTTTTTTTTTCACTTCTCCTCTACACACAATGTTATAATAGAATGGCCTATCTTTAACAAGAAAGGACTAACTATAGTGAAATTATAGTAAAATGATAGGAAACAATCACTGATATAACAGAGGGGGGAAAAAGAAAAATAGAAAAAGTTGCAAAAAAGGAAATACCAAATAGTTTTTTATTCAAGTACAACTGCCGTTGAAATCCAGATGTAGGATTTGTATCCAGATGTAGGAAATCATTGCATTTAACTATCTATCCTCTTATTCTTGAAACTCAAAGTATTTATCATCATATAACTGATATGAAAGCAGTATGATACCAAAATAGACAATGATTCCTTAAAATAAAAGATGAGAAAAATAACCCTTCAGGAAGAAGCAGCATGCACGGTCCTTCTAAATAATTTAATAATTTAATAATGAAGAGACATGAAACTAGACATTACAACTTCTTTTGCAAGAATTTGTAATATTTTATTTAAACAATAAGTAGATCAGAATCTATCCTACAACATGTAGGGTTCTTAGCTGAAGTAAGCTGTGATAACTCCGTTGACTTCACTGAAAAATATTGCATTGAACCAAATAACAAGCTGGTCTGATGTTAGAGGAAGAAAAGATTTCTGCTGTGTTTTTTTTTTTTTTCTTTTGTCCAAAATGTAACAGATGAATTCAGCAATGAATGAAGAGCATACACATGCATTTTAATGACTTATTACTCTATTTTTTCTATGCAGTTGTGAATTATGGGTTTTTTGCATCATAATTAAAGGGCAGGACAGATGGTAAAGGCTTACTCTGTAGTGATGACTCCATAAAAATAACCTCAGCTGCCCACTGACTATACACGCTAAGCAAGGGACATTTCATGATAACAGAACCAATCATCCAGCTAAAATATGTATGAAGTTCTGTGGAGATTTTTAGTACAGAAAGATCATTGTAATCTATTTGGTTTCTGCATATTTTCTTTTTTTCCCTTAATTTAATTTCATCGTTTACCTGCTTTGCAGATAAGTGTAGGATTGTTGAGTTCAAAGACAGAGGATAGGAGTTCAGTTCCTTGAGCCTGTGCAAAAAGGAGAAATGGATCTGCAACATAAACCTACTTTCCTTCTCCCAAACAGGAGGATATCTAGAAGCTGCAGCAATGTTTCACTTCTGTTGTATACATGCATATCTTCCAGCAAAAAGGTCAATACCTTGCATCCTTTACAATTATAGGGGTGTACTTCCTAACATAGGCAATGGAGCAGCAGACAAAGAAATGTACCTCTCTGAACCACAGTTTCCTCTCAGGCCTCCTACTTAGACAATGAATGTAATGTTTTTCCACTCATTAGGCTTTTCCTAGGATGTAGTGGTAAGAGGGATATGGGAACAGATGAACAGCAGCAAACCGTGATGAAAAGGTCGTATGCTATTATTTTAGTTTCCTATGGTGCTCAGAAACATCGGATTGCTGTCCTGAGTGCTTGCAACAGCCATTTCACAATTCCATATGCCTCCAAGCCAGAAAAGTCCATTATGTTAATCTAGTGTAACCTCTTGAAAGCAAAGATAGCCCAAAGAATCTGTAGGGAACAGTTTACTGCTCTATGCTATGCCATGCACGTTTACAAAAAGGTGCATTCACTCATGCAGAATTTATGGCTTGATGTAAAAAAAAAAAAAAATACTAGATGAAATTCTGCCTTCTGTATTATGCAGATGGTCTAAATGGCTTAGATAGCAGACTAATAACAGTTCTTTCTGATCTTAAATTGGTAAATGAATCTATGAAACATCAGGTTGAACAAACAAACAAACAAACAAAAAGCCTTCCCAAAACTATTAGTCCTGGCATGCGAAATAGAAACTGCCTGGTATGGCTACATCTCAGACATGGAACAAAGAAGCGCTTTTTAGCTCTGAGGTCTAAGTGCATCCATTAGCCATGTCAGAACAGCTTAGCAGGGGTTACCTGAAAGTGAACTAATAACTTACTGCAGTGGGTTTCATTTGGAAAAAAATCTCTGTATATGGGCTAGGCAAGAGCTGCAGAGTATTCTACTCTCCCAATCTGGATACACTGTGGAGTTAACCCACCTCAACGGTACAGGACCTACTTTTAGAACCATTGGAAGCGTGATCAAGTTTGACCACATTTCACAACTATTTTTCTACTGTTTTCATATCGTTATGCTGTTATCTTTTAGTGGCACTTGAATAATTTACTATGTGAAAGCAGTTACAGTAAGTCATCCCAAGGACATCTTTGCTCTACTTCTCTGCCCCCTCAGTAAATATTGGACCAGCAAATAAGCCAAAATCTATTTTTAATCTCTATATTTAAGAATGTATCTTTTCATTATATGATTACGTCTCCAGCTAAAAGGACTACATTTTTCGTGAGTGAGTCCTTCGGTATAGCTGAGGTAGTAGCTATTTAACATCTACATTCCCAAAATATTGATAAATGATATATGATGTATATATGTATAAATTATAGATGTATGTCATATACACACACACACACACACACATATCTCTTTATATATCATACAATTGATAAATTATATATTTTTAAGCAACTGTGCATTGACTATAAATAAATGCTGATCTTTTAATGTGGTGATGGCCCTCTTAAGTTTGCATTCAGTCTTGTGTCTGGCTTTACCATTTTATGTGTGTAGCAACAGGAATCTAATAGTTCTGTGACTGTTTGAAATGCTAAAATACATGCAGAAATTAATTATGGGGAAAAGAATGATTTTTAATTTTTAGTTTTATGGTTTATTATAACTAACATTAAGTATGTGTGTCTATATTAGCAACATTTTAATCGTAAATGGTTGTGTTGCACCACTGCTTAATCATCAGTAAAATTGTAAGAGACTAGAATAACTGTAGAAGATCAGAGTAAAAGTATTTGTCAGCCACCATCTCAAACATCAGTAGAGTGCTAGGAACACTAAGTATATTGGGGGATACATACGCTGTTGACATGTCTTGCATGTTATCCTGATATGGAAACTGTAAGAAGGAAACAAAAATGTGGTTTTACCTTTCAGTCTTAGTCTCAAGATGCCTTGATAGAAAAAGATGAAAATTGCAAAAACATTTTCCAACATAATAATAAAGTAAACATTTTCTTGAATACTAGACTATTGTTTCATTGAAAGATTCAAGGGCAGAGGGGAAGTTACATAATTCAGGAAGCTAAATTGTACTGTAATATAGATTTTTTAATATTGGGAATAATCTAAATTATTTCAGAAAAACTCTACCTGGTAAGAGTGTACAGAAATGAAATACAGGTTTCAATCATTATAATGATGTGCACTGAATATGGAATGAAACACATAACTCCATTTAACCTCTCCAAATAGTGCAGTGCAGTAACATACATGTCAGGTAATATCAATTATTTAACATAGATTATTGTCAAGTCTTATGTGGGCTGAAACCTCAGGTTTACTCTGAAGAGTATAAGCACAAAGTTTGCAGTTAATGAAAGAAGTAAATAACGAAGACTAACCAGTAGCGATCGGGCCCTGCAGCCAATTAATCTCTCATAGTTTTTTAGGTAGGCAAAAGTTCTTCAAGTGTTTTCTGCATGTTAAGCATATACTGCAGCTTGTACCAATTTTAATAAATGACAAATAACATTTTTCAGATATGCTTCTGAGGACAATATTCTGTGCTTTGTTTTCTAAGGAAAGTGAGGTTGCAAATGCAAATTCAAACCAGCAACATTCACATACCAGTGTTTATCACTCAGCAGCTGGAACTGATTCAAATGTGCTAATGTACTCTAACATTTCCCTGTAGAATAATGCTAAAAAGCTTTTACAAATTACTTTGTTTCCTGCTTTTTCATACAGGAACTGCACAGTATTTTTTTCTTTTTCTAACAGATTTTCTTGTTTTCTTCATCTACAGGAAATATTATTGCCCAGATTCTCTGCAGCTGCAAACAAGTGCATCAGTGTTGAACTCAATGGAATGCTGGCAAAATACAGTAATGTAAAATATGCAAGACTTTGCTGAGGTCTAGTCCTAAATCAACAGGTTTATTATTGTTGCTTTTACTTCATCGGCACCCGGCATTGTGAACCAAGAATGGTGTTGTGTGAGCAGAGTTAGCTGCAGGTGGGCCCATCGAGGAAGAAAGTAGTCTGTGAGAGTGGTTTCCTAGTGAGAAAGGATTTCTGTTGTTTATAAGTGTGGTCACAAGCTGAGAGAAATTCAGTTACAAAAATAGGAATTGAAAGGAGCCCATGAGTGTTTGTACAAAATTTAGAGCGAAGCAGAATGACAAAATTTGGAAGTAATTGAGATGCATGGAAAAATATGCCATTCTGATTCAGCTCAGCAAAAAGAGCAGGATGTTGTTCCACTGCTGCTGGAGAAACTGAGAAAACGAAGAATGGAGCAGCCAAAGTATACTTCCTTGTCCTACCTGCAAAAGGCTATTTCTAGGGATGATGCAGTACCTGCCTTAAATATCATTGGGAGTGTTATACTGATAAGCATATTGCTAGGATTGAAACAAAGGCTCTGCTTAAGGGAGGACCGTAGCTTTGCTGATCCTTAAAAAAAGCTTTTATGTCTTGCTCACCCCAGCTGGAAGCATAATCAAGTGGAATGAAAGGTTTAATTTAAAAAAAAAAGGCTAAAGGAAAATTCTAAACAGGGATAACGTCTCATTTCTAAAGTGCTTAACATGTATTTGATATCATAACTGAAAGCAATGGTCTGTATTCAGATTGTGTATTATATTACCTGACTCCTCTTCAGAAAGCCTGCAGTCCTGGGCTGCTAGGCTTTGTGGAATAATTGTTATTTAGTTGCTCTTTATATATGGAGTCATCAATTCCTTAAATGACTAAGCAAAGACCCCATTTGCAAATTTGTAGATACCCCACCTGAACTAAGTAAATACCTACTGTTCTCTAATTTAAAAATAGCAGGGTTTGCTTCAAGAATCCAATATTCCATAGTTACGTTAACACCACGACTATCACTGATAGTACTGATTTCAAGTGAAAAATGAGTTTGAATGAAGGGCCATATAAGGAATAAAGAGTGCAGTCTGAGTCTGCAGCAAACAAATAGGTAACAGCTGTACACAATAGATGCTGTAGTTTCTAATGATCAGAAAAGCATACTCTTGGAACGGCTTATTATAATGGAAGGAAAGGAATCTGACCAAGATAAGGATATGGCTTTGCATTTGAGCTTTTGATCTTAAGCTAATTCTTGACACTTTGATTAATAAGTCAGATTTTCTCCAACTTTACAGAATTCACAGTAAGCTTGTCAAGAGCATTTCAATTGTATTCTACACAGCACAGAGTTGGTGACTAACAGGTGGCTGTGAACAGACTGCTAAACCAGTTTTCAGCTGTTTCTAACTGTGTAGATAAATGTAGTCTCCAAATCTCTGAACCAGAGCCCTCAACAGCTCTTGCACCTTTACAAGGCATTTTCTCAGTTGTAAGACAGAAGTCTAGGTCTTCTTTTTCAGCTGCTCTACTTTACTTGCACAGTGAAGTTGTACGTGTGGACAAAAGGTGTGTTCAGGAGCTGGCAATCTCAAGATGAGGCTAAGCTGGCTGGGTACGTAGACAGGGTATGTGGGTGGATGGGTAGAGAGAGACAGAGAGAGAGAGAGACAGTATAAATCTTATTCAAGCCCTTGTCTAAAACTGAGACTATTAAATGGTAACTGTCTTACTGTTTTTTATTGTAAAAAGATATTTGTTTTACTTACCTACTATCTTTAAAAGCTTCCACAATATTCCTGTATTCTTCTATTTCCTTGAAGCTTCTGCCTTTCCCATTGTTCTTTACCTTTAGGATGCTAGTTAAAAGACCATAAAACTTCATAAGAAACAAGAAGGAAAAATGTTAGATTTTTTAAAAATATATTTTTAATGAATTACAATTCATTAAAATTCAAGTTGTGCTTCCAAGGCAAAATAATAAACTCCAAGTCAAAATGCCTATTGAGTCTGGCATGATAGGACTTCACCCTAAATTAATATCTGTCTAGTGTGTTAGTCTAGTGCTAGCTCTTTCTGAAGGTGTGAATTTTACCCAGCATGAACAATATTTCTCTCCATATGCCTAGTTAGTCCCATCTCTCTGGCATCTGTACACTATTTTTACAAAACTATTTATGAACATAGGTATAAAGCTTTGGAGCAAAAGTGACCTCCTGTTTTTTTTTTTTTTTCTTTTTAACAGTTTTTACTAAGAAACAGTTTCTTCTGGGTAAAGGCCAGTGAAACCTACCTCCAGTGTATAGCTGTCTATGTTTGAATGTAACACTTTATGCAAAGGAAGTTGGAAAATGGAGCATGCCTTATTTAAAAGGAACAAGAGTATCTTAAAAATAAATTACTCTGAGTAAAAGATCCCCTGAATAAAAAAGAGTAAATTTATTTTTCTTGTGGATGCTAATTTGGGGGGAGGGTCTTTCTGACTTATTCATATTTACTTCTGTTAGTTGGAACACTCATACAATATCAGATTCAGCTCTCCTTAATGTCAATGGAAAAATTTGTATTTATTTCACCAGAAATAAGCCAATCTTATAGACCTCTGCTTGCTAGGTGAAGTTAACCCATCTGAGCAGAACATAAAAAGCTCACAGGGAGGAATATTGCAAATCTTGGGGGAACCAGTGGTACACCAGTTTCAGAGAAGCAAGTGCAGGGGAGGGTGCATTTTTTTGTTTATTTGTTTATTTTTGTTTTGATGGCAGAGGAAAACTGTGTTAGGCTGCACACAAGATCTAAAGTGTCAACAAATTCGCATGGCCATGAGCTGCTGGTTATGGAGGAGGATTTCACGACCCTCATCAAAGCCCATAGAAATCCTTAGAGATATTTGTAGAAACGTAGAATAGGAATATAATTGTCTACAAAAAGCAAGAAGATGACTAAAACAAAACAAAAAAAAACAGAAGAAAGTCCAGTTTTTCTTACAACTATATATTTTCATTATATTGGTTGGTTCACCTGTTATGCATTTGATTTGCTAGGGATAGATGGATTTATTTCTTACTGTCTTACATTAAAGCATCAGCTAAGCATACTTTAATGTTACTTTTTAAACACCTATTGTCTTAGTATGGATCAAATTTCCAGTTTACAAGATGTTGCTATAATATCAACACACAAATTACTGATATTATTATTCTTCTATTCATGCTATTCAAGTTAAGGCATGAATTACCATATTTGTCAGTTTTTATGTTATTTTTATTGCCCATTCTGCAAAACAGAAGAAAGTTCATGATGAAGCACTCTATCTCAATTAGCTTCTTATTTTATAGCTTCCGTTCCAGTTCATTCTGTATATAATTAATGAAAAGGTAATGATTATAAAATCCTATAATATTTTTTACAGTCTTCCTCTCTATTGCTTTATCTGGAGCATACCAATCCTATTTGTATCTTTCTTGTAGTCCATAATTCTGAAAGATTAGGCAGTGCACAATACTGCCAACTTCCCTGTCTCATATTTCATATTACTCTCCAGCCAACCTGATGTATAATACAATAAATAGCCTCTGAACAGGGTCCCATGTCCTATATCTTGTCCTTATATCTTTCTTATTATCTACTTTTTGATACATCTTGTGTAAATAAGATGATCCTGATTCAATTAAATAAGATATTTGTTCACGGCCATTCTTTGACCAGATGCTTATAATTTATCATCTTCCTGCGAATTTTCTAAGAAATCCTCTGATCCAGTCATTTCATTTTATGCTTCATGTGCAGTTTGCTGTCAACATATGCTCATGGTCCGCAGCGTCCTCAGCTTCTCCAAACCCTTTTCTTTAATATTAGTCTGTCGCATCCTTCCTTTTAGACTTCCTGTCCAGCTTCTATGACTAGTTTTTCTTTAGTTCACTACCGCAGTAAAATACTGTCAGAGGAGTAGGTTATACGGTCATTTTAGTTCAGTGAATTTTGCTTTAAAGAGATTTATTAATCTCCTCACTGCTCACTCTTTCTTTCCCTTCCTTCTTTCCTTCCTTCCTGCCTCCCATTTTTATCCCAATCCGTTAGCTTTTGGAAAATACTTAGACACTCACTATGCTTAACACTAGAGCTAAGGTCTATCATTTCATTATTCAGTTGAAGTAAGAGTTAAATCTCAGACTTATCTGAGCCATAACATTCAGCATTATAATTTCATATAAAATAGATATAAATCATGTGCATTCATCAAATCTCTCAGTTCAAATGCTATTATAATTCTTTTATGTGACACAATAATACGCTGACTTGCAATCAACCTAGTATACATGAAGGCTTCTTACTTCCCTTATCACTACATGTACACAACTGTTATTCTCTGGCCCTCATACCCCACATTACCTGTTGAGCTGATGCCGTGCAGTTAACACTGGTGGCTACGGTCCTTAGTCATAGAAGTCGAGGTGATCAGGCCTGGCAGCTCTGACAAGAGAAGTCAGAACTGAGGTGGGTTTGTCCTTTTTCTTCTCCACATTTTTTCATTCATGACTGGTATTTTATGCTACTTGTCCCCTCCTGAAATGGTGGTGTCATCTGCTCCCATGCTGCTTATCTTGATTTTGGTTTTGTCAGTCATCTTTCTTGTGTGTAGGGCAGAACATCCTTCCTATTTCTAGCCCTATGTATTTATCTTGTTTCACTCTTTTTCTTACAAGTTCTGGCACTTAGGTTGCTCTTTACCTGTTTTCCCATGCTTCCTTAGTACAACAAAACCAGTCCTAATTTACCACTTTGGTGATCACATTGCTTACATGCCTGTATAAAGTGCCTATACATTGTATCTTGCTATGCCATGACAGTGTTGCAAATTACTTACATGGTGTTGTTGATTACACTATTTTAGTGTGCTTCTGTTCAGGTTCAAAGCAAGCTACATACTGATTAACTATATCCTGATTAGGGCACCTATAATGTCTAGGTGCTACAGGCCTCTGCTTTGGCTAAGGTCTAATGTTCCTTGTAAAAATATTCTAGAGAAATGAGTTTGATAAGCTCTTTAACCATATAACCTCAGTGCTTTCTTAGAAAATTATTTTTGGTCTCTGTACCTATGTATATGTGATCTGCACGTTAACTGATCTGTCACATAACCTGGTTTATATTTTCTCTTCAGTCTAGCTTGCTAAACATTGTACATTGTATTTGATCATTCCTCTTCATTGACTTTTGACATGCATTCTCACTGGTGTTTTGTGTTGTAACCGTTGCCATATGTACTGTGTATTATTTTGAAATTCGATGAAGAATTCACTTAAACTTCTACTTTCACTGAATGACAGAATTACAGAATGATTGAAGTTGGAAGGGACCTCTGGAGATCATCTAGTGCAGCCTTCCCTACTCAAGCAGGATCACCCACAGCACATTGGCCAGGACCCTGTCCAGACAAATTTTGAATATCTCCAGGGAAGGAAACTCCACAACCTTTCTGGACAACCTGTTCCAGGGCTCAGTCACCCTCACAGCAAAGAAGATCTTCCTCACGTTCGGATGGAACTGCCTGTATTTCAATTTGTGCCCATTACTCCTTGTCCTATTGCTGGGCACCACTGAGAAGAGTCTGGTCCCATCCTCTTTATACTCTCCCTTCAGATATTTATACACATTGATCAGATCTCCCCTGAGCCTTCTCTTCCCCAGGCTGAACAGGCCCAGCTCTCTCAGCCTTTCCTCATAGGAGAGATGTTCCAGTCCTGTCATCAGCTTCATAGCCCTTTGCTGGACTTACTCCAGGAGCTCCATGTGTGTCTTGTACTGGGGAGCCCAGCACTGGACCCAGCACTCCAGGTGTGGCCTCCCCAGGGCTGAGTGGAAGGGAAGGATGACATTCCTTGACCTGCTGGCAATGCTCTTCCTAATGCACCCCAGGATACTGTCTTACTCCCTCTTTACAGATGTCTGACCCATTTGAAGTCTCCTTTGGAGAAATGGAATCTAGCTCACTTCATGGGGCAAAAGCATCTTTGCCAAGAGTTGTCTGGCCTGGTTAGGAGATCTCTAAACTAGGAAGAAGGGAGAGAGTTACAGGGACCATGCAATCAACAAAACAGGGCTTAAGTAAGAGCATCTCAAGCATTTGCATGCAGGCAAGGAAGTTCCTACAACAGGACTACAGGAGAACCTTTCACACCCTTACCGGGATTTCGGCGCTTTTGAGTTCCTCTCTGAACTGCCCATGCACTAATGCATGAAGCATAAGGAATAAACAGAAGGAATTTGAGGGCTGTGTGCAGCTGCAGGCTATGATCTCATCATAATTACAGAGACAGGCTGGAATAGCTCACATGACTAGAATGCTGCAACGGATGGATACAGGTTCTTCAGGAAGGACAGGCCAGAAGGGTGACCTCCCCCGTCACCGTTTGTGTGAGAGAAAAGCTGAAATGCATGGAGCTTTGCCTGGGGGTGGATGATGGGCTGACTGAGAGCTTATGGGTAAGGATTAAGTTGCAGACTAAAATGGGTGACGCAATGCGATTCTGTGTTACTCTTGAAAGCATGCAGGATTATGGAGCAGACTCTGTCTGAGAAATATGACATTATGTCACAGTGTTGTAATTGAAATCAGAATTATAAACCCTTATAAATGGAGCCTAAACAGCTTTCTCCTCTCCGGATGCCTATGTGTAGACATACAAATGTTGTAATAGCTGAGCTGAATCACGAAAACAGGCCTTAAGCAGACAAATGGATAGCCACAGACAACAACTGACTTTGAATCTGAGGGTGAGACTTTCAAGGGGTAAGGCATAGAGAGAGAAAAGAATAAAACTATCCTAAAAACAGCAGTTTCAATATATGAAGCATCCTACCAGCTTGAAATTTGATTTCATTCTGATGAATAACAAGGAAATATGGAGCAGGGAAAAAGAAATAGCCACATCTAATCTAAAAGATGCTTGATGTTTTCCCCCTTGCATCATTAAAAAGGATACTATGAACGTCATTGAGAATGGATAACTGCTGTTATTACTTCCCCCTTTTCTCTAGCTTCTCTTAATTTCAACTTATAGAAGTATATTTAAACTACTTTCTCTTTTGCCTTGACCTACTAGTTTGTCTTCAGTACACAAAATGTTTTTTATTTCGGCATTTGCCATTGTTAAGTGTATTTTAGCTGGTGTCCTAGTATAAGTATTCTTGTGTTAAAAATTCGACTTTTCATATACATTCTATACCTTTAAGTTCTCCAAAATATCTAATCTTCCCTCTTTTATTCCATTGTAGCTGCTGATCTCATTGCCAGTGTCAAAATCAGTTTCTACAGATTACTATTTCTGTATTTCTGCATATAACAAATTTAGTCAAATCTACTCATCTATTCATTGGATTTCACCTACAAGTGTGATTACTTATATCTTTAGATAGTTGCCTTCCCTCATAGCAAATGTTTTGCCTGCTGTTTTTCTATATGGTTTTAATAGTTTTCTGCACATCCTGTTGTATCTCTTATTAACCTCCTTTATTTACAAGTTTTTTTTTGTTTTTGTTTTTGTTTTTCTGCCAGGAATATGATTATGAGTTATGTTTGTAACTTGGAAAGATAGCTAAGTGGAACAGTGACTGTGACCTACGGTTTCTAAGTCTATATTTTCAGAGCTAGCCGTTCTATGAAGGGAGTGATTTGTTAGACAGACTGGAGACTTCACATCAGGTGAGAAGGCCTGGGGTTACCAAAAAGTTACCTAGCAATTCTTCAGCAAGTACTTTAACTTTTTAACATACAAAGATCAACTTAAGCAAGTACTATCATTTTTGGGGAAAAGATAGGGTTTAATCTCATGAAAATTCAGAGAAATATTTCACTATCTTTAGGAACCGTATGATGTATTATGTTGTAAGCATTTAAATGGTTCTTTTTCTCTTGTGTTGTTCTGTCACGTGTAAAGGAGCTATAGAGCTGCAAAATAATGTTTTAAGAGTACCAATATGCCAGAAAACCTACATATCCAAAGCACCAAAATATTCATAAAATTTACCTCAGCATTACAAAAAGTCCTAAGCAAACAAAATGGAAGGGAAAGTTGGAAGTATTTTATTTTCTCATTTCAAAGTATTCTATTTTAAGAAGACAAGAAAGAAAAACATCAAAGGATTAAATACTCTGAAACCAAACCATACTGTTCAATTCCTACCTCTGTAGAACAGTGTGGTCAAATCAATATTGAATTTTAGTGCTATTGTTTCAATGGATTTTTTTTTATCTATTATAGTTCTAGTGAACTCAGTTTCCCCTCAGATATTTTCTCTTCACAGCTTAACTGAAAACTCTATGAATCGATTGCTCAGGTCCAGCAGAATACATTCCAGCCTTCTCTGGAGAGGGAAAGAGTAGTTATTCCTCCACAGATGCAGATATTTCATAACACAATACATTTTAATTTTAATAAATTCTGGTAGGATCTGCGGAGAGTCTTGATCTCTCTGTCAATTCCCCTTTCTTCTATTGTCTTGCATCTTGGGAAATCCCCATAGCTTTCAGTGCTTGTTAATTTATTATTGTACAGAGAAGAAAGGAGAAAAATATGACTTTTTGCATGCTTATTTTTGCAGCTCTCACAAAGACTTGGGTGGAAAAAAGAGTATTCTGCAAAGCAGTAGTTGTAAACTAAGGATATTTTGCATGAACCAAGCATGGATTAGTGAGATAGTAAAGACTGACAATTTATACTCTGTTAAGATACAGGTGAAAGAGGTTTTAGGATGCACTTAACTTAATACTTTACCAGAAGTAGCATCTGTAATATTCAGGATTCAGATAGCACTCGATTGAAAAAAGCTTTAGAGATTAGCAGAGTGTATCTACATATGTAATTGGTAAACTGCCTCATGCAGCTAAACTTCAAATTAAGCCAAAGCTGGCTGACTTTGCTGTGGTTCACTCCTTTTTATGAAGATAAATCTATGAGTGTATTTTCTTGGTTAATTATGCTTACAAGGATTGGTTGGGAACTACATCAAATAAGCAGCATGCCTCATATCTTAACCATTAACAGCTGGAAAGCAGGTGTGAAATCATCTGGTTTCCTTTTGCAACTCTGAAGGTCCACATTAACTTTCATAAAGGAAAAAAAAAGTCTGTGCTTCACTGCACAGCTTTATGCACAGAAATTCCATGTAGTTTGCTTAGTATTTAAATTAGTACATTCATATAAGCACTCATCAAGCAGCATAAGAAGTTTTCCTGTCAGAATTTTTTAGATAATTAATTACAAAAATGCACATTTTTGATGTTGTAACATGTAATTTAAATTTTTAATAGGTAAATGGGGTAATTTCATAATTTGCAATTTAGAACTTATGGTCCAATGAACAACATTATAAATTAAGTAACTCATAGGATATGTGCTACAAGAGAGAAATGATTATGGATAAGGATAAAGTAGTACTTCTAGATAAGTTTATTTAAATTTTTCTGTTCTAAATAACCCTGTGAGATTCTCACAAGTTTCTATTCTTCTGTTTGTTCTTAGGATGGGGGGAGGGAGGGTAGATTTTATATATAACTTCTGGTGTCTGCCTGGTTATCGTTTTTGTTGAAAATGTTGGAAAAGACTGATCTACTTTGAACAGGAACACCTTTCTATAATTCTTAATATGTCCAGATAAATGTGTAATTCAACTGTGTAGGACAGTTTATCTTTAAAATCGACTGACTCAGCTTCTTTTGAAAGGAGTTTCTACTTTTCACACTTTTAAAAAACTGCTAGATGTTATAGGAACCGAATAGGAGAATTTAAAGGTAATTCAGAGCAATTTAAGTAAACAACTATATCGGGTGAGCTGCACTGCTTCCTGGATCCCATTGACTGTTTTGATGACATATCCGAGTTCTGTCATTTGCCCAGTGCATTCTAGTGCCCAGAATTTCTGAGACATTCCTATGTGTATGGCATGTATGGCACAGGATCTCTCTGGGATCTACATCCTTTTGCCTGGCGACTGGAGAACAGATGAGAGATCAAAGTGCACATAAAATGGCATGAGAAACCAAAATTTCAGTGACTGAATTGCATCTTGGATGCTCATTCACTATAACTGCTATCTGGTCATCTAATGCTTGATTCAACTGCCTAAACATAATAATCTTGTGCCCCCTAGAATACGTATCCAAGATATTTGCATGAAGCTGACAGAGAAGACATAGGAACTGTAAGAGTTCCTAACCCTTCTGGATGAACAGCTAGAAGACATGCTTGATAGCTGTGGGCATCTCAAATGGAACTAGCTGTGTGACTGTACCTTGTATTATGCCTGTATGTCACCTATATTTAGACATTAATATTTAGGATTCTACAAACTGGAGCTGAAACAGCCACCCTGAGGGCAGAACCAGTAAGAACTTATTCTAGCAGTCCTCCTTCCCCATCCAAATGAAGATTAGTATTGGATGCTTTTAATAACTTGAGAGAAATGTGGCTGTTTGCTCTTGTCTGATTTGGATGAGATTTCACTTCCTAGCTGATCAAGTTGTGGATAGGTCTATTGTCATTAGTTATGGCTCAACAGTGTTATGATACCTTTCTGGAAAACTTAATAACACAGTCTAAGATCATAGTAGTCATCAAGGAACCATTATCCTTGGACCCCACAGAAAGGCACTGTTTATTGCTGCCTATCAGGATGTAAATTAAATTAACCTGCCTGTGAAGACTCTTAAAGTTCATATTTAAGCAAACTGTAGCTGTAGTAACAATAAATCTTAATAACTAATAGACCATTACAGAGACGAGCACAAACCAATCACTTCTGGAGAGAGAAAGCTTGAACCACTTGGGTTGACTTTTATATAAACGTGAAGAAACACTGGTGAAACACTCCTAATCAAAATGGTTTTCAAAACCACACTTTAGAACTTTGATTATATACTACTACATGGCTGCAAAATGCTCCTTTGCCCATTAAACCATTTTGTACTTCATCAATTTTCCCTTATTTTTCTATTCTTTAGGAAAAGATCTGAAGGATATACTCAACACGGCAATTTTGGTATTAATTTGTTGCATTTTTTTCAAGTTGAATGTAGACTTATCCATATATTTAGACAAAATATGAAAATATTTTTTTGGAGTTTCTTTTGTTCAGGTATATTGAATCCCTAACTGTAGTATGTGTCTTGGCAATACCCTGGCATGGCAAAGATTATGCTTCAGAGACAGTTGTGGACAATATTATCTGTCAAGCAGGATTCATAATCAAGTTCCAAATTATTTTAAAATGAAGCAAAACTACATAATTTCTTCCATCTTTCCAAGAACCTCTATAAGGATCTTTTCACCTCTTTCCATCTCCAACCTACTATAGCCTTTTTATTCCTACTTTATCAGAGACTGCATTTCCAGATCATGACTCGGGCCCTATGCAGTTACAATCGAGCTGCTGGACAGTAATGTAATAAGTCTTTTAGACATCTTAGTGTCTAATTTTATTGGCACATATTTGACTATGTCTCAGATAGTATATGAGTTCAAAGACTGAATGTATTTAGAACAGTAAAAACAAAATTCACAAGTTAAATATAAATAGTTTAGAATAATATGTAATAATGTAGGGTGGCTATAACAGATCATTTCTTCAGCATCAGATAGAAGGGATAGAACTAAAGTAAACCTTATTCACTGAATCAGAAGTCAAAGACAGCTTTGGTGCCATTATTGCTACTATCATGCTGGCACATGTTTGTTCCACTTGTAATTTCTCTTCACCCTCTGTAAGGTAGCCTGATCAACTTTTTCAATGCTTGATTTCAAGAAAGGACAGGTGGCACAGCTTGCCAATGCCACTGAATCACTGGCTTCTTAAGCAGGTTATGGCTAAGGCTTGCAAGAGATTTAGAAGTACAACTTCCAGCAAAAGTCCATCTGATGTTTAATGTTAATAGGTATACTTTTCCAGAAGCGTTCACAAAAAAGTTCAGCTATCATCCAAATTCTGAAACGGCCGCAAGGAGAGAGCTTGGATCAAAGTGCGCCCTGGATTCTACCCTTTCCAGGGATCTGTGGAAATTAAGGTCTCTGCAGAATGGCATGAACTCTACAAAAACACTGGATGAGGTCACAGAAGGAACAGATAGTTTCTAGGTTAATTAAGCCACAGACTCAATACAATGTGATCTAATCATACAAGGTTCAGAATACAAGGTTCAAAATTCAGAAAAGGTGGGGAAGTTTTCCACGCATAATTCATGTAGCATTGACACCAGTGCATGAACAGAACATAAAAGTGAACAAAAGGTTTGAAAAAGTAATCTTCCGAAAGCTTCTCCTTTTTTCCCAAACTTATATCTAAAAATTTTTTTATAAATATATTGGAAAAAGAAATTATATCAATTCATATGAAATTCAAAATTTTTATAGAATTCAATTGTTAACGAAAATCAAATATCCTTCTATTATCTGATTTTAAATTTCAGAAAGAATGCAGTCCATGGAGAGTCCATTACTTGACAACACTTGAAAACAGACAAACATTAAAGAATAAAAAAACTGATTTTCAAGAAGTAATAATAATCATTACAATTACCTGAACAAAACAGTTTCACTGCTTGCTATAAATATGTAAGGCATGGAAGTCTTAGTTATTTTTTTAAATGAAAAAAGATTTTTTTCCTGTTTTCTACCTTAAAAGAAAAATGCTATTAGTTTTTTCTTTATAAGCACTTAACATTTTCCTAATCAAAAGAAAATATGGATCTGATTTCTTGCCTTTGTATTTTCTCATTATCTGTGGCATTTGCATAATTAAACTTGAACTATAATCTAATAGGGCATTTTCAAGAAGCAAATTTCTTACTTATCTTTTTTGTAATTGGGAGCAAAAAATGTCATTTTAATTACACTTTGCATATATCTGCTGATAACAGGAAGGTAAATGAGGTGTACATAAAGCGGAACTTAATGAAATTCCCAGAGTCTGAACTCAACACACACATTGCAGTATCATTTAATCGTGTTCTTTTAGTTTTTTTCTAACTTAGAGCTTGCTTGCAGTACCTTCCACCTTTATGTTTTTGTGACAATTTACTACCTCTTCTGACTTGCCTTTATGGTAATAGAAATAACACTTCTATAAATCTAGCAACACTTGCACTTCTGACATATTTCCTAAACTGTTTTAAAAGTACTATACTCACATTTCTCTTCTTAGAAACCTTTTGTGTGTGTGTTTGGGTGGTGAGATTTACTATAAAAGCATCTAAACAGCATTCTTTTCAATTCAGCAGGAAAATCCATCTACTTTGAGCATGCTTTAAAAAGTGGGGTGCATGTTTTTAAAATTCTGTCTCTTCTCATGATAAATTATATTTTTGTGTTTTATTCTTTTCAATTTTTTAAATAGGTAAATCCATAGGAAATACGTTAAACATATTTTCCCCACAACTTGATTAGGAGAAGGGGGAACTTTGGTCTCACCAGCAAAAAGAAATTATGGTCATAGGTTCTGAAAGGCCCACTTCTACAATTCAAGTTAAGAGAAGAGGGAAAAAGAGCATTCCTGAGAACTGGATTAGAAATAGCATGAAAGAGGGAGACAGAGGAAGGAATTGAGCTCATATCGTGCTTTCCGATGCAGCAATTATCAGTTGCCATTCTTGTCACTGAAGATACCAGAATATAATAAGATTTTATGCTTTCTTTGGGCATTATGCTTGCTGTGTCTTCTCTGAGAGCTAGGTGCAAATATCTCCAGGCCAAGAAACAGATTTGACATTTTTGCTTGCTTGCTTACTTGCTTTATTCCTTCTCCAGACTGAATCAGCCCCAGTCCCTCAGCCTCTCCTCAGAGGGCAGGTGCTCCAACATCAACCATCCTGGGGGCTGCCGAGCTCGCCCCAGTTTATCAATGACTCCTCTGTACTAGAGGGCATCAAACTATTAGTGTGGTCTACCATGTGCTGAGTAAAGGGGATAATCTCTTCCCTTGATTAACTGCCTGTGCTCCTGTTGGCACAGCCCTGGATGTTGTTGGTTGTGTGCTGCCAGGACACACAGGACAAGCTCACATTCAGCTTGCTGTCCCCCAGGGCCCCCAGGCCCTGTTCCTGGGAACTCTCCAGTCTGTTGGTCCCCAGCCTGTATCACTGCACACGGTCTTTCTTCTTAAGGGCAGGACTTTGCATTTGTCCTTGTTAAATTTCAAGAGGTTACTGCTGGCCTACTCCTCCAGCCTGTCTAGGTCCATCTGGATGGCAACATATCAACTCCAGCATATCAACTGCCCTCCCCCACCCCCCGGTTTGGTGTATACAAACTTTATTAGAGTGCACTGCATTATCTCCTCTAGGACACTGATAAAGATGTTGAACAGCACATATTGATCCCTTCAGAAATTTACTATTGGATTTAAGTGTTAATTTTACAAAATATTGTGTTAATATATGGAACTACTTTGTGTTGGGAGAGATGACTAAAATTTATCAAAATGCAGATATATTTTTAACAGAGAATTCTTAATATAATTTCATCAGATACAAAATTTTGATGTAAAGCATGAAAATTTGAGTAGTTTAATCAAAACAAAGAAAGTTATGGAAAACGTATTAAGTGTTCCTAAGAGATATTCAGAACTTAATGCTGCACCATTCAGTCACTGAAGGTAGGAGGCAAAAATCTTTGAGATAAGTATCTGGAAAGGCATCTCTGGTCTTTCAAAAATACTTTTCATGTACAATATTACTGTGGTCATTTCTGTGTACTATAGGCAGAAAGCACTGGTGAAGTGATGAAGGCCAGAAAACAGAGAGAAAGAAACAAAACCTGAATAAAACTGTGCTACAGCTTAATCCAAGAGTTAGCTGATATTCCTCCTACTTGTCATCCTCTGCACTCATGCTGAAACTTTGTCAGCCTGGGCTCCTCAGATACGTAATCACCTCTCACCACATGGACCTAATGGATTGGTACCAGACCATTAAATCATAATGGATTTGGAGAAGATTTTTTTTCTTTTTAGATGGAAATTATGTTTCACCAGGTAATGTTTCTTTATTTAAATCTGACACTTTAGCATCTGTAAATTACTTTTCAAATAGCTGAACATGTTTTTGTTTATGCAGTCAGTGCCAATCAACATATTCTTACCACATCCTGCTTTCCCTAAATAATTTATCTCAGCAACACGAAAACTGTCTAAATAGGTTTCAATTTTTTCATGAAGCTCCTAAATTATTTAAGATCTTTTGGCTCTCAAATATAGAATAATAAAAAAAGGTAAGCAATTTAGAAAATATAAAATATTTCATTGTTTTCATATATGAAATAAATATTGCTTTAACTTAAAAAAGTTGTAGAACTATTCAGTGAGATAGTACACCTGAGTCTATAAGAGTTTTTAAAAGATATTCTGAATTTTTATCTTATTATATTTTAATAAAAAATGGATAAATGTCACTTGAGAGACTATTCTCTTCCCAAATAGTCCCTGATAAGAAGAAGGCTTTATTTCACTTTTGGAAACAATTTGCCTTCTTGAAACAGTATTTTACTATGCTGGTACACAGGGAGAACAATGGCTTTAGGGCTCATACATTCACTTAAAAATTATGTGACTATTTGCATATTCAGTACAAAATCTGTGTTAAGCCAGATCTTCCACTTGTTAAAAGTGAACCAAGGACTGACACACACACTGGTAGATACCGGCTCATTGATAGACATTTCAATAGCCCACGGTCAGTTTGCCCATTCAGAGTAAAATAACCACTGGCCAGAGGAAGCCAGGGGATATAAGACTCCATAGACCAAAAACCACCTTCTTGTGTACGGATTTGAGCTTGCAAAATTTTATTCACTGCTGCTGAAGTTGTGGGTGTCTCACTAAAGAAGACCTTGACCATATCCCTACACCTTCTGACAGCAGCCTGCTGAGAGGTCAGCTGTTACAAAAGCAAGGTCTTGATACAGGAGCTGATTTATATCACATATATTGTAGAGAGGCACAGTGCAGAGATTCAAGCTTCTGATGGTCCACAGATATCATGCCATACGGATGCTGGGTTTCAGCATAAAGTGTGTTGCACTAGAATGCCTCTTATTGTATTGCCCTCTCTCTTAATAGAGATATAGTTAGATAAGTTAATCATTTTCTTGGATACCTGAGGAGAAAGGTAGGATGCAAATCCTGTAGTTTACATGACATATGATATTACTAGCTTTACTTATTTGGATAGTGAGGGACCTGAATTTCTATTCTGACAATCATGATTCTTTAGTTATTTCCCTGTGCTTATCCCAGATATTTATAGTTGATTTTTTTATGAACAAAAATATACATTTCTGTATATGTTAATCACTGTAGGCTCTCTTTGTAACCAGTGGAAAGATATATTTTTTTAGATTCCATAAGAACACACTGCATCTGTTCTTCAGGTAGACTTGCATACGAGGTCAGATCAATTGTACTTCAGAAGCACTCGTTTCTCTCCAATGATTGTAACTGCTATCTGATTAGCCAGATATAGACATCTGCACTACACATGTCTAAAGTCTGGTGAGATGAATCCCACCTCAGCTAAAAAAATCAATGAACATTTTAAATTTCTCTTTGCTTATTTGCTTTTGGTTCCATGGTAGGAATTGCTAGAAATCCTATTTGAGAAACCATCTAATAACTGCATAAATATATACTTAACTTTCAGATTGCGTATTTATTAATTTAACAGGCTATTGCTGTTGCTATTGCTTTTTTAAGCCGTCTGCAGTAAATATGATATAACTCTTCTGTATTCTTTTCCATACATTTAGTTCAATACTTGTAAGAAAAAAAGTATTTCCTACAAAATTTCATTAATCTTTCTGTAAGAAAGAGCTGAAAAGGCAGTGCCTAGATGTTAAAGAATATTTCATTTGAACATTTCCGTCTCCACTTTCAATGTGCAGTATTCGGAGATGCAACCAGCAAGAACACAGATCAGGTAGTTATGATATACCTTTAATACAAGGGTGAACATTTCACTGCCACAGAAGGAAAGAGAATATATGTGAACATAATGAATTTATGTATCATTCAGGCTACTGATACCAGCTTTTATTAGTATACAATAACAGGCTCAATCCAGAACGTTCTACGCAGTGTTGCATTGCTGAAAGGGCCAATTGCTTTTACCCAAATATAACCCTCAGGATATCTAACTGCAGGTGACATCTTTCTCCTCTATAAATGACATTCTACATCATTACTGGTATGTCCTTATCAAAACAAGGCAAAACTTTCAAAATATTGAATTAAATTAATTTTGCTCCAACCTTTTGGAAACCAAAATTAATAATTAATTAAAATTCATTTTCGTAGAGGTGAGCTTCTGTTGTATCTGAAGACTTCATTCTATTGTACTCACTTTCCTAGATTACCACCTTATTTCACAAGTAATTTAAAAATCACTCTCTCTTTTGAAGTCAATAGACTCAAAAGCATTCTATTCTATGAGTGGGACTATTAACTTAAAAACAAACAAACAAACAACAGTAATAACAAACCCTTACCTTCAGGATCATTGATTCATAGAGTCTGAAATCAGTCAAGAAAATGCAGAAGATCATAGCTTTAAAATTCATTGTATTTGATTATTCATCATCTAGAAAGTATATATTGATAATTTATAGTAGTTATTTCACAAATCATGCATATAAAAATGCAAAATAAGGAAAAAAATGTCATTCACCCCTTAATACAAGAGGGAGTGACACCAGCATAAGTTGTACATTTTGTGACACAAGACTCTACATCTACTGATGATTACAATCAAATTGTCTATGAAGCTTATCCAATCTCTTTTCACCTTGATATATTGGTCTGAAAACTGTGATAATCCAGAAAAAGTTTCAGGATGGTAATGTCTATCACATATTAGGTAACTGGGAGTTGTAACAATTTCCAGTTTTTGACTGTAATCCACTAATATGTGGGACCCACAGCCTCTGGGATGAATGCACTTACACAGAACTGTTTAAAAGAACAACAAAAAAAAAAAACCCAGACTGTTGTATACATAAACTTTTCCATTATGTGTGTGCATTACATTTATATTTCAAAGGCAAAACAGGCTTTACTATAGAGGAAAGAGCTTTTAAAGATATTTCATAGTTTTTTATTGACATCGCAAATACTATATTACTGTATTAAAATAAACATTCCTTTTCCCGTGACCCATGCTTAAATATACTTTATATCTGATCAGATATTTTCTGCTTATTTGGTTTTCAATTTAACAATAGCACATTAAAATATGGCACACAGTGATCTAGAAGGCAGACAACAGTAGCTTAATTAGTTTGTCCAAATATAGACATTTAGTGTCATATGAGATTCTCTAGTGTATCCGAGTATAGGTATCCCATTGGTCCTGTGTCATATCTGTCAGCCCCATATACCAGATACCATGAGGAGTTATAAATGACATTGGATTATAGTGTAGAGTTAGCTGAATTGAGCCCTAGTTGTCTAAACTCCCATTGTACTCAATGGATAATAGGGAACTATTAGATGGATCAAATATTTGGTGAAATATCTAGTGAAACTTAGCACCCTCTACAGTGTACAATATATCAGCCTAAGGCTGACAGATATGACGTACAAGAACCTGAAACTTTCTGAAGACGCAGACGCCCAGACAGGGCATCTCAGATAACACTAGATGCTTGTGTTTAGTCAACTAAATAAGCTCCTTGCACTTTAGATATCCACATTTAGTCATATGAGTCCTATCTTGAATGTCATTGTTGTCTCTAGGATAGATGTTGTAACTATATATTTTTGAAATATATAAAAGAATTTGTATAAGTAAAAAGGATAATATTTTTGCATACACTACATATACTACAGCTGCTGTTTTTAAGGGTGAATCAAATA
The DNA here is from genome assembly GCF_040807025.1 of Struthio camelus. Taxonomy (NCBI): domain Eukaryota; kingdom Metazoa; phylum Chordata; class Aves; order Struthioniformes; family Struthionidae; genus Struthio; species Struthio camelus. Next base: position 174,635,236 of record NC_090942.1, on the reverse strand, counting down.
ACTGTGCTTTATGCATATTTCCAGAAAAAAAGCATGACAGATGTCTTCATAGATTTTTCAGGCCAAATTTGACTGGAAAATATTTGACTTCTTCAATAATGAGAGCCTTAGAAGTTTATATAAGTTCTGATATGCTGAGTAAGGACAGAAAAATTTTACAGAAAAATATCCAGTCTTTCTATTGCTTTTCCATTCCTTAACTTCCTTCAGTGAACTGCCTATTTTATTGTGATTTTCAAAACCCAGGCTTAGCATTTTACCATGTCACCTCTCAAACAGAAATCTTAACTATCAGAGACTTTTTATCTTTTTTCCTAAATGGATGTTTGGTATTATTACCCTTTAGACTATTGCAAACAATCTCTTGATCTAACTCCTACTGTAAGACACAAAGCAGAATGTCTCTAAAGTCAGCCTATGTCAAGTTAATCTTTTCTTCAATACCAGGCTAACAGCCCCACTGCATCATGTCATCTTCTTACACGGTGAGTGCATTAGTTCCAAGGTACACCTGGATCCACCTTCTCTGCATATACCTTATTTTATGTTTTCTGATGACCTGGGTAGCTTTGACAGATGTAAGGGGACATTGCCCAGGCATGCTTGATTTATTTTTTGATATAGCAAGTGAAGATGGAATGCCCAATTGAGAAGATCTAGATTCAGTACAATATTGAGTTTTCAAAAGAGTAAACATTGTTTCCCACTAGAGCTCAGAGAGAAGCACAGAAATAGAACAAGTTTGGCTAGGTCTGAAGTATTTCTCAGTCTGCTAGGAACTAATCTAATCTGAATGAAGCTGCCCAGTTGAATTCAGGCTCTGATTCCCTGCAGTAGGTTTAACCAAACTCAAAAGCAGAACATGACTGATATATTGATTAATAATGCTAGGGATTTAACCCATGAATCATTCTGTCGTTTAGTACTAAATATTTTGAGGCCTCTTTTTCCTTAAAATGGATCATCATTTTAATATTTATTCCTTTTAGCTCGTCCATATGACTGCATATGACAATGTAATTTTTCATGGTTATTGTGATATTCTTCTGTGCTGCTTAGTTAAGGCCTGTCCAATGCATTTACCTTTAAGCGTGGCTCTGAAATCTCTGTCAGTGTGAGTACTATTTATAATGTGCCAAAGCTGTATGAAATTGTGGAAAATAGAAAATGCTTTTTTGCTGTGTAAATGTAAGACAGGCTGCATTTAAAAGATGCCATTAGAAGAGTCTCATGAGCAGTTTTGGGGTAGAGAACATTTTGTCCCACTTTCTCTTTTTGTTTCTTGTGAGATACAGAACTCAAACTGGTCATTGAACAGTGTGGTAGTGCAGTTTTAGATCCTCCGTGATAAAGGACTTCCCAAATAATTTCACTCTTTTCTGTGACTCAGCTGTGCCACAGTTAAGCTAAGTAAAGTGCCTTAGGTGTTTTAAGATCTGTCCTCCATAACAATTGGAAATTTCAAGTAAGGAAACAAAATGCTATTGAACACTGCTTTCCAGGGTGTTTTCCTAGAGTTACTGTTATTCTACAGCTTGTTATTTTCTAATACATTTATGTTTTACAGTTTTTCTTGAAGGGTTTTTATTCCTTCTCTAAAATAATTTGGTAGTAAATTCTTTAGTTTTGAAAATGAGTTAGTTTCTAGATTTCTGTATGTGTTGATGAGAGGTCAGGGAAGCTGCATATCCCTCCACTAATGCTTTTCCTTCATCTTCCCATCGTGAAGCTGATGGCTCTCACGTTCACTGCTTGGCAGGACAGTCCCGCTCCAGCCTGGGAGCCGTCTGTCAGAGACAGCTGGCCATGCCAGTGACCACCTGGCTTTGGCACGTGGGATCCGGATGCAAGGCAGATTTTGTGCAGCTGTGGGGAAGTATGGGCCACTGCCCACACTGCAGCCCCACGGGAACTGTGTGATCTGCCAGGGAGTTGTGCCTCCTGATTGCCGTAATGAGCTAAACCCACACAGCCACCACGCTCCCCTGTTCATGCTGAGGCAGGGTCCACCAGGCACCTTTTCTGGCAGCATGGTAGAAATAAAGGATGATCAAAAGCACTGATTACCATTGTAGCAGCTGAGCTATGTGAGAAGGAGATTTAAGCCATTTTATAATCAAAAGTTTGCGGGTAGCAGGTAAAGTTGTTTGAAATAAAAACAGTGTTACCCCTAAAACGGAACTGAAGAGCATTTTCCTGCCATTACTTTGATTGCTTTGCTTATTCTACTCCCACATGCCAAATAATGCATTTCAATGCATTTAAAAATCCTTTAATGAAAACTTTCTTTCACCTCTTAAGATAAGTGCCTTTTAGACTGTAAGCTCTTCAGGGCAGGGGCTGTGTCATTTTATTGGATGTGATTGTGGGGCTTTTAACATCACGAGCCCCCTTTGGAAACTATGGCTTTAATAAGTAATAATAATACTGCCAAAATCCTTAAAATTGTGCTTTACTGGAAAGTTTCCACTGCAAGGAAAATGACGGATGAAACTTCCTCAGATGAATAACACAGAAAAGCATCAGAATAATTGTAATGGCTAAGTTCTGCTGGCTGCTGTGTAATATAATGTAATGAAGTTAGTGCCTGCTGTGTCCAGATAAATCAAGTATTGCTTCATAGTATGCAGCTGGACTTATTTAGCCAGATTACAAAGCTCATAACAGTGCTACTCCCATCATGCCCATTTTCAACAGCACATTAAAACAATAAATAAACATACAATATGCTAATGTAATTTTGGGATGATTTAGTAACAGCATGCAAAGTGTGCTCAGTTGCTACTGTACACGGCAGAGGGATACTTTATGCTGGCCAAAAAGTTATGATTTATCAATCTTTATATTTCAGTTATCCAAGGTCAAAAGAAGAATCTTGTCAGCTTTTTTTGTTGCTGTTCTTCCTCTGCTCTTCCAACTGCATGACTAGGAGTATCAAACGTTTTTGTGGTGTTACATAGTGCAAATTATGGTTCATTTTGCAAACTTTTTATGGTGTTCAGAGTGTTTCAGGTGCATGAGGAAGACTTAACTCATTTTAGCATATCTAGAGGCTTTGGGCACGTTTATAATCACTGAATCTATACTACACACTTCTCAGGACACAGCTGCTACTAAGCCAGTTCAAAAGCCCTCGTATGTTAGAGTGGACTTGTGAGTCAAACATAGATTTCCTATCTGCTTGTCCTTGCTATTATTCACATTTACAGTTCTTTTAGTAACACAGTAATAAAGATAACAGATAGGAGATAGTGTTAAGCAATGTTCACACTTAGCTAGAATGTAATGGTGTTTGTATTGCGGGAAAATCCTTGTATTTTCCTCAACCATGTTTAAATATACATTGCAAGTCTTAGGTGGCAGTTACGTAGATATTGTAGATGCCTGAGCTGAGATGTCTAAATATGCCAGCAGGAAAACTAGGTATCTAAGCTCCTATTACAGTGAATGAGGGAACAACTCATTTGCTTTAACATGAGTTTTTAAGGTTGCGATAACTGAAGTATTCGAGGTAGAGACATGTTGACAGATATGATATAGACCATACTAGGAGATCCACACCCTTCTGTAACCTGCTTGGACAGTCTGTGACATCCCAAATGGCACTAGAAACCTGTGCTGAAGTAGCTGAGTCAGGGATGCAGTGATTGTAACGGTATCCTTTAAGGAAACATAACTTATATTAGATACCCAAGCTTTGAGGTTGGCAACTCCCTTCTTGATTTTCATATTCCATATCACGTTCCTTCCTCTCTCAGATAAATGGCTGTGAGGCAATATCAACTGATGGACTGATGGTGTCACATTTCATCTGTGTTATTTGAATCCGTAGCTAGTACATGCATAGCAAGCTTATATGCAAATTGAATGGGTGTGCATCTTATCCCTTCCAGCACTCTTCTTCCCCAGATGATTCAATTCATATGATTTTAGAAGACTTTCAGTGGTAGATTTTTATTACTTTTGGTATGGTCATGTGCATGTGTGAGTGTGGGTATGTCTCTATACTCATTTGCAGGTGTGCACACACACATCTTTCCAATAGATTTACCAAGGCAAAATGGTGTCTTTTGGTGTATGATTTGTTTTCAGGTATGTACATGAAGGTCTATCAAAAGTAAATATTACTTTTGACATCTGGGGAAACCTTTTTTCTCAAGCAGAAATAATTTAATATGAAATGATTCCCTCAGTGGAGTGCAGGATAAGAATTTAGCACTTCTCCACAGTATAAAAAATATATGGAAAGCTTTATGAAACCTTCTACATGCTTAGGAAAAAAAAAAAAAATTCTAACTGTCTGTTAAGGTTAGTAGGTAATTTGATAGAACTGAAATCAACAGACTAATAAATTATCAGAAATAAATAAAAATAATCAGTGAAGCTTTGAACAAAAGACCCTCATTAAGGTAAGAACAAAGATTAGTGTGAAAACATATATGTTTATTCCTGGTTGCCCTAATGTGTCTGCACATCTAAACAACATCTATCTTTTCTGACATTTTTTTTATAAACCTGAGGAACATCATTCAGCAATACAGAATCAAACCACCTTTTTCTTTTTTTTTTTTCTGAATCCCCACTGTTGAGGAGAGTAAATAATGATCCTGTTAAGAAGCAGCCAGTTTGGGGCATGTGGAAGAGCATCAGAAAATTAATGATAAAAATATAACGTTTTGAGGGCTCAGAAACCGTATGATTATGCAATAGATATGTCTAGGGTTGAAAATGAACTTTAGCATTGAATTTGACCTAAGTTTTAAGCACATCAGGTAGAATTCAACTCGTTCCTGCCTGTCTGCACAGGACTCAGCTGCCTACAAAGAGGTGCCTACAAGTACCTATGAATAGATCTCCTACAGAAAATCTCAGCTCTTCTGAAGCAGCACCGCTGGCCCAGAAAGATAACCTAGAACACTGTAAAAAACACTAAATACTTATTTTCCAGCAACCAAATCTCAACCTCACAAACTACACACCTACCATTACCAATGAGCTGAATCTCCTTTATTTTCTTTGCATCCTGTTGAGATGCTATTCTGTTAAAGGTTATTAGGAAAGATTCAGGTTATTTTCTTATTTAGTACACAGCATAAACTGTCTTGTAAACTGACTTAATTTATTACTATGTACTCAGTGTACAGAACATACGTTTTAAGACAATCACTAACTCTATTAGCAATGAAGAATAAGATTTCCCTGTACTGAATCAGTAAATGGAACTTCACTTGAAAGATTCTGTTATAAAGAAATTAGTCAGCTCTATATTAAGTATTTGTAGCTCAGGGTGAAAAGTCATATAATTGTCAATAATTGTTATGACTGATAATGCAATGAGTATCTCTCAGTACATTGCTTGTATGACTAATTGTTGAGTATTTCAGATGTAGCTATAAGGAAGATATCATATTTATATAATACAGGTGACACATGTCTATAGTACCTATTATTCATAGGAAAGTACCTATTATTCATAGCATAAGCATAGCATAGCAAAGTCAGGATGGTCAGCTTTTCTATAGCAGCTGCTGACTTTCTTATAGCTCCCTCTATTACAGTAAGTACATCTTTTAATGATTTCTTTTCACTGTTGATCCTTTATGAAATTGTTGAAAGACTCCTCATACATGCAACAGCTGAAATATATGAAAAAAAGCAAGCTCTCTGCAGGTCAGAAAATTCAGTTTCCAAAAAATGCTTTTACAGATTGCACAGAAAAGTGTTTTCTAATACAAACTGCCTCTCTACATGAGAATGGAAAGTCATAACAAAGGAAGATTTGGATTTTTTTTTGTCTCTTTCTTATATAGGATTATAGCATGTATAGATTTCACAGAACAAAATATTACTCCTGAATAATTTTATACTCAGATTTAAGTAACTTTTCTTCTCTTTTGCTTCCTCTGAAAAGCCTCAAAGAGGAGAACATCAAATAAGAGTAAGCAAGTAAGAATGTTGAGTACTTTTTTATAAAAAAATAAGTTTTGGATGAAGCTAAATACCTACAACTTTAAATGTTATGGACATTCAGCAACATAGAAGTAAATTTAACTATCAGTTCCTTTCTTCAGGGCTGGCTGCTCTTATAACAAAAATAATGAGGTGAACTGAGGCTGCCTTTGGGAAACTGAGTGTAGGAAACATAGATAGTATCTGCTTGTGGAAATGATGGTGAGTGCTCTATTGCTAAAATACACACTTGTATCACTTGAGCTATAAGGAAAAAACCCTTTAATTTGAAGATGTTACAGGTTTTTTTTTTTTCCTTGTGCAGTTTGCTAATGAAAGAGAGCAAAAAAGTCCTAAACGGTTTAAATAATATTTTTCCCCCTCTATGTAAACTCATCCTAAGCACTGAAAATTCTGCAACGTTGTCTGATGGAGATAGAGAGAGAAAGAGAGAGGAGAAAGGGAAAGGAAGGGGACAGAGGAAGTCTAAAATTCTTTACTACAGTGTGAATAAGATTAAAGAGTGAATCAAGAAAAAAATCAGAAAATGAATTTTTACAAAATAAATTATCTCAGAAACCCTGAAGGCATCATTCTAGATATTGATGGTACGTGACATAAAGAGATAGAGAAAAAAAATAGCTACAAAGACATATACTTTAATGCTGAATGGAATCTATTCATCTATGGTTGGATAACATGTATCTTGACATTGAAGGTTATAATTAGAGGAAAGAAATAAATTTAGGAAACAAAATAGAAAAAGAAGTGCTTATAAGACCTCTATGTGAATCACTCAATAAGCACAAAAATGTATCATATAAATAAATTATAAGAGGTTAAAGCTGCTTAAGATATGAACCCATATAAGTCACATAATCTAGAAGATGAAAAGCAGATACTAATTTTTATGTATTCTGTGTCCAAAAAGCAAATGATTCTCCTTATCAGTCAATGGAACAATTTTAAGTGGAAGAAACAAATGTAAGTAAATGTATAGTTTTAGAAGCTTTTAAATTTTTTTTTTTAAACTATTATATTCTGAAAAAGAGTAAAAAAATCTCTGAAGCACACATTTGTGAGAAAGAGACACATGTAACTTTCAGAGAAATGAAGAACATCATTATTTTATGCTACTATATTAACTTATATTATATCAGGTGGTGATATGTTACCAGTTAAATATCTGGTATTTTTTAGGTATTTTTAACAATATGATTAAAAGATACTTACTACATCAATTTTTAACCAATGACCTTTTGTTTAACCCAGATAACTCCAAAGTTTGTGAGATAGGTAACAACATTAACAACTCACTTATTTGATGAAATATAACATCTCAGATTTTATAAATAAGAAATGATTTCTGCATTAAAAAAAGGAATTTCTTTTCAACTATAAGTGTATTTCACAGTTATTATCTTTAATATCCTACAAAACGCTTTTACACTTCCATAAAGCAAATGCTAGAGTAGTATTCCTCTTCTGTGTAGACCTCTTTAAGACATTTATTCCCATTTGGTACTAGATCTATTTAAACAAGTGTTCACATGGGATTTGAGCACTGTGTAAAAGTTAACCTGATATGTACAGAGAAAAGATCATATAGAACTGGGGAAAAAAAACATAATGTTGCTTTTCTCCCGCATTCTTTAACATTTATGGCAATACATCGGACTTCTAGGAAATGATTTAGCTCTCTATCAAGCTTTTTTTTTTTGTGTGTGCGTTGTCTCTTTTTGACTTTGAATAGGCTAATTGCTGATGGTCATTATCTGAGTTTTCTCAAAGTTTTGGCATAAGTTTTGGGGTTTTATTTCTTTGTTTAGATGGGATGTGTGTTTGCAAGGAAAAAGGATTTATAAAATTGCATTATCCATCAGCCTGTCTGTCTGTCACAATGACTTGTGAGCCCATCAGCTGCTTGCAGCTAAATTTCACAAAAGGGCTGCAGACTTCAAAGATATGACATTCCCAGAAGTTTTGTGACAACCAATAGCCGAGACTGAGTAAAAAAGTAGTTTTAACTCAGCTTCTTACCAGATCGGCAGCAGTCAGATGGCCAGACAGCATCTGCTCCTTATTGTTCACCCGATACAAACACATCTTTAAACCATTCACAGCATATGTTGTCATTTGTTCCACAAGGCCGGGGATGCAGAAAGGAGAAACATTTTGTGTTTGAAGGAAGGTGGAATGAGGACTGGCAGAACCAGAAGCAAGGCAGAAATTTATATAACATTGTATTTTGTTAGTTCTATAACTACACAGTATTACTAAAAGTGGGCTACATCTTGGTATCTAAGCAAGAATCAAGGGTCCAATGTACGAAATACCTTTATCCTCTAAATATACTGATAAATTTCATTAAAGATGACACCCTCAAATGAGTTTTGTAGAGATTTCTGTTATGGGTTCTGCAAAATGATGTAAGTTTGATCCTGTTTGACTTCTTACTTAGCAAGGACCTAACGAGAAAATGTTGGTATAGTATAAAGCTTGCCATGGTGCTAAGGGTAAAATTATTATTTTAATCAGTTTTTTTTTTTTTTTTTCACCTAGCTACAAGACAAGAGCTGATTCCATTCTTGAGATCACCTTTTCAGCAATAAGATCTTTATTCTTATATTTCTCTCTTAAAATTAACAAATTTCAGTAGTCCTTGACCCCATTCAAATTCTGAAACAAACTAAATTATTTCTAAAAGACACCCTTAAGATTCTATACCTGCAAGAGCTGAATCTGTATTTAAAAGAACAAATAATCTACTAGGAAGAAAGGAGAGAAGAGAACACTGAATGGGAAAATTCAAACAAAGATATGTTTGTGCAGATAAAAGTCAATTACTCTCCCAAGATGATAAAGCATTCTGAGAGGCAAGCTTCCTTTTCTTGATTTCTTTCAGCTTTCCATTCTGCTTAATTTTACTCATGTTTATTATCCATGACTAGCAAAATGCTAATATGCATGGGTACCTCTTGCTGATCTGCAGGAGATGTTTTTGTCAGTGTAATCCTATATCTTTGCTGCGTTTCATTATATGCTTTTTCTCCGCCACCATTCCTCCTGCACCACCAGATGATTCAATCTCCTCTACGCCTGTCTAGTTTAGGCCTGATGTTCCTGTGCCTCACTTGTGATTTTATCTTTGTCAGTGATGAATATAAGCATGTCACTTGGATTATCTCTAGAGTCTAGATTCAGCTCTGTCATTGACTTGAGAATTTTTGTTACCATTGCCAACAGCCCTGTACTGAATGCTGGCTGTATTTCTGCAGCACCAGATTGATCCCTGGGTCCAGAGAGCTAAGTAGGACAATGTAGTAGTGAAAATTATCAGAAGCTGAAATATCTCAAGGGAAGGTGAGAGAACATATGTGACAATACTGAGAAGGTGTGGAGAACCAATATTTGTACGTGAAAGGAGAGGTACAATGTTTTTTTCTGATTAAACAGAGGAACTGACCTGAAAATTGTTGCCATTTTCATCGTGTCCAGCAAAGTGCAGGATGCAATGCTTGCTCAAGGCCCTAAGAACAGAGCACTTAAGGAATAACAAGCTAAGATCTCAGAGTGCTCTGTTCCAGGTTCCCAGAAGTCAGTTCATATTATGTGATAGCTGTTTTGAAAATAACTTTTCCGCAGAAATTGTGAAAAAAATCGATAACACGACTTTCTGCCATAAGCCCATGGGGCTTCTCTTTGACTTTCTCTCCGTAATTTACCTTGCCCTTCCACTATGCACAGCAATAAACAGACAACAAAGTTCATATGTGCCTATAAACTTCTCAAAATAACAGCTTCGAACAACTGCATTGCAAACATATCTGAAAGAAGATGACAGAACTCACACAGCGCAGATGTTACTCCTGCTTTTAATGAACTGCTAGAAGTCACTTAAATACAGCAGCAGTGAGCACCATGTTAAGCCTTACTGGAGATGGAACCAGAATATGCTCAAGTGGAGTGTAATCCTTTTCAGAAATGCAAAAGAAAACCTATACTCCATTTAACCTTCGGTAAAGCCATTAAAATAGAACTGAAGTGGAGCTTGAATGATAAACACAAAAGTGTTCTGGCCCACTCTAGAAGACTAAATTTCACCCATGGTGAATGACTGATAGCTCTAGCCTGCTGTCTTTCTTAGTGAAGTGACTGATAATCTCTTCATATCTCTTCCACTTGTAAATTGAAGTGCTTCTCACTCACAGAGATAAATAGCAAACTCATAGTCAAGTCATTTGTTTCCACACAAAAATATACATTTTTACTTGGCTGTTTTCTACTTTAATGCATGGCTGAAAAGAAAAGATCTTGTGTACTACTGTAAGATCTTGTGTGCTGTATTATCATGACCTCTTAATACATTTTCTTTTATTCTGATGTTGATTTTCATTGCTTTTCTACTCTAGCTCCTATTAAAAAATAAGGAAAGACGAAAGCAAGAAAATAAAGCATCTATTGCTCGAGCTTTGGAGATTTAGACAACCTTGACAAATCACAGTGAGAAAAAATGTATTCAATTGTCATGCTGAAGTCTGTACAAGGAAAAAAGGAAGAAAATTCCACAGGAATGAGACTATTTATTTACTTTTTCACCTGTCTTAATACAATAGAATGTTAAGGATCAGATACAAAAATAAGTGTTCAAAAAAACATTTTCTTGGTGGTCATTTATGAATGACGAGATTCTATCCTTCATTTTCTTACCCATTTTTGCTCTTCTTGGTTCTAACTAATGGAGTGGTCTTTAAATAGAATGAGAAACCTTTAAAGGATCAATTCAACATTAAGTTATGCTACTGTTTTCATTAACATAATCACACTGAAAAAATGGAAATAAACTGGCTTAAAATTGAGAGATAGTGAAGCTGTACCCAGATATATCAGGGTCTTAATGCTGTCATTTTGAGTATTTATTTCTGATTTGAAACATCAAAACTGATCATTTTTAACTCTTGTATCATAACTGGCACCTTTATAACTGCTAAAGATATCAGAATCCCCATTTGTGAGTAAAAAAGAGAGACACAAAGAAGAGAGTTGATGTTTGACCAAACATTGTACAAGGTTGTAATACGAAGGATGTCCATAATTTGATTTACTTCGTTGACAGTTTCAACGGTTTCATACCCTATTTTCTATTTTATAAGTAGAAACCTAAAGAGTTGTTCTTCATATTCGTCTTTGGCTGGATTTCTTCTGTATACTTCTTTATTCCCATATTACTGTTAACTGCTTAAAATATTATTATTATTACTAAGGTGTATTATTTAAAATAAAATAAAGTGAAAGAAAGATTCAGGTTGGAATAGGATTCATCTGAATTGTTTTTTAACATTTAAAGGGTATTTACCACTCAGTTAAGCTATCCATACAGATATATCTTCAGTTGTTTTAAACACTCCTGGGTAATCTGCCTGGTCTTCAAACTCCTGCATAGGGCATAGGACAGCTCTAGGCCCTGTTCGGTGTCTGAAAACCTAGTGACAAAAAATGTATTGCATCTCAAATGCAAACAGATGCTTATATTTCAGCAGCTGAAGCCTATGTTTAAAATCAGATGAGCCACACCCTCCCCAGGGTGTGAGCATAAGTTTGCCATCACCAGCATTTAAAGTAAGGACTGCACTTTGCATGGAAGGAGCTGATGCCCATGTAAAAATCCCTTTCTGTCAAGGGAGAGGAAATGTGTGAGGAAGGGTAAAACAGCCAGATGTGGCCCATAACCAAAAGCTCTCTACTGCTTTTGAACTATTTCGCTTGTACAATTTTTAGCAGTAGGCCAAAGGATGCCTTCAGTAATGTCACCTTGATTGTTGACAAGCATAAGGTATAAAGGTAATTTAAACATTGTTCTCTCTTTTTAACTCATAATATTGTTTAATGTCTACCACCGTAAGAACTCTCTTTTGATATGAAAAAAGTTACTTCTCCCCTCTTTACGTGTATCACCATGTAGAAGCAATAAAAAGTACAGCTAAAAAGGATATTAAAAACTCATCAGCAGCTGCTTAAGTTTGTCCACATAATAAACAGAACCTTGAATAATATCTGATCATTTCTGAGTGATATAAATAGATTCAAGGCTATATTTACTTTTTTGATGGAATTGTGCGGTATTGGAATGATTCAACTGACGAAACAATATTATTAAGCTATGAATATATTCATAAAATTTGAAATAGAGATATAGATACAATTATGATATCCTAAGGCACTGAATAACGTACATTATGTTCTTCCTTTCCAGGGAAAGTAAAAGATTTCAAGTTAAATGGTAGTGTTACAATGAAAAGTAAATATATTATATTTTCAATTTTAAAAAGTAATCTATAAACTCAAAGCACTTATTCAAAAGCATTTTTAATGCTTTCTGCTTTTTTTTCTCTTCTAATTTTTAACAAAACACTTTAAAAACATTGTAGTTCACGTTTCTGAAAAGGAAAAAATGGACTCTATAGAGACAAAATATAATTATGCACAGTACTGTTGCTGAGATATATCCATGAGATCTGTATATATGCATATATATGTATATATAGATGCATATTCTAATAATTATAATGATAATTATAATATACATATTAGAAAGAAGACTTCATCTCCTATTAGTCCTCATTTTTATTATCTAATATTCATGAATGTGAGAACTTTTTGGAGGAGGTAAGTATTTATTCTGAAGGATATTTGTGGATCTATCAAGCTATAAATTGAATATTCATTCAGTTGTCATTGCATGTTCCAGTAAAAAGAAAGCTACCTTAAAGTCTGCTCATTTTTATTTCATTGGAAATAAAAAGGAAAGATACTAAAATCTTGTGAGATCTTTGACTAAATCTAGGAAGTAATGGAAAACACATGAAAAATATTTTTATGAGATTCCTATTTAACTTTTTTTTTTTGATATTTACTAGCACAGTTTTCCCCTGCACCCTCCTACTCAGCTTCCACCTGCCCAAAATGAAGAGGAAAAAGTGGATATTATCTGGCTGGCTAACTACTGGATTCATATCTCTGGTAGCAAAGACAGACTATTCTTATGCAGTTAAAAAAAAGGAAATAAAAAATCCCAATCGGTTAAGTAGTCCCAGATAACAGTGAAAAGGAAGCAATACAAAGCCACGCATTCTGATGTATCTGGAGGAACAAAATCAGTACTGCACAGAATAACAGGATGAACACGGGAATTGCTTGTGTTTACTGATAAAGTTCTTTATAAAATACATCTTTTTTGTGTGACTGCCTGGAAGTTAAAAGAAATCCAAAGAGCAAACTAAAATTTGTTGCAAGTAATTAAAATTTCATCTCCTTTCTGTGGAGAACAACCCTCATTCAGCAATTAGTCTCTTTAGCCTACAAGTTCCTTGAGTACCAGAAGGTAATATAAAGAATGAAGGCAGTTTCTTTCCCCACTTTTGCTCTCACTTTTGCTCTAGGATATCCTTGATCTTTTAAGAAGGATTTATGCCACGGTCTGAGTGCAAGGGAAAAAAAAAAAGAAACCACCCTGAAAACAGAGCTGGAGCTGCAGTAGGTTCTCCTCGCCCTAATTCTTGATGTTGTACATAGTAAGTGGTCAGTGAGGTTGTCATTTTTCTCAGAGAAAATATAGATAAACAATATTTTACTGGTCCCAGTGAGGATAAATATAACAACTGTCAATAAATTATACTAGTTTCTAAGAAACAAACATGGCTGTATTTGGGGGTGAGATGTATAGAAACAATTTTCTGCTGAACTAATTAATTTTGTGGCCAATACAGCAATTAAACTCAAAAAAACTTTGACAAAGCAACATTTCCCCTCAATGAAACCTGCAACACCTCACTTCTCTTAAATGTAAGAATAAAAGCACTGCTAAACACCACCGAACACAATAACTGTCCAGTGTATCACTTACAGTAAGTGGCTAGAGATTAACAGACATTTAGGGGTGAACAATGACAGTGATGCTTTGACTCACATGCTCCCATGTTAGTCATTGCTGTTGCTTTCTTTTTTATTCTGTATTAAACATTCCTTTTTATTCAAGGTAATTACAGAACCATCCCAGTGTCCTCATACAGACAGCTCTCTTCTGACATGGATTCAATATGATGTTGGGGAAATAAAAGCCTGGTTCCTAATATGACAATGGTTTAAATAGAAACGCGTTTCTGTCTATACACTTGAGTCGAGGTCACGTCTCTCTTACTTCTGTGTAAATGAGGTGTAATGAGTCATCTTCTTTGACTTACAGAGGTTATGTCATACCATAACATCAGAGTATTTGAATATCAGTACTTTAACAATGGTAGTCACAACTGCATTGACAGCTGTATGTAGTCACAATCATCAGATTATAGTAATTTTGGAATACTTAAAATATATTGAGAGATCTTTTATGTAAGAATAGTTATAGAAAGATTTTGTTTAAGTTTCAGAGTGCAGTGTTGACTAGGCACATTGCTAGGTATCCTCAGTTACCTACCTCACTAGTTTAATGGTGCCTAACTATCTGTCAGGAGAAATTCTCAAATACCTGTGTTTCTGCTATTAAGTCTGCCCACTCCTGACAGCATGAAAGCTTATCAAAATTCATAACTTTATTATCATATCCCTAGATTGCCTGTAGGTCACCTCTGGGCCTCTGGCTACTACAGAAAAAAAAAAAAAAATCTTTTCTTTTTTTTTTGGTAGGTTAATAGAAGAGTATTCAGATGACCTGCGTGACTGATGATGAACAGAGACTCAGAAATGGTTTCTGCTTTCCAGGTAGGAGGATAATCACTAGTCATTGGTTAGTTGAAGGTGGGTAATTGTGTCCTGTTGGAGCTGATCCACTTCCTGTAAGTGATTAAATATTTACTGGAGCAGATATGATGAGAGATAAAATATATATCTGTAATTAGACCAGTCCCTTGTACAATTAATGTTTATTTTGAATAATTATTTCAACAAAAAATACTTTGATTTTGCTACCGATCAGAGAATTAGTGATGTTGCTCTGTCCTTTTAAATATACTACAACTGTCATGTAATTGCAAAAGCAAAATTATTTCCTGGCTCAATTGATGTACTGAAGTTGGAAAAAATACATAAGCACTTTGTACTAGCCAAAACATCAAACATCAGGGTCACATTTGCTCAGAAAAAATGAGGAATTAATTGGAACACTAGGTCAGTTTTTGAAGAACAATAATGTCCTAATTAAACCACAATGTGCCTCAAGAGGCTTGCTTAGAAGAGCTTCCAGACTGAATGCTTTAAAATAATGCCCCAATACATTGTAATAGAGCAGCTTGTTATATTTTATCATAGGATTTCAGAAGACTGCCTCTTCCATTACAGAGGAGCTTTTATTTGGTAGTATCGTTTTCTAAAAAAAAAATTAGCAGACTAGGAAATTATAACAGATGGTTTATGATCATCCAGATAAATTATTATAGGCATGAATGATTACTCTACATAAAAATTTCATAATTTAGGCAGAAAATTGTCTAGATTTTTAGAGTAAAATCATAAAAGTTTAATGTGCTATCCTACATTTTAATATAGCAGAAACTTTTTCTTATGCATGTAAATAACAGGGAAATACGTAAAAGGGTAGTCAAATATTTTGTCGAAGATCAAGACCTTTTCTTTTGGGAAGAGAGATGGGGAACATAAAATATCAACAATGACTGAGGAAAAGCTGGGATGAAAGATGCCCATTTTAGCTTCCTTGCTTGAAGAGCTCTAGAGAATAGCCACCTTGACCTTGGTGACTGAAGTACCATCATGGACTGCAGCCATCAATGCTGAGAACACTGTATCAGCTTCATGGTATTGCATACGCACAACTAATGTAGATAATGATTGTGATGATCTGACTGAATACACAGTGATAAAGACTGATAATGAGCAGGAAGGAATCACTGATAACGTGTGTTGTTAATGAATGTCAGGTCAGAAGTGTTGTTTTGAAGTTTAAAACCAGCCTAATATATCCGTCTTCTAAACACTCCCCTGACACCAATCTAATTCGTCGACTGATCGATCTCTCTCTCTCTCGCTATGCACATATATATACACCTATATTCAATTGCAGCAGGGACAGGTGCTACATATGAAAGGGCCTAGAGGCTGTGGCAAAAGATCAGCGCTCCTGTTAATTGAATTAACACATCACTGATACCACTTATTGTTTTATCCCTTAAATGATATTCTCCTGTTAGAAAGGCCACAGACTTCTGAATGTAGAATATTGGATCCTGTTAAGATTAGCTTTCCTCATTTTCCATGTCATCTCTGAAGCTTAAGTATTAGATATACTCCTTTTATACGACTTTTAAGACCACCTTTAGTGCATTTGCTTTTTACATGCTGGCCCATAAAATATTGATCTATTTTTTCTTTCTTTTTTTCTTTGCATGTTGGTGATCTGCGCTGTCACAAACATTTAAGCATTTCATCAAATGTCTCTGACAAGAACTAATATAAAATGTACCAGAAGGAACAAGCCAATCTGTATCAACGTCATTTTTATAAGGGTTGAATGTCTCTTTTGCAAATTTCTTTCTGTGATTTTGTTTCTGAAGGAAATTAACCTGGAAGTTAAAAATTTGCAACATATATCATTCTTCCCCAATAAGAACAGCTAAATGGCTCTGATAACTTAGAAATACTGTATAATAGGGCAGGAGAGGGGGGAAAATATAATATTATTATTTGTTGATAGTTGTTGATATAAAACAGTAATACAGGGACTTAAAAAAAAAGGTAAGCAAATGTAACACAAAGAGGTTTATTCTGCCAATAATAATACATAAATTTTACTATATGAATCCAAAAAAACATTGTATGTGACTTCTTACATAGCATTAATGTTCTGTCTTTCCAGAATGCAAATATAAAGTTGTTACTAATAATGTAGAAATCTTGGTAGAGAAGTAATTCACAGTGGGGTTATACATTTGTTACTAGTAGTAAAAATGTAAATGCATCTTAGACTCAAATCTTTCTAAACTTTCATTGCACGAGCCTTACTCCCATTTACAGATCACTCCCTTTTCATTAGTCCTAATGTGTTAAAATGTGTGCAAATAAGCTAATTTAATAGTGGGTATATAATGAAAAATCTCCATTTCTGTTTGTTAGGCAAAGATAAACTATGTACCAAATATTTAAGATGCCCCAAAGTTATCATAATAATTTGATGCTCTAGGAAGAACTTTTTACATCAGTTAGCAAATGTTTATTACACGTTATTAATAATTAGTAAGCTCTTTGCTTAAGTTTTTTTTATTTTGTTTTGTTTTCTCTATGCCAGCATTAAGTAGCCCTATGCTTTCTTTTGGAGTTTGTGAGCAACTACAGATCTCATAAGAATAATAAAATATTAGGCTTAAATATTAAACAGGCAGTAAAGGGTAGCTTCAGGTTTTCAGTTAACTGCAAATCAGTTTTAGGGATACAAGGAAAGCAAAGGATAATAATCCAATATATGTAAAATACCTGAAGTGGCTTCACTGCCTTCTGCATTGCAATATGTTACTCAATGTAAAAGAGAGAAAGATGAAAGTTGAAGCACTGCTACAGAAAGATACAGTGTTTGGTAAGGAAAAGACACTGTATTTTCCTCTGCTAATACATCAAGGGCATCAGTCCACTTTATTGGTCTAAGGTTGGGAATTCATTGCTGGATTCCCAATTTAGAATGGTTGATAGATTTTTATTTTGTATTAGTGATCACTTTGCAGCATTGGATAGAATAAGTCTTTTACATCACTGTCCGAGAAGGTGAAGAGCCCTACGTTTCTAAATTCCTGTTATTGTCCAGGAAAATTTAGAGCTAAATGCACCTGTCTACAGATAGGTGTCTGGTGGCAATATAAATGTCTTACACTATTCAAGACATCTTCCACTGTGCTGGCAGATACTACACAGGACCTACAGGAAACTTGTGCCATTCTGGGCCAGCAGCTGGAGGTCAGGAAAATTACACTAGGTTATCTTAAGTGACGCTAAATGTCTATCTTTAGGCAACTAAATCCTGCGCATTTGAGACTGGGAGTTTATTTCAGCTCACCTGAGAGTAGATTCCTAGATATTATCAGCTAAAGAGCTTCCCAGACTCTACTGACTATGGTGATCAGATATCTAGCTTAGACACTGAGTTAACATATAGACATCTAAATTAAGGCATCTTAATTTTTGAGTCAATTTTTAGCCATTAAAATAGCATCAGGTTCAATAGTTTATTTATTTATTTTTATTGCAACTGCCTGGAATGTACTGGATAATGTATTTAATAATAAGTTAGAACTAACTTTTTCCTTCTCACGTCTATTTTCTCCACAGGGCTAACAAGATCAAATAGTAATATATGTATTTTTAAAGCTAATGTACTTTTGAAACTTCTTAAGAAGCAGAAATATTGAGCAGAAAAATACCATTTTTACATAGCCACATTTTTCTCAGCAGAACTGCTTATGAATTCTTTAATACTCAAAGTCTGCAATACTCATAAACTACAGATGCCAATGAAGTAAAAATAGCCAAGTTCTGGCATACGACTGAGTAAAATTGGAGACTAGCATACGTGATATACTTCTGATAGTAGCCAGTAGCCTAGTTAGATAATCATACACATATCTAAAGGGAATTATTATTTCACCTATTTTTTCTACACATCAATTAGTTGTGTTCTAGCATAATATACAATACTGCTGAAGCAAGCTCTTTGCCATTAATTTATGGGAACAAGCTATACCAAATTTACCAGCTCAAAAGAACTTGTGTGCATTTTTGAAAATCTTCACTGCGTGTTAACTTCATAGTTTCTGGCCACAAGGTCTCGGATTGAACTCAGATTCCTCCTGCAATACTTAATCCCAATGAAGGAAACAGGAAAAGTTCACCTTCATTTATTCCCTGTTGTTCAGACTGGATTCTGCAACATTTTTCTTTTTTTCTTCTCATATAATCTCTGTGTATACATATTAAATATAAACTTCTATGACTTTTCTTATTTATAATCAGATGATCTCCAGAGGTATCTTCCAATCTTAACTATTCTGTGATTCTATGATCAGATCTTAGTTGTCTCTTAGTCATTTATATTTATTCACTCTACAGGTAATAGAGAGAAATGCACGTCTCCCATTATGATGCATCCCAGGTACTTTAGATGGCTGTCATAGGTTGAGCAAGTTCACCTTTTGGAGGTGCTCTTCTATTAACAAAGAAGAGAGCCCAGAAAGTTTTTTATGTGAAAACAATATCATGTACAATGATTTTCTCACCACTATGACCTGAGGGTATATAAATTTAATCTATATTTTCTTTAGAAGAATAAAGAATGCTAAGATTTCCTATTCATAAAATGACTGCAAGAAGTCAGATTTTTTTTTTTATATCTTCCCTAAGATGAATTATAGAATTAAGATTTGAAGCAGAAATCCTTCCTATATGTGCCTATCTCCATTTGTTTGAGTAGCCTCATCAGATCCAAATATGAGCATTCTTACAATGAATAAGGCAAACTAGTGAAGATACCTGATGTAACTAAGATGAGTTGCAGCACCTGACTACGGCTTGTAGAAATTCTCATTTGAGGTGAGGGTAAATTAATCCATTGGGCTATCAGTAAACCTATACAGATTAGTAAAAGAGGACCAGCAAGCCTAGGGGAACTGGCTATCCACACTACTTAATTATTATCTGACTCCTTGGCTATGTTTTAATTCAGACCAATAAGTCCCCTTCAGAACAAATGCATTACAACCTGAATTAGCCCTGAGCAATGTGGAGTTCCAGACAGCAGACAATGCCTCATCTCTGGCCCCATTACTTTATCACTATAGACATAGTAAAAGATTTTGTAGATTGCTTGCTTCTAACATCTGATCTCATGTGCGCAAATAAGATTACAATGTTCAGAACAGGCTTTCTCAAGCCATATAGATGTATATAGAAGAAAAGAAGATTAAAAAAAGCTCTTTTTTCTGTGGTTTTTTTTTTTTTTTTTGGATCAAGGAAGGTGAGTTGGCAGCTACTACTATCTTACGAACAAAATGAAATCAGCTATAACTATAGGATAAACAATATGAAGACATAATATTAAATGCAAAATTCTGCAATATGCAAAAACAAGCAGATTGAGCAGAAACTTTAAATACACAGCAGATGGCATTTGCAGTTCTAGCCAGCTTGCTCTAAAATCACTGTTTCAGGTAGGAAAGTATGTAAATGGGGAAGAAATGATAATGCATTGATTTTACGTGTCTGTAAAGGTACAAATTACAAAGGTTCAAATTACAGTTTTAAGAAAGTTTATACAGAATCAGATCCCAAAATGTCGCAGTGTATCAACTTATACTGAATTATGTCAGCAATGTCATAACACATTGTATCATGTTTTTGGCATGATCATAATCAACATAGCACAAAACAGTGTCCATGTCAGGTAAAAAAATAGATATGTCTTCATATGCCACTGCCACCTCAGTGGTAGCACTATTCCTAGAGAGATAGGTTTTAACCATTCAAATGATTTTCAGAGTGTTTGAGAGATTATATTATGTCACGCTGTACCACATGGAAGACAGAACTTTTAGGACCATTGAAGTAAGTTTTTTTTCCTAGAAAGATTAACATTCAAATTGTCTACCTGAGACAAACTGTCCTAAAATCACTAGTGGATTCTGAACTAAAAGTCTAAAGCACTGTAGCAGTATTACTGTCAACTCTTTATTGAAATTTGAACCATCACTATAAAAAAGAAGGTAATAGAAAGTCTCAAGTGAGTCCAACATCTGAAGCAAAGAGGGAAAGAAAAGGATCCGTTAGGGATCCAAAAAAAAAAAAAAGTAAAACAAGAATAAAACAAAAAAATACAGAAAGTATAACTCATGCCAAAATGTAAATCCATATATTTCAAAAAAAGTAGTTTATAGTATACTTGAAAAGGAGACACATGACAGAAGAAATAATAATATCATAGCACAAGTTAAGATATTGATATTTCTAGGGTACTTCTTGCTTCTACACGTCATTCTGGTAAAAAGTGAGTTAAAGAGATGGAATCTCATCTTGGATGAAGTCAGTGGGCTTTTTGCAATGGTTTTGAAAGGGACAAGGCTTCATGTGGAAGAAGTTTCAAGGCATGTTTAATATCCTGGAAGCTATAGTAAAATGTCTGTTTTTTAATACTGCCGTAGTGGGGGAAGGGAGGCTGGAAAGAGTAGTAAGGTACAACAGAATGGATGATACTTTCTCCATAAAATTTCACTCTCCTCTGTCTTTTATATCATTGTGCACTTTAATAAGGCAAGTAACATGAATTGCTGATGGGAAGCTCTCCTCTCTGCTTTTTGGGAGAATCATATCTGGATTGAACTAAATCTTGTTTCATGTGTAGATCAGTCAAGAATGAGTATTCCCATCGCAACCTTGAGAGAGCTGCATCAGAACAAAACACAAAGAATGTATGGAAAGTTTTTATTTTGAGAAAACTTTGACAAAGACCTCAATTTATGAACCTCACTCATCTGTGCATGAACAATAATTAAAATCTTCCTTTAATTTGCTCTCTCAAAAGATATGAAGCAATTTAATGCTTATGTCTGACGTAGTTCAAGCAAAAACTATTCTTCAAAAGATTAGTCTGAGTCATAACTAAAATGTAGTATCTTTGATTCAAGTTAGAGTGGACATGGCAGAAGAAAAGTACTAGGTTTTTTTATGACTAGGAAAAATTAGAATTTGCAATCTTCAAATTCAGAGAGAAAATATTTCTCTGGCAGCTATGGCAACATTGCTAACAGATTAATGGAGTGGAAGAACCACAGAAGTAAAATTCAAAGGCAAAATCATTTGAAAAAATAAAGTAGTACAACCAAGAGAGGGGAATATATGTTCACATAATTATAGATGCTAATAAGTATGTAATAGCAGACAAGAAGGAGGAGGAGGAGAGATGAAGAAAAAAGGAGCTGATGAGGGTAGGTGTGGACAGAGGAAACATTGTGTAGTAATAACTTTAAGATAGCAGTATAACTTTAAGCCTTTGAATATATTCTATACCTCCAATATCTAAAGGGCTACATATCTGAAAATGATGGAAACACCTTTTAAATATTTTTAAAGCGGATTTCTAGAGCTATAAACTGATGTCAAACTTTTCTGCCAATATTATTTCAAGGATTTTCTGTTCTTTTCTTAACAACTGAAATTTCAGTCAGGCAGGAGTCATGCTGGCAAAGGGTACAAGGGCATATCACCAGTACAAAGAACTCACAGAAAATGATCAGATAGCTATTATAACATCAGTGGAAGCACATTTTAAACACCCAAAAGTCAAATCTAAAGGATTAGTGCAAAAAAAGTATTTAAGATATTTAAAATGTCTTATAATAATGTAGTATCTAGAGACATTTCTAGATTATAAATTATTACTTTCATTGACCTTTCTGGCTTTATGTAATAGACTTTTACATAATAGACTATCTTAGACAATTTTATTCCTCAGGAAGCACTACAAAAGTCTTTGTAAATTTTCCACATTCAACCAGTAGTCCTCATGACTTTTATACACGGAAGAACACTTCTGACCGGAGTAAGCATAGTGAGCTGGTGCCCAACTAGGTGCTTGACAGGTATTTTCCTTTCTCTTTCTGTAGCATAGTCATTATTTACAGAGAAGCTGTATTATTGTACCAGCCACTTCTTACAGATTTTTTCCCCTTCTTATGCTATATAAACGGAAAATTGTTTGGTTTGTGATGAAATATAGCTATGGATCAGAGCTAAAATATTCCTAATTTAGGCATCTAATTTGTACCAAATTTTACGCTGCTAATAGATGAACTTGCATTTGGAAAGAAGATGGTAAATTTTCTTTTATAATGAAAGAGTAAAACTAAGTATAAACTGTTCCCATTAATTCCATAGGAATTAAAGCATTTACTTTCAAAGGTATCCATCAGGTGTCTAAAATATAAATGGAATACAGATGCCTAAGGTTAGTGGTCTAGATCTCACTGTGTGTCCCAGCTGAGTCCAAAGAGCTATTCTGATCAGGACTTTTTACCATTCCTCTCTATGGAATGTTGAGAAGTTATATTGTACAGTCCAAACCTATCTTTCTGGACACATATTTCAAGGTTAGCTGAAATGACAATGAAAGGTACATAAATCTATCTATCTATCTAGCTAGCTAGCTATCTGTGAACATTTCCCTTAAACTCCCTTCACATGTCTACTTCCAGTCCCTTAGCTTTACAGGAAACGGATTTTGTGTGTGTGTGTGTGTGTGTGTGTGTGTGTGTGTGTCGAGAGAGAGAGAGAGAGAGAGAGAGAGAGAGAGAGATTTAACTGTAGTTAATGGCATAAACATCATCTGAAAAAGGCAAACATCTGCATCTCAAATTGACAGTTCCTTCATGTTAATATAATGTCTGCAATAGATATTATGTACAATAAAAGATCTTTTATTGAGGAGATCTTTATATAGGTCGTTATAAAGATCTTTTTAAAATGCTTATAATTTTTTTTAATAAAATATCATTTTACTTGAGACCTCTGAGTTTCTTTATTTCTCCGTATTGACCTTCAGCTAAATTGCTCAGAAACTATATTTTCATCTTTTAAACTTTTTTTTATAAATTGGAATTTTAATAAAGAAATTATACAACATCAATGCTATAAAATTGCACATTATAACAATTGGCAAAATATATTAGCCAGTAAAACCACTTGTGCATAATACCCTTCTAATTTTTTAATTTTAACAGAAATTATAACAAAATTGTTCGGTGGTTAATAAACCACTCTCCAAAGTCTTCAGTAAAATAAGAAATGAAAGTAATTTAAGTTGATGTTCTCTGCCGACAGCCCTGGCAGCTAAAATCTGGGAACAGTAATTAAAAGGGCACACAACCAATATATATTTTGATATTTTAGGAGGGTGGGAGGCAAGCTGAAAGTATTGATTTGCCATTAAGTAAAATGATGACTGCATTTTTATTTTAAATGTTTATTTATTTTGCAGAAAAAAAACCCCTATTACTAGTTCTGTAGTTATTATTTTAACACAACTTCATCTATAAATCACTGTACTAAACTTCTCTGAGGTCTTTTGATTAATGAAGATATTTTGAAGTCTCCACTATAGCAGCATGGCATTGAAATTTCTGGCTTTCAGGCAAACTGAAAGCTTACTTACTATCTGAAATTCGGTTTGATAGTTCAAAACAAATCATGTATTTAAGGTAAATTTCTGACATTTTGTATGAAGTCATGTTGCTTTTTGGTCAGAATATGTCACATTGTGTCATGTCAAAACTGTCCTGAATGATATCACTGTAACAAGCCATGACAAACCAATGAGACATACTAAAAGAAATGAAATATTTTTAAGACTATTTCCCAGTCACTAGAATCACAAGCATCCAATTTAAATGCTATATATCAAATAGATGATTGTGATCTTAGCTGCATCTGTGCCTAGCTGTCAAGTTAAATTTCCTTTCTGTATATAGATTTATCCTTCATATATATACATGAAGGTATAGGTATATGCATAGGTATGAGTATAGGTGTGTGTATATGTATATATTTATATATACATATTTATGCATAATATGTGTGTGTGTGTGCATAGCTAGCTATCTAGATCATTTAACTCATTGTACACAGTCTTCTGTAGTGAATTCAAGATTGGTGGCATGGTCTCCTGGCTATATCAGAGTATCAGTGCTTAAAAACCACAGCTAATGTGTTAGTTCTAATGGGCCATGAATATCCGTAGCAGACCTGCTATGTGAAGATTCTCTAACCCTGCACTAGAAGTATCTTCTATTGGTCTTGCTGTCCTGTTCTTGCTTTTTGAGGTAAGAATGACATAAGAACCTGTCTAAAAGCTTCAGTTCAACAATAAGTAACTGACATCTACTTTATGCTTCATTAAAGGAAATACTTTACAGAGAAGGGCTGTCACATACAGAATGGTTTGTCTGAAAAGATTGGTCAGAAGTCCTGCTTAGCCTATAGTCAGAATTCCTATGGGTTTAAAGAGAGCTGACGTGGGGAAGTCTTTTCTTAAGATAAACTTTCATGGAAGTTCAAGGAAATATTGCTTCAGAAATGTTAATAAAGACTATAAAAGACTAGAATTTTAGCTTCTCTGGAGAGAGTCACATCATAAATGGGAGCTTTTGATCTGGCTCCTCTCAACTGACACATTTTTAAATCCTACCAGTAAGCAAATATTTGCTTGTATATATAAAAGTACATATTTTGGTTTCTGTGTGTGTGTGAGTCTATATGTGCAATATTCAGAGGCAAGCGCATGAGCTACGTCCATTCCAATTAGTTCTAAATCTTTAGAAGGAGCTATCAGAAAGCCCTGGAGACATAAGCAGTTTGATCTAGTCACCACAGGGCCATCAATGGTCATTGGCTTTCCTGTATTTAGTGGTAGCTATATACCCAATGGATCTTTAAGACTCCTGTGGTTATTTTTCACTGGCTGTCATATCATTTTTCTGTTAAAATCAAATCCATTCTCATCTGGGACTATTTCTGATTGATTATAAAGATGTTCTTTATAGATAAAAGTGGAATTTGTACACATATTAGTAAACAGGAAAGATCATAGTGGAAATAGACTGCAGTGAGTTTGACTATGACCTTTGTCCTTTATGTCTACGCAATTCGCAGAATCACAGAATCCATACAAATAGGCAGCATGTATGAGATTAGAAGAATGAAGACCCTAAATCTAGCAATATTTTTTTTTTTTTGACATATATGCATGCAGTGTTTCAGTGTAGACCTTGATCCTATAGTCAAACCTCCAGAAATCTTGACTTTGGATGATGACAAACACCTTTCAATCATCAAGTTCAGATAATGTTGTACCACCACTGGGCAAATTCCTTCTAGGAGACAAACACTTACAGAGCTCCCAGTGCCTCAGGAATGAAGCACATACTGATTCTTACCTCAGAAGTTCTCTGCATAAAAGTTATGATTTTCATAGTATCAGCATTATGCATTTAACTTCAAAGTCTATGAGAAGACCTCAGGGTTTCACTAACCTTTATGGGAAAAGTCTTTTATAACATAGTACCTGTTCCAGAGGGCTTTTTTAGCTTCCTGTAAAGCTTAATAGAGAACAGAACTATAAAATTCTACAGGAGAGGTGAAAACTTACAGAAGACAGGTAATTCTCATTCAGCTCCATAGATATAACTTCCCAGAACACTCTTAAAATAGTCTTTACCTATATGCTGTTGCGTACTTTCTGTTAGCACGTATTCTTACTTGCTCTGAAAGTTATGAAAGAATAATTGGCATTTTAATGACAAGATACAGTTTTTTATTGTCAAAATTAGTTTTCCTCTTATTTCTCACGGTATTTTAAATCTTATAGGGGAAAATGAAATAAATATGCTTATATTCTAAACATCTTCTCATATCCTGATATTTATGCAATCCAGTTATATCAAATTATAATACTACTTTGATGTGAAATTTGCAAGTCATTTATATTTTAGTTTTTATGATATACTTGATTTGTGTATAATATGGCTGAGGTATTCATAATACCTCATATTTTATTCAAACATATAAATAATCATTACCTTCTAGACTTGTTAATATATTATTCCTGGGAATGTTGTTTAAAAAAACATATGTAAATATGCCACATTTCATAGGCTGGAGAAGCATTTTCAGTTTATGAAAAAAGAACTATCAAGAAAAAGTTCCTTTTGCATTTCACTTATCTGAATCTACTGCCGTGCATTTTATTTTAGCCACTAGAAAATTCAGCTCACATGCGTTTTTGTCTACTGTTTTCTTCTAAAAGCTTTAATAAAATAATGATGCTACTCTAGCTAGTGTCCAAGGACCACTGCTTTTTAAGTACAGCATTAATAAGCTGATTATACACTATTCAATACAATGTTTTATTACAAAACCTATTAGTTTATTGTTCTGATTTATTATTAAAAATGAAGTTGATTTCCAGTCCAATATACTAGGTCAATTTATCTTAAATTTGGTGTAATTTGTCAAGTACAATTCTGAAAATTCGTACTTTTAGAATTGACTTCCTAATCTATCTCACACACATCCGTGGAAGATAGTTTTTATTTACTAACATAAATTCATGTATATTAGAGGAAAAAAAAAACAGCAGAAATGCATACAATGTGTAGAACAGCGTTCTTATTATAAACAAACATATTCAACTGTTACCAAATAGCAGGATATTTCTAAAATTTTTTAGAGCTTAAAGTTGAAGTCAAGGCTTCAGAAATGAAAAGTAGAAATTTTTAAAAGTATATATACTTTTTATGATGAACAATCACCAGCTAGTTTTGTAAATGACTTTTTTATATTATAAAATTCTTATAATTTTCATTTAGAATTGCAGGGTAGATAAAGCCATGCAGCTTATACTGCAGATCAGGCTAATCTCACCAAGGTCTTTCTGTGTTAAACTAGAGAAGGTCTCTAAGGGATTGCGTTAGCTGTGGGGTAGGTGTACTTTGTTTTGCACTCCCCAAGTCCTGGTCCTATGCACATCCCAGTTGGACCAAGACTGTATAATCTGAGAAGATATGGATGTCATTACCCTGTGTAAATTCATTCCTTTTCAAAAGAAATGCAGGGTAGGAAGGGACCTGTAGTTCATTGCAAGAGGGGAATGTTTGAGGGATTGCTGCAGAGCACACTGGCCCTGTAGCTTGAGTCTGTCATTAGTAATGCAAGACTAGAAAGTGAGTTTCCTGCAGGCTGAAAGGCTTGGGGGTAAAGCATGGAGTTCTTTACCTTAAATAATGTGAGAAATAAAAGCTGTTTGGAAAATGGATGCATGTCTGAGCAAAGTGCCAGACCTCAAAGTAAAAACAAATGACCATATTGAAGGGAGAGGTTAAGTCTTGCCCAGTTTAACTTAACCAGCCTAACTCTCAGATAGCAAAGAGATCAGACTAAGAAAGGTACCTTGAAGATGGTGTTTTCAGAGATGCCTTTTGGGAATAAAGTTTTTATGTAAGCCAATATTTCTTGTGTTCTTGAACATTTCTCTAAAAAATTACCTAAAACAGAGCTCTCACAGATAAAGGTCATCAGCAAAAATGCCTATCTAGGGACTTCAGCCCAGCTGCCCCTCTAGTTGCACGATGTAGGTGTCTGCACTAGTCACCTAGCAAAGAAGAGATTCAGATCCAGGGCCTAGGTTCTACACCTGGGCATGTATTTATAGATCCAGGAACAGGCATTCAAAGACTGTTTATCCTTTCTGCTTGAAAGACTTGTAGAGATGAACATCCTATGTACTGCTATTGTCTTGATTCATTTGTGTAGCAGGGACTCCTGAGAGAAAAAGCGAAAGATGGGAGTAGAGATCTTGAATGTATACATAAAGGTTGATAGCAAAGGGAACAGAAGTCATCTTCTATCGGTCACTAAAGAAATGCAACTTTGAGAGCTGCATAGAACTAGTTTTGGAACATAACTTGAACATTTCTATACTTCTATAACAATCTATTTCTGCATCCCATGACTGAAAGCATAGTTAGAGATATCTTTACACATACACACACACACACACACACACACACACACACACACACACACACACACACACACACGTACATACATACACATATATATACATATATAATATATATATACACACACACATATACATAGGGCTGCGGTGAAGCCAACGGGTTGAGTTTCAGAACTCAACAAGCAGGATGGGTCAGTAGGATACCCCATACTGCCACCAGCCTAAGTAGCATTTAAAGGAAATATACCACTATTACTTGTGCTTGGTCTGACACCCTTCACTTGAGGTGATGGGTAACTTGGATGTAGTTTTTGCTTCTCCATGTTTAGAATGAAAACTAACATGTGCTTACAGAGCAATACATGGATTTTGTGACTCTTAGAGAGAATAGTGCTTCAAGATTCTTAAGTGAAGGATTCTCTGTAAGTACAAAGTTCTATAAATAATGAAATCCACATCTGTATAACTTCTTGACTTCCGGATAAGTCCCAAAAAAGGTTCATAGTATGTACAGTCATCACTTCATTCACCACTGAGTTGCGCAGTCATCTACACAGAAACGCACTAATAGTTTTACAACCCACAGCAGTACTATACAACAGCTACTATCACATTCTGTAATGTTGACTGTCCTATGGGTCAAGAAAAATCCAAATACAGTAGAAGAAGTTTTATTACAGAAGGAAATATTATCAAATATATTAAAGAATATGTATAAATAGTAGCCAGCTTAGGGAAAAAAGAAAAAAAAAACCTTTAACATGGAGCATTGTCTAATTAGATTGTGTGTTTTCTCATAGAATTGACAGATAATATTGCATGGCATAATTGTCAGCATGACTGCATTCTTTTTCTATTTTAATTTATTTTATTAAAGGACTTATACTGTTTTGGAAACCTAAATGTCTTTCCTGCAAGAACTCTAATTATATGTATGGAATATGTATAGAATCTGATCTTGAATGCACCTTAAATAGCCCCACTGTTCCACGTATAACATGCATACTGAAAAAAACTACCCATCCTAATCAAATAAAAGAAACCATCTTCCATAAACTGTAGTGTTCCAAAAGCAGAATTATACAGAAAAGTAAATAGTAGGCAAATTATGCAATCACAATGATACCACACAGATGTGGGAATATATAAATGATATGCTAAATTTTATGAGTGCAGTTTACAGAGTCATTTTGTTGGATTTGAGTCAGAAAGAGTCATTTCATTGCATTTAAGAGACAGGAGGAGAAATCTCTGTCAATTCAAAGGCTAGCAGAAAATTTTCTTCAGGGAAAAAGTATCTGCTTCTCATGTCTCCCATTTTAGTATTTAGATTAATGCACATCATGTATTTGGCTTCCGTCTATGCTTTTCTTTTCCAGCATAATTTTTGCAACAGATTTGCCCTGCAGCATTAACTACCCTTGATAGTTTTCTCTCTTACTGTCTGATTACTTGCTTAGCATAATGAATTTTACCATCATTTTCTACTTTTTCAAATTAGCGTGGTGTCACAGGAATACTGGCTAGAAAGTGATTTAAATACAGTATTTTTCCCTGTAATGGGAAAAATGTATAGAAAGTTAAAGCAACTATGTTTCAGATGTTCCTAGTAATTTTTCAGAATTTCCATATTTTATTTTGAACAGTTAAATTTTGAAAAGACGTTTACAACATTTAAAGCTATGATATGAAAAGAATAAAAATATACAGCTGAACAAAACTTCTCAACAGAATATTTTTCCCATCAGAAAGAGAGGAATGAAAAAGCTGACGTTTCATTAAAAAAGTATTAATTTTATCTGTGTTCTGCTATGAGGAATTATTGTCTTGACTTACAATGCTAAGGTATCAAATTATGCTCACATCATAAACTATATATTGATCTGTTACCTCTCAGTAATATAACCCACCTATAGTCTATATTATGCTTGTAGTATTAAATTATGCATGAATTATAAATTATACATTACGTGATCATATTAAAAAATAAAACAGAGAATTATTTGATATCTCCAGAACACATTTTTTTCAATAAACTTCTGAAATGAGTTTGCAGATTTTATTTTGTTATAAATTTTCAATGTTCAAATACAGAAATACTGTTTTTTACTGGACTTTCCAGTGAACAAAATTCCATTTTCTGACTCTTTCTATGAGTTAGTAACAAAATAATGTTCAGGGCTGCTCAGCTGATGTTCCGATTGATTTTACTCATGTGCTGAAACTGTATAAGAATTTTGGAGCCTGGATTACTTTTGAATTGATAATCATATTTGATAGTTTTTTTACTATCGGGTTTTTACTACTGTGGGCAGTGATAAGTTCAAGTAACATTGCATTAAAAAAGAACCGATATAATATTTAACAGAGATACCCCCTTCCTTCCCCCTGTTTTATGTTAAAAAGAGTATTGTGAGAAAACTGATGGGCAAAAAGACAAAGCCTTTGCTCTTAAAGATTTTGGATAATTACATTGTTTCAACTCCAGGTTTGAGTGAATCTCTGTACAAATGCAGAAATTAACTGATAGATGAATGAACCTATCGACACTTTTGTTGTCTTGCCAAATAGGCTAGATTTCCTACAACATATGCTACACAAGAAGAAAAAAAGACTGCTCCCCATAAATTAGCTAGTGACATTCTTTTCTTTTGCGTAATAAAACTGGATTAGTTTTGTTCTGCTTAGTCTCCAAGCCAAGTGAAGTATAAATGCATATGTGGGTAACTAGCTAATAAATTGTATTTATCCTTATAGAAGAGGTCAAATAAAGACTACATTAACATATCATCATTTTTTCACCATTTAATATCGTATTATACATATAAATGCTAATAAACTCCCATAAGTGGCCCTAATACAGGAAAAAAATCCAAATACATATATATATATTAGTCATAATATTTCAGTGTTAAAATAGTTCATGTAGTTCAACTTTAAAGAAATTATCACTAACTTTCAAGTACAGGGAATGTTTAATATGGTAATTATGAGGAAGCCTTGGAAGAAATTGGAAACAGTCTGTGCTCTCAAAGGAAAATAAAATCTGCTCCTAAAATAGCTAACCTGTACAAGCTTTTAACACTTAGCGAGGATAATGAAGTTCTCAGTGTATTTACTATCTGCTCTATTAATTATGCAACCTTTTGTGGTTCCTTTCCAAAAATCCATTAAACTGGAATGTATTTAAAAACATAACTGAGAACAAATGTAAATGTTTCTGGAAGTTTGAGATTAATAACATTAGCATGAGTTAACCATTATGTGGGCTATATTGGTGCATTTTTCACATACAACTTTGCCACTGCACTTCATTTCTGGTAGGCAAGACCCCTGTTATTAAGCCCATGTATTTCAGATGATTGATGAGTGCTGACTGTCATATTTGTGAATAAATTATAATATACACTTTGGAGATTAAGTAAAAATCATCAAACTCACTTTAACTTAATGAAAGATTTTACTCATGAATCCCAAGGTAGCAGCATCGAGTTCTTGGGTTTCCCCTCTTCCCCTTACCAGTAAATGGAGCTAGATGATTGCTATTCATTATCTTTACCTCAGATCTGTATGACTTACACAAATACCTTCCTATACTTTCCACATCTTCCTTTCCGCTAAATAAGCTGAATATTTTTCTTTCATTGCTCATTGTATAAATCTTAGTGATGAAATATTGGTGCTTTTAGGCTTTTACACAACTCATAAAAATTCTTCAATGAATTTTCACACTCTAGCATCTAAAAATCTCCAGCACTCTCTGCGACTGGGTCTACATTACAGCACATCGCTGTGGGCAGGATGTTCCCACTGACCACATTTCGTTTGCAAAGAAGATGTGTTCCAATTATCTCCATGAAGAGACTTGCCAGAACATATTCATGTTTCCTCCCTGTGGAAAGAAACCTGCATGTGTGTGGATCTGCATGGTGAGCCAAGTTAGCTCCTCACAAGGTGAAGCTGAGACAGCAGCAGGGTACATTCGGTACCAGAGCTGAAGGGCACACTGCAGAGCATGCCTGCCTCATGGGCTCATCCTTTCTCTGCACACTATACACTGGATGGGCCTGCTAATTATTTTCATGTACCAGGTCCTTGTGGATGAAGCCATTACCAATAAATGTTTTGGACATGACATAAACAGACACAAAACCATGAACCTCACAAAATCTGAAAACAATAGGAAGAATTGTTCATTCAGTTCAACTTTCTTACTTTCCAAAGCAAGGTAGTATCTACTGTGAATGCTATTCAGTGCTAATTCTCACATTATGCTTAGGAGAAAACCAGCTAGCATAAGCGGAACTGTGCGAGGGATCATTTCAGTATTTTAACAGGATAGCTGATTGAGTTCCAACTTTCCCTGTTTCTGTATAATTTCTAATAGAGACATACTCCTTTTCTTTTCTTTTCTTTTCTTTTCTTTTCTTTTCTTTTCTTTTCTTTTCTTTTCTTTTCTTTTCTTTTCTTTTCTTTTCTTTTCTTTTCTTTTCTTTTCTTTTCTTTTCTTCCTTCTTTCAGAGAATTTAGGGATGTTTAAACTTTCTAAAACTTCATTATGGCTTATTCAAAGCTTTATTTAAGAACCAGCAAACAGTGAGTCTGAAACAGTGAGATCAAAAACAGCTGGAAGATATCCTGCATACACCAACAAGATCTCACCTGCTTCAGTATGTCAGACAGGTGGTTAACCCACCATCCAGGCCCACCAGAACAGACTGCCACAGACACATGGGGAATGTGGAGGGTGCAGATAGGAGGCAGAGCATGAGCAAACATGTCAGGAGATCTGCCCTCATGTCCAGTATTTCTTTCTGAGAAATTTGTAGTGTTTAAATAGCTGTTGAACTTCACAATTAGTTAAAGCACAGAAAAATAACCAGACTTATTACAGTATTTCTCCACTTTCTTCACTGAGGTTTCAGGGAAACAGAGAAATTTCATTTACCGAATGAAAATTATGTATGTAATCGTTCATGTAAGTTCACAAAATATCCTCCATTCATTTATGAAGATAATTCCAGTAACTTGCAATGCATTCAGCTGAGCTATTACAGTCCTCTGGGAGTTAATCTCTGGAAAAATGGTAATCATTTTCACTTTATTTGGAGATAGAGAATTTAGAACATGTTCACTGAAGATTCTTATGAGCAGCTTACATGCTTAGTAATGTTCCTTAATTGCTGAAGCAGTTAGCATGAGTCACGCCTGGATAGCATAGAAGCTAGCATAAGCCTGTAGACTTTTAAAAAATTTTTGCATAAATAGAAGTAGACAAAATATAAACAATCTCCTTTCTCAGACAACAGAATGAACCTTGAATAAGTTTTGTGTGCTCAATGAAATGGATAGCCAAACTATGCAAACAACATGTTGACCATCACGAAGTGCAAACGTGTTCAGAAATGTCCTGAACAAACAGATTGTGAGTGCCAGCAAATCAGAAGACAGTGCAACTTGAACAGACTACTTACTAAGAAGATATTCTCCATCTAATCTTGTAACTAGGAAAAATAAAGAATTTGTGTGTATAGTGGGGGGGAGCAGGTAACTGCAGGAACTCTGGGACACCTATGACCCTGTACCAGGTTGCCATACCATCTAGCCAACAACCAGGGGACCCTGGGGAATCTGAGGGAACCTGAGGGACCCCACGGCCCTGCACCCAGACTGCACATGGTATGTCTGGAGCAGCCACTCTAGCACGCCCCTGAATTTTCTCCTGGACTGGAGAAATATTGGACTGTACTCTTATTGATGCAGCCAGGACAGCATTAGCCTAGTTAGTACCAGGGCATCCTATTGTCTTATGTTCAGTTTGCTCTCCTCCAGGTCTCCCAAGTTTTTTTCTGAAAGGCTGCTCCTCAGTGAGTTAGCCCCCAGACTGTGCTGACACCAGGGGTTGTTCTGTTCCGAGTGAAAGATTTTGTACTTGCCTTCACTGAATTTAAGTTGTTATTGGCCCGTTCTTCCAGCTTGTCAAGGTCCCTTTGAACACCCTTTCAAGTAAAAATTATTCCCCTGATCTGATGTCACAAAAATTTGCTTTTGGGCATGTTCCATCCCATCATATAGGTCACTGAGGAAGATTTTGATCGATGTGGGTCCCAACATCAACCCCTGAGAGTAGCATCACCACTGAGGCTTTGAATCATTACCTGCTACCCTTAAAGCCTAAATCCCTAGCCACAGGAAAACTGGCTGGGAGAGGTCCACCACGATGTCCACCTTACTGACCTCTCCTCTGATCCTACTTCATAACCTCTCAACAGGATATTTGCCAAAAGGGTAGAAAATCTCCGTGAAATTGAGCCAGTCCTTTACATAAACTGTAACTTGCACACCTCTCCCTTTCCTGCTTTCCGTTCATGGCAGCACTATTGTGGCACAAGCTCTTATACTATGCCTGCATGAATTCCAGTGGTGTTATAGCTTTTTGGATACAGATTATGTTTATTAATCAATCAGCAGGTCATTAAATATCTTCTATAATATATGTGTAGGGAATATGCGTAAAAACTTGTGTAAAAAAATCAACCACTATGTGAATATATACAGAAATAACCAAAAAAGAAATTGGATCAGAGATTCCACAGTCATTGGAAGGGAGCTCTGGGGTCATCCAGTTCATGTTCCTCTCAAACCAAGCCAACTTCAAGGACAGATCTAATTCTTTATTTAATTTTACTTAAATGCTAGAAAAAGTAAAATCTAGTCTTCTGTATATCATGGATTATGAATTATCATCCAGCTATTCCTATGATGAGTGCTACCATTTCAGTTAGACTGATGAATTTCAGTTGTCGGTAGTATAGTGGCTTTGAGATCAAGAGAAAAGGATGAACTGATAAATTTAAAGTCCTAGCCATGAAAAGGTTTGGTTAAATGAGATTTGACCACATAATTCTCACAACTAACCCTTGTTCCATGTAAAGACAAACAAAAAAAGCCTTAAGGTTCCTTCTGGATTAACATGGGAGAAATATGTTTCTTACCTCCACATTTAGTTTTTTGATTGCTTTTATTAACCTTGTCTATCTTTATGTATCTCACCAAATTAGGAGCATAGTGAATTTAGGATTTCTACAAGAAGAAAAAATGAACATTTCCAGAAAAAGCCCGAAATCTCAGGTGGGATGATCTGGCCATGCCTGAACTGAAACATGTCAGCCTCCTTCTATAGATGCCATAAATATCCCAGATAACTAAGCTAACGAATCTAGGTACCTGTAACATGTAAGAGGAATCCAGGCCACCATTCTTTAAAAAGTATTTATTATAATATAGAAAGATCATACTTCTATGACCTTTAAATATACATCCAAAAACTATATTAGCTCTCTTTTGCTGTAACATTGGCCTGGAAACTCCTATACAGTTAGTCAGCTAAGATAATCTCCATATTTAATAGCTTTCTGAACAACATTCCAGAAAATTCTTAAATATATGTTTAAAATATATGTTAAAAATCAGTGTGTAATTGTAATCGGCATAAGAAGTATACCTAACTTTTACCAACAGATGATAATAAGCTAAAAAAACAAAGCCAAACTTTTAAGTCCTTGATAGTTACGGTATATGACTGAATATTTGAAAAGTAACCTGATATAAATTCTTTCTTGTCAGGCTATGCAATTAAATAACTTTTGAGACAGATAGCTTTGCAAAGGGGTTTATTGCTGGATTATATTATTAGAGTGTATCAGCTTTGTCTTTCCTCTAGCTTGCTAAAACTAACACTGTTGTTAGGGAATAATACTGTTGTTATTCCCTTTGTCAATATAAGCATCATTCGGAAAAGGGTTTTCGAATTTATAGGGAAAATATTTAAAGGCTTAAATATTTAAAGAAATCTCTCTGTAATAGTTAGAGATAAAGCCCTTTCCATAACTGAAAGAAAAAGAAAGATTCTGAAACAGTAATGCTGAAAGGATAGTTTGAAATCATAGAAAGAAATAAACTGTCTGTAGATAACAGAATTTCCTCCTTTCACGCAGTCACTTAAACTGTTAATTGTCTGAAAAAAATGCATGTTTAATATTATTGCTATTTAGTAAAGCTTTACTGAGGAAAGCATAATGTTATGCAGTACTGTGAGGGATGATATCTGATCCAATGAGCCTTAACTTCTGCTGTATAAGAACCTAATTCAGTGACAAAATTTTATGCATAAGTAGGGGAATATGGAGGAAATGAGGTGTTTGAGCCTACAGAACTCCTTCCACTAGAGGGAGATGAAACCTCACTCAGACAGCTACCAAACCATATTAAATAGCTGCATGAAAACAGACATATTGCCTACCTGATTGAACTGAGATCCTATAAGGCTAAATTTACACTTGCTATTTTTATTATCTTTCACTCTAACCAATCATTATGAAATTATTGTAAGTCTCAGATTTATTGCAGCAGAAACTCAGGCATGTTATGATTTCACCAAAACATGCATAACATATTACCACATCAGTCCACCCCGTTCTTCACCTTTTCCACTTGGAGATCAGAGAATAGGATCAAATGAAGCAAATAGCACATAATATTCAGCACAGCTGAAGAAATGTAAACTGAATGTCACTGAGCAATAGTTGCTAAATAGCCCAAAGGAAACACTTTCACTTGGCAATAGAACTGAAGTGAAAACACAAAAAACAAAAAGCCCAAACAAACTAGGAGTTTTTTAAAAGAATATTTTCTTTTTGCTCTGTGCAGGAGTTTGTTATGCCAACATTAAGGAGAAAAAAAAAATGTACCTCTACTTTCCCTCTTCTGTTTTGGAGGAAATATCTTTCCTTCATGGTTGTGCTTTCCTTAGCAAAAGACTTGCACTTGAATGTTCAAATACCCACTTTCTGATGATATCTTTGGTTAGATTTTCACTCTTTAATAGATATTTTGCCTCTTATCAGGCAGTAAATAGATTGTAGACAGCAAATAGAAATGATAGTCAATATTGTGTGATTTCATTGAAGCTGTGTTAAGCAATAGCATCATGTAGTTTTGTTTGTTGAACATCGTCCATATTCATCATGCTTTATAATATTAGTAACAATAATAGCCAGCATTTTTAGGAAGGTATTACATGCTTTCAGTAGTTCAGGTTATGCATCACGTAGCATAGTTTTACAAATTCACTTGTGTGAGAATAAAAAAGAAGAGGCTTTATTTCACAGATTTATAATTATCTATAGTATTTGCAAATATTCTCATGTGTAGTTTTGTTTTTTTTTAAAGGTATCTCTAAATTACAAACTCTGTCTTTGTAGACAGATAGGACTCATCTTGACCTTGTTTTTCAGCTACTGCAATTGTTTTCTATTTTGGCTGTTTTTCCAAGGTGGTTTAATAATCAGGCTAGTTTCTTGGGCTTGGGGAGGAACCTGCCTGCCTTTTTTTTTTTTTTTTTTAACTCCCACAAAAGGTAATAGCTTGTCCTGGAGGTTTCTGTCTTTTACAATCTTTGGGCAGTGCTTCTCTCCGCTATACTTTGTCCAGGGTGTGAAAAAAATTCGCACTCATAATTTACCGCCTTTAAATCTTAAATCAGAAGAGAAGCAGTCTTCATCCTATTTATTCTAGCATCAAGGCCTACCACACTGTATATACACATGAATAGGAAAGATTAGAAGATAAACAGCTGTTCAAAATTATGTTAAAAAATGCTATTAGTTGATGCACAACATATACTTAAAGTGTATAAGCTGTTGAGTTTGTTTTTTTCACTTTATTCTGTAAAATTCTGTGGAACCATTTGGCCTTCATCTATTTCCTCCAATACAATTAATTGGACTCATTTTGTAAGCTTATTTTGTGTTTATGTTTTCCTATTTCTTAAACAAGTATTTTCTTTTCCTAAAATTACAGTAGTATTAAAATCTCTTAAAAAATCTTTTCAGCAAGTCATTTTTTTTTCCTCCGTACAAAAAAGTTATGTTGTAGGGAATATTGCCAAGATGTTTTAACAGTCATTTTTATTCACATAGCTTCTAGCAATAATAATTGGTTTAAGGAAAGTGAAATCATCCACGGACATAGGAAAAAAAAAAAATTTCCTGATCACAGTCAGAAATAACACCCTTGAAAACCTTTTATTTTTAAAATATATGGCTTCTAGATTGTCATAAATATCCACCCATGGGCACTGAAAATGGAAAGACATATAGAATTTAATCAGTTTCATTGATTTTGGGAAAACATTCTAATCCTTTTTTTCTTTTTATGTAATCAGTGTGTATCTTCAAAATTAAATTCATTGCACTTTATCTTTGTTAATCTTGGCAACAGTATTTAATTCCTGATATTCTTTAACTCCACAATCAATATGTTTTTCTTCACACAGACATTTAATTATAGGATGTCTGATAGCTTGCATGTATTTGTGAATGCGCATCTGCATATGCATGCATGTGTGTATAAATTATGCACATTAACACTATGTAGTGCAAAGATAACAATGTGATGAATTAAAAAAAAAATTATCAGCCTGTGAGTCCGGTCACAGAAATATTTTCTACAGGAGATTAAATTAAACCATATTATAACTATCCTTGGGATAGTCTGGCAAAGTTGTTTCACTCTTAATGGGAGCAATAGTCACAGCCTGCAGACTACAAAACATACCCAAATCTCCAAAACCTACCACAGGCTAATCTTTTTATAAATTTTAGTAAGTGATACATAAATAAATAAAAAAGGTTACACTTCCACTTATTTGGAGGAAACTTCTGTGGCTACCATGCAACCCACATCTCAGGGTGAGGTGGGAGAGGGCTTGGAGAGCACGGACTCATGTGCCCCCACAGACTGAAATGAGGAAAACGCTAGAACATGTGTACATTTTCAGAAAAAGGACGTTACTCTCATATTCGCTCGTTTGGATGTAGCTTGAAAATTCATTAAGGACTTGGATATCACCAGTATTTCTTACATATAAAAACACTAAAATAACGAGCGGTAGAAAAAAACAAAACAAAAACTGATAGCCTTCCCTTTGGCTGCAGCTGGATTACTCATGTGTAAGTTAAGCACATTTACAAAGGAGAGTTTTCAGGTCTAGAGCCCCAGGCTACCATTTGCCATGTCTGATTTGCAAGAAAATGATTTTCTTGTAGAATCCATTACTTTCTGCACAACTTACTTACAATAGCTTTAAAATAGATCATTAGCCAAATAACAATTACCTTGGGCAAAGAATACCACTTAACAATGTCCAGACTATTTGGGTGATGGTAGTAGCGCTTCTTGTTATATTAAACTGCAACTTAAAAAGAGATTTTTAATAAATGTCTTATAATTTTAAGTAATTTCAGACGTATTTTTTCTTCAGATATAATTTTTGGTACCAAGCATGTTGTAAACTCAGTATTGATGAAATGAGATTTGCAAGATTATTGAATCATTTCATTTTGAAAATTTGATATTGCATAAATTGAATGCATGAAATCCTACAGTTTTATCTTAATAAGGCCATTAATTATAAGCAAACAGGTGCTAAAATTCATAATCTTAAATTTAAAAAAATAGAACTGCTGACTATAGATCTGCTACATTCAAATTTATGAATATTTTACTATTATAGATAGTTAATATAAACAGGGTTGCTATAAGTCAAAATAACTACAAACCCTACTAAAGAATGAGCAGCAAATTGAAGTCAAACTTTATAAATTACTGCTTAGCGTATCGGTGTGTAGAAGTATTTCTGTAGTCATTGTCAAGAGCAGGCCCAGTTCTTTCTGTGTTAAATCTATGGATATCTTCCTGCTGGGTACACTGAAGACAAAAATGAACTTAAGTTTCTCATAAATGGAGTTAGAACTAAACATCGACATCAATTTGGTTTATGTGCTTTATTATTCAAATAGAATAAAAAATGTTAATTTTTTAATTGTAATTGTATGTTTAAAGCAGTAGGTGTGGACACAAGGAGTCTGCATCTGTGGGGGCAGTAGGTGTGGACACAAGGAGATCTTTTTTTCTTCCTGTGGATTCTTTGGTGAGAAAACACTCAATTTTTGTTC
Source organism: Struthio camelus (assembly GCF_040807025.1). Lineage (NCBI taxonomy): Eukaryota > Metazoa > Chordata > Aves > Struthioniformes > Struthionidae > Struthio > Struthio camelus. Next base: position 174,594,718 of record NC_090942.1, on the reverse strand, counting down.
CTAATCTTACAAAAAAGTTTTTTCTTTGTTTGTTTGACTGACTGTTTGTTTGTTTGTCTTGGACACAAGTAAAAGATGTCACTAATAATGTTACACAACCCTGTAGCCCTTCAGTATGCTAGTAACAGGCCACATGCTTCGTACTCAGTTTGCAAGGACTGGGGACTGAAGCTTGTCAGGCTTGCTCTGTCTGAGCTTGTCTTGACCTGTTTGGAGCTTTGTTTAGGTGGTTTAGCTGTAATGGCCCTGACTCCACAACTGCAAACAACTCACCCATGATCTGCTAAAGAAAAGAAGACCTGGAGCTAGTCGAAACCAGTTTTTAAAGGTAATAAATAGAACAATGAAATACCATTTAACATCCATTATAGGAGCCCTACACAGAAAATTCAAAAGTAACATGGAGCTGCAGACCAATGAAGAAAGAGCAAAAGTGTAAAAGCATATTAGCAAACATACAAAAAGATCCCAAGTGCTTCCTGGGGAGAAGGAAAAGAAACTATTAACATCATAGTCCTCCAGGTGAAGGACCAACATGCTGATGACACAGGCACCAAGCTGAAACCATCAACCTTAAGATGTAGAAGAGCCATGGAAAGGTAAGTGTAGTACCAGAAGAGGTAGAAACCAAAAAGTATGTATGACAATTTCAGCTATATTATCATTATTATCATTATTGAGATTTTCTTTTCCTGTATAAAATATATATGCATTTTATCCCTTTCCTGTAATATTTAGATCATGATTCTTGGATTAAACTGTTAAGGTTTCAGTTATACTAACAATAAAATCTTGGCTTTATAAATAAGATCTGTTTCCTTTTGTCTCATAAACAAGATTTTGAGTGTTGCAATCATTGAAGTAGCCTTAAAAGTTTATTAAATATTACTTCTGGAAAATATAAAGAAGTAAGTGAGTAATCATTCCTTTGTAATCTATAGTAATTTATTTCATTTCAAACTTTTTAGATAAGTTCATCATTACGAATGAAATAATATTATTTCTCAATCATATGAGAATTAAATAAAAAGAGAGCATGGGGCTTTGTAACTGCAATGAATTTCAACACCCTTCCTTACCTTCTTTTAGATATGCTTACTCCAAATTCAACTCCCAATATTATCTGACAAAAAGTGGCTCTCAAAAACAGCACATAAACCAATCACCTGCTGATTTAAAATTAAGAAGAAAAAAGCGGAACAGTAATCTACACCTCAGTCTCTCAAGTGCATTGAAAGAGTCCAGAAAACAAATCCCCAGACTCTTTATTTTGCCTGCTCTGTTCTGGAAGCCAAAGAAAAAAAAAAAGCTTCACAAAATAGTTACTAGTGTGACTTTCCAGGTGGCTCCTGCACCCACCCCCCTCAACAGATTATAATATGAGATTATAGTATTTCACTGTGAAATGGCAGGCTCAACAAGGGGGAAAAAACATGTGCATGTTTCTCCTGAGTACCTGCAATACTTTCAGCCCAACCTTTTTGCCCACCCCCTTCCATCAAGCCTATTTAGGGCATACTTGCCTCAGAGAGAGAGACTGAGAGAGAGAGGGAAGGAGGGAGATTGTGAACCTTGTTTATGAGGACTGTAAATTCTTGGGAAAAGAGGCTGCACTATCTGAGTGCAGGACATTGGGGCTCAGATTTCATTTATTCCTATCCTGAAGGAAACTGACACACTTTAGACTTACTTTAATGCTATTTTGCATAAATTTCTTCAAAATTGTATTATTTCCACATATTACTTTTAAAATGTAAGTAAGTAGAATCTAGATCCAAAAATATTTTCAAAAAAGAATTTCTTGGTTCTTTTTTCGCATTAATTTCCAGAAGACCAAGCATTCATTGTTGATTAAAAAAAAATGCCCGTCACTGATTTATTTTATGTCTTATCTCACTTGTATAGGTTTACACAGAAGAAAACAACCTGTCATTGTTCTTGGTTATTCTGCTGGTTCAGGTGCCAGATGGCCTATGGAAAAAAAAAGACCATAAGATGATCATGTAAGTAACGGCTATATCATATTTTCATGTTTTATCAGTAGAGAAATGTCCCGTTCAAATCATCTATCTTGTTTTGGCTGAAAACTGAACAAACAGACAATCTCCAAAAGTCTAATCAAAATGCAAACAGGTCCTGAGGTAAATTTTAGTCTGAGCAGTTTAATCTGGCAAGTAGAAATTGACTGAAAGCAGGGTCTCACCATTGCAAATGTACACCAACCTTACAAAATAGTGGATTTATAAGAAAACATTCAGAGAGATCATTTTGCAATGTGCACTTATCCATACTGGGTTATTAAAAACTAACATTCTAATCAACTAATTAACTAACTATTCTAACTAACAGAATATTCTGGCACAAAGCACCAAATATTCTTAAAATAATACTATTGAAAAAAATGAGTGCAATGAAGAGACTAGCAGTATGACTCCTATTACCTATAATACAGTCTGAATGGAAGAAATCTACATATTTTATTGCAAAAATATCTTTTTGCTCAGTTTAGTCTGATCTGGTATGTACAGAAATCATGGGGTATCTCGTCATTGAATTAACCTGCCATGTGATCGAAAAGTTTGCTTGCATCGGAACAATTTCCTTTCAGACATTGCTGATTGATCCTCACTGCTTTTCACAATTTGCTGAGATTACTGTCTAGCAGAAGTAATACAGGTCTATCCTTAAATAACACGAACACATCCATGCACACACAAATACATATTTATTTCTGATTATTCTTCATGGATGTACTCAACAGAAATTAATTATCAGAACAGTGTAACAGGTTTTACACATAGCAAAGACCATGCAAAAAAAAAAAAAAAAATATGGAGGAACTTTCTGATCACAAATCTAAACTAGAATTTGAATAAAACTAACATTTGTTACTTTGAAGATCTGTCTGCTGCGTCACTTCTTTATAATTATTTTGAAAGGGACCATAGAGTAATATTTTCCAATAAGAAATATATTCTGAACAATATCATGTTTTTCTGAGCTTATCTGATAGTTTGTTGTCAGATCTCTTCTAACACCAGCTGTGCTGACCATCTGCCAAAACTAGGATCTGTGGTAGCTCACTGTGATGTGAACGTCTCCTTCCACATTGCTGCAGAAACCCAGCAGAAGCAGGGAGTTACTGTGTTATCTAGAGCAATTGGCTCGGGGTATCCTGCCTCTTTGATGGTGTTACCTCTTGTGTTTTGCTAAGTTTAAATACCTAATCACTTTTTTCTTGCTCCCCCTTCCCATCATATGTCTTTATTTCATCTATCCTTACATGTTCCTTTAAAATATCTTTCATGTGTTTCAGATTTTTAAAAGCTTTATGGATCCTATGTTTAAATACTGAGGTGATACATGTGAGGAGTGGTCTGAATCTTCCCCTTTGACCCATGCAAGTCTGATGAAGCACCACAGTCCTGCCATCTCCCTGCACCTTCTAATTTCCTTTGGGAGAATGGGTTCAAACAGCAGGGAGGAATTTTAAATGTGAGCATGAAGGCAAAAACCATAACTGCATTTCTGTTTTGTGCCATGAAAGGAATTACGGGAGGTCCCTCATGTTCTAAAGATCATTACCTCTCATGTACACCTGTAAATATCTGTCATAACCTGGCATATGCTGTGAGTACAGAAAAGATCTGTCTCTAAAGCCTATGCTACCTGTCTCTTTCTTTTTGTCTCTTTCTCTCCCTGACTTATAGACTTATAAAGCTGTCTGTAGTTTCTGCTTGGTTTCATAAAACTCATCTTTCTGATCATCATCTGAGGTCCCCCCGTATGTATTAGATTGAAAGACAAGTGCATGGGATCACACACTAGTGGAAACCCAGTTTCCGGATCATTGCTGAGAAATATACCTCCTAGCACCATGAGTGCAGCATGTTCCCACAACTGTGCTGTTTTGTCTTAGTTATTTTGTGACCTCATGATCTATGTGCAGTTAATCAATAGATACCTAATCTGTCAAAAAGCAGCATCTAGGACATGAAGGCCTAGAATAGTAAAGTGGCATCATGCTGTGAGGCAGGTGATATGGCAAGGAAAGCTAGGTGGCAGCCAAAAAATATCGTGCTTGGCACACGCACTTGACTTGAAGCTGGAACAGAATATGGCATTTCTCCCAAAATAAAGTTGGGATGCAGCTGGCACAGGAAGCATTATGGAGTCCAGATCCCTCTATTTAGAAGGAGCCAGCCTTATTCACAGTTAGACAAATATCTGTAAGAGCATCATGAGAGTGAAGTTCTATAGTCTAAAGAAATTTCTGCTTTGTCTCGTTCAATACTTAAGCAGAACTTTGATAATCTGAACTGCAGTATGTGAAGTTTTATAAAGCACATAAATTCTGTCTTTCAGACACATGCAGAATTAATAGCTTGTTCACACAAGCGAGATAAAAATGTACATGTGCTGAGGACAACAGCTTTATTTGTAGCAGCAACCTTTAAAAGAAGATAACTTTACATACTGATTTTCATAACCACTAACGACTGATCTTTTGAAGAAAAAATAACATCCTTTGAAGTGTTTATTTCCCTTGTAGTTGGAACTTTTTCCGGCCTTATTGATATCTTTTTTTATCATATAGACCAAGTGAAACAATTATTTCTTTAAATTATCTAAGCTTCTGAGTGTATATGAATGGATGTGTGGGAAGCAAGTACGTGCCGTGCTTTGTTATATGTCATTTTAAAAGTGATTGCTACTTTTCCTTTTCTGAATGCTTTTTACATTTTCACAGATAATTACTATTATTTGAAAAATTTATTTTGGCATCTAGCTGTGTGGGCCAGTGTAGATAATAACTATCTAGTGAAGTAGGCCTATGGGATTATAACACGAATGCTCATTCAAAATCTGCCAATAGTCAAAATTTTTAGAGCAACAAGTGATTTGGTCAATAGGAGAACTCTTTCTGGTTTGCAAGTCTACATTTATGGTTCACTTACTTTCCTAAGGAGATTGTCTATTAATTAGCAATTTTGGACTCTTTACCTCAGACTCGTGAGTCCTACATAATCAGCAGTGTTTACAACATTGAAATACGTACCATAGATTGCATGTCATATGACTATTGTAAAATTGTAATGGAAAATGCAATGGTAAAAGGACGTTCTGTAATTAGAAAGAAGAAACATGTAGCTTCATACAGCTTAAACTGTCTCTTCTTCAAGTTTCAGATTGTATTTGGCGTCTAGGACTTCACAAAATAATTATACGAAAATGAACAGGTATTTTGTTTTCACAAGATGCACAAGAAGAAATTACAGGAGTTGGTAGTTATGAAGATGCTGCCTTTTTGATGCATTGAAAATCCACAGAAAAATAAAAATATCCTTTAATTGGTAGTTAATTTAGCAAGATATTCCTAGCATTTTATTTAAATTAGAAAGGATTAAAAACAAAATAATAAGGGGAGGTATTTATATGTACATCTAAAGTCCTGACAAGTGCCTTGCTTTGTATTCTTATTTGAGCCAAACACACTTAAAACTATGGCAAACGTTCCTAAATATTTCTGAATGTTCTTCCTAAAGCATAATAGGGCTTAAAATTTACTATGTGCTTCCATGGTTGGTTAAATGAGTACACCATAGTATTTTTTTCAGAAAAAACCCGAGTATCTTTATTGCTAACAGAGCAAGTCCTACAATAATTCAAAAGTTTGTTTGTTTTCCAATAAAGATATTCTGTCCATCAGAAATTTAGGTATCTGTGAGTATCCTTTGGTGAAGGCTAGCATCTTCAAGATATACAACTTCAAACTAAAGTGGCATGAATATATTCTACAGTTACAATCTTCTCCATGCTGTTCTCAGAATTTTAAGGCTCTCCTTTTTTTTTTTTTTTGTTTCTTACAGAAGGTCTGACTGTGAAGAAAAAAAAGAAAAAAAAAAGAATGTAGAATGAATAGATATATTCTGTCTATTGGGAAGAGAAGTTAGTTCTTTATTATGTTCAGCAAGATCTGCTTCATGCAAATATATTGGACTACATATAGGCACTTGAAAAAAAGAATTTTTGAATGTTTACTGAATTGTTACTTTCTGAAAGAAAATTTTCATTTTCAGCTGTTAATATGTTAATATTAGAAACCAAAAAGGCTTTGCTTTTGTTGAAAAACTGCCTCTGTTTATTTTATTGCCCCCTTTGCTTCTCATTAGTGCCTGAAATAATAAAATTAGGAGTTAGTTAAGGATGAAAGTGAGCTTGAAAAAGAATTGTTTCAAGAACAAAATTAAATTCTGGAAGAGTCGTTCATGAACCTGCTATAGTTAAAGGTTCATCAAGATTTCAGTGATTCCTGATGCGTTGTGCTCTGATGATATTTGCCTGAATCTTCTGCTCTGAAAGTCTACTTTAGGAAGTTACAGAAAATTAAAATATAAGTGTATATGGGAGATAGAGGATTAATAGGGATAGAGATATAAGTCATGTAGAAATGAAAGGGCTGAGGAATAAAAGATTGAGAAGAAATTGAAAGACATGATGTAAAAGGAATATCTCTTGAACAAAGCTGGATGGGAAATCTTTTTTTTTTTTTCTTTCTGTTCCAGAAAATGTGCTAAGATTTTTTTTAATCTAATGATGAAATCATGTCTGTTTAAAAATTTTCAGTCAGAAAATCATTAGCCCTACAATTGAGACACTTAGCTGGCTTAGGATACTAGCAAGTTTAAACCCTTGTGCTGCTGCTTAGCAGCATCCCAACTTTATGTGCTGACAACTGCACTTTATTAAGGCTGTCTCTCTCTGATTTTGATGACTAAAGGAACAAAAAATTCATTTTGAACTGAAAAGTACTTATACCTGAGCTGGCACATTCAAGGAATAAGTTCATAGATTTCTCAAACTGTCCAGCTCTTGTAATATCTCAATATTTCTTTGAGGGAAAAATAAAACAAAGCAACTAAAATAACGCTAGTTTTCTCATTTTTCACATTAACAAGTACAAGTTACAGAAAAATGATAAAGATCAGGCCTTTATGTTTGTTTCCATTTCAAAGATAAGTAAATTATTTGTTCATTATTCAGCTTTAACAGTTATTCTTAGGCAGGACCTTTGCGATCTCTCTTTCCCTATCCCATTCCTGTCTTAGTGGATGTGTGCACATGGTAAGTCTGGATCACACCGTGCTTTACTTCATAGTCCTGTCCTAGAAGTCAGGTTGCCCTTGGGTTTCCTCCTGGGGCAAGACAACATCCCCGTCTAGACAAAATACAGGAGTGGTTCTGTAAACAGTTAGGTTTAAGGAATATTCCAAGAGGTAATGAGCCAGATACCGTATCTCATTTCCTACTCCTTACTAAGTCTTCCAGCATTTTTCTCAATGCCACTTTATGCCTAGCCTTTGTGCAAAATGTAAATTTAGTACCATGTTGTAAAAACTTAAGTATAGCAAGCTTCCAAGGCAGATATATTATTCTTTTGAAAATGTTAGAAGGAAATATTGAAGAACTAAAATATTTTTTTTAGAAAACTGACCAAATGAGGCTCAGAGTGCCTCATTTAAAAGAACAAGAGATAGCAGAAAAAAAAGGGGGATCAACTGCAGTCAGCATGCTGAACAAAGAACTCCCCCAAGCTAGGCTTAGAGGAATCTTTAGTGCAAGCAGGCAAGAACAAGCATGTTTAGAATAATAGTACAATCTTTCTCTCTCATTCTTTTGCCCACTTCTGTTTGAGATCAGAAGGGATATTACAGAGCTTGGCAATGGTGAGAAAAGATTATTTTTAAAGGAAATATCATTTGCTAAATATTTACTCAGCCATGTGCTTCATATATGTCTGTTCTGTCAGACTGACATTTCTTCATTTATCATGTATCACATTTGACTGTGCATCATAAACTTCTGCGTAAACGTGAAAACTGAAAGCTTTGTTTTACACTTCAAAGAGACTGGAAAATTAAGCACTTTCAGTACAGACCCAAATTTAACACTTGTTATCCGTACTGAATACATAAGATCAATAATAATAATTAAAATTCTCTGTCACATATGCTCTTGCAGAAAGCTTAGCATAAGCAACAACAGATATGCAATAGAAAACTGTAAAATCCTTTTTAGTAATATATAAATTCAAGCATTCATCTAGATTCTTCTAATATTTGAAATAGTCTACCACACATTAGGTGCTGTGGGTAAAATGTTAAAAAAATTCCAGTGCTACTGACTGCATGAAATGCCAGCGAAGTGAAAAGATGATAATGCAAACCAATTTTAGAATATTACAGCTAAACTATGAAAACTCTTAAGACGTCAGCTATGTAAAACCATATATTTTGAGTTATTTAGACACGTGTTGGTAACCTTTATAAGGAGGCTTCTTGCTAAAATCGTTGCACTATTACACCTTAAATCACTGTTTCCCATGTGGAGAAAACTCTGTAAGATTATGCTATCAGAATTCTTAGTAGAAATCTAATCTACTGAAGAAAAAGTATTAGAATCAACTACTGTTACCAATGCTTTCATTACAGTTGCCTTTTTTGTCTGCTTTTAAAGGACGAATTCAACCATATGTATACAACACATGCACTCTCATCACCAGACAAATCTTAACAGATTACAATAAGCAGAGTAGAAGAGGGGTTCCTGGATGATGGAATATCTCTACAGTACAAAACTTTGAGGTACCTGGGAGAGACGAGACCCAGGAAATGAATTATCTCGGAGATTTCACATAGGTTTGAAGGACCAAAACCTTACACCTGTGCAAATATCACCAAAAGGACAACATTTGCACATACCTTTGTTGCTCTTACGCCACCAGAAACCCCATAATTTCAATTTTTTGTGTGTTTCTCAATATAATGACACTTTTGGGACTGCTATTAAATTAATGTCCAATAAAAGCAGAAGATAGCAGAAACTTTACTAATGTTGATTATTTGCTTTAAAAAAAAAAAAAAAAAAAAAACCTTAGACATCTGAAAAGTTAGAATGATGTTATGGAACAAATATTTTCAGAATCTACAGTTTGAAAACATATCTCAGGATCCAAAGTAAGTAGCAGATCAAGTTTCCAGTACTCTAGATTTACTATGTATAATGGCTTATATATAACTGCATGTTTCTTCAGTAAAAGTATACGCCCGATATTTTTAAGTAATTGGTTACATGTTAAAGGACTTGAATGACATCTCAAGCACTTAAAATAACATTTTTTCCTGTTAATAGTGAAGAAACTCAACTGTCATAGAACGGAATTCTTTCTTCCCCAAATGCTTTTGAAAAAAATTCTTCTTATATGGGAATCAGGCTATTCTGAAGGATAATACGATAATGAAGTCTTCATTATCTTCTGTGAGTTCATGATTCTATAAACTTTGCATAGACAACCACTAGTTTTCATTTACTACCAAAAGCTGGAACAAGTAAATCCATTAGAAGCTGCAAATACACAGCAAAAACAGTTAGTAGTATTAGTATCAATGATTAGTATTAATACAAAGAATATTTATGATGCAGCTACACTAAAAAATTCATAATAAGGTCTTTCTTCACTTTATATGAAAAAAAAAAACATATCTGTATTTTACCGTATCAAAGACTAGTTTAGAGCATTCCAGAACTAATCAAACTTCCTTTCTATTCCAAACAGTCTGATATAAACTGTCTGTAGATCAGGCAGGTCGATATTTAGCAAAAATTTTCAAATTTATATGTAGCTATAAGAAGAAAACTGAGGATTCGTATATAAATAGATGGTGACGATTTTTCCTGTAGTTGGACCAATAAAAAACAAGCCTATAATTTTTTTTCCAAAAAAAAAAAGTTTAACACTCTCTGACTGATATATGATATGAAAATTTTAAGATAACTAGTTTTTTTGTCCTTCATTTCACAATGTTCATGGGTAGCAATTTGCGTTATCCTTAGATTTCCATGTATAAATGCAATGGAGTACCTCTTACACTGTGTTACTGTCATTTTGCTTTGAGCGTTCTGATTTGATTGTTGTCTTAGCACGTTGGGAGATCGTGGGTTTTGTGCTACATTTCGGATCTTTTTTATTTATTTTTTGTGTGCTTCTAAGGCATTTAACAAGGTTTTCTTAGCCTTTCAGGTTCAATGAACTTGCAAAAGTTGCAGCAATGTCAGTTTCCAATCTTATGCCTTGAGAAGCAGAGGGAATTGAGGTGGTTAGGGGCTGCTGGGCAGCAATCAGCCATTATAGTGCAAAAAATAATAATAGCCTTTGCTCACTGAGGAAGAGAGTAAGAGAATACGGAAGCCAGTTTGCACCGGAGCAGAGAAGTATTGACTTTGTAAAAGTAAATAGTACATATAAAACAGAAGGCTATTGGAACTAACTTATTGGAAGCAAACTAAATATTTCTTTCTAACTATTTCTTTCCTGTAACATTTCAGGATATTACACTGTGGATAGCTTGATAACTTCTCACCACCAGTTGATTCTTTTTCATACCTTTGAAACATGCACAATGTCTTTTTAAAAGCTCAGTTATATGCTATCTGAAAATTGGCATAGCAGTTCAGAGACTGCATTTACCTGGTAATTTTTACAAATGAATATAATTAAAAAAATTAAGTGCAAAGTACCATCAGCAAAATATTTTAGGACTCCAAATTAAATGGGATCACAGATTAAAGTTCTAAGAATAAAAAAACTTAGTCTTTACAAAATACTTTATGTATTCAGAGCATGTAATTTTTTTTTATCACAGATGAATTAGAATTGGCTTCCCATGCTGTCGATGGCTAGAAATAGTTACAGCACCAAAATTAGGACAGACTACTTACCATAAATGCCTGCAACAACACTGCACAGAGCAGTAGTTTCACCCCATAGAAATATAACACAGCGCTGCAGGTGAGCACTCCGTGTTGCTCTTTTACAAGCAAAAATAATTTTGATCTTCCTGAAGAACAATGTCAACCTTTGTTTAAAATAAAACGTATTTCCTGATCTTCTTCTAATTAGAATTACTGTGAAGACATAAAGTTCTCAAAGGTAAAGCCAGAGATGACTGCCTATAATAGATAGAGGACACCAGTGGAGCACTGTGTACCATAGTCCTCTGTTTTAAGATAGAGAAGCCTTTGACTGTTACATTATGATGCAATTTAATATAGACAGCAGAATTTTAATTCTCATCTGGTGACATCAAAATGATTCCAGGAACGTAAAGTGGTATGTCGAGAGTCACTGAAATAAAAACAGAAGAGTAATGCATTGTCTAAGTGTGAAGTAAGTTGAAAGGTTTGGAGTGTGTTTCAGATAGTAAGAGCTCCGTCTCTCCACAATATATTGAGTCTAGTGCTGTATGTAATCATGTGATAGTAGTATAAAGATATTGATCATGTTTTTGAGGATCATGTTTTCCTCCATTCACCAAGAATTCTATAGCTGACTTTTCTTAACATTATAGTTTTAATGAAACATGTATGTGAGATTTGGGTAAGTTGTGCAAACGGAACTTTTTGTTTTCAGTGCTTTTAGATGCTCATAGTGGGCTTTCCAAATGCTCTGTTCACATATGTTTCACAAGAAATACAAAAGGATGAAACGGCATTTCTTGAGAAGATATGGACATTGGGAAGTGAGGACAAGGAGAAATCATGAATGGACAGCTTCTGGGAGGGAAAGAAGTAATTTTGGGTCTAGCAATTTTCTTGTTTATTTTGACAAATTATTTTAAACTTCTGATTTATAGTAAGGGATTTTGTTGTCCCTGATTTTTTTTTTTTTTTAGTGGTATACTAGAGAAAATTCTAATGAAACTTGCAAGATGCTTTCTTAAAATTCGTGGAATGTATGCAGAGGCATCTTTTCTTGTTTCTTGCTTTTCAGAAATACTTTTATTACAGTATCTTGACTGCATATGATCTTTTTTCATTAAAATTTAACTTGCTGTTCCATTAGTTTCTCCCCAACTACTTTATATATCTCGCTTAAGATGCCACTATGGAAAGCTTTACCTCCTAGAATGGTTGTGACAGCTCCCTTCTGTTGTTGTGCCTAGGTCACTTTCCTCTGGGAAATGCCTGTAATGTGATTTTCCTGTTCTTCTGAAGGCTTTCATAGTTCTATTTTAAAGCTGAAAAAATCATGATTTCTTCTCCAAAATCTTCTTTTCTTTTTTCAATGAATTGGTCTTACCTGTGACTATATAATTGCTAAACATTATTTGCTGCTATCATTGTTTTCACTTGTAACTCAGTGATTCATGAAAAATGGTGTCTTTCTGTTGTAAATTATCATATCCAGTGGTGGCCAACTGTGTACTGTTGAACTAAAAAGAAAGATTTTGTATCTCAGACTCTGAAAAGAAAAGGGAGCTTCAGTACAATGCCTATAAATATGAGTGAAGTTTTGTTTTAACTATAAAGCATCTAGCTTTTCTTGAAGGGATGAAATACAGTGACCTGTCTTTTGCTCCTGAGTGCTCTTTCTGCCCTTTGTCTGAGTTATGCTCAGGTTATCCTGTTCATATACTAAGTTCAGACAATTATCCTAACTTTGGGAGCTTGGTCACAACTTATCTTAAACTCTTGGTTTGGAAATCTGACATAAACTGTGTGCCACTTGAGATTCTCGCTATCTTTTTCTGATTGGCAAGTTAAAAAATTTTTTGCAATGTCATTGAGAACAGTTTGTTCAATGGAAAGAACATACACTACAGAAAACATTAACTGAACTCTTGCGAAATGCAAAGTGCTTCTGACTTAAGGGAAGAGAATTAGGATTTGTAGTCAGAGAAGGTAATGTAACCATCTGTTGAAGATAAGATGTTTACTGTGTGAACACTGTGTAGGATCTTAGACTCTGTCTTCATTTATACTGCCATTTTCTCACATATACCTGTGTTTCAGAATGTTTACTTATTTCCTGTATCACCTACTGGTCTGATGCAGTCTAATGTTTCCTTTTCACATAAACTGGAGTGTGAGAGAGGCTAAGATAAACTCTGATATCTCCCTGAGAGATTTGCAGCTTGTATACCTAGTTGCATGTTGGCACTGTGTAATGCCTAGGCAGAGATACAGGGATTACAGTTTTCCAGGCTTGATTCACTCTTCCTTCCCCTAAGGATGGACAAACTAAATTCCATGTATTTATCTTGTTACTTCCTAGATGAAATATCAAGCCCTGTAGTTTTTTTTGTTTGACCATTTTTTCCTTCCTACATGGATATCAAGCTTAGATTTGTAATAGGAAATAAACTCCAAGTATGAGGAATGAATCTGTATCTTTGAGTCTTTCTTTATTGGATTAACTTTATATACATTTCATCCAAGGTGAATGGGAATTTCATTCAATGTGAATCATGTCACATAATTGGGAATTTTTTCATTTTAAAGCTACAATCATTATAATTCATCAAGCACTTTGAGATTATACTACATGAACAATAAAATGGTATTTATCTTATTCTCTATATATGAATTGTTTCTGCTAAAAATAAACTACTCTGTGGGAAAGCACATAAAAGGTGACATATATAGCATTCAAGGTTTAATTTCAAACTGATCTAATTCATTATGGTAAGTCCATGCTATTAATCTGCAAAAATCAATAGGAAAAACTTTCTCTATGTATTTAATAAATAAATCCAGCATCTGGTCATAGGTTAAATAAAAAATAGTATTGTACAGTAGTATTTCTCTTTGGCATTACTGTAGTCCATAGTCATGTTTTCTAAAGATCAATAACTATAAAGCCATGTGATAAAGCAAAGTGAAAGTGAATGTAAGTGATGAAAATGAAGTCAATGGCTTTCTTAAATAATCAAATGTGCTAACACAGAATGAAAAACACATCAACCACACATTTTTATTTTTACTTTATCTTATTTGATTTTGTCTTCCTAATTCTGAAGGCTTAACTTTGTAAGGCACAAATATATTTATAAATCCACGTCAGATGCAAATGCCGCCTATGTAATATGACATTTCTGACATTTTATTTATATTCGAGATGTCATATAAGGCTTGGTTGAAAAGGTAAAAAGGAAAGACAATGTAAGAGACTTCCAGAGGAAAGGATACATATATTGGTGCTTGTGCAGTTTTAGTAATATGGCAAGACTCATAGCAGGACGAGGAAAAGAAGAAAAAAAATGATGGAGTACTCTGTGTCAAAATTTACATGTGGCATTTTTATATGAATTTCGATCCTCAGGACATTTTTCATATTGTCTTGAAAATATTTAGTGTTTTTTCTTCCTTACTTTATCTTTCTGCTTCTTTTCAACACTTACACTTCTGTATAATATATGAACAACACACATTTTAAACAATACTTTCACGTCTGCATGACAGTATGACAATTGCTTTCCTGTATGCATTAAAACTCATCATAACTAATGAGCACAAAATGTGTTTATGAAACTTTCATAGTTAATGCGATATTTTGTTCTTCATGCTTTTAAAACTGCACATATGAGTTATATGCAGTTTAGTTCCTAGCTGGTCTAAACAAGATGCTCCTGCATAGATTCTGTTTGTTCATGCTAGCCAGTGTGCTCTCTTTTACGCCTTTATTTTCTTTATTTTTCCTTCAGTTGTGCAGCATGTCAAATATTCCTTTCTATCATTATTGTATGTTCTTTCATTATTCTGTTCTAACTTCTTCCCTCCCTTCATATCAACTTTTCTTCTTTTTTCATGCTCTTTGGCTTGACTGCTGCTCACCTACCCTATTATACTTCTGACACTTCAGGTCTTTGTTTCATCATTTCTTTCCTACCCTTTATGTTTCAATTTTCATCTTCTGTTTTCCCTTTCTATAGGAGCATCCGGACATTTCTTACTGTTGCCTGTGCCATTTATTTTTTTCCCAGAATAAAGAGCCTACACTCTGGCTTTACATTCATAAGAGCATTTTTTGTCATTTAGATTTTTCTTCTATTGCCTAGCTTATTATTTCTCCTTATCACCCTACTGTTCTATTCATTTAAGCAATATTTATAAACACATGATGATATATTTTCTATACTTCGAAAAATATTTATGGCAAGGACATCCATGGTGTCTTTCTTCTTACCTATTTTAAATTTCTACAGTGTAGACATTTATTCGTAAATGCGTTTATCATTTATTTCTCCCTTATAGACAGAAGCTGATATTATGCAGACATCCACAATTATTCACCCTTTTCTCTAGGGGTGAATCTTCTTTTTTTGACCTTTTCCACTTTCAGAAAAGGGTGTTGGAGACATGGAGAAGTATCCAGCACACATGTTGCATTTATAGACAGTTGACTCAACGGATAGTCCTGCATAAGACTACTGACAATGAAAACCATGTATGCGAACACGACATTATACGAAACTAATTTTACATGAACATTTTATATGAAATTAGACAAAAATACCATTTGGCAGAGCCATGATAAACTAACCCGAACAGAATTTCATTTTACTACGACCAGATGGTTTCATTAGCACTGCTATGGACATCTCCGCCCACAGTCTACACTCTATAGCCTAATAGATCTTTAATATCATTGGTTTATGCCTGCTTTTCATGCCAGATTACACAGAGTGGCCTTGATCCTCTGATGTGGGCATCCAGTGGATGAGGCCTCTCTATTTCCTTAAACTGTTCTCCCGTATTTTATTTCTGAAGGGGTTTTGGAGCAAGCTGAGAGTCGATATGTTTCTGTATCTTAGGCTCATGGACAATCAGATGCAGTCATACTGTGTTCCTAGATCTGGGTATTTAGAGGAACTCCCTGATTCAGTAAATAGGTACACTTCACATAGAGTTGCAAAGCTCGTTCTGAATTTTTCAAAAATCAAATCAGTATAGCATATTTTCAAAATGGTTCTGTTCTTAATTTATGCTTTACTTTGTGTGAATGTAGTGGCCAAATTAAGTATCATTAGACCAGAAAAATTGAGCTGTAAATATGTTTATTCATTCAAGAGGTATTTTTCAGGGATAGGATTACCATACTTTATATCTCAGTTAATCAGACACATTCCCCATAGCAGAAAATATTTATCAAAGCATCAAATTCAAAGCAATTATCAATAAAGTCCTAGCTAAGCAAAAATTAATTTTAAAAGCTGAATGTTATATAATTGTCCATCTGATTAAAGAAACAGAGTATGAGAGCAACAAAAACTAACTTAACTTAAAAATAATGTTAATGTTAGATGAGGTATGAGACTTTTAATCATTGTCATGACCCAGTTCTTTTTGAAAAGGGATAAGATTATCAGAGCAACAGTTTACAATAGACTAACTGAAAACTGGATTTTATCCAGTGATAAAATCTTAAAAGTTGTACTGTTCTTAGCTAGTTCATGCACTTGAATAACATCTTAACACTTCAGTTACATTTTTTATGTGCAAAGGAAAAAAAATAGGGTTCTATTCCTATTCCTACAAATATGCAGGCTAATAATAAATAAATTATAATGAGAATTTGGAACAAAAAGGTAGTATTCCTAGGAGAATACGCTTCTTACTTTTGGGTAATTGTCCTAACCTTTGAGAATAGATTTTTATTTTTTTTTTGGCCTGAATATAGGCACCTGAAAGCTAGACATAGAATTCTGGCCTCTTCAGCTTCGTCTTTGGACTAAGAAAGAAAGAATTCCTTTAGGCAATTGATCTCCTCCTCGAATAGACCATGTAGGTTCTAAAATAGCTACCAAAACAGGTGCCTGCTGAAAATATGCATTCCTCCTGATTGAGAGTACAAGCTGCTTTAACCTTAGCTGTCTAAAGTTAGGTGAATCCCATCCAAAGTCATAAACACGCATTTCTGGTCCTTCTTTGGTATCTGGTGCTCCAGCTTTTACAAGGTGAGTGGAAGTGCTGCCCTAAGTGCATCAAGTCTCTCCCATATGTTACTTGCAATGGGTGTCCCTGAAGAGATAAATGTGTGCTCCTCTGTAGAAAGAAGGTAGTCATTTTCTATTTTCTTAATATGTCCAGAAGTATATGTGTCTAGACATGTGCATGTATGTATTATATATGTATATATTTAAGCATGAATTAATAACAGGTAACCTGAGGCTCTCAACTGGGGTATATAATTTACAGAGCAGAGGGATGAATATTCTGGATTACTGAGGGTCTGAAAATATGTACATAAAAGCCTACAATGTAGTTTGAATAGTGTAAGAATTTAGTATCCCTCAGGTACTAGTGTCTGAATGGGTTGAAATAAGTGACCATTTTTGGTCCATTTTAATGTTAAATAAAACAATTTAGTTTTAAAATAGTCAGATATCACATCTCTGCTAAACAGTGGAAAAGACAAAGAAGATGACATCTTAATACAACACGCAGAAAAGTATTTATTGACTTAAGTCACACAGCAGGCAGAATGTAAACTAGTAAACACCAAGTTCATTATCCTTGTGTATCACACTGCATCCTAGCTATGACAGGTAGGTAAACAGATAGGAAGTGATATTTTTACCATACCTTTGTATATCCAGAGTAGAAATTAATGTCAGTACTTGTAATAAAATCAAGAAGATCGTTAGGAGTACATTGACAGAATATCAATAAATATGACTAGTTTATAATTTATAATAATGCAGTTTGAATTTTAGGATATAATGACACAAAAAGTAACTGCAACCTGCTATTATATGTTAAAAGAAGATTTACAATTAGAAGCTGCTGGCATTCTAAAGTTGCATAAACCTTTAAATTCTTCCAGATCACTGGTCATTCAGGAAACTGAGTGTTTGGAGACAGTATGTGGTATGAAATACATTTTGCTTAGCGTCAAGGGAAAGTTTTGCTCTGCAATGGGCAAGTCAGTGACAAAAGAAAACTGACAGTCACTGTCCATATTACATGTTACTTCCTGACAGTTTATCGAGATTATTTACCTCCTCTTGCCATTTATTTGAAAGCTTAAGGAACAGTTATTCAAAAAACTTCCAGGCTGTTCCTTGTCACAGGAACCTTGCCTTTACTTCATGAAAGAAAGAAATGAAGTTAATATAGAAGAAGGATGTTAATGATGACAGTAAAAATACAATGATGATATAGGCACACTATTTATTGCTGGTAAATTAAACCATTTCTTTAAGAACTCTTTTAAAATAGAATGTCCTTATCTCATTGAGATAATGTAAATTTTAAAGGTATAGACTGTATCTTTTTCGGAAGAAGTAAACAATCATTTCTATTTTTTAAAGGGTTCTCTCTTTTTTTATAAAACAAGTTTCAAAGGGGAAATTAAAAAATATATATATTTAACAAGATTGTAAATTGCAGATTGCAAGAATTTTATTTTCTTAAGAGAACCTACTTTGTCTCCCTGGCCAACCTGTGATGAATTTATCTTTGTTAATATCATCCAAAAATTATGCTTATAGACTATAATTTGAAGGTTTCAGTACAGGGGCTAGGATACACATTGTTCTAATTCAAACTAAGGGTTATATACTGTATCATTTTATATCTTACTGTTATCCTCAGATTTTATTTTTAGATTTGTTTAATAACATCTAATACGTCCATCATACTACTGAAGCAACTATGAAAGGAGCCTCGCACAAGAACAGATCTTTAACGGCTTTTACTTCTGAACATGACTAAGTGGTAAAGCTGTGCTCACAGTTGATTTCAGATAATAAATGAGATTATGTGACATGGTTTCTTTTTCAAATATATCAAAATATATGCATACACTTATACATAACATATAGCTATAGTTTTAGGAAAAAATAACTGTATCATAATGTCAGGGTCACTTTATCGAAATCTGAGCACTGTGCTCTCTAATATAAAAGATTTCTGGAGAAAGGGTGGTCCTGCTGGACTCTTGTAACGCCTACTTGCAGTTTTAAAGGGACATTCGTGTTTTTGAGTTTTGTGTTCCTTGTTTAACTAATGCAAAATTTATTTTAATTATTTTCAGATAATAAAATTTACCAAAAAAATACAACCTATTAATCCACTAATGTTTTAATTTTGCCAGACAATGTAAAATATATGTCTTGTAAGCTCACTTTCAAGTGACATTTTCAAATATTATAGCTGTATTTTTTCCCATATTAATAGGGATAAGAAGCTTTAAAACTTATGTACAAGCATAGGGTTATAGAAATATACTTTTAAAGAAGAGAATATTATTAAAACGCAATTAAATGTTAATAGAAGCAGAGAAAGAAAGAGAAAGGTGTCCCGAGGAAAGGATTTTGTTTGGCAAAAATGAGATAAATCAGAGAAAAATGAAACTCTGAGAAAGCCTAGATATTCTTACACACCAGTTTGGCAGGTGGGCTGCTTTGGAACATTTTTATGACTCACCAGTGTGTTAGTACTACTGCTAAAGGCAGATGGATGGAAAATGCCAAGCATATGTGAAGAAGGTCAACAGTAAAGATTTAAAGAGAAAGAAAATGCAATGTTCTTGCTAACATTTTTATACTACGCTATGATAAAACTTTAGGAAGTTAATTTCTTAGGTTGGGTAGGAAGAAAAAGCTGAATAAAATGTCATTTTCTAGCTGTATGACATAAAGATAAGTTGATTGTATATTAGCTCTTCTACTTTTGCACTCTTTCAGTCTTTTCTGTCTTGTTTCTCTGAGTTGTAAGTTCTGAACTACGAAAAGAAATTGGTAGATAGTTTTCCTTTTTGCAAGTATTAAATGATACAATAAACCTAGATTTCTGAAAACATGCAGGATAAGTTTTTTAAGTTATTTTAAAGCAATCATTTGTGGATGTGTAAAACTAGCTAAATTGTAGCACTTTTATGAAGAAAAAACTTACTGCAATATGCTGTTTTAGTTTATATCTTAGCTCTCAATTTATGTGCATATGTTTTGGCTAAGTATTTATGTCCCATGAAAATATAGTGCTAATACATACAAATATACATCAATATATATGTACGCAAAATCTTAAACAAACAAACAAACAAAATACTTGTCTTAATCTTTATATTAGCATTTAATTATGTCAGGGGCCAATTGTCGGAAGTATTGAGCACCAAAAGGTGCAACCATAAATATTACGTTAAGCGGTAAGCTTTTTGTCTGTTTTCTATTAGTCTACTTATTAGGAAATACCTGAGCAAAAACCTAAAGATTACAGGCTAGGGTTACCTCTTCTGCTATTTTGCAGCATTTAGGTATGAACAATTATCCTAACTTTTCAGGATCAGAATCTCTTACTATAAAGATGTTCAGAGATCTCTTTTGCTAATTCTACACCAAAAATAGTTCTTATGATAGCTACACCAACAGAGCCTTTCTGCTCTGGTCAAGTCTGTCATTAAAATGTTTGAATGGCTAATGTTGTAATCAGGACAGAATAGGGTGTCAGAAAATCTGCTAAACTTCATATTCAGGGTTTGCCTGAATAGCTCAAATACACTGTCTTGCATATGTTAATCTCATAAGACACTGACTAATCTATGTGACTCTTTTTTTTTTTTTTTTTTTTGCTTTCTTACTTGCAATCTCCTCCATATTAATTTTATGAATTAAATATATTTTCCTCGGAAAAATAAAAAAAAGCTTTTGACATAAAGTGAATTATTTGGATTGTCCTATACAATTAGTGATCTCCAGAACCAGCTGGAGGATGTCCTCTGCAGCATGCAGCGTACCCATGGTGTCCCAGTTGAACATATCAGGGATCCAGCCAGAGAATCCTGCAGTTACTGTTTAGCTCCTGCATTCAGGTTTCACTGACAGAAACCAGTGTGTGGGGCAGAAGCATGGGGGACATCCTCCTGGCTTTTGGTTGATTCTGGATCTAGTTTCAGTTCTTCCACCTGTATGGGGATCCTAGGTGTGTTCCCAAATACATCAGTTCAGATGTAGCTCTGGGATTAGTTTAGGTGTAGCTCTGTTGCTACGCTCTTAAAGAATGCTTTATTTCTGTCTTCTTTACATATGAATAGGCTTTAGAATTACTTGAATAGTGTAAGAAGTTGCTTTAAGATCAGAAAGCGTGGTCTTGCAAATGCATTTGGCAGTTTAGTTACAATGAGTTAAGGGGGAGAGTAGTAATAAATTGAAGGATGTGTGTACATCCTTTTTACAGAATCCAAAATCACAGAACGGTTGAGGTTAAAAGGGAACTTTGGAGATCGTCTAGTCCAATACTCATGCTTCTGCAGGGTCACCTAAAGTACATCGCACAGGATTGTGTCCAGACAGCTTTTAAATGTCTCCAGGGAAGAAGACTCCACTACCTCAGAGAAGGTTTTCTTCATGTTCAGATGGAACTGCCTGTGTTTCCATTTGTGCTTGCTGCCTCTCATCCTATTGCTGGACACCACTGAGAAGAGTCTGGCCTCATCCTCTTGACATCCTCCCTTCAGATACTTGTACACATTGATCAGATCACATCTCAGTCTTCTCCAGGCTGAACAGGCCCAGCTCTCACAGGCTTTCCTCATAGGAGAAATGCTCCAGCCCCTTCATCATCTTCATAGCCCTTCGCTGGACTTCCTCCAGGATCTCCATGTCTTTCTTGTACTGTGGAACCCAGCACTGCAGGTGTGGCCTCCCCAGGGCTGAGGAGAGGGGAAGGATCACCTCCCTCCACCTGCTGGCAGTGCTCTTCCCAATGCAGATCAGGATACCCTTGGCCTTCTTGGTCACAAGGCACATTGCTGGCTCATGGTCAACTTGTTGTCCACCAGGATTCCCAGGTCCTTCTCCACAGCACTACTTTCCAACAGGTCATTACCAGGCCTGTACTGGTGCATGGGGTTATTCCTCCCCAAGTGCAGGACTTTGCACTTCCCCCTTTATTGAATTTCATGAAATTGCTCTCTGCCCAACTCTCCAGCCTGTTGAGGTCCTTCTGAATGGCAGCACAACCTCCAGCGTATCAGCCACTCCCCCCAGTTTAGTATATCATCAGCAAACTTGCTGAGGGTGCACTCTGCCTCTTCATCCAGGTCATTGATGAATATATTGATAGGACCCAGTACTGACACCTGGAGGACACCACTAGCTACAGGCCTCCAACTAGACTCTGCACCACTGACCACAACCCTCTGAGCTCTGCCAGTTCTCAGTTCACCTTACTGTCCACTAATCTAGACCCCCACTTCCTGAGCTTGCCTGTGAGGATGTTATGGGAAACAGTGTCAAAAGCCTTGCTGAAGTCCAGGGAGACAACATCTACTGCTCTCCCCTCATCCACGTAGACAGTCATTCCATCACAGAAGTCTATCTATCAGATTGGCCAAGCATGATTTCCCTTTGGTGAATCCATGCTGACTACTCCTGATCGCCTTGTCGTCGTCCACATGCTTAGTGATGACCTCCAGGAGGAGCTGTTCCATCACCTTTCCAGGGATGGAGGGGAGGCTGACAGGCCTGTAGTTCCCTCCGTCCTCCTCCTTGCCCTTTCTGAAGACTGGCGTGACATTGGCTTCCTTCCAGTCCTCAGGCACCTCTCCTGATCGCCATGGCCTTTCAGAGATGATTGGGTATGGCCTAGCAATGGTATCTGCCAGCTCCATCAGCACTCGTGGGTTCATCTCATCGGGGCCCATGGACTTGTGGATGTCCCATTTGCTTAAGTGATCCCTAACCCAATCCTCCTCGACCAAGGGAAAGTCTTCCTTTGTCCCGACTTTCTCCCTGGTCTCCCGGGTCTGGGATTCCCGACGGCTGGCCTTAGCAGTGAAGGCTGAAGCAAAGGCAGCATCCAGGATCTCTGCCTTCTCTGCGTCCTCTGTCGCCAGGGCCCCTGCCCCGTTCAGTAGCAGGCCCGCTTTTTCCCTAGGCTTCCTTTTGTTGCTGATGTATTTGAAGAAGCCCTTCTCGTTGTCCTTGACATCCCTTGCCACTTTTAACTCCAAACGGGGCTTGGCCTTCCTTGGTGCATCCCTGCATACTCTGACAACGTCCCTACAGTCCTCCCAAGTGGCTTGTCCCTGCTTCCACCTCCTGTACCCCTCCTGCTCATGTTTGAGCCTTGCCAGGACCTCCCTGTTCATCCATGCAGGTCTCCTGCCTGCTTGGCTCGACTTCTTGCTCGTAGGGATGCACCATTTGTGAGCCTGGAGGAAGTGGTGCTCAAATATTAACCAGCTCTCTTGAGCCCCTCTTCCGTGCAGGGCCCTATCTCACGCGATTCTTCCAAGAAGGTCCCTGAAGAGGCCAAAGTCTGCTCTGCTGAAGTCTCTGGTTGCGATCTTGCTTATTGCCCTGCTCCTTGCAGGATCCCAAACTCCATCATCTCATGGTCACTGCAGCTAAGGCTATCCCCAACCTCCACATTTCCGACCAGCCCTTCTTTGTTTATTAGGAAATAGCACACTTCTCCTCTTTGGCTCCTCCATCACTTATGTCAGGAAGTTATCATCAATGCTCTCCAGGAACCTCCTAGATTGCTTGTGCCTTGCTATGTTTTTCCCTCAGCAGATGTCAGGGTGAAGGAAGTCCCCCATGAGAACCAGGGCCTGTGGTTGTGAGGCCACTTCCGGTTATCTGTAGAAGGTGTCATCTACTTCCTCTTCCTGATCAGTCTGTCTGCAACAAACCCCCACAACAGTGTCACCCATGTTAGCCTGCCCCTTAATCCTTATTCATAAGCTCTCAGCCCACTCATAATCTACCCCAAGGGTTTATACAGTCCAGTTGCTCTCTCACATAAACAGTGACTCCACCACCTCATCTTGTTGGTCTGTCCTTCCTAAAGAGCAGGTAGCCATTCATGACAGCATTCCAGTCATGTGAGCAATCCCACCATATCTCTTTAATGACTGCAAAGAGATCATAGCCCTGCAACTGCACACAGATCTCTAACTCTTCCTGCTTATTCCACGTGCTGCATGCATTTGTGTACAGGCACTTCAGAGAGGTATTCCAAGCGTGCTGATTTCCCAGGAGGGGTGCAAGAGGTTTCCCCGTAATCTTGTCTCGACTTCATACGCTTGCTGGAAGTATCCACACCTGAGCCATGTTTTGCTGTCTAGGTAGTTTCCATAACTCTCCCCTTACCCTGTCTTTCCTAGTTTCAAGCCTTGCTTACCAGTTCGGCCAGTCTGTTAGCAAACAAAGACCAGTTTCCTGAGGTTGAATCCCCTCCCTCCCAAGCAGTTGTCGATCTTTAGACAGGGTCCCATGGTCATAGAACACAAAACCCTGTTACTGACACCAGTGGCTCAGCCAGTTGTTTACTTGGAGAATCCATCTACTCCTCCTCCCATCCTTCCACCTCACTGGCAGGATTGAGAAGAAAATGACCTGGGCCCCCAGACCCTTGGCCACCATCCCCAGAGCTCTGAAATCCTGTCTGATAGTTTCCAAATGTCCCTTGGTATCGTTGGTGCCCACGAGGCACTAATGTTCAATAGAGATGTTTGTATTATTGCCAACTTTTGCATTTAGCAATAGTAACTTATTGGCAGGACTCCTCCTTAATAATAGGTCAATAGGTCTTCATCTGTTGCAAAAATGATATATATTCCAGTCTATCAGGTATCTTCTCTTGTGTAAGCAAATGGTTTATATAAAACTTGCAGGCTGTGAATGGCCAAAAAAGGCATTGCTTAAAAATGATATTGCTGCATATTTTAGGATTTACTAGGAAAGAAAATTCACAAAAACACTATCTATCTCATGTTTTCCATTATAGATCCGTGGCAGATATGTGTAAATCGTCCCCATGGCCGTTATCATCTCTGTCCAGACTCCAGAGATAGTTGGTATCTAACTATTAGCAGAACTGGGGACTGAACTCTAAAATTTGAATGGATATTTGAACAAAATTGCAATCTACTCTACAACAGTTAGGACTGTTTTGTCCATTTTTGCTATCACTAAGGTACAGGACAATTCCAGCCACAGCTGTAAGAAATAGTTTTATACAGTTTAAAGTACAATATATGGCACTCAAACTAAAACTGCAGTACTAATTTCTGGCAAGTTTTGAAGCCATTAGACAATTCAGCTTCTAAATAGCTGAATGATGCAGTCTAATCCCAACAATTTGATGTTTATGAATCTTTATACTGATTTAGTATATTCTAGGTGATTTTTGGATAGAGGAAGGTGATGAATATTCCCTAATATGTTTTAGTTTGATAACTTAGTTTTATTATTCATTACAGTGTTTCATAACAAGTTTATGCAGTGCCTGAAAGGAGTCTTGCTGGCAGTTCAAGCAAACCTTCATGAAATACCTTATAAAAGGAAGTCCCCTGAGGCACCAATTTATAGAAGTGGTTCCTGATGCTAAAAATACTGTACAGCAGAACATTTTCTATAATTTGCCGGAGTAAATTTCTTTTGTAAGCCCAGAACAGTTCTCCTCATAAAGAACGTGCTGTCAATGACCAACTGCTGTTAATAAAAGGACTACTATAAAATCATTCTTTTGAAACTTTATTACTTCAGGCTCTCAACTCATTATTTTTCACAACCATATATATATATATATACAGGTTTAGGTGAGAGATCACTAAACTAGCATCCTGCAGTATGTTATACTGGTCATTCAATGGATAACATTATTCCTTCTAAATTAGTAATAGTTTTTGTTTTACTTGAGATAATGCACCAACTTCTATTTCTAATTTCTAATTTCTCTCTTTTTTTTCTTTTAATGCAAACATTCATGTTTCATTCATGCTTGTGCACTATTTATAGCTTAATAGCATCCTCAAATAGCAAGCTCCCCGCCCCCCCCCAGTAATTATTTTCTTTCCTCCACTCTGAACATCCTCCTATTTCCCATCAGTTGTTTAGGATTAATTCTCAGACTTCACAACCAGTCTAATGCAGAAAGGTAAAAATATTTAGGATCTGTGTAGATTCAGTTCTTAGCTACAGACTTTCTGCTACAAACAGCCGCCAAATCATTCTGTGAATGGATGAGTATTTCTCTGTGGCTCATATTGCCCTTTCTCATATGACTTTTTTCTCATACCTTAGTCAGCTACATGGTGGTATTCATCTGACCTAATATAGATACTTAAATTGTAGATTTCTACATCTGAGTTACTTGCTTAGTTCTCTCTGAAAATCAGTAGAGAGAAATAGACACTTCTGGGAAGTTTTTCCTCTTACTTCAGAGTAGTTATCTTCACATTCGATCATGCAAACTGGTCCTTTCAGGTGACTATTTCTCTCGATTTTCTATAAAGGAATTCTGCTTTATCAGATGTTGTTGCCTACACTAAAAAATGTCTAAAGTTGAAAAGAATTCATTCTAATATTTGGGTAGTGACTTTAATGCAAAAGAAGTCAGGTTCATAGACATCATTTGTTACAAAAATCCATCCACTCTTTCTAGTATTTTCTTTCAGTTCAGGGAATTTGTCTGCCCTTTGCTAACTGGCTGATTACAACCATGCTTTGCTCCACTGCCCCCTAAGCTTTGATGTGCTCATAATCCAGTTTTTCCACTTACTGCTAACATCAAGGGCTGATTTAGCTCTATTTCATATTCATCACTAAGTTCTTATTGAGCAGAGCTCTGGGTAATAACTTTCTGTAGCAAACTCTAAAATCTGTCAAGAACACATATTTATGGTGACCCAGCCCCTTTCTGCTTTCTTATGTTGGGCCACTTGTTGCTGTTGCATAAAAGAGGATCAAGGAAAGGGCTTGAATACTTATCTCCTGTTGATCCACAGTGCTGAGCTGCAAGTCCTGTTCTGGACCAGTAGATCTTTCCAAGATCAGCCCTCTTTAGAAGGGGATAGCCTTAAGCAATGTTGAGTTGAGCCAGTCCATGGTAACTAAGGATCCTAGTAGTATGTACATGCCACTACAGTTAGGCATCATATTTAAACAGCTGAAACATGGCAACATCTTAAATATCTTTGGTTTTGCTTGAGGCTGGAAGAGATCTCACACAGAGAAATATGATTGAAAGGTGACAGGTGGTATAAAAAGCTGACCTTTATTGCCTTTTATCTGTTAGTTGCTGGTGTTTCTATGAGGCTCTTGATGCACACTGCATATAAAAAGGAATTGGCACTCACCGAGGAGGGTTGCTGCTCCTTTGGCATTCCTCTCCGATAGGGTTTTCAGCTTTAGAGAGTCCACCAGACTAGAGCCATGTAGCTTAAAAATTTGAAGGATCCAAGAGATGAGCAAGAGTGTAATAGTGTGATTATGAAATTAAGTTCTAAACACTATGTTAACAGACAAATTAATAACTGAATCCTTTTGATGGATAGGTACACTTAGGCCCACTAGGATTTAAGATGTAAGAAGAGTTCTTTAGACTTGGGAAAATTAGGAATGTACCAATGATAGAGCCTTTTGGGAGAATATCAGAGCAACCAAACTTTCCTGAAAAACACATGTGTATTATATGTCTCAAATGCATAGATGTCAACTGAATCCTTGGAAAGGGAGTAAAGAAGGAATATATGTTTTATACAGAAAGCTTTAGATAAGGGGCTCCTTTGGAAGGAGGACATATTCAAGAAAAAATATTACATTGCAAAAAAGCACGTTATTAAATCTAAAGCTTCTATGTATTCTTCAGCACCAATTATGACTAGAAAACAATATGTAAATCACTTTAGAAATCAAATGTTTTAATAAGTAGAGCTTTTTACTCAGAAATAACATTCTGTTAACATAACAGCACAAATTCTTGACCCAAACTTACTTATACTTTCCAAATGGACAAAATGAGTTTGCTTCTGTTTGCGTCCTTCTGTATATACATATATTGTATGTACATACCTTGTATGTACAGATATATTACAGCTCTGCACCTTATTCTTTTATTTTGAGTACAGATATAACTGGCATTGAAAGCTAAAGGTCTTCTTTACTGTGAGGGTGACTGAGCACTGGAGCAGGTTGCCCAGAGAGGTTGTGGAGTCTTCTTCGCTGGAGATATTCAAAACCGGCTTGGACGTGATCCTGGGCAATATGCTCTAGAGGACCCTGCTTGAGCAGGGGAGTTGGACTAGATCTCCAGAGGTCCCTTCCAACCTAAACGATTCTTTGATTCTTTGATTCTGTGAAAGACACTGGTAATAATGTGTCAGGCCTTAGCTTAAGATGCTTATCTTTAAAGAGTGTGTGTTCATTGCATATATGAGCATTTGAGAGAAATGTCTGGTTCAGTATTAGTTAGAAAACCTATATGTATTTCATTTATTTTATAATTTTAAGAAAGCATTGGTCTTAAAAGCATTGATCTTAAAGTTTTGTTTTTTTTTTTTTTTTTAAATTTGAATAGCATCCTTCATTACAGGCAATGGTAAAATTAACTGATAGAGGTCAGGATTAAGATATCTAAGGAAAAAGAGGTGAACACTTTGTGAGAGTAATAGAATGACTAGAGAATCACTTAAAAATATCCCAAAAGAACTAAGTGATTGAAGTAGTAGTACTTCAGGGAAAATTTAAAATCTTAACTTACATTTCTTAAAATAGCAGTTCAGCTGGAGGTTTCTATATCCCACAGATGTCTAATTTCCTTTCAACAGTAAAAGTCCCTAGAGATCCCCTCTTGGGCATATGTGAAAATGCTTTGGTCCTGGTATGGCTAAAGAACATGACACATATAACACGTCTGTTTGGATTAGCTGGATCCAAACAGAAGTGTTCTTCTAATTATTTTGACTGAATAGATTCAGTGTGGGAGATGATCTCTATCAATAGTCAACATATTCCTAAAGCTTATGCTCCGCAGATGATGGAGAGTTGGCTATCTTTTTCTTTTTAATCATGCAGATGCTGCTACGAGTAACTGATTCTCACATTGAGCATACTCTTAGTTCTCACCTTTCAATATCATTCCACTTAGCCATTAGTTGCATTTTTCCTAGGTTTTTCATACATAAAACTTAATTCCAGATAAAGAAAGAGAAAAAAAAAAAATCAATTAGATTTTCAGAACCGGACACTTCACAGGAAGAGTGTTAAACCTGCTGAAGAGAGAGAAAGAGACATTTGAAATCTCTCCAACACTTAGATACCTAATTTCAGGTCAGTTTTCAGAGTCGGAGACTTCTTCCTCATTTTAATGCTTAAGCCATATAGGGTAAGAATAACTGCCCTTCACTTTCCCTTGCTTCAGGATTTACTAAAGGAAAGAATGGAGCCCTCTTGTGCTACATACTACGTAAGTATTTTAACTATTTATCTGCTTCATAAGAAGAGGATGACAAGGTGGGAAAGAAACAATAAGACAATTCCTTGCCTTATCGGCAGCGGAGGGGGTGTTGGAGAGAGAGGAATTTCTACTCTCATTTGAATTAGACGTAATAGTTGCTGTTCTAGGTACTGGATTTCAAGTAGAAAGCCTCTGAGTAAATCACGTATACATGGAGGATTTAAGAAAAACTGCTGTCATCCACATTTTCCCACTAGCTAGCTTTAGATGACAAAGCATCCCAAACAGGATGCTTGCTGGCTGTTAGTACTTCCCAGTCAGTATTCTGCTGGTCTTGGATCCCATTCTGAAGCTTGGCACTCGCTTCCCTGCAATCATTAGACTGGAAATCTAAGCCTCTAATATTGTATTCTGGATTCTACTCTGGGGAAAATAGTATTACAAAATTCAAGATTGATATAGCCTTTTAGGTGCTTCATTTCTCCTAATATCAATGGGAAACAGATTTGTAGATACATTTGAAAAATCTCACCTAAAATTTGCATTCAACAAAGGTTGTGATTGCTTGTGATGCTCGTTACTACAATGTACAAATATTAGTTTGCTACATTTCAACAGCTCTACATATTGCATCAGGAAAGAGTTGTGGGGATATACTACCACAATGTTATTCTCAAAAATAAGACTCTCAGAAATTCTTAAAAACTTAGCAAAAGGGAACACCATTTATTTGTGGCGTTAAGAAGTTATTGTTAGTCTCATTAAAATCTTAATAGTCTAAATGAAATTCAGGGAACTTATTATTAATCTAGTTACAATGATGCTAATATTCATATTCCAAATTTTCTAATTAATACAGAAAAACTTATTAATTAAACAGTTAAACTTACTATATATAATCTTCCCGGTATCTGCTCTTTTCTCTGGTGTGTTACACATCTTCACATCGCTCCTCTGAGTCCTTCTTCAGGACTTCCTCAAAAGAATAGGTAGGTAGGCTTAGAAATATGGAATCTATTGTATTATAATATATAACATAACATATTGTTTTGACAATCCAACCTGTATAAAACATATTTTGTTGCCAATAGCTAAATATTAAGCTGTTTCTGAATCTTTATTAGCACTTTTTATCACCCAAAATATCAACCCTGGACAAGATTTGATTTAAAGAGTGTATTTTAAGTGGATGAAATAGCATTTAAGTGTTATGATCTGGTTTAACTGTATGCACAACAGAATGGTGAACTGCTGCTACTGTGGAGAATTACTTTTCATTAGTAAATACATGATTTAGCTAAAAAGTGAGATTTTAAAACTCAGAAACCTGTATAGAATATCAAGTTTGATTTGGGCATGAAAGATTAATGGCAAAATATATATATAAGTTTAGAAGCCTAGAAAAATCACAGGACCGTTCAAGAACCTTTCTGAAAACAAGTAGTTGTTGCTGTTGTTGCTGTTGCTGTTGCTGTTGTTGTAAGAGTACATGAAATTCTGGTGGTTTGCGGTGAGCAGAAGAGGGAGCTCTTGAACTACGGCACTGTGTTCCTGGCAATATTATAATTAAATTGTTGATTGTTTGAAAGTAGCCCACTCAGTGAAATCGTGTATCCAAGGTGTTAGTGGTACCTTTTAAATACACTTAAACAGCATTGGAAAACAAAAGGACAAGAACTGCAAAAACTGAAGGTAAAAAATCAGAGCAGCAATAGCTTTTCTCTCCTGTTAAATACAAATGAGATACCTGCATACAGTGTGATTGAAAGTATTAATATACTTAATTAAAATACATTGGTAAGAATGCTATTTCTGTATATGATAATAATATTTAAAAAACCCCTAAGCTTATCTCTGAGTACCTGTCTGTACATTATCTAAAAAGAAAAAAGAAAGAAAGAAAGAAAACTATTAACATATTTATATCCAAACAAAAGTTACCAAAATTAATTCATCCACCATGCAAAATGAACTAAAACTAGAAGCCCCTGATATTCAAGTGTCATGTATCAGGAAGATTTTTCAAGGCTACGGAGAGGACTTAAACACAATGTTACTGACATATGTAAGGTTGCCCAAGGTGGGATTTATTTTAGCTTCCTCAGCCTTCTAGGTATGGTAGCTAGGTATCTGGTTAGGTATCTACCTAAGTTAGTTATCTAGCTGTCAAAGCTCTCCCTATTGTCAGGGGAATGAAATAGGTACTATCAGCGAAGGAATGACGTACCCACCCCGAAGCAGGTGTCCAAGACTGCTGTCATGAATCACGCTCTTTATAAGCTTAATTTTTTTAATTGCATAGACAGCTAGTTCAAAATGCTTTAGTTTTAAACTAGTAAATTTGTCTGAAGATAATGCCATCTTGTCACAGAATAGATGGGAACTCATCCTTAGGGTATCCAGGACATCTACATGTGACTTTAATATGTCTTCTGGCAGCCTGGCCTCAGATCTAGGGTATATCAAATAATAGCAGAAGCCTCTGTTACTAAACTGTGCGCCTGAACTTGGTTGTTTGAATCAGAAGCCAAATGTCAACATAAAGAAAAGGTGAATCTTAAAAAAGGCATCCTGCAGCTATCAACGTGTAAATTACAGCAAAATCTGTTTCAGAGCATATTCTTTTCACTCTTTTGCATCAGACTTCTTATTGAAGAAATCATTAGAAAAAATTGTTAGAAGAAATAAACCAATGAAGGTTAACCTTATACTGGACTGTACTGACAATAGCGTAGCCAGCAGGTAGAGGGAGTGATTTTTCCCCTCTGCTTGGCCCTTGCAAGACTCCATCTCCAGATGGGTTCTGGGTTCAGTTTTGGGCCCCACAGTACAAGAAAAATGCTGCATACTGGAGCAATTCCTGGTGAGGGTCACCAAAATAACTAGGGGACCGGACACATGGTGTATGAGGAGATATCCAAAGCTTAACTAGGTAGGATCCTAAATAATCTTATCTACCTTTGAAAATCACCCTGCTTTGAGTAAGAGGTTGGATTACATGACCTCTAGAAGTGCCTTCGAATTTGAATTATTCCATCCTTTCATGATTTTTACAGACATTGATAGTTTATTCTGATCCTGTCAGGATACTTGTGGTATAACTGAATGTGTGCATGGTTTCTCTGCTTGTTGCTAGTAGAGAGAGTGGAAGACAGGGCTCGGAAAATATCTGCCCTATATTTCTATTTACTTGAGCATTTGCTAAATGGAGATGTTAGTTTATTTGTAAGCACGTGAGCAGGGCAAGGATAAAGAGGGCTTACCATAGTATCTAACTGATTTCCCAGCCAGTTCAAGTCATTGTGCTATGTGTAATTCTCCTGAAAGATCCATTTATGTTATAGCTCTTCTTGTACCAGCAGCAAGATCAGGACCACGATCTCTAGGCTGTCTTCAAAGCTATCAGCAGAAGATTTAATTTGTTACCAGATTGATGGAAAGTAGACATCTATTCTTGAAACAGAATGAAGACAAAGGCTATTTCCCAAAGGAAAGAAAAATAATACAAGGTTATATATCAAAGAAAGCTTTTAAGTCCCATATGAAATGCATTTGAACAGAAAAACTAGTAGCAAAGCAGGTCCATAGTGCATAGCCAATATCCTGAACAATCATGTCATCTGTGTTACATATGGCTTAAAATGTAGCAATATATACAATACTTTAATAGTGGACAAGAAATATATTAAGAAAATTTCAAAAGCAAATTATTTAATTAATCAACTTAGAAAAAATATACAAATTCAAAAAAAGAATTTCTAAAATGACAAAATGCAAGCAGAATTATACAGAAAATTAGAAAATATGCCTAAAATCACTCAAAAGAAAAATCTTCAATGGATGTGCTTTCTTAGTAGCTTGTAAAAAGAAAAAAAAAATCCTATTTATCTTTTACATATGAACATAACTCCCTGATCAGTATTCTACTAGATTTCATGAGAAAAAGAAATCTGGAGAGCTTTTGTTTCAGAAGCTATCAAACTTTGCACCAGATGGCCTTCTGCCATTCATATTTGCTAGAATGACTTGTATATAATTTATTCTCATATGACATCACTAGATTAATTACAGGCACCGCTTACTGGTAAATTACTGTTAAAACATATTTTTAGCAGTTAAAGCAACCTAGCAAAAACAAAGAGGGAAGCCAGCAAATCTGATCAGTAATGTCTCCAGTGACAGCATGAGAATCAGTATACTAAACTACATTCACATTTTTTCTGACCTCTTTGTTTATACTATAATGCTCAAACAACCTCTTAATATTAGAAATATGAATAACATCTTGCATTTATACAAGAAAAATTCTCTATCCCATATGGGTCTATCAGTCCCCTGAAAAGTTCAAGGATGCCTTTCAATGCAATATATTAAATCTGGGGTCAAGGTCAAATAACTTTGATTTTTCCCCTCCGTAGTTACATTCTGGCAGGTATATGTTTAAAAAAAAAAAAAAAGAAATAAAAATTCCTATTTTTGTGCATCTACAGTATCTGGAGAAATCATTCTAAAGATGAGTAACTATGCTCTTACTTTAGCTATTTTCTTCCCAATTTTGTTAACACAAAAGAGCTTTTCCAAAAGGAGTTCATTTTTATATATGAATCCCCAAACACCTTTCTCTCTCTCTCTCTCATATATACAATTTTCATGGTGTGCCACAGGTATGGAATTTAGTGGATCAACTAGAAAAGTACCATGCTCAAGTGACTTCCAATACTACACAGTTATAGGTCTGTATTAAGGCCTGAAACTCTGATAGTCATTGTGAACAGCTGAGAAAGAAATGGAGCACTTCAAAAGTATATATACATATACATACTTACGTGCATACATATATAGTTCCCAGCAGTGAATGATTTTGGGAGGCTGTGAGCACAAGCTAAAAAACAGAATACCTCATTCTGCCTCTGCTCATAGGTAACCATAGACCCACAGTAGAGCCACTTGCTGTGGCTCTACTCACTGTGAAAACTACAGTTCTCTGCGACACTGCGTTTTGAAATGCCTAACTTACTTTGCTAAGATACTACTACATGAATGTTAACATGATGCAATGCAGAAATGTTACAACTGAAAAAAGGAGGTTTCTTATATCACTGGTGATAAGCTTTTGAGTGACTAATTTTTTTGTTAATTTTATTTATTTTTTAATGACTGCATAGTTTTCTCAATAGTTTTAAGTACGTTTGTTGCTTACTATACATCTTTATCAAGGCTCTTATAGATAACCTATCAAGACTAAAAAAAAAATTTCAAAATGCTAAATATTCTTTGTATCTTTTTTTCCATTGAAGTGACAGAAGTGGAAGAGATTGACTAAATTTGCAGATCTTGTGTTTGTCTGTGTTTGTATCTTGTCTATCTTAATAGCATACATGGCCTGGAAAGTTTGTCTTAAAGTCATGACTGGGCTAAAAATTTTCTGTAATCCAATTACTTACAAACAAGGATTTATCTTTAGAAGAAAATTATGGATCCTTCCTATGCAAGATTAATTGTTCAAATCATTTTCTATTCTTTTAAATTGTATTATAATTTTAAATTATAAAATACAAAAGTACATATCATATTGATTAATTTAAACAAATCACAGACTATTATACTTTAATCACATATTTTTTAAAATGAAATAAACAAGAGTACATATGGGACAAATTTTTAAATTATTTCGAACTAGCAGGCTATTTACATCTAGAAGGCAGGAGAGAATTATATCCAGATATCATATGTGGGTAACAGGAAAAGATAAAAATAAATATTAAACTACTTTACACATTCTAAATAGAGCTTACAGAAAAAAGACTTACCAGTGTGTCAACATTTTGACTTGTAAGCTCTTCAAATTTAAGAGAGCTCTATCATAAACTCACTTCATATTAATTTCCAAAGAAAAATAGTATAATCACTCATATTCAGATAAGGTTGAATCCTCATTGGTTCCTTATTTCCTTCGGCTTCACAAGGATATGTCCTTTTTTGTGTGTAATTGAAATGACAAAGAACCCTTCACCTAATCATAGTCTTGAAACAAGAACTCTTGCCATGTTTAGCTAATCACAATTTAACAGGAAACATAATAAAAATATAGACTGAAAGATTGTAAGTACAAATTATATTTCTTCTTGACTGAGTCATTGAACTAATTTCAAAAACCCTGTTCACTGTCCACAGGAGGGAACCTTCCTCTTGCCACATCCTGTATGAATTGCAGAATTTGTCCATGGCATCAGTTCTATTCTGCTGGTTGGACTGTAGACCCACAAAGCAGAAAAAGTCCCAAAGAAAAATGTAATCATATATGAGAATCTAGGCGTGTACCCTGAAGTAGCAGTTACTGAAGGATTTTTCTCCCTGTAAAAACAGAATCTAGCATGGTCATCAGTGATCGTAAAGAGCAATCCCTGATTTTTCATCCTTTGTTACTGGAAATTAAATAGGCTTTTATCTAGTGCACACTTATGTTTGTATCAGAGAGCTCATCATACTTTAAGTAGAGGGAAAGATGATGCATCAAAACCAAATGTAATAACTATTGTGTATAGTGCCAATATTTTGGAATGTTTCTTTGTGTGATTATCTCATATCTATTAATATGAGGGACTATTGCCATAGTTTATCTGCTATGAGTTATTACTCCAGATTTTCTAATTTTTGAAAATTCATAAATACTTCAGATAAAATGTCATTACTGTTTCTGACAAATTATGTGACACTACACAGAGGTTTCAGTGGTAGAATATCTGAAAATATTGGAAATATACAGAGTTACAGATTTCATCATACAAGAAAATGAAAATATAAATAACTGCTGTGAATTTAATATTTTCACATTTTAAATATCTTGAGAAGGGTAAAAGAAAATTAAACATATATGTATTAATTTATAATATAAAGCTTCAATTTATCTTCAGATGAAGTACATTAATAGTTATTGATCAGTCACATAAAATATTACAATGTTCTATTCATTATTTTGAAAGATTCAATATTTTTAATTTCTTTTGTACATTTATATATATATTTAAATAGAAGTAGATACACCAGTCAGCAACCAAATTATCATTTCATTCATACTTTTTCAGTTCTCTTGAATTTATCAACTTGGATATGACTAAATAGTCATATAGAAGGCTTTGAGGAAAAAAAAGAACAAAAAGAGAATCTTTACATACAAAAATTTGTGTCTTTCATATCATTTGTTAGACTGTTTTCTCACATTCTTCCTTTTTTTCCTTAGTCATCCATTAATACCAATTTAAAATTGCCCTTTATTCTACGTTCTCAAATAAATCAGATGTAGCGGATGTTGATTCCTCTCCTGTTCCTTCAAAGGAAAGGTAGACAAATACTTTAGGAGCACTATTTCATTAAATATGGCAGCATTTCAGGGGCCTATAGCAGATAAAGTAGTCTACACGTTAAATTTGAAGCTCCTATTAAAAGTGGGATACAAGGAGGCAAGAAAATAATCCAAAAAATTGCAAGAAGATAAAAAATAAAGACCTCAAAAAACTTGGAAATATTTGCATGTGTCTTGCTCAGAATAAACTATATCACTTAAACTAGTCATAAATTAATTGAAATTAAACATTGCAAATTCATAGTGCCTGACATTCCAATTTTTTATACTGTTATTATTTGTAAACTGAAAGTCTTCAAGTATGTCAGACGCTTGTTCTCACCAAGGGCACAGTCCACAGCAAGCATAAATTTTAAAGGATGCAAGGAGTGGCTTTGAATTATATGAATGTCAAACAACCATTCAGGTGTTTTAATATATTAATAATACATTTTTCAGGAATAGATTATTCAAGCAACATTTATGAAGTATCTCTCAACTTAATGAGCACTGTCAAAATGTCTTCTTGAAAAGCATTCCTCAAAATCGGGCTTCAAATAACAAAAATAAAGATCAAACTGAAAACTCTCATTGAGTTTGGCAAAGAAGTGGCACTGCCATGACTGTCATTAAAACATTTAGAAGATGACACGTCCAACTTTATGGAATAAAAGTACATGAAACTCATCAAAAGTGGAGGGAAAAAAAGAAATCATTCGTAATAGGTATAAAATATGAAATCATTTTTATTCAAAAATTTTAATAATGATTTTTAGATAACCTGGAGTATTTCATTAGAAAGTAGACACAGTCTTTTGAGATTTGATGCATTACAGAGCACTTACATATCTGCTTTATCTTATGCTTCTGTTCTCTCCACCAACTGCCCCTTTCTATCTAATTAATGAAAAGAAGGTGGTTTGAAATATGAAAGAAAAAAATAAAAAATGAGAAATATGCTATGTTTCCAATTAAAAACAAATTCTAAAAAATCCTGAAATACCTTTCCAAATACATCAGGTAAAAAAGAGTATTTTTATTACAAAACTAAATTTTAGTTCTTCTAAGTTTGTATTGAAATAAAGAATGTAAATGCCAATCAAAAGTGTACCTGGATGTTACTCTGAATTGTGATGGCTCTGGTAATAGAGTTATCTCTTTACACTAACGTTACACTACCACCATTCTACTAACTTCAAAATTATGCCTCTTGACACTGATCTCTATAAAGAGGTGATGAGCTGATTTTAGATATTTCATATTTCAGCCAGTAATCCTCTGGTATGCATGATTTTAAAATTATTCATGAATAGAACAAATATATGAAAGGAAAAGGTAAATTAAAATTAAGCTGGGCTTTACTGGAGTCCTGTTCTTACCTGATCTGATTAAGCATAAGTGTGCTAACTTTCTGGTCCACTATTCTGAAATATGAGGACGAATAAATAAAATGTTCATAAAATATACAGGATAAGATAGTCTTGAAAAAGTAGGAGACCACAAAATCATAGCTAATAAAGGCTATGACCTCTTCTTTGTCTAGTAAGGGATTCTTTAGGATAATTCTTTTTTTTGCAAGAAAATTTTGATAATGATAAAACTAGTCTTGCAGAAAGATTTTCAGTATAATTGGTAAACATCAGTCACTTGGATGTTTTAATTAATCGTGCTAAGAGTTTGCTTCTGTAAGTTACCCAGGCAGTCAAACTCTCATTTTTCTTCTGAAAGAAAAAAACAAAACAAGATACCCTGCTAAAACTAAAAGTAATAACTGCTATATATAGTAAGATTATATACTATGACAAGGCTGACTAGACTAGGATTCTAAGCAGCTTTAGGCGTCTTTTACGAGGGATATTCAAACACTAAGTTAACATGGAACCAAAAACATATTTTTATCCCTTTGATGTGAACGACATTTTTATTTGCCTTGTATTAAGCATTCATTCAATTTTTGGAAAGGCATTTTAGTAACTAAAGTAAGGAATCATGGTGATAGTCAGCTGTTTGATACAGAGCTTGAGAACACAAACCTCTAACTTTGTCTTTTGGGGTGTAACATCAAACAGTAGCATTATTTCCTGAGTACACTGCTGAAGAGGATAGAGAAGCTAGGCCAGGAATGAAACTGAAGAGAGCCCAGGACATAGATGAACAGAAGAAAGATGGACTGTGGCGAGGGGAAGGGGCAAAAGGTAAAGAAACGATATCTGCTGTCAGGGAAGTGGATGGGGACTTCCAAACTCAGCACATCAGGGTTGATCCCTGAGGTACCCTGCTAGCTACAGGCCTCCAACTAGACTTTGTGACACTGACCAAAACCCTTTGAGCTTTGCAATTCAATTAGTTCTCAATCCACCTCATGAATCTGCTTAGCCAACCCACATTTCCTGAGCTTACCTGTGAGGATGTTATGGGTCAAAAGCCTTGCTGAGGTCCAGGGAGACAACATCTACTGCTCTCCCCTCATCTCCCCAGCCAGTCATTCCGTCAGAGAAGGCTATCAGATTGGTCAAGCATGATTTCCCTTTGGTGAATCCGTGCTGACTACTCCTGATCACCTTCTTGCCCTCCACGTGCTTAGTGAGGACCTCCAGGAGGAGCTGTTCCATCACCTTTCCAGGGATGGAGGTGAGGCTGGCAGGCCTGTAGTTCCCTGGCTCCTCCTTCTTACCCTTTTTGAAGACTGGCGTGACACTGGCTTTCTTCCAG
Organism: Struthio camelus; assembly: GCF_040807025.1. Classification (NCBI taxonomy): domain Eukaryota; kingdom Metazoa; phylum Chordata; class Aves; order Struthioniformes; family Struthionidae; genus Struthio; species Struthio camelus. The sequence goes on along the minus strand of NC_090942.1, from coordinate 174,555,636 downwards.
TCCTCAGGCACCTCTCCTGATCTCCAGGACCTTTCCAAGATGATGGAGAGTGGCCTAGCGATAACATCCGCCACCTCCCTCAGCACTCGTGGGTGCATCCCATCGGGGCCCATGGATTTACGGATGTCAAGTTTGGACAAAAGATCTCTAACCTGATCCTCCTCCACCAAGGGAGAGTCTTCCTTTCTCCAGCCTTCCTCTCTTGTCTCCAAGGTCTGGAATTCCTCAGGACTGGCCTTAGCAGTGAAGACTGAAGCAAAGGCAGCATTCAATAACTCTGCCTTCTCTGTATCCTTCGTCACCAGGGCACCCGCCCCATTCAGCAGCGGGCCCACGTTTTCCCTAGTCTTCCTTTTGCTACTGATGTATTTGAAGGAGCCCTTCTTGTTGTCCTTGACATCCCTTGCCAGATTTAATTCCAACTGGGCCTTAGTCTTCCTTGTCGCATCCCTGCACACTCTGACAACGTCCCTGTATTCCTCCCAAGTGGCCTGTCCCCTTTGCCACATTCTGTACACTTCCTTCTTCTGTTGGAGTTTTGCCAGGAGTTCCTTGCTCCTCCATGCAGGTCTCCTGCCCGCTTTGCTCGACCGCTTACTCAGAGAAGTGTTGCGGGTGCAGGAGGTGCTGAAGTGTGAAGGTGAAGTGGCTGCTGAGTTGTGAAGGTGGGTGTGGAAAGATGGGTTGGAGGGTGGGGAGGGAATAGGTGTTGTCGGTGCCGGTTGTGTTCCGGTAAGGGCGTTTGGGAGTGTGTTAGTAGTGTTGGGGCGTGTCAAGGGCAGGGGGGAAAGGGCTGTGTGAAGTGGCTTGCAAGGAGATTGGGTAGAGCGCCGGGGAGCGCGGTGTGTGGAGCAGGCGTGCTGCTGGTTTGGAGTGCAGTGAGCGAGAGGCAGTGTGGCCGTGGCGTGGAGGCTAGGTGCGGCGTTTGGAGGAGTGAGGCTGAGGTGAGGGCAGATTGTGGGCTAGGAGATGGCGCTGCAAAAGGTGGGCCTGTGTGTTGTTTCTTGTGAGAAGGTGTTGTTTGCGGTTGAGGGGGAGAGCAAGGGTGGTCCTGGGTGCAAAAGGGAGAGCAGTCTTGCCTTGTGCGCTTTTGGTAGGCACGGGAGGTGCTTTGGGGATGTGTTTGCCTGCTGGGTAGTGGTGAGGGTGTGAGTAGTAGAGGGAAGGGGGTGGTGATTGGTGGTGGTTGTGTTGGAAGGTGCCCCGTCGGGGGGTGGTTGTGTGAGAGAAGGGAAGGGAGGAGGCTGTGGATACCAGTTGCGCCTTGTGTGTGTGTGTGTGTGTGTGTGTGTGTGTGTGTGTGTGTGTCCCTAAGCCCCCCGGTGGCCCCCCCTCAGCGCCCGGGCCGGCAGGTTGTGGAATGGTCCTAGGTGAGAAGGCTGTGGTGTGTGGTGTGTTTTGTGCTGTGGGTGGCAGTGGGAGTTGTTTGTGGAGGTGGGTTGGCGTTGTGAAGCGAGCGCTGTTAGGCGAAAGTAGTGGTTGGGCGGAGAGGAGCCAGCGCTTGCCGGAAGCAGGAGGTGTGAGAGAGTGGAGGTGTTGGGTGTGAAAAGGGGAAGAAAGGGGGATGCCGGAGGAGCTGCTTGTGCCCTGTGCGCCTTTGCGGCGGGGCCTGTGGTAGAAGAGGCGGAGGGTAAAGGAGTGTTGGAGGCGAGTGGGGTGTAGCGGGGGAGGTATGTTCTTTGGGATGGCGGGCAGGGCGGAGGCAGGAGTGCTAGGCAGGCAGGTGGTGAGGTGTTTGTGGAGGCAGTGCTTAGTGTGGAAGAGACTGGAGGTAGGGAAGTGGGGTGGGAGTGTGGGAAGGATTGGGGTGAGAGTGGGGTGGTGTGCTAGTGGGGCGGGAGGAAGTGCTTTCTGGGTGCTGTGGCAGATGTGCTTGAGGTGTGAGGCGGAGTGCTCGAGCGGGTGGCCGAGTTGTAAGGGTGAAAGTTGCGCCGTGAGGTGTTTGGGTGCCAAGGAGAGGGGGTTGGTTCACGCTGTGGCTGAGGTTGCTTGCGTTCAGGGCAAAGGTGTTGGAGTGGTGGAGGAAGGGGCGGAGGTAGCGGAGAGGCTGTTGCTTGTTGGCAATCGGCCGGAGGCCGGTGTGTGTGTCGGAGGGGTTGTAGGTGGCGTGGCTGTGAAGCGAGAGGTGGGCCAGTGTGTCGGCTGAGAAAAGGTCTAGGGAGTCATGGTGCAGAAGGCGGAGCAGAGAGGGAGGCGTGGGGAGGGAGGGAGAGCATTCGGGCTCCCTGCGCGGCGCCTTGTCGGCTGTGTGGGTGGGTGCACGTGACCGTTGGCGTCCCGGGAACATGACGTGTGCTGTGGACAGGGTTTCACGCAAGCAAGAGTGCTCAGCATTTGCTGGGAATAAATTTAATGAAGGAGAGCTGTTTTGTGCTGGTAGACGGGTGGTTGGCGAGAATGTTGTGAGCGGAGCACGCGAAACCAAGTATGTGCTCTTGCTGTGTCTTGCTTGTCGTCCAGTGCTGTTGGAGGCCAGGAAGAGTGAAGCGGCCTCGGAGCCTGGGGAGGGTTGTCGCAAGCACGGTGTCTCTGGCGTGTGCGCTCGCCAGGGCTGCAAAGCCTTGCTGCAAAAGAAAAGCAGGTAAGGCGGCGAGTGAGGTGCGGGCAGCAGCTGTTTGCGCAGTCTTGGCCTAGCAAGTATGTGGGTGTGGGCGTGCTGGAGGTGGGCGAGGGCAACGGGCTCTGGGAAGCCGTTCAGCGAGTGGTCTGGGCTAAGGGCGAGCAGCAGTCTGTGCAAAGGAAGTCTTGGTTTTCCGGCTAAAAGAAGATGGGCAGAAAGCGTGGTGTTTGCCGGCCACAGGCGCCTGGGGGTGAGCGTCTCACCTGAGAAGCAAGAGCAAGAACCTCGTCCAGGAAGGCAGAGAGGCGCAAAGGTGTGCGTGTCTCCAGGGAGAGCAAGAGGGTTTCAAGCACGCAGATGTCCTGCAGGACTCCGGGGCCAAAAACTAGGTGGGCTAGCTGGGTGGCGGTGAGGTTGTCGGTGACATCGACCTGCAAAGGAAAAGGGAGCCCGTGAGAGAGAAGCCAAAGGTTGCTGACAAAGGGAGAGCTAAGCCCCCCGGAGTGGGCGGAATTGCGGGCCTTGGGAGGATGAGGTGGGCTGGGGCTGGGGCTGAGGCAGGGGGGCTGTGTCCTCCTTGAATTGGAGCAGGCAGGAGAGGCGTCGGCCTCGTGCATGGCAAGGGCGGTGGTAGAGCAGGCTGGTAAGGCTGTGCGAGCGCAGCGGTCTCGGTCCTTTCTGAGCGTGGAGGCACACTAACCCCACTGAAATCTGCCACTAAGGTGAGGAGATCTTCATAGCGAGCAATAGCTGCGAATGCACCCAAGTTGTCTTGCAGCCAGTGGAGGCATGTTCCGTGGTCCAAAGGAGACGGAGAGGCTGGGGCAGAAGAGAGGCCAAGAGTGAGGCGGTGGCCTTTCCTTGCGGCTGGCTAGAAAGGCGAGGAGGGCCACCGAGTGGGCTGTGGGAGGGTTAGGTCCGTCTTACCTGCGTCGGTGCATTGGCTTTGGAGGAAGGTGAAGACAGCGCTAGAGATGCCTTGCAGCTCCCCGGGCAAGAGGGCTACGTATGCCTGGCTCACGGAGGACACGCTGGGGAGGGAAGTGACATGGGAAAGAGGTAATTCTTGCTGTTGAGGTGGTGGCGGTAGTGCTAGGGGTGGGAGGGCTGCTTTGTCAGGGAGAAGAGGGGCGCAGAGAGGGCAGCGGAGAAGGACGGGAAGGCCTGCTTGCTCGGAAGTGGGCGAGTGCTTGCATTTCTTACAAGTGGGGTGTGCTTTGCATGGGAAAGGGCGGGCTGGCAAGGGCTTTGGAGAGGTGAGGGCAGGGCAGGCGCTGTGGCAGGGTTATCTGTCGGCAGAGGTTTCTCTAGGGTGGTGTTAGAAGTGCTGAGAGATGGTGGTGGTGCAAGTGCCCTAGTGCTGGAGTCTTGTGCTTGCTGAGTGACTGAAGGCTCTGGAGAGGCTAGGCAGTGGGTAATTAGGCGCTGGCGAGGCGGTGCTGCCAAATGCCAAGTGGGCAGCTTTCTGAGTAGGCAGCAGAAGCGGCGGGGTGGGAAGCGTTTGTCAGAGCAAGAGCGGTGGGGTGCAGGTGGCAGAAGGCGAGCTGTGCCATGGCCGCACGCGGGCATGAAAGTGTGGGCAAGGGGGGAAGCTGGGTCGAGCTTGGGAGTGTTGTTTGTGGGCCCAAGGCTGCTGTGCGTTTTGCTCGTGCTTTCGTGGGTTGGTGCAAAGCAGGAGGGTTGTTGGCGGCGTATTGTTCACTGCCGTGCGTGGGGCAGAGGGGAGTGTGTGTGCGGGTTGGTTGCAGCGCTGCCCTTTGGAGTGTGTTGTACAGCTGAATGGAGTTGATGAGGCCCCCTACGTGCTGTGCTCTGCTGCTGCTAGGTTTTCCTGTTGCTGGTGGTGGCGGCAGCGTTGTCGGCCGAGGTGGACCGTGTTGTGTTTGGCAGAGACGCTAAGTGAGGCTAGCGTGTTAGGAACCGTGTTGCTGTGCTTGGCCGTAGTTTGCGTGAAGGGACTGAAGATGTGACCGTAGGTGCCTGCTGGAGCACGTCTGTAAATAGTAGTGTGTTGCGAGGCTGCTGCTGAGCACAAGGGAGCGCTGCAGGTGGCTTGGCCGCTTCCTAAGCACCGCGCTTTGTATTTTGGCCAGAGCAAAGGCGCCGGCGGCCTTGTATACTCACAGGGCTCTGAACGTGTCGCAGGCAGAGAGGTGGGAGAGGAAGGTGGGAAGGTTCTCCTTGGCAGCGCTGAGGAGCAGCAGAGCGAGTCTGGTGAAGAGGAGAGTCCAGTGGGCAGGGCTGAAGGCTGGAAGCTCTGCCTCGATGTCTGCCATAACTTGGAACGGCAAGTTGCTCCTCTGCTGCTGCTTCTTGAAGTTGGTTGCTGCCAGCTGAAGGAGAATGGTCATGAGGATCCGTGAGACGGCCGGATGAAAAAGGTTGTAGCAGTTCAAAGCCCCGGGGAACGGCGCTGTCGGAAGAGGTTCTGGGCAAGTCCCAGAGAGGGGAGGACACCAGCTGGACGTGTCCTGGAAACCTGCCATATGGGCAGCGAACACCACAAGGTGGGTGTGAGAGTCGCAGCGGGTGTGCTTGCACGGAGCAGGCTGCCGGCTGCAGTGGTCGGGGAGGGGGGCATGGCAGGCCGTGTGGCCGCTGGCCCGTTGTGACAACACAAAGGTGTGGGGGGTGGCGGGGGGGCAGGGGGTCGGAGGTGTGGGGTGAGAAATGGGGCCCGGGGCACAGAGCATGAGTAGTTGTTGTTTTCGTGCCCTTCCGTGATGGCACTTGTGATGTGAAGAAGGTTTGAGAGCCTGCAAAAGGACGGGGCTCGTTTTCTGTGGGCATGCCAGCGTAGATGTTGTTGAAAGCGTGCAAGGTGCAGGAGGGGATGTTGGACCTGGAGCGGGAAGTGTTTTGATGTCGCCAAGTCAGATTTTTCCAACAGCCAAGACTTCTCCATGAGCAAGTGATAAGCAGCTTGGCTGGTTGTTACTGATTGCACGCTGTTGCCCGAGAGGTTCTTAAGAAGTGACTACAAAGTATCTTCCGATGACCCAGAACGTAGCCTAGCCTGTGTGACAAGGCCGTTTGGACTGAAAAATAAAGAAATAAAAAAAAAAAAAAAAAAGCAAAAAGCATGCTGTGTACTCGATGTGCTTTGTTTGGCTGAAGGTCACGAGAGCTGCTAAAGGTGCTCTGCACTGAAAGCTTCCCGCGCCTCAGGGTATGTCCCGGGCCAGCCTGAAAGCCCGGCGAGGTTTACAGTGGCGGCTTGTGCTTTTTGTCAGGAGCGTTGCCCTCTGCTTTGGGACTAGAAGGAGGTATGTTGGGAGGCGGCCGTGTGGCTGGTAGGTAAGTGGAGAGGGTGGATGAAGGTAGGAGAGTGGGAAGGGTGCCTGGGGTTTGTTAGGAGATAGGAGTCAGGAGAACTGTTGCCAGGTAGCTGTGCAAGAGTTGTGTGCTTGCTTGGGTGCGGGAGGTTGTGGAGAGTATGTTGGAAGGAGTGCCGAAAGGGAGGAGGTTTGAGTGTAGGGGGAGGGGGAGAAGGGAGTAGCAAATGTGGCGGGAGTGGTGTTGTGGGTAGGTGTTGTTGGTGTTCACAGAATCACAGAATCGTTTAGGTTGGAAGGGACCTCTGGAGATCATCTAGTCCAACCTCCCTGGTCAAGCAGGGTCACCTAGAGCATGTTGCCCAGGATCACATCCAGACGGGTTTTGAATATCTCCAGGGAAGGAGACTCCACTACCTCTCTGGGCAACCTGTTCCAATGCTCAGTCACCCTCACAGTGAAGAAGTTTTTTCTCAGGTTCAGGTGGAACTTCCTGTGGTTCAGTTTCTGCCCATTGCCTCTTGTCCTGTTGCGGGGCACCACGGAGAAGAGGCTGGCCTCATCCTCTTGACACTCCCCCTTCAGATACTTGTACACGTTGATGAGATCGCCTCTCAACCTTCCCTTCTCCAGGCTGAACAGGCCCAGCTCTTGCAGTCTTTCTTCCTAGGAGAGGTGCTCCAGCCCTCTAATCATCTTGGTAGCCCTCCGCTGGACTCTCTCCAGGAGTGCCATGTCTCTCTTGTCCTGGGGAGCCCAGCACTGGACACAGTCCTCCAGGTGAGGCCTCCCCAGGGCTGAGGAGAGGGGCAGGATCACCTCCCTCCACCTGCTGGCAACACTCTGCCTAACGCACCCCAGGAGACCATTGGCCTTCTTGGCCACAAGGGCACGCTGCTGGCTCGTGCTTCACTTGTTGTCCACCAGCACTCCCAGGTCCTTCTCGGCAGAGCTACTTTCCAGCAGCTCAGCCCCCAGCCTGTCCTGGTGCATGGGATTATTCCTGCCTAGGTGCAGGACCTTGCACTTGCCTTTGTTGAACTTCAGGAGGTTCCTCTCCGCCCAGCTCTCCAGCCTGTCCAGGTCCCTCTGAAGGGCAGCACAGTCTTCTGGTGTGTTAGCCTCTCCTCCCAGTTTAGTCTCATCAGCCAACTGGCTGAGGGTGCACTCTGTGCCTTCCTCCAGGTCATTGATGAATATCTTGAACGAGACTGGACCCAGGCCTGACCCCTGGGGGACACCACTAGCCACAGGCCTCCAACTTGACTCTGCGCCATTCACCACAACCCTCTGAGCTCGGCCATCCAGCCAGTTCTCAATCCACCTCACTGTCCACTCATCTAGCCCACACTTCCTGAGCTTACCTCGGAGGATGTGATGGGAGACAGTGTCAAAAGCCTTGCTCAAGTCCAGGGAGACAACATCCACTGCTCTCCCCTCATCTCCCCAGCCAGTCATTCCGTCAGAGAAGGCTATCAGATTGGTCAAGCATGATTTCCCTTTGGTGAATCCGTGCTGACTACTCCTGATCACCTTCTTGTCCTCCACAGGCTTAGTGAGGACCTCCAGGAGGAGCTGTTCCATCACCTTTCCAGGGATGGAGGTGAGGCTGGCAGGCCTATAGTTCCCTGGCTCCTCCTTCTTGCCCTTTTGGAAGACCGGGGTGACACTGGCTTTCTTCCAGTCCTCAGGCACCTCTCCTGATCTCCAGGACCTTTCCAAGATGATGGAGAGTGGCCTAGCGATAACATCCGCCACCTCCCTCAGCACTCGTGGGTGCATCCCATCGGGGCCCATGGATTTACGGATGTCAAGTTTGGACAAAAGATCTCTAACCTGATCCTCCTCCACCAAGGGAGAGTCTTCCTTTCTCCAGCCTTCCTCTCTTGTCTCCAAGGTCTGGAATTCCTCAGGACTGGCCTTAGCAGTGAAGACTGAAGCAAAGGCAGCATTCAATAACTCTGCCTTCTCTGTATCCTTCGTCACCAGGGCACCCGCCCCATTCAGCAGCGGGCCCACGTTTTCCCTAGTCTTCCTTTTGCTGTTGATGTATTTGAAGGAGCCCTTCTTGTTGTCCTTGACATCCCTTGCCAGATTTAATTCCAGCTGGGCCTTAGTCTTCCTTGTCGCATCCCTGCACACTCTGACAACGTCCCTGTATTCCTCCCAAGTGGCCTGTCCCCTTTGCCACATTCTGTACACTTCCTTCTTCTGTTGGAGTTTTGCCAGGAGTTCCTTGCTCCTCCATGCAGGTCTCCTGCCCGCTTTGCTCGACCGCTTACTCAGAGAAGTGTTGCGGGTGCAGGAGGTGCTGAAGTGTGAAGGTGAAGTGGCTGCTGAGTTGTGAAGGTGGGTGTGGAAAGATGGGTTGGAGGGTGGGGAGGGAATAGGTGTTGTCGGTGCCGGTTGTGTTCCGGTAAGGGCGTTTGGGAGTGTGTTAGTAGTGTTGGGGCGTGTCAAGGGCAGGGGGGAAAGGGCTGTGTGAAGTGGCTTGCAAGGAGATTGGGTAGAGCGCCGGGGAGCGCGGTGTGTGGAGCAGGCGTGCTGCTGGTTTGGAGTGCAGTGAGCGAGAGGCAGTGTGGCCGTGGCGTGGAGGCTAGGTGCGGCGTTTGGAGGAGTGAGGCTGAGGTGAGGGCAGATTGTGGGCTAGGAGATGGCGCTGCAAAAGGTGGGCCTGTGTGTTGTTTCTTGTGAGAAGGTGTTGTTTGCGGTTGAGGGGGAGAGCAAGGGTGGTCCTGGGTGCAAAAGGGAGAGCAGTCTTGCCTTGTGCGCTTTTGGTAGGCACGGGAGGTGCTTTGGGGATGTGTTTGCCTGCTGGGTAGTGGTGAGGGTGTGAGTAGTAGAGGGAAGGGGGTGGTGATTGGTGGTGGTTGTGTTGGAAGGTGCCCCGTCGGGGGGTGGTTGTGTGAGAGAAGGGAAGGGAGGAGGCTGTGGATACCAGTTGCGCCTTGTGTGTGTGTGTGTGTGTGTGTGTGTGTGTGTGTGTGTGTGTGTGTCCCTAAGCCCCCCGGTGGCCCCCCCTCAGCGCCCGGGCCGGCAGGTTGTGGAATGGTCCTAGGTGAGAAGGCTGTGGTGTGTGGTGTGTTTTGTGCTGTGGGTGGCAGTGGGAGTTGTTTGTGGAGGTGGGTTGGCGTTGTGAAGCGAGCGCTGTTAGGCGAAAGTAGTGGTTGGGCGGAGAGGAGCCAGCGCTTGCCGGAAGCAGGAGGTGTGAGAGAGTGGAGGTGTTGGGTGTGAAAAGGGGAAGAAAGGGGGATGCCGGAGGAGCTGCTTGTGCCCTGTGCGCCTTTGCGGCGGGGCCTGTGGTAGAAGAGGCGGAGGGTAAAGGAGTGTTGGAGGCGAGTGGGGTGTAGCGGGGGAGGTATGTTCTTTGGGATGGCGGGCAGGGCGGAGGCAGGAGTGCTAGGCAGGCAGGTGGTGAGGTGTTTGTGGAGGCAGTGCTTAGTGTGGAAGAGACTGGAGGTAGGGAAGTGGGGTGGGAGTGTGGGAAGGATTGGGGTGAGAGTGGGGTGGTGTGCTAGTGGGGCGGGAGGAAGTGCTTTCTGGGTGCTGTGGCAGATGTGCTTGAGGTGTGAGGCGGAGTGCTCGAGCGGGTGGCCGAGTTGTAAGGGTGAAAGTTGCGCCGTGAGGTGTTTGGGTGCCAAGGAGAGGGGGTTGGTTCACGCTGTGGCTGAGGTTGCTTGCGTTCAGGGCAAAGGTGTTGGAGTGGTGGAGGAAGGGGCGGAGGTAGCGGAGAGGCTGTTGCTTGTTGGCAATCGGCCGGAGGCCGGTGTGTGTGTCGGAGGGGTTGTAGGTGGCGTGGCTGTGAAGCGAGAGGTGGGCCAGTGTGTCGGCTGAGAAAAGGTCTAGGGAGTCATGGTGCAGAAGGCGGAGCAGAGAGGGAGGCGTGGGGAGGGAGGGAGAGCATTCGGGCTCCCTGCGCGGCGCCTTGTCGGCTGTGTGGGTGGGTGCACGTGACCGTTGGCGTCCCGGGAACATGACGTGTGCTGTGGACAGGGTTTCACGCAAGCAAGAGTGCTCAGCATTTGCTGGGAATAAATTTAATGAAGGAGAGCTGTTTTGTGCTGGTAGACGGGTGGTTGGCGAGAATGTTGTGAGCGGAGCACGCGAAACCAAGTATGTGCTCTTGCTGTGTCTTGCTTGTCGTCCAGTGCTGTTGGAGGCCAGGAAGAGTGAAGCGGCCTCGGAGCCTGGGGAGGGTTGTCGCAAGCACGGTGTCTCTGGCGTGTGCGCTCGCCAGGGCTGCAAAGCCTTGCTGCAAAAGAAAAGCAGGTAAGGCGGCGAGTGAGGTGCGGGCAGCAGCTGTTTGCGCAGTCTTGGCCTAGCAAGTATGTGGGTGTGGGCGTGCTGGAGGTGGGCGAGGGCAACGGGCTCTGGGAAGCCGTTCAGCGAGTGGTCTGGGCTAAGGGCGAGCAGCAGTCTGTGCAAAGGAAGTCTTGGTTTTCCGGCTAAAAGAAGATGGGCAGAAAGCGTGGTGTTTGCCGGCCACAGGCGCCTGGGGGTGAGCGTCTCACCTGAGAAGCAAGAGCAAGAACCTCGTCCAGGAAGGCAGAGAGGCGCAAAGGTGTGCGTGTCTCCAGGGAGAGCAAGAGGGTTTCAAGCACGCAGATGTCCTGCAGGACTCCGGGGCCAAAAACTAGGTGGGCTAGCTGGGTGGCGGTGAGGTTGTCGGTGACATCGACCTGCAAAGGAAAAGGGAGCCCGTGAGAGAGAAGCCAAAGGTTGCTGACAAAGGGAGAGCTAAGCCCCCCGGAGTGGGCGGAATTGCGGGCCTTGGGAGGATGAGGTGGGCTGGGGCTGGGGCTGAGGCAGGGGGGCTGTGTCCTCCTTGAATTGGAGCAGGCAGGAGAGGCGTCGGCCTCGTGCATGGCAAGGGCGGTGGTAGAGCAGGCTGGTAAGGCTGTGCGAGCGCAGCGGTCTCGGTCCTTTCTGAGCGTGGAGGCACACTAACCCCACTGAAATCTGCCACTAAGGTGAGGAGATCTTCATAGCGAGCAATAGCTGCGAATGCACCCAAGTTGTCTTGCAGCCAGTGGAGGCATGTTCCGTGGTCCAAAGGAGACGGAGAGGCTGGGGCAGAAGAGAGGCCAAGAGTGAGGCGGTGGCCTTTCCTTGCGGCTGGCTAGAAAGGCGAGGAGGGCCACCGAGTGGGCTGTGGGAGGGTTAGGTCCGTCTTACCTGCGTCGGTGCATTGGCTTTGGAGGAAGGTGAAGACAGCGCTAGAGATGCCTTGCAGCTCCCCGGGCAAGAGGGCTACGTATGCCTGGCTCACGGAGGACACGCTGGGGAGGGAAGTGACATGGGAAAGAGGTAATTCTTGCTGTTGAGGTGGTGGCGGTAGTGCTAGGGGTGGGAGGGCTGCTTTGTCAGGGAGAAGAGGGGCGCAGAGAGGGCAGCGGAGAAGGACGGGAAGGCCTGCTTGCTCGGAAGTGGGCGAGTGCTTGCATTTCTTACAAGTGGGGTGTGCTTTGCATGGGAAAGGGCGGGCTGGCAAGGGCTTTGGAGAGGTGAGGGCAGGGCAGGCGCTGTGGCAGGGTTATCTGTCGGCAGAGGTTTCTCTAGGGTGGTGTTAGAAGTGCTGAGAGATGGTGGTGGTGCAAGTGCCCTAGTGCTGGAGTCTTGTGCTTGCTGAGTGACTGAAGGCTCTGGAGAGGCTAGGCAGTGGGTAATTAGGCGCTGGCGAGGCGGTGCTGCCAAATGCCAAGTGGGCAGCTTTCTGAGTAGGCAGCAGAAGCGGCGGGGTGGGAAGCGTTTGTCAGAGCAAGAGCGGTGGGGTGCAGGTGGCAGAAGGCGAGCTGTGCCATGGCCGCACGCGGGCATGAAAGTGTGGGCAAGGGGGGAAGCTGGGTCGAGCTTGGGAGTGTTGTTTGTGGGCCCAAGGCTGCTGTGCGTTTTGCTCGTGCTTTCGTGGGTTGGTGCAAAGCAGGAGGGTTGTTGGCGGCGTATTGTTCACTGCCGTGCGTGGGGCAGAGGGGAGTGTGTGTGCGGGTTGGTTGCAGCGCTGCCCTTTGGAGTGTGTTGTACAGCTGAATGGAGTTGATGAGGCCCCCTACGTGCTGTGCTCTGCTGCTGCTAGGTTTTCCTGTTGCTGGTGGTGGCGGCAGCGTTGTCGGCCGAGGTGGACCGTGTTGTGTTTGGCAGAGACGCTAAGTGAGGCTAGCGTGTTAGGAACCGTGTTGCTGTGCTTGGCCGTAGTTTGCGTGAAGGGACTGAAGATGTGACCGTAGGTGCCTGCTGGAGCACGTCTGTAAATAGTAGTGTGTTGCGGGGTTGCTGCTGAGCACAAGGGAGCGCTGCAGGTGGCTTGGCCGCTTCCTAAGCACCGCGCTTTGTATTTTGGCCAGAGCAAAGGCGCCGGCGGCCTTGTATACTCACAGGGCTCTGAACGTGTCGCAGGCAGAGAGGTGGGAGAGGAAGGTGGGAAGGTTCTCCTTGGCAGCGCTGAGGAGCAGCAGAGCGAGTCTGGTGAAGAGGAGAGTCCAGTGGGCAGGGCTGAAGGCTGGAAGCTCTGCCTCGATGTCTGCCATAACTTGGAACGGCAAGTTGCTCCTCTGCTGCTGCTTCTTGAAGTTGGTTGCTGCCAGCTGAAGGAGAATGGTCATGAGGATCCGTGAGACGGCCGGATGAAAAAGGTTGTAGCAGTTCAAAGCCCCGGGGAGCGGCGCTGTCGGAAGAGGTTCTGGGCAAGTCCCAGAGAGGGGAGGACACCAGCTGGACGTGTCCTGGAAACCTGCCATATGGGCAGCGAACACCACAAGGTGGGTGTGAGAGTCGCAGCGGGTGTGCTTGCACGGAGCAGGCTGCCGGCTGCAGTGGTCGGGGAGGGGGGCACGGCAGGCCGTGTGGCCGCTGGCCCGTTGTGACAACACAAAGGTGTGGGGGGTGGCGGGGGGGCAGGGGGTCGGAGGTGTGGGGTGAGAAATGGGGCCCGGGGCACAGAGCATGAGTAGTTGTTGTTTTCGTGCCCTTCCGTGATGGCACTTGTGATGTGAAGAAGGTTTGAGAGCCTGCAAAAGGACGGGGCTCGTTTTCTGTGGGCATGCCAGCGTAGATGTTGTTGAAAGCGTGCAAGGTGCAGGAGGGGATGTTGGACCTGGAGCGGGAAGTGTTTTGATGTCGCCAAGTCAGATTTTTCCAACAGCCAAGACTTCTCCATGAGCAAGTGATAAGCAGCTTGGCTGGTTGTTACTGATTGCACGCTGTTGCCCGAGAGGTTCTTAAGAAGTGACTACAAAGTATCTTCCGATGACCCAGAACGTAGCCTAGCCTGTGTGACAAGGCCGTTTGGACTGAAAAATAAAGAAATAAAAAAAAAAAAAAAAAAAGCAAAAAGCATGCTGTGTACTCGATGTGCTTTGTTTGGCTGAAGGTCACGAGAGCTGCTAAAGGTGCTCTGCACTGAAAGCTTCCCGCGCCTCAGGGTATGTCCCGGGCCAGCCTGAAAGCCCGGCGAGGTTTACAGTGGCGGCTTGTGCTTTTTGTCAGGAGCGTTGCCCTCTGCTTTGGGACTAGAAGGAGGTATGTTGGGAGGCGGCCGTGTGGCTGGTAGGTAAGTGGAGAGGGTGGATGAAGGTAGGAGAGTGGGAAGGGTGCCTGGGGTTTGTTAGGAGATAGGAGTCAGGAGAACTGTTGCCAGGTAGCTGTGCAAGAGTTGTGTGCTTGCTTGGGTGCGGGAGGTTGTGGAGAGTATGTTGGAAGGAGTGCCGAAAGGGAGGAGGTTTGAGTGTAGGGGGAGGGGGAGAAGGGAGTAGCAAATGTGGCGGGAGTGGTGTTGTGGGTAGGTGTTGTTGGTGTTCACAGAATCACAGAATCGTTTAGGTTGGAAGGGACCTCTGGAGATCATCTAGTCCAACCTCCCTGGTCAAGCAGGGTCACCTAGAGCATGTTGCCCAGGATCACATCCAGACGGGTTTTGAATATCTCCAGGGAAGGAGACTCCACTACCTCTCTGGGCAACCTGTTCCAATGCTCAGTCACCCTCACAGTGAAGAAGTTTTTTCTCAGGTTCAGATGGAACTTCCTGTGGTTCAGTTTGTGCCCATTGCCTCTTGTCCTGTTGCGGGGCACCACGGAGAAGAGGCTGGCCTCATCCTCTTGACACTCCCCCTTCAGATACTTGTACACGTTGATGAGATCGCCTCTCAACCTTCCCTTCTCCAGGCTGAACAGGCCCAGCTCTTGCAGTCTTTCTTCCTAGGAGAGGTGCTCCAGCCCTCTAATCATCTTGGTAGCCCTCCGCTGGACTCTCTCCAGGAGTGCCATGTCTCTCTTGTCCTGGGGAGCCCAGCACTGGACACAGTCCTCCAGGTGAGGCCTCCCCAGGGCTGAGGAGAGGGGCAGGATCACCTCCCTCCACCTGCTGGCAACACTCTGCCTAACGCACCCCAGGAGACCATTGGCCTTCTTGGCCACAAGGGCACGCTGCTGGCTCGTGCTTCACTTGTTGTCCACCAGCACTCCCAGGTCCTTCTCGGCAGAGCTACTTTCCAGCAGCTCAGCCCCCAGCCTGTCCTGGTGCATGGGATTATTCCTGCCTAGGTGCAGGACCTTGCACTTGCCTTTGTTGAACTTCAGGAGGTTCCTCTCCGCCCAGCTCTCCAGCCTGTCCAGGTCCCTCTGAAGGGCAGCACAGTCTTCTGGTGTGTTAGCCTCTCCTCCCAGTTTAGTCTCATCAGCCAACTGGCTGAGGGTGCACTCTGTGCCTTCCTCCAGGTCATTGATGAATATCTTGAACGAGACTGGACCCAGGCCTGACCCCTGGGGGACACCACTAGCCACAGGCCTCCAACTTGACTCTGCGCCATTCACCACAACCCTCTGAGCTCGGCCATCCAGCCAGTTCTCAATCCACCTCACTGTCCACTCATCTAGCCCACACTTCCTGAGCTTACCTCGGAGGATGTGATGGGAGACAGTGTCAAAAGCCTTGCTCAAGTCCAGGGAGACAACATCCACTGCTCTCCCCTCATCTCCCCAGCCAGTCATTCCGTCAGAGAAGGCTATCAGATTGGTCAAGCATGATTTCCCTTTGGTGAATCCGTGCTGACTACTCCTGATCACCTTCTTGTCCTCCACAGGCTTAGTGAGGACCTCCAGGAGGAGCTGTTCCATCACCTTTCCAGGGATGGAGGTGAGGCTGGCAGGCCTGTAGTTCCCTGGCTCCTCCTTCTTGCCCTTTTGGAAGACCGGGGTGACACTGGCTTTCTTCCAGTCCTCAGGCACCTCTCCTGATCTCCAGGACCTTTCCAAGATGGTGGAGAGTGGCCTAGCGATAACATCCGCCACCTCCCTCAGCACTCGTGGGTGCATCCCATCGGGGCCCATGGATTTACGGATGTCAAGTTTGGACAAAAGATCTCTAACCTGATCCTCCTCCACCAAGGGAGAGTCTTCCTTTCTCCAGCCTTCCTCTCTTGTCTCCAAGGTCTGGAATTCCTCAGGACTGGCCTTAGCAGTGAAGACTGAAGCAAAGGCAGCATTCAATAACTCTGCCTTCTCTGTATCCTTCGTCACCAGGGCACCCGCCCCATTCAGCAGCGGGCCCACGTTTTCCCTAGTCTTCCTTTTGCTGTTGATGTATTTGAAGGAGCCCTTCTTGTTGTCCTTGACATCCCTTGCCAGATTTAATTCCAGCTGGGCCTTAGTCTTCCTTGTCGCATCCCTGCACACTCTGACAACGTCCCTGTATTCCTCCCAAGTGGCCTGTCCCCTTTGCCACATTCTGTACACTTCCTTCTTCTGTTGGAGTTTTGCCAGGAGTTCCTTGCTCCTCCATGCAGGTCTCCTGCCCGCTTTGCTCGACCGCTTACTCAGAGAAGTGTTGCGGGTGCAGGAGGTGCTGAAGTGTGAAGGTGAAGTGGCTGCTGAGTTGTGAAGGTGGGTGTGGAAAGATGGGTTGGAGGGTGGGGAGGGAATAGGTGTTGTCGGTGCCGGTTGTGTTCCGGTAAGGGCGTTTGGGAGTGTGTTAGTAGTGTTGGGGCGTGTCAAGGGCAGGGGGGAAAGGGCTGTGTGAAGTGGCTTGCAAGGAGATTGGGTAGAGCGCCGGGGAGCGCGGTGTGTGGAGCAGGCGTGCTGCTGGTTTGGAGTGCAGTGAGCGAGAGGCAGTGTGGCCGTGGCGTGGAGGCTAGGTGCGGCGTTTGGAGGAGTGAGGCTGAGGTGAGGGCAGATTGTGGGCTAGGAGATGGCGCTGCAAAAGGTGGGCCTGTGTGTTGTTTCTTGTGAGAAGGTGTTGTTTGCGGTTGAGGGGGAGAGCAAGGGTGGTCCTGGGTGCAAAAGGGAGAGCAGTCTTGCCTTGTGCGCTTTTGGTAGGCACGGGAGGTGCTTTGGGGATGTGTTTGCCTGCTGGGTAGTGGTGAGGGTGTGAGTAGTAGAGGGAAGGGGGTGGTGATTGGTGGTGGTTGTGTTGGAAGGTGCCCCGTCGGGGGGTGGTTGTGTGAGAGAAGGGAAGGGAGGAGGCTGTGGATACCAGTTGCGCCTTGTGTGTGTGTGTGTGTGTGTGTGTGTGTGTGTGTGTGTGTGTGTGTCCCTAAGCCCCCCGGTGGCCCCCCCTCAGCGCCCGGGCCGGCAGGTTGTGGAATGGTCCTAGGTGAGAAGGCTGTGGTGTGTGGTGTGTTTTGTGCTGTGGGTGGCAGTGGGAGTTGTTTGTGGAGGTGGGTTGGCGTTGTGAAGCGAGCGCTGTTAGGCGAAAGTAGTGGTTGGGCGGAGAGGAGCCAGCGCTTGCCGGAAGCAGGAGGTGTGAGAGAGTGGAGGTGTTGGGTGTGAAAAGGGGAAGAAAGGGGGATGCCGGAGGAGCTGCTTGTGCCCTGTGCGCCTTTGCGGCGGGGCCTGTGGTAGAAGAGGCGGAGGGTAAAGGAGTGTTGGAGGCGAGTGGGGTGTAGCGGGGGAGGTATGTTCTTTGGGATGGCGGGCAGGGCGGAGGCAGGAGTGCTAGGCAGGCAGGTGGTGAGGTGTTTGTGGAGGCAGTGCTTAGTGTGGAAGAGACTGGAGGTAGGGAAGTGGGGTGGGAGTGTGGGAAGGATTGGGGTGAGAGTGGGGTGGTGTGCTAGTGGGGCGGGAGGAAGTGCTTTCTGGGTGCTGTGGCAGATGTGCTTGAGGTGTGAGGCGGAGTGCTCGAGCGGGTGGCCGAGTTGTAAGGGTGAAAGTTGCGCCGTGAGGTGTTTGGGTGCCAAGGAGAGGGGGTTGGTTCACGCTGTGGCTGAGGTTGCTTGCGTTCAGGGCAAAGGTGTTGGAGTGGTGGAGGAAGGGGCGGAGGTAGCGGAGAGGCTGTTGCTTGTTGGCAATCGGCCGGAGGCCGGTGTGTGTGTCGGAGGGGTTGTAGGTGGCGTGGCTGTGAAGCGAGAGGTGGGCCAGTGTGTCGGCTGAGAAAAGGTCTAGGGAGTCATGGTGCAGAAGGCGGAGCAGAGAGGGAGGCGTGGGGAGGGAGGGAGAGCATTCGGGCTCCCTGCGCGGCGCCTTGTCGGCTGTGTGGGTGGGTGCACGTGACCGTTGGCGTCCCGGGAACATGACGTGTGCTGTGGACAGGGTTTCACGCAAGCAAGAGTGCTCAGCATTTGCTGGGAATAAATTTAATGAAGGAGAGCTGTTTTGTGCTGGTAGACGGGTGGTTGGCGAGAATGTTGTGAGCGGAGCACGCGAAACCAAGTATGTGCTCTTGCTGTGTCTTGCTTGTCGTCCAGTGCTGTTGGAGGCCAGGAAGAGTGAAGCGGCCTCGGAGCCTGGGGAGGGTTGTCGCAAGCACGGTGTCTCTGGCGTGTGCGCTCGCCAGGGCTGCAAAGCCTTGCTGCAAAAGAAAAGCAGGTAAGGCGGCGAGTGAGGTGCGGGCAGCAGCTGTTTGCGCAGTCTTGGCCTAGCAAGTATGTGGGTGTGGGCGTGCTGGAGGTGGGCGAGGGCAACGGGCTCTGGGAAGCCGTTCAGCGAGTGGTCTGGGCTAAGGGCGAGCAGCAGTCTGTGCAAAGGAAGTCTTGGTTTTCCGGCTAAAAGAAGATGGGCAGAAAGCGTGGTGTTTGCCGGCCACAGGCGCCTGGGGGTGAGCGTCTCACCTGAGAAGCAAGAGCAAGAACCTCGTCCAGGAAGGCAGAGAGGCGCAAAGGTGTGCGTGTCTCCAGGGAGAGCAAGAGGGTTTCAAGCACGCAGATGTCCTGCAGGACTCCGGGGCCAAAAACTAGGTGGGCTAGCTGGGTGGCGGTGAGGTTGTCGGTGACATCGACCTGCAAAGGAAAAGGGAGCCCGTGAGAGAGAAGCCAAAGGTTGCTGACAAAGGGAGAGCTAAGCCCCCCGGAGTGGGCGGAATTGCGGGCCTTGGGAGGATGAGGTGGGCTGGGGCTGGGGCTGAGGCAGGGGGGCTGTGTCCTCCTTGAATTGGAGCAGGCAGGAGAGGCGTCGGCCTCGTGCATGGCAAGGGCGGTGGTAGAGCAGGCTGGTAAGGCTGTGCGAGCGCAGCGGTCTCGGTCCTTTCTGAGCGTGGAGGCACACTAACCCCACTGAAATCTGCCACTAAGGTGAGGAGATCTTCATAGCGAGCAATAGCTGCGAATGCACCCAAGTTGTCTTGCAGCCAGTGGAGGCATGTTCCGTGGTCCAAAGGAGACGGAGAGGCTGGGGCAGAAGAGAGG
This sequence comes from Struthio camelus, assembly GCF_040807025.1. NCBI lineage: Eukaryota > Metazoa > Chordata > Aves > Struthioniformes > Struthionidae > Struthio > Struthio camelus. The sequence goes on along the minus strand of NC_090942.1, from coordinate 174,537,193 downwards.
CCAAGAGTGAGGCGGTGGCCTTTCCTTGCGGCTGGCTAGAAAGGCGAGGAGGGCCACCGAGTGGGCTGTGGGAGGGTTAGGTCCGTCTTACCTGCGTCGGTGCATTGGCTTTGGAGGAAGGTGAAGACAGCGCTAGAGATGCCTTGCAGCTCCCCGGGCAAGAGGGCTACGTATGCCTGGCTCACGGAGGACACGCTGGGGAGGGAAGTGACATGGGAAAGAGGTAATTCTTGCTGTTGAGGTGGTGGCGGTAGTGCTAGGGGTGGGAGGGCTGCTTTGTCAGGGAGAAGAGGGGCGCAGAGAGGGCAGCGGAGAAGGACGGGAAGGCCTGCTTGCTCGGAAGTGGGCGAGTGCTTGCATTTCTTACAAGTGGGGTGTGCTTTGCATGGGAAAGGGCGGGCTGGCAAGGGCTTTGGAGAGGTGAGGGCAGGGCAGGCGCTGTGGCAGGGTTATCTGTCGGCAGAGGTTTCTCTAGGGTGGTGTTAGAAGTGCTGAGAGATGGTGGTGGTGCAAGTGCCCTAGTGCTGGAGTCTTGTGCTTGCTGAGTGACTGAAGGCTCTGGAGAGGCTAGGCAGTGGGTAATTAGGCGCTGGCGAGGCGGTGCTGCCAAATGCCAAGTGGGCAGCTTTCTGAGTAGGCAGCAGAAGCGGCGGGGTGGGAAGCGTTTGTCAGAGCAAGAGCGGTGGGGTGCAGGTGGCAGAAGGCGAGCTGTGCCATGGCCGCACGCGGGCATGAAAGTGTGGGCAAGGGGGGAAGCTGGGTCGAGCTTGGGAGTGTTGTTTGTGGGCCCAAGGCTGCTGTGCGTTTTGCTCGTGCTTTCGTGGGTTGGTGCAAAGCAGGAGGGTTGTTGGCGGCGTATTGTTCACTGCCGTGCGTGGGGCAGAGGGGAGTGTGTGTGCGGGTTGGTTGCAGCGCTGCCCTTTGGAGTGTGTTGTACAGCTGAATGGAGTTGATGAGGCCCCCTACGTGCTGTGCTCTGCTGCTGCTAGGTTTTCCTGTTGCTGGTGGTGGCGGCAGCGTTGTCGGCCGAGGTGGACCGTGTTGTGTTTGGCAGAGACGCTAAGTGAGGCTAGCGTGTTAGGAACCGTGTTGCTGTGCTTGGCCGTAGTTTGCGTGAAGGGACTGAAGATGTGACCGTAGGTGCCTGCTGGAGCACGTCTGTAAATAGTAGTGTGTTGCGGGGTTGCTGCTGAGCACAAGGGAGCGCTGCAGGTGGCTTGGCCGCTTCCTAAGCACCGCGCTTTGTATTTTGGCCAGAGCAAAGGCGCCGGCGGCCTTGTATACTCACAGGGCTCTGAACGTGTCGCAGGCAGAGAGGTGGGAGAGGAAGGTGGGAAGGTTCTCCTTGGCAGCGCTGAGGAGCAGCAGAGCGAGTCTGGTGAAGAGGAGAGTCCAGTGGGCAGGGCTGAAGGCTGGAAGCTCTGCCTCGATGTCTGCCATAACTTGGAACGGCAAGTTGCTCCTCTGCTGCTGCTTCTTGAAGTTGGTTGCTGCCAGCTGAAGGAGAATGGTCATGAGGATCCGTGAGACGGCCGGATGAAAAAGGTTGTAGCAGTTCAAAGCCCCGGGGAGCGGCGCTGTCGGAAGAGGTTCTGGGCAAGTCCCAGAGAGGGGAGGACACCAGCTGGACGTGTCCTGGAAACCTGCCATATGGGCAGCGAACACCACAAGGTGGGTGTGAGAGTCGCAGCGGGTGTGCTTGCACGGAGCAGGCTGCCGGCTGCAGTGGTCGGGGAGGGGGGCACGGCAGGCCGTGTGGCCGCTGGCCCGTTGTGACAACACAAAGGTGTGGGGGGTGGCGGGGGGGCAGGGGGTCGGAGGTGTGGGGTGAGAAATGGGGCCCGGGGCACAGAGCATGAGTAGTTGTTGTTTTCGTGCCCTTCCGTGATGGCACTTGTGATGTGAAGAAGGTTTGAGAGCCTGCAAAAGGACGGGGCTCGTTTTCTGTGGGCATGCCAGCGTAGATGTTGTTGAAAGCGTGCAAGGTGCAGGAGGGGATGTTGGACCTGGAGCGGGAAGTGTTTTGATGTCGCCAAGTCAGATTTTTCCAACAGCCAAGACTTCTCCATGAGCAAGTGATAAGCAGCTTGGCTGGTTGTTACTGATTGCACGCTGTTGCCCGAGAGGTTCTTAAGAAGTGACTACAAAGTATCTTCCGATGACCCAGAACGTAGCCTAGCCTGTGTGACAAGGCCGTTTGGACTGAAAAATAAAGAAATAAAAAAAAAAAAAAAAAAAGCAAAAAGTATGCTGTGTACTCGATGTGCTTTGTTTGGCTGAAGGTCACGAGAGCTGCTAAAGGTGCTCTGCACTGAAAGCTTCCCGCGCCTCAGGGTATGTCCCGGGCCAGCCTGAAAGCCCGGCGAGGTTTACAGTGGCGGCTTGTGCTTTTTGTCAGGAGCGTTGCCCTCTGCTTTGGGACTAGAAGGAGGTATGTTGGGAGGCGGCCGTGTGGCTGGTAGGTAAGTGGAGAGGGTGGATGAAGGTAGGAGAGTGGGAAGGGTGCCTGGGGTTTGTTAGGAGATAGGAGTCAGGAGAACTGTTGCCAGGTAGCTGTGCAAGAGTTGTGTGCTTGCTTGGGTGCGGGAGGTTGTGGAGAGTATGTTGGAAGGAGTGCCGAAAGGGAGGAGGTTTGAGTGTAGGGGGAGGGGGAGAAGGGAGTAGCAAATGTGGCGGGAGTGGTGTTGTGGGTAGGTGTTGTTGGTGTTCACAGAATCACAGAATCGTTTAGGTTGGAAGGGACCTCTGGAGATCATCTAGTCCAACCTCCCTGGTCAAGCAGGGTCACCTAGAGCATGTTGCCCAGGATCACATCCAGACGGGTTTTGAATATCTCCAGGGAAGGAGACTCCACTACCTCTCTGGGCAACCTGTTCCAATGCTCAGTCACCCTCACAGTGAAGAAGTTTTTTCTCAGGTTCAGGTGGAACTTCCTGTGGTTCAGTTTCTGCCCATTGCCTCTTGTCCTGTTGCGGGGCACCACGGAGAAGAGGCTGGCCTCATCCTCTTGACACTCCCCCTTCAGATACTTGTACACGTTGATGAGATCGCCTCTCAACCTTCCCTTCTCCAGGCTGAACAGGCCCAGCTCTTGCAGTCTTTCTTCCTAGGAGAGGTGCTCCAGCCCTCTAATCATCTTGGTAGCCCTCCGCTGGACTCTCTCCAGGAGTGCCATGTCTCTCTTGTCCTGGGGAGCCCAGCACTGGACACAGTCCTCCAGGTGAGGCCTCCCCAGGGCTGAGGAGAGGGGCAGGATCACCTCCCTCCACCTGCTGGCAACACTCTGCCTAACGCACCCCAGGAGACCATTGGCCTTCTTGGCCACAAGGGCACGCTGCTGGCTCGTGCTTCACTTGTTGTCCACCAGCACTCCCAGGTCCTTCTCGGCAGAGCTACTTTCCAGCAGCTCAGCCCCCAGCCTGTCCTGGTGCATGGGATTATTCCTGCCTAGGTGCAGGACCTTGCACTTGCCTTTGTTGAACTTCAGGAGGTTCCTCTCCGCCCAGCTCTCCAGCCTGTCCAGGTCCCTCTGAAGGGCAGCACAGTCTTCTGGTGTGTTAGCCTCTCCTCCCAGTTTAGTCTCATCAGCCAACTGGCTGAGGGTGCACTCTGTGCCTTCCTCCAGGTCATTGATGAATATCTTGAACGAGACTGGACCCAGGCCTGACCCCTGGGGGACACCACTAGCCACAGGCCTCCAACTTGACTCTGCGCCATTCACCACAACCCTCTGAGCTCGGCCATCCAGCCAGTTCTCAATCCACCTCACTGTCCACTCATCTAGCCCACACTTCCTGAGCTTACCTCGGAGGATGTGATGGGAGACAGTGTCAAAAGCCTTGCTCAAGTCCAGGGAGACAACATCCACTGCTCTCCCCTCATCTCCCCAGCCAGTCATTCCGTCAGAGAAGGCTATCAGATTGGTCAAGCATGATTTCCCTTTGGTGAATCCGTGCTGACTACTCCTGATCACCTTCTTGTCCTCCACAGGCTTAGTGAGGACCTCCAGGAGGAGCTGTTCCATCACCTTTCCAGGGATGGAGGTGAGGCTGGCAGGCCTATAGTTCCCTGGCTCCTCCTTCTTGCCCTTTTGGAAGACCGGGGTGACACTGGCTTTCTTCCAGTCCTCAGGCACCTCTCCTGATCTCCAGGACCTTTCCAAGATGATGGAGAGTGGCCTAGCGATAACATCCGCCACCTCCCTCAGCACTCGTGGGTGCATCCCATCGGGGCCCATGGATTTACGGATGTCAAGTTTGGACAAAAGATCTCTAACCTGATCCTCCTCCACCAAGGGAGAGTCTTCCTTTCTCCAGCCTTCCTCTCTTGTCTCCAAGGTCTGGAATTCCTCAGGACTGGCCTTAGCAGTGAAGACTGAAGCAAAGGCAGCATTCAATAACTCTGCCTTCTCTGTATCCTTCGTCACCAGGGCACCCGCCCCATTCAGCAGCGGGCCCACGTTTTCCCTAGTCTTCCTTTTGCTGTTGATGTATTTGAAGGAGCCCTTCTTGTTGTCCTTGACATCCCTTGCCAGATTTAATTCCAGCTGGGCCTTAGTCTTCCTTGTCGCATCCCTGCACACTCTGACAACGTCCCTGTATTCCTCCCAAGTGGCCTGTCCCCTTTGCCACATTCTGTACACTTCCTTCTTCTGTTGGAGTTTTGCCAGGAGTTCCTTGCTCCTCCATGCAGGTCTCCTGCCCGCTTTGCTCGACCGCTTACTCAGAGAAGTGTTGCGGGTGCAGGAGGTGCTGAAGTGTGAAGGTGAAGTGGCTGCTGAGTTGTGAAGGTGGGTGTGGAAAGATGGGTTGGAGGGTGGGGAGGGAATAGGTGTTGTCGGTGCCGGTTGTGTTCCGGTAAGGGCGTTTGGGAGTGTGTTAGTAGTGTTGGGGCGTGTCAAGGGCAGGGGGGAAAGGGCTGTGTGAAGTGGCTTGCAAGGAGATTGGGTAGAGCGCCGGGGAGCGCGGTGTGTGGAGCAGGCGTGCTGCTGGTTTGGAGTGCAGTGAGCGAGAGGCAGTGTGGCCGTGGCGTGGAGGCTAGGTGCGGCGTTTGGAGGAGTGAGGCTGAGGTGAGGGCAGATTGTGGGCTAGGAGATGGCGCTGCAAAAGGTGGGCCTGTGTGTTGTTTCTTGTGAGAAGGTGTTGTTTGCGGTTGAGGGGGAGAGCAAGGGTGGTCCTGGGTGCAAAAGGGAGAGCAGTCTTGCCTTGTGCGCTTTTGGTAGGCACGGGAGGTGCTTTGGGGATGTGTTTGCCTGCTGGGTAGTGGTGAGGGTGTGAGTAGTAGAGGGAAGGGGGTGGTGATTGGTGGTGGTTGTGTTGGAAGGTGCCCCGTCGGGGGGTGGTTGTGTGAGAGAAGGGAAGGGAGGAGGCTGTGGATACCAGTTGCGCCTTGTGTGTGTGTGTGTGTGTGTGTGTGTGTGTGTGTGTGTGTGTGTGTCCCTAAGCCCCCCGGTGGCCCCCCCTCAGCGCCCGGGCCGGCAGGTTGTGGAATGGTCCTAGGTGAGAAGGCTGTGGTGTGTGGTGTGTTTTGTGCTGTGGGTGGCAGTGGGAGTTGTTTGTGGAGGTGGGTTGGCGTTGTGAAGCGAGCGCTGTTAGGCGAAAGTAGTGGTTGGGCGGAGAGGAGCCAGCGCTTGCCGGAAGCAGGAGGTGTGAGAGAGTGGAGGTGTTGGGTGTGAAAAGGGGAAGAAAGGGGGATGCCGGAGGAGCTGCTTGTGCCCTGTGCGCCTTTGCGGCGGGGCCTGTGGTAGAAGAGGCGGAGGGTAAAGGAGTGTTGGAGGCGAGTGGGGTGTAGCGGGGGAGGTATGTTCTTTGGGATGGCGGGCAGGGCGGAGGCAGGAGTGCTAGGCAGGCAGGTGGTGAGGTGTTTGTGGAGGCAGTGCTTAGTGTGGAAGAGACTGGAGGTAGGGAAGTGGGGTGGGAGTGTGGGAAGGATTGGGGTGAGAGTGGGGTGGTGTGCTAGTGGGGCGGGAGGAAGTGCTTTCTGGGTGCTGTGGCAGATGTGCTTGAGGTGTGAGGCGGAGTGCTCGAGCGGGTGGCCGAGTTGTAAGGGTGAAAGTTGCGCCGTGAGGTGTTTGGGTGCCAAGGAGAGGGGGTTGGTTCACGCTGTGGCTGAGGTTGCTTGCGTTCAGGGCAAAGGTGTTGGAGTGGTGGAGGAAGGGGCGGAGGTAGCGGAGAGGCTGTTGCTTGTTGGCAATCGGCCGGAGGCCGGTGTGTGTGTCGGAGGGGTTGTAGGTGGCGTGGCTGTGAAGCGAGAGGTGGGCCAGTGTGTCGGCTGAGAAAAGGTCTAGGGAGTCATGGTGCAGAAGGCGGAGCAGAGAGGGAGGCGTGGGGAGGGAGGGAGAGCATTCGGGCTCCCTGCGCGGCGCCTTGTCGGCTGTGTGGGTGGGTGCACGTGACCGTTGGCGTCCCGGGAACATGACGTGTGCTGTGGACAGGGTTTCACGCAAGCAAGAGTGCTCAGCATTTGCTGGGAATAAATTTAATGAAGGAGAGCTGTTTTGTGCTGGTAGACGGGTGGTTGGCGAGAATGTTGTGAGCGGAGCACGCGAAACCAAGTATGTGCTCTTGCTGTGTCTTGCTTGTCGTCCAGTGCTGTTGGAGGCCAGGAAGAGTGAAGCGGCCTCGGAGCCTGGGGAGGGTTGTCGCAAGCACGGTGTCTCTGGCGTGTGCGCTCGCCAGGGCTGCAAAGCCTTGCTGCAAAAGAAAAGCAGGTAAGGCGGCGAGTGAGGTGCGGGCAGCAGCTGTTTGCGCAGTCTTGGCCTAGCAAGTATGTGGGTGTGGGCGTGCTGGAGGTGGGCGAGGGCAACGGGCTCTGGGAAGCCGTTCAGCGAGTGGTCTGGGCTAAGGGCGAGCAGCAGTCTGTGCAAAGGAAGTCTTGGTTTTCCGGCTAAAAGAAGATGGGCAGAAAGCGTGGTGTTTGCCGGCCACAGGCGCCTGGGGGTGAGCGTCTCACCTGAGAAGCAAGAGCAAGAACCTCGTCCAGGAAGGCAGAGAGGCGCAAAGGTGTGCGTGTCTCCAGGGAGAGCAAGAGGGTTTCAAGCACGCAGATGTCCTGCAGGACTCCGGGGCCAAAAACTAGGTGGGCTAGCTGGGTGGCGGTGAGGTTGTCGGTGACATCGACCTGCAAAGGAAAAGGGAGCCCGTGAGAGAGAAGCCAAAGGTTGCTGACAAAGGGAGAGCTAAGCCCCCCGGAGTGGGCGGAATTGCGGGCCTTGGGAGGATGAGGTGGGCTGGGGCTGGGGCTGAGGCAGGGGGGCTGTGTCCTCCTTGAATTGGAGCAGGCAGGAGAGGCGTCGGCCTCGTGCATGGCAAGGGCGGTGGTAGAGCAGGCTGGTAAGGCTGTGCGAGCGCAGCGGTCTCGGTCCTTTCTGAGCGTGGAGGCACACTAACCCCACTGAAATCTGCCACTAAGGTGAGGAGATCTTCATAGCGAGCAATAGCTGCGAATGCACCCAAGTTGTCTTGCAGCCAGTGGAGGCATGTTCCGTGGTCCAAAGGAGACGGAGAGGCTGGGGCAGAAGAGAGGCCAAGAGTGAGGCGGTGGCCTTTCCTTGCGGCTGGCTAGAAAGGCGAGGAGGGCCACCGAGTGGGCTGTGGGAGGGTTAGGTCCGTCTTACCTGCGTCGGTGCATTGGCTTTGGAGGAAGGTGAAGACAGCGCTAGAGATGCCTTGCAGCTCCCCGGGCAAGAGGGCTACGTATGCCTGGCTCACGGAGGACACGCTGGGGAGGGAAGTGACATGGGAAAGAGGTAATTCTTGCTGTTGAGGTGGTGGCGGTAGTGCTAGGGGTGGGAGGGCTGCTTTGTCAGGGAGAAGAGGGGCGCAGAGAGGGCAGCGGAGAAGGACGGGAAGGCCTGCTTGCTCGGAAGTGGGCGAGTGCTTGCATTTCTTACAAGTGGGGTGTGCTTTGCATGGGAAAGGGCGGGCTGGCAAGGGCTTTGGAGAGGTGAGGGCAGGGCAGGCGCTGTGGCAGGGTTATCTGTCGGCAGAGGTTTCTCTAGGGTGGTGTTAGAAGTGCTGAGAGATGGTGGTGGTGCAAGTGCCCTAGTGCTGGAGTCTTGTGCTTGCTGAGTGACTGAAGGCTCTGGAGAGGCTAGGCAGTGGGTAATTAGGCGCTGGCGAGGCGGTGCTGCCAAATGCCAAGTGGGCAGCTTTCTGAGTAGGCAGCAGAAGCGGCGGGGTGGGAAGCGTTTGTCAGAGCAAGAGCGGTGGGGTGCAGGTGGCAGAAGGCGAGCTGTGCCATGGCCGCACGCGGGCATGAAAGTGTGGGCAAGGGGGGAAGCTGGGTCGAGCTTGGGAGTGTTGTTTGTGGGCCCAAGGCTGCTGTGCGTTTTGCTCGTGCTTTCGTGGGTTGGTGCAAAGCAGGAGGGTTGTTGGCGGCGTATTGTTCACTGCCGTGCGTGGGGCAGAGGGGAGTGTGTGTGCGGGTTGGTTGCAGCGCTGCCCTTTGGAGTGTGTTGTACAGCTGAATGGAGTTGATGAGGCCCCCTACGTGCTGTGCTCTGCTGCTGCTAGGTTTTCCTGTTGCTGGTGGTGGCGGCAGCGTTGTCGGCCGAGGTGGACCGTGTTGTGTTTGGCAGAGACGCTAAGTGAGGCTAGCGTGTTAGGAACCGTGTTGCTGTGCTTGGCCGTAGTTTGCGTGAAGGGACTGAAGATGTGACCGTAGGTGCCTGCTGGAGCACGTCTGTAAATAGTAGTGTGTTGCGGGGCTGCTGCTGAGCACAAGGGAGCGCTGCAGGTGGCTTGGCCGCTTCCTAAGCACCGCGCTTTGTATTTTGGCCAGAGCAAAGGCGCCGGCGGCCTTGTATACTCACAGGGCTCTGAACGTGTCGCAGGCAGAGAGGTGGGAGAGGAAGGTGGGAAGGTTCTCCTTGGCAGCGCTGAGGAGCAGCAGAGCGAGTCTGGTGAAGAGGAGAGTCCAGTGGGCAGGGCTGAAGGCTGGAAGCTCTGCCTCGATGTCTGCCATAACTTGGAACGGCAAGTTGCTCCTCTGCTGCTGCTTCTTGAAGTTGGTTGCTGCCAGCTGAAGGAGAATGGTCATGAGGATCCGTGAGACGGCCGGATGAAAAAGGTTGTAGCAGTTCAAAGCCCCGGGGAACGGCGCTGTCGGAAGAGGTTCTGGGCAAGTCCCAGAGAGGGGAGGACACCAGCTGGACGTGTCCTGGAAACCTGCCATATGGGCAGCGAACACCACAAGGTGGGTGTGAGAGTCGCAGCGGGTGTGCTTGCACGGAGCAGGCTGCCGGCTGCAGTGGTCGGGGAGGGGGGCACGGCAGGCCGTGTGGCCGCTGGCCCGTTGTGACAACACAAAGGTGTGGGGAGTGGCGGGGGGGCAGGGGGTCGGAGGTGTGGGGTGAGAAATGGGGCCCGGGGCACAGAGCATGAGTAGTTGTTGTTTTCGTGCCCTTCCGTGATGGCACTTGTGATGTGAAGAAGGTTTGAGAGCCTGCAAAAGGACGGGGCTCGTTTTCTGTGGGCATGCCAGCGTAGATGTTGTTGAAAGCGTGCAAGGTGCAGGAGGGGATGTTGGACCTGGAGCGGGAAGTGTTTTGATGTCGCCAAGTCAGATTTTTCCAACAGCCAAGACTTCTCCATGAGCAAGTGATAAGCAGCTTGGCTGGTTGTTACTGATTGCACGCTGTTGCCCGAGAGGTTCTTAAGAAGTGACTACAAAGTATCTTCCGATGACCCAGAACGTAGCCTAGCCTGTGTGACAAGGCCGTTTGGACTGAAAAATAAAGAAATAAAAAAAAAAAAAAAAAAGCAAAAAGCATGCTGTGTACTCGATGTGCTTTGTTTGGCTGAAGGTCACGAGAGCTGCTAAAGGTGCTCTGCACTGAAAGCTTCCCGCGCCTCAGGGTATGTCCCGGGCCAGCCTGAAAGCCCGGCGAGGTTTACAGTGGCGGCTTGTGCTTTTTGTCAGGAGCGTTGCCCTCTGCTTTGGGACTAGAAGGAGGTATGTTGGGAGGCGGCCGTGTGGCTGGTAGGTAAGTGGAGAGGGTGGATGAAGGTAGGAGAGTGGGAAGGGTGCCTGGGGTTTGTTAGGAGATAGGAGTCAGGAGAACTGTTGCCAGGTAGCTGTGCAAGAGTTGTGTGCTTGCTTGGGTGCGGGAGGTTGTGGAGAGTATGTTGGAAGGAGTGCCGAAAGGGAGGAGGTTTGAGTGTAGGGGGAGGGGGAGAAGGGAGTAGCAAATGTGGCGGGAGTGGTGTTGTGGGTAGGTGTTGTTGGTGTTCACAGAATCACAGAATCGTTTAGGTTGGAAGGGACCTCTGGAGATCATCTAGTCCAACCTCCCTGGTCAAGCAGGGTCACCTAGAGCATGTTGCCCAGGATCACATCCAGACGGGTTTTGAATATCTCCAGGGAAGGAGACTCCACTACCTCTCTGGGCAACCTGTTCCAATGCTCAGTCACCCTCACAGTGAAGAAGTTTTTTCTCAGGTTCAGGTGGAACTTCCTGTGGTTCAGTTTCTGCCCATTGCCTCTTGTCCTGTTGCGGGGCACCACGGAGAAGAGGCTGGCCTCATCCTCTTGACACTCCCCCTTCAGATACTTGTACACGTTGATGAGATCGCCTCTCAACCTTCCCTTCTCCAGGCTGAACAGGCCCAGCTCTTGCAGTCTTTCTTCCTAGGAGAGGTGCTCCAGCCCTCTAATCATCTTGGTAGCCCTCCGCTGGACTCTCTCCAGGAGTGCCATGTCTCTCTTGTCCTGGGGAGCCCAGCACTGGACACAGTCCTCCAGGTGAGGCCTCCCCAGGGCTGAGGAGAGGGGCAGGATCACCTCCCTCCACCTGCTGGCAACACTCTGCCTAACGCACCCCAGGAGACCATTGGCCTTCTTGGCCACAAGGGCACGCTGCTGGCTCGTGCTTCACTTGTTGTCCACCAGCACTCCCAGGTCCTTCTCGGCAGAGCTACTTTCCAGCAGCTCAGCCCCCAGCCTGTCCTGGTGCATGGGATTATTCCTGCCTAGGTGCAGGACCTTGCACTTGCCTTTGTTGAACTTCAGGAGGTTCCTCTCCGCCCAGCTCTCCAGCCTGTCCAGGTCCCTCTGAAGGGCAGCACAGTCTTCTGGTGTGTTAGCCTCTCCTCCCAGTTTAGTCTCATCAGCCAACTGGCTGAGGGTGCACTCTGTGCCTTCCTCCAGGTCATTGATGAATATCTTGAACGAGACTGGACCCAGGCCTGACCCCTGGGGGACACCACTAGCCACAGGCCTCCAACTTGACTCTGCGCCATTCACCACAACCCTCTGAGCTCGGCCATCCAGCCAGTTCTCAATCCACCTCACTGTCCACTCATCTAGCCCACACTTCCTGAGCTTACCTCGGAGGATGTGATGGGAGACAGTGTCAAAAGCCTTGCTCAAGTCCAGGGAGACAACATCCACTGCTCTCCCCTCATCTCCCCAGCCAGTCATTCCGTCAGAGAAGGCTATCAGATTGGTCAAGCATAATTTCCCTTTGGTGAATCCGTGCTGACTACTCCTGATCACCTTCTTGCCCTCCACAGGCTTAGTGAGGACCTCCAGGAGGAGCTGTTCCATCACCTTTCCAGGGATGGAGGTGAGGCTGGCAGGCCTATAGTTCCCTGGCTCCTCCTTCTTGCCCTTTTGGAAGACCGGGGTGACACTGGCTTTCTTCCAGTCCTCAGGCACCTCTCCTGATCTCCAGGACCTTTCCAAGATGATGGAGAGTGGCCTAGCGATAACATCCGCCACCTCCCTCAGCACTCGTGGGTGCATCCCATCGGGGCCCATGGATTTACGGATGTCAAGTTTGGACAAAAGATCTCTAACCTGATCCTCCTCCACCAAGGGAGAGTCTTCCTTTCTCCAGCCTTCCTCTCTTGTCTCCAAGGTCTGGAATTCCTCAGGACTGGCCTTAGCAGTGAAGACTGAAGCAAAGGCAGCATTCAATAACTCTGCCTTCTCTGTATCCTTCGTCACCAGGGCACCCGCCCCATTCAGCAGCGGGCCCACGTTTTCCCTAGTCTTCCTTTTGCTACTGATGTATTTGAAGGAGCCCTTCTTGTTGTCCTTGACATCCCTTGCCAGATTTAATTCCAACTGGGCCTTAGTCTTCCTTGTCGCATCCCTGCACACTCTGACAACGTCCCTGTATTCCTCCCAAGTGGCCTGTCCCCTTTGCCACATTCTGTACACTTCCTTCTTCTGTTGGAGTTTTGCCAGGAGTTCCTTGCTCCTCCATGCAGGTCTCCTGCCCGCTTTGCTCGACCGCTTACTCAGAGAAGTGTTGCGGGTGCAGGAGGTGCTGAAGTGTGAAGGTGAAGTGGCTGCTGAGTTGTGAAGGTGGGTGTGGAAAGATGGGTTGGAGGGTGGGGAGGGAATAGGTGTTGTCGGTGCCGGTTGTGTTCCGGTAAGGGCGTTTGGGAGTGTGTTAGTAGTGTTGGGGCGTGTCAAGGGCAGGGGGGAAAGGGCTGTGTGAAGTGGCTTGCAAGGAGATTGGGTAGAGCGCCGGGGAGCGCGGTGTGTGGAGCAGGCGTGCTGCTGGTTTGGAGTGCAGTGAGCGAGAGGCAGTGTGGCCGTGGCGTGGAGGCTAGGTGCGGCGTTTGGAGGAGTGAGGCTGAGGTGAGGGCAGATTGTGGGCTAGGAGATGGCGCTGCAAAAGGTGGGCCTGTGTGTTGTTTCTTGTGAGAAGGTGTTGTTTGCGGTTGAGGGGGAGAGCAAGGGTGGTCCTGGGTGCAAAAGGGAGAGCAGTCTTGCCTTGTGCGCTTTTGGTAGGCACGGGAGGTGCTTTGGGGATGTGTTTGCCTGCTGGGTAGTGGTGAGGGTGTGAGTAGTAGAGGGAAGGGGGTGGTGATTGGTGGTGGTTGTGTTGGAAGGTGCCCCGTCGGGGGGTGGTTGTGTGAGAGAAGGGAAGGGAGGAGGCTGTGGATACCAGTTGCGCCTTGTGTGTGTGTGTGTGTGTGTGTGTGTGTGTGTGTGTCCCTAAGCCCCCCGGTGGCCCCCCCTCAGCGCCCGGGCCGGCAGGTTGTGGAATGGTCCTAGGTGAGAAGGCTGTGGTGTGTGGTGTGTTTTGTGCTGTGGGTGGCAGTGGGAGTTGTTTGTGGAGGTGGGTTGGCGTTGTGAAGCGAGCGCTGTTAGGCGAAAGTAGTGGTTGGGCGGAGAGGAGCCAGCGCTTGCCGGAAGCAGGAGGTGTGAGAGAGTGGAGGTGTTGGGTGTGAAAAGGGGAAGAAAGGGGGATGCCGGAGGAGCTGCTTGTGCCCTGTGCGCCTTTGCGGCGGGGCCTGTGGTAGAAGAGGCGGAGGGTAAAGGAGTGTTGGAGGCGAGTGGGGTGTAGCGGGGGAGGTATGTTCTTTGGGATGGCGGGCAGGGTGGAGGCAGGAGTGCTAGGCAGGCAGGTGGTGAGGTGTTTGTGGAGGCAGTGCTTAGTGTGGAAGAGACTGGAGGTAGGGAAGTGGGGTGGGAGTGTGGGAAGGATTGGGGTGAGAGTGGGGTGGTGTGCTAGTGGGGCGGGAGGAAGTGCTTTCTGGGTGCTGTGGCAGATGTGCTTGAGGTGTGAGGCGGAGTGCTCGAGCGGGTGGCCGAGTTGTAAGGGTGAAAGTTGCGCCGTGAGGTGTTTGGGTGCCAAGGAGAGGGGGTTGGTTCACGCTGTGGCTGAGGTTGCTTGCGTTCAGGGCAAAGGTGTTGGAGTGGTGGAGGAAGGGGCGGAGGTAGCGGAGAGGCTGTTGCTTGTTGGCAATCGGCCGGAGGCCGGTGTGTGTGTCGGAGGGGTTGTAGGTGGCGTGGCTGTGAAGCGAGAGGTGGGCCAGTGTGTCGGCTGAGAAAAGGTCTAGGGAGTCATGGTGCAGAAGGCGGAGCAGAGAGGGAGGCGTGGGGAGGGAGGGAGAGCATTCGGGCTCCCTGCGCGGCGCCTTGTCGGCTGTGTGGGTGGGTGCACGTGACCGTTGGCGTCCCGGGAACATGACGTGTGCTGTGGACAGGGTTTCACGCAAGCAAGAGTGCTCAGCATTTGCTGGGAATAAATTTAATGAAGGAGAGCTGTTTTGTGCTGGTAGACGGGTGGTTGGCGAGAATGTTGTGAGCGGAGCACGCGAAACCAAGTATGTGCTCTTGCTGTGTCTTGCTTGTCGTCCAGTGCTGTTGGAGGCCAGGAAGAGTGAAGCGGCCTCGGAGCCTGGGGAGGGTTGTCGCAAGCACGGTGTCTCTGGCGTGTGCGCTCGCCAGGGCTGCAAAGCCTTGCTGCAAAAGAAAAGCAGGTAAGGCGGCGAGTGAGGTGCGGGCAGCAGCTGTTTGCGCAGTCTTGGCCTAGCAAGTATGTGGGTGTGGGCGTGCTGGAGGTGGGCGAGGGCAACGGGCTCTGGGAAGCCGTTCAGCGAGTGGTCTGGGCTAAGGGCGAGCAGCAGTCTGTGCAAAGGAAGTCTTGGTTTTCCGGCTAAAAGAAGATGGGCAGAAAGCGTGGTGTTTGCCGGCCACAGGCGCCTGGGGGTGAGCGTCTCACCTGAGAAGCAAGAGCAAGAACCTCGTCCAGGAAGGCAGAGAGGCGCAAAGGTGTGCGTGTCTCCAGGGAGAGCAAGAGGGTTTCAAGCACGCAGATGTCCTGCAGGACTCCGGGGCCAAAAACTAGGTGGGCTAGCTGGGTGGCGGTGAGGTTGTCGGTGACATCGACCTGCAAAGGAAAAGGGAGCCCGTGAGAGAGAAGCCAAAGGTTGCTGACAAAGGGAGAGCTAAGCCCCCCGGAGTGGGCGGAATTGCGGGCCTTGGGAGGATGAGGTGGGCTGGGGCTGGGGCTGAGGCAGGGGGGCTGTGTCCTCCTTGAATTGGAGCAGGCAGGAGAGGCGTCGGCCTCGTGCATGGCAAGGGCGGTGGTAGAGCAGGCTGGTAAGGCTGTGCGAGCGCAGCGGTCTCGGTCCTTTCTGAGCGTGGAGGCACACTAACCCCACTGAAATCTGCCACTAAGGTGAGGAGATCTTCATAGCGAGCAATAGCTGCGAATGCACCCAAGTTGTCTTGCAGCCAGTGGAGGCATGTTCCGTGGTCCAAAGGAGACGGAGAGGCTGGGGCAGAAGAGAGGCCAAGAGTGAGGCGGTGGCCTTTCCTTGCGGCTGGCTAGAAAGGCGAGGAGGGCCACCGAGTGGGCTGTGGGAGGGTTAGGTCCGTCTTACCTGCGTCGGTGCATTGGCTTTGGAGGAAGGTGAAGACAGCGCTAGAGATGCCTTGCAGCTCCCCGGGCAAGAGGGCTACGTATGCCTGGCTCACGGAGGACACGCTGGGGAGGGAAGTGACATGGGAAAGAGGTAATTCTTGCTGTTGAGGTGGTGGCGGTAGTGCTAGGGGTGGGAGGGCTGCTTTGTCAGGGAGAAGAGGGGCGCAGAGAGGGCAGCGGAGAAGGACGGGAAGGCCTGCTTGCTCGGAAGTGGGCGAGTGCTTGCATTTCTTACAAGTGGGGTGTGCTTTGCATGGGAAAGGGCGGGCTGGCAAGGGCTTTGGAGAGGTGAGGGCAGGGCAGGCGCTGTGGCAGGGTTATCTGTCGGCAGAGGTTTCTCTAGGGTGGTGTTAGAAGTGCTGAGAGATGGTGGTGGTGCAAGTGCCCTAGTGCTGGAGTCTTGTGCTTGCTGAGTGACTGAAGGCTCTGGAGAGGCTAGGCAGTGGGTAATTAGGCGCTGGCGAGGCGGTGCTGCCAAATGCCAAGTGGGCAGCTTTCTGAGTAGGCAGCAGAAGCGGCGGGGTGGGAAGCGTTTGTCAGAGCAAGAGCGGTGGGGTGCAGGTGGCAGAAGGCGAGCTGTGCCATGGCCGCACGCGGGCATGAAAGTGTGGGCAAGGGGGGAAGCTGGGTCGAGCTTGGGAGTGTTGTTTGTGGGCCCAAGGCTGCTGTGCGTTTTGCTCGTGCTTTCGTGGGTTGGTGCAAAGCAGGAGGGTTGTTGGCGGCGTATTGTTCACTGCCGTGCGTGGGGCAGAGGGGAGTGTGTGTGCGGGTTGGTTGCAGCGCTGCCCTTTGGAGTGTGTTGTACAGCTGAATGGAGTTGATGAGGCCCCCTACGTGCTGTGCTCTGCTGCTGCTAGGTTTTCCTGTTGCTGGTGGTGGCGGCAGCGTTGTCGGCCGAGGTGGACCGTGTTGTGTTTGGCAGAGACGCTAAGTGAGGCTAGCGTGTTAGGAACCGTGTTGCTGTGCTTGGCCGTAGTTTGCGTGAAGGGACTGAAGATGTGACCGTAGGTGCCTGCTGGAGCACGTCTGTAAATAGTAGTGTGTTGCGGGGCTGCTGCTGAGCACAAGGGAGCGCTGCAGGTGGCTTGGCCGCTTCCTAAGCACCGCGCTTTGTATTTTGGCCAGAGCAAAGGCGCCGGCGGCCTTGTATACTCACAGGGCTCTGAACGTGTCGCAGGCAGAGAGGTGGGAGAGGAAGGTGGGAAGGTTCTCCTTGGCAGCGCTGAGGAGCAGCAGAGCGAGTCTGGTGAAGAGGAGAGTCCAGTGGGCAGGGCTGAAGGCTGGAAGCTCTGCCTCGATGTCTGCCATAACTTGGAACGGCAAGTTGCTCCTCTGTTGCTGCTTCTTGAAGTTGGTTGCTGCCAGCTGAAGGAGAATGGTCATGAGGATCCGTGAGACGGCCGGATGAAAAAGGTTGTAGCAGTTCAAAGCCCCGGGGAACGGCGCTGTCGGAAGAGGTTCTGGGCAAGTCCCAGAGAGGGGAGGACACCAGCTGGACGTGTCCTGGAAACCTGCCATATGGGCAGCGAACACCACAAGGTGGGTGTGAGAGTCGCAGCGGGTGTGCTTGCACGGAGCAGGCTGCCGGCTGCAGTGGTCGGGGAGGGGGGCACGGCAGGCCGTGTGGCCACTGGCCCGTTGTGACAACACAAAGGTGTGGGGGGTGGCGGGGGGGCAGGGGGTCGGAGGTGTGGGGTGAGAAATGGGGCCCGGGGCACAGAGCATGAGTAGTTGTTGTTTTCGTGCCCTTCCGTGATGGCACTTGTGATGTGAAGAAGGTTTGAGAGCCTGCAAAAGGACGGGGCTCGTTTTCTGTGGGCATGCCAGCGTAGATGTTGTTGAAAGCGTGCAAGGTGCAGGAGGGGATGTTGGACCTGGAGCGGGAAGTGTTTTGATGTCGCCAAGTCAGATTTTTCCAACAGCCAAGACTTCTCCATGAGCAAGTGATAAGCAGCTTGGCTGGTTGTTACTGATTGCACGCTGTTGCCCGAGAGGTTCTTAAGAAGTGACTACAAAGTATCTTCCGATGACCCAGAACGTAGCCTAGCCTGTGTGACAAGGCCGTTTGGACTGAAAAATAAAGAAATAAAAAAAAAAAAAAAAAAAAAAAGCAAAAAGCATGCTGTGTACTCGATGTGCTTTGTTTGGCTGAAGGTCACGAGAGCTGCTAAAGGTGCTCTGCACTGAAAGCTTCCCGCGCCTCAGGGTATGTCCCGGGCCAGCCTGAAAGCCCGGCGAGGTTTACAGTGGCGGCTTGTGCTTTTTGTCAGGAGCGTTGCCCTCTGCTTTGGGACTAGAAGGAGGTATGTTGGGAGGCGGCCGTGTGGCTGGTAGGTAAGTGGAGAGGGTGGATGAAGGTAGGAGAGTGGGAAGGGTGCCTGGGGTTTGTTAGGAGATAGGAGTCAGGAGAACTGTTGCCAGGTAGCTGTGCAAGAGTTGTGTGCTTGCTTGGGTGCGGGAGGTTGTGGAGAGTATGTTGGAAGGAGTGCCGAAAGGGAGGAGGTTTGAGTGTAGGGGGAGGGGGAGAAGGGAGTAGCAAATGTGGCGGGAGTGGTGTTGTGGGTAGGTGTTGTTGGTGTTCACAGAATCACAGAATCGTTTAGGTTGGAAGGGACCTCTGGAGATCATCTAGTCCAACCTCCCTGGTCAAGCAGGGTCACCTAGAGCATGTTGCCCAGGATCACATCCAGACGGGTTTTGAATATCTCCAGGGAAGGAGACTCCACTACCTCTCTGGGCAACCTGTTCCAATGCTCAGTCACCCTCACAGTGAAGAAGTTTTTTCTCAGGTTCAGATGGAACTTCCTGTGGTTCAGTTTCTGCCCATTGCCTCTTGTCCTGTTGCGGGGCACCACGGAGAAGAGGCTGGCCTCATCCTCTTGACACTCCCCCTTCAGATACTTGTACACGTTGATGAGATCGCCTCTCAACCTTCCCTTCTCCAGGCTGAACAGGCCCAGCTCTTGCAGTCTTTCTTCCTAGGAGAGGTGCTCCAGCCCTCTAATCATCTTGGTAGCCCTCCGCTGGACTCTCTCCAGGAGTGCCATGTCTCTCTTGTCCTGGGGAGCCCAGCACTGGACACAGTCCTCCAGGTGAGGCCTCCCCAGGGCTGAGGAGAGGGGCAGGATCACCTCCCTCCACCTGCTGGCAACACTCTGCCTAACGCACCCCAGGAGACCATTGGCCTTCTTGGCCACAAGGGCACGCTGCTGGCTCGTGCTTCACTTGTTGTCCACCAGCACTCCCAGGTCCTTCTCGGCAGAGCTACTTTCCAGCAGCTCAGCCCCCAGCCTGTCCTGGTGCATGGGATTATTCCTGCCTAGGTGCAGGACCTTGCACTTGCCTTTGTTGAACTTCAGGAGGTTCCTCTCCGCCCAGCTCTCCAGCCTGTCCAGGTCCCTCTGAAGGGCAGCACAGTCTTCTGGTGTGTTAGCCTCTCCTCCCAGTTTAGTCTCATCAGCCAACTGGCTGAGGGTGCACTCTGTGCCTTCCTCCAGGTCATTGATGAATATCTTGAACGAGACTGGACCCAGGCCTGACCCCTGGGGGACACCACTAGCCACAGGCCTCCAACTTGACTCTGCGCCATTCACCACAACCCTCTGAGCTCGGCCATCCAGCCAGTTCTCAATCCACCTCACTGTCCACTCATCTAGCCCACACTTCCTGAGCTTACCTCGGAGGATGTGATGGGAGACAGTGTCAAAAGCCTTGCTCAAGTCCAGGGAGACAACATCCACTGCTCTCCCCTCATCTCCCCAGCCAGTCATTCCGTCAGAGAAGGCTATCAGATTGGTCAAGCATGATTTCCCTTTGGTGAATCCGTGCTGACTACTCCTGATCACCTTCTTGCCCTCCACAGGCTTAGTGAGGACCTCCAGGAGGAGCTGTTCCATCACCTTTCCAGGGATGGAGGTGAGGCTGGCAGGCCTATAGTTCCCTGGCTCCTCCTTCTTGCCCTTTTGGAAGACCGGGGTGACACTGGCTTTCTTCCAGTCCTCAGGCACCTCTCCTGATCTCCAGGACCTTTCCAAGATGATGGAGAGTGGCCTAGCGATAACATCCGCCACCTCCCTCAGCACTCGTGGGTGCATCCCATCGGGGCCCATGGATTTACGGATGTCAAGTTTGGACAAAAGATCTCTAACCTGATCCTCCTCCACCAAGGGAGAGTCTTCCTTTCTCCAGCCTTCCTCTCTTGTCTCCAAGGTCTGGAATTCCTCAGGACTGGCCTTAGCAGTGAAGACTGAAGCAAAGGCAGCATTCAATAACTCTGCCTTCTCTGTATCCTTCGTCACCAGGGCACCCGCCCCATTCAGCAGCGGGCCCACGTTTTCCCTAGTCTTCCTTTTGCTACTGATGTATTTGAAGGAGCCCTTCTTGTTGTCCTTGACATCCCTTGCCAGATTTAATTCCAACTGGGCCTTAGTCTTCCTTGTCGCATCCCTGCACACTCTGACAACGTCCCTGTATTCCTCCCAAGTGGCCTGTCCCCTTTGCCACATTCTGTACACTTCCTTCTTCTGTTGGAGTTTTGCCAGGAGTTCCTTGCTCCTCCATGCAGGTCTCCTGCCCGCTTTGCTCGACCGCTTACTCAGAGAAGTGTTGCGGGTGCAGGAGGTGCTGAAGTGTGAAGGTGAAGTGGCTGCTGAGTTGTGAAGGTGGGTGTGGAAAGATGGGTTGGAGGGTGGGGAGGGAATAGGTGTTGTCGGTGCCGGTTGTGTTCCGGTAAGGGCGTTTGGGAGTGTGTTAGTAGTGTTGGGGCGTGTCAAGGGCAGGGGGGAAAGGGCTGTGTGAAGTGGCTTGCAAGGAGATTGGGTAGAGCGCCGGGGAGCGCGGTGTGTGGAGCAGGCGTGCTGCTGGTTTGGAGTGCAGTGAGCGAGAGGCAGTGTGGCCGTGGCGTGGAGGCTAGGTGCGGCGTTTGGAGGAGTGAGGCTGAGGTGAGGGCAGATTGTGGGCTAGGAGATGGCGCTGCAAAAGGTGGGCCTGTGTGTTGTTTCTTGTGAGAAGGTGTTGTTTGCGGTTGAGGGGGAGAGCAAGGGTGGTCCTGGGTGCAAAAGGGAGAGCAGTCTTGCCTTGTGCGCTTTTGGTAGGCACGGGAGGTGCTTTGGGGATGTGTTTGCCTGCTGGGTAGTGGTGAGGGTGTGAGTAGTAGAGGGAAGGGGGTGGTGATTGGTGGTGGTTGTGTTGGAAGGTGCCCCGTCGGGGGGTGGTTGTGTGAGAGAAGGGAAGGGAGGAGGCTGTGGATACCAGTTGCGCCTTGTGTGTGTGTGTGTGTGTGTGTGTGTGTGTGTGTGTGTGTCCCTAAGCCCCCCGGTGGCCCCCCCTCAGCGCCCGGGCCGGCAGGTTGTGGAATGGTCCTAGGTGAGAAGGCTGTGGTGTGTGGTGTGTTTTGTGCTGTGGGTGGCAGTGGGAGTTGTTTGTGGAGGTGGGTTGGCGTTGTGAAGCGAGCGCTGTTAGGCGAAAGTAGTGGTTGGGCGGAGAGGAGCCAGCGCTTGCCGGAAGCAGGAGGTGTGAGAGAGTGGAGGTGTTGGGTGTGAAAAGGGGAAGAAAGGGGGATGCCGGAGGAGCTGCTTGTGCCCTGTGCGCCTTTGCGGCGGGGCCTGTGGTAGAAGAGGCGGAGGGTAAAGGAGTGTTGGAGGCGAGTGGGGTGTAGCGGGGGAGGTATGTTCTTTGGGATGGCGGGCAGGGCGGAGGCAGGAGTGCTAGGCAGGCAGGTGGTGAGGTGTTTGTGGAGGCAGTGCTTAGTGTGGAAGAGACTGGAGGTAGGGAAGTGGGGTGGGAGTGTGGGAAGGATTGGGGTGAGAGTGGGGTGGTGTGCTAGTGGGGCGGGAGGAAGTGCTTTCTGGGTGCTGTGGCAGATGTGCTTGAGGTGTGAGGCGGAGTGCTCGAGCGGGTGGCCGAGTTGTAAGGGTGAAAGTTGCGCCGTGAGGTGTTTGGGTGCCAAGGAGAGGGGGTTGGTTCACGCTGTGGCTGAGGTTGCTTGCGTTCAGGGCAAAGGTGTTGGAGTGGTGGAGGAAGGGGCGGAGGTAGCGGAGAGGCTGTTGCTTGTTGGCAATCGGCCGGAGGCCGGTGTGTGTGTCGGAGGGGTTGTAGGTGGCGTGGCTGTGAAGCGAGAGGTGGGCCAGTGTGTCGGCTGAGAAAAGGTCTAGGGAGTCATGGTGCAGAAGGCGGAGCAGAGAGGGAGGCGTGGGGAGGGAGGGAGAGCATTCGGGCTCCCTGCGCGGCGCCTTGTCGGCTGTGTGGGTGGGTGCACGTGACCGTTGGCGTCCCGGGAACATGACGTGTGCTGTGGACAGGGTTTCACGCAAGCAAGAGTGCTCAGCATTTGCTGGGAATAAATTTAATGAAGGAGAGCTGTTTTGTGCTGGTAGACGGGTGGTTGGCGAGAATGTTGTGAGCGGAGCACGCGAAACCAAGTATGTGCTCTTGCTGTGTCTTGCTTGTCGTCCAGTGCTGTTGGAGGCCAGGAAGAGTGAAGCGGCCTCGGAGCCTGGGGAGGGTTGTCGCAAGCACGGTGTCTCTGGCGTGTGCGCTCGCCAGGGCTGCAAAGCCTTGCTGCAAAAGAAAAGCAGGTAAGGCGGCGAGTGAGGTGCGGGCAGCAGCTGTTTGCGCAGTCTTGGCCTAGCAAGTATGTGGGTGTGGGCGTGCTGGAGGTGGGCGAGGGCAACGGGCTCTGGGAAGCCGTTCAGCGAGTGGTCTGGGCTAAGGGCGAGCAGCAGTCTGTGCAAAGGAAGTCTTGGTTTTCCGGCTAAAAGAAGATGGGCAGAAAGCGTGGTGTTTGCCGGCCACAGGCGCCTGGGGGTGAGCGTCTCACCTGAGAAGCAAGAGCAAGAACCTCGTCCAGGAAGGCAGAGAGGCGCAAAGGTGTGCGTGTCTCCAGGGAGAGCAAGAGGGTTTCAAGCACGCAGATGTCCTGCAGGACTCCGGGGCCAAAAACTAGGTGGGCTAGCTGGGTGGCGGTGAGGTTGTCGGTGACATCGACCTGCAAAGGAAAAGGGAGCCCGTGAGAGAGAAGCCAAAGGTTGCTGACAAAGGGAGAGCTAAGCCCCCCGGAGTGGGCGGAATTGCGGGCCTTGGGAGGATGAGGTGGGCTGGGGCTGGGGCTGAGGCAGGGGGGCTGTGTCCTCCTTGAATTGGAGCAGGCAGGAGAGGCGTCGGCCTCGTGCATGGCAAGGGCGGTGGTAGAGCAGGCTGGTAAGGCTGTGCGAGCGCAGCGGTCTCGGTCCTTTCTGAGCGTGGAGGCACACTAACCCCACTGAAATCTGCCACTAAGGTGAGGAGATCTTCATAGCGAGCAATAGCTGCGAATGCACCCAAGTTGTCTTGCAGCCAGTGGAGGCATGTTCCGTGGTCCAAAGGAGACGGAGAGGCTGGGGCAGAAGAGAGGCCAAGAGTGAGGCGGTGGCCTTTCCTTGCGGCTGGCTAGAAAGGCGAGGAGGGCCACCGAGTGGGCTGTGGGAGGGTTAGGTCCGTCTTACCTGCGTCGGTGCATTGGCTTTGGAGGAAGGTGAAGACAGCGCTAGAGATGCCTTGCAGCTCCCCGGGCAAGAGGGCTACGTATGCCTGGCTCACGGAGGACACGCTGGGGAGGGAAGTGACATGGGAAAGAGGTAATTCTTGCTGTTGAGGTGGTGGCGGTAGTGCTAGGGGTGGGAGGGCTGCTTTGTCAGGGAGAAGAGGGGCGCAGAGAGGGCAGCGGAGAAGGACGGGAAGGCCTGCTTGCTCGGAAGTGGGCGAGTGCTTGCATTTCTTACAAGTGGGGTGTGCTTTGCATGGGAAAGGGCGGGCTGGCAAGGGCTTTGGAGAGGTGAGGGCAGGGCAGGCGCTGTGGCAGGGTTATCTGTCAGCAGAGGTTTCTCTAGGGTGGTGTTAGAAGTGCTGAGAGATGGTGGTGGTGCAAGTGCCCTAGTGCTGGAGTCTTGTGCTTGCTGAGTGACTGAAGGCTCTGGAGAGGCTAGGCAGTGGGTAATTAGGCGCTGGCGAGGCGGTGCTGCCAAATGCCAAGTGGGCAGCTTTCTGAGTAGGCAGCAGAAGCGGCGGGGTGGGAAGCGTTTGTCAGAGCAAGAGCGGTGGGGTGCAGGTGGCAGAAGGCGAGCTGTGCCATGGCCGCACGCGGGCATGAAAGTGTGGGCAAGGGGGGAAGCTGGGTCGAGCTTGGGAGTGTTGTTTGTGGGCCCAAGGCTGCTGTGCGTTTTGCTCGTGCTTTCGTGGGTTGGTGCAAAGCAGGAGGGTTGTTGGCGGCGTATTGTTCACTGCCGTGCGTGGGGCAGAGGGGAGTGTGTGTGCGGGTTGGTTGCAGCGCTGCCCTTTGGAGTGTGTTGTACAGCTGAATGGAGTTGATGAGGCCCCCTACGTGCTGTGCTCTGCTGCTGCTAGGTTTTCCTGTTGCTGGTGGTGGCGGCAGCGTTGTCGGCCGAGGTGGACCGTGTTGTGTTTGGCAGAGACGCTAAGTGAGGCTAGCGTGTTAGGAACCGTGTTGCTGTGCTTGGCCGTAGTTTGCGTGAAGGGACTGAAGATGTGACCGTAGGTGCCTGCTGGAGCACGTCTGTAAATAGTAGTGTGTTGCGGGGCTGCTGCTGAGCACAAGGGAGCGCTGCAGGTGGCTTGGCCGCTTCCTAAGCACCGCGCTTTGTATTTTGGCCAGAGCAAAGGCGCCGGCGGCCTTGTATACTCACAGGGCTCTGAACGTGTCGCAGGCAGAGAGGTGGGAGAGGAAGGTGGGAAGGTTCTCCTTGGCAGCGCTGAGGAGCAGCAGAGCGAGTCTGGTGAAGAGGAGAGTCCAGTGGGCAGGGCTGAAGGCTGGAAGCTCTGCCTCGATGTCTGCCATAACTTGGAACGGCAAGTTGCTCCTCTGCTGCTGCTTCTTGAAGTTGGTTGCTGCCAGCTGAAGGAGAATGGTCATGAGGATCCGTGAGACGGCCGGATGAAAAAGGTTGTAGCAGTTCAAAGCCCCGGGGAACGGCGCTGTCGGAAGAGGTTCTGGGCAAGTCCCAGAGAGGGGAGGACACCAGCTGGACGTGTCCTGGAAACCTGCCATATGGGCAGCGAACACCACAAGGTGGGTGTGAGAGTCGCAGCGGGTGTGCTTGCACGGAGCAGGCTGCCGGCTGCAGTGGTCGGGGAGGGGGGCACGGCAGGCCGTGTGGCCGCTGGCCCGTTGTGACAACACAAAGGTGTGGGGGGTGGCGGGGGGGCAGGGGGTCGGAGGTGTGGGGTGAGAAATGGGGCCCGGGGCACAGAGCATGAGTAGTTGTTGTTTTCGTGCCCTTCCGTGATGGCACTTGTGATGTGAAGAAGGTTTGAGAGCCTGCAAAAGGACGGGGCTCGTTTTCTGTGGGCATGCCAGCGTAGATGTTGTTGAAAGCGTGCAAGGTGCAGGAGGGGATGTTGGACCTGGAGCGGGAAGTGTTTTGATGTCGCCAAGTCAGATTTTTCCAACAGCCAAGACTTCTCCATGAGCAAGTGATAAGCAGCTTGGCTGGTTGTTACTGATTGCACGCTGTTGCCCGAGAGGTTCTTAAGAAGTGACTACAAAGTATCTTCCGATGACCCAGAACGTAGCCTAGCCTGTGTGACAAGGCCGTTTGGACTGAAAAATAAAGAAATAAAAAAAAAAAAAAAAAAAAAAGCAAAAAGCATGCTGTGTACTCGATGTGCTTTGTTTGGCTGAAGGTCACGAGAGCTGCTAAAGGTGCTCTGCACTGAAAGCTTCCCGCACCTCAGGGTATGTCCCGGGCCAGCCTGAAAGCCCGGCGAGGTTTACAGTGGCGGCTTGTGCTTTTTGTCAGGAGCGTTGCCCTCTGCTTTGGGACTAGAAGGAGGTATGTTGGGAGGCGGCCGTGTGGCTGGTAGGTAAGTGGAGAGGGTGGATGAAGGTAGGAGAGTGGGAAGGGTGCCTGGGGTTTGTTAGGAGATAGGAGTCAGGAGAACTGTTGCCAGGTAGCTGTGCAAGAGTTGTGTGCTTGCTTGGGTGCGGGAGGTTGTGGAGAGTATGTTGGAAGGAGTGCCGAAAGGGAGGAGGTTTGAGTGTAGGGGGAGGGGGAGAAGGGAGTAGCAAATGTGGCGGGAGTGGTGTTGTGGGTAGGTGTTGTTGGTGTTCACAGAATCACAGAATCGTTTAGGTTGGAAGGGACCTCTGGAGATCATCTAGTCCAACCTCCCTGGTCAAGCAGGGTCACCTAGAGCATGTTGCCCAGGATCACATCCAGACGGGTTTTGAATATCTCCAGGGAAGGAGACTCCACTACCTCTCTGGGCAACCTGTTCCAATGCTCAGTCACCCTCACAGTGAAGAAGTTTTTTCTCAGGTTCAGATGGAACTTCCTGTGGTTCAGTTTGTGCCCATTGCCTCTTGTCCTGTTGCGGGGCACCACGGAGAAGAGGCTGGCCTCATCCTCTTGACACTCCCCCTTCAGATACTTGTACACGTTGATGAGATCGCCTCTCAACCTTCCCTTCTCCAGGCTGAACAGGCCCAGCTCTTGCAGTCTTTCTTCCTAGGAGAGGTGCTCCAGCCCTCTAATCATCTTGGTAGCCCTCCGCTGGACTCTCTCCAGGAGTGCCATGTCTCTCTTGTCCTGGGGAGCCCAGCACTGGACACAGTCCTCCAGGTGAGGCCTCCCCAGGGCTGAGGAGAGGGGCAGGATCACCTCCCTCCACCTGCTGGCAACACTCTGCCTAACGCACCCCAGGAGACCATTGGCCTTCTTGGCCACAAGGGCACGCTGCTGGCTCGTGCTTCACTTGTTGTCCACCAGCACTCCCAGGTCCTTCTCGGCAGAGCTACTTTCCAGCAGCTCAGCCCCCAGCCTGTCCTGGTGCATGGGATTATTCCTGCCTAGGTGCAGGACCTTGCACTTGCCTTTGTTGAACTTCAGGAGGTTCCTCTCCGCCCAGCTCTCCAGCCTGTCCAGGTCCCTCTGAAGGGCAGCACAGTCTTCTGGTGTGTTAGCCTCTCCTCCCAGTTTAGTCTCATCAGCCAACTGGCTGAGGGTGCACTCTGTGCCTTCCTCCAGGTCATTGATGAATATCTTGAACGAGACTGGACCCAGGCCTGACCCCTGGGGGACACCACTAGCCACAGGCCTCCAACTTGACTCTGCGCCATTCACCACAACCCTCTGAGCTCGGCCATCCAGCCAGTTCTCAATCCACCTCACTGTCCACTCATCTAGCCCACACTTCCTGAGCTTACCTCGGAGGATGTGATGGGAGACAGTGTCAAAAGCCTTGCTCAAGTCCAGGGAGACAACATCCACTGCTCTCCCCTCATCTCCCCAGCCAGTCATTCCGTCAGAGAAGGCTATCAGATTGGTCAAGCATGATTTCCCTTTGGTGAATCCGTGCTGACTACTCCTGATCACCTTCTTGCCCTCCACAGGCTTAGTGAGGACCTCCAGGAGGAGCTGTTCCATCACCTTTCCAGGGATGGAGGTGAGGCTGGCAGGCCTATAGTTCCCTGGCTCCTCCTTCTTGCCCTTTTGGAAGACCGGGGTGACACTGGCTTTCTTCCAGTCCTCAGGCACCTCTCCTGATCTCCAGGACCTTTCCAAGATGATGGA
The DNA here is from genome assembly GCF_040807025.1 of Struthio camelus. NCBI lineage: Eukaryota > Metazoa > Chordata > Aves > Struthioniformes > Struthionidae > Struthio > Struthio camelus. The sequence goes on along the minus strand of NC_090942.1, from coordinate 174,510,460 downwards.
GAGTGGCCTAGCGATAACATCCGCCACCTCCCTCAGCACTCGTGGGTGCATCCCATCGGGGCCCATGGATTTACGGATGTCAAGTTTGGACAAAAGATCTCTAACCTGATCCTCCTCCACCAAGGGAGAGTCTTCCTTTCTCCAGCCTTCCTCTCTTGTCTCCAAGGTCTGGAATTCCTCAGGACTGGCCTTAGCAGTGAAGACTGAAGCAAAGGCAGCATTCAATAACTCTGCCTTCTCTGTATCCTTCGTCACCAGGGCACCCGCCCCATTCAGCAGCGGGCCCACGTTTTCCCTAGTCTTCCTTTTGCTACTGATGTATTTGAAGGAGCCCTTCTTGTTGTCCTTGACATCCCTTGCCAGATTTAATTCCAACTGGGCCTTAGTCTTCCTTGTCGCATCCCTGCACACTCTGACAACGTCCCTGTATTCCTCCCAAGTGGCCTGTCCCCTTTGCCACATTCTGTACACTTCCTTCTTCTGTTGGAGTTTTGCCAGGAGTTCCTTGCTCCTCCATGCAGGTCTCCTGCCCGCTTTGCTCGACCGCTTACTCAGAGAAGTGTTGCGGGTGCAGGAGGTGCTGAAGTGTGAAGGTGAAGTGGCTGCTGAGTTGTGAAGGTGGGTGTGGAAAGATGGGTTGGAGGGTGGGGAGGGAATAGGTGTTGTCGGTGCCGGTTGTGTTCCGGTAAGGGCGTTTGGGAGTGTGTTAGTAGTGTTGGGGCGTGTCAAGGGCAGGGGGGAAAGGGCTGTGTGAAGTGGCTTGCAAGGAGATTGGGTAGAGCGCCGGGGAGCGCGGTGTGTGGAGCAGGCGTGCTGCTGGTTTGGAGTGCAGTGAGCGAGAGGCAGTGTGGCCGTGGCGTGGAGGCTAGGTGCGGCGTTTGGAGGAGTGAGGCTGAGGTGAGGGCAGATTGTGGGCTAGGAGATGGCGCTGCAAAAGGTGGGCCTGTGTGTTGTTTCTTGTGAGAAGGTGTTGTTTGCGGTTGAGGGGGAGAGCAAGGGTGGTCCTGGGTGCAAAAGGGAGAGCAGTCTTGCCTTGTGCACTTTTGGTAGGCACGGGAGGTGCTTTGGGGATGTGTTTGCCTGCTGGGTAGTGGTGAGGGTGTGAGTAGTAGAGGGAAGGGGGTGGTGATTGGTGGTGGTTGTGTTGGAAGGTGCCCCGTCGGGGGGTGGTTGTGTGAGAGAAGGGAAGGGAGGAGGCTGTGGATACCAGTTGCGCCTTGTGTGTGTGTGTGTGTGTGTGTGTGTGTGTGTGTGTGTGTGTGTCCCTAAGCCCCCCGGTGGCCCCCCCTCAGCGCCCGGGCCGGCAGGTTGTGGAATGGTCCTAGGTGAGAAGGCTGTGGTGTGTGGTGTGTTTTGTGCTGTGGGTGGCAGTGGGAGTTGTTTGTGGAGGTGGGTTGGCGTTGTGAAGCGAGCGCTGTTAGGCGAAAGTAGTGGTTGGGCGGAGAGGAGCCAGCGCTTGCCGGAAGCAGGAGGTGTGAGAGAGTGGAGGTGTTGGGTGTGAAAAGGGGAAGAAAGGGGGATGCCGGAGGAGCTGCTTGTGCCCTGTGCGCCTTTGCGGCGGGGCCTGTGGTAGAAGAGGCGGAGGGTAAAGGAGTGTTGGAGGCGAGTGGGGTGTAGCGGGGGAGGTATGTTCTTTGGGATGGCGGGCAGGGCGGAGGCAGGAGTGCTAGGCAGGCAGGTGGTGAGGTGTTTGTGGAGGCAGTGCTTAGTGTGGAAGAGACTGGAGGTAGGGAAGTGGGGTGGGAGTGTGGGAAGGATTGGGGTGAGAGTGGGGTGGTGTGCTAGTGGGGCGGGAGGAAGTGCTTTCTGGGTGCTGTGGCAGATGTGCTTGAGGTGTGAGGCGGAGTGCTCGAGCGGGTGGCCGAGTTGTAAGGGTGAAAGTTGCGCCGTGAGGTGTTTGGGTGCCAAGGAGAGGGGGTTGGTTCACGCTGTGGCTGAGGTTGCTTGCGTTCAGGGCAAAGGTGTTGGAGTGGTGGAGGAAGGGGCGGAGGTAGCGGAGAGGCTGTTGCTTGTTGGCAATCGGCCGGAGGCCGGTGTGTGTGTCGGAGGGGTTGTAGGTGGCGTGGCTGTGAAGCGAGAGGTGGGCCAGTGTGTCGGCTGAGAAAAGGTCTAGGGAGTCATGGTGCAGAAGGCGGAGCAGAGAGGGAGGCGTGGGGAGGGAGGGAGAGCATTCGGGCTCCCTGCGCGGCGCCTTGTCGGCTGTGTGGGTGGGTGCACGTGACCGTTGGCGTCCCGGGAACATGACGTGTGCTGTGGACAGGGTTTCACGCAAGCAAGAGTGCTCAGCATTTGCTGGGAATAAATTTAATGAAGGAGAGCTGTTTTGTGCTGGTAGACGGGTGGTTGGCGAGAATGTTGTGAGCGGAGCACGCGAAACCAAGTATGTGCTCTTGCTGTGTCTTGCTTGTCGTCCAGTGCTGTTGGAGGCCAGGAAGAGTGAAGCGGCCTCGGAGCCTGGGGAGGGTTGTCGCAAGCACGGTGTCTCTGGCGTGTGCGCTCGCCAGGGCTGCAAAGCCTTGCTGCAAAAGAAAAGCAGGTAAGGCGGCGAGTGAGGTGCGGGCAGCAGCTGTTTGCGCAGTCTTGGCCTAGCAAGTATGTGGGTGTGGGCGTGCTGGAGGTGGGCGAGGGCAACGGGCTCTGGGAAGCCGTTCAGCGAGTGGTCTGGGCTAAGGGCGAGCAGCAGTCTGTGCAAAGGAAGTCTTGGTTTTCCGGCTAAAAGAAGATGGGCAGAAAGCGTGGTGTTTGCCGGCCACAGGCGCCTGGGGGTGAGCGTCTCACCTGAGAAGCAAGAGCAAGAACCTCGTCCAGGAAGGCAGAGAGGCGCAAAGGTGTGCGTGTCTCCAGGGAGAGCAAGAGGGTTTCAAGCACGCAGATGTCCTGCAGGACTCCGGGGCCAAAAACTAGGTGGGCTAGCTGGGTGGCGGTGAGGTTGTCGGTGACATCGACCTGCAAAGGAAAAGGGAGCCCGTGAGAGAGAAGCCAAAGGTTGCTGACAAAGGGAGAGCTAAGCCCCCCGGAGTGGGCGGAATTGCGGGCCTTGGGAGGATGAGGTGGGCTGGGGCTGGGGCTGAGGCAGGGGGGCTGTGTCCTCCTTGAATTGGAGCAGGCAGGAGAGGCGTCGGCCTCGTGCATGGCAAGGGCGGTGGTAGAGCAGGCTGGTAAGGCTGTGCGAGCGCAGCGGTCTCGGTCCTTTCTGAGCGTGGAGGCACACTAACCCCACTGAAATCTGCCACTAAGGTGAGGAGATCTTCATAGCGAGCAATAGCTGCGAATGCACCCAAGTTGTCTTGCAGCCAGTGGAGGCATGTTCCGTGGTCCAAAGGAGACGGAGAGGCTGGGGCAGAAGAGAGGCCAAGAGTGAGGCGGTGGCCTTTCCTTGCGGCTGGCTAGAAAGGCGAGGAGGGCCACCGAGTGGGCTGTGGGAGGGTTAGGTCCGTCTTACCTGCGTCGGTGCATTGGCTTTGGAGGAAGGTGAAGACAGCGCTAGAGATGCCTTGCAGCTCCCCGGGCAAGAGGGCTACGTATGCCTGGCTCACGGAGGACACGCTGGGGAGGGAAGTGACATGGGAAAGAGGTAATTCTTGCTGTTGAGGTGGTGGCGGTAGTGCTAGGGGTGGGAGGGCTGCTTTGTCAGGGAGAAGAGGGGCGCAGAGAGGGCAGCGGAGAAGGACGGGAAGGCCTGCTTGCTCGGAAGTGGGCGAGTGCTTGCATTTCTTACAAGTGGGGTGTGCTTTGCATGGGAAAGGGCGGGCTGGCAAGGGCTTTGGAGAGGTGAGGGCAGGGCAGGCGCTGTGGCAGGGTTATCTGTCGGCAGAGGTTTCTCTAGGGTGGTGTTAGAAGTGCTGAGAGATGGTGGTGGTGCAAGTGCCCTAGTGCTGGAGTCTTGTGCTTGCTGAGTGACTGAAGGCTCTGGAGAGGCTAGGCAGTGGGTAATTAGGCGCTGGCGAGGCGGTGCTGCCAAATGCCAAGTGGGCAGCTTTCTGAGTAGGCAGCAGAAGCGGCGGGGTGGGAAGCGTTTGTCAGAGCAAGAGCGGTGGGGTGCAGGTGGCAGAAGGCGAGCTGTGCCATGGCCGCACGCGGGCATGAAAGTGTGGGCAAGGGGGGAAGCTGGGTCGAGCTTGGGAGTGTTGTTTGTGGGCCCAAGGCTGCTGTGCGTTTTGCTCGTGCTTTCGTGGGTTGGTGCAAAGCAGGAGGGTTGTTGGCGGCGTATTGTTCACTGCCGTGCGTGGGGCAGAGGGGAGTGTGTGTGCGGGTTGGTTGCAGCGCTGCCCTTTGGAGTGTGTTGTACAGCTGAATGGAGTTGATGAGGCCCCCTACGTGCTGTGCTCTGCTGCTGCTAGGTTTTCCTGTTGCTGGTGGTGGCGGCAGCGTTGTCGGCCGAGGTGGACCGTGTTGTGTTTGGCAGAGACGCTAAGTGAGGCTAGCGTGTTAGGAACCGTGTTGCTGTGCTTGGCCGTAGTTTGCGTGAAGGGACTGAAGATGTGACCGTAGGTGCCTGCTGGAGCACGTCTGTAAATAGTAGTGTGTTGCGAGGCTGCTGCTGAGCACAAGGGAGCGCTGCAGGTAGCTTGGCCGCTTCCTAAGCACCGCGCTTTGTATTTTGGCCAGAGCAAAGGCGCCGGCGGCCTTGTATACTCACAGGGCTCTGAACGTGTCGCAGGCAGAGAGGTGGGAGAGGAAGGTGGGAAGGTTCTCCTTGGCAGCGCTGAGGAGCAGCAGAGCGAGTCTGGTGAAGAGGAGAGTCCAGTGGGCAGGGCTGAAGGCTGGAAGCTCTGCCTCGATGTCTGCCATAACTTGGAATGGCAAGTTGCTCCTCTGCTGCTGCTTCTTGAAGTTGGTTGCTGCCAGCTGAAGGAGAATGGTCATGAGGATCCGTGAGACGGCCGGATGAAAAAGGTTGTAGCAGTTCAAAGCCCCGGGGAACGGCGCTGTCGGAAGAGGTTCTGGGCAAGTCCCAGAGAGGGGAGGACACCAGCTGGACGTGTCCTGGAAACCTGCCATATGGGCAGCGAACACCACAAGGTGGGTGTGAGAGTCGCAGCGGGTGTGCTTGCACGGAGCAGGCTGCCGGCTGCAGTGGTCGGGGAGGGGGGCACGGCAGGCCGTGTGGCCGCTGGCCCGTTGTGACAACACAAAGGTGTGGGGGGTGGCGGGGGGGCAGGGGGTCGGAGGTGTGGGGTGAGAAATGGGGCCCGGGGCACAGAGCATGAGTAGTTGTTGTTTTCGTGCCCTTCCGTGATGGCACTTGTGATGTGAAGAAGGTTTGAGAGCCTGCAAAAGGACGGGGCTCGTTTTCTGTGGGCATGCCAGCGTAGATGTTGTTGAAAGCGTGCAAGGTGCAGGAGGGGATGTTGGACCTGGAGCGGGAAGTGTTTTGATGTCGCCAAGTCAGATTTTTCCAACAGCCAAGACTTCTCCATGAGCAAGTGATAAGCAGCTTGGCTGGTTGTTACTGATTGCACGCTGTTGCCCGAGAGGTTCTTAAGAAGTGACTACAAAGTATCTTCCGATGACCCAGAACGTAGCCTAGCCTGTGTGACAAGGCCGTTTGGACTGAAAAATAAAGAAATAAAAAAAAAAAAAAAAAAAAGCAAAAAGCATGCTGTGTACTCGATGTGCTTTGTTTGGCTGAAGGTCACGAGAGCTGCTAAAGGTGCTCTGCACTGAAAGCTTCCCGCGCCTCAGGGTATGTCCCGGGCCAGCCTGAAAGCCCGGCGAGGTTTACAGTGGCGGCTTGTGCTTTTTGTCAGGAGCGTTGCCCTCTGCTTTGGGACTAGAAGGAGGTATGTTGGGAGGCGGCCGTGTGGCTGGTAGGTAAGTGGAGAGGGTGGATGAAGGTAGGAGAGTGGGAAGGGTGCCTGGGGTTTGTTAGGAGATAGGAGTCAGGAGAACTGTTGCCAGGTAGCTGTGCAAGAGTTGTGTGCTTGCTTGGGTGCGGGAGGTTGTGGAGAGTATGTTGGAAGGAGTGCCGAAAGGGAGGAGGTTTGAGTGTAGGGGGAGGGGGAGAAGGGAGTAGCAAATGTGGCGGGAGTGGTGTTGTGGGTAGGTGTTGTTGGTGTTCACAGAATCACAGAATCGTTTAGGTTGGAAGGGACCTCTGGAGATCATCTAGTCCAACCTCCCTGGTCAAGCAGGGTCACCTAGAGCATGTTGCCCAGGATCACATCCAGACGGGTTTTGAATATCTCCAGGGAAGGAGACTCCACTACCTCTCTGGGCAACCTGTTCCAATGCTCAGTCACCCTCACAGTGAAGAAGTTTTTTCTCAGGTTCAGGTGGAACTTCCTGTGGTTCAGTTTCTGCCCATTGCCTCTTGTCCTGTTGCGGGGCACCACGGAGAAGAGGCTGGCCTCATCCTCTTGACACTCCCCCTTCAGATACTTGTACACGTTGATGAGATCGCCTCTCAACCTTCCCTTCTCCAGGCTGAACAGGCCCAGCTCTTGCAGTCTTTCTTCCTAGGAGAGGTGCTCCAGCCCTCTAATCATCTTGGTAGCCCTCCGCTGGACTCTCTCCAGGAGTGCCATGTCTCTCTTGTCCTGGGGAGCCCAGCACTGGACACAGTCCTCCAGGTGAGGCCTCCCCAGGGCTGAGGAGAGGGGCAGGATCACCTCCCTCCACCTGCTGGCAACACTCTGCCTAACGCACCCCAGGAGACCATTGGCCTTCTTGGCCACAAGGGCACGCTGCTGGCTCGTGCTTCACTTGTTGTCCACCAGCACTCCCAGGTCCTTCTCGGCAGAGCTACTTTCCAGCAGCTCAGCCCCCAGCCTGTCCTGGTGCATGGGATTATTCCTGCCTAGGTGCAGGACCTTGCACTTGCCTTTGTTGAACTTCAGGAGGTTCCTCTCCGCCCAGCTCTCCAGCCTGTCCAGGTCCCTCTGAAGGGCAGCACAGTCTTCTGGTGTGTTAGCCTCTCCTCCCAGTTTAGTCTCATCAGCCAACTGGCTGAGGGTGCACTCTGTGCCTTCCTCCAGGTCATTGATGAATATCTTGAACGAGACTGGACCCAGGCCTGACCCCTGGGGGACACCACTAGCCACAGGCCTCCAACTTGACTCTGCGCCATTCACCACAACCCTCTGAGCTCGGCCATCCAGCCAGTTCTCAATCCACCTCACTGTCCACTCATCTAGCCCACACTTCCTGAGCTTACCTCGGAGGATGTGATGGGAGACAGTGTCAAAAGCCTTGCTCAAGTCCAGGGAGACAACATCCACTGCTCTCCCCTCATCTCCTCAGCCAGTCATTCCGTCAGAGAAGGCTATCAGATTGGTCAAGCATGATTTCCCTTTGGTGAATCCGTGCTGACTACTCCTGATCACCTTCTTGTCCTCCACAGGCTTAGTGAGGACCTCCAGGAGGAGCTGTTCCATCACCTTTCCAGGGATGGAGGTGAGGCTGGCAGGCCTATAGTTCCCTGGCTCCTCCTTCTTGCCCTTTTGGAAGACCGGGGTGACACTGGCTTTCTTCCAGTCCTCAGGCACCTCTCCTGATCTCCAGGACCTTTCCAAGATGATGGAGAGTGGCCTAGCGATAACATCCGCCACCTCCCTCAGCACTCGTGGGTGCATCCCATCGGGGCCCATGGATTTACGGATGTCAAGTTTGGACAAAAGATCTCTAACCTGATCCTCCTCCACCAAGGGAGAGTCTTCCTTTCTCCAGCCTTCCTCTCTTGTCTCCAAGGTCTGGAATTCCTCAGGACTGGCCTTAGCAGTGAAGACTGAAGCAAAGGCAGCATTCAATAACTCTGCCTTCTCTGTATCCTTCGTCACCAGGGCACCCGCCCCATTCAGCAGCGGGCCCACGTTTTCCCTAGTCTTCCTTTTGCTGTTGATGTATTTGAAGGAGCCCTTCTTGTTGTCCTTGACATCCCTTGCCAGATTTAATTCCAACTGGGCCTTAGTCTTCCTCGTCGCATCCCTGCACACTCGGACAACGTCCCTGTATTCCTCCCAAGTGGCCTGTCCCCTTTGCCACATTCTGTACACTTCCTTCTTCTGTTGGAGTTTTGCCAGGAGTTCCTTGCTCCTCCATGCAGGTCTCCTGCCCGCTTTGCTCGACCGCTTACTCAGAGAAGTGTTGCGGGTGCAGGAGGTGCTGAAGTGTGAAGGTGAAGTGGCTGCTGAGTTGTGAAGGTGGGTGTGGAAAGATGGGTTGGAGGGTGGGGAGGGAATAGGTGTTGTCGGTGCCGGTTGTGTTCCGGTAAGGGCGTTTGGGAGTGTGTTAGTAGTGTTGGGGCGTGTCAAGGGCAGGGGGGAAAGGGCTGTGTGAAGTGGCTTGCAAGGAGATTGGGTAGAGCGCCGGGGAGCGCGGTGTGTGGAGCAGGCGTGCTGCTGGTTTGGAGTGCAGTGAGCGAGAGGCAGTGTGGCCGTGGCGTGGAGGCTAGGTGCGGCGTTTGGAGGAGTGAGGCTGAGGTGAGGGCAGATTGTGGGCTAGGAGATGGCGCTGCAAAAGGTGGGCCTGTGTGTTGTTTCTTGTGAGAAGGTGTTGTTTGCGGTTGAGGGGGAGAGCAAGGGTGGTCCTGGGTGCAAAAGGGAGAGCAGTCTTGCCTTGTGCGCTTTTGGTAGGCACGGGAGGTGCTTTGGGGATGTGTTTGCCTGCTGGGTAGTGGTGAGGGTGTGAGTAGTAGAGGGAAGGGGGTGGTGATTGGTGGTGGTTGTGTTGGAAGGTGCCCCGTCGGGGGGTGGTTGTGTGAGAGAAGGGAAGGGAGGAGGCTGTGGATACCAGTTGCGCCTTGTGTGTGTGTGTGTGTGTGTGTGTGTGTGTGTGTGTCCCTAAGCCCCCCGGTGGCCCCCCCTCAGCGCCCGGGCCGGCAGGTTGTGGAATGGTCCTAGGTGAGAAGGCTGTGGTGTGTGGTGTGTTTTGTGCTGTGGGTGGCAGTGGGAGTTGTTTGTGGAGGTGGGTTGGCGTTGTGAAGCGAGCGCTGTTAGGCGAAAGTAGTGGTTGGGCGGAGAGGAGCCAGCGCTTGCCGGAAGCAGGAGGTGTGAGAGAGTGGAGGTGTTGGGTGTGAAAAGGGGAAGAAAGGGGGATGCCGGAGGAGCTGCTTGTGCCCTGTGCGCCTTTGCGGCGGGGCCTGTGGTAGAAGAGGCGGAGGGTAAAGGAGTGTTGGAGGCGAGTGGGGTGTAGCGGGGGAGGTATGTTCTTTGGGATGGCGGGCAGGGCGGAGGCAGGAGTGCTAGGCAGGCAGGTGGTGAGGTGTTTGTGGAGGCAGTGCTTAGTGTGGAAGAGACTGGAGGTAGGGAAGTGGGGTGGGAGTGTGGGAAGGATTGGGGTGAGAGTGGGGTGGTGTGCTAGTGGGGCGGGAGGAAGTGCTTTCTGGGTGCTGTGGCAGATGTGCTTGAGGTGTGAGGCGGAGTGCTCGAGCGGGTGGCCGAGTTGTAAGGGTGAAAGTTGCGCCGTGAGGTGTTTGGGTGCCAAGGAGAGGGGGTTGGTTCACGCTGTGGCTGAGGTTGCTTGCGTTCAGGGCAAAGGTGTTGGAGTGGTGGAGGAAGGGGCGGAGGTAGCGGAGAGGCTGTTGCTTGTTGGCAATCGGCCGGAGGCCGGTGTGTGTGTCGGAGGGGTTGTAGGTGGCGTGGCTGTGAAGCGAGAGGTGGGCCAGTGTGTCGGCTGAGAAAAGGTCTAGGGAGTCATGGTGCAGAAGGCGGAGCAGAGAGGGAGGCGTGGGGAGGGAGGGAGAGCATTCGGGCTCCCTGCGCGGCGCCTTGTCGGCTGTGTGGGTGGGTGCACGTGACCGTTGGCGTCCCGGGAACATGACGTGTGCTGTGGACAGGGTTTCACGCAAGCAAGAGTGCTCAGCATTTGCTGGGAATAAATTTAATGAAGGAGAGCTGTTTTGTGCTGGTAGACGGGTGGTTGGCAAGAATGTTGTGAGCGGAGCACGCGAAACCAAGTATGTGCTCTTGCTGTGTCTTGCTTGTCGTCCAGTGCTGTTGGAGGCCAGGAAGAGTGAAGCGGCCTCGGAGCCTGGGGAGGGTTGTCGCAAGCACGGTGTCTCTGGCGTGTGCGCTCGCCAGGGCTGCAAAGCCTTGCTGCAAAAGAAAAGCAGGTAAGGCGGCGAGTGAGGTGCGGGCAGCAGCTGTTTGCGCAGTCTTGGCCTAGCAAGTATGTGGGTGTGGGCGTGCTGGAGGTGGGCGAGGGCAACGGGCTCTGGGAAGCCGTTCAGCGAGTGGTCTGGGCTAAGGGCGAGCAGCAGTCTGTGCAAAGGAAGTCTTGGTTTTCCGGCTAAAAGAAGATGGGCAGAAAGCGTGGTGTTTGCCGGCCACAGGCGCCTGGGGGTGAGCGTCTCACCTGAGAAGCAAGAGCAAGAACCTCGTCCAGGAAGGCAGAGAGGCGCAAAGGTGTGCGTGTCTCCAGGGAGAGCAAGAGGGTTTCAAGCACGCAGATGTCCTGCAGGACTCCGGGGCCAAAAACTAGGTGGGCTAGCTGGGTGGCGGTGAGGTTGTCGGTGACATCGACCTGCAAAGGAAAAGGGAGCCCGTGAGAGAGAAGCCAAAGGTTGCTGACAAAGGGAGAGCTAAGCCCCCCGGAGTGGGCGGAATTGCGGGCCTTGGGAGGATGAGGTGGGCTGGGGCTGGGGCTGAGGCAGGGGGGCTGTGTCCTCCTTGAATTGGAGCAGGCAGGAGAGGCGTCGGCCTCGTGCATGGCAAGGGCGGTGGTAGAGCAGGCTGGTAAGGCTGTGCGAGCGCAGCGGTCTCGGTCCTTTCTGAGCGTGGAGGCACACTAACCCCACTGAAATCTGCCACTAAGGTGAGGAGATCTTCATAGCGAGCAATAGCTGCGAATGCACCCAAGTTGTCTTGCAGCCAGTGGAGGCATGTTCCGTGGTCCAAAGGAGACGGAGAGGCTGGGGCAGAAGAGAGGCCAAGAGTGAGGCGGTGGCCTTTCCTTGCGGCTGGCTAGAAAGGCGAGGAGGGCCACCGAGTGGGCTGTGGGAGGGTTAGGTCCGTCTTACCTGCGTCGGTGCATTGGCTTTGGAGGAAGGTGAAGACAGCGCTAGAGATGCCTTGCAGCTCCCCGGGCAAGAGGGCTACGTATGCCTGGCTCACGGAGGACACGCTGGGGAGGGAAGTGACATGGGAAAGAGGTAATTCTTGCTGTTGAGGTGGTGGCGGTAGTGCTAGGGGTGGGAGGGCTGCTTTGTCAGGGAGAAGAGGGGCGCAGAGAGGGCAGCGGAGAAGGACGGGAAGGCCTGCTTGCTCGGAAGTGGGCGAGTGCTTGCATTTCTTACAAGTGGGGTGTGCTTTGCATGGGAAAGGGCGGGCTGGCAAGGGCTTTGGAGAGGTGAGGGCAGGGCAGGCGCTGTGGCAGGGTTATCTGTCGGCAGAGGTTTCTCTAGGGTGGTGTTAGAAGTGCTGAGAGATGGTGGTGGTGCAAGTGCCCTAGTGCTGGAGTCTTGTGCTTGCTGAGTGACTGAAGGCTCTGGAGAGGCTAGGCAGTGGGTAATTAGGCGCTGGCGAGGCGGTGCTGCCAAATGCCAAGTGGGCAGCTTTCTGAGTAGGCAGCAGAAGCGGCGGGGTGGGAAGCGTTTGTCAGAGCAAGAGCGGTGGGGTGCAGGTGGCAGAAGGCGAGCTGTGCCATGGCCGCACGCGGGCATGAAAGTGTGGGCAAGGGGGGAAGCTGGGTCGAGCTTGGGAGTGTTGTTTGTGGGCCCAAGGCTGCTGTGCGTTTTGCTCGTGCTTTCGTGGGTTGGTGCAAAGCAGGAGGGTTGTTGGCGGCGTATTGTTCACTGCCGTGCGTGGGGCAGAGGGGAGTGTGTGTGCGGGTTGGTTGCAGCGCTGCCCTTTGGAGTGTGTTGTACAGCTGAATGGAGTTGATGAGGCCCCCTACGTGCTGTGCTCTGCTGCTGCTAGGTTTTCCTGTTGCTGGTGGTGGCGGCAGCGTTGTCGGCCGAGGTGGACCGTGTTGTGTTTGGCAGAGACGCTAAGTGAGGCTAGCGTGTTAGGAACCGTGTTGCTGTGCTTGGCCGTAGTTTGCGTGAAGGGACTGAAGATGTGACCGTAGGTGCCTGCTGGAGCATGTCTGTAAATAGTAGTGTGTTGTGAGGCTGCTGCTGAGCACAAGGGAGCGCTGCAGGTGGCTTGGCCGCTTCCTAAGCACCGCGCTTTGTATTTTGGCCAGAGCAAAGGCGCCGGCGGCCTTGTATACTCACAGGGCTCTGAACGTGTCGCAGGCAGAGAGGTGGGAGAGGAAGGTGGGAAGGTTCTCCTTGGCAGCGCTGAGGAGCAGCAGAGCGAGTCTGGTGAAGAGGAGAGTCCAGTGGGCAGGGCTGAAGGCTGGAAGCTCTGCCTCGATGTCTGCCATAACTTGGAACGGCAAGTTGCTCCTCTGCTGCTGCTTCTTGAAGTTGGTTGCTGCCAGCTGAAGGAGAATGGTCATGAGGATCCGTGAGACGGCCGGATGAAAAAGGTTGTAGCAGTTCAAAGCCCCGGGGAGCGGCGCTGTCGGAAGAGGTTCTGGGCAAGTCCCAGAGAGGGGAGGACACCAGCTGGACGTGTCCTGGAAACCTGCCATATGGGCAGCGAACACCACAAGGTGGGTGTGAGAGTCGCAGCGGGTGTGCTTGCACGGAGCAGGCTGCCGGCTGCAGTGGTCGGGGAGGGGGGCACGGCAGGCCGTGTGGCCGCTGGCCCGTTGTGACAACACAAAGGTGTGGGGGGTGGCGGGGGGGCAGGGGGTCGGAGGTGTGGGGTGAGAAATGGGGCCCGGGGCACAGAGCATGAGTAGTTGTTGTTTTCGTGCCCTTCCGTGATGGCACTTGTGATGTGAAGAAGGTTTGAGAGCCTGCAAAAGGACGGGGCTCGTTTTCTGTGGGCATGCCAGCGTAGATGTTGTTGAAAGCGTGCAAGGTGCAGGAGGGGATGTTGGACCTGGAGCGGGAAGTGTTTTGATGTCGCCAAGTCAGATTTTTCCAACAGCCAAGACTTCTCCATGAGCAAGTGATAAGCAGCTTGGCTGGTTGTTACTGATTGCACGCTGTTGCCCGAGAGGTTCTTAAGAAGTGACTACAAAGTATCTTCCGATGACCCAGAACGTAGCCTAGCCTGTGTGACAAGGCCGTTTGGACTGAAAAATAAAGAAATAAAAAAAAAAAAAAAAAAGCAAAAAGCATGCTGTGTACTCGATGTGCTTTGTTTGGCTGAAGGTCACGAGAGCTGCTAAAGGTGCTCTGCACTGAAAGCTTCCCGCGCCTCAGGGTATGTCCCGGGCCAGCCTGAAAGCCCGGCGAGGTTTACAGTGGCGGCTTGTGCTTTTTGTCAGGAGCGTTGCCCTCTGCTTTGGGACTAGAAGGAGGTATGTTGGGAGGCGGCCGTGTGGCTGGTAGGTAAGTGGAGAGGGTGGATGAAGGTAGGAGAGTGGGAAGGGTGCCTGGGGTTTGTTAGGAGATAGGAGTCAGGAGAACTGTTGCCAGGTAGCTGTGCAAGAGTTGTGTGCTTGCTTGGGTGCGGGAGGTTGTGGAGAGTATGTTGGAAGGAGTGCCGAAAGGGAGGAGGTTTGAGTGTAGGGGGAGGGGGAGAAGGGAGTAGCAAATGTGGCGGGAGTGGTGTTGTGGGTAGGTGTTGTTGGTGTTCACAGAATCACAGAATCGTTTAGGTTGGAAGGGACCTCTGGAGATCATCTAGTCCAACCTCCCTGGTCAAGCAGGGTCACCTAGAGCATGTTGCCCAGGATCACATCCAGACGGGTTTTGAATATCTCCAGGGAAGGAGACTCCACTACCTCTCTGGGCAACCTGTTCCAATGCTCAGTCACCCTCACAGTGAAGAAGTTTTTTCTCAGGTTCAGGTGGAACTTCCTGTGGTTCAGTTTCTGCCCATTGCCTCTTGTCCTGTTGCGGGGCACCACGGAGAAGAGGCTGGCCTCATCCTCTTGACACTCCCCCTTCAGATACTTGTACACGTTGATGAGATCGCCTCTCAACCTTCCCTTCTCCAGGCTGAACAGGCCCAGCTCTTGCAGTCTTTCTTCCTAGGAGAGGTGCTCCAGCCCTCTAATCATCTTGGTAGCCCTCCGCTGGACTCTCTCCAGGAGTGCCATGTCTCTCTTGTCCTGGGGAGCCCAGCACTGGACACAGTCCTCCAGGTGAGGCCTCCCCAGGGCTGAGGAGAGGGGCAGGATCACCTCCCTCCACCTGCTGGCAACACTCTGCCTAACGCACCCCAGGAGACCATTGGCCTTCTTGGCCACAAGGGCACGCTGCTGGCTCGTGCTTCACTTGTTGTCCACCAGCACTCCCAGGTCCTTCTCGGCAGAGCTACTTTCCAGCAGCTCAGCCCCCAGCCTGTCCTGGTGCATGGGATTATTCCTGCCTAGGTGCAGGACCTTGCACTTGCCTTTGTTGAACTTCAGGAGGTTCCTCTCCGCCCAGCTCTCCAGCCTGTCCAGGTCCCTCTGAAGGGCAGCACAGTCTTCTGGTGTGTTAGCCTCTCCTCCCAGTTTAGTCTCATCAGCCAACTGGCTGAGGGTGCACTCTGTGCCTTCCTCCAGGTCATTGATGAATATCTTGAACGAGACTGGACCCAGGCCTGACCCCTGGGGGACACCACTAGCCACAGGCCTCCAACTTGACTCTGCGCCATTCACCACAACCCTCTGAGCTCGGCCATCCAGCCAGTTCTCAATCCACCTCACTGTCCACTCATCTAGCCCACACTTCCTGAGCTTACCTCGGAGGATGTGATGGGAGACAGTGTCAAAAGCCTTGCTCAAGTCCAGGGAGACAACATCCACTGCTCTCCCCTCATCTCCCCAGCCAGTCATTCCGTCAGAGAAGGCTATCAGATTGGTCAAGCATGATTTCCCTTTGGTGAATCCGTGCTGACTACTCCTGATCACCTTCTTGTCCTCCACAGGCTTAGTGAGGACCTCCAGGAGGAGCTGTTCCATCACCTTTCCAGGGATGGAGGTGAGGCTGGCAGGCCTATAGTTCCCTGGCTCCTCCTTCTTGCCCTTTTGGAAGACTGGGGTGACACTGGCTTTCTTCCAGTCCTCAGGCACCTCTCCTGATCTCCAGGACCTTTCCAAGATGATGGAGAGTGGCCTAGCGATAACATCCGCCACCTCCCTCAGCACTCGTGGGTGCATCCCATCGGGGCCCATGGATTTACGGATGTCAAGTTTGGACAAAAGATCTCTAACCTGATCCTCCTCCACCAAGGGAGAGTCTTCCTTTCTCCAGCCTTCCTCTCTTGTCTCCAAGGTCTGGAATTCCTCAGGACTGGCCTTAGCAGTGAAGACTGAAGCAAAGGCAGCATTCAATAACTCTGCCTTCTCTGTATCCTTCGTCACCAGGGCACCCGCCCCATTCAGCAGCGGGCCCACGTTTTCCCTAGTCTTCCTTTTGCTACTGATGTATTTGAAGGAGCCCTTCTTGTTGTCCTTGACATCCCTTGCCAGATTTAATTCCAACTGGGCCTTAGTCTTCCTTGTCACATCCCTGCACACTCTGACAACGTCCCTGTATTCCTCCCAAGTGGCCTGTCCCCTTTGCCACATTCTGTACACTTCCTTCTTCTGTTGGAGTTTTGCCAGGAGTTCCTTGCTCCTCCATGCAGGTCTCCTGCCCGCTTTGCTCGACCGCTTACTCAGAGAAGTGTTGCGGGTGCAGGAGGTGCTGAAGTGTGAAGGTGAAGTGGCTGCTGAGTTGTGAAGGTGGGTGTGGAAAGATGGGTTGGAGGGTGGGGAGGGAATAGGTGTTGTCGGTGCCGGTTGTGTTCCGGTAAGGGCGTTTGGGAGTGTGTTAGTAGTGTTGGGGCGTGTCAAGGGCAGGGGGGAAAGGGCTGTGTGAAGTGGCTTGCAAGGAGATTGGGTAGAGCGCCGGGGAGCGCGGTGTGTGGAGCAGGCGTGCTGCTGGTTTGGAGTGCAGTGAGCGAGAGGCAGTGTGGCCGTGGCGTGGAGGCTAGGTGCGGCGTTTGGAGGAGTGAGGCTGAGGTGAGGGCAGATTGTGGGCTAGGAGATGGCGCTGCAAAAGGTGGGCCTGTGTGTTGTTTCTTGTGAGAAGGTGTTGTTTGCGGTTGAGGGGGAGAGCAAGGGTGGTCCTGGGTGCAAAAGGGAGAGCAGTCTTGCCTTGTGCGCTTTTGGTAGGCACGGGAGGTGCTTTGGGGATGTGTTTGCCTGCTGGGTAGTGGTGAGGGTGTGAGTAGTAGAGGGAAGGGGGTGGTGATTGGTGGTGGTTGTGTTGGAAGGTGCCCCGTCGGGGGGTGGTTGTGTGAGAGAAGGGAAGGGAGGAGGCTGTGGATACCAGTTGCGCCTTGTGTGTGTGTGTGTGTGTGTGTGTGTGTGTGTGTGTGTCCCTAAGCCCCCCGGTGGCCCCCCCTCAGCGCCCGGGCCGGCAGGTTGTGGAATGGTCCTAGGTGAGAAGGCTGTGGTGTGTGGTGTGTTTTGTGCTGTGGGTGGCAGTGGGAGTTGTTTGTGGAGGTGGGTTGGCGTTGTGAAGCGAGCGCTGTTAGGCGAAAGTAGTGGTTGGGCGGAGAGGAGCCAGCGCTTGCCGGAAGCAGGAGGTGTGAGAGAGTGGAGGTGTTGGGTGTGAAAAGGGGAAGAAAGGGGGATGCCGGAGGAGCTGCTTGTGCCCTGTGCGCCTTTGCGGCGGGGCCTGTGGTAGAAGAGGCGGAGGGTAAAGGAGTGTTGGAGGCGAGTGGGGTGTAGCGGGGGAGGTATGTTCTTTGGGATGGCGGGCAGGGCGGAGGCAGGAGTGCTAGGCAGGCAGGTGGTGAGGTGTTTGTGGAGGCAGTGCTTAGTGTGGAAGAGACTGGAGGTAGGGAAGTGGGGTGGGAGTGTGGGAAGGATTGGGGTGAGAGTGGGGTGGTGTGCTAGTGGGGCGGGAGGAAGTGCTTTCTGGGTGCTGTGGCAGATGTGCTTGAGGTGTGAGGCGGAGTGCTCGAGCGGGTGGCCGAGTTGTAAGGGTGAAAGTTGCGCCGTGAGGTGTTTGGGTGCCAAGGAGAGGGGGTTGGTTCACGCTGTGGCTGAGGTTGCTTGCGTTCAGGGCAAAGGTGTTGGAGTGGTGGAGGAAGGGGCGGAGGTAGCGGAGAGGCTGTTGCTTGTTGGCAATCGGCCGGAGGCCGGTGTGTGTGTCGGAGGGGTTGTAGGTGGCGTGGCTGTGAAGCGAGAGGTGGGCCAGTGTGTCGGCTGAGAAAAGGTCTAGGGAGTCATGGTGCAGAAGGCGGAGCAGAGAGGGAGGCGTGGGGAGGGAGGGAGAGCATTCGGGCTCCTTGCGCGGCGCCTTGTCGGCTGTGTGGGTGGGTGCACGTGACCGTTGGCGTCCCGGGAACATGACGTGTGCTGTGGACAGGGTTTCACGCAAGCAAGAGTGCTCAGCATTTGCTGGGAATAAATTTAATGAAGGAGAGCTGTTTTGTGCTGGTAGACGGGTGGTTGGCGAGAATGTTGTGAGCGGAGCACGCGAAACCAAGTATGTGCTCTTGCTGTGTCTTGCTTGTCGTCCAGTGCTGTTGGAGGCCAGGAAGAGTGAAGCGGCCTCGGAGCCTGGGGAGGGTTGTCGCAAGCACGGTGTCTCTGGCGTGCGCGCTCGCCAGGGCTGCAAAGCCTTGCTGCAAAAGAAAAGCAGGTAAGGCGGCGAGTGAGGTGCGGGCAGCAGCTGTTTGCGCAGTCTTGGCCTAGCAAGTATGTGGGTGTGGGCGTGCTGGAGGTGGGCGAGGGCAACGGGCTCTGGGAAGCCGTTCAGCGAGTGGTCTGGGCTAAGGGCGAGCAGCAGTCTGTGCAAAGGAAGTCTTGGTTTTCCGGCTAAAAGAAGATGGGCAGAAAGCGTGGTGTTTGCCGGCCACAGGCGCCTGGGGGTGAGCGTCTCACCTGAGAAGCAAGAGCAAGAACCTCGTCCAGGAAGGCAGAGAGGCGCAAAGGTGTGCGTGTCTCCAGGGAGAGCAAGAGGGTTTCAAGCACGCAGATGTCCTGCAGGACTCCGGGGCCAAAAACTAGGTGGGCTAGCTGGGTGGCGGTGAGGTTGTCGGTGACATCGACCTGCAAAGGAAAAGGGAGCCCGTGAGAGAGAAGCCAAAGGTTGCTGACAAAGGGAGAGCTAAGCCCCCCGGAGTGGGCGGAATTGCGGGCCTTGGGAGGATGAGGTGGGCTGGGGCTGGGGCTGAGGCAGGGGGGCTGTGTCCTCCTTGAATTGGAGCAGGCAGGAGAGGCGTCGGCCTCGTGCATGGCAAGGGCGGTGGTAGAGCAGGCTGGTAAGGCTGTGCGAGCGCAGCGGTCTCGGTCCTTTCTGAGCGTGGAGGCACACTAACCCCACTGAAATCTGCCACTAAGGTGAGGAGATCTTCATAGCGAGCAATAGCTGCGAATGCACCCAAGTTGTCTTGCAGCCAGTGGAGGCATGTTCCGTGGTCCAAAGGAGACGGAGAGGCTGGGGCAGAAGAGAGGCCAAGAGTGAGGCGGTGGCCTTTCCTTGCGGCTGGCTAGAAAGGCGAGGAGGGCCACCGAGTGGGCTGTGGGAGGGTTAGGTCCGTCTTACCTGCGTTGGTGCATTGGCTTTGGAGGAAGGTGAAGACAGCGCTAGAGATGCCTTGCAGCTCCCCGGGCAAGAGGGCTACGTATGCCTGGCTCACGGAGGACACGCTGGGGAGGGAAGTGACATGGGAAAGAGGTAATTCTTGCTGTTGAGGTGGTGGCGGTAGTGCTAGGGGTGGGAGGGCTGCTTTGTCAGGGAGAAGAGGGGCGCAGAGAGGGCAGCGGAGAAGGACGGGAAGGCCTGCTTGCTCGGAAGTGGGCGAGTGCTTGCATTTCTTACAAGTGGGGTGTGCTTTGCATGGGAAAGGGCGGGCTGGCAAGGGCTTTGGAGAGGTGAGGGCAGGGCAGGCGCTGTGGCAGGGTTATCTGTCGGCAGAGGTTTCTCTAGGGTGGTGTTAGAAGTGCTGAGAGATGGTGGTGGTGCAAGTGCCCTAGTGCTGGAGTCTTGTGCTTGCTGAGTGACTGAAGGCTCTGGAGAGGCTAGGCAGTGGGTAATTAGGCGCTGGCGAGGCGGTGCTGCCAAATGCCAAGTGGGCAGCTTTCTGAGTAGGCAGCAGAAGCGGCGGGGTGGGAAGCGTTTGTCAGAGCAAGAGCGGTGGGGTGCAGGTGGCAGAAGGCGAGCTGTGCCATGGCCGCACGCGGGCATGAAAGTGTGGGCAAGGGGGGAAGCTGGGTCGAGCTTGGGAGTGTTGTTTGTGGGCCCAAGGCTGCTGTGCGTTTTGCTCGTGCTTTCGTGGGTTGGTGCAAAGCAGGAGGGTTGTTGGCGGCGTATTGTTCACTGCCGTGCGTGGGGCAGAGGGGAGTGTGTGTGCGGGTTGGTTGCAGCGCTGCCCTTTGGAGTGTGTTGTACAGCTGAATGGAGTTGATGAGGCCCCCTACGTGCTGTGCTCTGCTGCTGCTAGGTTTTCCTGTTGCTGGTGGTGGCGGCAGCGTTGTCGGCCGAGGTGGACCGTGTTGTGTTTGGCAGAGACGCTAAGTGAGGCTAGCGTGTTAGGAACCGTGTTGCTGTGCTTGGCCGTAGTTTGCGTGAAGGGACTGAAGATGTGACCGTAGGTGCCTGCTGGAGCACGTCTGTAAATAGTAGTGTGTTGCGAGGCTGCTGCTGAGCACAAGGGAGCGCTGCAGGTGGCTTGGCCGCTTCCTAAGCACCGCGCTTTGTATTTTGGCCAGAGCAAAGGCGCCGGCGGCCTTGTATACTCACAGGGCTCTGAACGTGTCGCAGGCAGAGAGGTGGGAGAGGAAGGTGGGAAGGTTCTCCTTGGCAGCGCTGAGGAGCAGCAGAGCGAGTCTGGTGAAGAGGAGAGTCCAGTGGGCAGGGCTGAAGGCTGGAAGCTCTGCCTCGATGTCTGCCATAACTTGGAACGGCAAGTTGCTCCTCTGCTGCTGCTTCTTGAAGTTGGTTGCTGCCAGCTGAAGGAGAATGGTCATGAGGATCCGTGAGACGGCCGGATGAAAAAGGTTGTAGCAGTTCAAAGCCCCGGGGAGCGGCGCTGTCGGAAGAGGTTCTGGGCAAGTCCCAGAGAGGGGAGGACACCAGCTGGACGTGTCCTGGAAACCTGCCATATGGGCAGCGAACACCACAAGGTGGGTGTGAGAGTCGCAGCGGGTGTGCTTGCACGGAGCAGGCTGCCGGCTGCAGTGGTCGGGGAGGGGGGCACGGCAGGCCGTGTGGCCGCTGGCCCGTTGTGACAACACAAAGGTGTGGGGGGTGGCGGGGGGGCAGGGGGTCGGAGGTGTGGGGTGAGAAATGGGGCCCGGGGCACAGAGCATGAGTAGTTGTTGTTTTCGTGCCCTTCCGTGATGGCACTTGTGATGTGAAGAAGGTTTGAGAGCCTGCAAAAGGACGGGGCTCGTTTTCTGTGGGCATGCCAGCGTAGATGTTGTTGAAAGCGTGCAAGGTGCAGGAGGGGATGTTGGACCTGGAGCGGGAAGTGTTTTGATGTCGCCAAGTCAGATTTTTCCAACAGCCAAGACTTCTCCATGAGCAAGTGATAAGCAGCTTGGCTGGTTGTTACTGATTGCACGCTGTTGCCCGAGAGGTTCTTAAGAAGTGACTACAAAGTATCTTCCGATGACCCAGAACGTAGCCTAGCCTGTGTGACAAGGCCGTTTGGACTGAAAAATAAAGAAATAAAAAAAAAAAAAAAAAAGCAAAAAGCATGCTGTGTACTCGATGTGCTTTGTTTGGCTGAAGGTCACGAGAGCTGCTAAAGGTGCTCTGCACTGAAAGCTTCCCGCGCCTCAGGGTATGTCCCGGGCCAGCCTGAAAGCCCGGCGAGGTTTACAGTGGCGGCTTGTGCTTTTTGTCAGGAGCGTTGCCCTCTGCTTTGGGACTAGAAGGAGGTATGTTGGGAGGCGGCCGTGTGGCTGGTAGGTAAGTGGAGAGGGTGGATGAAGGTAGGAGAGTGGGAAGGGTGCCTGGGGTTTGTTAGGAGATAGGAGTCAGGAGAACTGTTGCCAGGTAGCTGTGCAAGAGTTGTGTGCTTGCTTGGGTGCGGGAGGTTGTGGAGAGTATGTTGGAAGGAGTGCCGAAAGGGAGGAGGTTTGAGTGTAGGGGGAGGGGGAGAAGGGAGTAGCAAATGTGGCGGGAGTGGTGTTGTGGGTAGGTGTTGTTGGTGTTCACAGAATCACAGAATCGTTTAGGTTGGAAGGGACCTCTGGAGATCATCTAGTCCAACCTCCCTGGTCAAGCAGGGTCACCTAGAGCATGTTGCCCAGGATCACATCCAGACGGGTTTTGAATATCTCCAGGGAAGGAGACTCCACTACCTCTCTGGGCAACCTGTTCCAATGCTCAGTCACCCTCACAGTGAAGAAGTTTTTTCTCAGGTTCAGATGGAACTTCCTGTGGTTCAGTTTGTGCCCATTGCCTCTTGTCCTGTTGCGGGGCACCACGGAGAAGAGGCTGGCCTCATCCTCTTGACACTCCCCCTTCAGATACTTGTACACGTTGATGAGATCGCCTCTCAACCTTCCCTTCTCCAGGCTGAACAGGCCCAGCTCTTGCAGTCTTTCTTCCTAGGAGAGGTGCTCCAGCCCTCTAATCATCTTGGTAGCCCTCCGCTGGACTCTCTCCAGGAGTGCCATGTCTCTCTTGTCCTGGGGAGCCCAGCACTGGACACAGTCCTCCAGGTGAGGCCTCCCCAGGGCTGAGGAGAGGGGCAGGATCACCTCCCTCCACCTGCTGGCAACACTCTGCCTAACGCACCCCAGGAGACCATTGGCCTTCTTGGCCACAAGGGCACGCTGCTGGCTCGTGCTTCACTTGTTGTCCACCAGCACTCCCAGGTCCTTCTCGGCAGAGCTACTTTCCAGCAGCTCAGCCCCCAGCCTGTCCTGGTGCATGGGATTATTCCTGCCTAGGTGCAGGACCTTGCACTTGCCTTTGTTGAACTTCAGGAGGTTCCTCTCCGCCCAGCTCTCCAGCCTGTCCAGGTCCCTCTGAAGGGCAGCACAGTCTTCTGGTGTGTTAGCCTCTCCTCCCAGTTTAGTCTCATCAGCCAACTGGCTGAGGGTGCACTCTGTGCCTTCCTCCAGGTCATTGATGAATATCTTGAACGAGACTGGACCCAGGCCTGACCCCTGGGGGACACCACTAGCCACAGGCCTCCAACTTGACTCTGCGCCATTCACCACAACCCTCTGAGCTCGGCCATCCAGCCAGTTCTCAATCCACCTCACTGTCCACTCATCTAGCCCACACTTCCTGAGCTTACCTCGGAGGATGTGATGGGAGACAGTGTCAAAAGCCTTGCTCAAGTCCAGGGAGACAACATCCACTGCTCTCCCCTCATCTCCCCAGCCAGTCATTCCGTCAGAGAAGGCTATCAGATTGGTCAAGCATGATTTCCCTTTGGTGAATCCGTGCTGACTACTCCTGATCACCTTCTTGTCCTCCACAGGCTTAGTGAGGACCTCCAGGAGGAGCTGTTCCATCACCTTTCCAGGGATGGAGGTGAGGCTGGCAGGCCTGTAGTTCCCTGGCTCCTCCTTCTTGCCCTTTTGGAAGACCGGGGTGACACTGGCTTTCTTCCAGTCCTCAGGCACCTCTCCTGATCTCCAGGACCTTTCCAAGATGATGGAGAGTGGCCTAGCGATAACATCCGCCACCTCCCTCAGCACTCGTGGGTGCATCCCATCGGGGCCCATGGATTTACGGATGTCAAGTTTGGACAAAAGATCTCTAACCTGATCCTCCTCCACCAAGGGAGAGTCTTCCTTTCTCCAGCCTTCCTCTCTTGTCTCCAAGGTCTGGAATTCCTCAGGACTGGCCTTAGCAGTGAAGACTGAAGCAAAGGCAGCATTCAATAACTCTGCCTTCTCTGTATCCTTCGTCACCAGGGCACCCGCCCCATTCAGCAGCGGGCCCACGTTTTCCCTAGTCTTCCTTTTGCTACTGATGTATTTGAAGGAGCCCTTCTTGTTGTCCTTGACATCCCTTGCCAGATTTAATTCCAACTGGGCCTTAGTCTTCCTTGTCGCATCCCTGCACACTCGGACAACGTCCCTGTATTCCTCCCAAGTGGCCTGTCCCCTTTGCCACATTCTGTACACTTCCTTCTTCTGTTGGAGTTTTGCCAGGAGTTCCTTGCTCCTCCATGCAGGTCTCCTGCCCGCTTTGCTCGACCGCTTACTCAGAGAAGTGTTGCGGGTGCAGGAGGTGCTGAAGTGTGAAGGTGAAGTGGCTGCTGAGTTGTGAAGGTGGGTGTGGAAAGATGGGTTGGAGGGTGGGGAGGGAATAGGTGTTGTCGGTGCCGGTTGTGTTCCGGTAAGGGCGTTTGGGAGTGTGTTAGTAGTGTTGGGGCGTGTCAAGGGCAGGGGGGAAAGGGCTGTGTGAAGTGGCTTGCAAGGAGATTGGGTAGAGCGCCGGGGAGCGCGGTGTGTGGAGCAGGCGTGCTGCTGGTTTGGAGTGCAGTGAGCGAGAGGCAGTGTGGCCGTGGCGTGGAGGCTAGGTGCGGCGTTTGGAGGAGTGAGGCTGAGGTGAGGGCAGATTGTGGGCTAGGAGATGGCGCTGCAAAAGGTGGGCCTGTGTGTTGTTTCTTGTGAGAAGGTGTTGTTTGCGGTTGAGGGGGAGAGCAAGGGTGGTCCTGGGTGCAAAAGGGAGAGCAGTCTTGCCTTGTGCGCTTTTGGTAGGCACGGGAGGTGCTTTGGGGATGTGTTTGCCTGCTGGGTAGTGGTGAGGGTGTGAGTAGTAGAGGGAAGGGGGTGGTGATTGGTGGTGGTTGTGTTGGAAGGTGCCCCGTCGGGGGGTGGTTGTGTGAGAGAAGGGAAGGGAGGAGGCTGTGGATACCAGTTGCGCCTTGTGTGTGTGTGTGTGTGTGTGTGTGTGTGTGTGTGTCCCTAAGCCCCCCGGTGGCCCCCCCTCAGCGCCCGGGCCGGCAGGTTGTGGAATGGTCCTAGGTGAGAAGGCTGTGGTGTGTGGTGTGTTTTGTGCTGTGGGTGGCAGTGGGAGTTGTTTGTGGAGGTGGGTTGGCGTTGTGAAGCGAGCGCTGTTAGGCGAAAGTAGTGGTTGGGCGGAGAGGAGCCAGCGCTTGCCGGAAGCAGGAGGTGTGAGAGAGTGGAGGTGTTGGGTGTGAAAAGGGGAAGAAAGGGGGATGCCGGAGGAGCTGCTTGTGCCCTGTGCGCCTTTGCGGCGGGGCCTGTGGTAGAAGAGGCGGAGGGTAAAGGAGTGTTGGAGGCGAGTGGGGTGTAGCGGGGGAGGTATGTTCTTTGGGATGGCGGGCAGGGCGGAGGCAGGAGTGCTAGGCAGGCAGGTGGTGAGGTGTTTGTGGAGGCAGTGCTTAGTGTGGAAGAGACTGGAGGTAGGGAAGTGGGGTGGGAGTGTGGGAAGGATTGGGGTGAGAGTGGGGTGGTGTGCTAGTGGGGCGGGAGGAAGTGCTTTCTGGGTGCTGTGGCAGATGTGCTTGAGGTGTGAGGCGGAGTGCTCGAGCGGGTGGCCGAGTTGTAAGGGTGAAAGTTGCGCCGTGAGGTGTTTGGGTGCCAAGGAGAGGGGGTTGGTTCACGCTGTGGCTGAGGTTGCTTGCGTTCAGGGCAAAGGTGTTGGAGTGGTGGAGGAAGGGGCGGAGGTAGCGGAGAGGCTGTTGCTTGTTGGCAATCGGCCGGAGGCCGGTGTGTGTGTCGGAGGGGTTGTAGGTGGCGTGGCTGTGAAGCGAGAGGTGGGCCAGTGTGTCGGCTGAGAAAAGGTCTAGGGAGTCATGGTGCAGAAGGCGGAGCAGAGAGGGAGGCGTGGGGAGGGAGGGAGAGCATTCGGGCTCCCTGCGCGGCGCCTTGTCGGCTGTGTGGGTGGGTGCACGTGACCGTTGGCGTCCCGGGAACATGACGTGTGCTGTGGACAGGGTTTCACGCAAGCAAGAGTGCTCAGCATTTGCTGGGAATAAATTTAATGAAGGAGAGCTGTTTTGTGCTGGTAGACGGGTGGTTGGCGAGAATGTTGTGAGCGGAGCACGCGAAACCAAGTATGTGCTCTTGCTGTGTCTTGCTTGTCGTCCAGTGCTGTTGGAGGCCAGGAAGAGTGAAGCGGCCTCGGAGCCTGGGGAGGGTTGTCGCAAGCACGGTGTCTCTGGCGTGTGCGCTCGCCAGGGCTGCAAAGCCTTGCTGCAAAAGAAAAGCAGGTAAGGCGGCGAGTGAGGTGCGGGCAGCAGCTGTTTGCGCAGTCTTGGCCTAGCAAGTATGTGGGTGTGGGCGTGCTGGAGGTGGGCGAGGGCAACGGGCTCTGGGAAGCCGTTCAGCGAGTGGTCTGGGCTAAGGGCGAGCAGCAGTCTGTGCAAAGGAAGTCTTGGTTTTCCGGCTAAAAGAAGATGGGCAGAAAGCGTGGTGTTTGCCGGCCACAGGCGCCTGGGGGTGAGCGTCTCACCTGAGAAGCAAGAGCAAGAACCTCGTCCAGGAAGGCAGAGAGGCGCAAAGGTGTGCGTGTCTCCAGGGAGAGCAAGAGGGTTTCAAGCACGCAGATGTCCTGCAGGACTCCGGGGCCAAAAACTAGGTGGGCTAGCTGGGTGGCGGTGAGGTTGTCGGTGACATCGACCTGCAAAGGAAAAGGGAGCCCGTGAGAGAGAAGCCAAAGGTTGCTGACAAAGGGAGAGCTAAGCCCCCCGGAGTGGGCGGAATTGCGGGCCTTGGGAGGATGAGGTGGGCTGGGGCTGGGGCTGAGGCAGGGGGGCTGTGTCCTCCTTGAATTGGAGCAGGCAGGAGAGGCGTCGGCCTCGTGCATGGCAAGGGCGGTGGTAGAGCAGGCTGGTAAGGCTGTGCGAGCGCAGCGGTCTCGGTCCTTTCTGAGCGTGGAGGCACACTAACCCCACTGAAATCTGCCACTAAGGTGAGGAGATCTTCATAGCGAGCAATAGCTGCGAATGCACCCAAGTTGTCTTGCAGCCAGTGGAGGCATGTTCCGTGGTCCAAAGGAGACGGAGAGGCTGGGGCAGAAGAGAGGCCAAGAGTGAGGCGGTGGCCTTTCCTTGCGGCTGGCTAGAAAGGCGAGGAGGGCCACCGAGTGGGCTGTGGGAGGGTTAGGTCCGTCTTACCTGCGTCGGTGCATTGGCTTTGGAGGAAGGTGAAGACAGCGCTAGAGATGCCTTGCAGCTCCCCGGGCAAGAGGGCTACGTATGCCTGGCTCACGGAGGACACGCTGGGGAGGGAAGTGACATGGGAAAGAGGTAATTCTTGCTGTTGAGGTGGTGGCGGTAGTGCTAGGGGTGGGAGGGCTGCTTTGTCAGGGAGAAGAGGGGCGCAGAGAGGGCAGCGGAGAAGGACGGGAAGGCCTGCTTGCTCGGAAGTGGGCGAGTGCTTGCATTTCTTACAAGTGGGGTGTGCTTTGCATGGGAAAGGGCGGGCTGGCAAGGGCTTTGGAGAGGTGAGGGCAGGGCAGGCGCTGTGGCAGGGTTATCTGTCGGCAGAGGTTTCTCTAGGGTGGTGTTAGAAGTGCTGAGAGATGGTGGTGGTGCAAGTGCCCTAGTGCTGGAGTCTTGTGCTTGCTGAGTGACTGAAGGCTCTGGAGAGGCTAGGCAGTGGGTAATTAGGCGCTGGCGAGGCGGTGCTGCCAAATGCCAAGTGGGCAGCTTTCTGAGTAGGCAGCAGAAGCGGCGGGGTGGGAAGCGTTTGTCAGAGCAAGAGCGGTGGGGTGCAGGTGGCAGAAGGCGAGCTGTGCCATGGCCGCACGCGGGCATGAAAGTGTGGGCAAGGGGGGAAGCTGGGTCGAGCTTGGGAGTGTTGTTTGTGGGCCCAAGGCTGCTGTGCGTTTTGCTCGTGCTTTCGTGGGTTGGTGCAAAGCAGGAGGGTTGTTGGCGGCGTATTGTTCACTGCCGTGCGTGGGGCAGAGGGGAGTGTGTGTGCGGGTTGGTTGCAGCGCTGCCCTTTGGAGTGTGTTGTACAGCTGAATGGAGTTGATGAGGCCCCCTACGTGCTGTGCTCTGCTGCTGCTAGGTTTTCCTGTTGCTGGTGGTGGCGGCAGCGTTGTCGGCCGAGGTGGACCGTGTTGTGTTTGGCAGAGACGCTAAGTGAGGCTAGCGTGTTAGGAACCGTGTTGCTGTGCTTGGCCGTAGTTTGCGTGAAGGGACTGAAGATGTGACCGTAGGTGCCTGCTGGAGCACGTCTGTAAATAGTAGTGTGTTGCGAGGCTGCTGCTGAGCACAAGGGAGCGCTGCAGGTGGCTTGGCCGCTTCCTAAGCACCGCGCTTTGTATTTTGGCCAGAGCAAAGGCGCCGGCGGCCTTGTATACTCACAGGGCTCTGAACGTGTCGCAGGCAGAGAGGTGGGAGAGGAAGGTGGGAAGGTTCTCCTTGGCAGCGCTGAGGAGCAGCAGAGCGAGTCTGGTGAAGAGGAGAGTCCAGTGGGCAGGGCTGAAGGCTGGAAGCTCTGCCTCGATGTCTGCCATAACTTGGAACGGCAAGTTGCTCCTCTGCTGCTGCTTCTTGAAGTTGGTTGCTGCCAGCTGAAGGAGAATGGTCATGAGGATCCGTGAGACGGCCGGATGAAAAAGGTTGTAGCAGTTCAAAGCCCCGGGGAACGGCGCTGTCGGAAGAGGTTCTGGGCAAGTCCCAGAGAGGGGAGGACACCAGCTGGACGTGTCCTGGAAACCTGCCATATGGGCAGCGAACACCACAAGGTGGGTGTGAGAGTCGCAGCGGGTGTGCTTGCACGGAGCAGGCTGCCGGCTGCAGTGGTCGGGGAGGGGGGCACGGCAGGCCGTGTGGCCGCTGGCCCGTTGTGACAACACAAAGGTGTGGGGGGTGGCGGGGGGGCAGGGGGTCGGAGGTGTGGGGTGAGAAATGGGGCCCGGGGCACAGAGCATGAGTAGTTGTTGTTTTCGTGCCCTTCCGTGATGGCACTTGTGATGTGAAGAAGGTTTGAGAGCCTGCAAAAGGACGGGGCTCGTTTTCTGTGGGCATGCCAGCGTAGATGTTGTTGAAAGCGTGCAAGGTGCAGGAGGGGATGTTGGACCTGGAGCGGGAAGTGTTTTGATGTCGCCAAGTCAGATTTTTCCAACAGCCAAGACTTCTCCATGAGCAAGTGATAAGCAGCTTGGCTGGTTGTTACTGATTGCACGCTGTTGCCCGAGAGGTTCTTAAGAAGTGACTACAAAGTATCTTCCGATGACCCAGAACGTAGCCTAGCCTGTGTGACAAGGCCGTTTGGACTGAAAAATAAAGAAATAAAAAAAAAAAAAAAAAAGCAAAAAGCATGCTGTGTACTCGATGTGCTTTGTTTGGCTGAAGGTCACGAGAGCTGCTAAAGGTGCTCTGCACTGAAAGCTTCCCGCGCCTCAGGGTATGTCCCGGGCCAGCCTGAAAGCCCGGCGAGGTTTACAGTGGCGGCTTGTGCTTTTTGTCAGGAGCGTTGCCCTCTGCTTTGGGACTAGAAGGAGGTATGTTGGGAGGCGGCCGTGTGGCTGGTAGGTAAGTGGAGAGGGTGGATGAAGGTAGGAGAGTGGGAAGGGTGCCTGGGGTTTGTTAGGAGATAGGAGTCAGGAGAACTGTTGCCAGGTAGCTGTGCAAGAGTTGTGTGCTTGCTTGGGTGCGGGAGGTTGTGGAGAGTATGTTGGAAGGAGTGCCGAAAGGGAGGAGGTTTGAGTGTAGGGGGAGGGGGAGAAGGGAGTAGCAAATGTGGCGGGAGTGGTGTTGTGGGTAGGTGTTGTTGGTGTTCACAGAATCACAGAATCGTTTAGGTTGGAAGGGACCTCTGGAGATCATCTAGTCCAACCTCCCTGGTCAAGCAGGGTCACCTAGAGCATGTTGCCCAGGATCACATCCAGACGGGTTTTGAATATCTCCAGGGAAGGAGACTCCACTACCTCTCTGGGCAACCTGTTCCAATGCTCAGTCACCCTCACAGTGAAGAAGTTTTTTCTCAGGTTCAGGTGGAACTTCCTGTGGTTCAGTTTGTGCCCATTGCCTCTTGTCCTGTTGCGGGGCACCACGGAGAAGAGGCTGGCCTCATCCTCTTGACACTCCCCCTTCAGATACTTGTACACGTTGATGAGATCGCCTCTCAACCTTCCCTTCTCCAGGCTGAACAGGCCCAGCTCTTGCAGTCTTTCTTCCTAGGAGAGGTGCTCCAGCCCTCTAATCATCTTGGTAGCCCTCCGCTGGACTCTCTCCAGGAGTGCCATGTCTCTCTTGTCCTGGGGAGCCCAGCACTGGACACAGTCCTCCAGGTGAGGCCTCCCCAGGGCTGAGGAGAGGGGCAGGATCACCTCCCTCCACCTGCTGGCAACACTCTGCCTAACGCACCCCAGGAGACCATTGGCCTTCTTGGCCACAAGGGCACGCTGCTGGCTCGTGCTTCACTTGTTGTCCACCAGCACTCCCAGGTCCTTCTCGGCAGAGCTACTTTCCAGCAGCTCAGCCCCCAGCCTGTCCTGGTGCATGGGATTATTCCTGCCTAGGTGCAGGACCTTGCACTTGCCTTTGTTGAACTTCAGGAGGTTCCTCTCCGCCCAGCTCTCCAGCCTGTCCAGGTCCCTCTGAAGGGCAGCACAGTCTTCTGGTGTGTTAGCCTCTCCTCCCAGTTTAGTCTCATCAGCCAACTGGCTGAGGGTGCACTCTGTGCCTTCCTCCAGGTCATTGATGAATATCTTGAACGAGACTGGACCCAGGCCTGACCCCTGGGGGACACCACTAGCCACAGGCCTCCAACTTGACTCTGCGCCATTCACCACAACCCTCTGAGCTCGGCCATCCAGCCAGTTCTCAATCCACCTCACTGTCCACTCATCTAGCCCACACTTCCTGAGCTTACCTCGGAGGATGTGATGGGAGACAGTGTCAAAAGCCTTGCTCAAGTCCAGGGAGACAACATCCACTGCTCTCCCCTCATCTCCCCAGCCAGTCATTCCGTCAGAGAAGGCTATCAGATTGGTCAAGCATGATTTCCCTTTGGTGAATCCGTGCTGACTACTCCTGATCACCTTCTTGTCCTCCACAGGCTTAGTGAGGACCTCCAGGAGGAGCTGTTCCATCACCTTTCCAGGGATGGAGGTGAGGCTGGCAGGCCTGTAGTTCCCTGGCTCCTCCTTCTTGCCCTTTTGGAAGACCGGGGTGACACTGGCTTTCTTCCAGTCCTCAGGCACCTCTCCTGATCTCCAGGACCTTTCCAAGATGATGGAGAGTGGCCTAGCGATAACATCCGCCACCTCCCTCAGCACTCGTGGGTGCATCCCATCGGGGCCCATGGATTTACGGATGTCAAGTTTGGACAAAAGATCTCTAACCTGATCCTCCTCCACCAAGGGAGAGTCTTCCTTTCTCCAGCCTTCCTCTCTTGTCTCCAAGGTCTGGAATTCCTCAGGACTGGCCTTAGCAGTGAAGACTGAAGCAAAGGCAGCATTCAATAACTCTGCCTTCTCTGTATCCTTCGTCACCAGGGCACCCGCCCCATTCAGCAGCGGGCCCACGTTTTCCCTAGTCTTCCTTTTGCTGTTGATGTATTTGAAGGAGCCCTTCTTGTTGTCCTTGACATCCCTTGCCAGATTTAATTCCAACTGGGCCTTAGTCTTCCTCGTCGCATCCCTGCACACTCGGACAACGTCCCTGTATTCCTCCCAAGTGGCCTGTCCCCTTTGCCACATTCTGTACACTTCCTTCTTCTGTTGGAGTTTTGCCAGGAGTTCCTTGCTCCTCCATGCAGGTCTCCTGCCCGCTTTGCTCGACCGCTTACTCAGAGAAGTGTTGCGGGTGCAGGAGGTGCTGAAGTGTGAAGGTGAAGTGGCTGCTGAGTTGTGAAGGTGGGTGTGGAAAGATGGGTTGGAGGGTGGGGAGGGAATAGGTGTTGTCGGTGCCGGTTGTGTTCCGGTAAGGGCGTTTGGGAGTGTGTTAGTAGTGTTGGGGCGTGTCAAGGGCAGGGGGGAAAGGGCTGTGTGAAGTGGCTTGCAAGGAGATTGGGTAGAGCGCCGGGGAGCGCGGTGTGTGGAGCAGGCGTGCTGCTGGTTTGGAGTGCAGTGAGCGAGAGGCAGTGTGGCCGTGGCGTGGAGGCTAGGTGCGGCGTTTGGAGGAGTGAGGCTGAGGTGAGGGCAGATTGTGGGCTAGGAGATGGCACTGCAAAAGGTGGGCCTGTGTGTTGTTTCTTGTGAGAAGGTGTTGTTTGCGGTTGAGGGGGAGAGCAAGGGTGGTCCTGGGTGCAAAAGGGAGAGCAGTCTTGCCTTGTGCGCTTTTGGTAGGCACGGGAGGTGCTTTGGGGATGTGTTTGCCTGCTGGGTAGTGGTGAGGGTGTGAGTAGTAGAGGGAAGGGGGTGGTGATTGGTGGTGGTTGTGTTGGAAGGTGCCCCGTCGGGGGGTGGTTGTGTGAGAGAAGGGAAGGGAGGAGGCTGTGGATACCAGTTGCGCCTTGTGTGTGTGTGTGTGTGTGTGTGTGTGTCCCTAAGCCCCCCGGTGGCCCCCCCTCAGCGCCCGGGCCGGCAGGTTGTGGAATGGTCCTAGGTGAGAAGGCTGTGGTGTGTGGTGTGTTTTGTGCTGTGGGTGGCAGTGGGAGTTGTTTGTGGAGGTGGGTTGGCGTTGTGAAGCGAGTGCTGTTAGGCGAAAGTAGTGGTTGGGTGGAGAGGAGCCAGCGCTTGCCGGAAGCAGGAGGTGTGAGAGAGTGGAGGTGTTGGGTGTGAAAAGGGGAAGAAAGGGGGATGCCGGAGGAGCTGCTTGTGCCCTGTGCGCCTTTGCGGCGGGGCCTGTGGTAGAAGAGGTGGAGGGTAAAGGAGTGTTGGAGGCGAGTGGGGTGTAGCGGGGGAGGTATGTTCTTTGGGATGGCGGGCAGGGCGGAGGCAGGAGTGCTAGGCAGGCAGGTGGTGAGGTGTTTGTGGAGGCAGTGCTTAGTGTGGAAGAGACTGGAGGTAGGGAAGTGGGGTGGGAGTGTGGGAAGGATTGGGGTGAGAGTGGGGTGGTGTGCTAGTGGGGCGGGAGGAAGTGCTTTCTGGGTGCTGTGGCAGATGTGCTTGAGGTGTGAGGCGGAGTGCTCGAGCGGGTGGCCGAGTTGTAAGGGTGAAAGTTGCGCCGTGAGGTGTTTGGGTGCCAAGGAGAGGGGGTTGGTTCACGCTGTGGCTGAGGTTGCTTGCGTTCAGGGCAAAGGTGTTGGAGTGGTGGAGGAAGGGGCGGAGGTAGCGGAGAGGCTGTTGCTTGTTGGCAATCGGCCGGAGGCCGGTGTGTGTGTCGGAGGGGTTGTAGGTGGCGTGGCTGTGAAGCGAGAGGTGGGCCAGTGTGTCGGCTGAGAAAAGGTCTAGGGAGTCATGGTGCAGAAGGCGGAGCAGAGAGGG
This sequence comes from Struthio camelus, assembly GCF_040807025.1. NCBI lineage: Eukaryota > Metazoa > Chordata > Aves > Struthioniformes > Struthionidae > Struthio > Struthio camelus. The sequence continues at coordinate 174,478,266 of NC_090942.1, read as the reverse complement.
AGGCGTGGGGAGGGAGGGAGAGCATTCGGGCTCCCTGCGCGGCGCCTTGTCGGCTGTGTGGGTGGGTGCACGTGACTGTTGGCGTCCCGGGAACATGACGTGTGCTGTGGACAGGGTTTCACGCAAGCAAGAGTGCTCAGCATTTGCTGGGAATAAATTTAATGAAGGAGAGCTGTTTTGTGCTGGTAGACGGGTGGTTGGCGAGAATGTTGTGAGCAGAGCACGCGAAACCAAGTATGTGCTCTTGCTGTGTCTTGCTTGTCGTCCAGTGCTGTTGGAGGCCAGGAAGAGTGAAGCGGCCTCGGAGCCTGGGGAGGGTTGTCGCAAGCACGGTGTCTCTGGCGTGCGCGCTCGCCAGGGCTGCAAAGCCTTGCTGCAAAAGAAAAGCAGGTAAGGCGGCGAGTGAGGTGCGGGCAGCAGCTGTTTGCGCAGTCTTGGCCTAGCAAGTATGTGGGTGTGGGCGTGCTGGAGGTGGGCGAGGGCAACGGGCTCTGGGAAGCCGTTCAGCGAGTGGTCTGGGCTAAGGGCGAGCAGCAGTCTGTGCAAAGGAAGTCTTGGTTTTCCGGCTAAAAGAAGATGGGCAGAAAGCGTGGTGTTTGCCGGCCACAGGCGCCTGGGGGTGAGCGTCTCACCTGAGAAGCAAGAGCAAGAACCTCGTCCAGGAAGGCAGAGAGGCGCAAAGGTGTGCGTGTCTCCAGGGAGAGCAAGAGGGTTTCAAGCACGCAGATGTCCTGCAGGACTCCGGGGCCAAAAACTAGGTGGGCTAGCTGGGTGGCGGTGAGGTTGTCGGTGACATCGACCTGCAAAGGAAAAGGGAGCCCGTGAGAGAGAAGCCAAAGGTTGCTGACAAAGGGAGAGCTAAGCCCCCCGGAGTGGGCGGAATTGCGGGCCTTGGGAGGATGAGGTGGGCTGGGGCTGGGGCTGAGGCAGGGGGGCTGTGTCCTCCTTGAATTGGAGCAGGCAGGAGAGGCGTCGGCCTCGTGCATGGCAAGGGCGGTGGTAGAGCAGGCTGGTAAGGCTGTGCGAGCGCAGCGGTCTCGGTCCTTTCTGAGCGTGGAGGCACACTAACCCCACTGAAATCTGCCACTAAGGTGAGGAGATCTTCATAGCGAGCAATAGCTGCGAATGCACCCAAGTTGTCTTGCAGCCAGTGGAGGCATGTTCCGTGGTCCAAAGGAGACGGAGAGGCTGGGGCAGAAGAGAGGCCAAGAGTGAGGCGGTGGCCTTTCCTTGCGGCTGGCTAGAAAGGCGAGGAGGGCCACCGAGTGGGCTGTGGGAGGGTTAGGTCCGTCTTACCTGCGTCGGTGCATTGGCTTTGGAGGAAGGTGAAGACAGCGCTAGAGATGCCTTGCAGCTCCCCGGGCAAGAGGGCTACGTATGCCTGGCTCACGGAGGACACGCTGGGGAGGGAAGTGACATGGGAAAGAGGTAATTCTTGCTGTTGAGGTGGTGGCGGTAGTGCTAGGGGTGGGAGGGCTGCTTTGTCAGGGAGAAGAGGGGCGCAGAGAGGGCAGCGGAGAAGGACGGGAAGGCCTGCTTGCTCGGAAGTGGGCGAGTGCTTGCATTTCTTACAAGTGGGGTGTGCTTTGCATGGGAAAGGGCGGGCTGGCAAGGGCTTTGGAGAGGTGAGGGCAGGGCAGGCGCTGTGGCAGGGTTATCTGTCGGCAGAGGTTTCTCTAGGGTGGTGTTAGAAGTGCTGAGAGATGGTGGTGGTGCAAGTGCCCTAGTGCTGGAGTCTTGTGCTTGCTGAGTGACTGAAGGCTCTGGAGAGGCTAGGCAGTGGGTAATTAGGCGCTGGCGAGGCGGTGCTGCCAAATGCCAAGTGGGCAGCTTTCTGAGTAGGCAGCAGAAGCGGCGGGGTGGGAAGCGTTTGTCAGAGCAAGAGCGGTGGGGTGCAGGTGGCAGAAGGCGAGCTGTGCCATGGCCGCACGCGGGCATGAAAGTGTGGGCAAGGGGGGAAGCTGGGTCGAGCTTGGGAGTGTTGTTTGTGGGCCCAAGGCTGCTGTGCGTTTTGCTCGTGCTTTCGTGGGTTGGTGCAAAGCAGGAGGGTTGTTGGCGGCGTATTGTTCACTGCCGTGCGTGGGGCAGAGGGGAGTGTGTGTGCGGGTTGGTTGCAGCGCTGCCCTTTGGAGTGTGTTGTACAGCTGAATGGAGTTGATGAGGCCCCCTACGTGCTGTGCTCTGCTGCTGCTAGGTTTTCCTGTTGCTGGTGGTGGCGGCAGCGTTGTCGGCCGAGGTGGACCGTGTTGTGTTTGGCAGAGACGCTAAGTGAGGCTAGCGTGTTAGGAACCGTGTTGCTGTGCTTGGCCGTAGTTTGCGTGAAGGGACTGAAGATGTGACCGTAGGTGCCTGCTGGAGCACGTCTGTAAATAGTAGTGTGTTGCGAGGCTGCTGCTGAGCACAAGGGAGCGCTGCAGGTGGCTTGGCCGCTTCCTAAGCACCGCGCTTTGTATTTTGGCCAGAGCAAAGGCGCCGGCGGCCTTGTATACTCACAGGGCTCTGAACGTGTCGCAGGCAGAGAGGTGGGAGAGGAAGGTGGGAAGGTTCTCCTTGGCAGCGCTGAGGAGCAGCAGAGCGAGTCTGGTGAAGAGGAGAGTCCAGTGGGCAGGGCTGAAGGCTGGAAGCTCTGCCTCGATGTCTGCCATAACTTGGAACGGCAAGTTGCTCCTCTGCTGCTGCTTCTTGAAGTTGGTTGCTGCCAGCTGAAGGAGAATGGTCATGAGGATCCGTGAGACGGCCGGATGAAAAAGGTTGTAGCAGTTCAAAGCCCCGGGGAGCGGCGCTGTCGGAAGAGGTTCTGGGCAAGTCCCAGAGAGGGGAGGACACCAGCTGGACGTGTCCTGGAAACCTGCCATATGGGCAGCGAACACCACAAGGTGGGTGTGAGAGTCGCAGCGGGTGTGCTTGCACGGAGCAGGCTGCCGGCTGCAGTGGTCGGGGAGGGGGGCACGGCAGGCCGTGTGGCCGCTGGCCCGTTGTGACAACACAAAGGTGTGGGGGGTGGCGGGGGGGCAGGGGGTCGGAGGTGTGGGGTGAGAAATGGGGCCCGGGGCACAGAGCATGAGTAGTTGTTGTTTTCGTGCCCTTCCGTGATGGCACTTGTGATGTGAAGAAGGTTTGAGAGCCTGCAAAAGGACGGGGCTCGTTTTCTGTGGGCATGCCAGCGTAGATGTTGTTGAAAGCGTGCAAGGTGCAGGAGGGGATGTTGGACCTGGAGCGGGAAGTGTTTTGATGTCGCCAAGTCAGATTTTTCCAACAGCCAAGACTTCTCCATGAGCAAGTGATAAGCAGCTTGGCTGGTTGTTACTGATTGCACGCTGTTGCCCGAGAGGTTCTTAAGAAGTGACTACAAAGTATCTTCCGATGACCCAGAACGTAGCCTAGCCTGTGTGACAAGGCCGTTTGGACTGAAAAATAAAGAAATAAAAAAAAAAAAAAAAAAAAGCAAAAAGCATGCTGTGTACTCGATGTGCTTTGTTTGGCTGAAGGTCACGAGAGCTGCTAAAGGTGCTCTGCACTGAAAGCTTCCCGCGCCTCAGGGTATGTCCCGGGCCAGCCTGAAAGCCCGGCGAGGTTTACAGTGGCGGTTTGTGCTTTTTGTCAGGAGCGTTGCCCTCTGCTTTGGGACTAGAAGGAGGTATGTTGGGAGGCGGCCGTGTGGCTGGTAGGTAAGTGGAGAGGGTGGATGAAGGTAGGAGAGTGGGAAGGGTGCCTGGGGTTTGTTAGGAGATAGGAGTCAGGAGAACTGTTGCCAGGTAGCTGTGCAAGAGTTGTGTGCTTGCTTGGGTGCGGGAGGTTGTGGAGAGTATGTTGGAAGGAGTGCCGAAAGGGAGGAGGTTTGAGTGTAGGGGGAGGGGGAGAAGGGAGTAGCAAATGTGGCGGGAGTGGTGTTGTGGGTAGGTGTTGTTGGTGTTCACAGAATCACAGAATCGTTTAGGTTGGAAGGGACCTCTGGAGATCATCTAGTCCAACCTCCCTGGTCAAGCAGGGTCACCTAGAGCATGTTGCCCAGGATCACATCCAGACGGGTTTTGAATATCTCCAGGGAAGGAGACTCCACTACCTCTCTGGGCAACCTGTTCCAATGCTCAGTCACCCTCACAGTGAAGAAGTTTTTTCTCAGGTTCAGGTGGAACTTCCTGTGGTTCAGTTTCTGCCCATTGCCTCTTGTCCTGTTGCGGGGCACCACGGAGAAGAGGCTGGCCTCATCCTCTTGACACTCCCCCTTCAGATACTTGTACACGTTGATGAGATCGCCTCTCAACCTTCCCTTCTCCAGGCTGAACAGGCCCAGCTCTTGCAGTCTTTCTTCCTAGGAGAGGTGCTCCAGCCCTCTAATCATCTTGGTAGCCCTCCGCTGGACTCTCTCCAGGAGTGCCATGTCTCTCTTGTCCTGGGGAGCCCAGCACTGGACACAGTCCTCCAGGTGAGGCCTCCCCAGGGCTGAGGAGAGGGGCAGGATCACCTCCCTCCACCTGCTGGCAACACTCTGCCTAACGCACCCCAGGAGACCATTGGCCTTCTTGGCCACAAGGGCACGCTGCTGGCTCGTGCTTCACTTGTTGTCCACCAGCACTCCCAGGTCCTTCTCGGCAGAGCTACTTTCCAGCAGCTCAGCCCCCAGCCTGTCCTGGTGCATGGGATTATTCCTGCCTAGGTGCAGGACCTTGCACTTGCCTTTGTTGAACTTCAGGAGGTTCCTCTCCGCCCAGCTCTCCAGCCTGTCCAGGTCCCTCTGAAGGGCAGCACAGTCTTCTGGTGTGTTAGCCTCTCCTCCCAGTTTAGTCTCATCAGCCAACTGGCTGAGGGTGCACTCTGTGCCTTCCTCCAGGTCATTGATGAATATCTTGAACGAGACTGGACCCAGGCCTGACCCCTGGGGGACACCACTAGCCACAGGCCTCCAACTTGACTCTGCGCCATTCACCACAACCCTCTGAGCTCGGCCATCCAGCCAGTTCTCAATCCACCTCACTGTCCACTCATCTAGCCCACACTTCCTGAGCTTACCTCGGAGGATGTGATGGGAGACAGTGTCAAAAGCCTTGCTCAAGTCCAGGGAGACAACATCCACTGCTCTCCCCTCATCTCCCCAGCCAGTCATTCCGTCAGAGAAGGCTATCAGATTGGTCAAGCATGATTTCCCTTTGGTGAATCCGTGCTGACTACTCCTGATCACCTTCTTGTCCTCCACAGGCTTAGTGAGGACCTCCAGGAGGAGCTGTTCCATCACCTTTCCAGGGATGGAGGTGAGGCTGGCAGGCCTGTAGTTCCCTGGCTCCTCCTTCTTGCCCTTTTGGAAGACTGGGGTGACACTGGCTTTCTTCCAGTCCTCAGGCACCTCTCCTGATCTCCAGGACCTTTCCAAGATGATGGAGAGTGGCCTAGCGATAACATCCGCCACCTCCCTCAGCACTCGTGGGTGCATCCCATCGGGGCCCATGGATTTACGGATGTCAAGTTTGGACAAAAGATCTCTAACCTGATCCTCCTCCACCAAGGGAGAGTCTTCCTTTCTCCAGCCTTCCTCTCTTGTCTCCAAGGTCTGGAATTCCTCAGGACTGGCCTTAGCAGTGAAGACTGAAGCAAAGGCAGCATTCAATAACTCTGCCTTCTCTGTATCCTTCGTCACCAGGGCACCCGCCCCATTCAGCAGCGGGCCCACGTTTTCCCTAGTCTTCCTTTTGCTACTGATGTATTTGAAGGAGCCCTTCTTGTTGTCCTTGACATCCCTTGCCAGATTTAATTCCAACTGGGCCTTAGTCTTCCTCGTTGCATCCCTGCACACTCGGACAACGTCCCTGTATTCCTCCCAAGTGGCCTGTCCCCTTTGCCACATTCTGTACACTTCCTTCTTCTGTTGGAGTTTTGCCAGGAGTTCCTTGCTCCTCCATGCAGGTCTCCTGCCCGCTTTGCTCGACCGCTTACTCAGAGAAGTGTTGCGGGTGCAGGAGGTGCTGAAGTGTGAAGGTGAAGTGGCTGCTGAGTTGTGAAGGTGGGTGTGGAAAGATGGGTTGGAGGGTGGGGAGGGAATAGGTGTTGTCGGTGCCGGTTGTGTTCCGGTAAGGGCGTTTGGGAGTGTGTTAGTAGTGTTGGGGCGTGTCAAGGGCAGGGGGGAAAGGGCTGTGTGAAGTGGCTTGCAAGGAGATTGGGTAGAGCGCCGGGGAGCGCGGTGTGTGGAGCAGGCGTGCTGCTGGTTTGGAGTGCAGTGAGCGAGAGGCAGTGTGGCCGTGGCGTGGAGGCTAGGTGCGGCGTTTGGAGGAGTGAGGCTGAGGTGAGGGCAGATTGTGGGCTAGGAGATGGCGCTGCAAAAGGTGGGCCTGTGTGTTGTTTCTTGTGAGAAGGTGTTGTTTGCGGTTGAGGGGGAGAGCAAGGGTGGTCCTGGGTGCAAAAGGGAGAGCAGTCTTGCCTTGTGCGCTTTTGGTAGGCACGGGAGGTGCTTTGGGGATGTGTTTGCCTGCTGGGTAGTGGTGAGGGTGTGAGTAGTAGAGGGAAGGGGGTGGTGATTGGTGGTGGTTGTGTTGGAAGGTGCCCCGTCGGGGGGTGGTTGTGTGAGAGAAGGGAAGGGAGGAGGCTGTGGATACCAGTTGCGCCTTGTGTGTGTGTGTGTGTGTGTGTGTGTGTGTGTGTCCCTAAGCCCCCCGGTGGCCCCCCCTCAGCGCCCGGGCCGGCAGGTTGTGGAATGGTCCTAGGTGAGAAGGCTGTGGTGTGTGGTGTGTTTTGTGCTGTGGGTGGCAGTGGGAGTTGTTTGTGGAGGTGGGTTGGCGTTGTGAAGCGAGCGCTGTTAGGCGAAAGTAGTGGTTGGGCGGAGAGGAGCCAGCGCTTGCCGGAAGCAGGAGGTGTGAGAGAGTGGAGGTGTTGGGTGTGAAAAGGGGAAGAAAGGGGGATGCCGGAGGAGCTGCTTGTGCCCTGTGCGCCTTTGCGGCGGGGCCTGTGGTAGAAGAGGCGGAGGGTAAAGGAGTGTTGGAGGCGAGTGGGGTGTAGCGGGGGAGGTATGTTCTTTGGGATGGCGGGCAGGGCGGAGGCAGGAGTGCTAGGCAGGCAGGTGGTGAGGTGTTTGTGGAGGCAGTGCTTAGTGTGGAAGAGACTGGAGGTAGGGAAGTGGGGTGGGAGTGTGGGAAGGATTGGGGTGAGAGTGGGGTGGTGTGCTAGTGGGGCGGGAGGAAGTGCTTTCTGGGTGCTGTGGCAGATGTGCTTGAGGTGTGAGGCGGAGTGCTCGAGCGGGTGGCCGAGTTGTAAGGGTGAAAGTTGCGCCGTGAGGTGTTTGGGTGCCAAGGAGAGGGGGTTGGTTCACGCTGTGGCTGAGGTTGCTTGCGTTCAGGGCAAAGGTGTTGGAGTGGTGGAGGAAGGGGCGGAGGTAGCGGAGAGGCTGTTGCTTGTTGGCAATCGGCCGGAGGCCGGTGTGTGTGTCGGAGGGGTTGTAGGTGGCGTGGCTGTGAAGCGAGAGGTGGGCCAGTGTGTCGGCTGAGAAAAGGTCTAGGGAGTCATGGTGCAGAAGGCGGAGCAGAGAGGGAGGCGTGGGGAGGGAGGGAGAGCATTCGGGCTCCCTGCGCGGCGCCTTGTCGGCTGTGTGGGTGGGTGCACGTGACCGTTGGCGTCCCGGGAACATGACGTGTGCTGTGGACAGGGTTTCACGCAAGCAAGAGTGCTCAGCATTTGCTGGGAATAAATTTAATGAAGGAGAGCTGTTTTGTGCTGGTAGACGGGTGGTTGGCGAGAATGTTGTGAGCGGAGCACGCGAAACCAAGTATGTGCTCTTGCTGTGTCTTGCTTGTCGTCCAGTGCTGTTGGAGGCCAGGAAGAGTGAAGCGGCCTCGGAGCCTGGGGAGGGTTGTCGCAAGCACGGTGTCTCTGGCGTGCACGCTCGCCAGGGCTGCAAAGCCTTGCTGCAAAAGAAAAGCAGGTAAGGCGGCGAGTGAGGTGCGGGCAGCAGCTGTTTGCGCAGTCTTGGCCTAGCAAGTATGTGGGTGTGGGCGTGCTGGAGGTGGGCGAGGGCAACGGGCTCTGGGAAGCCGTTCAGCGAGTGGTCTGGGCTAAGGGCGAGCAGCAGTCTGTGCAAAGGAAGTCTTGGTTTTCCGGCTAAAAGAAGATGGGCAGAAAGCGTGGTGTTTGCCGGCCACAGGCGCCTGGGGGTGAGCGTCTCACCTGAGAAGCAAGAGCAAGAACCTCGTCCAGGAAGGCAGAGAGGCGCAAAGGTGTGCGTGTCTCCAGGGAGAGCAAGAGGGTTTCAAGCACGCAGATGTCCTGCAGGACTCCGGGGCCAAAAACTAGGTGGGCTAGCTGGGTGGCGGTGAGGTTGTCGGTGACATCGACCTGCAAAGGAAAAGGGAGCCCGTGAGAGAGAAGCCAAAGGTTGCTGACAAAGGGAGAGCTAAGCCCCCCGGAGTGGGCGGAATTGCGGGCCTTGGGAGGATGAGGTGGGCTGGGGCTGGGGCTGAGGCAGGGGGGCTGTGTCCTCCTTGAATTGGAGCAGGCAGGAGAGGCGTCGGCCTCGTGCATGGCAAGGGCGGTGGTAGAGCAGGCTGGTAAGGCTGTGCGAGCGCAGCGGTCTCGGTCCTTTCTGAGCGTGGAGGCACACTAACCCCACTGAAATCTGCCACTAAGGTGAGGAGATCTTCATAGCGAGCAATAGCTGCGAATGCACCCAAGTTGTCTTGCAGCCAGTGGAGGCATGTTCCGTGGTCCAAAGGAGACGGAGAGGCTGGGGCAGAAGAGAGGCCAAGAGTGAGGCGGTGGCCTTTCCTTGCGGCTGGCTAGAAAGGCGAGGAGGGCCACCGAGTGGGCTGTGGGAGGGTTAGGTCCGTCTTACCTGCGTTGGTGCATTGGCTTTGGAGGAAGGTGAAGACAGCGCTAGAGATGCCTTGCAGCTCCCCGGGCAAGAGGGCTACGTATGCCTGGCTCACGGAGGACACGCTGGGGAGGGAAGTGACATGGGAAAGAGGTAATTCTTGCTGTTGAGGTGGTGGCGGTAGTGCTAGGGGTGGGAGGGCTGCTTTGTCAGGGAGAAGAGGGGCGCAGAGAGGGCAGCGGAGAAGGACGGGAAGGCCTGCTTGCTCGGAAGTGGGCGAGTGCTTGCATTTCTTACAAGTGGGGTGTGCTTTGCATGGGAAAGGGCGGGCTGGCAAGGGCTTTGGAGAGGTGAGGGCAGGGCAGGCGCTGTGGCAGGGTTATCTGTCGGCAGAGGTTTCTCTAGGGTGGTGTTAGAAGTGCTGAGAGATGGTGGTGGTGCAAGTGCCCTAGTGCTGGAGTCTTGTGCTTGCTGAGTGACTGAAGGCTCTGGAGAGGCTAGGCAGTGGGTAATTAGGCGCTGGCGAGGCGGTGCTGCCAAATGCCAAGTGGGCAGCTTTCTGAGTAGGCAGCAGAAGCGGCGGGGTGGGAAGCGTTTGTCAGAGCAAGAGCGGTGGGGTGCAGGTGGCAGAAGGCGAGCTGTGCCATGGCCGCACGCGGGCATGAAAGTGTGGGCAAGGGGGGAAGCTGGGTCGAGCTTGGGAGTGTTGTTTGTGGGCCCAAGGCTGCTGTGCGTTTTGCTCGTGCTTTCGTGGGTTGGTGCAAAGCAGGAGGGTTGTTGGCGGCGTATTGTTCACTGCCGTGCGTGGGGCAGAGGGGAGTGTGTGTGCGGGTTGGTTGCAGCGCTGCCCTTTGGAGTGTGTTGTACAGCTGAATGGAGTTGATGAGGCCCCCTACGTGCTGTGCTCTGCTGCTGCTAGGTTTTCCTGTTGCTGGTGGTGGCGGCAGCGTTGTCGGCCGAGGTGGACCGTGTTGTGTTTGGCAGAGACGCTAAGTGAGGCTAGCGTGTTAGGAACCGTGTTGCTGTGCTTGGCCGTAGTTTGCGTGAAGGGACTGAAGATGTGACCGTAGGTGCCTGCTGGAGCACGTCTGTAAATAGTAGTGTGTTGCGAGGCTGCTGCTGAGCACAAGGGAGCGCTGCAGGTGGCTTGGCCGCTTCCTAAGCACCGCGCTTTGTATTTTGGCCAGAGCAAAGGCGCCGGCGGCCTTGTATACTCACAGGGCTCTGAACGTGTCGCAGGCAGAGAGGTGGGAGAGGAAGGTGGGAAGGTTCTCCTTGGCAGCGCTGAGGAGCAGCAGAGCGAGTCTGGTGAAGAGGAGAGTCCAGTGGGCAGGGCTGAAGGCTGGAAGCTCTGCCTCGATGTCTGCCATAACTTGGAACGGCAAGTTGCTCCTCTGCTGCTGCTTCTTGAAGTTGGTTGCTGCCAGCTGAAGGAGAATGGTCATGAGGATCCGTGAGACGGCCGGATGAAAAAGGTTGTAGCAGTTCAAAGCCCTGGGGAGCGGCGCTGTCGGAAGAGGTTCTGGGCAAGTCCCAGAGAGGGGAGGACACCAGCTGGACGTGTCCTGGAAACCTGCCATATGGGCAGCGAACACCACAAGGTGGGTGTGAGAGTCGCAGCGGGTGTGCTTGCACGGAGCAGGCTGCCGGCTGCAGTGGTCGGGGAGGGGGGCACGGCAGGCCGTGTGGCCGCTGGCCCATTGTGACAACACAAAGGTGTGGGGGGTGGCGGGGGGGCAGGGGGTCGGAGGTGTGGGGTGAGAAATGGGGCCCGGGGCACAGAGCATGAGTAGTTGTTGTTTTCGTGCCCTTCCGTGATGGCACTTGTGATGTGAAGAAGGTTTGAGAGCCTGCAAAAGGACGGGGCTCATTTTCTGTGGGCATGCCAGCGTAGATGTTGTTGAAAGCGTGCAAGGTGCAGGAGGGGATGTTGGACCTGGAGCGGGAAGTGTTTTGATGTCGCCAAGTCAGATTTTTCCAACAGCCAAGACTTCTCCATGAGCAAGTGATAAGCAGCTTGGCTGGTTGTTACTGATTGCACGCTGTTGCCCGAGAGGTTCTTAAGAAGTGACTACAAAGTATCTTCCGATGACCCAGAACGTAGCCTAGCCTGTGTGACAAGGCCGTTTGGACTGAAAAATAAAGAAATAAAAAAAAAAAAAAAAAAAGCAAAAAGCATGCTGTGTACTCGATGTGCTTTGTTTGGCTGAAGGTCACGAGAGCTGCTAAAGGTGCTCTGCACTGAAAGCTTCCCGCGCCTCAGGGTATGTCCCGGGCCAGCCTGAAAGCCCGGCGAGGTTTACAGTGGCGGCTTGTGCTTTTTGTCAGGAGCGTTGCCCTCTGCTTTGGGACTAGAAGGAGGTATGTTGGGAGGCGGCCGTGTGGCTGGTAGGTAAGTGGAGAGGGTGGATGAAGGTAGGAGAGTGGGAAGGGTGCCTGGGGTTTGTTAGGAGATAGGAGTCAGGAGAACTGTTGCCAGGTAGCTGTGCAAGAGTTGTGTGCTTGCTTGGGTGCGGGAGGTTGTGGAGAGTATGTTGGAAGGAGTGCCAAAAGGGAGGAGGTTTGAGTGTAGGGGGAGGGGGAGAAGGGAGTAGCAAATGTGGCGGGAGTGGTGTTGTGGGTAGGTGTTGTTGGTGTTCACAGAATCACAGAATCGTTTAGGTTGGAAGGGACCTCTGGAGATCATCTAGTCCAACCTCCCTGGTCAAGCAGGGTCACCTAGAGCATGTTGCCCAGGATCACATCCAGACGGGTTTTGAATATCTCCAGGGAAGGAGACTCCACTACCTCTCTGGGCAACCTGTTCCAATGCTCAGTCACCCTCACAGTGAAGAAGTTTTTTCTCAGGTTCAGGTGGAACTTCCTGTGGTTCAGTTTCTGCCCATTGCCTCTTGTCCTGTTGCGGGGCACCACGGAGAAGAGGCTGGCCTCATCCTCTTGACACTCCCCCTTCAGATACTTGTACACGTTGATGAGATCGCCTCTCAACCTTCCCTTCTCCAGGCTGAACAGGCCCAGCTCTTGCAGTCTTTCTTCCTAGGAGAGGTGCTCCAGCCCTCTAATCATCTTGGTAGCCCTCCGCTGGACTCTCTCCAGGAGTGCCATGTCTCTCTTGTCCTGGGGAGCCCAGCACTGGACACAGTCCTCCAGGTGAGGCCTCCCCAGGGCTGAGGAGAGGGGCAGGATCACCTCCCTCCACCTGCTGGCAACACTCTGCCTAACGCACCCCAGGAGACCATTGGCCTTCTTGGCCACAAGGGCACGCTGCTGGCTCGTGCTTCACTTGTTGTCCACCAGCACTCCCAGGTCCTTCTCGGCAGAGCTACTTTCCAGCAGCTCAGCCCCCAGCCTGTCCTGGTGCATGGGATTATTCCTGCCTAGGTGCAGGACCTTGCACTTGCCTTTGTTGAACTTCAGGAGGTTCCTCTCCGCCCAGCTCTCCAGCCTGTCCAGGTCCCTCTGAAGGGCAGCACAGTCTTCTGGTGTGTTAGCCTCTCCTCCCAGTTTAGTCTCATCAGCCAACTGGCTGAGGGTGCACTCTGTGCCTTCCTCCAGGTCATTGATGAATATCTTGAACGAGACTGGACCCAGGCCTGACCCCTGGGGGACACCACTAGCCACAGGCCTCCAACTTGACTCTGCGCCATTCACCACAACCCTCTGAGCTCGGCCATCCAGCCAGTTCTCAATCCACCTCACTGTCCACTCATCTAGCCCACACTTCCTGAGCTTACCTCGGAGGATGTGATGGGAGACAGTGTCAAAAGCCTTGCTCAAGTCCAGGGAGACAACATCCACTGCTCTCCCCTCATCTCCCCAGCCAGTCATTCCGTCAGAGAAGGCTATCAGATTGGTCAAGCATGATTTCCCTTTGGTGAATCCGTGCTGACTACTCCTGATCACCTTCTTGTCCTCCACAGGCTTAGTGAGGACCTCCAGGAGGAGCTGTTCCATCACCTTTCCAGGGATGGAGGTGAGGCTGGCAGGCCTGTAGTTCCCTGGCTCCTCCTTCTTGCCCTTTTGGAAGACTGGGGTGACACTGGCTTTCTTCCAGTCCTCAGGCACCTCTCCTGATCTCCAGGACCTTTCCAAGATGATGGAGAGTGGCCTAGCGATAACATCCGCCACCTCCCTCAGCACTCGTGGGTGCATCCCATCGGGGCCCATGGATTTACGGATGTCAAGTTTGGACAAAAGATCTCTAACCTGATCCTCCTCCACCAAGGGAGAGTCTTCCTTTCTCCAGCCTTCCTCTCTTGTCTCCAAGGTCTGGAATTCCTCAGGACTGGCCTTAGCAGTGAAGACTGAAGCAAAGGCAGCATTCAATAACTCTGCCTTCTCTGTATCCTTCGTCACCAGGGCACCCGCCCCATTCAGCAGCGGGCCCACGTTTTCCCTAGTCTTCCTTTTGCTACTGATGTATTTGAAGGAGCCCTTCTTGTTGTCCTTGACATCCCTTGCCAGATTTAATTCCAACTGGGCCTTAGTCTTCCTCGTTGCATCCCTGCACACTCGGACAACGTCCCTGTATTCCTCCCAAGTGGCCTGTCCCCTTTGCCACATTCTGTACACTTCCTTCTTCTGTTGGAGTTTTGCCAGGAGTTCCTTGCTCCTCCATGCAGGTCTCCTGCCCGCTTTGCTCGACCGCTTACTCAGAGAAGTGTTGCGGGTGCAGGAGGTGCTGAAGTGTGAAGGTGAAGTGGCTGCTGAGTTGTGAAGGTGGGTGTGGAAAGATGGGTTGGAGGGTGGGGAGGGAATAGGTGTTGTCGGTGCCGGTTGTGTTCCGGTAAGGGCGTTTGGGAGTGTGTTAGTAGTGTTGGGGCGTGTCAAGGGCAGGGGGGAAAGGGCTGTGTGAAGTGGCTTGCAAGGAGATTGGGTAGAGCGCCGGGGAGCGCGGTGTGTGGAGCAGGCGTGCTGCTGGTTTGGAGTGCAGTGAGCGAGAGGCAGTGTGGCCGTGGCGTGGAGGCTAGGTGCGGCGTTTGGAGGAGTGAGGCTGAGGTGAGGGCAGATTGTGGGCTAGGAGATGGCGCTGCAAAAGGTGGGCCTGTGTGTTGTTTCTTGTGAGAAGGTGTTGTTTGCGGTTGAGGGGGAGAGCAAGGGTGGTCCTGGGTGCAAAAGGGAGAGCAGTCTTGCCTTGTGCGCTTTTGGTAGGCACGGGAGGTGCTTTGGGGATGTGTTTGCCTGCTGGGTAGTGGTGAGGGTGTGAGTAGTAGAGGGAAGGGGGTGGTGATTGGTGGTGGTTGTGTTGGAAGGTGCCCCGTCGGGGGGTGGTTGTGTGAGAGAAGGGAAGGGAGGAGGCTGTGGATACCAGTTGCGCCTTGTGTGTGTGTGTGTGTGTGTGTGTGTGTGTGTGTCCCTAAGCCCCCCGGTGGCCCCCCCTCAGCGCCCGGGCCGGCAGGTTGTGGAATGGTCCTAGGTGAGAAGGCTGTGGTGTGTGGTGTGTTTTGTGCTGTGGGTGGCAGTGGGAGTTGTTTGTGGAGGTGGGTTGGCGTTGTGAAGCGAGCGCTGTTAGGCGAAAGTAGTGGTTGGGCGGAGAGGAGCCAGCGCTTGCCGGAAGCAGGAGGTGTGAGAGAGTGGAGGTGTTGGGTGTGAAAAGGGGAAGAAAGGGGGATGCCGGAGGAGCTGCTTGTGCCCTGTGCGCCTTTGCGGCGGGGCCTGTGGTAGAAGAGGCGGAGGGTAAAGGAGTGTTGGAGGCGAGTGGGGTGTAGCGGGGGAGGTATGTTCTTTGGGATGGCGGGCAGGGCGGAGGCAGGAGTGCTAGGCAGGCAGGTGGTGAGGTGTTTGTGGAGGCAGTGCTTAGTGTGGAAGAGACTGGAGGTAGGGAAGTGGGGTGGGAGTGTGGGAAGGATTGGGGTGAGAGTGGGGTGGTGTGCTAGTGGGGCGGGAGGAAGTGCTTTCTGGGTGCTGTGGCAGATGTGCTTGAGGTGTGAGGCGGAGTGCTCGAGCGGGTGGCCGAGTTGTAAGGGTGAAAGTTGCGCCGTGAGGTGTTTGGGTGCCAAGGAGAGGGGGTTGGTTCACGCTGTGGCTGAGGTTGCTTGCGTTCAGGGCAAAGGTGTTGGAGTGGTGGAGGAAGGGGCGGAGGTAGCGGAGAGGCTGTTGCTTGTTGGCAATCGGCCGGAGGCCGGTGTGTGTGTCGGAGGGGTTGTAGGTGGCGTGGCTGTGAAGCGAGAGGTGGGCCAGTGTGTCGGCTGAGAAAAGGTCTAGGGAGTCATGGTGCAGAAGGCGGAGCAGAGAGGGAGGCGTGGGGAGGGAGGGAGAGCATTCGGGCTCCCTGCGCGGCGCCTTGTCGGCTGTGTGGGTGGGTGCACGTGACCGTTGGCGTCCCGGGAACATGACGTGTGCTGTGGACAGGGTTTCACGCAAGCAAGAGTGCTCAGCATTTGCTGGGAATAAATTTAATGAAGGAGAGCTGTTTTGTGCTGGTAGACGGGTGGTTGGCGAGAATGTTGTGAGCAGAGCACGCGAAACCAAGTATGTGCTCTTGCTGTGTCTTGCTTGTCGTCCAGTGCTGTTGGAGGCCAGGAAGAGTGAAGCGGCCTCGGAGCCTGGGGAGGGTTGTCGCAAGCACGGTGTCTCTGGCGTGCGCGCTCGCCAGGGCTGCAAAGCCTTGCTGCAAAAGAAAAGCAGGTAAGGCGGCGAGTGAGGTGCGGGCAGCAGCTGTTTGCGCAGTCTTGGCCTAGCAAGTATGTGGGTGTGGGCGTGCTGGAGGTGGGCGAGGGCAACGGGCTCTGGGAAGCCGTTCAGCGAGTGGTCTGGGCTAAGGGCGAGCAGCAGTCTGTGCAAAGGAAGTCTTGGTTTTCCGGCTAAAAGAAGATGGGCAGAAAGCGTGGTGTTTGCCGGCCACAGGCGCCTGGGGGTGAGCGTCTCACCTGAGAAGCAAGAGCAAGAACCTCGTCCAGGAAGGCAGAGAGGCGCAAAGGTGTGCGTGTCTCCAGGGAGAGCAAGAGGGTTTCAAGCACGCAGATGTCCTGCAGGACTCCGGGGCCAAAAACTAGGTGGGCTAGCTGGGTGGCGGTGAGGTTGTCGGTGACATCGACCTGCAAAGGAAAAGGGAGCCCGTGAGAGAGAAGCCAAAGGTTGCTGACAAAGGGAGAGCTAAGCCCCCCGGAGTGGGCGGAATTGCGGGCCTTGGGAGGATGAGGTGGGCTGGGGCTGGGGCTGAGGCAGGGGGGCTGTGTCCTCCTTGAATTGGAGCAGGCAGGAGAGGCGTCGGCCTCGTGCATGGCAAGGGCGGTGGTAGAGCAGGCTGGTAAGGCTGTGCGAGCGCAGCGGTCTCGGTCCTTTCTGAGCGTGGAGGCACACTAACCCCACTGAAATCTGCCACTAAGGTGAGGAGATCTTCATAGTGAGCAATAGCTGCGAATGCACCCAAGTTGTCTTGCAGCCAGTGGAGGCATGTTCCGTGGTCCAAAGGAGACGGAGAGGCTGGGGCAGAAGAGAGGCCAAGAGTGAGGCGGTGGCCTTTCCTTGCGGCTGGCTAGAAAGGCGAGGAGGGCCACCGAGTGGGCTGTGGGAGGGTTAGGTCCGTCTTACCTGCGTCGGTGCATTGGCTTTGGAGGAAGGTGAAGACAGCGCTAGAGATGCCTTGCAGCTCCCCGGGCAAGAGGGCTACGTATGCCTGGCTCACGGAGGACACGCTGGGGAGGGAAGTGACATGGGAAAGAGGTAATTCTTGCTGTTGAGGTGGTGGCGGTAGTGCTAGGGGTGGGAGGGCTGCTTTGTCAGGGAGAAGAGGGGCGCAGAGAGGGCAGCGGAGAAGGACGGGAAGGCCTGCTTGCTCGGAAGTGGGCGAGTGCTTGCATTTCTTACAAGTGGGGTGTGCTTTGCATGGGAAAGGGCGGGCTGGCAAGGGCTTTGGAGAGGTGAGGGCAGGGCAGGCGCTGTGGCAGGGTTATCTGTCGGCAGAGGTTTCTCTAGGGTGGTGTTAGAAGTGCTGAGAGATGGTGGTGGTGCAAGTGCCCTAGTGCTGGAGTCTTGTGCTTGCTGAGTGACTGAAGGCTCTGGAGAGGCTAGGCAGTGGGTAATTAGGCGCTGGCGAGGCGGTGCTGCCAAATGCCAAGTGGGCAGCTTTCTGAGTAGGCAGCAGAAGCGGCGGGGTGGGAAGCGTTTGTCAGAGCAAGAGCGGTGGGGTGCAGGTGGCAGAAGGCGAGCTGTGCCATGGCCGCACGCGGGCATGAAAGTGTGGGCAAGGGGGGAAGCTGGGTCGAGCTTGGGAGTGTTGTTTGTGGGCCCAAGGCTGCTGTGCGTTTTGCTCGTGCTTTCGTGGGTTGGTGCAAAGCAGGAGGGTTGTTGGCGGCGTATTGTTCACTGCCGTGCGTGGGGCAGAGGGGAGTGTGTGTGCGGGTTGGTTGCAGCGCTGCCCTTTGGAGTGTGTTGTACAGCTGAATGGAGTTGATGAGGCCCCCTACGTGCTGTGCTCTGCTGCTGCTAGGTTTTCCTGTTGCTGGTGGTGGCGGCAGCGTTGTCGGCCGAGGTGGACCGTGTTGTGTTTGGCAGAGACGCTAAGTGAGGCTAGCGTGTTAGGAACCGTGTTGCTGTGCTTGGCCGTAGTTTGCGTGAAGGGACTGAAGATGTGACCGTAGGTGCCTGCTGGAGCACGTCTGTAAATAGTAGTGTGTTGCGAGGCTGCTGCTGAGCACAAGGGAGCGCTGCAGGTGGCTTGGCCGCTTCCTAAGCACCGCGCTTTGTATTTTGGCCAGAGCAAAGGCGCCGGCGGCCTTGTATACTCACAGGGCTCTGAACGTGTCGCAGGCAGAGAGGTGGGAGAGGAAGGTGGGAAGGTTCTCCTTGGCAGCGCTGAGGAGCAGCAGAGCGAGTCTGGTGAAGAGGAGAGTCCAGTGGGCAGGGCTGAAGGCTGGAAGCTCTGCCTCGATGTCTGCCATAACTTGGAACGGCAAGTTGCTCCTCTGCTGCTGCTTCTTGAAGTTGGTTGCTGCCAGCTGAAGGAGAATGGTCATGAGGATCCGTGAGACGGCCGGATGAAAAAGGTTGTAGCAGTTCAAAGCCCCGGGGAGCGGCGCTGTCGGAAGAGGTTCTGGGCAAGTCCCAGAGAGGGGAGGACACCAGCTGGACGTGTCCTGGAAACCTGCCATATGGGCAGCGAACACCACAAGGTGGGTGTGAGAGTCGCAGCGGGTGTGCTTGCACGGAGCAGGCTGCCGGCTGCAGTGGTCGGGGAGGGGGGCACGGCAGGCCGTGTGGCCGCTGGCCCGTTGTGACAACACAAAGGTGTGGGGGGTGGCGGGGGGGCAGGGGGTCGGAGGTGTGGGGTGAGAAATGGGGCCCGGGGCACAGAGCATGAGTAGTTGTTGTTTTCGTGCCCTTCCGTGATGGCACTTGTGATGTGAAGAAGGTTTGAGAGCCTGCAAAAGGACGGGGCTCGTTTTCTGTGGGCATGCCAGCGTAGATGTTGTTGAAAGCGTGCAAGGTGCAGGAGGGGATGTTGGACCTGGAGCGGGAAGTGTTTTGATGTCGCCAAGTCAGATTTTTCCAACAGCCAAGACTTCTCCATGAGCAAGTGATAAGCAGCTTGGCTGGTTGTTACTGATTGCACGCTGTTGCCCGAGAGGTTCTTAAGAAGTGACTACAAAGTATCTTCCGATGACCCAGAACGTAGCCTAGCCTGTGTGACAAGGCCGTTTGGACTGAAAAATAAAGAAATAAAAAAAAAAAAAAAAAAGCAAAAAGCATGCTGTGTACTCGATGTGCTTTGTTTGGCTGAAGGTCACGAGAGCTGCTAAAGGTGCTCTGCACTGAAAGCTTCCCGCGCCTCAGGGTATGTCCCGGGCCAGCCTGAAAGCCCGGCGAGGTTTACAGTGGCGGCTTGTGCTTTTTGTCAGGAGCGTTGCCCTCTGCTTTGGGACTAGAAGGAGGTATGTTGGGAGGCGGCCGTGTGGCTGGTAGGTAAGTGGAGAGGGTGGATGAAGGTAGGAGAGTGGGAAGGGTGCCTGGGGTTTGTTAGGAGATAGGAGTCAGGAGAACTGTTGCCAGGTAGCTGTGCAAGAGTTGTGTGCTTGCTTGGGTGCGGGAGGTTGTGGAGAGTATGTTGGAAGGAGTGCCAAAAGGGAGGAGGTTTGAGTGTAGGGGGAGGGGGAGAAGGGAGTAGCAAATGTGGCGGGAGTGGTGTTGTGGGTAGGTGTTGTTGGTGTTCACAGAATCACAGAATCGTTTAGGTTGGAAGGGACCTCTGGAGATCATCTAGTCCAACCTCCCTGGTCAAGCAGGGTCACCTAGAGCATGTTGCCCAGGATCACATCCAGACGGGTTTTGAATATCTCCAGGGAAGGAGACTCCACTACCTCTCTGGGCAACCTGTTCCAATGCTCAGTCACCCTCACAGTGAAGAAGTTTTTTCTCAGGTTCAGGTGGAACTTCCTGTGGTTCAGTTTCTGCCCATTGCCTCTTGTCCTGTTGCGGGGCACCACGGAGAAGAGGCTGGCCTCATCCTCTTGACACTCCCCCTTCAGATACTTGTACACGTTGATGAGATCGCCTCTCAACCTTCCCTTCTCCAGGCTGAACAGGCCCAGCTCTTGCAGTCTTTCTTCCTAGGAGAGGTGCTCCAGCCCTCTAATCATCTTGGTAGCCCTCCGCTGGACTCTCTCCAGGAGTGCCATGTCTCTCTTGTCCTGGGGAGCCCAGCACTGGACACAGTCCTCCAGGTGAGGCCTCCCCAGGGCTGAGGAGAGGGGCAGGATCACCTCCCTCCACCTGCTGGCAACACTCTGCCTAACGCACCCCAGGAGACCATTGGCCTTCTTGGCCACAAGGGCACGCTGCTGGCTCGTGCTTCACTTGTTGTCCACCAGCACTCCCAGGTCCTTCTCGGCAGAGCTACTTTCCAGCAGCTCAGCCCCCAGCCTGTCCTGGTGCATGGGATTATTCCTGCCTAGGTGCAGGACCTTGCACTTGCCTTTGTTGAACTTCAGGAGGTTCCTCTCCGCCCAGCTCTCCAGCCTGTCCAGGTCCCTCTGAAGGGCAGCACAGTCTTCTGGTGTGTTAGCCTCTCCTCCCAGTTTAGTCTCATCAGCCAACTGGCTGAGGGTGCACTCTGTGCCTTCCTCCAGGTCATTGATGAATATCTTGAACGAGACTGGACCCAGGCCTGACCCCTGGGGGACACCACTAGCCACAGGCCTCCAACTTGACTCTGCGCCATTCACCACAACCCTCTGAGCTCGGCCATCCAGCCAGTTCTCAATCCACCTCACTGTCCACTCATCTAGCCCACACTTCCTGAGCTTACCTCGGAGGATGTGATGGGAGACAGTGTCAAAAGCCTTGCTCAAGTCCAGGGAGACAACATCCACTGCTCTCCCCTCATCTCCCCAGCCAGTCATTCCGTCAGAGAAGGCTATCAGATTGGTCAAGCATGATTTCCCTTTGGTGAATCCGTGCTGACTACTCCTGATCACCTTCTTGTCCTCCACAGGCTTAGTGAGGACCTCCAGGAGGAGCTGTTCCATCACCTTTCCAGGGATGGAGGTGAGGCTGGCAGGCCTGTAGTTCCCTGGCTCCTCCTTCTTGCCCTTTTGGAAGACTGGGGTGACACTGGCTTTCTTCCAGTCCTCAGGCACCTCTCCTGATCTCCAGGACCTTTCCAAGATGATGGAGAGTGGCCTAGCGATAACATCCGCCACCTCCCTCAGCACTCGTGGGTGCATCCCATCGGGGCCCATGGATTTACGGATGTCAAGTTTGGACAAAAGATCTCTAACCTGATCCTCCTCCACCAAGGGAGAGTCTTCCTTTCTCCAGCCTTCCTCTCTTGTCTCCAAGGTCTGGAATTCCTCAGGACTGGCCTTAGCAGTGAAGACTGAAGCAAAGGCAGCATTCAATAACTCTGCCTTCTCTGTATCCTTCGTCACCAGGGCACCCGCCCCATTCAGCAGCGGGCCCACGTTTTCCCTAGTCTTCCTTTTGCTACTGATGTATTTGAAGGAGCCCTTCTTGTTGTCCTTGACATCCCTTGCCAGATTTAATTCCAACTGGGCCTTAGTCTTCCTCGTTGCATCCCTGCACACTCGGACAACGTCCCTGTATTCCTCCCAAGTGGCCTGTCCCCTTTGCCACATTCTGTACACTTCCTTCTTCTGTTGGAGTTTTGCCAGGAGTTCCTTGCTCCTCCATGCAGGTCTCCTGCCCGCTTTGCTCGACCGCTTACTCAGAGAAGTGTTGCGGGTGCAGGAGGTGCTGAAGTGTGAAGGTGAAGTGGCTGCTGAGTTGTGAAGGTGGGTGTGGAAAGATGGGTTGGAGGGTGGGGAGGGAATAGGTGTTGTCGGTGCCGGTTGTGTTCCGGTAAGGGCGTTTGGGAGTGTGTTAGTAGTGTTGGGGCGTGTCAAGGGCAGGGGGGAAAGGGCTGTGTGAAGTGGCTTGCAAGGAGATTGGGTAGAGCGCCGGGGAGCGCGGTGTGTGGAGCAGGCGTGCTGCTGGTTTGGAGTGCAGTGAGCGAGAGGCAGTGTGGCCGTGGCGTGGAGGCTAGGTGCGGCGTTTGGAGGAGTGAGGCTGAGGTGAGGGCAGATTGTGGGCTAGGAGATGGCGCTGCAAAAGGTGGGCCTGTGTGTTGTTTCTTGTGAGAAGGTGTTGTTTGCGGTTGAGGGGGAGAGCAAGGGTGGTCCTGGGTGCAAAAGGGAGAGCAGTCTTGCCTTGTGCGCTTTTGGTAGGCACGGGAGGTGCTTTGGGGATGTGTTTGCCTGCTGGGTAGTGGTGAGGGTGTGAGTAGTAGAGGGAAGGGGGTGGTGATTGGTGGTGGTTGTGTTGGAAGGTGCCCCGTCGGGGGGTGGTTGTGTGAGAGAAGGGAAGGGAGGAGGCTGTGGATACCAGTTGCGCCTTGTGTGTGTGTGTGTGTGTGTGTGTGTGTGTGTGTGTGTCCCTAAGCCCCCCGGTGGCCCCCCCTCAGCGCCCGGGCCGGCAGGTTGTGGAATGGTCCTAGGTGAGAAGGCTGTGGTGTGTGGTGTGTTTTGTGCTGTGGGTGGCAGTGGGAGTTGTTTGTGGAGGTGGGTTGGCGTTGTGAAGCGAGCGCTGTTAGGCGAAAGTAGTGGTTGGGCGGAGAGGAGCCAGCGCTTGCCGGAAGCAGGAGGTGTGAGAGAGTGGAGGTGTTGGGTGTGAAAAGGGGAAGAAAGGGGGATGCCGGAGGAGCTGCTTGTGCCCTGTGCGCCTTTGCGGCGGGGCCTGTGGTAGAAGAGGCGGAGGGTAAAGGAGTGTTGGAGGCGAGTGGGGTGTAGCGGGGGAGGTATGTTCTTTGGGATGGCGGGCAGGGCGGAGGCAGGAGTGCTAGGCAGGCAGGTGGTGAGGTGTTTGTGGAGGCAGTGCTTAGTGTGGAAGAGACTGGAGGTAGGGAAGTGGGGTGGGAGTGTGGGAAGGATTGGGGTGAGAGTGGGGTGGTGTGCTAGTGGGGCGGGAGGAAGTGCTTTCTGGGTGCTGTGGCAGATGTGCTTGAGGTGTGAGGCGGAGTGCTCGAGCGGGTGGCCGAGTTGTAAGGGTGAAAGTTGCGCCGTGAGGTGTTTGGGTGCCAAGGAGAGGGGGTTGGTTCACGCTGTGGCTGAGGTTGCTTGCGTTCAGGGCAAAGGTGTTGGAGTGGTGGAGGAAGGGGCGGAGGTAGCGGAGAGGCTGTTGCTTGTTGGCAATCGGCCGGAGGCCGGTGTGTGTGTCGGAGGGGTTGTAGGTGGCGTGGCTGTGAAGCGAGAGGTGGGCCAGTGTGTCGGCTGAGAAAAGGTCTAGGGAGTCATGGTGCAGAAGGCGGAGCAGAGAGGGAGGCGTGGGGAGGGAGGGAGAGCATTCGGGCTCCTTGCGCGGCGCCTTGTCGGCTGTGTGGGTGGGTGCACGTGACCGTTGGCGTCCCGGGAACATGACGTGTGCTGTGGACAGGGTTTCACGCAAGCAAGAGTGCTCAGCATTTGCTGGGAATAAATTTAATGAAGGAGAGCTGTTTTGTGCTGGTAGACGGGTGGTTGGCGAGAATGTTGTGAGCGGAGCACGCGAAACCAAGTATGTGCTCTTGCTGTGTCTTGCTTGTCGTCCAGTGCTGTTGGAGGCCAGGAAGAGTGAAGCGGCCTCGGAGCCTGGGGAGGGTTGTCGCAAGCACGGTGTCTCTGGCGTGCGCGCTCGCCAGGGCTGCAAAGCCTTGCTGCAAAAGAAAAGCAGGTAAGGCGGCGAGTGAGGTGCGGGCAGCAGCTGTTTGCGCAGTCTTGGCCTAGCAAGTATGTGGGTGTGGGCGTGCTGGAGGTGGGCGAGGGCAACGGGCTCTGGGAAGCCGTTCAGCGAGTGGTCTGGGCTAAGGGCGAGCAGCAGTCTGTGCAAAGGAAGTCTTGGTTTTCCGGCTAAAAGAAGATGGGCAGAAAGCGTGGTGTTTGCCGGCCACAGGCGCCTGGGGGTGAGCGTCTCACCTGAGAAGCAAGAGCAAGAACCTCGTCCAGGAAGGCAGAGAGGCGCAAAGGTGTGCGTGTCTCCAGGGAGAGCAAGAGGGTTTCAAGCACGCAGATGTCCTGCAGGACTCCGGGGCCAAAAACTAGGTGGGCTAGCTGGGTGGCGGTGAGGTTGTCGGTGACATCGACCTGCAAAGGAAAAGGGAGCCCGTGAGAGAGAAGCCAAAGGTTGCTGACAAAGGGAGAGCTAAGCCCCCCGGAGTGGGCGGAATTGCGGGCCTTGGGAGGATGAGGTGGGCTGGGGCTGGGGCTGAGGCAGGGGGGCTGTGTCCTCCTTGAATTGGAGCAGGCAGGAGAGGCGTCGGCCTCGTGCATGGCAAGGGCGGTGGTAGAGCAGGCTGGTAAGGCTGTGCGAGCGCAGCGGTCTCGGTCCTTTCTGAGCGTGGAGGCACACTAACCCCACTGAAATCTGCCACTAAGGTGAGGAGATCTTCATAGCGAGCAATAGCTGCGAATGCACCCAAGTTGTCTTGCAGCCAGTGGAGGCATGTTCCGTGGTCCAAAGGAGACGGAGAGGCTGGGGCAGAAGAGAGGCCAAGAGTGAGGCGGTGGCCTTTCCTTGCGGCTGGCTAGAAAGGCGAGGAGGGCCACCGAGTGGGCTGTGGGAGGGTTAGGTCCGTCTTACCTGCGTCGGTGCATTGGCTTTGGAGGAAGGTGAAGACAGCGCTAGAGATGCCTTGCAGCTCCCCGGGCAAGAGGGCTACGTATGCCTGGCTCACGGAGGACACGCTGGGGAGGGAAGTGACATGGGAAAGAGGTAATTCTTGCTGTTGAGGTGGTGGCGGTAGTGCTAGGGGTGGGAGGGCTGCTTTGTCAGGGAGAAGAGGGGCGCAGAGAGGGCAGCGGAGAAGGACGGGAAGGCCTGCTTGCTCGGAAGTGGGCGAGTGCTTGCATTTCTTACAAGTGGGGTGTGCTTTGCATGGGAAAGGGCGGGCTGGCAAGGGCTTTGGAGAGGTGAGGGCAGGGCAGGCGCTGTGGCAGGGTTATCTGTCGGCAGAGGTTTCTCTAGGGTGGTGTTAGAAGTGCTGAGAGATGGTGGTGGTGCAAGTGCCCTAGTGCTGGAGTCTTGTGCTTGCTGAGTGACTGAAGGCTCTGGAGAGGCTAGGCAGTGGGTAATTAGGCGCTGGCGAGGCGGTGCTGCCAAATGCCAAGTGGGCAGCTTTCTGAGTAGGCAGCAGAAGCGGCGGGGTGGGAAGCGTTTGTCAGAGCAAGAGCGGTGGGGTGCAGGTGGCAGAAGGCGAGCTGTGCCATGGCCGCACGCGGGCATGAAAGTGTGGGCAAGGGGGGAAGCTGGGTCGAGCTTGGGAGTGTTGTTTGTGGGCCCAAGGCTGCTGTGCGTTTTGCTCGTGCTTTCGTGGGTTGGTGCAAAGCAGGAGGGTTGTTGGCGGCGTATTGTTCACTGCCGTGCGTGGGGCAGAGGGGAGTGTGTGTGCGGGTTGGTTGCAGCGCTGCCCTTTGGAGTGTGTTGTACAGCTGAATGGAGTTGATGAGGCCCCCTACGTGCTGTGCTCTGCTGCTGCTAGGTTTTCCTGTTGCTGGTGGTGGCGGCAGCGTTGTCGGCCGAGGTGGACCGTGTTGTGTTTGGCAGAGACGCTAAGTGAGGCTAGCGTGTTAGGAACCGTGTTGCTGTGCTTGGCCGTAGTTTGCGTGAAGGGACTGAAGATGTGACCGTAGGTGCCTGCTGGAGCACGTCTGTAAATAGTAGTGTGTTGCGAGGCTGCTGCTGAGCACAAGGGAGCGCTGCAGGTGGCTTGGCCGCTTCCTAAGCACCGCGCTTTGTATTTTGGCCAGAGCAAAGGCGCCGGCGGCCTTGTATACTCACAGGGCTCTGAACGTGTCGCAGGCAGAGAGGTGGGAGAGGAAGGTGGGAAGGTTCTCCTTGGCAGCGCTGAGGAGCAGCAGAGCGAGTCTGGTGAAGAGGAGAGTCCAGTGGGCAGGGCTGAAGGCTGGAAGCTCTGCCTCGATGTCTGCCATAACTTGGAACGGCAAGTTGCTCCTCTGCTGCTGCTTCTTGAAGTTGGTTGCTGCCAGCTGAAGGAGAATGGTCATGAGGATCCGTGAGACGGCCGGATGAAAAAGGTTGTAGCAGTTCAAAGCCCCGGGGAGCGGCGCTGTCGGAAGAGGTTCTGGGCAAGTCCCAGAGAGGGGAGGACACCAGCTGGACGTGTCCTGGAAACCTGCCATATGGGCAGCGAACACCACAAGGTGGGTGTGAGAGTCGCAGCGGGTGTGCTTGCACGGAGCAGGCTGCCGGCTGCAGTGGTCGGGGAGGGGGGCACGGCAGGCCGTGTGGCCGCTGGCCCGTTGTGACAACACAAAGGTGTGGGGGGTGGCGGGGGGGCAGGGGGTCGGAGGTGTGGGGTGAGAAATGGGGCCCGGGGCACAGAGCATGAGTAGTTGTTGTTTTCGTGCCCTTCCGTGATGGCACTTGTGATGTGAAGAAGGTTTGAGAGCCTGCAAAAGGACGGGGCTCGTTTTCTGTGGGCATGCCAGCGTAGATGTTGTTGAAAGCGTGCAAGGTGCAGGAGGGGATGTTGGACCTGGAGCGGGAAGTGTTTTGATGTCGCCAAGTCAGATTTTTCCAACAGCCAAGACTTCTCCATGAGCAAGTGATAAGCAGCTTGGCTGGTTGTTACTGATTGCACGCTGTTGCCCGAGAGGTTCTTAAGAAGTGACTACAAAGTATCTTCCGATGACCCAGAACGTAGCCTAGCCTGTGTGACAAGGCCGTTTGGACTGAAAAATAAAGAAATAAAAAAAAAAAAAAAAAAGCAAAAAGCATGCTGTGTACTCGATGTGCTTTGTTTGGCTGAAGGTCACGAGAGCTGCTAAAGGTGCTCTGCACTGAAAGCTTCCCGCGCCTCAGGGTATGTCCCGGGCCAGCCTGAAAGCCCGGCGAGGTTTACAGTGGCGGCTTGTGCTTTTTGTCAGGAGCGTTGCCCTCTGCTTTGGGACTAGAAGGAGGTATGTTGGGAGGCGGCCGTGTGGCTGGTAGGTAAGTGGAGAGGGTGGATGAAGGTAGGAGAGTGGGAAGGGTGCCTGGGGTTTGTTAGGAGATAGGAGTCAGGAGAACTGTTGCCAGGTAGCTGTGCAAGAGTTGTGTGCTTGCTTGGGTGCGGGAGGTTGTGGAGAGTATGTTGGAAGGAGTGCCGAAAGGGAGGAGGTTTGAGTGTAGGGGGAGGGGGAGAAGGGAGTAGCAAATGTGGCGGGAGTGGTGTTGTGGGTAGGTGTTGTTGGTGTTCACAGAATCACAGAATCGTTTAGGTTGGAAGGGACCTCTGGAGATCATCTAGTCCAACCTCCCTGGTCAAGCAGGGTCACCTAGAGCATGTTGCCCAGGATCACATCCAGACGGGTTTTGAATATCTCCAGGGAAGGAGACTCCACTACCTCTCTGGGCAACCTGTTCCAATGCTCAGTCACCCTCACAGTGAAGAAGTTTTTTCTCAGGTTCAGATGGAACTTCCTGTGGTTCAGTTTGTGCCCATTGCCTCTTGTCCTGTTGCGGGGCACCACGGAGAAGAGGCTGGCCTCATCCTCTTGACACTCCCCCTTCAGATACTTGTACACGTTGATGAGATCGCCTCTCAACCTTCCCTTCTCCAGGCTGAACAGGCCCAGCTCTTGCAGTCTTTCTTCCTAGGAGAGGTGCTCCAGCCCTCTAATCATCTTGGTAGCCCTCCGCTGGACTCTCTCCAGGAGTGCCATGTCTCTCTTGTCCTGGGGAGCCCAGCACTGGACACAGTCCTCCAGGTGAGGCCTCCCCAGGGCTGAGGAGAGGGGCAGGATCACCTCCCTCCACCTGCTGGCAACACTCTGCCTAACGCACCCCAGGAGACCATTGGCCTTCTTGGCCACAAGGGCACGCTGCTGGCTCGTGCTTCACTTGTTGTCCACCAGCACTCCCAGGTCCTTCTCGGCAGAGCTACTTTCCAGCAGCTCAGCCCCCAGCCTGTCCTGGTGCATGGGATTATTCCTGCCTAGGTGCAGGACCTTGCACTTGCCTTTGTTGAACTTCAGGAGGTTCCTCTCCGCCCAGCTCTCCAGCCTGTCCAGGTCCCTCTGAAGGGCAGCACAGTCTTCTGGTGTGTTAGCCTCTCCTCCCAGTTTAGTCTCATCAGCCAACTGGCTGAGGGTGCACTCTGTGCCTTCCTCCAGGTCATTGATGAATATCTTGAACGAGACTGGACCCAGGCCTGACCCCTGGGGGACACCACTAGCCACAGGCCTCCAACTTGACTCTGCGCCATTCACCACAACCCTCTGAGCTCGGCCATCCAGCCAGTTCTCAATCCACCTCACTGTCCACTCATCTAGCCCACACTTCCTGAGCTTACCTCGGAGGATGTGATGGGAGACAGTGTCAAAAGCCTTGCTCAAGTCCAGGGAGACAACATCCACTGCTCTCCCCTCATCTCCCCAGCCAGTCATTCCGTCAGAGAAGGCTATCAGATTGGTCAAGCATGATTTCCCTTTGGTGAATCCGTGCTGACTACTCCTGATCACCTTCTTGTCCTCCACAGGCTTAGTGAGGACCTCCAGGAGGAGCTGTTCCATCACCTTTCCAGGGATGGAGGTGAGGCTGGCAGGCCTATAGTTCCCTGGCTCCTCCTTCTTGCCCTTTTGGAAGACCGGGGTGACACTGGCTTTCTTCCAGTCCTCAGGCACCTCTCCTGATCTCCAGGACCTTTCCAAGATGATGGAGAGTGGCCTAGCGATAACATCCGCCACCTCCCTCAGCACTCGTGGGTGCATCCCATCGGGGCCCATGGATTTACGGATGTCAAGTTTGGACAAAAGATCTCTAACCTGATCCTCCTCCACCAAGGGAGAGTCTTCCTTTCTCCAGCCTTCCTCTCTTGTCTCCAAGGTCTGGAATTCCTCAGGACTGGCCTTAGCAGTGAAGACTGAAGCAAAGGCAGCATTCAATAACTCTGCCTTCTCTGTATCCTTCGTCACCAGGGCACCCGCCCCATTCAGCAGCGGGCCCACGTTTTCCCTAGTCTTCCTTTTGCTACTGATGTATTTGAAGGAGCCCTTCTTGTTGTCCTTGACATCCCTTGCCAGATTTAATTCCAACTGGGCCTTAGTCTTCCTTGTCGCATCCCTGCACACTCGGACAACGTCCCTGTATTCCTCCCAAGTGGCCTGTCCCCTTTGCCACATTCTGTACACTTCCTTCTTCTGTTGGAGTTTTGCCAGGAGTTCCTTGCTCCTCCATGCAGGTCTCCTGCCCGCTTTGCTCGACCGCTTACTCAGAGAAGTGTTGCGGGTGCAGGAGGTGCTGAAGTGTGAAGGTGAAGTGGCTGCTGACTTGTGAAGGTGGGTGTGGAAAGATGGGTTGGAGGGTGGGGAGGGAATAGGTGTTGTCGGTGCCGGTTGTGTTCCGGTAAGGGCGTTTGGGAGTGTGTTAGTAGTGTTGGGGCGTGTCAAGGGCAGGGGGGAAAGGGCTGTGTGAAGTGGCTTGCAAGGAGATTGGGTAGAGCGCCGGGGAGCGCGGTGTGTGGAGCAGGCGTGCTGCTGGTTTGGAGTGCAGTGAGCGAGAGGCAGTGTGGCCGTGGCGTGGAGGCTAGGTGCGGCGTTTGGAGGAGTGAGGCTGAGGTGAGGGCAGATTGTGGGCTAGGAGATGGCGCTGCAAAAGGTGGGCCTGTGTGTTGTTTCTTGTGAGAAGGTGTTGTTTGCGGTTGAGGGGGAGAGCAAGGGTGGTCCTGGGTGCAAAAGGGAGAGCAGTCTTGCCTTGTGCGCTTTTGGTAGGCACGGGAGGTGCTTTGGGAATGTGTTTGCCTGCTGGGTAGTGGTGAGGGTGTGAGTAGTAGAGGGAAGGGGGTGGTGATTGGTGGTGGTTGTGTTGGAAGGTGCCCCGTCGGGGGGTGGTTGTGTGAGAGAAGGGAAGGGAGGAGGCTGTGGATACCAGTTGCGCCTTGTGTGTGTGTGTGTGTGTGTGTGTGTGTGTGTGTGTGTGTGTGTCCCTAAGCCCCCCGGTGGCCCCCCCTCAGCGCCCGGGCCGGCAGGTTGTGGAATGGTCCTAGGTGAGAAGGCTGTGGTGTGTGGTGTGTTTTGTGCTGTGGGTGGCAGTGGGAGTTGTTTGTGGAGGTGGGTTGGCGTTGTGAAGCGAGCGCTGTTAGGCGAAAGTAGTGGTTGGGCGGAGAGGAGCCAGCGCTTGCCGGAAGCAGGAGGTGTGAGAGAGTGGAGGTGTTGGGTGTGAAAAGGGGAAGAAAGGGGGATGCCGGAGGAGCTGCTTGTGCCCTGTGCGCCTTTGCGGCGGGGCCTGTGGTAGAAGAGGCGGAGGGTAAAGGAGTGTTGGAGGCGAGTGGGGTGTAGCGGGGGAGGTATGTTCTTTGGGATGGCGGGCAGGGCGGAGGCAGGAGTGCTAGGCAGGCAGGTGGTGAGGTGTTTGTGGAGGCAGTGCTTAGTGTGGAAGAGACTGGAGGTAGGGAAGTGGGGTGGGAGTGTGGGAAGGATTGGGGTGAGAGTGGGGTGGTGTGCTAGTGGGGCGGGAGGAAGTGCTTTCTGGGTGCTGTGGCAGATGTGCTTGAGGTGTGAGGCGGAGTGCTCGAGCGGGTGGCCGAGTTGTAAGGGTGAAAGTTGCGCCGTGAGGTGTTTGGGTGCCAAGGAGAGGGGGTTGGTTCACGCTGTGGCTGAGGTTGCTTGCGTTCAGGGCAAAGGTGTTGGAGTGGTGGAGGAAGGGGCGGAGGTAGCGGAGAGGCTGTTGCTTGTTGGCAATCGGCCGGAGGCCGGTGTGTGTGTCGGAGGGGTTGTAGGTGGCGTGGCTGTGAAGCGAGAGGTGGGCCAGTGTGTCGGCTGAGAAAAGGTCTAGGGAGTCATGGTGCAGAAGGCGGAGCAGAGAGGGAGGCGTGGGGAGGGAGGGAGAGCATTCGGGCTCCCTGCGCGGCGCCTTGTCGGCTGTGTGGGTGGGTGCACGTGACCGTTGGCGTCCCGGGAACATGACGTGTGCTGTGGACAGGGTTTCACGCAAGCAAGAGTGCTCAGCATTTGCTGGGAATAAATTTAATGAAGGAGAGCTGTTTTGTGCTGGTAGACGGGTGGTTGGCGAGAATGTTGTGAGCGGAGCACGCGAAACCAAGTATGTGCTCTTGCTGTGTCTTGCTTGTCGTCCAGTGCTGTTGGAGGCCAGGAAGAGTGAAGCGGCCTCGGAGCCTGGGGAGGGTTGTCGCAAGCACGGTGTCTCTGGCGTGCGCGCTCGCCAGGGCTGCAAAGCCTTGCTGCAAAAGAAAAGCAGGTAAGGCGGCGAGTGAGGTGCGGGCAGCAGCTGTTTGCGCAGTCTTGGCCTAGCAAGTATGTGGGTGTGGGCGTGCTGGAGGTGGGCGAGGGCAACGGGCTCTGGGAAGCCGTTCAGCGAGTGGTCTGGGCTAAGGGCGAGCAGCAGTCTGTGCAAAGGAAGTCTTGGTTTTCCGGCTAAAAGAAGATGGGCAGAAAGCGTGGTGTTTGCCGGCCACAGGCGCCTGGGGGTGAGCGTCTCACCTGAGAAGCAAGAGCAAGAACCTCGTCCAGGAAGGCAGAGAGGCGCAAAGGTGTGCGTGTCTCCAGGGAGAGCAAGAGGGTTTCAAGCACGCAGATGTCCTGCAGGACTCCGGGGCCAAAAACTAGGTGGGCTAGCTGGGTGGCGGTGAGGTTGTCGGTGACATCGACCTGCAAAGGAAAAGGGAGCCCGTGAGAGAGAAGCCAAAGGTTGCTGACAAAGGGAGAGCTAAGCCCCCCGGAGTGGGCGGAATTGCGGGCCTTGGGAGGATGAGGTGGGCTGGGGCTGGGGCTGAGGCAGGGGGGCTGTGTCCTCCTTGAATTGGAGCAGGCAGGAGAGGCGTCGGCCTCGTGCATGGCAAGGGCGGTGGTAGAGCAGGCTGGTAAGGCTGTGCGAGCGCAGCGGTCTCGGTCCTTTCTGAGCGTGGAGGCACACTAACCCCACTGAAATCTGCCACTAAGGTGAGGAGATCTTCATAGCGAGCAATAGCTGCGAATGCACCCAAGTTGTCTTGCAGCCAGTGGAGGCATGTTCTGTGGTCCAAAGGAGACGGAGAGGCTGGGGCAGAAGAGAGGCCAAGAGTGAGGCGGTGGCCTTTCCTTGCGGCTGGCTAGAAAGGCGAGGAGGGCCACCGAGTGGGCTGTGGGAGGGTTAGGTCCGTCTT
Organism: Struthio camelus; assembly: GCF_040807025.1. Classification (NCBI taxonomy): domain Eukaryota; kingdom Metazoa; phylum Chordata; class Aves; order Struthioniformes; family Struthionidae; genus Struthio; species Struthio camelus. The sequence goes on along the minus strand of NC_090942.1, from coordinate 174,446,911 downwards.
ACCTGCGTCGGTGCATTGGCTTTGGAGGAAGGTGAAGACAGCGCTAGAGATGCCTTGCAGCTCCCCGGGCAAGAGGGCTACGTATGCCTGGCTCACGGAGGACACGCTGGGGAGGGAAGTGACATGGGAAAGAGGTAATTCTTGCTGTTGAGGTGGTGGCGGTAGTGCTAGGGGTGGGAGGGCTGCTTTGTCAGGGAGAAGAGGGGCGCAGAGAGGGCAGCGGAGAAGGACGGGAAGGCCTGCTTGCTCGGAAGTGGGCGAGTGCTTGCATTTCTTACAAGTGGGGTGTGCTTTGCATGGGAAAGGGCGGGCTGGCAAGGGCTTTGGAGAGGTGAGGGCAGGGCAGGCGCTGTGGCAGGGTTATCTGTCGGCAGAGGTTTCTCTAGGGTGGTGTTAGAAGTGCTGAGAGATGGTGGTGGTGCAAGTGCCCTAGTGCTGGAGTCTTGTGCTTGCTGAGTGACTGAAGGCTCTGGAGAGGCTAGGCAGTGGGTAATTAGGCGCTGGCGAGGCGGTGCTGCCAAATGCCAAGTGGGCAGCTTTCTGAGTAGGCAGCAGAAGCGGCGGGGTGGGAAGCGTTTGTCAGAGCAAGAGCGGTGGGGTGCAGGTGGCAGAAGGCGAGCTGTGCCATGGCCGCACGCGGGCATGAAAGTGTGGGCAAGGGGGGAAGCTGGGTCGAGCTTGGGAGTGTTGTTTGTGGGCCCAAGGCTGCTGTGCGTTTTGCTCGTGCTTTCGTGGGTTGGTGCAAAGCAGGAGGGTTGTTGGCGGCGTATTGTTCACTGCCGTGCGTGGGGCAGAGGGGAGTGTGTGTGCGGGTTGGTTGCAGCGCTGCCCTTTGGAGTGTGTTGTACAGCTGAATGGAGTTGATGAGGCCCCCTACGTGCTGTGCTCTGCTGCTGCTAGGTTTTCCTGTTGCTGGTGGTGGCGGCAGCGTTGTCGGCCGAGGTGGACCGTGTTGTGTTTGGCAGAGACGCTAAGTGAGGCTAGCGTGTTAGGAACCGTGTTGCTGTGCTTGGCCGTAGTTTGCGTGAAGGGACTGAAGATGTGACCGTAGGTGCCTGCTGGAGCACGTCTGTAAATAGTAGTGTGTTGCGGGGCTGCTGCTGAGCACAAGGGAACGCTGCAGGTGGCTTGGCCGCTTCCTAAGCACCGCGCTTTGTATTTTGGCCAGAGCAAAGGCGCCGGCGGCCTTGTATACTCACAGGGCTCTGAACGTGTCGCAGGCAGAGAGGTGGGAGAGGAAGGTGGGAAGGTTCTCCTTGGCAGCGCTGAGGAGCAGCAGAGCGAGTCTGGTGAAGAGGAGAGTCCAGTGGGCAGGGCTGAAGGCTGGAAGCTCTGCCTCGATGTCTGCCATAACTTGGAACGGCAAGTTGCTCCTCTGCTGCTGCTTCTTGAAGTTGGTTGCTGCCAGCTGAAGGAGAATGGTCATGAGGATCCGTGAGACGGCCGGATGAAAAAGGTTGTAGCAGTTCAAAGCCCCGGGGAGCGGCGCTGTCGGAAGAGGTTCTGGGCAAGTCCCAGAGAGGGGAGGACACCAGCTGGACGTGTCCTGGAAACCTGCCATATGGGCAGCGAACACCACAAGGTGGGTGTGAGAGTCGCAGCGGGTGTGCTTGCACGGAGCAGGCTGCCGGCTGCAGTGGTCGGGGAGGGGGGCACGGCAGGCCGTGTGGCCGCTGGCCCGTTGTGACAACACAAAGGTGTGGGGGGTGGCGGGGGGGCAGGGGGTCGGAGGTGTGGGGTGAGAAATGGGGCCCGGGGCACAGAGCATGAGTAGTTGTTGTTTTCGTGCCCTTCCGTGATGGCACTTGTGATGTGAAGAAGGTTTGAGAGCCTGCAAAAGGACGGGGCTCGTTTTCTGTGGGCATGCCAGCGTAGATGTTGTTGAAAGCGTGCAAGGTGCAGGAGGGGATGTTGGACCTGGAGCGGGAAGTGTTTTGATGTCGCCAAGTCAGATTTTTCCAACAGCCAAGACTTCTCCATGAGCAAGTGATAAGCAGCTTGGCTGGTTGTTACTGATTGCACGCTGTTGCCCGAGAGGTTCTTAAGAAGTGACTACAAAGTATCTTCCGATGACCCAGAACGTAGCCTAGCCTGTGTGACAAGGCCGTTTGGACTGAAAAATAAAGAAATAAAAAAAAAAAAAAAAAAAGCAAAAAGCATGCTGTGTACTCGATGTGCTTTGTTTGGCTGAAGGTCACGAGAGCTGCTAAAGGTGCTCTGCACTGAAAGCTTCCCGCGCCTCAGGGTATGTCCCGGGCCAGCCTGAAAGCCCGGCGAGGTTTACAGTGGCGGCTTGTGCTTTTTGTCAGGAGCGTTGCCCTCTGCTTTGGGACTAGAAGGAGGTATGTTGGGAGGCGGCCGTGTGGCTGGTAGGTAAGTGGAGAGGGTGGATGAAGGTAGGAGAGTGGGAAGGGTGCCTGGGGTTTGTTAGGAGATAGGAGTCAGGAGAACTGTTGCCAGGTAGCTGTGCAAGAGTTGTGTGCTTGCTTGGGTGCGGGAGGTTGTGGAGAGTATGTTGGAAGGAGTGCCGAAAGGGAGGAGGTTTGAGTGTAGGGGGAGGGGGAGAAGGGAGTAGCAAATGTGGCGGGAGTGGTGTTGTGGGTAGGTGTTGTTGGTGTTCACAGAATCACAGAATCGTTTAGGTTGGAAGGGACCTCTGGAGATCATCTAGTCCAACCTCCCTGGTCAAGCAGGGTCACCTAGAGCATGTTGCCCAGGATCACATCCAGACGGGTTTTGAATATCTCCAGGGAAGGAGACTCCACTACCTCTCTGGGCAACCTGTTCCAATGCTCAGTCACCCTCACAGTGAAGAAGTTTTTTCTCAGGTTCAGGTGGAACTTCCTGTGGTTCAGTTTCTGCCCATTGCCTCTTGTCCTGTTGCGGGGCACCACGGAGAAGAGGCTGGCCTCATCCTCTTGACACTCCCCCTTCAGATACTTGTACACGTTGATGAGATCGCCTCTCAACCTTCCCTTCTCCAGGCTGAACAGGCCCAGCTCTTGCAGTCTTTCTTCCTAGGAGAGGTGCTCCAGCCCTCTAATCATCTTGGTAGCCCTCCGCTGGACTCTCTCCAGGAGTGCCATGTCTCTCTTGTCCTGGGGAGCCCAGCACTGGACACAGTCCTCCAGGTGAGGCCTCCCCAGGGCTGAGGAGAGGGGCAGGATCACCTCCCTCCACCTGCTGGCAACACTCTGCCTAACGCACCCCAGGAGACCATTGGCCTTCTTGGCCACAAGGGCACGCTGCTGGCTCGTGCTTCACTTGTTGTCCACCAGCACTCCCAGGTCCTTCTCGGCAGAGCTACTTTCCAGCAGCTCAGCCCCCAGCCTGTCCTGGTGCATGGGATTATTCCTGCCTAGGTGCAGGACCTTGCACTTGCCTTTGTTGAACTTCAGGAGGTTCCTCTCCGCCCAGCTCTCCAGCCTGTCCAGGTCCCTCTGAAGGGCAGCACAGTCTTCTGGTGTGTTAGCCTCTCCTCCCAGTTTAGTCTCATCAGCCAACTGGCTGAGGGTGCACTCTGTGCCTTCCTCCAGGTCATTGATGAATATCTTGAACGAGACTGGACCCAGGCCTGACCCCTGGGGGACACCACTAGCCACAGGCCTCCAACTTGACTCTGCGCCATTCACCACAACCCTCTGAGCTCGGCCATCCAGCCAGTTCTCAATCCACCTCACTGTCCACTCATCTAGCCCACACTTCCTGAGCTTACCTCGGAGGATGTGATGGGAGACAGTGTCAAAAGCCTTGCTCAAGTCCAGGGAGACAACATCCACTGCTCTCCCCTCATCTCCCCAGCCAGTCATTCCGTCAGAGAAGGCTATCAGATTGGTCAAGCATGATTTCCCTTTGGTGAATCCGTGCTGACTACTCCTGATCACCTTCTTGTCCTCCACAGGCTTAGTGAGGACCTCCAGGAGGAGCTGTTCCATCACCTTTCCAGGGATGGAGGTGAGGCTGGCAGGCCTGTAGTTCCCTGGCTCCTCCTTCTTGCCCTTTTGGAAGACCGGGGTGACACTGGCTTTCTTCCAGTCCTCAGGCACCTCTCCTGATCTCCAGGACCTTTCCAAGATGATGGAGAGTGGCCTAGCGATAACATCCGCCACCTCCCTCAGCACTCGTGGGTGCATCCCATCGGGGCCCATGGATTTACGGATGTCAAGTTTGGACAAAAGATCTCTAACCTGATCCTCCTCCACCAAGGGAGAGTCTTCCTTTCTCCAGCCTTCCTCTCTTGTCTCCAAGGTCTGGAATTCCTCAGGACTGGCCTTAGCAGTGAAGACTGAAGCAAAGGCAGCATTCAATAACTCTGCCTTCTCTGTATCCTTCGTCACCAGGGCACCCGCCCCATTCAGCAGCGGGCCCACGTTTTCCCTAGTCTTCCTTTTGCTGTTGATGTATTTGAAGGAGCCCTTCTTGTTGTCCTTGACATCCCTTGCCAGATTTAATTCCAACTGGGCCTTAGTCTTCCTTGTCGCATCCCTGCACACTCTGACAACGTCCCTGTATTCCTCCCAAGTGGCCTGTCCCCTTTGCCACATTCTGTACACTTCCTTCTTCTGTTGGAGTTTTGCCAGGAGTTCCTTGCTCCTCCATGCAGGTCTCCTGCCCGCTTTGCTCGACCGCTTACTCAGAGAAGTGTTGCGGGTGCAGGAGGTGCTGAAGTGTGAAGGTGAAGTGGCTGCTGAGTTGTGAAGGTGGGTGTGGAAAGATGGGTTGGAGGGTGGGGAGGGAATAGGTGTTGTCGGTGCCGGTTGTGTTCCGGTAAGGGCGTTTGGGAGTGTGTTAGTAGTGTTGGGGCGTGTCAAGGGCAGGGGGGAAAGGGCTGTGTGAAGTGGCTTGCAAGGAGATTGGGTAGAGCGCCGGGGAGCGCGGTGTGTGGAGCAGGCGTGCTGCTGGTTTGGAGTGCAGTGAGCGAGAGGCAGTGTGGCCGTGGCGTGGAGGCTAGGTGCGGCGTTTGGAGGAGTGAGGCTGAGGTGAGGGCAGATTGTGGGCTAGGAGATGGCGCTGCAAAAGGTGGGCCTGTGTGTTGTTTCTTGTGAGAAGGTGTTGTTTGCGGTTGAGGGGGAGAGCAAGGGTGGTCCTGGGTGCAAAAGGGAGAGCAGTCTTGCCTTGTGCGCTTTTGGTAGGCACGGGAGGTGCTTTGGGGATGTGTTTGCCTGCTGGGTAGTGGTGAGGGTGTGAGTAGTAGAGGGAAGGGGGTGGTGATTGGTGGTGGTTGTGTTGGAAGGTGCCCCGTCGGGGGGTGGTTGTGTGAGAGAAGGGAAGGGAGGAGGCTGTGGATACCAGTTGCGCCTTGTGTGTGTGTGTGTGTGTGTGTGTGTGTGTGTGTGTGTGTGTGTCCCTAAGCCCCCCGGTGGCCCCCCCTCAGCGCCCGGGCCGGCAGGTTGTGGAATGGTCCTAGGTGAGAAGGCTGTGGTGTGTGGTGTGTTTTGTGCTGTGGGTGGCAGTGGGAGTTGTTTGTGGAGGTGGGTTGGCGTTGTGAAGCGAGCGCTGTTAGGCGAAAGTAGTGGTTGGGCGGAGAGGAGCCAGCGCTTGCCGGAAGCAGGAGGTGTGAGAGAGTGGAGGTGTTGGGTGTGAAAAGGGGAAGAAAGGGGGATGCCGGAGGAGCTGCTTGTGCCCTGTGCGCCTTTGCGGCGGGGCCTGTGGTAGAAGAGGCGGAGGGTAAAGGAGTGTTGGAGGCGAGTGGGGTGTAGCGGGGGAGGTATGTTCTTTGGGATGGCGGGCAGGGCGGAGGCAGGAGTGCTAGGCAGGCAGGTGGTGAGGTGTTTGTGGAGGCAGTGCTTAGTGTGGAAGAGACTGGAGGTAGGGAAGTGGGGTGGGAGTGTGGGAAGGATTGGGGTGAGAGTGGGGTGGTGTGCTAGTGGGGCGGGAGGAAGTGCTTTCTGGGTGCTGTGGCAGATGTGCTTGAGGTGTGAGGCGGAGTGCTCGAGCGGGTGGCCGAGTTGTAAGGGTGAAAGTTGCGCCGTGAGGTGTTTGGGTGCCAAGGAGAGGGGGTTGGTTCACGCTGTGGCTGAGGTTGCTTGCGTTCAGGGCAAAGGTGTTGGAGTGGTGGAGGAAGGGGCGGAGGTAGCGGAGAGGCTGTTGCTTGTTGGCAATCGGCCGGAGGCCGGTGTGTGTGTCGGAGGGGTTGTAGGTGGCGTGGCTGTGAAGCGAGAGGTGGGCCAGTGTGTCGGCTGAGAAAAGGTCTAGGGAGTCATGGTGCAGAAGGCGGAGCAGAGAGGGAGGCGTGGGGAGGGAGGGAGAGCATTCGGGCTCCCTGCGCGGCGCCTTGTCGGCTGTGTGGGTGGGTGCACGTGACCGTTGGCGTCCCGGGAACATGACGTGTGCTGTGGACAGGGTTTCACGCAAGCAAGAGTGCTCAGCATTTGCTGGGAATAAATTTAATGAAGGAGAGCTGTTTTGTGCTGGTAGACGGGTGGTTGGCGAGAATGTTGTGAGCGGAGCACGCGAAACCAAGTATGTGCTCTTGCTGTGTCTTGCTTGTCGTCCAGTGCTGTTGGAGGCCAGGAAGAGTGAAGCGGCCTCGGAGCCTGGGGAGGGTTGTCGCAAGCACGGTGTCTCTGGCGTGCGCGCTCGCCAGGGCTGCAAAGCCTTGCTGCAAAAGAAAAGCAGGTAAGGCGGCGAGTGAGGTGCGGGCAGCAGCTGTTTGCGCAGTCTTGGCCTAGCAAGTATGTGGGTGTGGGCGTGCTGGAGGTGGGCGAGGGCAACGGGCTCTGGGAAGCCGTTCAGCGAGTGGTCTGGGCTAAGGGCGAGCAGCAGTCTGTGCAAAGGAAGTCTTGGTTTTCCGGCTAAAAGAAGATGGGCAGAAAGCGTGGTGTTTGCCGGCCACAGGCGCCTGGGGGTGAGCGTCTCACCTGAGAAGCAAGAGCAAGAACCTCGTCCAGGAAGGCAGAGAGGCGCAAAGGTGTGCGTGTCTCCAGGGAGAGCAAGAGGGTTTCAAGCACGCAGATGTCCTGCAGGACTCCGGGGCCAAAAACTAGGTGGGCTAGCTGGGTGGCGGTGAGGTTGTCGGTGACATCGACCTGCAAAGGAAAAGGGAGCCCGTGAGAGAGAAGCCAAAGGTTGCTGACAAAGGGAGAGCTAAGCCCCCCGGAGTGGGCGGAATTGCGGGCCTTGGGAGGATGAGGTGGGCTGGGGCTGGGGCTGAGGCAGGGGGGCTGTGTCCTCCTTGAATTGGAGCAGGCAGGAGAGGCGTCGGCCTCGTGCATGGCAAGGGCGGTGGTAGAGCAGGCTGGTAAGGCTGTGCGAGCGCAGCGGTCTCGGTCCTTTCTGAGCGTGGAGGCACACTAACCCCACTGAAATCTGCCACTAAGGTGAGGAGATCTTCATAGCGAGCAATAGCTGCGAATGCACCCAAGTTGTCTTGCAGCCAGTGGAGGCATGTTCCGTGGTCCAAAGGAGACGGAGAGGCTGGGGCAGAAGAGAGGCCAAGAGTGAGGCGGTGGCCTTTCCTTGCGGCTGGCTAGAAAGGCGAGGAGGGCCACCGAGTGGGCTGTGGGAGGGTTAGGTCCGTCTTACCTGCGTCGGTGCATTGGCTTTGGAGGAAGGTGAAGACAGCGCTAGAGATGCCTTGCAGCTCCCCGGGCAAGAGGGCTACGTATGCCTGGCTCACGGAGGACACGCTGGGGAGGGAAGTGACATGGGAAAGAGGTAATTCTTGCTGTTGAGGTGGTGGCGGTAGTGCTAGGGGTGGGAGGGCTGCTTTGTCAGGGAGAAGAGGGGCGCAGAGAGGGCAGCGGAGAAGGACGGGAAGGCCTGCTTGCTCGGAAGTGGGCGAGTGCTTGCATTTCTTACAAGTGGGGTGTGCTTTGCATGGGAAAGGGCGGGCTGGCAAGGGCTTTGGAGAGGTGAGGGCAGGGCAGGCGCTGTGGCAGGGTTATCTGTCGGCAGAGGTTTCTCTAGGGTGGTGTTAGAAGTGCTGAGAGATGGTGGTGGTGCAAGTGCCCTAGTGCTGGAGTCTTGTGCTTGCTGAGTGACTGAAGGCTCTGGAGAGGCTAGGCAGTGGGTAATTAGGCGCTGGCGAGGCGGTGCTGCCAAATGCCAAGTGGGCAGCTTTCTGAGTAGGCAGCAGAAGCGGCGGGGTGGGAAGCGTTTGTCAGAGCAAGAGCGGTGGGGTGCAGGTGGCAGAAGGCGAGCTGTGCCATGGCCGCACGCGGGCATGAAAGTGTGGGCAAGGGGGGAAGCTGGGTCGAGCTTGGGAGTGTTGTTTGTGGGCCCAAGGCTGCTGTGCGTTTTGCTCGTGCTTTCGTGGGTTGGTGCAAAGCAGGAGGGTTGTTGGCGGCGTATTGTTCACTGCCGTGCGTGGGGCAGAGGGGAGTGTGTGTGCGGGTTGGTTGCAGCGCTGCCCTTTGGAGTGTGTTGTACAGCTGAATGGAGTTGATGAGGCCCCCTACGTGCTGTGCTCTGCTGCTGCTAGGTTTTCCTGTTGCTGGTGGTGGCGGCAGCGTTGTCGGCCGAGGTGGACCGTGTTGTGTTTGGCAGAGACGCTAAGTGAGGCTAGCGTGTTAGGAACCGTGTTGCTGTGCTTGGCCGTAGTTTGCGTGAAGGGACTGAAGATGTGACCGTAGGTGCCTGCTGGAGCACGTCTGTAAATAGTAGTGTGTTGCGGGGCTGCTGCTGAGCACAAGGGAACGCTGCAGGTGGCTTGGCCGCTTCCTAAGCACCGCGCTTTGTATTTTGGCCAGAGCAAAGGCGCCGGCGGCCTTGTATACTCACAGGGCTCTGAACGTGTCGCAGGCAGAGAGGTGGGAGAGGAAGGTGGGAAGGTTCTCCTTGGCAGCGCTGAGGAGCAGCAGAGCGAGTCTGGTGAAGAGGAGAGTCCAGTGGGCAGGGCTGAAGGCTGGAAGCTCTGCCTCGATGTCTGCCATAACTTGGAACGGCAAGTTGCTCCTCTGCTGCTGCTTCTTGAAGTTGGTTGCTGCCAGCTGAAGGAGAATGGTCATGAGGATCTGTGAGACGGCCGGATGAAAAAGGTTGTAGCAGTTCAAAGCCCCGGGGAGCGGCGCTGTCGGAAGAGGTTCTGGGCAAGTCCCAGAGAGGGGAGGACACCAGCTGGACGTGTCCTGGAAACCTGCCATATGGGCAGCGAACACCACAAGGTGGGTGTGAGAGTCGCAGCGGGTGTGCTTGCACGGAGCAGGCTGCCGGCTGCAGTGGTCGGGGAGGGGGGCACGGCAGGCCGTGTGGCCGCTGGCCCGTTGTGACAACACAAAGGTGTGGGGGGTGGCGGGGGGGCAGGGGGTCGGAGGTGTGGGGTGAGAAATGGGGCCCGGGGCACAGAGCATGAGTAGTTGTTGTTTTCGTGCCCTTCCGTGATGGCACTTGTGATGTGAAGAAGGTTTGAGAGCCTGCAAAAGGACGGGGCTCGTTTTCTGTGGGCATGCCAGCGTAGATGTTGTTGAAAGCGTGCAAGGTGCAGGAGGGGATGTTGGACCTGGAGCGGGAAGTGTTTTGATGTCGCCAAGTCAGATTTTTCCAACAGCCAAGACTTCTCCATGAGCAAGTGATAAGCAGCTTGGCTGGTTGTTACTGATTGCACGCTGTTGCCCGAGAGGTTCTTAAGAAGTGACTACAAAGTATCTTCCGATGACCCAGAACGTAGCCTAGCCTGTGTGACAAGGCCGTTTGGACTGAAAAATAAAGAAATAAAAAAAAAAAAAAAAAAAAAGCAAAAAGCATGCTGTGTACTCGATGTGCTTTGTTTGGCTGAAGGTCACGAGAGCTGCTAAAGGTGCTCTGCACTGAAAGCTTCCCGCGCCTCAGGGTATGTCCCGGGCCAGCCTGAAAGCCCGGCGAGGTTTACAGTGGCGGCTTGTGCTTTTTGTCAGGAGCGTTGCCCTCTGCTTTGGGACTAGAAGGAGGTATGTTGGGAGGCGGCCGTGTGGCTGGTAGGTAAGTGGAGAGGGTGGATGAAGGTAGGAGAGTGGGAAGGGTGCCTGGGGTTTGTTAGGAGATAGGAGTCAGGAGAACTGTTGCCAGGTAGCTGTGCAAGAGTTGTGTGCTTGCTTGGGTGCGGGAGGTTGTGGAGAGTATGTTGGAAGGAGTGCCGAAAGGGAGGAGGTTTGAGTGTAGGGGGAGGGGGAGAAGGGAGTAGCAAATGTGGCGGGAGTGGTGTTGTGGGTAGGTGTTGTTGGTGTTCACAGAATCACAGAATCGTTTAGGTTGGAAGGGACCTCTGGAGATCATCTAGTCCAACCTCCCTGGTCAAGCAGGGTCACCTAGAGCATGTTGCCCAGGATCACATCCAGACGGGTTTTGAATATCTCCAGGGAAGGAGACTCCACTACCTCTCTGGGCAACCTGTTCCAATGCTCAGTCACCCTCACAGTGAAGAAGTTTTTTCTCAGGTTCAGGTGGAACTTCCTGTGGTTCAGTTTCTGCCCATTGCCTCTTGTCCTGTTGCGGGGCACCACGGAGAAGAGGCTGGCCTCATCCTCTTGACACTCCCCCTTCAGATACTTGTACACGTTGATGAGATCGCCTCTCAACCTTCCCTTCTCCAGGCTGAACAGGCCCAGCTCTTGCAGTCTTTCTTCCTAGGAGAGGTGCTCCAGCCCTCTAATCATCTTGGTAGCCCTCCGCTGGACTCTCTCCAGGAGTGCCATGTCTCTCTTGTCCTGGGGAGCCCAGCACTGGACACAGTCCTCCAGGTGAGGCCTCCCCAGGGCTGAGGAGAGGGGCAGGATCACCTCCCTCCACCTGCTGGCAACACTCTGCCTAACGCACCCCAGGAGACCATTGGCCTTCTTGGCCACAAGGGCACGCTGCTGGCTCGTGCTTCACTTGTTGTCCACCAGCACTCCCAGGTCCTTCTCGGCAGAGCTACTTTCCAGCAGCTCAGCCCCCAGCCTGTCCTGGTGCATGGGATTATTCCTGCCTAGGTGCAGGACCTTGCACTTGCCTTTGTTGAACTTCAGGAGGTTCCTCTCCGCCCAGCTCTCCAGCCTGTCCAGGTCCCTCTGAAGGGCAGCACAGTCTTCTGGTGTGTTAGCCTCTCCTCCCAGTTTAGTCTCATCAGCCAACTGGCTGAGGGTGCACTCTGTGCCTTCCTCCAGGTCATTGATGAATATCTTGAACGAGACTGGACCCAGGCCTGACCCCTGGGGGACACCACTAGCCACAGGCCTCCAACTTGACTCTGCGCCATTCACCACAACCCTCTGAGCTCGGCCATCCTGCCAGTTCTCAATCCACCTCACTGTCCACTCATCTAGCCCACACTTCCTGAGCTTACCTCGGAGGATGTGATGGGAGACAGTGTCAAAAGCCTTGCTCAAGTCCAGGGAGACAACATCCACTGCTCTCCCCTCATCTCCCCAGCCAGTCATTCCGTCAGAGAAGGCTATCAGATTGGTCAAGCATGATTTCCCTTTGGTGAATCCGTGCTGACTACTCCTGATCACCTTCTTGTCCTCCACAGGCTTAGTGAGGACCTCCAGGAGGAGCTGTTCCATCACCTTTCCAGGGATGGAGGTGAGGCTGGCAGGCCTGTAGTTCCCTGGCTCCTCCTTCTTGCCCTTTTGGAAGACCGGGGTGACACTGGCTTTCTTCCAGTCCTCAGGCACCTCTCCTGATCTCCAGGACCTTTCCAAGATGATGGAGAGTGGCCTAGCGATAACATCCGCCACCTCCCTCAGCACTCGTGGGTGCATCCCATCGGGGCCCATGGATTTACGGATGTCAAGTTTGGACAAAAGATCTCTAACCTGATCCTCCTCCACCAAGGGAGAGTCTTCCTTTCTCCAGCCTTCCTCTCTTGTCTCCAAGGTCTGGAATTCCTCAGGACTGGCCTTAGCAGTGAAGACTGAAGCAAAGGCAGCATTCAATAACTCTGCCTTCTCTGTATCCTTCGTCACCAGGGCACCCGCCCCATTCAGCAGCGGGCCCACGTTTTCCCTAGTCTTCCTTTTGCTACTGATGTATTTGAAGGAGCCCTTCTTGTTGTCCTTGACATCCCTTGCCAGATTTAATTCCAACTGGGCCTTAGTCTTCCTTGTCGCATCCCTGCACACTCTGACAACGTCCCTGTATTCCTCCCAAGTGGCCTGTCCCCTTTGCCACATTCTGTACACTTCCTTCTTCTGTTGGAGTTTTGCCAGGAGTTCCTTGCTCCTCCATGCAGGTCTCCTGCCCGCTTTGCTCGACCGCTTACTCAGAGAAGTGTTGCGGGTGCAGGAGGTGCTGAAGTGTGAAGGTGAAGTGGCTGCTGAGTTGTGAAGGTGGGTGTGGAAAGATGGGTTGGAGGGTGGGGAGGGAATAGGTGTTGTCGGTGCCGGTTGTGTTCCGGTAAGGGCGTTTGGGAGTGTGTTAGTAGTGTTGGGGCGTGTCAAGGGCAGGGGGGAAAGGGCTGTGTGAAGTGGCTTGCAAGGAGATTGGGTAGAGCGCCGGGGAGCGCGGTGTGTGGAGCAGGCGTGCTGCTGGTTTGGAGTGCAGTGAGCGAGAGGCAGTGTGGCCGTGGCGTGGAGGCTAGGTGCGGCGTTTGGAGGAGTGAGGCTGAGGTGAGGGCAGATTGTGGGCTAGGAGATGGCGCTGCAAAAGGTGGGCCTGTGTGTTGTTTCTTGTGAGAAGGTGTTGTTTGCGGTTGAGGGGGAGAGCAAGGGTGGTCCTGGGTGCAAAAGGGAGAGCAGTCTTGCCTTGTGCGCTTTTGGTAGGCACGGGAGGTGCTTTGGGGATGTGTTTGCCTGCTGGGTAGTGGTGAGGGTGTGAGTAGTAGAGGGAAGGGGGTGGTGATTGGTGGTGGTTGTGTTGGAAGGTGCCCCGTCGGGGGGTGGTTGTGTGAGAGAAGGGAAGGGAGGAGGCTGTGGATACCAGTTGCGCCTTGTGTGTGTGTGTGTGTGTGTGTGTGTGTGTGTGTGTGTCCCTAAGCCCCCCGGTGGCCCCCCCTCAGCGCCCGGGCCGGCAGGTTGTGGAATGGTCCTAGGTGAGAAGGCTGTGGTGTGTGGTGTGTTTTGTGCTGTGGGTGGCAGTGGGAGTTGTTTGTGGAGGTGGGTTGGCGTTGTGAAGCGAGCGCTGTTAGGCGAAAGTAGTGGTTGGGCGGAGAGGAGCCAGCGCTTGCCGGAAGCAGGAGGTGTGAGAGAGTGGAGGTGTTGGGTGTGAAAAGGGGAAGAAAGGGGGATGCCGGAGGAGCTGCTTGTGCCCTGTGCGCCTTTGCGGCGGGGCCTGTGGTAGAAGAGGTGGAGGGTAAAGGAGTGTTGGAGGCGAGTGGGGTGTAGCGGGGGAGGTATGTTCTTTGGGATGGCGGGCAGGGCGGAGGCAGGAGTGCTAGGCAGGCAGGTGGTGAGGTGTTTGTGGAGGCAGTGCTTAGTGTGGAAGAGACTGGAGGTAGGGAAGTGGGGTGGGAGTGTGGGAAGGATTGGGGTGAGAGTGGGGTGGTGTGCTAGTGGGGCGGGAGGAAGTGCTTTCTGGGTGCTGTGGCAGATGTGCTTGAGGTGTGAGGCGGAGTGCTCGAGCGGGTGGCCGAGTTGTAAGGGTGAAAGTTGCGCCGTGAGGTGTTTGGGTGCCAAGGAGAGGGGGTTGGTTCACGCTGTGGCTGAGGTTGCTTGCGTTCAGGGCAAAGGTGTTGGAGTGGTGGAGGAAGGGGCGGAGGTAGCGGAGAGGCTGTTGCTTGTTGGCAATCAGCCGGAGGCCGGTGTGTGTGTCGGAGGGGTTGTAGGTGGCGTGGCTGTGAAGCGAGAGGTGGGCCAGTGTGTCGGCTGAGAAAAGGTCTAGGGAGTCATGGTGCAGAAGGCGGAGCAGAGAGGGAGGCGTGGGGAGGGAGGGAGAGCATTCGGGCTCCCTGCGCGGCGCCTTGTCGGCTGTGTGGGTGGGTGCACGTGACCGTTGGCGTCCCGGGAACATGACGTGTGCTGTGGACAGGGTTTCACGCAAGCAAGAGTGCTCAGCATTTGCTGGGAATAAATTTAATGAAGGAGAGCTGTTTTGTGCTGGTAGACGGGTGGTTGGCGAGAATGTTGTGAGCGGAGCACGCGAAACCAAGTATGTGCTCTTGCTGTGTCTTGCTTGTCGTCCAGTGCTGTTGGAGGCCAGGAAGAGTGAAGCGGCCTCGGAGCCTGGGGAGGGTTGTCGCAAGCACGGTGTCTCTGGCGTGCGCGCTCGCCAGGGCTGCAAAGCCTTGCTGCAAAAGAAAAGCAGGTAAGGCGGCGAGTGAGGTGCGGGCAGCAGCTGTTTGCGCAGTCTTGGCCTAGCAAGTATGTGGGTGTGGGCGTGCTGGAGGTGGGCGAGGGCAACGGGCTCTGGGAAGCCGTTCAGCGAGTGGTCTGGGCTAAGGGCGAGCAGCAGTCTGTGCAAAGGAAGTCTTGGTTTTCCGGCTAAAAGAAGATGGGCAGAAAGCGTGGTGTTTGCCGGCCACAGGCGCCTGGGGGTGAGCGTCTCACCTGAGAAGCAAGAGCAAGAACCTCGTCCAGGAAGGCAGAGAGGCGCAAAGGTGTGCGTGTCTCCAGGGAGAGCAAGAGGGTTTCAAGCACGCAGATGTCCTGCAGGACTCCGGGGCCAAAAACTAGGTGGGCTAGCTGGGTGGCGGTGAGGTTGTCGGTGACATCGACCTGCAAAGGAAAAGGGAGCCCGTGAGAGAGAAGCCAAAGGTTGCTGACAAAGGGAGAGCTAAGCCCCCCGGAGTGGGCGGAATTGCGGGCCTTGGGAGGATGAGGTGGGCTGGGGCTGGGGCTGAGGCAGGGGGGCTGTGTCCTCCTTGAATTGGAGCAGGCAGGAGAGGCGTCGGCCTCGTGCATGGCAAGGGCGGTGGTAGAGCAGGCTGGTAAGGCTGTGCGAGCGCAGCGGTCTCGGTCCTTTCTGAGCGTGGAGGCACACTAACCCCACTGAAATCTGCCACTAAGGTGAGGAGATCTTCATAGCGAGCAATAGCTGCGAATGCACCCAAGTTGTCTTGCAGCCAGTGGAGGCATGTTCCGTGGTCCAAAGGAGACGGAGAGGCTGGGGCAGAAGAGAGGCCAAGAGTGAGGCGGTGGCCTTTCCTTGCGGCTGGCTAGAAAGGCGAGGAGGGCCACCGAGTGGGCTGTGGGAGGGTTAGGTCCGTCTTACCTGCGTCGGTGCATTGGCTTTGGAGGAAGGTGAAGACAGCGCTAGAGATGCCTTGCAGCTCCCCGGGCAAGAGGGCTACGTATGCCTGGCTCACGGAGGACACGCTGGGGAGGGAAGTGACATGGGAAAGAGGTAATTCTTGCTGTTGAGGTGGTGGCGGTAGTGCTAGGGGTGGGAGGGCTGCTTTGTCAGGGAGAAGAGGGGCGCAGAGAGGGCAGCGGAGAAGGACGGGAAGGCCTGCTTGCTCGGAAGTGGGCGAGTGCTTGCATTTCTTACAAGTGGGGTGTGCTTTGCATGGGAAAGGGCGGGCTGGCAAGGGCTTTGGAGAGGTGAGGGCAGGGCAGGCGCTGTGGCAGGGTTATCTGTCGGCAGAGGTTTCTCTAGGGTGGTGTTAGAAGTGCTGAGAGATGGTGGTGGTGCAAGTGCCCTAGTGCTGGAGTCTTGTGCTTGCTGAGTGACTGAAGGCTCTGGAGAGGCTAGGCAGTGGGTAATTAGGCGCTGGCGAGGCGGTGCTGCCAAATGCCAAGTGGGCAGCTTTCTGAGTAGGCAGCAGAAGCGGCGGGGTGGGAAGCGTTTGTCAGAGCAAGAGCGGTGGGGTGCAGGTGGCAGAAGGCGAGCTGTGCCATGGCCGCACGCGGGCATGAAAGTGTGGGCAAGGGGGGAAGCTGGGTCGAGCTTGGGAGTGTTGTTTGTGGGCCCAAGGCTGCTGTGCGTTTTGCTCGTGCTTTCGTGGGTTGGTGCAAAGCAGGAGGGTTGTTGGCGGCGTATTGTTCACTGCCGTGCGTGGGGCAGAGGGGAGTGTGTGTGCGGGTTGGTTGCAGCGCTGCCCTTTGGAGTGTGTTGTACAGCTGAATGGAGTTGATGAGGCCCCCTACGTGCTGTGCTCTGCTGCTGCTAGGTTTTCCTGTTGCTGGTGGTGGCGGCAGCGTTGTCGGCCGAGGTGGACCGTGTTGTGTTTGGCAGAGACGCTAAGTGAGGCTAGCGTGTTAGGAACCGTGTTGCTGTGCTTGGCCGTAGTTTGCGTGAAGGGACTGAAGATGTGACCGTAGGTGCCTGCTGGAGCACGTCTGTAAATAGTAGTGTGTTGCGAGGCTGCTGCTGAGCACAAGGGAGCGCTGCAGGTGGCTTGGCCGCTTCCTAAGCACCGCGCTTTGTATTTTGGCCAGAGCAAAGGCGCCGGCGGCCTTGTATACTCACAGGGCTCTGAACGTGTCGCAGGCAGAGAGGTGGGAGAGGAAGGTGGGAAGGTTCTCCTTGGCAGCGCTGAGGAGCAGCAGAGCGAGTCTGGTGAAGAGGAGAGTCCAGTGGGCAGGGCTGAAGGCTGGAAGCTCTGCCTCGATGTCTGCCATAACTTGGAACGGCAAGTTGCTCCTCTGCTGCTGCTTCTTGAAGTTGGTTGCTGCCAGCTGAAGGAGAATGGTCATGAGGATCCGTGAGACGGCCGGATGAAAAAGGTTGTAGCAGTTCAAAGCCCCGGGGAGCGGCGCTGTCGGAAGAGGTTCTGGGCAAGTCCCAGAGAGGGGAGGACACCAGCTGGACGTGTCCTGGAAACCTGCCATATGGGCAGCGAACACCACAAGGTGGGTGTGAGAGTCGCAGCGGGTGTGCTTGCACGGAGCAGGCTGCCGGCTGCAGTGGTCGGGGAGGGGGGCACGGCAGGCCGTGTGGCCGCTGGCCCGTTGTGACAACACAAAGGTGTGGGGGGTGGCGGGGGGGCAGGGGGTCGGAGGTGTGGGGTGAGAAATGGGGCCCGGGGCACAGAGCATGAGTAGTTGTTGTTTTCGTGCCCTTCCGTGATGGCACTTGTGATGTGAAGAAGGTTTGAGAGCCTGCAAAAGGACGGGGCTCGTTTTCTGTGGGCATGCCAGCGTAGATGTTGTTGAAAGCGTGCAAGGTGCAGGAGGGGATGTTGGACCTGGAGCGGGAAGTGTTTTGATGTCGCCAAGTCAGATTTTTCCAACAGCCAAGACTTCTCCATGAGCAAGTGATAAGCAGCTTGGCTGGTTGTTACTGATTGCACGCTGTTGCCCGAGAGGTTCTTAAGAAGTGACTACAAAGTATCTTCCGATGACCCAGAACGTAGCCTAGCCTGTGTGACAAGGCCGTTTGGACTGAAAAATAAAGAAATTAAAAAAAAAAAAAAAAAAAGCAAAAAGCATGCTGTGTACTCGATGTGCTTTGTTTGGCTGAAGGTCACGAGAGCTGCTAAAGGTGCTCTGCACTGAAAGCTTCCCGCGCCTCAGGGTATGTCCCGGGCCAGCCTGAAAGCCCGGCGAGGTTTACAGTGGCGGCTTGTGCTTTTTGTCAGGAGCGTTGCCCTCTGCTTTGGGACTAGAAGGAGGTATGTTGGGAGGCGGCCGTGTGGCTGGTAGGTAAGTGGAGAGGGTGGATGAAGGTAGGAGAGTGGGAAGGGTGCCTGGGGTTTGTTAGGAGATAGGAGTCAGGAGAACTGTTGCCAGGTAGCTGTGCAAGAGTTGTGTGCTTGCTTGGGTGCGGGAGGTTGTGGAGAGTATGTTGGAAGGAGTGCCGAAAGGGAGGAGGTTTGAGTGTAGGGGGAGGGGGAGAAGGGAGTAGCAAATGTGGCGGGAGTGGTGTTGTGGGTAGGTGTTGTTGGTGTTCACAGAATCACAGAATCGTTTAGGTTGGAAGGGACCTCTGGAGATCATCTAGTCCAACCTCCCTGGTCAAGCAGGGTCACCTAGAGCATGTTGCCCAGGATCACATCCAGACGGGTTTTGAATATCTCCAGGGAAGGAGACTCCACTACCTCTCTGGGCAACCTGTTCCAATGCTCAGTCACCCTCACAGTGAAGAAGTTTTTTCTCAGGTTCAGGTGGAACTTCCTGTGGTTCAGTTTCTGCCCATTGCCTCTTGTCCTGTTGCGGGGCACCACGGAGAAGAGGCTGGCCTCATCCTCTTGACACTCCCCCTTCAGATACTTGTACACGTTGATGAGATCGCCTCTCAACCTTCCCTTCTCCAGGCTGAACAGGCCCAGCTCTTGCAGTCTTTCTTCCTAGGAGAGGTGCTCCAGCCCTCTAATCATCTTGGTAGCCCTCCGCTGGACTCTCTCCAGGAGTGCCATGTCTCTCTTGTCCTGGGGAGCCCAGCACTGGACACAGTCCTCCAGGTGAGGCCTCCCCAGGGCTGAGGAGAGGGGCAGGATCACCTCCCTCCACCTGCTGGCAACACTCTGCCTAACGCACCCCAGGAGACCATTGGCCTTCTTGGCCACAAGGGCACGCTGCTGGCTCGTGCTTCACTTGTTGTCCACCAGCACTCCCAGGTCCTTCTCGGCAGAGCTACTTTCCAGCAGCTCAGCCCCCAGCCTGTCCTGGTGCATGGGATTATTCCTGCCTAGGTGCAGGACCTTGCACTTGCCTTTGTTGAACTTCAGGAGGTTCCTCTCCGCCCAGCTCTCCAGCCTGTCCAGGTCCCTCTGAAGGGCAGCACAGTCTTCTGGTGTGTTAGCCTCTCCTCCCAGTTTAGTCTCATCAGCCAACTGGCTGAGGGTGCACTCTGTGCCTTCCTCCAGGTCATTGATGAATATCTTGAACGAGACTGGACCCAGGCCTGACCCCTGGGGGACACCACTAGCCACAGGCCTCCAACTTGACTCTGCGCCATTCACCACAACCCTCTGAGCTCGGCCATCCAGCCAGTTCTCAATCCACCTCACTGTCCACTCATCTAGCCCACACTTCCTGAGCTTACCTCGGAGGATGTGATGGGAGACAGTGTCAAAAGCCTTGCTCAAGTCCAGGGAGACAACATCCACTGCTCTCCCCTCATCTCCCCAGCCAGTCATTCCGTCAGAGAAGGCTATCAGATTGGTCAAGCATGATTTCCCTTTGGTGAATCCGTGCTGACTACTCCTGATCACCTTCTTGTCCTCCACAGGCTTAGTGAGGACCTCCAGGAGGAGCTGTTCCATCACCTTTCCAGGGATGGAGGTGAGGCTGGCAGGCCTGTAGTTCCCTGGCTCCTCCTTCTTGCCCTTTTGGAAGACCGGGGTGACACTGGCTTTCTTCCAGTCCTCAGGCACCTCTCCTGATCTCCAGGACCTTTCCAAGATGATGGAGAGTGGCCTAGCGATAACATCCGCCACCTCCCTCAGCACTCGTGGGTGCATCCCATCGGGGCCCATGGATTTACGGATGTCAAGTTTGGACAAAAGATCTCTAACCTGATCCTCCTCCACCAAGGGAGAGTCTTCCTTTCTCCAGCCTTCCTCTCTTGTCTCCAAGGTCTGGAATTCCTCAGGACTGGCCTTAGCAGTGAAGACTGAAGCAAAGGCAGCATTCAATAACTCTGCCTTCTCTGTATCCTTCGTCACCAGGGCACCCGCCCCATTCAGCAGCGGGCCCACGTTTTCCCTAGTCTTCCTTTTGCTGTTGATGTATTTGAAGGAGCCCTTCTTGTTGTCCTTGACATCCCTTGCCAGATTTAATTCCAACTGGGCCTTAGTCTTCCTTGTCGCATCCCTGCACACTCTGACAACGTCCCTGTATTCCTCCCAAGTGGCCTGTCCCCTTTGCCACATTCTGTACACTTCCTTCTTCTGTTGGAGTTTTGCCAGGAGTTCCTTGCTCCTCCATGCAGGTCTCCTGCCCGCTTTGCTCGACCGCTTACTCAGAGAAGTGTTGCGGGTGCAGGAGGTGCTGAAGTGTGAAGGTGAAGTGGCTGCTGAGTTGTGAAGGTGGGTGTGGAAAGATGGGTTGGAGGGTGGGGAGGGAATAGGTGTTGTCGGTGCCGGTTGTGTTCCGGTAAGGGCGTTTGGGAGTGTGTTAGTAGTGTTGGGGCGTGTCAAGGGCAGGGGGGAAAGGGCTGTGTGAAGTGGCTTGCAAGGAGATTGGGTAGAGCGCCGGGGAGCGCGGTGTGTGGAGCAGGCGTGCTGCTGGTTTGGAGTGCAGTGAGCGAGAGGCAGTGTGGCCGTGGCGTGGAGGCTAGGTGCGGCGTTTGGAGGAGTGAGGCTGAGGTGAGGGCAGATTGTGGGCTAGGAGATGGCGCTGCAAAAGGTGGGCCTGTGTGTTGTTTCTTGTGAGAAGGTGTTGTTTGCGGTTGAGGGGGAGAGCAAGGGTGGTCCTGGGTGCAAAAGGGAGAGCAGTCTTGCCTTGTGCGCTTTTGGTAGGCACGGGAGGTGCTTTGGGGATGTGTTTGCCTGCTGGGTAGTGGTGAGGGTGTGAGTAGTAGAGGGAAGGGGGTGGTGATTGGTGGTGGTTGTGTTGGAAGGTGCCCCGTCGGGGGGTGGTTGTGTGAGAGAAGGGAAGGGAGGAGGCTGTGGATACCAGTTGCGCCTTGTGTGTGTGTGTGTGTGTGTGTGTGTGTGTGTGTGTGTGTGTGTCCCTAAGCCCCCCGGTGGCCCCCCCTCAGCGCCCGGGCCGGCAGGTTGTGGAATGGTCCTAGGTGAGAAGGCTGTGGTGTGTGGTGTGTTTTGTGCTGTGGGTGGCAGTGGGAGTTGTTTGTGGAGGTGGGTTGGCGTTGTGAAGCGAGCGCTGTTAGGCGAAAGTAGTGGTTGGGCGGAGAGGAGCCAGCGCTTGCCGGAAGCAGGAGGTGTGAGAGAGTGGAGGTGTTGGGTGTGAAAAGGGGAAGAAAGGGGGATGCCGGAGGAGCTGCTTGTGCCCTGTGCGCCTTTGCGGCGGGGCCTGTGGTAGAAGAGGCGGAGGGTAAAGGAGTGTTGGAGGCGAGTGGGGTGTAGCGGGGGAGGTATGTTCTTTGGGATGGCGGGCAGGGCGGAGGCAGGAGTGCTAGGCAGGCAGGTGGTGAGGTGTTTGTGGAGGCAGTGCTTAGTGTGGAAGAGACTGGAGGTAGGGAAGTGGGGTGGGAGTGTGGGAAGGATTGGGGTGAGAGTGGGGTGGTGTGCTAGTGGGGCGGGAGGAAGTGCTTTCTGGGTGCTGTGGCAGATGTGCTTGAGGTGTGAGGCGGAGTGCTCGAGCGGGTGGCCGAGTTGTAAGGGTGAAAGTTGCGCCGTGAGGTGTTTGGGTGCCAAGGAGAGGGGGTTGGTTCACGCTGTGGCTGAGGTTGCTTGCGTTCAGGGCAAAGGTGTTGGAGTGGTGGAGGAAGGGGCGGAGGTAGCGGAGAGGCTGTTGCTTGTTGGCAATCGGCCGGAGGCCGGTGTGTGTGTCGGAGGGGTTGTAGGTGGCGTGGCTGTGAAGCGAGAGGTGGGCCAGTGTGTCGGCTGAGAAAAGGTCTAGGGAGTCATGGTGCAGAAGGCGGAGCAGAGAGGGAGGCGTGGGGAGGGAGGGAGAGCATTCGGGCTCCCTGCGCGGCGCCTTGTCGGCTGTGTGGGTGGGTGCACGTGACCGTTGGCGTCCCGGGAACATGACGTGTGCTGTGGACAGGGTTTCACGCAAGCAAGAGTGCTCAGCATTTGCTGGGAATAAATTTAATGAAGGAGAGCTGTTTTGTGCTGGTAGACGGGTGGTTGGCGAGAATGTTGTGAGCGGAGCACGCGAAACCAAGTATGTGCTCTTGCTGTGTCTTGCTTGTCGTCCAGTGCTGTTGGAGGCCAGGAAGAGTGAAGCGGCCTCGGAGCCTGGGGAGGGTTGTCGCAAGCACGGTGTCTCTGGCGTGCGCGCTCGCCAGGGCTGCAAAGCCTTGCTGCAAAAGAAAAGCAGGTAAGGCGGCGAGTGAGGTGCGGGCAGCAGCTGTTTGCGCAGTCTTGGCCTAGCAAGTATGTGGGTGTGGGCGTGCTGGAGGTGGGCGAGGGCAACGGGCTCTGGGAAGCCGTTCAGCGAGTGGTCTGGGCTAAGGGCGAGCAGCAGTCTGTGCAAAGGAAGTCTTGGTTTTCCGGCTAAAAGAAGATGGGCAGAAAGCGTGGTGTTTGCCGGCCACAGGCGCCTGGGGGTGAGCGTCTCACCTGAGAAGCAAGAGCAAGAACCTCGTCCAGGAAGGCAGAGAGGCGCAAAGGTGTGCGTGTCTCCAGGGAGAGCAAGAGGGTTTCAAGCACGCAGATGTCCTGCAGGACTCCGGGGCCAAAAACTAGGTGGGCTAGCTGGGTGGCGGTGAGGTTGTCGGTGACATCGACCTGCAAAGGAAAAGGGAGCCCGTGAGAGAGAAGCCAAAGGTTGCTGACAAAGGGAGAGCTAAGCCCCCCGGAGTGGGCGGAATTGCGGGCCTTGGGAGGATGAGGTGGGCTGGGGCTGGGGCTGAGGCAGGGGGGCTGTGTCCTCCTTGAATTGGAGCAGGCAGGAGAGGCGTCGGCCTCGTGCATGGCAAGGGCGGTGGTAGAGCAGGCTGGTAAGGCTGTGCGAGCGCAGCGGTCTCGGTCCTTTCTGAGCGTGGAGGCACACTAACCCCACTGAAATCTGCCACTAAGGTGAGGAGATCTTCATAGCGAGCAATAGCTGCGAATGCACCCAAGTTGTCTTGCAGCCAGTGGAGGCATGTTCCGTGGTCCAAAGGAGACGGAGAGGCTGGGGCAGAAGAGAGGCCAAGAGTGAGGCGGTGGCCTTTCCTTGCGGCTGGCTAGAAAGGCGAGGAGGGCCACCGAGTGGGCTGTGGGAGGGTTAGGTCCGTCTTACCTGCGTCGGTGCATTGGCTTTGGAGGAAGGTGAAGACAGCGCTAGAGATGCCTTGCAGCTCCCCGGGCAAGAGGGCTACGTATGCCTGGCTCACGGAGGACACGCTGGGGAGGGAAGTGACATGGGAAAGAGGTAATTCTTGCTGTTGAGGTGGTGGCGGTAGTGCTAGGGGTGGGAGGGCTGCTTTGTCAGGGAGAAGAGGGGCGCAGAGAGGGCAGCGGAGAAGGACGGGAAGGCCTGCTTGCTCGGAAGTGGGCGAGTGCTTGCATTTCTTACAAGTGGGGTGTGCTTTGCATGGGAAAGGGCGGGCTGGCAAGGGCTTTGGAGAGGTGAGGGCAGGGCAGGCGCTGTGGCAGGGTTATCTGTCGGCAGAGGTTTCTCTAGGGTGGTGTTAGAAGTGCTGAGAGATGGTGGTGGTGCAAGTGCCCTAGTGCTGGAGTCTTGTGCTTGCTGAGTGACTGAAGGCTCTGGAGAGGCTAGGCAGTGGGTAATTAGGCGCTGGCGAGGCGGTGCTGCCAAATGCCAAGTGGGCAGCTTTCTGAGTAGGCAGCAGAAGCGGCGGGGTGGGAAGCGTTTGTCAGAGCAAGAGCGGTGGGGTGCAGGTGGCAGAAGGCGAGCTGTGCCATGGCCGCACGCGGGCATGAAAGTGTGGGCAAGGGGGGAAGCTGGGTCGAGCTTGGGAGTGTTGTTTGTGGGCCCAAGGCTGCTGTGCGTTTTGCTCGTGCTTTCGTGGGTTGGTGCAAAGCAGGAGGGTTGTTGGCGGCGTATTGTTCACTGCCGTGCGTGGGGCAGAGGGGAGTGTGTGTGCGGGTTGGTTGCAGCGCTGCCCTTTGGAGTGTGTTGTACAGCTGAATGGAGTTGATGAGGCCCCCTACGTGCTGTGCTCTGCTGCTGCTAGGTTTTCCTGTTGCTGGTGGTGGCGGCAGCGTTGTCGGCCGAGGTGGACCGTGTTGTGTTTGGCAGAGACGCTAAGTGAGGCTAGCGTGTTAGGAACCGTGTTGCTGTGCTTGGCCGTAGTTTGCGTGAAGGGACTGAAGATGTGACCGTAGGTGCCTGCTGGAGCACGTCTGTAAATAGTAGTGTGTTGCGGGGCTGCTGCTGAGCACAAGGGAACGCTGCAGGTGGCTTGGCCGCTTCCTAAGCACCGCGCTTTGTATTTTGGCCAGAGCAAAGGCGCCGGCGGCCTTGTATACTCACAGGGCTCTGAACGTGTCGCAGGCAGAGAGGTGGGAGAGGAAGGTGGGAAGGTTCTCCTTGGCAGCGCTGAGGAGCAGCAGAGCGAGTCTGGTGAAGAGGAGAGTCCAGTGGGCAGGGCTGAAGGCTGGAAGCTCTGCCTCGATGTCTGCCATAACTTGGAACGGCAAGTTGCTCCTCTGCTGCTGCTTCTTGAAGTTGGTTGCTGCCAGCTGAAGGAGAATGGTCATGAGGATCTGTGAGACGGCCGGATGAAAAAGGTTGTAGCAGTTCAAAGCCCCGGGGAGCGGCGCTGTCGGAAGAGGTTCTGGGCAAGTCCCAGAGAGGGGAGGACACCAGCTGGACGTGTCCTGGAAACCTGCCATATGGGCAGCGAACACCACAAGGTGGGTGTGAGAGTCGCAGCGGGTGTGCTTGCACGGAGCAGGCTGCCGGCTGCAGTGGTCGGGGAGGGGGGCACGGCAGGCCGTGTGGCCGCTGGCCCGTTGTGACAACACAAAGGTGTGGGGGGTGGCGGGGGGGCAGGGGGTCGGAGGTGTGGGGTGAGAAATGGGGCCCGGGGCACAGAGCATGAGTAGTTGTTGTTTTCGTGCCCTTCCGTGATGGCACTTGTGATGTGAAGAAGGTTTGAGAGCCTGCAAAAGGACGGGGCTCGTTTTCTGTGGGCATGCCAGCGTAGATGTTGTTGAAAGCGTGCAAGGTGCAGGAGGGGATGTTGGACCTGGAGCGGGAAGTGTTTTGATGTCGCCAAGTCAGATTTTTCCAACAGCCAAGACTTCTCCATGAGCAAGTGATAAGCAGCTTGGCTGGTTGTTACTGATTGCACGCTGTTGCCCGAGAGGTTCTTAAGAAGTGACTACAAAGTATCTTCCGATGACCCAGAACGTAGCCTAGCCTGTGTGACAAGGCCGTTTGGACTGAAAAATAAAGAAATAAATAAAAAAAAAAAAAAAAGCAAAAAGCATGCTGTGTACTCGATGTGCTTTGTTTGGCTGAAGGTCACGAGAGCTGCTAAAGGTGCTCTGCACTGAAAGCTTCCCGCGCCTCAGGGTATGTCCCGGGCCAGCCTGAAAGCCCGGCGAGGTTTACAGTGGCGGCTTGTGCTTTTTGTCAGGAGCGTTGCCCTCTGCTTTGGGACTAGAAGGAGGTATGTTGGGAGGCGGCCGTGTGGCTGGTAGGTAAGTGGAGAGGGTGGATGAAGGTAGGAGAGTGGGAAGGGTGCCTGGGGTTTGTTAGGAGATAGGAGTCAGGAGAACTGTTGCCAGGTAGCTGTGCAAGAGTTGTGTGCTTGCTTGGGTGCGGGAGGTTGTGGAGAGTATGTTGGAAGGAGTGCCGAAAGGGAGGAGGTTTGAGTGTAGGGGGAGGGGGAGAAGGGAGTAGCAAATGTGGCGGGAGTGGTGTTGTGGGTAGGTGTTGTTGGTGTTCACAGAATCACAGAATCGTTTAGGTTGGAAGGGACCTCTGGAGATCATCTAGTCCAACCTCCCTGGTCAAGCAGGGTCACCTAGAGCATGTTGCCCAGGATCACATCCAGACGGGTTTTGAATATCTCCAGGGAAGGAGACTCCACTACCTCTCTGGGCAACCTGTTCCAATGCTCAGTCACCCTCACAGTGAAGAAGTTTTTTCTCAGGTTCAGGTGGAACTTCCTGTGGTTCAGTTTCTGCCCATTGCCTCTTGTCCTGTTGCGGGGCACCACGGAGAAGAGGCTGGCCTCATCCTCTTGACACTCCCCCTTCAGATACTTGTACACGTTGATGAGATCGCCTCTCAACCTTCCCTTCTCCAGGCTGAACAGGCCCAGCTCTTGCAGTCTTTCTTCCTAGGAGAGGTGCTCCAGCCCTCTAATCATCTTGGTAGCCCTCCGCTGGACTCTCTCCAGGAGTGCCATGTCTCTCTTGTCCTGGGGAGCCCAGCACTGGACACAGTCCTCCAGGTGAGGCCTCCCCAGGGCTGAGGAGAGGGGCAGGATCACCTCCCTCCACCTGCTGGCAACACTCTGCCTAACGCACCCCAGGAGACCATTGGCCTTCTTGGCCACAAGGGCACGCTGCTGGCTCGTGCTTCACTTGTTGTCCACCAGCACTCCCAGGTCCTTCTCGGCAGAGCTACTTTCCAGCAGCTCAGCCCCCAGCCTGTCCTGGTGCATGGGATTATTCCTGCCTAGGTGCAGGACCTTGCACTTGCCTTTGTTGAACTTCAGGAGGTTCCTCTCCGCCCAGCTCTCCAGCCTGTCCAGGTCCCTCTGAAGGGCAGCACAGTCTTCTGGTGTGTTAGCCTCTCCTCCCAGTTTAGTCTCATCAGCCAACTGGCTGAGGGTGCACTCTGTGCCTTCCTCCAGGTCATTGATGAATATCTTGAACGAGACTGGACCCAGGCCTGACCCCTGGGGGACACCACTAGCCACAGGCCTCCAACTTGACTCTGCGCCATTCACCACAACCCTCTGAGCTCGGCCATCCTGCCAGTTCTCAATCCACCTCACTGTCCACTCATCTAGCCCACACTTCCTGAGCTTACCTCGGAGGATGTGATGGGAGACAGTGTCAAAAGCCTTGCTCAAGTCCAGGGAGACAACATCCACTGCTCTCCCCTCATCTCCCCAGCCAGTCATTCCGTCAGAGAAGGCTATCAGATTGGTCAAGCATGATTTCCCTTTGGTGAATCCGTGCTGACTACTCCTGATCACCTTCTTGTCCTCCACAGGCTTAGTGAGGACCTCCAGGAGGAGCTGTTCCATCACCTTTCCAGGGATGGAGGTGAGGCTGGCAGGCCTGTAGTTCCCTGGCTCCTCCTTCTTGCCCTTTTGGAAGACCGGGGTGACACTGGCTTTCTTCCAGTCCTCAGGCACCTCTCCTGATCTCCAGGACCTTTCCAAGATGATGGAGAGTGGCCTAGCGATAACATCCGCCACCTCCCTCAGCACTCGTGGGTGCATCCCATCGGGGCCCATGGATTTACGGATGTCAAGTTTGGACAAAAGATCTCTAACCTGATCCTCCTCCACCAAGGGAGAGTCTTCCTTTCTCCAGCCTTCCTCTCTTGTCTCCAAGGTCTGGAATTCCTCAGGACTGGCCTTAGCAGTGAAGACTGAAGCAAAGGCAGCATTCAATAACTCTGCCTTCTCTGTATCCTTCGTCACCAGGGCACCCGCCCCATTCAGCAGCGGGCCCACGTTTTCCCTAGTCTTCCTTTTGCTACTGATGTATTTGAAGGAGCCCTTCTTGTTGTCCTTGACATCCCTTGCCAGATTTAATTCCAACTGGGCCTTAGTCTTCCTCGTTGCATCCCTGCACACTCGGACAACGTCCCTGTATTCCTCCCAAGTGGCCTGTCCCCTTTGCCACATTCTGTACACTTCCTTCTTCTGTTGGAGTTTTGCCAGGAGTTCCTTGCTCCTCCATGCAGGTCTCCTGCCCGCTTTGCTCGACCGCTTACTCAGAGAAGTGTTGCGGGTGCAGGAGGTGCTGAAGTGTGAAGGTGAAGTGGCTGCTGAGTTGTGAAGGTGGGTGTGGAAAGATGGGTTGGAGGGTGGGGAGGGAATAGGTGTTGTCGGTGCCGGTTGTGTTCCGGTAAGGGCGTTTGGGAGTGTGTTAGTAGTGTTGGGGCGTGTCAAGGGCAGGGGGGAAAGGGCTGTGTGAAGTGGCTTGCAAGGAGATTGGGTAGAGCGCCGGGGAGCGCGGTGTGTGGAGCAGGCGTGCTGCTGGTTTGGAGTGCAGTGAGCGAGAGGCAGTGTGGCCGTGGCGTGGAGGCTAGGTGCGGCGTTTGGAGGAGTGAGGCTGAGGTGAGGGCAGATTGTGGGCTAGGAGATGGCGCTGCAAAAGGTGGGCCTGTGTGTTGTTTCTTGTGAGAAGGTGTTGTTTGCGGTTGAGGGGGAGAGCAAGGGTGGTCCTGGGTGCAAAAGGGAGAGCAGTCTTGCCTTGTGCGCTTTTGGTAGGCACGGGAGGTGCTTTGGGGATGTGTTTGCCTGCTGGGTAGTGGTGAGGGTGTGAGTAGTAGAGGGAAGGGGGTGGTGATTGGTGGTGGTTGTGTTGGAAGGTGCCCCGTCGGGGGGTGGTTGTGTGAGAGAAGGGAAGGGAGGAGGCTGTGGATACCAGTTGCGCCTTGTGTGTGTGTGTGTGTGTGTGTGTGTGTGTGTGTGTCCCTAAGCCCCCCGGTGGCCCCCCCTCAGCGCCCGGGCCGGCAGGTTGTGGAATGGTCCTAGGTGAGAAGGCTGTGGTGTGTGGTGTGTTTTGTGCTGTGGGTGGCAGTGGGAGTTGTTTGTGGAGGTGGGTTGGCGTTGTGAAGCGAGCGCTGTTAGGCGAAAGTAGTGGTTGGGCGGAGAGGAGCCAGCGCTTGCCGGAAGCAGGAGGTGTGAGAGAGTGGAGGTGTTGGGTGTGAAAAGGGGAAGAAAGGGGGATGCCGGAGGAGCTGCTTGTGCCCTGTGCGCCTTTGCGGCGGGGCCTGTGGTAGAAGAGGCGGAGGGTAAAGGAGTGTTGGAGGCGAGTGGGGTGTAGCGGGGGAGGTATGTTCTTTGGGATGGCGGGCAGGGCGGAGGCAGGAGTGCTAGGCAGGCAGGTGGTGAGGTGTTTGTGGAGGCAGTGCTTAGTGTGGAAGAGACTGGAGGTAGGGAAGTGGGGTGGGAGTGTGGGAAGGATTGGGGTGAGAGTGGGGTGGTGTGCTAGTGGGGCGGGAGGAAGTGCTTTCTGGGTGCTGTGGCAGATGTGCTTGAGGTGTGAGGCGGAGTGCTCGAGCGGGTGGCCGAGTTGTAAGGGTGAAAGTTGCGCCGTGAGGTGTTTGGGTGCCAAGGAGAGGGGGTTGGTTCACGCTGTGGCTGAGGTTGCTTGCGTTCAGGGCAAAGGTGTTGGAGTGGTGGAGGAAGGGGCGGAGGTAGCGGAGAGGCTGTTGCTTGTTGGCAATCAGCCGGAGGCCGGTGTGTGTGTCGGAGGGGTTGTAGGTGGCGTGGCTGTGAAGCGAGAGGTGGGCCAGTGTGTCGGCTGAGAAAAGGTCTAGGGAGTCATGGTGCAGAAGGCGGAGCAGAGAGGGAGGCGTGGGGAGGGAGGGAGAGCATTCGGGCTCCCTGCGCGGCGCCTTGTCGGCTGTGTGGGTGGGTGCACGTGACCGTTGGCGTCCCGGGAACATGACGTGTGCTGTGGACAGGGTTTCACGCAAGCAAGAGTGCTCAGCATTTGCTGGGAATAAATTTAATGAAGGAGAGCTGTTTTGTGCTGGTAGACGGGTGGTTGGCGAGAATGTTGTGAGCGGAGCACGCGAAACCAAGTATGTGCTCTTGCTGTGTCTTGCTTGTCGTCCAGTGCTGTTGGAGGCCAGGAAGAGTGAAGCGGCCTCGGAGCCTGGGGAGGGTTGTCGCAAGCACGGTGTCTCTGGCGTGCGCGCTCGCCAGGGCTGCAAAGCCTTGCTGCAAAAGAAAAGCAGGTAAGGCGGCGAGTGAGGTGCGGGCAGCAGCTGTTTGCGCAGTCTTGGCCTAGCAAGTATGTGGGTGTGGGCGTGCTGGAGGTGGGCGAGGGCAACGGGCTCTGGGAAGCCGTTCAGCGAGTGGTCTGGGCTAAGGGCGAGCAGCAGTCTGTGCAAAGGAAGTCTTGGTTTTCCGGCTAAAAGAAGATGGGCAGAAAGCGTGGTGTTTGCCGGCCACAGGCGCCTGGGGGTGAGCGTCTCACCTGAGAAGCAAGAGCAAGAACCTCGTCCAGGAAGGCAGAGAGGCGCAAAGGTGTGCGTGTCTCCAGGGAGAGCAAGAGGGTTTCAAGCACGCAGATGTCCTGCAGGACTCCGGGGCCAAAAACTAGGTGGGCTAGCTGGGTGGCGGTGAGGTTGTCGGTGACATCGACCTGCAAAGGAAAAGGGAGCCCGTGAGAGAGAAGCCAAAGGTTGCTGACAAAGGGAGAGCTAAGCCCCCCGGAGTGGGCGGAATTGCGGGCCTTGGGAGGATGAGGTGGGCTGGGGCTGGGGCTGAGGCAGGGGGGCTGTGTCCTCCTTGAATTGGAGCAGGCAGGAGAGGCGTCGGCCTCGTGCATGGCAAGGGCGGTGGTAGAGCAGGCTGGTAAGGCTGTGCGAGCGCAGCGGTCTCGGTCCTTTCTGAGCGTGGAGGCACACTAACCCCACTGAAATCTGCCACTAAGGTGAGGAGATCTTCATAGCGAGCAATAGCTGCGAATGCACCCAAGTTGTCTTGCAGCCAGTGGAGGCATGTTCCGTGGTCCAAAGGAGACGGAGAGGCTGGGGCAGAAGAGAGGCCAAGAGTGAGGCGGTGGCCTTTCCTTGCGGCTGGCTAGAAAGGCGAGGAGGGCCACCGAGTGGGCTGTGGGAGGGTTAGGTCCGTCTTACCTGCGTCGGTGCATTGGCTTTGGAGGAAGGTGAAGACAGCGCTAGAGATGCCTTGCAGCTCCCCGGGCAAGAGGGCTACGTATGCCTGGCTCACGGAGGACACGCTGGGGAGGGAAGTGACATGGGAAAGAGGTAATTCTTGCTGTTGAGGTGGTGGCGGTAGTGCTAGGGGTGGGAGGGCTGCTTTGTCAGGGAGAAGAGGGGCGCAGAGAGGGCAGCGGAGAAGGACGGGAAGGCCTGCTTGCTCGGAAGTGGGCGAGTGCTTGCATTTCTTACAAGTGGGGTGTGCTTTGCATGGGAAAGGGCGGGCTGGCAAGGGCTTTGGAGAGGTGAGGGCAGGGCAGGCGCTGTGGCAGGGTTATCTGTCGGCAGAGGTTTCTCTAGGGTGGTGTTAGAAGTGCTGAGAGATGGTGGTGGTGCAAGTGCCCTAGTGCTGGAGTCTTGTGCTTGCTGAGTGACTGAAGGCTCTGGAGAGGCTAGGCAGTGGGTAATTAGGCGCTGGCGAGGCGGTGCTGCCAAATGCCAAGTGGGCAGCTTTCTGAGTAGGCAGCAGAAGCGGCGGGGTGGGAAGCGTTTGTCAGAGCAAGAGCGGTGGGGTGCAGGTGGCAGAAGGCGAGCTGTGCCATGGCCGCACGCGGGCATGAAAGTGTGGGCAAGGGGGGAAGCTGGGTCGAGCTTGGGAGTGTTGTTTGTGGGCCCAAGGCTGCTGTGCGTTTTGCTCGTGCTTTCGTGGGTTGGTGCAAAGCAGGAGGGTTGTTGGCGGCGTATTGTTCACTGCCGTGCGTGGGGCAGAGGGGAGTGTGTGTGCGGGTTGGTTGCAGCGCTGCCCTTTGGAGTGTGTTGTACAGCTGAATGGAGTTGATGAGGCCCCCTACGTGCTGTGCTCTGCTGCTGCTAGGTTTTCCTGTTGCTGGTGGTGGCGGCAGCGTTGTCGGCCGAGGTGGACCGTGTTGTGTTTGGCAGAGACGCTAAGTGAGGCTAGCGTGTTAGGAACCGTGTTGCTGTGCTTGGCCGTAGTTTGCGTGAAGGGACTGAAGATGTGACCGTAGGTGCCTGCTGGAGCACGTCTGTAAATAGTAGTGTGTTGCGAGGCTGCTGCTGAGCACAAGGGAGCGCTGCAGGTGGCTTGGCCGCTTCCTAAGCACCGCGCTTTGTATTTTGGCCAGAGCAAAGGCGCCGGCGGCCTTGTATACTCACAGGGCTCTGAACGTGTCGCAGGCAGAGAGGTGGGAGAGGAAGGTGGGAAGGTTCTCCTTGGCAGCGCTGAGGAGCAGCAGAGCGAGTCTGGTGAAGAGGAGAGTCCAGTGGGCAGGGCTGAAGGCTGGAAGCTCTGCCTCGATGTCTGCCATAACTTGGAACGGCAAGTTGCTCCTCTGCTGCTGCTTCTTGAAGTTGGTTGCTGCCAGCTGAAGGAGAATGGTCATGAGGATCCGTGAGACGGCCGGATGAAAAAGGTTGTAGCAGTTCAAAGCCCCGGGGAGCGGCGCTGTCGGAAGAGGTTCTGGGCAAGTCCCAGAGAGGGGAGGACACCAGCTGGACGTGTCCTGGAAACCTGCCATATGGGCAGCGAACACCACAAGGTGGGTGTGAGAGTCGCAGCGGGTGTGCTTGCACGGAGCAGGCTGCCGGCTGCAGTGGTCGGGGAGGGGGGCACGGCAGGCCGTGTGGCCGCTGGCCCGTTGTGACAACACAAAGGTGTGGGGGGTGGCGGGGGGGCAGGGGGTCGGAGGTGTGGGGTGAGAAATGGGGCCCGGGGCACAGAGCATGAGTAGTTGTTGTTTTCGTGCCCTTCCGTGATGGCACTTGTGATGTGAAGAAGGTTTGAGAGCCTGCAAAAGGACGGGGCTCGTTTTCTGTGGGCATGCCAGCGTAGATGTTGTTGAAAGCGTGCAAGGTGCAGGAGGGGATGTTGGACCTGGAGCGGGAAGTGTTTTGATGTCGCCAAGTCAGATTTTTCCAACAGCCAAGACTTCTCCATGAGCAAGTGATAAGCAGCTTGGCTGGTTGTTACTGATTGCACGCTGTTGCCCGAGAGGTTCTTAAGAAGTGACTACAAAGTATCTTCCGATGACCCAGAACGTAGCCTAGCCTGTGTGACAAGGCCGTTTGGACTGAAAAATAAAGAAATTAAAAAAAAAAAAAAAAAAGCAAAAAGCATGCTGTGTACTCGATGTGCTTTGTTTGGCTGAAGGTCACGAGAGCTGCTAAAGGTGCTCTGCACTGAAAGCTTCCCGCGCCTCAGGGTATGTCCCGGGCCAGCCTGAAAGCCCGGCGAGGTTTACAGTGGCGGCTTGTGCTTTTTGTCAGGAGCGTTGCCCTCTGCTTTGGGACTAGAAGGAGGTATGTTGGGAGGCGGCCGTGTGGCTGGTAGGTAAGTGGAGAGGGTGGATGAAGGTAGGAGAGTGGGAAGGGTGCCTGGGGTTTGTTAGGAGATAGGAGTCAGGAGAACTGTTGCCAGGTAGCTGTGCAAGAGTTGTGTGCTTGCTTGGGTGCGGGAGGTTGTGGAGAGTATGTTGGAAGGAGTGCCGAAAGGGAGGAGGTTTGAGTGTAGGGGGAGGGGGAGAAGGGAGTAGCAAATGTGGCGGGAGTGGTGTTGTGGGTAGGTGTTGTTGGTGTTCACAGAATCACAGAATCGTTTAGGTTGGAAGGGACCTCTGGAGATCATCTAGTCCAACCTCCCTGGTCAAGCAGGGTCACCTAGAGCATGTTGCCCAGGATCACATCCAGACGGGTTTTGAATATCTCCAGGGAAGGAGACTCCACTACCTCTCTGGGCAACCTGTTCCAATGCTCAGTCACCCTCACAGTGAAGAAGTTTTTTCTCAGGTTCAGGTGGAACTTCCTGTGGTTCAGTTTGTGCCCATTGCCTCTTGTCCTGTTGCGGGGCACCACGGAGAAGAGGCTGGCCTCATCCTCTTGACACTCCCCCTTCAGATACTTGTACACGTTGATGAGATCGCCTCTCAACCTTCCCTTCTCCAGGCTGAACAGGCCCAGCTCTTGCAGTCTTTCTTCCTAGGAGAGGTGCTCCAGCCCTCTAATCATCTTGGTAGCCCTCCGCTGGACTCTCTCCAGGAGTGCCATGTCTCTCTTGTCCTGGGGAGCCCAGCACTGGACACAGTCCTCCAGGTGAGGCCTCCCCAGGGCTGAGGAGAGGGGCAGGATCACCTCCCTCCACCTGCTGGCAACACTCTGCCTAACGCACCCCAGGAGACCATTGGCCTTCTTGGCCACAAGGGCACGCTGCTGGCTCGTGCTTCACTTGTTGTCCACCAGCACTCCCAGGTCCTTCTCGGCAGAGCTACTTTCCAGCAGCTCAGCCCCCAGCCTGTCCTGGTGCATGGGATTATTCCTGCCTAGGTGCAGGACCTTGCACTTGCCTTTGTTGAACTTCAGGAGGTTCCTCTCCGCCCAGCTCTCCAGCCTGTCCAGGTCCCTCTGAAGGGCAGCACAGTCTTCTGGTGTGTTAGCCTCTCCTCCCAGTTTAGTCTCATCAGCCAACTGGCTGAGGGTGCACTCTGTGCCTTCCTCCAGGTCATTGATGAATATCTTGAACGAGACTGGACCCAGGCCTGACCCCTGGGGGACACCACTAGCCACAGGCCTCCAACTTGACTCTGCGCCATTCACCACAACCCTCTGAGCTCGGCCATCCAGCCAGTTCTCAATCCACCTCACTGTCCACTCATCTAGCCCACACTTCCTGAGCTTACCTCGGAGGATGTGATGGGAGACAGTGTCAAAAGCCTTGCTCAAGTCCAGGGAGACAACATCCACTGCTCTCCCCTCATCTCCCCAGCCAGTCATTCCGTCAGAGAAGGCTATCAGATTGGTCAAGCATGATTTCCCTTTGGTGAATCCGTGCTGACTACTCCTGATCACCTTCTTGTCCTCCACAGGCTTAGTGAGGACCTCCAGGAGGAGCTGTTCCATCACCTTTCCAGGGATGGAGGTGAGGCTGGCAGGCCTGTAGTTCCCTGGCTCCTCCTTCTTGCCCTTTTGGAAGACCGGGGTGACACTGGCTTTCTTCCAGTCCTCAGGCACCTCTCCTGATCTCCAGGACCTTTCCAAGATGATGGAGAGTGGCCTAGCGATAACATCCGCCACCTCCCTCAGCACTCGTGGGTGCATCCCATCGGGGCCCATGGATTTACGGATGTCAAGTTTGGACAAAAGATCTCTAACCTGATCCTCCTCCACCAAGGGAGAGTCTTCCTTTCTCCAGCCTTCCTCTCTTGTCTCCAAGGTCTGGAATTCCTCAGGACTGGCCTTAGCAGTGAAGACTGAAGCAAAGGCAGCATTCAATAACTCTGCCTTCTCTGTATCCTTCGTCACCAGGGCACCCGCCCCATTCAGCAGCGGGCCCACGTTTTCCCTAGTCTTCCTTTTGCTACTGATGTATTTGAAGGAGCCCTTCTTGTTGTCCTTGACATCCCTTGCCAGATTTAATTCCAACTGGGCCTTAGTCTTCCTTGTCGCATCCCTGCACACTCTGACAACGTCCCTGTATTCCTCCCAAGTGGCCTGTCCCCTTTGCCACATTCTGTACACTTCCTTCTTCTGTTGGAGTTTTGCCAGGAGTTCCTTGCTCCTCCATGCAGGTCTCCTGCCCGCTTTGCTCGACCGCTTACTCAGAGAAGTGTTGCGGGTGCAGGAGGTGCTGAAGTGTGAAGGTGAAGTGGCTGCTGAGTTGTGAAGGTGGGTGTGGAAAGATGGGTTGGAGGGTGGGGAGGGAATAGGTGTTGTCGGTGCCGGTTGTGTTCCGGTAAGGGCGTTTGGGAGTGTGTTAGTAGTGTTGGGGCGTGTCAAGGGCAGGGGGGAAAGGGCTGTGTGAAGTGGCTTGCAAGGAGATTGGGTAGAGCGCCGGGGAGCGCGGTGTGTGGAGCAGGCGTGCTGCTGGTTTGGAGTGCAGTGAGCGAGAGGCAGTGTGGCCGTGGCGTGGAGGCTAGGTGCGGCGTTTGGAGGAGTGAGGCTGAGGTGAGGGCAGATTGTGGGCTAGGAGATGGCGCTGCAAAAGGTGGGCCTGTGTGTTGTTTCTTGTGAGAAGGTGTTGTTTGCGGTTGAGGGGGAGAGCAAGGGTGGTCCTGGGTGCAAAAGGGAGAGCAGTCTTGCCTTGTGCGCTTTTGGTAGGCACGGGAGGTGCTTTGGGGATGTGTTTGCCTGCTGGGTAGTGGTGAGGGTGTGAGTAGTAGAGGGAAGGGGGTGGTGATTGGTGGTGGTTGTGTTGGAAGGTGCCCCGTCGGGGGTGGTTGTGTGAGAGAAGGGAAGGGAGGAGGCTGTGGATACCAGTTGCGCCTTTTGTGTGTGTGTGTGTGTGTGTGTGTGTGTGTGTGTGTGTGTGTGTGTGTCCCTAAGCCCCCCGGTGGCCCCCCCTCAGCGCCCGGGCCGGCAGGTTGTGGAATGGTCCTAGGTGAGAAGGCTGTGGTGTGTGGTGTGTTTTGTGCTGTGGGTGGCAGTGGGAGTTGTTTGTGGAGGTGGGTTGGCGTTGTGAAGCGAGCGCTGTTAGGCGAAAGTAGTGGTTGGGCGGAGAGGAGCCAGCGCTTGCCGGAAGCAGGAGGTGTGAGAGAGTGGAGGTGTTGGGTGTGAAAAGGGGAAGAAAGGGGGATGCCGGAGGAGCTGCTTGTGCCCTGTGCGCCTTTGCGGCGGGGCCTGTGGTAGAAGAGGCGGAGGGTAAAGGAGTGTTGGAGGCGAGTGGGGTGTAGCGGGGGAGGTATGTTCTTTGGGATGGCGGGCAGGGCGGAGGCAGGAGTGCTAGGCAGGCAGGTGGTGAGGTGTTTGTGGAGGCAGTGCTTAGTGTGGAAGAGACTGGAGGTAGGGAAGTGGGGTGGGAGTGTGGGAAGGATTGGGGTGAGAGTGGGGTGGTGTGCTAGTGGGGCGGGAGGAAGTGCTTTCTGGGTGCTGTGGCAGATGTGCTTGAGGTGTGAGGCGGAGTGCTCGAGCGGGTGGCCGAGTTGTAAGGGTGAAAGTTGCGCCGTGAGGTGTTTGGGTGCCAAGGAGAGGGGGTTGGTTCACGCTGTGGCTGAGGTTGCTTGCGTTCAGGGCAAAGGTGTTGGAGTGGTGGAGGAAGGGGCGGAGGTAGCGGAGAGGCTGTTGCTTGTTGGCAATCGGCCGGAGGCCGGTGTGTGTGTCGGAGGGGTTGTAGGTGGCGTGGCTGTGAAGCGAGAGGTGGGCCAGTGTGTCGGCTGAGAAAAGGTCTAGGGAGTCATGGTGCAGAAGGCGGAGCAGAGAGGGAGGCGTGGGGAGGGAGGGAGAGCATTCGGGCTCCCTGCGCGGCGCCTTGTCGGCTGTGTGGGTGGGTGCACGTGACCGTTGGCGTCCCGGGAACATGACGTGTGCTGTGGACAGGGTTTCACGCAAGCAAGAGTGCTCAGCATTTGCTGGGAATAAATTTAATGAAGGAGAGCTGTTTTGTGCTGGTAGACGGGTGGTTGGCGAGAATGTTGTGAGCGGAGCACGCGAAACCAAGTATGTGCTCTTGCTGTGTCTTGCTTGTCGTCCAGTGCTGTTGGAGGCCAGGAAGAGTGAAGCGGCCTCGGAGCCTGGGGAGGGTTGTCGCAAGCACGGTGTCTCTGGCGTGTGCGCTCGCCAGGGCTGCAAAGCCTTGCTGCAAAAGAAAAGCAGGTAAGGCGGCGAGTGAGGTGCGGGCAGCAGCTGTTTGCGCAGTCTTGGCCTAGCAAGTATGTGGGTGTGGGCGTGCTGGAGGTGGGCGAGGGCAACGGGCTCTGGGAAGCCGTTCAGCGAGTGGTCTGGGCTAAGGGCGAGCAGCAGTCTGTGCAAAGGAAGTCTTGGTTTTCCGGCTAAAAGAAGATGGGCAGAAAGCGTGGTGTTTGCCGGCCACAGGCGCCTGGGGGTGAGCGTCTCACCTGAGAAGCAAGAGCAAGAACCTCGTCCAGGAAGGCAGAGAGGCGCAAAGGTGTGCGTGTCTCCAGGGAGAGCAAGAGGGTTTCAAGCACGCAGATGTCCTGCAGGACTCCGGGGCCAAAAACTAGGTGGGCTAGCTGGGTGGCGGTGAGGTTGTCGGTGACATCGACCTGCAAAGGAAAAGGGAGCCCGTGAGAGAGAAGCCAAAGGTTGCTGACAAAGGGAGAGCTAAGCCCCCCGGAGTGGGCGGAATTGCGGGCCTTGGGAGGATGAGGTGGGCTGGGGCTGGGGCTGAGGCAGGGGGGCTGTGTCCTCCTTGAATTGGAGCAGGCAGGAGAGGCGTCGGCCTCGTGCATGGCAAGGGCGGTGGTAGAGCAGGCTGGTAAGGCTGTGCGAGCGCAGCGGTCTCGGTCCTTTCTGAGCGTGGAGGCACACTAACCCCACTGAAATCTGCCACTAAGGTGAGGAGATCTTCATAGCGAGCAATAGCTGCGAATGCACCCAAGTTGTCTTGCAGCCAGTGGAGGCATGTTCCGTGGTCCAAAGGAGACGGAGAGGCTGGGGCAGAAGAGAGGCCAAGAGTGAGGCGGTGGCCTTTCCTTGCGGCTGGCTAGAAAGGCGAGGAGGGCCACCGAGTGGGCTGTGGGAGGGTTAGGTCCGTCTTACCTGCGTCGGTGCATTGGCTTTGGAGGAAGGTGAAGACAGCGCTAGAGATGCCTTGCAGCTCCCCGGGCAAGAGGGCTACGTATGCCTGGCTCACGGAGGACACGCTGGGGAGGGAAGTGACATGGGAAAGAGGTAATTCTTGCTGTTGAGGTGGTGGCGGTAGTGCTAGGGGTGGGAGGGCTGCTTTGTCAGGGAGAAGAGGGGCGCAGAGAGGGCAGCGGAGAAGGACGGGAAGGCCTGCTTGCTCGGAAGTGGGCGAGTGCTTGCATTTCTTACAAGTGGGGTGTGCTTTGCATGGGAAAGGGCGGGCTGGCAAGGGCTTTGGAGAGGTGAGGGCAGGGCAGGCGCTGTGGCAGGGTTATCTGTCGGCAGAGGTTTCTCTAGGGTGGTGTTAGAAGTGCTGAGAGATGGTGGTGGTGCAAGTGCCCTAGTGCTGGAGTCTTGTGCTTGCTGAGTGACTGAAGGCTCTGGAGAGGCTAGGCAGTGGGTAATTAGGCGCTGGCGAGGCGGTGCTGCCAAATGCCAAGTGGGCAGCTTTCTGAGTAGGCAGCAGAAGCG
This sequence comes from Struthio camelus, assembly GCF_040807025.1. Classification (NCBI taxonomy): domain Eukaryota; kingdom Metazoa; phylum Chordata; class Aves; order Struthioniformes; family Struthionidae; genus Struthio; species Struthio camelus. The sequence continues at coordinate 174,408,746 of NC_090942.1, read as the reverse complement.
GCGGGGTGGGAAGCGTTTGTCAGAGCAAGAGCGGTGGGGTGCAGGTGGCAGAAGGCGAGCTGTGCCATGGCCGCACGCGGGCATGAAAGTGTGGGCAAGGGGGGAAGCTGGGTCGAGCTTGGGAGTGTTGTTTGTGGGCCCAAGGCTGCTGTGCGTTTTGCTCGTGCTTTCGTGGGTTGGTGCAAAGCAGGAGGGTTGTTGGCGGCGTATTGTTCACTGCCGTGCGTGGGGCAGAGGGGAGTGTGTGTGCGGGTTGGTTGCAGCGCTGCCCTTTGGAGTGTGTTGTACAGCTGAATGGAGTTGATGAGGCCCCCTACGTGCTGTGCTCTGCTGCTGCTAGGTTTTCCTGTTGCTGGTGGTGGCGGCAGCGTTGTCGGCCGAGGTGGACCGTGTTGTGTTTGGCAGAGACGCTAAGTGAGGCTAGCGTGTTAGGAACCGTGTTGCTGTGCTTGGCCGTAGTTTGCGTGAAGGGACTGAAGATGTGACCGTAGGTGCCTGCTGGAGCACGTCTGTAAATAGTAGTGTGTTGCGAGGCTGCTGCTGAGCACAAGGGAGCGCTGCAGGTGGCTTGGCCGCTTCCTAAGCACCGCGCTTTGTATTTTGGCCAGAGCAAAGGCGCCGGCGGCCTTGTATACTCACAGGGCTCTGAACGTGTCGCAGGCAGAGAGGTGGGAGAGGAAGGTGGGAAGGTTCTCCTTGGCAGCGCTGAGGAGCAGCAGAGCGAGTCTGGTGAAGAGGAGAGTCCAGTGGGCAGGGCTGAAGGCTGGAAGCTCTGCCTCGATGTCTGCCATAACTTGGAACGGCAAGTTGCTCCTCTGCTGCTGCTTCTTGAAGTTGGTTGCTGCCAGCTGAAGGAGAATGGTCATGAGGATCCGTGAGACGGCCGGATGAAAAAGGTTGTAGCAGTTCAAAGCCCCGGGGAGCGGCGCTGTCGGAAGAGGTTCTGGGCAAGTCCCAGAGAGGGGAGGACACCAGCTGGACGTGTCCTGGAAACCTGCCATATGGGCAGCGAACACCACAAGGTGGGTGTGAGAGTCGCAGCGGGTGTGCTTGCACGGAGCAGGCTGCCGGCTGCAGTGGTCGGGGAGGGGGGCACGGCAGGCCGTGTGGCCGCTGGCCCGTTGTGACAACACAAAGGTGTGGGGGGTGGCGGGGGGGCAGGGGGTCGGAGGTGTGGGGTGAGAAATGGGGCCCGGGGCACAGAGCATGAGTAGTTGTTGTTTTCGTGCCCTTCCGTGATGGCACTTGTGATGTGAAGAAGGTTTGAGAGCCTGCAAAAGGACGGGGCTCGTTTTCTGTGGGCATGCCAGCGTAGATGTTGTTGAAAGCGTGCAAGGTGCAGGAGGGGATGTTGGACCTGGAGCGGGAAGTGTTTTGATGTCGCCAAGTCAGATTTTTCCAACAGCCAAGACTTCTCCATGAGCAAGTGATAAGCAGCTTGGCTGGTTGTTACTGATTGCACGCTGTTGCCCGAGAGGTTCTTAAGAAGTGACTACAAAGTATCTTCCGATGACCCAGAACGTAGCCTAGCCTGTGTGACAAGGCCGTTTGGACTGAAAAATAAAGAAATAAAAAAAAAAAAAAAAAAAAGCAAAAAGCATGCTGTGTACTCGATGTGCTTTGTTTGGCTGAAGGTCACGAGAGCTGCTAAAGGTGCTCTGCACTGAAAGCTTCCCGCGCCTCAGGGTATGTCCCGGGCCAGCCTGAAAGCCCGGCGAGGTTTACAGTGGCGGCTTGTGCTTTTTGTCAGGAGCGTTGCCCTCTGCTTTGGGACTAGAAGGAGGTATGTTGGGAGGCGGCCGTGTGGCTGGTAGGTAAGTGGAGAGGGTGGATGAAGGTAGGAGAGTGGGAAGGGTGCCTGGGGTTTGTTAGGAGATAGGAGTCAGGAGAACTGTTGCCAGGTAGCTGTGCAAGAGTTGTGTGCTTGCTTGGGTGCGGGAGGTTGTGGAGAGTATGTTGGAAGGAGTGCCGAAAGGGAGGAGGTTTGAGTGTAGGGGGAGGGGGAGAAGGGAGTAGCAAATGTGGCGGGAGTGGTGTTGTGGGTAGGTGTTGTTGGTGTTCACAGAATCACAGAATCGTTTAGGTTGGAAGGGACCTCTGGAGATCATCTAGTCCAACCTCCCTGGTCAAGCAGGGTCACCTAGAGCATGTTGCCCAGGATCACATCCAGACGGGTTTTGAATATCTCCAGGGAAGGAGACTCCACTACCTCTCTGGGCAACCTGTTCCAATGCTCAGTCACCCTCACAGTGAAGAAGTTTTTTCTCAGGTTCAGGTGGAACTTCCTGTGGTTCAGTTTGTGCCCATTGCCTCTTGTCCTGTTGCGGGGCACCACGGAGAAGAGGCTGGCCTCATCCTCTTGACACTCCCCCTTCAGATACTTGTACACGTTGATGAGATCGCCTCTCAACCTTCCCTTCTCCAGGCTGAACAGGCCCAGCTCTTGCAGTCTTTCTTCCTAGGAGAGGTGCTCCAGCCCTCTAATCATCTTGGTAGCCCTCCGCTGGACTCTCTCCAGGAGTGCCATGTCTCTCTTGTCCTGGGGAGCCCAGCACTGGACACAGTCCTCCAGGTGAGGCCTCCCCAGGGCTGAGGAGAGGGGCAGGATCACCTCCCTCCACCTGCTGGCAACACTCTGCCTAACGCACCCCAGGAGACCATTGGCCTTCTTGGCCACAAGGGCACGCTGCTGGCTCGTGCTTCACTTGTTGTCCACCAGCACTCCCAGGTCCTTCTCGGCAGAGCTACTTTCCAGCAGCTCAGCCCCCAGCCTGTCCTGGTGCATGGGATTATTCCTGCCTAGGTGCAGGACCTTGCACTTGCCTTTGTTGAACTTCAGGAGGTTCCTCTCCGCCCAGCTCTCCAGCCTGTCCAGGTCCCTCTGAAGGGCAGCACAGTCTTCTGGTGTGTTAGCCTCTCCTCCCAGTTTAGTCTCATCAGCCAACTGGCTGAGGGTGCACTCTGTGCCTTCCTCCAGGTCATTGATGAATATCTTGAACGAGACTGGACCCAGGCCTGACCCCTGGGGGACACCACTAGCCACAGGCCTCCAACTTGACTCTGCGCCATTCACCACAACCCTCTGAGCTCGGCCATCCTGCCAGTTCTCAATCCACCTCACTGTCCACTCATCTAGCCCACACTTCCTGAGCTTACCTCGGAGGATGTGATGGGAGACAGTGTCAAAAGCCTTGCTCAAGTCCAGGGAGACAACATCCACTGCTCTCCCCTCATCTCCCCAGCCAGTCATTCCGTCAGAGAAGGCTATCAGATTGGTCAAGCATGATTTCCCTTTGGTGAATCCGTGCTGACTACTCCTGATCACCTTCTTGTCCTCCACAGGCTTAGTGAGGACCTCCAGGAGGAGCTGTTCCATCACCTTTCCAGGGATGGAGGTGAGGCTGGCAGGCCTGTAGTTCCCTGGCTCCTCCTTCTTGCCCTTTTGGAAGACCGGGGTGACACTGGCTTTCTTCCAGTCCTCAGGCACCTCTCCTGATCTCCAGGACCTTTCCAAGATGGTGGAGAGTGGCCTAGCGATAACATCCGCCACCTCCCTCAGCACTCGTGGGTGCATCCCATCGGGGCCCATGGATTTACGGATGTCAAGTTTGGACAAAAGATCTCTAACCTGATCCTCCTCCACCAAGGGAGAGTCTTCCTTTCTCCAGCCTTCCTCTCTTGTCTCCAAGGTCTGGAATTCCTCAGGACTGGCCTTAGCAGTGAAGACTGAAGCAAAGGCAGCATTCAATAACTCTGCCTTCTCTGTATCCTTCGTCACCAGGGCACCCGCCCCATTCAGCAGCGGGCCCACGTTTTCCCTAGTCTTCCTTTTGCTACTGATGTATTTGAAGGAGCCCTTCTTGTTGTCCTTGACATCCCTTGCCAGATTTAATTCCAACTGGGCCTTAGTCTTCCTTGTCGCATCCCTGCACACTCTGACAACGTCCCTGTATTCCTCCCAAGTGGCCTGTCCCCTTTGCCACATTCTGTACACTTCCTTCTTCTGTTGGAGTTTTGCCAGGAGTTCCTTGCTCCTCCATGCAGGTCTCCTGCCCGCTTTGCTCGACCGCTTACTCAGAGAAGTGTTGCGGGTGCAGGAGGTGCTGAAGTGTGAAGGTGAAGTGGCTGCTGAGTTGTGAAGGTGGGTGTGGAAAGATGGGTTGGAGGGTGGGGAGGGAATAGGTGTTGTCGGTGCCGGTTGTGTTCTGGTAAGGGCGTTTGGGAGTGTGTTAGTAGTGTTGGGGCGTGTCAAGGGCAGGGGGGAAAGGGCTGTGTGAAGTGGCTTGCAAGGAGATTGGGTAGAGCGCCGGGGAGCGCGGTGTGTGGAGCAGGCGTGCTGCTGGTTTGGAGTGCAGTGAGCGAGAGGCAGTGTGGCCGTGGCGTGGAGGCTAGGTGCAGCGTTTGGAGGAGTGAGGCTGAGGTGAGGGCAGATTGTGGGCTAGGAGATGGCGCTGCAAAAGGTGGGCCTGTGTGTTGTTTCTTGTGAGAAGGTGTTGTTTGCGGTTGAGGGGGAGAGCAAGGGTGGTCCTGGGTGCAAAAGGGAGAGCAGTCTTGCCTTGTGCGCTTTTGGTAGGCACGGGAGGTGCTTTGGGGATGTGTTTGCCTGCTGGGTAGTGGTGAGGGTGTGAGTAGTAGAGGGAAGGGGGTGGTGATTGGTGGTGGTTGTGTTGGAAGGTGCCCCGTCGGGGGGTGGTTGTGTGAGAGAAGGGAAGGGAGGAGGCTGTGGATACCAGTTGCGCCTTGTGTGTGTGTGTGTGTGTGTGTGTGTGTGTGTGTCCCTAAGCCCCCCGGTGGCCCCCCCTCAGCGCCCGGGCCGGCAGGTTGTGGAATGGTCCTAGGTGAGAAGGCTGTGGTGTGTGGTGTGTTTTGTGCTGTGGGTGGCAGTGGGAGTTGTTTGTGGAGGTGGGTTGGCGTTGTGAAGCGAGCGCTGTTAGGCGAAAGTAGTGGTTGGGCGGAGAGGAGCCAGCGCTTGCCGGAAGCAGGAGGTGTGAGAGAGTGGAGGTGTTGGGTGTGAAAAGGGGAAGAAAGGGGGATGCCGGAGGAGCTGCTTGTGCCCTGTGCGCCTTTGCGGCGGGGCCTGTGGTAGAAGAGGCGGAGGGTAAAGGAGTGTTGGAGGCGAGTGGGGTGTAGCGGGGGAGGTATGTTCTTTGGGATGGCGGGCAGGGCGGAGGCAGGAGTGCTAGGCAGGCAGGTGGTGAGGTGTTTGTGGAGGCAGTGCTTAGTGTGGAAGAGACTGGAGGTAGGGAAGTGGGGTGGGAGTGTGGGAAGGATTGGGGTGAGAGTGGGGTGGTGTGCTAGTGGGGCGGGAGGAAGTGCTTTCTGGGTGCTGTGGCAGATGTGCTTGAGGTGTGAGGCGGAGTGCTCGAGCGGGTGGCCGAGTTGTAAGGGTGAAAGTTGCGCCGTGAGGTGTTTGGGTGCCAAGGAGAGGGGGTTGGTTCACGCTGTGGCTGAGGTTGCTTGCGTTCAGGGCAAAGGTGTTGGAGTGGTGGAGGAAGGGGCGGAGGTAGCGGAGAGGCTGTTGCTTGTTGGCAATCGGCCGGAGGCCGGTGTGTGTGTCGGAGGGGTTGTAGGTGGCGTGGCTGTGAAGCGAGAGGTGGGCCAGTGTGTCGGCTGAGAAAAGGTCTAGGGAGTCATGGTGCAGAAGGCGGAGCAGAGAGGGAGGCGTGGGGAGGGAGGGAGAGCATTCGGGCTCCCTGCGCGGCGCCTTGTCGGCTGTGTGGGTGGGTGCACGTGACCGTTGGCGTCCCGGGAACATGACGTGTGCTGTGGACAGGGTTTCACGCAAGCAAGAGTGCTCAGCATTTGCTGGGAATAAATTTAATGAAGGAGAGCTGTTTTGTGCTGGTAGACGGGTGGTTGGCGAGAATGTTGTGAGCGGAGCACGCGAAACCAAGTATGTGCTCTTGCTGTGTCTTGCTTGTCGTCCAGTGCTGTTGGAGGCCAGGAAGAGTGAAGCGGCCTCGGAGCCTGGGGAGGGTTGTCGCAAGCACGGTGTCTCTGGTGTGTGCGCTCGCCAGGGCTGCAAAGCCTTGCTGCAAAAGAAAAGCAGGTAAGGCGGCGAGTGAGGTGCGGGCAGCAGCTGTTTGCGCAGTCTTGGCCTAGCAAGTATGTGGGTGTGGGCGTGCTGGAGGTGGGCGAGGGCAACGGGCTCTGGGAAGCCGTTCAGCGAGTGGTCTGGGCTAAGGGCGAGCAGCAGTCTGTGCAAAGGAAGTCTTGGTTTTCCGGCTAAAAGAAGATGGGCAGAAAGCGTGGTGTTTGCCGGCCACAGGCGCCTGGGGGTGAGCGTCTCACCTGAGAAGCAAGAGCAAGAACCTCGTCCAGGAAGGCAGAGAGGCGCAAAGGTGTGCGTGTCTCCAGGGAGAGCAAGAGGGTTTCAAGCACGCAGATGTCCTGCAGGACTCCGGGGCCAAAAACTAGGTGGGCTAGCTGGGTGGCGGTGAGGTTGTCGGTGACATCGACCTGCAAAGGAAAAGGGAGCCCGTGAGAGAGAAGCCAAAGGTTGCTGACAAAGGGAGAGCTAAGCCCCCCGGAGTGGGCGGAATTGCGGGCCTTGGGAGGATGAGGTGGGCTGGGGCTGGGGCTGAGGCAGGGGGGCTGTGTCCTCCTTGAATTGGAGCAGGCAGGAGAGGCGTCGGCCTCGTGCATGGCAAGGGCGGTGGTAGAGCAGGCTGGTAAGGCTGTGCGAGCGCAGCGGTCTCGGTCCTTTCTGAGCGTGGAGGCACACTAACCCCACTGAAATCTGCCACTAAGGTGAGGAGATCTTCATAGCGAGCAATAGCTGCGAATGCACCCAAGTTGTCTTGCAGCCAGTGGAGGCATGTTCCGTGGTCCAAAGGAGACGGAGAGGCTGGGGCAGAAGAGAGGCCAAGAGTGAGGCGGTGGCCTTTCCTTGCGGCTGGCTAGAAAGGCGAGGAGGGCCACCGAGTGGGCTGTGGGAGGGTTAGGTCCGTCTTACCTGCGTCGGTGCATTGGCTTTGGAGGAAGGTGAAGACAGCGCTAGAGATGCCTTGCAGCTCCCCGGGCAAGAGGGCTACGTATGCCTGGCTCACGGAGGACACGCTGGGGAGGGAAGTGACATGGGAAAGAGGTAATTCTTGCTGTTGAGGTGGTGGCGGTAGTGCTAGGGGTGGGAGGGCTGCTTTGTCAGGGAGAAGAGGGGCGCAGAGAGGGCAGCGGAGAAGGACGGGAAGGCCTGCTTGCTCGGAAGTGGGCGAGTGCTTGCATTTCTTACAAGTGGGGTGTGCTTTGCATGGGAAAGGGCGGGCTGGCAAGGGCTTTGGAGAGGTGAGGGCAGGGCAGGCGCTGTGGCAGGGTTATCTGTCGGCAGAGGTTTCTCTAGGGTGGTGTTAGAAGTGCTGAGAGATGGTGGTGGTGCAAGTGCCCTAGTGCTGGAGTCTTGTGCTTGCTGAGTGACTGAAGGCTCTGGAGAGGCTAGGCAGTGGGTAATTAGGCGCTGGCGAGGCGGTGCTGCCAAATGCCAAGTGGGCAGCTTTCTGAGTAGGCAGCAGAAGCGGCGGGGTGGGAAGCGTTTGTCAGAGCAAGAGCGGTGGGGTGCAGGTGGCAGAAGGCGAGCTGTGCCATGGCCGCACGCGGGCATGAAAGTGTGGGCAAGGGGGGAAGCTGGGTCGAGCTTGGGAGTGTTGTTTGTGGGCCCAAGGCTGCTGTGCGTTTTGCTCGTGCTTTCGTGGGTTGGTGCAAAGCAGGAGGGTTGTTGGCGGCGTATTGTTCACTGCCGTGCGCGGGGCAGAGGGGAGTGTGTGTGCGGGTTGGTTGCAGCGCTGCCCTTTGGAGTGTGTTGTACAGCTGAATGGAGTTGATGAGGCCCCCTACGTGCTGTGCTCTGCTGCTGCTAGGTTTTCCTGTTGCTGGTGGTGGCGGCAGCGTTGTCGGCCGAGGTGGACCGTGTTGTGTTTGGCAGAGACGCTAAGTGAGGCTAGCGTGTTAGGAACCGTGTTGCTGTGCTTGGCCGTAGTTTGCGTGAAGGGACTGAAGATGTGACCGTAGGTGCCTGCTGGAGCACGTCTGTAAATAGTAGTGTGTTGCGGGGCTGCTGCTGAGCACAAGGGAGCGCTGCAGGTGGCTTGGCCGCTTCCTAAGCACCGCGCTTTGTATTTTGGCCAGAGCAAAGGCGCCGGCGGCCTTGTATACTCACAGGGCTCTGAACGTGTCGCAGGCAGAGAGGTGGGAGAGGAAGGTGGGAAGGTTCTCCTTGGCAGCGCTGAGGAGCAGCAGAGCGAGTCTGGTGAAGAGGAGAGTCCAGTGGGCAGGGCTGAAGGCTGGAAGCTCTGCCTCGATGTCTGCCATAACTTGGAACGGCAAGTTGCTCCTCTGCTGCTGCTTCTTGAAGTTGGTTGCTGCCAGCTGAAGGAGAATGGTCATGAGGATCCGTGAGACGGCCGGATGAAAAAGGTTGTAGCAGTTCAAAGCCCCGGGGAACGGCGCTGTCGGAAGAGGTTCTGGGCAAGTCCCAGAGAGGGGAGGACACCAGCTGGACGTGTCCTGGAAACCTGCCATATGGGCAGCGAACACCACAAGGTGGGTGTGAGAGTCGCAGCGGGTGTGCTTGCACGGAGCAGGCTGCCGGCTGCAGTGGTCGGGGAGGGGGGCACGGCAGGCCGTGTGGCCGCTGGCCCGTTGTGACAACACAAAGGTGTGGGGGGTGGCGGGGGGGCAGGGGGTCGGAGGTGTGGGGTGAGAAATGGGGCCCGGGGCACAGAGCATGAGTAGTTGTTGTTTTCGTGCCCTTCCGTGATGGCACTTGTGATGTGAAGAAGGTTTGAGAGCCTGCAAAAGGACGGGGCTCGTTTTCTGTGGGCATGCCAGCGTAGATGTTGTTGAAAGCGTGCAAGGTGCAGGAGGGGATGTTGGACCTGGAGCGGGAAGTGTTTTGATGTCGCCAAGTCAGATTTTTCCAACAGCCAAGACTTCTCCATGAGCAAGTGATAAGCAGCTTGGCTGGTTGTTACTGATTGCACGCTGTTGCCCGAGAGGTTCTTAAGAAGTGACTACAAAGTATCTTCCGATGACCCAGAACGTAGCCTAGCCTGTGTGACAAGGCCGTTTGGACTGAAAAATAAAGAAATAAAAAAAAAAAAAAAAGCAAAAAGCATGCTGTGTACTCGATGTGCTTTGTTTGGCTGAAGGTCACGAGAGCTGCTAAAGGTGCTCTGCACTGAAAGCTTCCCGCGCCTCAGGGTATGTCCCGGGCCAGCCTGAAAGCCCGGCGAGGTTTACAGTGGCGGCTTGTGCTTTTTGTCAGGAGCGTTGCCCTCTGCTTTGGGACTAGAAGGAGGTATGTTGGGAGGCGGCCGTGTGGCTGGTAGGTAAGTGGAGAGGGTGGATGAAGGTAGGAGAGTGGGAAGGGTGCCTGGGGTTTGTTAGGAGATAGGAGTCAGGAGAACTGTTGCCAGGTAGCTGTGCAAGAGTTGTGTGCTTGCTTGGGTGCGGGAGGTTGTGGAGAGTATGTTGGAAGGAGTGCCGAAAGGGAGGAGGTTTGAGTGTAGGGGGAGGGGGAGAAGGGAGTAGCAAATGTGGCGGGAGTGGTGTTGTGGGTAGGTGTTGTTGGTGTTCACAGAATCACAGAATCGTTTAGGTTGGAAGGGACCTCTGGAGATCATCTAGTCCAACCTCCCTGGTCAAGCAGGGTCACCTAGAGCATGTTGCCCAGGATCACATCCAGACGGGTTTTGAATATCTCCAGGGAAGGAGACTCCACTACCTCTCTGGGCAACCTGTTCCAATGCTCAGTCACCCTCACAGTGAAGAAGTTTTTTCTCAGGTTCAGATGGAACTTCCTGTGGTTCAGTTTGTGCCCATTGCCTCTTGTCCTGTTGCGGGGCACCACGGAGAAGAGGCTGGCCTCATCCTCTTGACACTCCCCCTTCAGATACTTGTACACGTTGATGAGATCGCCTCTCAACCTTCCCTTCTCCAGGCTGAACAGGCCCAGCTCTTGCAGTCTTTCTTCCTAGGAGAGGTGCTCCAGCCCTCTAATCATCTTGGTAGCCCTCCGCTGGACTCTCTCCAGGAGTGCCATGTCTCTCTTGTCCTGGGGAGCCCAGCACTGGACACAGTCCTCCAGGTGAGGCCTCCCCAGGGCTGAGGAGAGGGGCAGGATCACCTCCCTCCACCTGCTGGCAACACTCTGCCTAACGCACCCCAGGAGACCATTGGCCTTCTTGGCCACAAGGGCACGCTGCTGGCTCGTGCTTCACTTGTTGTCCACCAGCACTCCCAGGTCCTTCTCGGCAGAGCTACTTTCCAGCAGCTCAGCCCCCAGCCTGTCCTGGTGCATGGGATTATTCCTGCCTAGGTGCAGGACCTTGCACTTGCCTTTGTTGAACTTCAGGAGGTTCCTCTCCGCCCAGCTCTCCAGCCTGTCCAGGTCCCTCTGAAGGGCAGCACAGTCTTCTGGTGTGTTAGCCTCTCCTCCCAGTTTAGTCTCATCAGCCAACTGGCTGAGGGTGCACTCTGTGCCTTCCTCCAGGTCATTGATGAATATCTTGAACGAGACTGGACCCAGGCCTGACCCCTGGGGGACACCACTAGCCACAGGCCTCCAACTTGACTCTGCGCCATTCACCACAACCCTCTGAGCTCGGCCATCCAGCCAGTTCTCAATCCACCTCACTGTCCACTCATCTAGCCCACACTTCCTGAGCTTACCTCGGAGGATGTGACGGGAGACAGTGTCAAAAGCCTTGCTCAAGTCCAGGGAGACAACATCCACTGCTCTCCCCTCATCTCCCCAGCCAGTCATTCCGTCAGAGAAGGCTATCAGATTGGTCAAGCATGATTTCCCTTTGGTGAATCCGTGCTGACTACTCCTGATCACCTTCTTGTCCTCCACAGGCTTAGTGAGGACCTCCAGGAGGAGCTGTTCCATCACCTTTCCAGGGATGGAGGTGAGGCTGGCAGGCCTATAGTTCCCTGGCTCCTCCTTCTTGCCCTTTTGGAAGACCGGGGTGACACTGGCTTTCTTCCAGTCCTCAGGCACCTCTCCTGATCTCCAGGACCTTTCCAAGATGATGGAGAGTGGCCTAGCGATAACATCCGCCACCTCCCTCAGCACTCGTGGGTGCATCCCATCGGGGCCCATGGATTTACGGATGTCAAGTTTGGACAAAAGATCTCTAACCTGATCCTCCTCCACCAAGGGAGAGTCTTCCTTTCTCCAGCCTTCCTCTCTTGTCTCCAAGGTCTGGAATTCCTCAGGACTGGCCTTAGCAGTGAAGACTGAAGCAAAGGCAGCATTCAATAACTCTGCCTTCTCTGTATCCTTCGTCACCAGGGCACCCGCCCCATTCAGCAGCGGGCCCACGTTTTCCCTAGTCTTCCTTTTGCTGTTGATGTATTTGAAGGAGCCCTTCTTGTTGTCCTTGACATCCCTTGCCAGATTTAATTCCAACTGGGCCTTAGTCTTCCTCGTCGCATCCCTGCACACTCGGACAACGTCCCTGTATTCCTCCCAAGTGGCCTGTCCCCTTTGCCACATTCTGTACACTTCCTTCTTCTGTTGGAGTTTTGCCAGGAGTTCCTTGCTCCTCCATGCAGGTCTCCTGCCCGCTTTGCTCGACCGCTTACTCAGAGAAGTGTTGCGGGTGCAGGAGGTGCTGAAGTGTGAAGGTGAAGTGGCTGCTGAGTTGTGAAGGTGGGTGTGGAAAGATGGGTTGGAGGGTGGGGAGGGAATAGGTGTTGTCGGTGCCGGTTGTGTTCCGGTAAGGGCGTTTGGGAGTGTGTTAGTAGTGTTGGGGCGTGTCAAGGGCAGGGGGGAAAGGGCTGTGTGAAGTGGCTTGCAAGGAGATTGGGTAGAGCGCCGGGGAGCGCGGTGTGTGGAGCAGGCGTGCTGCTGGTTTGGAGTGCAGTGAGCGAGAGGCAGTGTGGCCGTGGCGTGGAGGCTAGGTGCGGCGTTTGGAGGAGTGAGGCTGAGGTGAGGGCAGATTGTGGGCTAGGAGATGGCGCTGCAAAAGGTGGGCCTGTGTGTTGTTTCTTGTGAGAAGGTGTTGTTTGCGGTTGAGGGGGAGAGCAAGGGTGGTCCTGGGTGCAAAAGGGAGAGCAGTCTTGCCTTGTGCGCTTTTGGTAGGCACGGGAGGTGCTTTGGGGATGTGTTTGCCTGCTGGGTAGTGGTGAGGGTGTGAGTAGTAGAGGGAAGGGGGTGGTGATTGGTGGTGGTTGTGTTGGAAGGTGCCCCGTCGGGGGGTGGTTGTGTGAGAGAAGGGAAGGGAGGAGGCTGTGGATACCAGTTGCGCCTTGTGTGTGTGTGTGTGTGTGTGTGTGTGTGTGTGTGTGTCCCTAAGCCCCCCGGTGGCCCCCCCTCAGCGCCCGGGCCGGCAGGTTGTGGAATGGTCCTAGGTGAGAAGGCTGTGGTGTGTGGTGTGTTTTGTTCTGTGGGTGGCAGTGGGAGTTGTTTGTGGAGGTGGGTTGGCGTTGTGAAGCGAGCGCTGTTAGGCGAAAGTAGTGGTTGGGCGGAGAGGAGCCAGCGCTTGCCGGAAGCAGGAGGTGTGAGAGAGTGGAGGTGTTGGGTGTGAAAAGGGGAAGAAAGGGGGATGCCGGAGGAGCTGCTTGTGCCCTGTGCGCCTTTGCGGCGGGGCCTGTGGTAGAAGAGGCGGAGGGTAAAGGAGTGTTGGAGGCGAGTGGGGTGTAGCGGGGGAGGTATGTTCTTTGGGATGGCGGGCAGGGCGGAGGCAGGAGTGCTAGGCAGGCAGGTGGTGAGGTGTTTGTGGAGGCAGTGCTTAGTGTGGAAGAGACTGGAGGTAGGGAAGTGGGGTGGGAGTGTGGGAAGGATTGGGGTGAGAGTGGGGTGGTGTGCTAGTGGGGCGGGAGGAAGTGCTTTCTGGGTGCTGTGGCAGATGTGCTTGAGGTGTGAGGCGGAGTGCTCGAGCGGGTGGCCGAGTTGTAAGGGTGAAAGTTGCGCCGTGAGGTGTTTGGGTGCCAAGGAGAGGGGGTTGGTTCACGCTGTGGCTGAGGTTGCTTGCGTTCAGGGCAAAGGTGTTGGAGTGGTGGAGGAAGGGGCGGAGGTAGCGGAGAGGCTGTTGCTTGTTGGCAATCGGCCGGAGGCCGGTGTGTGTGTCGGAGGGGTTGTAGGTGGCGTGGCTGTGAAGCGAGAGGTGGGCCAGTGTGTCGGCTGAGAAAAGGTCTAGGGAGTCATGGTGCAGAAGGCGGAGCAGAGAGGGAGGCGTGGGGAGGGAGGGAGAGCATTCGGGCTCCCTGCGCGGCGCCTTGTCGGCTGTGTGGGTGGGTGCACGTGACCGTTGGCGTCCCGGGAACATGACGTGTGCTGTGGACAGGGTTTCACGCAAGCAAGAGTGCTCAGCATTTGCTGGGAATAAATTTAATGAAGGAGAGCTGTTTTGTGCTGGTAGACGGGTGGTTGGCGAGAATGTTGTGAGCGGAGCACGCGAAACCAAGTATGTGCTCTTGCTGTGTCTTGCTTGTCGTCCAGTGCTGTTGGAGGCCAGGAAGAGTGAAGCGGCCTCGGAGCCTGGGGAGGGTTGTCGCAAGCACGGTGTCTCTGGCGTGCGCGCTCGCCAGGGCTGCAAAGCCTTGCTGCAAAAGAAAAGCAGGTAAGGCGGCGAGTGAGGTGCGGGCAGCAGCTGTTTGCGCAGTCTTGGCCTAGCAAGTATGTGGGTGTGGGCGTGCTGGAGGTGGGCGAGGGCAACGGGCTCTGGGAAGCCGTTCAGCGAGTGGTCTGGGCTAAGGGCGAGCAGCAGTCTGTGCAAAGGAAGTCTTGGTTTTCCGGCTAAAAGAAGATGGGCAGAAAGCGTGGTGTTTGCCGGCCACAGGCGCCTGGGGGTGAGCGTCTCACCTGAGAAGCAAGAGCAAGAACCTCGTCCAGGAAGGCAGAGAGGCGCAAAGGTGTGCGTGTCTCCAGGGAGAGCAAGAGGGTTTCAAGCACGCAGATGTCCTGCAGGACTCCGGGGCCAAAAACTAGGTGGGCTAGCTGGGTGGCGGTGAGGTTGTCGGTGACATCGACCTGCAAAGGAAAAGGGAGCCCGTGAGAGAGAAGCCAAAGGTTGCTGACAAAGGGAGAGCTAAGCCCCCCGGAGTGGGCGGAATTGCGGGCCTTGGGAGGATGAGGTGGGCTGGGGCTGGGGCTGAGGCAGGGGGGCTGTGTCCTCCTTGAATTGGAGCAGGCAGGAGAGGCGTCGGCCTCGTGCATGGCAAGGGCGGTGGTAGAGCAGGCTGGTAAGGCTGTGCGAGCGCAGCGGTCTCGGTCCTTTCTGAGCGTGGAGGCACACTAACCCCACTGAAATCTGCCACTAAGGTGAGGAGATCTTCATAGCGAGCAATAGCTGCGAATGCACCCAAGTTGTCTTGCAGCCAGTGGAGGCATGTTCCGTGGTCCAAAGGAGACGGAGAGGCTGGGGCAGAAGAGAGGCCAAGAGTGAGGCGGTGGCCTTTCCTTGCGGCTGGCTAGAAAGGCGAGGAGGGCCACCGAGTGGGCTGTGGGAGGGTTAGGTCCGTCTTACCTGCGTTGGTGCATTGGCTTTGGAGGAAGGTGAAGACAGCGCTAGAGATGCCTTGCAGCTCCCCGGGCAAGAGGGCTACGTATGCCTGGCTCACGGAGGACACGCTGGGGAGGGAAGTGACATGGGAAAGAGGTAATTCTTGCTGTTGAGGTGGTGGCGGTAGTGCTAGGGGTGGGAGGGCTGCTTTGTCAGGGAGAAGAGGGGCGCAGAGAGGGCAGCGGAGAAGGACGGGAAGGCCTGCTTGCTCGGAAGTGGGCGAGTGCTTGCATTTCTTACAAGTGGGGTGTGCTTTGCATGGGAAAGGGCGGGCTGGCAAGGGCTTTGGAGAGGTGAGGGCAGGGCAGGCGCTGTGGCAGGGTTATCTGTCGGCAGAGGTTTCTCTAGGGTGGTGTTAGAAGTGCTGAGAGATGGTGGTGGTGCAAGTGCCCTAGTGCTGGAGTCTTGTGCTTGCTGAGTGACTGAAGGCTCTGGAGAGGCTAGGCAGTGGGTAATTAGGCGCTGGCGAGGCGGTGCTGCCAAATGCCAAGTGGGCAGCTTTCTGAGTAGGCAGCAGAAGCGGCGGGGTGGGAAGCGTTTGTCAGAGCAAGAGCGGTGGGGTGCAGGTGGCAGAAGGCGAGCTGTGCCATGGCCGCACGCGGGCATGAAAGTGTGGGCAAGGGGGGAAGCTGGGTCGAGCTTGGGAGTGTTGTTTGTGGGCCCAAGGCTGCTGTGCGTTTTGCTCGTGCTTTCGTGGGTTGGTGCAAAGCAGGAGGGTTGTTGGCGGCGTATTGTTCACTGCCGTGCGTGGGGCAGAGGGGAGTGTGTGTGCGGGTTGGTTGCAGCGCTGCCCTTTGGAGTGTGTTGTACAGCTGAATGGAGTTGATGAGGCCCCCTACGTGCTGTGCTCTGCTGCTGCTAGGTTTTCCTGTTGCTGGTGGTGGCGGCAGCGTTGTCGGCCGAGGTGGACCGTGTTGTGTTTGGCAGAGACGCTAAGTGAGGCTAGCGTGTTAGGAACCGTGTTGCTGTGCTTGGCCGTAGTTTGCGTGAAGGGACTGAAGATGTGACCGTAGGTGCCTGCTGGAGCACGTCTGTAAATAGTAGTGTGTTGCGAGGCTGCTGCTGAGCACAAGGGAGCGCTGCAGGTGGCTTGGCCGCTTCCTAAGCACCGCGCTTTGTATTTTGGCCAGAGCAAAGGCGCCGGCGGCCTTGTATACTCACAGGGCTCTGAACGTGTCGCAGGCAGAGAGGTGGGAGAGGAAGGTGGGAAGGTTCTCCTTGGCAGCGCTGAGGAGCAGCAGAGCGAGTCTGGTGAAGAGGAGAGTCCAGTGGGCAGGGCTGAAGGCTGGAAGCTCTGCCTCGATGTCTGCCATAACTTGGAACGGCAAGTTGCTCCTCTGCTGCTGCTTCTTGAAGTTGGTTGCTGCCAGCTGAAGGAGAATGGTCATGAGGATCCGTGAGACGGCCGGATGAAAAAGGTTGTAGCAGTTCAAAGCCCCGGGGAGCGGCGCTGTCGGAAGAGGTTCTGGGCAAGTCCCAGAGAGGGGAGGACACCAGCTGGACGTGTCCTGGAAACCTGCCATATGGGCAGCGAACACCACAAGGTGGGTGTGAGAGTCGCAGCGGGTGTGCTTGCACGGAGCAGGCTGCCGGCTGCAGTGGTCGGGGAGGGGGGCACGGCAGGCCGTGTGGCCGCTGGCCCGTTGTGACAACACAAAGGTGTGGGGGGTGGCGGGGGGGCAGGGGGTCGGAGGTGTGGGGTGAGAAATGGGGCCCGGGGCACAGAGCATGAGTAGTTGTTGTTTTCGTGCCCTTCCGTGATGGCACTTGTGATGTGAAGAAGGTTTGAGAGCCTGCAAAAGGACGGGGCTCGTTTTCTGTGGGCATGCCAGCGTAGATGTTGTTGAAAGCGTGCAAGGTGCAGGAGGGGATGTTGGACCTGGAGCGGGAAGTGTTTTGATGTCGCCAAGTCAGATTTTTCCAACAGCCAAGACTTCTCCATGAGCAAGTGATAAGCAGCTTGGCTGGTTGTTACTGATTGCACGCTGTTGCCCGAGAGGTTCTTAAGAAGTGACTACAAAGTATCTTCCGATGACCCAGAACGTAGCCTAGCCTGTGTGACAAGGCCGTTTGGACTGAAAAATAAAGAAATAAAAAAAAAAAAAAAAAAGCAAAAAGCATGCTGTGTACTCGATGTGCTTTGTTTGGCTGAAGGTCACGAGAGCTGCTAAAGGTGCTCTGCACTGAAAGCTTCCCGCGCCTCAGGGTATGTCCCGGGCCAGCCTGAAAGCCCGGCGAGGTTTACAGTGGCGGCTTGTGCTTTTTGTCAGGAGCGTTGCCCTCTGCTTTGGGACTAGAAGGAGGTATGTTGGGAGGCGGCCGTGTGGCTGGTAGGTAAGTGGAGAGGGTGGATGAAGGTAGGAGAGTGGGAAGGGTGCCTGGGGTTTGTTAGGAGATAGGAGTCAGGAGAACTGTTGCCAGGTAGCTGTGCAAGAGTTGTGTGCTTGCTTGGGTGCGGGAGGTTGTGGAGAGTATGTTGGAAGGAGTGCCGAAAGGGAGGAGGTTTGAGTGTAGGGGGAGGGGGAGAAGGGAGTAGCAAATGTGGCGGGAGTGGTGTTGTGGGTAGGTGTTGTTGGTGTTCACAGAATCACAGAATCGTTTAGGTTGGAAGGGACCTCTGGAGATCATCTAGTCCAACCTCCCTGGTCAAGCAGGGTCACCTAGAGCATGTTGCCCAGGATCACATCCAGACGGGTTTTGAATATCTCCAGGGAAGGAGACTCCACTACCTCTCTGGGCAACCTGTTCCAATGCTCAGTCACCCTCACAGTGAAGAAGTTTTTTCTCAGGTTCAGGTGGAACTTCCTGTGGTTCAGTTTCTGCCCATTGCCTCTTGTCCTGTTGCGGGGCACCACGGAGAAGAGGCTGGCCTCATCCTCTTGACACTCCCCCTTCAGATACTTGTACACGTTGATGAGATCGCCTCTCAACCTTCCCTTCTCCAGGCTGAACAGGCCCAGCTCTTGCAGTCTTTCTTCCTAGGAGAGGTGCTCCAGCCCTCTAATCATCTTGGTAGCCCTCCGCTGGACTCTCTCCAGGAGTGCCATGTCTCTCTTGTCCTGGGGAGCCCAGCACTGGACACAGTCCTCCAGGTGAGGCCTCCCCAGGGCTGAGGAGAGGGGCAGGATCACCTCCCTCCACCTGCTGGCAACACTCTGCCTAACGCACCCCAGGAGACCATTGGCCTTCTTGGCCACAAGGGCACGCTGCTGGCTCGTGCTTCACTTGTTGTCCACCAGCACTCCCAGGTCCTTCTCGGCAGAGCTACTTTCCAGCAGCTCAGCCCCCAGCCTGTCCTGGTGCATGGGATTATTCCTGCCTAGGTGCAGGACCTTGCACTTGCCTTTGTTGAACTTCAGGAGGTTCCTCTCCGCCCAGCTCTCCAGCCTGTCCAGGTCCCTCTGAAGGGCAGCACAGTCTTCTGGTGTGTTAGCCTCTCCTCCCAGTTTAGTCTCATCAGCCAACTGGCTGAGGGTGCACTCTGTGCCTTCCTCCAGGTCATTGATGAATATCTTGAACGAGACTGGACCCAGGCCTGACCCCTGGGGGACACCACTAGCCACAGGCCTCCAACTTGACTCTGCGCCATTCACCACAACCCTCTGAGCTCGGCCATCCAGCCAGTTCTCAATCCACCTCACTGTCCACTCATCTAGCCCACACTTCCTGAGCTTACCTCGGAGGATGTGATGGGAGACAGTGTCAAAAGCCTTGCTCAAGTCCAGGGAGACAACATCCACTGCTCTCCCCTCATCTCCCCAGCCAGTCATTCCGTCAGAGAAGGCTATCAGATTGGTCAAGCATGATTTCCCTTTGGTGAATCCGTGCTGACTACTCCTGATCACCTTCTTGTCCTCCACAGGCTTAGTGAGGACCTCCAGGAGGAGCTGTTCCATCACCTTTCCAGGGATGGAGGTGAGGCTGGCAGGCCTGTAGTTCCCTGGCTCCTCCTTCTTGCCCTTTTGGAAGACCGGGGTGACACTGGCTTTCTTACAGTCCTCAGGCACCTCTCCTGATCTCCAGGACCTTTCCAAGATGGTGGAGAGTGGCCTAGCGATAACATCCGCCACCTCCCTCAGCACTCGTGGGTGCATCCCATCGGGGCCCATGGATTTACGGATGTCAAGTTTGGACAAAAGATCTCTAACCTGATCCTCCTCCACCAAGGGAGAGTCTTCCTTTCTCCAGCCTTCCTCTCTTGTCTCCAAGGTCTGGAATTCCTCAGGACTGGCCTTAGCAGTGAAGACTGAAGCAAAGGCAGCATTCAATAACTCTGCCTTCTCTGTATCCTTCGTCACCAGGGCACCCGCCCCATTCAGCAGCGGGCCCACGTTTTCCCTAGTCTTCCTTTTGCTACTGATGTATTTGAAGGAGCCCTTCTTGTTGTCCTTGACATCCCTTGCCAGATTTAATTCCAACTGGGCCTTAGTCTTCCTTGTCGCATCCCTGCACACTCTGACAACGTCCCTGTATTCCTCCCAAGTGGCCTGTCCCCTTTGCCACATTCTGTACACTTCCTTCTTCTGTTGGAGTTTTGCCAGGAGTTCCTTGCTCCTCCATGCAGGTCTCCTGCCCGCTTTGCTCGACCGCTTACTCAGAGAAGTGTTGCGGGTGCAGGAGGTGCTGAAGTGTGAAGGTGAAGTGGCTGCTGACTTGTGAAGGTGGGTGTGGAAAGATGGGTTGGAGGGTGGGGAGGGAATAGGTGTTGTCGGTGCCGGTTGTGTTCCGGTAAGGGCGTTTGGGAGTGTGTTAGTAGTGTTGGGGCGTGTCAAGGGCAGGGGGGAAAGGGCTGTGTGAAGTGGCTTGCAAGGAGATTGGGTAGAGCGCCGGGGAGCGCGGTGTGTGGAGCAGGCGTGCTGCTGGTTTGGAGTGCAGTGAGCGAGAGGCAGTGTGGCCGTGGCGTGGAGGCTAGGTGCGGCGTTTGGAGGAGTGAGGCTGAGGTGAGGGCAGATTGTGGGCTAGGAGATGGCGCTGCAAAAGGTGGGCCTGTGTGTTGTTTCTTGTGAGAAGGTGTTGTTTGCGGTTGAGGGGGAGAGCAAGGGTGGTCCTGGGTGCAAAAGGGAGAGCAGTCTTGCCTTGTGCGCTTTTGGTAGGCACGGGAGGTGCTTTGGGGATGTGTTTGCCTGCTGGGTAGTGGTGAGGGTGTGAGTAGTAGAGGGAAGGGGGTGGTGATTGGTGGTGGTTGTGTTGGAAGGTGCCCCGTCGGGGGGTGGTTGTGTGAGAGAAGGGAAGGGAGGAGGCTGTGGATACCAGTTGCGCCTTGTGTGTGTGTGTGTGTGTGTGTGTGTGTGTGTGTGTGTGTGTGTCCCTAAGCCCCCCGGTGGCCCCCCCTCAGCGCCCGGGCCGGCAGGTTGTGGAATGGTCCTAGGTGAGAAGGCTGTGGTGTGTGGTGTGTTTTGTGCTGTGGGTGGCAGTGGGAGTTGTTTGTGGAGGTGGGTTGGCGTTGTGAAGCGAGCGCTGTTAGGCGAAAGTAGTGGTTGGGCGGAGAGGAGCCAGCGCTTGCCGGAAGCAGGAGGTGTGAGAGAGTGGAGGTGTTGGGTGTGAAAAGGGGAAGAAAGGGGGATGCCGGAGGAGCTGCTTGTGCCCTGTGCGCCTTTGCGGCGGGGCCTGTGGTAGAAGAGGCGGAGGGTAAAGGAGTGTTGGAGGCGAGTGGGGTGTAGCGGGGGAGGTATGTTCTTTGGGATGGCGGGCAGGGCGGAGGCAGGAGTGCTAGGCAGGCAGGTGGTGAGGTGTTTGTGGAGGCAGTGCTTAGTGTGGAAGAGACTGGAGGTAGGGAAGTGGGGTGGGAGTGTGGGAAGGATTGGGGTGAGAGTGGGGTGGTGTGCTAGTGGGGCGGGAGGAAGTGCTTTCTGGGTGCTGTGGCAGATGTGCTTGAGGTGTGAGGCGGAGTGCTCGAGCGGGTGGCCGAGTTGTAAGGGTGAAAGTTGCGCCGTGAGGTGTTTGGGTGCCAAGGAGAGGGGGTTGGTTCACGCTGTGGCTGAGGTTGCTTGCGTTCAGGGCAAAGGTGTTGGAGTGGTGGAGGAAGGGGCGGAGGTAGCGGAGAGGCTGTTGCTTGTTGGCAATCGGCCGGAGGCCGGTGTGTGTGTCGGAGGGGTTGTAGGTGGCGTGGCTGTGAAGCGAGAGGTGGGCCAGTGTGTCGGCTGAGAAAAGGTCTAGGGAGTCATGGTGCAGAAGGCGGAGCAGAGAGGGAGGCGTGGGGAGGGAGGGAGAGCATTCGGGCTCCCTGCGCGGCGCCTTGTCGGCTGTGTGGGTGGGTGCACGTGACCGTTGGCGTCCCGGGAACATGACGTGTGCTGTGGACAGGGTTTCACGCAAGCAAGAGTGCTCAGCATTTGCTGGGAATAAATTTAATGAAGGAGAGCTGTTTTGTGCTGGTAGACGGGTGGTTGGCGAGAATGTTGTGAGCGGAGCACGCGAAACCAAGTATGTGCTCTTGCTGTGTCTTGCTTGTCGTCCAGTGCTGTTGGAGGCCAGGAAGAGTGAAGCGGCCTCGGAGCCTGGGGAGGGTTGTCGCAAGCACGGTGTCTCTGGCGTGTGCGCTCGCCAGGGCTGCAAAGCCTTGCTGCAAAAGAAAAGCAGGTAAGGCGGCGAGTGAGGTGCGGGCAGCAGCTGTTTGCGCAGTCTTGGCCTAGCAAGTATGTGGGTGTGGGCGTGCTGGAGGTGGGCGAGGGCAACGGGCTCTGGGAAGCCGTTCAGCGAGTGGTCTGGGCTAAGGGCGAGCAGCAGTCTGTGCAAAGGAAGTCTTGGTTTTCCGGCTAAAAGAAGATGGGCAGAAAGCGTGGTGTTTGCCGGCCACAGGCGCCTGGGGGTGAGCGTCTCACCTGAGAAGCAAGAGCAAGAACCTCGTCCAGGAAGGCAGAGAGGCGCAAAGGTGTGCGTGTCTCCAGGGAGAGCAAGAGGGTTTCAAGCACGCAGATGTCCTGCAGGACTCCGGGGCCAAAAACTAGGTGGGCTAGCTGGGTGGCGGTGAGGTTGTCGGTGACATCGACCTGCAAAGGAAAAGGGAGCCCGTGAGAGAGAAGCCAAAGGTTGCTGACAAAGGGAGAGCTAAGCCCCCCGGAGTGGGCGGAATTGCGGGCCTTGGGAGGATGAGGTGGGCTGGGGCTGGGGCTGAGGCAGGGGGGCTGTGTCCTCCTTGAATTGGAGCAGGCAGGAGAGGCGTCGGCCTCGTGCATGGCAAGGGCGGTGGTAGAGCAGGCTGGTAAGGCTGTGCGAGCGCAGCGGTCTCGGTCCTTTCTGAGCGTGGAGGCACACTAACCCCACTGAAATCTGCCACTAAGGTGAGGAGATCTTCATAGCGAGCAATAGCTGCGAATGCACCCAAGTTGTCTTGCAGCCAGTGGAGGCATGTTCCGTGGTCCAAAGGAGACGGAGAGGCTGGGGCAGAAGAGAGGCCAAGAGTGAGGCGGTGGCCTTTCCTTGCGGCTGGCTAGAAAGGCGAGGAGGGCCACCGAGTGGGCTGTGGGAGGGTTAGGTCCGTCTTACCTGCGTCGGTGCATTGGCTTTGGAGGAAGGTGAAGACAGCGCTAGAGATGCCTTGCAGCTCCCCGGGCAAGAGGGCTACGTATGCCTGGCTCACGGAGGACACGCTGGGGAGGGAAGTGACATGGGAAAGAGGTAATTCTTGCTGTTGAGGTGGTGGCGGTAGTGCTAGGGGTGGGAGGGCTGCTTTGTCAGGGAGAAGAGGGGCGCAGAGAGGGCAGCGGAGAAGGACGGGAAGGCCTGCTTGCTCGGAAGTGGGCGAGTGCTTGCATTTCTTACAAGTGGGGTGTGCTTTGCATGGGAAAGGGCGGGCTGGCAAGGGCTTTGGAGAGGTGAGGGCAGGGCAGGCGCTGTGGCAGGGTTATCTGTCGGCAGAGGTTTCTCTAGGGTGGTGTTAGAAGTGCTGAGAGATGGTGGTGGTGCAAGTGCCCTAGTGCTGGAGTCTTGTGCTTGCTGAGTGACTGAAGGCTCTGGAGAGGCTAGGCAGTGGGTAATTAGGCGCTGGCGAGGCGGTGCTGCCAAATGCCAAGTGGGCAGCTTTCTGAGTAGGCAGCAGAAGCGGCGGGGTGGGAAGCGTTTGTCAGAGCAAGAGCGGTGGGGTGCAGGTGGCAGAAGGCGAGCTGTGCCATGGCCGCACGCGGGCATGAAAGTGTGGGCAAGGGGGGAAGCTGGGTCGAGCTTGGGAGTGTTGTTTGTGGGCCCAAGGCTGCTGTGCGTTTTGCTCGTGCTTTCGTGGGTTGGTGCAAAGCAGGAGGGTTGTTGGCGGCGTATTGTTCACTGCCGTGCGTGGGGCAGAGGGGAGTGTGTGTGCGGGTTGGTTGCAGCGCTGCCCTTTGGAGTGTGTTGTACAGCTGAATGGAGTTGATGAGGCCCCCTACGTGCTGTGCTCTGCTGCTGCTAGGTTTTCCTGTTGCTGGTGGTGGCGGCAGCGTTGTCGGCCGAGGTGGACCGTGTTGTGTTTGGCAGAGACGCTAAGTGAGGCTAGCGTGTTAGGAACCGTGTTGCTGTGCTTGGCCGTAGTTTGCGTGAAGGGACTGAAGATGTGACCGTAGGTGCCTGCTGGAGCACGTCTGTAAATAGTAGTGTGTTGCGAGGCTGCTGCTGAGCACAAGGGAGCGCTGCAGGTGGCTTGGCCGCTTCCTAAGCACCGCGCTTTGTATTTTGGCCAGAGCAAAGGCGCCGGCGGCCTTGTATACTCACAGGGCTCTGAACGTGTCGCAGGCAGAGAGGTGGGAGAGGAAGGTGGGAAGGTTCTCCTTGGCAGCGCTGAGGAGCAGCAGAGCGAGTCTGGTGAAGAGGAGAGTCCAGTGGGCAGGGCTGAAGGCTGGAAGCTCTGCCTCGATGTCTGCCATAACTTGGAACGGCAAGTTGCTCCTCTGCTGCTGCTTCTTGAAGTTGGTTGCTGCCAGCTGAAGGAGAATGGTCATGAGGATCCGTGAGACGGCCGGATGAAAAAGGTTGTAGCAGTTCAAAGCCCCGGGGAACGGCGCTGTCGGAAGAGGTTCTGGGCAAGTCCCAGAGAGGGGAGGACACCAGCTGGACGTGTCCTGGAAACCTGCCATATGGGCAGCGAACACCACAAGGTGGGTGTGAGAGTCGCAGCGGGTGTGCTTGCACGGAGCAGGCTGCCGGCTGCAGTGGTCGGGGAGGGGGGCACGGCAGGCCGTGTGGCCGCTGGCCCGTTGTGACAACACAAAGGTGTGGGGGGTGGCGGGGGGGCAGGGGGTCGGAGGTGTGGGGTGAGAAATGGGGCCCGGGGCACAGAGCATGAGTAGTTGTTGTTTTCGTGCCCTTCCGTGATGGCACTTGTGATGTGAAGAAGGTTTGAGAGCCTGCAAAAGGACGGGGCTCGTTTTCTGTGGGCATGCCAGCGTAGATGTTGTTGAAAGCGTGCAAGGTGCAGGAGGGGATGTTGGACCTGGAGCGGGAAGTGTTTTGATGTCGCCAAGTCAGATTTTTCCAACAGCCAAGACTTCTCCATGAGCAAGTGATAAGCAGCTTGGCTGGTTGTTACTGATTGCACGCTGTTGCCCGAGAGGTTCTTAAGAAGTGACTACAAAGTATCTTCCGATGACCCAGAACGTAGCCTAGCCTGTGTGACAAGGCCGTTTGGACTGAAAAATAAAGAAATAAAAAAAAAAAAAAAAAGCAAAAAGCATGCTGTGTACTCGATGTGCTTTGTTTGGCTGAAGGTCACGAGAGCTGCTAAAGGTGCTCTGCACTGAAAGCTTCCCGCGCCTCAGGGTATGTCCCGGGCCAGCCTGAAAGCCCGGCGAGGTTTACAGTGGCGGCTTGTGCTTTTTGTCAGGAGCGTTGCCCTCTGCTTTGGGACTAGAAGGAGGTATGTTGGGAGGCGGCCGTGTGGCTGGTAGGTAAGTGGAGAGGGTGGATGAAGGTAGGAGAGTGGGAAGGGTGCCTGGGGTTTGTTAGGAGATAGGAGTCAGGAGAACTGTTGCCAGGTAGCTGTGCAAGAGTTGTGTGCTTGCTTGGGTGCGGGAGGTTGTGGAGAGTATGTTGGAAGGAGTGCCGAAAGGGAGGAGGTTTGAGTGTAGGGGGAGGGGGAGAAGGGAGTAGCAAATGTGGCGGGAGTGGTGTTGTGGGTAGGTGTTGTTGGTGTTCACAGAATCACAGAATCGTTTAGGTTGGAAGGGACCTCTGGAGATCATCTAGTCCAACCTCCCTGGTCAAGCAGGGTCACCTAGAGCATGTTGCCCAGGATCACATCCAGACGGGTTTTGAATATCTCCAGGGAAGGAGACTCCACTACCTCTCTGGGCAACCTGTTCCAATGCTCAGTCACCCTCACAGTGAAGAAGTTTTTTCTCAGGTTCAGATGGAACTTCCTGTGGTTCAGTTTGTGCCCATTGCCTCTTGTCCTGTTGCGGGGCACCACGGAGAAGAGGCTGGCCTCATCCTCTTGACACTCCCCCTTCAGATACTTGTACACGTTGATGAGATCGCCTCTCAACCTTCCCTTCTCCAGGCTGAACAGGCCCAGCTCTTGCAGTCTTTCTTCCTAGGAGAGGTGCTCCAGCCCTCTAATCATCTTGGTAGCCCTCCGCTGGACTCTCTCCAGGAGTGCCATGTCTCTCTTGTCCTGGGGAGCCCAGCACTGGACACAGTCCTCCAGGTGAGGCCTCCCCAGGGCTGAGGAGAGGGGCAGGATCACCTCCCTCCACCTGCTGGCAACACTCTGCCTAACGCACCCCAGGAGACCATTGGCCTTCTTGGCCACAAGGGCACGCTGCTGGCTCGTGCTTCACTTGTTGTCCACCAGCACTCCCAGGTCCTTCTCGGCAGAGCTACTTTCCAGCAGCTCAGCCCCCAGCCTGTCCTGGTGCATGGGATTATTCCTGCCTAGGTGCAGGACCTTGCACTTGCCTTTGTTGAACTTCAGGAGGTTCCTCTCCGCCCAGCTCTCCAGCCTGTCCAGGTCCCTCTGAAGGGCAGCACAGTCTTCTGGTGTGTTAGCCTCTCCTCCCAGTTTAGTCTCATCAGCCAACTGGCTGAGGGTGCACTCTGTGCCTTCCTCCAGGTCATTGATGAATATCTTGAACGAGACTGGACCCAGGCCTGACCCCTGGGGGACACCACTAGCCACAGGCCTCCAACTTGACTCTGCGCCATTCACCACAACCCTCTGAGCTCGGCCATCCAGCCAGTTCTCAATCCACCTCACTGTCCACTCATCTAGCCCACACTTCCTGAGCTTACCTCGGAGGATGTGATGGGAGACAGTGTCAAAAGCCTTGCTCAAGTCCAGGGAGACAACATCCACTGCTCTCCCCTCATCTCCCCAGCCAGTCATTCCGTCAGAGAAGGCTATCAGATTGGTCAAGCATGATTTCCCTTTGGTGAATCCGTGCTGACTACTCCTGATCACCTTCTTGTCCTCCACAGGCTTAGTGAGGACCTCCAGGAGGAGCTGTTCCATCACCTTTCCAGGGATGGAGGTGAGGCTGGCAGGCCTGTAGTTCCCTGGCTCCTCCTTCTTGCCCTTTTGGAAGACCGGGGTGACACTGGCTTTCTTCCAGTCCTCAGGCACCTCTCCTGATCTCCAGGACCTTTCCAAGATGATGGAGAGTGGCCTAGCGATAACATCCGCCACCTCCCTCAGCACTCGTGGGTGCATCCCATCGGGGCCCATGGATTTACGGATGTCAAGTTTGGACAAAAGATCTCTAACCTGATCCTCCTCCACCAAGGGAGAGTCTTCCTTTCTCCAGCCTTCCTCTCTTGTCTCCAAGGTCTGGAATTCCTCAGGACTGGCCTTAGCAGTGAAGACTGAAGCAAAGGCAGCATTCAATAACTCTGCCTTCTCTGTATCCTTCGTCACCAGGGCACCCGCCCCATTCAGCAGCGGGCCCACGTTTTCCCTAGTCTTCCTTTTGCTGTTGATGTATTTGAAGGAGCCCTTCTTGTTGTCCTTGACATCCCTTGCCAGATTTAATTCCAACTGGGCCTTAGTCTTCCTCGTCGCATCCCTGCACACTCGGACAACGTCCCTGTATTCCTCCCAAGTGGCCTGTCCCCTTTGCCACATTCTGTACACTTCCTTCTTCTGTTGGAGTTTTGCCAGGAGTTCCTTGCTCCTCCATGCAGGTCTCCTGCCCGCTTTGCTCGACCGCTTACTCAGAGAAGTGTTGCGGGTGCAGGAGGTGCTGAAGTGTGAAGGTGAAGTGGCTGCTGAGTTGTGAAGGTGGGTGTGGAAAGATGGGTTGGAGGGTGGGGAGGGAATAGGTGTTGTCGGTGCCGGTTGTGTTCCAGTAAGGGCGTTTGGGAGTGTGTTAGTAGTGTTGGGGCGTGTCAAGGGCAGGGGGGAAAGGGCTGTGTGAAGTGGCTTGCAAGGAGATTGGGTAGAGCGCCGGGGAGCGCGGTGTGTGGAGCAGGCGTGCTGCTGGTTTGGAGTGCAGTGAGCGAGAGGCAGTGTGGCCGTGGCGTGGAGGCTAGGTGCGGCGTTTGGAGGAGTGAGGCTGAGGTGAGGGCAGATTGTGGGCTAGGAGATGGCGCTGCAAAAGGTGGGCCTGTGTGTTGTTTCTTGTGAGAAGGTGTTGTTTGCGGTTGAGGGGGAGAGCAAGGGTGGTCCTGGGTGCAAAAGGGAGAGCAGTCTTGCCTTGTGCGCTTTTGGTAGGCACGGGAGGTGCTTTGGGGATGTGTTTGCCTGCTGGGTAGTGGTGAGGGTGTGAGTAGTAGAGGGAAGGGGGTGGTGATTGGTGGTGGTTGTGTTGGAAGGTGCCCCGTCGGGGGGTGGTTGTGTGAGAGAAGGGAAGGGAGGAGGCTGTGGATACCAGTTGCGCCTTTTGTGTGTGTGTGTGTGTGTGTGTGTGTGTGTGTGTGTGTGTGTGTGTGTCCCTAACCCCCCCGGTGGCCCCCCCTCAGCGCCCGGGCCGGCAGGTTGTGGAATGGTCCTAGGTGAGAAGGCTGTGGTGTGTGGTGTGTTTTGTGCTGTGGGTGGCAGTGGGAGTTGTTTGTGGAGGTGGGTTGGCGTTGTGAAGCGAGCGCTGTTAGGCGAAAGTAGTGGTTGGGCGGAGAGGAGCCAGCGCTTGCCGGAAGCAGGAGGTGTGAGAGAGTGGAGGTGTTGGGTGTGAAAAGGGGAAGAAAGGGGGATGCCGGAGGAGCTGCTTGTGCCCTGTGCGCCTTTGCGGCGGGGCCTGTGGTAGAAGAGGCGGAGGGTAAAGGAGTGTTGGAGGCGAGTGGGGTGTAGCGGGGGAGGTATGTTCTTTGGGATGGCGGGCAGGGCGGAGGCAGGAGTGCTAGGCAGGCAGGTGGTGAGGTGTTTGTGGAGGCAGTGCTTAGTGTGGAAGAGACTGGAGGTAGGGAAGTGGGGTGGGAGTGTGGGAAGGATTGGGGTGAGAGTGGGGTGGTGTGCTAGTGGGGCGGGAGGAAGTGCTTTCTGGGTGCTGTGGCAGATGTGCTTGAGGTGTGAGGCGGAGTGCTCGAGCGGGTGGCCGAGTTGTAAGGGTGAAAGTTGCGCCGTGAGGTGTTTGGGTGCCAAGGAGAGGGGGTTGGTTCACGCTGTGGCTGAGGTTGCTTGCGTTCAGGGCAAAGGTGTTGGAGTGGTGGAGGAAGGGGCGGAGGTAGCGGAGAGGCTGTTGCTTGTTGGCAATCGGCCGGAGGCCGGTGTGTGTGTCGGAGGGGTTGTAGGTGGCGTGGCTGTGAAGCGAGAGGTGGGCCAGTGTGTCGGCTGAGAAAAGGTCTAGGGAGTCATGGTGCAGAAGGCGGAGCAGAGAGGGAGGCGTGGGGAGGGAGGGAGAGCATTCGGGCTCCCTGCGCGGCGCCTTGTCGGCTGTGTGGGTGGGTGCACGTGACCGTTGGCGTCCCGGGAACATGACGTGTGCTGTGGACAGGGTTTCACGCAAGCAAGAGTGCTCAGCATTTGCTGGGAATAAATTTAATGAAGGAGAGCTGTTTTGTGCTGGTAGACGGGTGGTTGGCGAGAATGTTGTGAGCGGAGCACGCGAAACCAAGTATGTGCTCTTGCTGTGTCTTGCTTGTCGTCCAGTGCTGTTGGAGGCCAGGAAGAGTGAAGCGGCCTCGGAGCCTGGGGAGGGTTGTCGCAAGCACGGTGTCTCTGGCGTGTGCGCTCGCCAGGGCTGCAAAGCCTTGCTGCAAAAGAAAAGCAGGTAAGGCGGCGAGTGAGGTGCGGGCAGCAGCTGTTTGCGCAGTCTTGGCCTAGCAAGTATGTGGGTGTGGGCGTGCTGGAGGTGGGCGAGGGCAACGGGCTCTGGGAAGCCGTTCAGCGAGTGGTCTGGGCTAAGGGCGAGCAGCAGTCTGTGCAAAGGAAGTCTTGGTTTTCCGGCTAAAAGAAGATGGGCAGAAAGCGTGGTGTTTGCCGGCCACAGGCGCCTGGGGGTGAGCGTCTCACCTGAGAAGCAAGAGCAAGAACCTCGTCCAGGAAGGCAGAGAGGCGCAAAGGTGTGCGTGTCTCCAGGGAGAGCAAGAGGGTTTCAAGCACGCAGATGTCCTGCAGGACTCCGGGGCCAAAAACTAGGTGGGCTAGCTGGGTGGCGGTGAGGTTGTCGGTGACATCGACCTGCAAAGGAAAAGGGAGCCCGTGAGAGAGAAGCCAAAGGTTGCTGACAAAGGGAGAGCTAAGCCCCCCGGAGTGGGCGGAATTGCGGGCCTTGGGAGGATGAGGTGGGCTGGGGCTGGGGCTGAGGCAGGGGGGCTGTGTCCTCCTTGAATTGGAGCAGGCAGGAGAGGCGTCGGCCTCGTGCATGGCAAGGGCGGTGGTAGAGCAGGCTGGTAAGGCTGTGCGAGCGCAGCGGTCTCGGTCCTTTCTGAGCGTGGAGGCACACTAACCCCACTGAAATCTGCCACTAAGGTGAGGAGATCTTCATAGCGAGCAATAGCTGCGAATGCACCCAAGTTGTCTTGCAGCCAGTGGAGGCATGTTCCGTGGTCCAAAGGAGACGGAGAGGCTGGGGCAGAAGAGAGGCCAAGAGTGAGGCGGTGGCCTTTCCTTGCGGCTGGCTAGAAAGGCGAGGAGGGCCACCGAGTGGGCTGTGGGAGGGTTAGGTCCGTCTTACCTGCGTCGGTGCATTGGCTTTGGAGGAAGGTGAAGACAGCGCTAGAGATGCCTTGCAGCTCCCCGGGCAAGAGGGCTACGTATGCCTGGCTCACGGAGGACACGCTGGGGAGGGAAGTGACATGGGAAAGAGGTAATTCTTGCTGTTGAGGTGGTGGCGGTAGTGCTAGGGGTGGGAGGGCTGCTTTGTCAGGGAGAAGAGGGGCGCAGAGAGGGCAGCGGAGAAGGACGGGAAGGCCTGCTTGCTCGGAAGTGGGCGAGTGCTTGCATTTCTTACAAGTGGGGTGTGCTTTGCATGGGAAAGGGCGGGCTGGCAAGGGCTTTGGAGAGGTGAGGGCAGGGCAGGCGCTGTGGCAGGGTTATCTGTCGGCAGAGGTTTCTCTAGGGTGGTGTTAGAAGTGCTGAGAGATGGTGGTGGTGCAAGTGCCCTAGTGCTGGAGTCTTGTGCTTGCTGAGTGACTGAAGGCTCTGGAGAGGCTAGGCAGTGGGTAATTAGGCGCTGGCGAGGCGGTGCTGCCAAATGCCAAGTGGGCAGCTTTCTGAGTAGGCAGCAGAAGCGGCGGGGTGGGAAGCGTTTGTCAGAGCAAGAGCGGTGGGGTGCAGGTGGCAGAAGGCGAGCTGTGCCATGGCCGCACGCGGGCATGAAAGTGTGGGCAAGGGGGGAAGCTGGGTCGAGCTTGGGAGTGTTGTTTGTGGGCCCAAGGCTGCTGTGCGTTTTGCTCGTGCTTTCGTGGGTTGGTGCAAAGCAGGAGGGTTGTTGGCGGCGTATTGTTCACTGCCGTGCGTGGGGCAGAGGGGAGTGTGTGTGCGGGTTGGTTGCAGCGCTGCCCTTTGGAGTGTGTTGTACAGCTGAATGGAGTTGATGAGGCCCCCTACGTGCTGTGCTCTGCTGCTGCTAGGTTTTCCTGTTGCTGGTGGTGGCGGCAGCGTTGTCGGCCGAGGTGGACCGTGTTGTGTTTGGCAGAGACGCTAAGTGAGGCTAGCGTGTTAGGAACCGTGTTGCTGTGCTTGGCCGTAGTTTGCGTGAAGGGACTGAAGATGTGACCGTAGGTGCCTGCTGGAGCACGTCTGTAAATAGTAGTGTGTTGCGAGGCTGCTGCTGAGCACAAGGGAGCGCTGCAGGTGGCTTGGCCGCTTCCTAAGCACCGCGCTTTGTATTTTGGCCAGAGCAAAGGCGCCGGCGGCCTTGTATACTCACAGGGCTCTGAACGTGTCGCAGGCAGAGAGGTGGGAGAGGAAGGTGGGAAGGTTCTCCTTGGCAGCGCTGAGGAGCAGCAGAGCGAGTCTGGTGAAGAGGAGAGTCCAGTGGGCAGGGCTGAAGGCTGGAAGCTCTGCCTCGATGTCTGCCATAACTTGGAACGGCAAGTTGCTCCTCTGCTGCTGCTTCTTGAAGTTGGTTGCTGCCAGCTGAAGGAGAATGGTCATGAGGATCCGTGAGACGGCCGGATGAAAAAGGTTGTAGCAGTTCAAAGCCCCGGGGAGCGGCGCTGTCGGAAGAGGTTCTGGGCAAGTCCCAGAGAGGGGAGGACACCAGCTGGACGTGTCCTGGAAACCTGCCATATGGGCAGCGAACACCACAAGGTGGGTGTGAGAGTCGCAGCGGGTGTGCTTGCACGGAGCAGGCTGCCGGCTGCAGTGGTCGGGGAGGGGGGCACGGCAGGCCGTGTGGCCGCTGGCCCGTTGTGACAACACAAAGGTGTGGGGGGTGGCGGGGGGGCAGGGGGTCGGAGGTGTGGGGTGAGAAATGGGGCCCGGGGCACAGAGCATGAGTAGTTGTTGTTTTCGTGCCCTTCCGTGATGGCACTTGTGATGTGAAGAAGGTTTGAGAGCCTGCAAAAGGACGGGGCTCGTTTTCTGTGGGCATGCCAGCGTAGATGTTGTTGAAAGCGTGCAAGGTGCAGGAGGGGATGTTGGACCTGGAGCGGGAAGTGTTTTGATGTCGCCAAGTCAGATTTTTCCAACAGCCAAGACTTCTCCATGAGCAAGTGATAAGCAGCTTGGCTGGTTGTTACTGATTGCACGCTGTTGCCCGAGAGGTTCTTAAGAAGTGACTACAAAGTATCTTCCGATGACCCAGAACGTAGCCTAGCCTGTGTGACAAGGCCGTTTGGACTGAAAAATAAAGAAATAAAAAAAAAAAAAAAAAGCAAAAAGCATGCTGTGTACTCGATGTGCTTTGTTTGGCTGAAGGTCACGAGAGCTGCTAAAGGTGCTCTGCACTGAAAGCTTCCCGCGCCTCAGGGTATGTCCCGGGCCAGCCTGAAAGCCCGGCGAGGTTTACAGTGGCGGCTTGTGCTTTTTGTCAGGAGCGTTGCCCTCTGCTTTGGGACTAGAAGGAGGTATGTTGGGAGGCGGCCGTGTGGCTGGTAGGTAAGTGGAGAGGGTGGATGAAGGTAGGAGAGTGGGAAGGGTGCCTGGGGTTTGTTAGGAGATAGGAGTCAGGAGAACTGTTGCCAGGTAGCTGTGCAAGAGTTGTGTGCTTGCTTGGGTGCGGGAGGTTGTGGAGAGTATGTTGGAAGGAGTGCCGAAAGGGAGGAGGTTTGAGTGTAGGGGGAGGGGGAGAAGGGAGTAGCAAATGTGGCGGGAGTGGTGTTGTGGGTAGGTGTTGTTGGTGTTCACAGAATCACAGAATCGTTTAGGTTGGAAGGGACCTCTGGAGATCATCTAGTCCAACCTCCCTGGTCAAGCAGGGTCACCTAGAGCATGTTGCCCAGGATCACATCCAGACGGGTTTTGAATATCTCCAGGGAAGGAGACTCCACTACCTCTCTGGGCAACCTGTTCCAATGCTCAGTCACCCTCACAGTGAAGAAGTTTTTTCTCAGGTTCAGGTGGAACTTCCTGTGGTTCAGTTTGTGCCCATTGCCTCTTGTCCTGTTGCGGGGCACCACGGAGAAGAGGCTGGCCTCATCCTCTTGACACTCCCCCTTCAGATACTTGTACACGTTGATGAGATCGCCTCTCAACCTTCCCTTCTCCAGGCTGAACAGGCCCAGCTCTTGCAGTCTTTCTTCCTAGGAGAGGTGCTCCAGCCCTCTAATCATCTTGGTAGCCCTCCGCTGGACTCTCTCCAGGAGTGCCATGTCTCTCTTGTCCTGGGGAGCCCAGCACTGGACACAGTCCTCCAGGTGAGGCCTCCCC
Source organism: Struthio camelus (assembly GCF_040807025.1). Classification (NCBI taxonomy): domain Eukaryota; kingdom Metazoa; phylum Chordata; class Aves; order Struthioniformes; family Struthionidae; genus Struthio; species Struthio camelus. The sequence continues at coordinate 174,376,091 of NC_090942.1, read as the reverse complement.
AGGGCTGAGGAGAGGGGCAGGATCACCTCCCTCCACCTGCTGGCAACACTCTGCCTAACGCACCCCAGGAGACCATTGGCCTTCTTGGCCACAAGGGCACGCTGCTGGCTCGTGCTTCACTTGTTGTCCACCAGCACTCCCAGGTCCTTCTCGGCAGAGCTACTTTCCAGCAGCTCAGCCCCCAGCCTGTCCTGGTGCATGGGATTATTCCTGCCTAGGTGCAGGACCTTGCACTTGCCTTTGTTGAACTTCAGGAGGTTCCTCTCCGCCCAGCTCTCCAGCCTGTCCAGGTCCCTCTGAAGGGCAGCACAGTCTTCTGGTGTGTTAGCCTCTCCTCCCAGTTTAGTCTCATCAGCCAACTGGCTGAGGGTGCACTCTGTGCCTTCCTCCAGGTCATTGATGAATATCTTGAACGAGACTGGACCCAGGCCTGACCCCTGGGGGACACCACTAGCCACAGGCCTCCAACTTGACTCTGCGCCATTCACCACAACCCTCTGAGCTCGGCCATCCAGCCAGTTCTCAAGCCACCTCACCATCCACTCATCTAGCCCACTCTTCCTGAGCTTGCCTATGAGGATGGGATGGGAGACAGTGTCGGAAGCCTTCCTGAAGTCCACATAGACAACATCCACTGCTCTGCCCTCATCTACCCAGCCGGTCATTCCATCTGAGAAGGCTATCAGATTGGCCAAGCATGATTTCCCTTTGCTGAATCCATGCTGACTACTCCTGATCGCCTTGTCGTCGTCCACATGCTTAGTGATGACCTCCAGGAGGAGCTGTTCCATCACCTTTCCAGGGATGGAGGGGAGGCTGACAGGCCTGTAGTTCCCTCCGTCCTCCTCCTTGCCCTTTCTGAAGACTGGCGTGACATTGGCTTCCTTCCAGTCCTCAGGCACCTCTCCTGATCGCCATGGCCTTTCAGAGATGATTGAGTATGGCCTAGCAATGGTATCTGCCAGCTCCATCAGCACTCGTGGGTTCATCTCATCGGGGCCCATGGACTTGTGGATGTCCCATTTGCTTAAGTGATCCCTAACCCAATCCTCCTCGACCAAGGGAAAGTCTTCCTTTGTCCCGACTTTCTCCCTGGTCTCTCGGGTCTGGGATTCCCGACGGCTGGCCTTAGCAGTGAAGGCTGAAGCAAAGGCAGCATCCAGGATCTCTGCCTTCTCTGCGTCCTCTGTCGCCAGGGCCCCTGCCCCGTTCAGTAGCAGGCCCGCTTTTTCCCTAGGCTTCCTTTTGTTGCTGATGTATTTGAAGAAGCCCTTCTCGTTGTCCTTGACATCCCTTGCCACTTTTAACTCCAAACGGGGCTTGGCCTTCCTTGGTGCATCCCTGCATACTCTGACAACATCCCTACAGTCCTCCCAAGTGGCTTGTCCCTGCTTCCACCTCCTGTACCCCTCCTGCTCATGTTTGAGCCTTGCCAGGACCTCCCTGTTCATCCATGCAGGTCTCCTGCCTGCTTGGCTCGACTTCTTGCTCGTAGGGATGCACCATTTGTGAGCCTGGAGGAAGTGGTGCTCAAATATTAACCAGCTCTCTTGAGCCCTTTTCCGTGCAGGGCCCTATCTCACGCGATTCTTCCAAGAAGGTCCCTGAAGAGGCCAAAGTCTGCTCTGCTGAAGTCTCTGGTTGCGATCTTGCTTATTGCCCTGCTTCCTCCTCATAGGAGGAATGTTAATAATAAACCAGAAATAAAGCTTCAAGAATAAATCCTTTAATAAGCCAGGGTATGATAGATATATGAATTGAAAGAAAGAATATGCATAATGATTAAATATGAATAAAATTATTCAGAAAGATTGAAAATGTACCTAAAGTTACCAGAAAGAAAATTTGTATTGGGTTTGCTTTTAAGCAGGTTATAAAATGAGAAGATACAGATATCTGCCTTTCCCACTGAAAGCGGACTTAAGGGCAGAGCATAGGATTGTGATGCGAGGGAAGAGGAGGGGGAAAGGCAGCTTCTTGTCTTTGAATCTCTTCCCATTTTGGCTTTGGTGGACAGCTTCTTACGATGTTCAGAAGACTGAAAAGGGCATAGCTGTGTTCATAATCTTGATTTCTCACTGACTTCTCTTTGAGTGTAACTGGTCAGGGGAACTTGCTTTGTACCTCTGTGTATTTCTTCTTACATAATGAGGTTAATTATGCTAAAATAATTGTCCTATTTTTTCTATGGTACTGCTTTCAAACCAGACGCTCATAGTCTTTGGAAAAAAAAATGAATTTTAAATGATAACTTTATTCTTAATTCTATTCTTGTACTGCCACTATTTCAGGTTATTTTTTATGAGACTAGGAGGTGAAAAAAATGAAATATTTTGGAGGCAAGAACCATCTTTCACATTATCTTTCTTTGTTGCTTAGCACAGTCTATGGGTGGAACCTGTTGAAATTTAATAATAAGTACTAGTAGCTTTAATTAAGAGCCAATTGTTCTTTTCAGCCTTCTCCTGGGTAGTAGTACTTCCGCTTGTACGTCTGCTGTGATACTGTTTCAAGACGTTTTTCGTTTGTCACACACCTTAAGCAAGATCAAGTACTGTCTGGGAAATGGATGGAAGCATTGCATATAAAATCTAAAGTACTATGGGAAATTCTATCAGTGCTTACTAGTCATATAATACTAACCTCATCAACAAAAGTGAAGCAATGCCTTGAAATAATACAGGAAATTACAATGCCATTAATAACATTTTCAGGTGATATATATTAAGTTAGCACTGCATTTTATTTTGAAAGACATTTCAACATTTTTTTCTGAATAATATGTATTTTTTGATGGATCGAGAGTGTAATTCTACCACTTGTACCATAGCTACATAGATTGTTCGGTGGCTAGTAGGTATACCTTCCAAGTAAAAAAGTTCTTCTATGTTTTGCCATTTGTTCCTTTTTGTGTGTGTTTTTGTGTGTTAAGAAGATTTTACATGCCAAATAATTGAAACATTTCAGGTAGCTCTGAGAAAAGGCAGTATAGTCTCATACCTTCAGCCCACAAGAAAAAAGTTCTAACCTATTTCTCTCTTATTCCACCTGTCCACATCGTCACTGCTAAGGAAAGATTTTTTGACACCAGAACTAAGTGTAATTGTTGTTTTGAGGGGATAGAATAGATGATTGGGGAAAAAAAAGTCACAGTCACAAATGAAGGAAAACTGAGCTTTTGGATCCCAGCTTTATTTAGATGTGAGGATTAGACTTCTAACTGGTGAAGATTTATGGTGTTTAGTTAAGTATGTTCAGAAGCAGGCATCCAGATATCTTGGAATGTTGCTGACTGATAGAAAGTTAGGCATCAACATTTCTGTAGAGCTACACTTTAGACAAGAGCTAAGTGCAGCTTTAGAAAATGAAGTTGTTGATCTTGTACATTGCAGACCATCTGTGAGGTAATCAAAAATCCTTTAATGAATCTACTCCTCAATTAGCATAGCTAGTTGATTTCCATACAAATATTTGAAGTTAACCCTAATTCTTATTTTGTTTGTGAGTCAGATGCGTGAAGTAGATCTCTTAAATCACGAAGATTTGAAAAATTCCTGTTGAGTAGGTGGTAGACAGAGGTAGTTAATACACAAATTATTTGTTAAAAGGTTATTCAGCTTAATTTACCTTAAAGTATTTTTCAAAGACCCTCAAACCCCTTCTAAGTACAACATATGAAACAGGATTCCTAGCTATAGACTTACATTTCCATACACTACGCATCACACTGTGTTCTCATAATCACTCAGTAGTATTCTCAACATATTTTTTCTTTAAATTTATCTAGTTTTTCATTAGTATTCCTTTTTAATAATGTGAAATAAACTTGTGCTCTGAAATGCAATTTCTTAGTCATGCATTTTCTTAATGCATCATTGATAATTCAATAATGCATTTGCTTTTTTGTTTAAATTGTAATTAAATCAGTATGCTTATTAAAATACTTTGATATAAAAATGTGCCATATATAGATTAGGATCATGAGAGTAAATGAGAAGTAGGCACAAGGCAGAGTTAAACAGAGATTCAAATGTATTAACTATGGAGTGGGAGCCAATGTTAGGCTTGCATCCACCTACAAACACGAAATGCTAAACTGAATCATTGCAAAGTTATGGGCCTTTTGTCTTATAAATAAACCATTCTAAATTCTAGAATTCAGCTTGGGGATATTTTGGGGACAGGCAATATGATAATGAGAAGATAGGGCAGAGAAAGACAGTGTACCCAAACAACTAAACTTCAAAGGTAGTAGACAGCAAGAAGGAAAGGACCTTCTTGATAATGTACATTCACATCTGACAAGTCAATATATTTTACCCGTCTGAAAACACTGATTCCAGTAATCCCATAGCCTTTCTTGAAATTACTCATGTCATAAATGTATTTGCTCACTTAAGTGATTACAGGAGTGGACCAACACAAAATACAGGCAAGTTAAGTAACACAATGGCCTTCAAGTGATTGATATAGATAGCTGCAACAACAGAAAACAAATATGGTCTGGTCTGGACAGAGTTTCTACACTTTCCTTTGATAGCTGAAAATATCTTTTTGCATATTTGTTTCAAAAAGTTGGATATGTGGATGTAGTTGCATATATGGTTATATATATTGGATATAGTTCACTTAGAGTGGTCTATTTAAAAGATTGGAGCATGTTTTGGATAACAACTAAATGGTTCCTATGGTTTCCTACAGGAAAAATGGTAATGAGGAAGGAGCATTTAGAGTAGAAAGACATGACTTAACTTTTACTGAACAAAGAGAAAATGTTGCATTTGTCTGTACTGTCGAAGAGCAGATACTTACTGAGTCAGCCTACTAATTAGTTATGTTTACCAAGAGATCATGCATACATCTGAATAAATGACCAGCTCTAATTGGTCACCACCTCAGGGGAGCTGGGGATGGTTCTTATTAGGCTGGAATGACACAAATCTGGACCGTGACCAGCTGGAGCAGACTTTCCTCTTCCAATATGCCCATGTTTCCCTGCTGAGAAACCTTCTGCCAGAGCAGGCTTCTGTCAAAGCTCTCAATGTGGCTTGTCCATCATCATGATGAATCAGCATTTTCTTCTGTAACAAGTTTGTAATGAGAATTAGTTATTTAGCTGCTTCCATCTTGAATGAAGAATGACATGCATAATCATTTAATATCAAATTAGATTCTAATTAGTTTGCTTAGGGAGCTTCAAAACAAAATTCTGTGCTTCTTATAATACTTCCTCCCTTGCATACATTATACAGCTACCTGTCTTGAAGAGAAACCTCTAGCTAGATTTTGAAAGAGACAGACTCTGCATTTTTCATACATAAAACCATGCACCAGGACAGGCTGGGGGTTGACCTGCTGGAAAGCAGCTCTGCGGAGAAGGCCGTGGGAGTCCTGGTGGATATGCTTAAAGTCAAGCATGAGGCAGCAATGTGCCATCGTGGCCAGAAGGGCCAATGCTGCATTAGGCAGAGTGTTGGCAGCAGGTGGAGGGAGGTGATCCTGCCCCTCTACTCAGCCCTGGGGAGGCCACACCTGCAGTGCTGGGTCCAGTGCTGGGCTCCCCAGTGCAAGACACACATGCAGCTCCTGGAGCAAGTCCAGCAGAGGGCTACAAAGATGATGAGGGGACCGGAGTATCTCTCCTATGAGGAAAGGCTGCGAGAGCTGGGCCTGTTCAGCCTGGAGAAGAGAAGGCTGAGAGGCGATCTCATCAGTGTGTCCAAGTATGTGAAGGGAGGGTGTCAAGAGGATGGGGCCAGACTCTTCTCCGTGGTGCCCAGTGACAGGACAAGAGGCAATGGGCACAAACTGAACCACAGGAAGTTCCATCTGAACATGAGGAAAAACTTCTTTCCTGTGAGGGTGACAGAGCACTGGAACAGGTTGCCCAGAGAGGTTGTGGAGCCTCCTTTGCTGGAGATATTCAAAACCCGTGTGGACGCAATCCTGTGCAACGTGTTGTAGGTGACCCTGCTTGAGCAGGGAGGTTGGACTAGATGATTCCCAGAGGTCCCTTCTAACCTCAGCCATTCTATGATTCTGTGATTCTATGTAAATAGAAACATTTTATTAAAATATCACATACCAGGTAAGTATGTAAATGAAATATTTTCCTTCAAAATCAAAAATCTATTTTTTACCTACATTTCAAAATAACATTTCCTATTTAGAAATGTGTGCTGCAAATTATTCCTGTTTTCATATATCCTTTTATCTGTAGCTGGATTCAAGTTATTAATTTATCATCTGTTTCTCTTATGATTGTGATATATCAAATGAAAGTTGTAGCATGATCTCTTACTTTACTTTGAATTTTATTACAAAAATTATGTAAAATCTTAAACTGACTCAATCTCAAGAGCCAAACAGGTCTCAGCACATAGAAATAATAAGAATTCGGTCATCCTTCCTAGTCACCAGGAAGCTCTAATTAAGTTCTGTGATTATTTTCTTCCCACAACTTAATTTCTCTTCCTGAATTAGAAATAATTTTGTTGTTGTTTCCTTCATTCCTTTGTCATTATTATATGTGATTGATATTGCAGTTCCTAATGCTGTTCGTGGTTTGTCTATTTTAATTTCATTAGACTAATTTCTCCTCTTCTTTCATTTGTTCTCTCTTCCGTCTGTACCTCTTCCTTTAACTGACCAAGAATTTTTTTTCAGGATATTTATTTTCTCTTATTCCGTAGAAGAGTGAAATAAACTGTTTGACCAAAAGATTTAGTATGTATAATAATGAATGGTGAAGGATAAAGGAAAGGAGTTTAATGGAATATTTTTGCTCTTATCGTACTTCTCCCTGCTATGACACACCATTCAAGTCTGTTATGCTTTGAATACTACCCTGAAAGCTTCAGATCTTAACAGACCTTCAAAAGCATACTTAATGTCATGGGGAGATTGTGGGTGTGGCTGCAAAAACAATGACATTTAATTACTAAGCATGATGAGAAGAGTGGATAATGATTTCCAGTCTAAGATTTCTATTCTAATATACACGCACGTGCACGCACTACAAACACATCACCTCTCCTGTCCCTCCATTTCAGACCTGCACTGCAGACCTGGGAGAGGAGGACACTCAGTTGGACCATGCAACCTGTCCCGGTCCTGCCTGGTGTCCCACTCTTGCATGTTGCTGTTCCACCTTGTGCTTTTGACAAGGGGTCAAAAATCCATGTATGCAGTTCCTGCTGGAAGGGGCTATTGTCTTCACTATTTATCGCTTTCTGTATTAGATTGTTGGCATAAACCTTGCAACATTTTTGACTTTCTGCATGCCTAGGGCAAGCGAATGGTTGTTACTGGCATTACTCTTGCTCCTACTCCAAATGTGTAACACGGGTGTGAGCTTGACAACAGTAACATAACAAAGGTATCTTTACTGCTTCGTTTTCAAGCTGGATTAATTGAGTCAGTTAATGTTGGGCAGTTGCAGTTTAGGTTTCACTTACCTGAATAGTGCTTTCAGATGTGCTTTACATTATGGTACCTGAGAACCATACTCTTTCTTTATTCTACCTCATCCATCCTTCTAAATTTCCTAATCTTCCTCTGCTATTACCTACTGGCTCTACTGGAGAAAAATAACAACAATAATAACACATTCATCATCTGGAATGCAATTCTGTTCCAATTCTAAAAAACCTCCCATTTTCAGGTTTAGAGAACCACACAGAGCCGTATCTTCCACCATAACGTGATTTCTTCAGTATTAAATCTGTTAGATTAATTTGATTTTCATTTTGACTGTCTTTGCAACCTCTTCTGATTCACAAAAAAAATAGAAAAAGAACGCAACACCTAAGAACTCCTTGAGCCTTTCCAAAATGTATGTCAAGAACAAATGGCTTTTCTTTTTCCAAGATGGTACGTAATAAATCCACAATAATATAAATACTTAAGTGTAAATATAATCTGTAAAGAGTAATACAAATATGGGAAACAATAATTCTGTTCCCATTTTTACTCCTGACATGTATTTTGCTGTTTTTGTATATGCAGTTTCCTGCATCCCACGCATGTATGTGTGTGGTGTGCCCTACAGTGAGAGATATATAGGCTTCGGTAAATCACTCCTTAATATCAGGATATGACAGGTGGTAGACTATGCTCTTAGGAAAATAAAGAAATGAAAGAGCATTCATGGGCCAAAGAGAAATTTCTTATTTAAAGGAAACTTACTTTATAGTACAGTAAGGATTTTGCTAAATCTTGCACTAAATGTTCAAGTTTGTAGAGCCAAATCTTGTAGTTTGTTATTTGCACAGTGTAAGGTAAATGCCTCAGCATTAAAGAGCCAGCATCCTACTGTTCTCATCTGTATCCACTGAAAGAACAGGTGCAAGAAATTTGTATACCAGTAAGGCTCCCATGATACCTTTAGTTTGAATGTATGAATTGATAGCAACTTTCCTGAGCTGCACACAGATTCGTGTTGAATATGTTCTGGCAGGGAGCTAGTATTGTGTCATGTAGGTGTGTCACGTTGCATTACACTGTACAATGTAATATTCTAGAAAAGCTTGCTAACCTGAAATGCTACCTTCCTTCCAAAAACAGGCAATGCCAGGAAGCCTGAGCACACTCCCTCCCACGGGTGGTTGTCCACTCGTGCCACCCGAGCCCAGCAGCGGCTGTGCCTCTGCCAGGCCTCCTGCCTCACACAGCTGGATCCCGACCCACGGTAGGACTTCCCTACTTGGCTTCCCACCAGCATCCTCACCATGGACTTTCTCTGCTGAGCCCTGTCCCATCCCTGCTCTTCCTGCTGGGCACCGAGGGACAGCACCTCTCAGTGGGTTAATGCCGCTCTACTCACCACCGCTCTCAGCTCCCTGATTAGAACAGATAAATGAAATAATGGTTTTACATTTCCATGAGACAGAAGTTTGCACTAATAATATCATTTTTAACTCGTGGGGAAAGTAGTATTACAATTAGAAAACATTGATGCAGAATCGTTCAACTAATATCCCAAAATATCTGTATCTTGCTACATTAGGTAAGCCAAGTTTGCTCACTGAATAATGAAAAATAAAGATAACTGAAAATTATGTGCTGGGTCTTAGTGCTATTGAAACATATTTTTATATAGTTTATTTAAATTGGTCCATTAGTTATAAATGATATATGTGATACTAAAGAGGTAATAAAGGAAAAGTGATCAATAACAGTTATATCTCTAAAGAAATGCCAGATTATATGTTAGAAGTCCATGCATTATTATAATACCTGAGTAGTATGTTAAAAAATAGATAAGGAAATTAGATTTCTTTTTTTTTTTGGAATTACTAGTTCCTTAAGAAATTAAGGGCTTCTTAAAGCAGCAGGTAATGAGTTTTCTGAATGATAAATGCTCATTGCTTATTTGTTCTTAAAACTTCTGAAAGCTCTGGAGGCAGAGGAGGAGGGGAATAAGAACGGGAACAGGAAAAGCATGATAGAAAATCCTTTTGTGCTGATGTTTTAAAAGCATAAATAGGATGATCCAAGCAATTAGGTTTGTCAAATTAGTATTGATTCTTGGAAAAAATGGAGTTCTGAAAAAGAACTTGTTAATAAAAAAAATAATTAAGTACTAGAGGCAAATTTGGTGCCAATCAATAAGGATTTATAGTAAATAGATCTTGTCACACTAACGTGGTGTCATTTTTCATTGGATTAACAGTATGTTTAAGGAAAATAATGATGCTAGTATAATAAACTTCTGTAAAACACTAGAAACATTTCCTCACAATAATTTGACTTAAAAAAAATGGAAGAACACAAAATCAATACAGCTTACATTATACAAATTAAAATATTAAACAGAATAGACTAGTTAATGATCCGTGAAGAACTCTGCTGGAAAATGCATACTCAGTGTAATTCCTTCTGTACAATTGCTCTGGAGACCTAACTTTAAAATTATTTTTCAGGCTATGATTTTGCAAGAAACATTGAGTTTCAGATTATATGTATACTGAAGGGATGATTTGTAGTATAAAACATTTTGCTTATCCAGATATACTATTGTCACTTTGGTACACTGGGTGCAAATAGAGAACATATATCAATATAGCCTATGTAACAAAGAATGTAAGACACATACAAGATGCTGGATACTGCTTCGAGAAGTGACTCTGAAAATCTCATAGGTACAATAGTAAATTGCAAATCAATGGAGAACCAATAAAATCAAAGGCAATTGTCAGATTATAGTATTTTCACTGATAAACATATGGTGTTACACAACTAATATTGCTATGGAACTTTTACTACCATTATTTTGAATGTGAATTTTTTTGTTGTTTTCAGTTTCCAACTTCAGAGATAAAGCACTAGGAGCTGAAAATGAAGCTCTGAAAATGTTACCTCCAAAAGATTTTTTTTTTCCCCCTTTGCAGCCATTCAATCCTAGGCAGCCCATGTTAATGCAGCACTTTGTATTATATATCATCATGTATTTCACACCGAGTTTCGCTGTGTTCCACAGATGAACAATACAATTACAGAGAAAACAATAGCAGAGAGAGGAAAAATTTTGAAGTTCCCTAAATAGAAAGATACATTGCATGAGCATTTGAAATGAATTGAAAGGTCACTGAGGCAGAAAGGTACAGAGAAAGTGTTCCAGATAACTGGAGCTGCCAAAAGGTTTCCTTTTGTGTTAACCATATCAATATTGCATGGAGGTGCAGGAAGGAAACTGGTGGTTGATGAACAGAGGAAAGAGACAAACAAAAAAAGGATCTATACTGCTGCTCTGGCACACTGCAGTCTTGTTCTTGTCTGTGGCATTCAGGGGGATAGAAAGACTTTTTAAAGCATTGCTTATGTTGGAGTTTGATGTAGAACTGCGAACAGAAGGAAACCAGTAGGAAACCCGGAGGCCAGGCAGTGTCTCCTCAACTCTGCTAGTGAAGGAGAAAGGCCTGGGGAGGAGAAAATGGAGCCTGCAGGTCAACACCTGAACAGCTGCTGGTCTCGACAGACATTCAGCTTTTAGGACCCTGGGACCCTCTTTGAGGATCAGGGACTGCTGAGGAGTAAGTGGGGAAGGAATATCTTTGCCCACAGGCTGGCCAACCTGGTGAGGAGAGCTTTAAACTAGGAGCAATAGAGGAGGGAGATCACAGGTGTATGAGGAAACGGTGGGCGTGGGCGGAAATCAAAGGGTGCAGGCTGATGGGAACAAGAGACCTCAGGAATGATAAAACGGGGCAGAACAAGGCCTTCCTCAAGCGTACGTACAGACATGCACATCACCTGGGAAATGAGCAGGAGGAACCGGAGTGCCACATGTGGTCACAGAGCTGCAGCGATGCTGGAATAGCTGAGAAGTGGTGGGACAGCTCGCACGGCTGGAGTGCTGCAATGGATGTGGGTACAAGCTCTTCAAGGAAGACAAGGAGGAGCATGCCTGGCCCCTGTGTGAAGGAGTGGCCTGGATGTACAGTGCTTTTGTATAAGAGGGATGACAGGCTGTTTTTGGCTCTGGTAGCTCAGGATCAGAGACCAGGCCAGGGAAGGTGACATTGTGGCAAACGTTTGCCGCCTGATCAGGGCAAGGACGTGGACAAGGTCTTCTTTCAAGGGAGAAGTCTCTGCATCCCAGATCCTGGCTCTGCCGAGGGACTTTAATTCTCCATGGCATTGTCTGGAAAAGCGACATAGTGGGATGCTGTCAAGAAGTGCAAGGCTGGCCTGCCCCACTGGGGCAGGGAGCCAGGAGCTGAGGGAGGTAGCGAGACTGGTCAGACAGCGACCTGCTGATGGATGCAGTCAGTCCCTTGGTGCCTGGTGGGGATAGGCGTAGGGACAGGGACCAGGGTCTTCTGGGTGCCCGGTGATCACCTGAAATCCATGCTAGGGAAGCAGGCCTAAGCCAAGTCAGAAAGTCAAAGATCGGGATCATATGTGATCATTATGTTTCCAAGATGTTAGTATACACAAAATGGGAGAATGAACTGGACCTATGTATATGTTACCTGCAAGAAACTGTTCACAGTAATTTATCTCCTGAAAGATCACAGTACTCGTAGGCAAAATAACGTAGCAAAGTTACCAATGGTCAGAGGAAACTTTCAGATATTCAGCGATAAGAATATAGAAACTGTTGAAAAGTCAAAATGTGAGTGCAGTGTTTGTAACTTGATATTGCTGTTTTGACAGGTCAGTGAGTAGCACAATTACAGTGTCCACAATGTGGGCAGGAAAAGCCAATTTTTTTAAAGTAACTAAAGCACCTTTTGAAGTTACTTAAATGACTACATATTTAAAAAAAAATATGTACTGAGATTACTGCTGCTTTGACGATATTCTCAACAATGGGGAGGTGTATAACGTAAGGCAGATAATTTACATGTCTGTTTACATTTTGTTTCAGCACCTGTGTTTTATCATAGTTGCCTCTTTCCATCTGCCACATCTGGTAGTGGATTTTTAAAGGACATATTATGGCACATTTTTTGATAATATAGCATATTGAGTTCATTTTTCAGCCACTTCTTCAATTATTCACATAGACTGACAGCATACCTTCCATCATATTGAAACAATTTGCATGAAATATTTGACAGAAAACATATACTGCCTCTTTTCTTTTCAAGAAAAAAAAAAGAATTTTCCATTCATTTCAAGCTGTGGAGTTCTGCCATGGTACAATGATTAAAAAAAAAAAGCAATGAATTTCTTCCCCCTCATCCCTTTTTATAACATAATGTATAAGAAAATTGAATAAAAGGGGAATACATAATCTTTTTTGAAAGCTGTGAGTTGGTAGCCTGTCAACACTTTTGCTGTGTAAAGCTGGAGACAAATAAAACGTCAGATTTAAAAAGTGCCTGATAATTTTATTACTCCTTATAATATTTGTGGCCGTGTAAGCCAAGACTGTGATAAACAAATAATCATTTTATATCAATCAATGTTTAAAAAGATTAGGATATATTTACTATTGATATAAATCATTGCTGATTCAATGAATTTTAAAAATCTCTTAACAGTGGTTCCAGTGGCTAAGTTCACTATCCTTTTCAATCATTGTACTACAGTAGGGGACCATTCTCCACTCTTTTCATGAAATTTCAGGTACAGCCCACAGCCCAAACCTTGTGCAGATATCAAAGGAAGAATTAATGCAGTAAATATCGATGATCTAGTCCTTTTTTGGGGGGTGATTGTTTTGTTTCAAAATTTACAATCAATGAGACAATTGCTGAAAAACATATAATTAGAATCCTTAAGACTACTTTGGACAGGTGCCTAGGTCTTCCCTAAGCTAATCAATCACTATAAAGAACATATATCTAATAGAAAGAAAAATAAATGATTTTAAATAATTTAATTCTATCATTAAACCTAATATAGTATTATTAAAATATATTTGAATTTCACTTGGTCACTATAGAAGTATAAAATTAAAACTGATCTTTCTTAGAGTTTTATTCTTTTAGATAGATAATTTTAAATTAAGTAGCCAACAGTAACAGCAAAGGTGAATAGTTTGTCGTTTTATTCAGTAGGAGTGCTTGCAAAGCTGTGTCAGCACTTAACCATAAGTTGCATAAACTTGTTATTTTGTTTACATTACAATGTGTGACACAAAAATGAAATACACACTGCAGTTATTCATATTTTAACATCTTCATGCTGTTAACTGAGATTTAATCATTCACGCGCCTACGAATTTTTGACATTGGGAGCTAAGTAAAGATAATTTCTTCAACATCTGGAGGAAAAACAATAGTGCAGCTAAGCTTTGGTTAACTCTCAGTTATTGTTTTGTAGCCCTGTTTTTGCCTCCTGCATCCCTTTCTCCCTTATTTAGCTACTTAAAAATTCCCTCCTTTCCTCATTCTCACAAGTGAAGGAGTTCCCAGTATCCTCTGCAATAAAAGTTCCAATAAGCAAAGAAGAAATAGCAAAGTATAACTGATGAAAATGTTCACAGAATAGTAGCTTTTCCCCCCCTTTCTGTGTTTTTGAGAAACATAAGCTTGTTTGGCACTCCAAAATCTAGGCAGGTTTATATGTTTATTTCAGGGATGAATTCAAATAGAAAATACATACTCAGGGAATGAATGGATGTTTTTATTTATCTACTCTCAGTAGCCCTTTGTAAGAAAAAGATTATGCAGTGTTAGACACATTCAAATAGGAGTAGGATTTTATATTCCTCTGAAAACTATGGGAACTCCAAATTGTTTTCATCTGAAAGTGATATGTCAAAATTTAGAGATTTTTTACAGAAAGAAATAATCTAAAATCTGTATCCACTCATATGATACATCCATGTAGAAATACTATAATATATGAAATATTAGATAGAAGAGAATACGCAAAATAAATAGTCAACTAGTTTTATAATGTAGTGATAGATTCAGTTGTAAACATATTATAAAAAAATGGCTCTACTGCATCAATTTTATATATCATGATTTTCTTATATTAGCAGTGTATTGTTATCTTCATGAAATAGAAAGCCTAAATAGGAAGCCTAAATAGGAAGCCTAGGATAATTTCCAAGTAAAAATGGCATTTTCTGTATTTCCATTTGAGTTAGACTATCTTATCTAATAGAAAAACTATTTCACTGAAAATTATGTCTTGAACATAAGATAGAACAGTCTACTGGGCTATATTTCTTGTTGAGAAATCTATACTTAAGAAAAAATATTTTGAACATGAATTGCAACTGGAAATTTATCACTAAATATAAAGACAATTTTTTCTTTTAATTTTTTTGAGTCTGTCTATTCTTATTTGTTATATTAATATATATTTAGGTCTCTCTTTTTATTATACTAATAACTGCCATTTTCCCGTGATTCTCACCTGCGTATGGACCATGAGATATCAAGCACTACCTCAAAGAAAAACGAAGCACAAGCCTCCTTTAGGACCTTAGTTTGTATGATGAGTCTTTACGTTATGTCTGAGATGTGGGAAGAACTTTTGTTCCTTTAACCAGGTTCGTAAAGAGGTGATTGATCAGTTCCACCAGAGCCGCTCTCACTCCCACCTCCAAGAGATATACTTCCTTTGCATAATTTCTTTGAAAGTCTTTGTTCTCCTTTCTAACATAATAACATAAGCAAAAAGACTGATCTGCAAAGCCAGTCTGTCACTTTTAGTCTATTTTCTACATATATTAGTTGTGCCTCAAAGCAATCATGTTTAATTTCTGTTGCTGTTCTCAGTAAACTAGATTATTTTTTTATCTGCATTGTGACCATATGAAATGATGGATGATTTCCTGTAAAGAGTCCTGGATCCGAGATCCAGAAATCAGAGGTGGAAGTTCATTTCATATTAGCTTACGGAACACTGATATTATTAGTTTTGGCCATTTTATGTGTATTTTACTTTTTATATATTTTCTATACTATGGCTTGTATGTGTACATCTGTGGGAGGATGGGAGAAGGAGAGAGAAAAGATACTATGCATAAATGTAATCATATATGCTTGAATTCAAATAGTATATAGCTCTTAGAAATGAAAGCAAAGAAAACAAACAAGAAAAACTGTCACATAATCTTTCTGCCTTTAGCTGAAAGATTACTGCATTTCTGCATTTTTTTATTCTTCAGTGCAACTAGTCATACTCAGTTTATCTTAATGAAGTGCCTCTTTCATTTGAAGTAAAGACCTATAAAAATTTTGTGTTCATAGGATGAATTTATATTTGCTTATGGTATTATATGTGTTTGTATGCTTGTTTGTGTACAGTTTCTAGCAGTTTAAGGATGTTTTGGATTATACAAAAACTATTACAAGTAGAGTTCTCTAATTTTCTACCCGTCACCTTTTTTCCTTAGGTGTATACTATCACCTCTTTGTCCCTAGATGTTCACGTTTTTCAAAAAAGAAGCCCATGTAATGATTAATTTAAAGTGTCAAGAGAAATATCAGATTTTCCACTTGAAGCTGCTAAAAACTGGCTGGGAGTATTGTCTGAGAATTAATGTACTAATTTTTTCCTTGATCCTTTTTTCAATGATGTGTTACCAGATATCTCTTGTCGTTTTGCCAGTCTATCTTATAGACACAATCTTTTTTTAAGTGGGACATAAAACGTAGAATAACAGAGCAAACCTTTGAGAGGTTAGCTTGTCAAAAACCTGCCCTGGTATCATCATTTGCTTATGTATCAGTCTTGAAATGAACTATTCTATTTGAATTTTTCATTATGTTAACAACCTTTCACCATGATGGTTATTTTTGCCACTTCCACTATAAATTCTTCCTTTCATCTATACCCACTACCTCACTTTTCTCTTTATTTGTTCTGGAAAGTTCATAAACCATAATAGACTTGCTTTGATTAAATTATATATTAACTAACTGAGGGTATTGATCTGTTTTATTTTGTGCTATTTTGCTGACGGCATATATGCCAAAGCCTTTCATACATAGTTTTCTCATACTTTGCATCCCCAAAGGTTTTCAGTTATTTCCCTATTGTTCAATGCTTATTATTTTGAAATACATATTTGTCTATTGAAACATTTCCTTTCAGGTGTATGATGTTCATATTATGATTTATAAATGTAATACACATATTTTAAATTTCATATATCACAGAATTAAATGAGAACAAATGCATAAATTAGAGTTTGTTAGAGGTAATAAAATCATGACCCTAATGGAGGTTTGGGGAGAGCCTCTCCACTGATGTAAGTAGACATTGCTCCATTGAGTTTATTGCTCTGGGCTGTTAAATCCATGCCTTGTTCCCTGCTTGTGTCTTCCTGTCTAGCTTTATTGTCTTTGAACTTTGATGAGATGCATTAATACAGTATGGTTATGCCCAGGAGGTGTTCGGATTGCTGTGCTTGTATTAGAAAGAACCAATTCCTTCTGGAATTGATTTATTGCATCAAATGAAAAAATCATTGTATCAGCAGTTCTTTATCTTGGTGATTCCTTTTTTATCAGAATAAAAGGATCTATCCATTCACATTTCTTTCAGAAAAGAAAGTCCAATCAACATACAGATCCTCTGAGCATTGAATTTCATCCTGTAACCTATGAGATACTTCATTACTGGAAAGAAACAAGCTACATGGAAAATAAGCTAGTTGCTATTAGTTAGTAATTAGGGAAGTAAGCAGCTTGTAGTCAATAACAAAGAAATACACGCATTCTTCGTTTCCCTATTAAGCGTCCACCTTAGAATATAGAATGTTAAAAAAAATAGAATATTATTTCCTTCATCTGCCTTGGGATATTATGGTTGGGGAGGAGAAAGTATATGCTTCGTATACCTTGGTAGGCTTATGCCGAGAAACACTGAGGAGTTATCCCCTTTCAGAATCAAACTTTCAGTATTTATATAATTTAGTGTTAAAGCATTAATATTTGACGGACTAGCTTCCCTTTTTGCCTCCAAAATGTTATCTTCTGAGTTCTGGGTTAGAAGTACCAAAGCACCAAAAAAAATCATTTTTTTAAAATTTATTCTAAAGATAAAATAATCAGTCTGTATTTCCACTTCCTGATGTCCATAAGAAAAAAAAAATGCAGGAAAGTTTGTAAGTTTTACAGTACTAAAAGATGAATAGATAGTTCTAGTCTCCAAAGCAGGTCAAAAACCAGTTAGAACTTTTAGACTGTGGCTTGGGCTGCATAACTAGCAACATCATTAACAATAAATGTAATAATTTATACTGCCAGATAATTTACTTAAAAGTAGTAATGAATTTTCCTAAATGGTCCATTAAATATGTCCAGATATTAAGTATTCTCCAAAGGATGACTTTTACACTTGAAAAGTACTTGCAAATTTTGAAACTAAAAGCAAAATAGTCTTGAATACCCTTGCTTTTCATAATTTTCCCTGACAACTTATCAAATTATCATAAATATTTGACTTAAATAGTTATTTTTCTTTTTAAATACTCTATTTTCCTCAATGCATCCTAAATCCTTCACCTCAGGTAACAGATAATTGCATTACAAATAAAGAATTAGAATTTTCCTCTCTTGGATAAATTGGGTCATTTACAAATAAAATGGTAGTAAACTTTGATGAAATTGCTTTCCAGCAACAAATGCAATGTGAACAAATACGAAATATGAATAATCTTGATTTTCTATGATATTTTGAAAAAAAAAGGAAAGATAATTTCTGATAACCACCAATATTCCCTTTCTACTTTTTGTGCTAGAATATGTATAGTTCTCCTTTTAAAATGGCTTTGATTTTACACATAATCATTGGAACAGCATGTTCTGTTAGGCTGTCATAATTGAAACTTGCATGAACAACATCAAGTTTTTCACATTTTTAGGTATATCAAGGAAAGCCCACCACGTAGCAACTTTGTGCTTTCTTCATCTATATTTGTTAACAGTTATGACTGCAAACTGACTGCGATCAGAAAAGAGTACAATCAATGCCCACAATCAAAATGCAAACTGCCAGCACATATGCCAATAAGCACGAGTAATCCTGAGAATCCTTCCCTGCTCTTTTGTGCTCCTGGCTTTTACTGAGGCTTTGAAGAACTTATTGCAGTTCGAACTGACTAATATAGTTCCCTTCTGGGGACCAAAAGGTGCACCAACTTTTAGTTAGTGAAATTCTTCTTGTATCCCCAGATAAATCTGATGAAGTAAGAACTGAGTCTCTGTAGGTTTCATAACCCCTTAAGGATTTATTAAGCAGCATTTGAAAGCATTTCTTTCTTCATAAATTCCATTACACCAAATTAACCCTGCCACCTCCCTAGTTCTTATTGAGTAATCACATTTTTTATGTCGCATATGGGTTTAAATATGCTGAACTTGTGTCTCAGGTTTCTCTATCCTGACAGTGCTCTTGCCGTGATCATTTACTTTCCCTTACTGCACAAAAAAATTAGGGATCTAGGAAACTGTCACTCGACGTAATCTAATCTGCCTACAGTGGGAAGAGATAGGCATTATTTTGTCATCAGATGCAAGTCTGATGTCCAGAGTTAGGTGGGAGGAGTTTCATCCTCAGTGTCATTTGTTTATAACATCTGCTCAAATCATTTGTTCATGGTTCAATAAAAGACAGGGCTGGCTGACTGGGACCCCCAAACAGCCCCAGTCACTTGGTGTGCATGATTTATTATCCCTTTTCATGTTTCTTGACCCTACCTTTTGTCATCCTTGTTCCCCCCTTTCTCTACTGCAATCCTCTTCTGAATAAATAAGTTGCCACAATTGCTTTTTCTCCACTGATCCCAGTTTTGCTACATTTGTATCCAAATTTAGTAGTTCTGATACCCTTAGCTAGGCTATCTCAGCCATGTCACCAACAGAGTTACCGAGACACCATTGCCCTTGCAGGACTCTGCTCCTCAAAAGTCCCCTACGCTCCCCTTTGGCTGTCTGTGGACATTCATCATTTCTCACCTAGCATGCTTGAACCACCTGTGTGATCCAGTCATCTCTCACAGCATTATTAGCAACTTCTGTCAGCTTCTCACATTGTTATCTGTCACGGCCAGCAGTTCCTCATGACACGTCCAGCAGTTTTCCACATCCCAGTTAGACAGAGCCTACTCAGCAGCTTAAGGACTTGTTTGCAGCACTGACAGTTTTAAATATCTATAAATACACAGCCCAGAAGGTATTTATTTTGTTTATATGTGCATAAAATATATAGATTATATGTGTATAAAATATCTAAATAGATATAAATAACGTGAATATGGATATAAGCATGAGTATTTCACCTAAACTTTTATGTATTCCATAGCTGTTTAGTTGAACCTTCTTTCTGGTCTTTCCTGTGATACATTTAGAAATATGCTTTAAATACATACTTCCTCCACTGGTTACCCTTTCCAGTCTGCTTACTTTCCCCCAGCAATCTTCATTCAGTTACGTAGTTCTGAATTCTTCACATATCCCTTTTAAACACTGGTCCTGGAATGTAAATACATAAAAATTCTTTCTGAATTGTATCTCTCTCTCCATCTGTTCACTGTGTTTCCTCTTTCTCCTATTTGTATCTTTCCCAGCTGTTCAGTTATGTCCCTTTGTGAACCCTGTTTTCAGTCTTAATTTTCAAACTAACTGCAAACTCTTTAAATTCTTGCCTCTGTCATTTCTGTGGGAGTTCCTGTCACTAGTTCAGCCTGTCCAGGGACAACTGCAACAGGATGAAAAAGAAAACCGAAATTCTGTTTGTGCATATTTCACACTGCATCTTACTGATGCAGATTACTGATGATGCTTCCAGAAGTCTTCACACCATTTTCTCATGCTGACATTGCTTCCTTCTAGATTGACCCATTTGTTTACCTAAGTGCCTTTAATGCTCCGGAGTCTTGCTAACTGCATATCTCCCTACCTCTGAACCTTGATTTCATTCATTACCGAATCTCTTGAACATCTAGGCTGATGTACGCAAGCAGACCTGGGATTGATTTCTGACTCTAGCAAACATGTACCACACTTCCGCATGTATCCCTCAGCAACTCTACTACACTCTGTAATCAGCTAGAAAGAATATATATCTAGCATCAGAATTTCTGGACTGGAACAACTATCAGGCATGCTACACGCAGATTTAAATAAGAACAGAAAACAAAATAAATTTGCACATCTTTTGGATATTGGATTATTATCTTCTTGCCTACAATTTCTAGTATCAGAAATAGTTCAGAAGAATACCACTCCAAAATTGCCTATTTCATTCCGTTGACTAAAGATAGAACCTAGGCTAACAAGTTCTGAGACAGCTTCTGCATTTGAGATATCTACTGTGGGGTGAGATGAACATCTTACAGGGTTTCTGTAGAGTTTAGCAGGGTTTACAAATAGGGCCTAATTAATCCCTCACGTTTGGAAGCAAAATACTATGTATGCTCCTTAGTGTAAATGCAAAGCTGTCTTCCCGATGAATAACAGTCATAGGAGCCTAGAGAGAAAAAATGTTCCATTTCCTAGGTCCTGCAAATTTTATCTTCTCATTTTCTACTTCAATATTACAAAATGATTTTAAATTAAGTGAATTTGAATGATCATCAGTGAATGTGAAATTATAATGAACTTCACCAAAGTTGTTTTCAGAATTTTTTTAAAGAAGTGTAGGGGAAGGAAAATAACTAAGTAGATAGATAGCTAGATGGAAGTTAATTAAATGTTTTTCTGACAAAAGGTCATCTAAGTTGCTTTTAACCAAAAGACCATTTTTAGCATACACAATATTTATGGCAGTCACAAGCTGGTCAACTAACAGCACTATAATGAATTTAATTCATTTTATTATTGTAAGAGAAGCTTGAGATAGATACTGGTTAAAAATAAATAGAAGAAATCTTTATTACTTATAGATTTTGTTAGTTTGTCGTCTTCTTTGAGGAAAACAGCAAAAATAGTTTAAAAATTCATTCAAATCACTTTTTCATACACAAATGTAACTCTGAAGGAACCCAAACTTTTGGCAAAAATCCAGTATTCATCCTGTCATTTGCAAGGTGTTCTATCCTATTCTTTTGCAGATGCTTTGCATTTTTCTGTGTGCAAATCATTATATTCGTAACAATAATTTTTGTTTTGCTTGTTTGGGATTCTACAATCGCTATCTATCTAAAACAACAACACAGTTTATACATAAATTACACAGAATATATATTTGCATTATATATAAAATTATTTGCAGAGAAGAAATAGAGGGAATCCAGTTTATGAAGTACACATAATCACATACACAAAAATATTAAATAATATAACGATATCTATTCTTCATCCCAGTCATCTTTACCTTTATTTAAAAGATATAGTACATGATCCTTTTCAAATCAAAAAGCACTGGAATATTTTCCTACATTTCCTGTTCTGAAATATTAGTCAACATTTAACTATTTCAGTTATTAATTTTATTGTCAATTTATGGCTATAAACATCTTTAAATGGATAGTGAGATCTCTTGCAGTCATATCAAAATAAACACCTCTGTTTTCTTTTGAGTGTATGAAAAATAGATGGTTACCATTTTCTATATTTCTGCTTTTCAGTATGAAAAAATAGGTGAAATTCATGAATTTTTGGTTAAGGTATTTTAAATTGCTTCGATCAGGTAAAAAATAAGACTCTCTAGACTGAGGCTGAGACGTAAACATTAGTTAATTACGATCATTTGTTTCACCTGTAACTGTCCTTAAAGAATTTCTTTTTTGTATCTTTGTGTTTTGCATGAGGTGCTGAACATGGCTATATATGAAACACTGAATTAGATGGAACATTCCCTAGAATGAATAAAAGTTTTATGGTGAGATATAATTTATATTCCATTTCCAACTTGTTTATGAAATGCCAGCCAAAATAACTTTTCTTCTACTGAAAAAATAAAATAAAAATTGTATTTTTACTAAGTACTTTTAAACTGCAAAACAGAAGTTTTGATTGAAATATATTTGTAAATTTGTGACAGAAAGTGTTGCTGTACACAAATGAGTTATTGTATTAAGAGAAGTTAATTCATTTGTAGGGATTTCTCAGACAATACCAGAATGCCTCTAAATACACTGAACATACTTACTTGGCAAAAATAGTATATTCATTTTGCAAAAAGTAGAAAGCTTACTTTTCTCACTTAATGTATGGGAAGGTAAACTCTAAAGTTTTTAAATAATTTGTCTAAATCACTTTAAAAGCCTGTTGTAAGTCTGGGCATAGCTAGAGTTTTGCAGTCCAAGTTTGGTATCCACCTACTGAACTAAAGACCTTTTAGCATGTTGTAACTACAACTATAGAGTATGCATCTATACTTTCTTTTTTGTAGCTTAGGAATTCTTGTACTCAAAGCAAATTGTCTTCTTTCTGCTTTCAGAGTTTGGCTTAATCTTTAATATGGAGCTATAACAGAAAAGTATCACATGAGATGAAATATATTAACATATAACAGACCAAAATTCTATAGCACCACAACTACTGTACCTTAAATAAGGTGAGCAATTAGTTTAAAAGTTTTAAACATTACTCCTATATTTTCAATTGTGTAATAAAGGGTAGTATTGAAAAAATTATACAGAGACCAGTAAGATCAATATACAGAGCATTACATTACTTATTATTTAAAAATATATTATACCTTGATCCAATATTTATAATCAAAGATCAATGAAACACAAAATGTGATATTATGACAAGTTGATTCTTCTGTCATGTATAGAACAAATCAGGGTAGTTTTAATGAGAAAGAATACTCAGCAAATCCTTCATAAATAATTAAAAAACCTTGAAGACATCTTTTGCTATGTCTCTGAATGTCCAGCAGATTTCAGAAGTTTAGCTGTAAAACAATTATCTCAGTTCTTCCATATCTGAAGTCATTTTAATGGAAAATAAGGTCTATCATTCTCTTTTATCTGAAATTTCACTTCAATCTATATTAGTATGCAGAATTGCAGTACACAATCATCCAGAATTGCTGTTGATTTTGATAAGAACTCGGAAAACTCATCAGAGTTTTAGGATAATGTATGTATTTTGTAGGCAACAGAACATAAAAGGTAAACTCATCAGGATAATTTTCAGGTATTTTGAATTCTCATATGATAAACAGCTCATTTTCAAAAAGAATTCAGTAAATTAACATCACTTACTTTTATAAATAAAATAACATGGAATTCAGAAATGTTTGGCTTTCACAACTGAAGTTAGGGTATGTACTTGAGATCTACGATGCTATTAAAATCGGAACAAAATTTCTAGAAAAATTATAGAAAAACGTTGAAGCCAAGAAAACTGATGAATAAATATTTGTTATGCATTTAATTTAAAATCTATAGCATCAATTTATAATCTAATGTCTTATGCCTTCAAAGAACTACTATTTTATAAAATAGAATAAAACTATTTATTTATTATTTTTTCCTTTGTCAAATCTTTTATGGCACTTGACAAGATCTAATGTGTAATTATGGCTCAAGAAGGAATAAGTAAGTTACCTGTAAAATAATTCATTAATGTTTCAGCTTCAGAATATTGTCATAAATTCTTACCTTAATCTCATTATTGCCATTTACCCTACCTTTTGTTCTCATGGTAGCTATATGATCTTGAAGCAGCCATTAGAAATCATCAACTCTATACCTACTGTTTTTTTTTTTTTTTAATCAGTGTGGGTAAATAATTAGTTCATTTAGGAAGTGTCATGTTAAAAAGATGGAACATAAACAGGATTAACGGGAACCAAACACATCCAAGTGATTGATAACTATCTCGTCTCCAAAATTGATGATCCCTGAATGAAATTGTTACTCCTCAGATCTTTTTCACAGATCTCAGATCTTTCTCATATCTTCAAATGTTTTCATGATTCAGAGCTTAATCTCTCTCCAGGATTTCTTTCTTCCTCTGGGGAAATTTCACTGTTCTAAGGAGTTCATAGTTCATCAGAAAGGTGAATAATTACTCAGCCCATGTCAACCAGAGAGACCTTTCCTTAGAAACAGATACCTTCAAACTTTATAATAACAAAATATGAACTCATGTGCATATTTCTGTTCTCTTCCTGATAGCAGAAATACAATAGGACTTTTTTTTTCAGTCCTACTAACCAAGATTGCCTCAAAAAAAGATCAGAACCTAAACAATAACAACCCCTATTCTTAAGCATTGTGCATTTTGATTAACATTTAGAGTGTCTTAAGTCACTTAAGCCTTTAAATAAAAGTTCATTCCTTACATCACATTTTTGTCTCAGGGATCCCTATAGGAATTTTCTATGGAGATAAATGAATTTTTCTGGAAAAGACTTTTACTTTTCCTCTATTTAGAAGACTTAATCCTTAGAAGACTTAATCCTACTTTTTTTCTTTTTTCTTTTTTTTTTCTTTTTCTTTTTTTGACGTCTGAAATAACTCTGTGTCAAATACTGGCTTGTTAATTGCTTATGAGTAATTATAAGACTTTGATCTTCTTCCTGTAGTAAGCTTCTTTTGACTTTAATTAACAGGGATTGTTTTCTGCCTTACTCAATCTTAAGCAGAAATTTGAGTGAAGTGACTATGAAGAAAACATCCTGGCTGGATGCAGGACAAGGAGAAATCCCAGCTAACCAGTTAACCGAGCAGGAATGGTGAAGTAGGATCGAGCTTCTCCTCCCAGTCTATGCTTAAGATAAAAATACTGTCAGTTATTATTTTAATTCTAAGGGTTTTATGGACAATGGATTGAAGGAATTTCTGACAAGGGCTCTTCTCTCTCCAGTCTTCATTTAGAAGGAAAATAATATACTCTCTGCACTGTTTTTTCATTCCTCCTTAAATTAAGCAAAGAATTTTTTTTTTTTATTTCTTTTATTTTTTCTTTTCCTCCATAGGAGTGGAGGATGATTAAGAAATCGCTAGCTTTATAGTTTTAACATAAATTATTTCATGAGGATGAACATTTATCTCATTTTATCCCTCTCTACAACTTCTTTTTTTAGGGACTTCTACTGGAGAAAGTATGGTGGATCATGACCAGTAGGATATACAATAGTTAGGTCAAGCTGTAACAAAATAGTTCTCTTGAGGCCTTTGTTTTTACCAAAGGCTATGCTAGTTAGTTTACTTATTTTTATTGAGAATGGATTTAATATCTTGCTTTTTTTTTTGTCTTATGTCGTTACGAACTCAGCCATGAAAGAGTTAATGCATTTGCTGACTGCAGAGGCTTGGATGTGGAAAAGCATCGAGTCATTCCTTTTGGCTTTTTTTTTTTTTGTTTTTATTCCTTCATTCTAAGGGATTTCAAAGGATTATGCTGAGTTGGTGTGCAGCACGTGCTCCCATGCGATTTCGCAAAATGTAGTTCTGTCACTCTTCCTGCTCAAAAAGCATACAACACCATTAAGAAGGTTAGTGAAGTGGTATGGTGTGGTATAAAACACAATTCTTGACGTGTAGATGATACCCAATTCAGAATGCTCACCTTATCTGAGCGATTTAATGCAGCTAGGAAATTATTAAAAGAGACAAGGCATGCATGACAGCTAACTTTTCCCTTGGATAAATCTGAAAGGGGTATATGCCAGTTGTTCCAGACTTCTTTTTGCATCAAGGCTTTTTGTTTCTTTTAGAACAGATCCTGAATGTACAGAGCTGTATGTGTGTGCCAAGGAGAGAAAAGCAGAGTTTTCTGTACTGCTCTGTTTCTTATGCAACACAATGCAATACGATGCCTTGTTTGATTACCTAAGGCACATTGGTCAGATTACTTAAGTCACCGGATTTGCCTAGCCTATCTAGGTTGCTGCAATTACACTAATCATATCAGTCACCATCTCAATTACTATTGCAATACAGGGTTAATTTCAGGGAATTGTCAAAATAACGCTAAAAACTTGGATATCAACATAAGATTCTTCCTGTTTTCAACTTTTTATGTTGGTAATAATAAAATAATCCGTTCATGTTTAATCAAAATAGTTAGCATCTATCAACAAAATTAAAATCAAAACTGAAACTTACCATGAATGCTTCATGGGACTAGGCTAATACCATGATTGTCATATACAGTCTTACAAATATTGTTCCCCTGGATCTGTGAGCAAAGATACCTTAGAAAATGCATTTCTGATGTCTTTTTTCAAAATCAGACTGTATTTCACAGGGACACAGAAAAATTCAGATAGGAAAGGACTTTGGAAGGTATCTAGTCCAGCCTCCTGCTCAGAGAAGGGACAGCTCTGAGGTCACACCAGGCTGTTCAGGGCTTTATCCAAGCAGGTCTTGGAAAACTTTTAGGAAGGAGGCTGTATAACCTCTCTGGACAACCTGCTTCACTGCCTGACCATCTTCACAGGGAAGAAGTTTCTCCTTGTACCCCCACTTTGAACCTCTTTTTTTTCTATTTATGCCCATTTCCTCTTGTCCTCCTACAGTGCCCTACTATGATAAGCCTGGTTCCAGCTCCTTACTGACCTCTCTGTAGGTACTGAGGGCTGCTGTGAGGTCACCTTGCAGCCATCCCTTCTCAAGGCTGGACTAGTCCTGCTCCCTCAACCTCTCCTCAGTGGGCAAGTGCTCCAGCCCCAACCATCCTGGTGTCCCTCTGCTGAACTCACCCCAATTTATTGATGTCTTTCCTGTACTGAAAGGCCCAAAACTGGATGCAGTATTGTTGGTGTGGTCTAATGAGTGCAGAAGAGAGGGAGATAATCACTTCCCTGCACCTACTGCCTGTGCTACTATCAACACAGCCCTGGGTGCTGTTGGTTGTCTTTGCTGCCAGGGCAAGAAGGACAAGTTCGTATTCAGCTTGCTTTCTGTCAGGGTCTCCAGAGCCTTTTCCAAAGACCAGCTCCCCAACCCATTAGTCCCCAGCCTGCATCACTGCATAGGATTTTTTCTTCCCAGGGGCAGAACTTTGCATTATTCCTTGTTAAATCTCCTGAGGTTCCTTCTGGCCCATTCCTCCAGCCTGCCTAGGCCCCTCTAAATGGCAGCATTCACATCCAGCATATCAGCTAGTTCCCTCCCCTGCTGAATTTGCTTTCATCTTTTCAAAATCAAAGATTTCCTGACTGAAACAGTCTTTTTATGTAAAATCCTTGCTTACAGGATGGAAACATTAAAAAAATACATATATATTTATCCAAAACAAACCATATACTTCTATGCCAATATTTACTCATTACCTTGCATGCTGCACGAGATTGTGCACTTAGAGTGTTGCAAAAATTGGACTGGTAGAGAATATGTCTATAAGAAGTATTTTCAATTTACGTTATCCATACTGATTGGCAAATGAATTTAAAATGAAACTGAAGGCATATGATACGATGCAGCATATAAAAATCTACACATTTTAGGCACCAGATTGCTTTACAAATGTATTCCTTTACAATCTGGCTTTAGGCAGCTGGAGCTGATAATATTCCTATTAATGGATGCTGTGGGCATAAAGAGACGAAAAGTATATTTATATATGCACTTCTTAGAACCACAAAATATTTGATATGATGCAATTTTTCATAATATATTTTTTCATAAAGAGAAATAAATGTGACAAAAGGTAACATGACTAAACGAGCAAGGTCATGTTGATAAAGCACCTACCTACTGGATTTCTGAAGTACATCTACAGCTCTGAATTAAATATGTCATCAAGGAAAGGGTTAGACATCTCAGAACAGGGCGCATTCCAAGTAAAATCACTATCTGAAAAAAAAGCTGTATTTTATTTCACTTCAGCAACATAGCCCTGAATAGTTTTAGAATAAATCTTTTAAGGAGAAAAGATGTGGAATAGTGTTGATCCATTTCCTATGCACACAAAGATCAACATCTGGCTTGAGCTTTTCTGCTTGGGCATATTCCAAGTTCCTTCCTCTCTTTTTTCTGAAATAATTCAAGTTGTTTCAGAAAATAGTTATTTCAGTTATTCAATCTTTTCAGAGGACTGTCCTATCTACCAGTTTATAGTGTCTATAAGAGGCAGGTCTTACTTCCTCACCTTGACGATATCGTTGTCTTTCATAAGTATACCAGTAGTAAGGAATCTGCAGTAGACCTATGCCAATGGCGCTTTATTAAATTCACATTTCATATATAATATAGGTATTTAGTACTGTGAGGATCCAGTTATTAGCACAGAAAAATAACTTCTATATATAGAGAACTGTAATACAAAAACAAACAAACATAAAAATTTCCCTCATTCACCAGGCCACATTTTAAGAATAGCAGTTTGGGACTTGGGGACCAAAAGTGAAGACTAGCCTTCTCCCTCTGACAGTACCAAGTGCTCTAGTAGAGTCTTAATTTCCTCACTGATGTTTGCAAAGAATCCCTAAACAAGTTTTTTACGCAAAGAGTGATTAAGTTAATGAAACTGATACAATTCTCCCTCAAAAACAACTATGTTGTGCTAGGAAAGGAGTATGATATTGTTCAATGCTTGTCTTTGTAAGGGAAATTTTAGCATCTCTGCAATAGACCTTTCATATTTTCCACTGCTATATACCATTTATTTTTAACCAAATAGCAAGAAATATAACCACTGCAGTTGTGGATTTATGCACTTACATTACCACTGTCTACTTTTTCAGCCTGGAATAAAGACATTGATGATGGGTAGTAAATTTGACCGCTGTATACATTCAGATTGTCAATATGTTTTCAATTAATGCTTATTAGGGTGTGACTATCCTGCCATTAAAAATGGACGGTTACTAGTAATGGACGGTTAAATTTTAGTCAATGTCCATCCTAAACTGAGCTTGAAACAAATGACGCACAGATGAGAACCTCCCCAGTGAGCTTTCAGAATAACCTAGCTTCCTGTTACCAAACTGTACTAGTTGAGTTGTTACGAAAGTAACCTTCTATTTAGAAACTATTGAGGTCAATATTGTATCTATTTCTACCCAGAATGCACAGAAGAAAGAAAGAAACTTATTTTCTCTTGTCAAAGGCAGAGAGAGTGCTATCACATATTCAAGGAGAGATATACCATATTATATTGTATTACATTATATTAAACTATACTATACTATGTAAATGTATAAATATAATATTTTCCATAATATATATCATGTTGATATGTTCATATCAACAAACACCGAAAATGAGGGGTGAGAAAGAGGGAAATTTGTTGTTTTTCTTAACACCTAGTAAGCTAAGTTTGGTTTAACAGAAGGACACAGTAGCTTTTGCTTTTAAAGCTTGGTTTGATTTGTAGAGTCAAAATTAAATTCAAATTCCAGACTCTTTTTCAAATGATTTTAATCAGAGCTGTTCATGCTGTTGCTGTATAAATAGTAGAATTTTACTGTAGTCATTTTAAAAAAAAATCTTTTTAAAGTAAATTTGAAACAGGTTTTTTGCCACAGAGTGATTATCCCATTATCATAGGATTGTTAAGGATGATTTTAAGGTAGTCAGTGGCATGCTCAGCTGCTGAACAATCCATTACGCTTATAAATCCTCCATACTGTGAAGCTATTTGGCCTGTTCTGAAAACTTGTTGTTTTATCTTTCAGAATCAAAATGATGGTTATTTCTAAGATTATGAATCTTTCTTCATTATATTCACACTTTCTTGTCAAATAGTCACATATGGTATACAAAATTAATGAAGTTTTACACATTTATTGAGTAGTATATTTTTGAGGCTTATAATGTCTCAGGCAAAGACAGAAATGCCTGAGGTTTGACAAAGTAATAATAATCCATTTTCCTCAAGAAAGGTTAACCTTTTGGCTCTCGGCCTTCTAACACAGCTACTCAAGAGGGGCATCACATACCTTAAGAAAAAAAAAAAAAAAAAAGCAATGTTTCTGGTAGTGCTTAACTTAGTACCAACAGTAACCATTAACTTCACCTGAAATAAGTCTTTATGCTTTGTTATGTCATTTACAAGGCAAATGAAAAGGGAGAGGGAATTAGATTTTTTCTTAATACAACTTAGTTTAAACAACCAGAAAAATTGATAATAGTAAGAAAAATTTCATTTTTTAAAGGGGTAAAATATAATACAGT
This sequence comes from Struthio camelus, assembly GCF_040807025.1. Taxonomy (NCBI): domain Eukaryota; kingdom Metazoa; phylum Chordata; class Aves; order Struthioniformes; family Struthionidae; genus Struthio; species Struthio camelus. The sequence continues at coordinate 174,345,646 of NC_090942.1, read as the reverse complement.
CATTTTTGTGAGTACATAGCTAGAGAGATTCTGACTGTTACATTCCATACGCCCTGTCAGTAAGATACATACTTCAGTCGATAAATAAGCAATGGATGTGGTTTCATCTCAGTATAATGAGAGCTGTTTTACTGATCGTAATTTATCTGGTATGAGACAAATATCAATAATAACTGATTGGTTATGTGGATGCTCATTTATAAAATAAACTATATTAAGAAAACCTAACCCCTCCCTCTCTCTCTCTCTCTCTCTCTCTCTCTCTCTCTCTCTCTCTCTCTCTCTCTCTCTCTCTCTCTCTCTCTCTCTCTCTCTCTCTCTCTCTCTCTCTCTCTCTCTCTCTCTCTCTCTCCTCTCTCTCCCTCTCTCCCTCTCTCTCTCTCTCTCTCTCTCTCTCTCTCTCTCTCTTTCTCTCTCTCTCTTTCTCTCTCTCTTTTTTTTTTTTTTTTTAATATTCTACTGCATTTTCAGATGCTTTAAACCTGAAAACATTGTGCAATAATGTTCTTAGTTATGATACTGAGTAGATTACCATGGATATTCCAGAAGGGAAGGTTTGCAAAATTCTTAGCATACACAGAAAATTGAGTATGTTCCCTTACGAAAAAAAAAAAAAAAATCAAATTTTAGATGTAATTTAAAATATGCCCTCTGGGTGATGTTGTTTACTGAGGTATATCTTTAGTACACAACATGGGAGAATATAGTTATTTTTACTGGTTAGGGAGGATAATATTGTCAATTTTAATCCCATTTCACAGAACCCTAGAGGTTATAGAGTCTTCACCAACCTTTTGTAAATGCAGAATTATTTTGATATATTTCCCAGTAATTTTGCTAGACCAGCTTTAAATTACATGTAAATGTTTCTATTTTTCTCAGTTAGTTGCTTCACAGCTTCCTGGAGGATTATATTGCTCTCATGAGGAAATAAGCCAGGAGGCAAGTAAGCTGATATAACACACCTGGCAAGTCAGCTGCAGGTGCTGTTCTGAGCTTGCTGAGGCGTTTTGCCCAATCTCAGACCTTGACTGTAAGCTGCCAGGACTTTAATGTGGCCTGCCCACCTAGACTGTTTTTCTCTGGCACCAGGTCTGGGAGGCACGGTGACTCTACGGCTGACTGTCACATTAATAAAAAATCAAAAATGGATACTCATCTGAACTTAGGAGCTCAAAGCTACCCTAGATGTGATAATACAGATGTAGCAAATTCCTTTCACGAGACACTCCAAGGCTCACAGATGTTCAAGGGGAGGGAAAGGGGTCCTGGTCATCACTATGCAGTAAAGTAAAACCCCTGTAAGATTGAAAATACATTCATCATACAGTATGTCAAGTTTTGTTCTATAACCCTTCCCCATCATTAGGTTTTTGCTTCTTAATTCCTTAAATTAAAGTTCTGATTATTAGTTTGCTTCATATTTAAAGATGCGAAAATACTAATTGTATAATGGTGCAGATACAACGAGATTGTCAAATATTTACTTCTACCTATTTCCAGAGTGCGTAGTGGTGATTTGGAATAGTGTTAACAATCGACTCGGTACTTGTTTTTAATTCCTTTTTATCACCTGCATGACAGAACATCATTCACAGCAATTTTCTTTATTATTACTGCCTTTTTATGAGGGCTACAGTCATTTTACATCTTACATTTTTACCAAACTGCCTTAAAAAGCTAGAGTTTATTGTGAAAGCAATCACTGAATGGAAATAAAAACTGTCGTAACTATATAACAAAAAAGTTCTTAGAAATCTGTGGGCATGAAACAACTGCATAATTTTCTAAGGGTTTTAAAAGTAAGTGTCTCTGCAGTATAGAATTTTAATTAATAGAGCTGTCTATTCTTCTCAAGGTTTACATCCACATTATATATGGTGAGTACTTGAGGAAAGTCTGTCAGCAACTGAGAACCCAGCACTGAAAAAGAAGCAGAGTTTTAATGAAATCAGGATTTATCAGTGTTGTGTCATACAAGAAAGTTTTATTGTTTTTTATTTTTTATGGACAAAATATTGAGTCAAAGAGCACAATACTCCTCTTATTCTTCTCCATAGTCTCTTTATGCGTTTCACTTTATGAATGCTTGGGCCAAATGTATAAACAGTACCAGGGATGGATACCTAAAAACCTCTCTTATCCCCCACCACTGCACAAAGAAGCACGTTTCTGCTTCTAGGCTATGTGGAGTGAAGCTTTTGCTGTGCCTCCCCACCTGAGCCTTCTGCACAGACACCTGCACAGCAGAACCAGGGCACCCCACTGATCCCAGTTCCCTTCAGACAGCATTTTATGATTTTCTTTCAGAAAGCAAGTATTGCAGCTTTGAAATCTGCTTAGATAAGAAAGGTCAAATTCCTAGATTTTCTGATTTGTAAATTAACCTTCCAAACACCATGATAGTTTAAAAAAGTGAGGAGACAGTATCCTGGAACTTCAGGTAACCAGAAGATTTGAGAATATGCCAGGAAAACTCCTTGTATCAGCCATGTTTCTTAAGTTCCTGCCTAAGCACTAGTCTGCTAACCACTGGATCAGCTAATCTTTAATTTAGCACTATAAAAGGTTTTATATTCTGCTGAATTTTGATCAGAGACACCGTGAGCTTGTCTGTACTGCACGTGCAGACAATCTAATGCCGACTTCACTGATGCCAATGTGAGTGACTGACTAGATGGTGTCAAAAAGCCAAAGTTTAGTCTGTATAATCATGAAAGACTACCCTGAGAAATGAAAACTGTCTTTAAAATGACAGCGAGTCTGAACTGCGTGTATTTGTTACTCTAACTGGCACTGCCCTGGAGTTCTCCAAGCCACAACGGATTTGTTGAAGGTCATACCGAAAATCTGGGCTATATAACAAAACCAGGTCTTAGAATCACCTTTCCTTTCAGTAGATATGAATCCTCATAAATACATTCTCCTTTGTTTGTCAAAATAGAGGGATCCTTTAATAATTTGAGCATACATATTTCAAAGATTTTGGACTGTGAAAGGACAGACACTCAGTAAATCATAGTAAACAGTTGTGTTAAACTAAAAATAGAAAACAGAATAAAACTGGATCCACTAATGTCAAAATATCAAAATAGTGTTACAAAGCTATTTAACAGAATGTGTCACACTTTTCAAAGTTGTTTTTTAACTAATATTATTAAATTAGGCAATCTTAGGCAATTTTTTTTATTTATTCAAGATATAATTAAATATCTTTTAGAATAGCAGTGAAATAAAATACTAAACCCTAACTAAACATACCTGACTGTTTTCCAAATCTTTGAAATCAGTAGGCAAGATAGTAGAACCTCTGCAGTAATGGCAAGAGATGTATTTTATGCCCCTGAAAGCTGAGAGAATTCTGTTGAATCTATGACATGGAAGGCTTTGTGCTTTGGATTATAAAAATACAAGTTAATTGCTTGTTTATCAAAAGCCTGAGAAAGCTTACAGGGTTTTTTGTTTATTGTTTGTTTTAAGCTTCATGTGAAGAAGCAAAAGGGCTTAATGTTGCTACACAGACTCTTCCAGCTCTCAACACAGCATCTTGCTACGGAGGGAGGCAATAATATTCTGCATATTCTGATAAAAAAGAGTGAAGGGGCTTTCTTTTTTTCTCCACTGGCTCCATTTCCCCATTGGGTTTGCTGAATTTATTGAAATAAGTCCTTAAAATGCCAAGAACAGATCTGAAATGCTACATACAGATTATTTTTGGGAGAGAACGTCCTTGATAAAATGTTGCAATTCATGTATATGCAACATGTTAAGTATACTCCAGTGCTATAATCTTGATTTACATTTGTAACAGATGATAATTAGTGTGCCTAGAGGGACATAAAAGGCAGAAATGATGATGTGCTGAAGAACTTGATTAGTGACGGCTCTGAAGAGGCAGAGACATGAAAGCAGAGAAACTCATCAGCTTACACTTTTCTTTCTTACACATTTTTTCTCCTCTCCTCTCCTCTCCTCTCCTCTCCTCTCCTCTCCTCTCCTCTCCTCTCCTCTCCTCTCCTCTCCTCTCCTCTCCTCTCCTCTCCTCTCCTCTCCTCTCCTCTCCTCTCCTCTCCTCTCCTCTCCTCTTTCCTTTCCCTTTTTTATTTTGTCACTCTCTCTAGGTCTACAAAAGCAATATTTCTTTTATAACTGAAAAGAAAAATCAATATATTTTTGTAGAATCATGTACTATGTTAATGTGAAAGTACAGAAACCAAAAATGTTAGAAATTTAAATCATATTTGCAAAGTGGGAAAGGGCTCTCACAAGGCTTCCTCTTGTGAAGATCTCATAAGCCCCACAATTGACAAGCGTCTTTAGAGCTGCACAGTTTTTGGAGCCCCTTTCTTTCATATAAATATCTATTCATATAAATATCCAAAGAGTCCTGGAGAAACATATTCCTTTGATGAATATAGAATATAGAATATACCTTTATTTTTTCAGCAGAATACAGAGAAGAGAAAATCTGAGACTATGAAATACAATGGAAACAATGGTAAGATTTAGATAGGAAAACAAAGATATCAGGGAAGTGAAAAGAGGTAAGTCTTTATAGGAAAATCAATATCTGAAGGTTCCTTTTGCTTAGAAGGATCTGGAATATAGAGCTCTAAATAAGCAAGATAATTCCCAGAAGCACAACTACAATAAATAAATAAATAAATAAATAAATAAAATAAAATAAAAAAGAGAGAGAGAGAGAGAGAGAGAAGCAAAAAGAATGACAAGGAAGAAGGTGAAAGCTTTCCTTGCATGAAGTAAAGAGGGTTTTTTGGAAATGGTAGGTGCTAAATAAAGGAGGATAATATATGGAAGATTTTGAAAAAAAGGGGGGGGGAGTGAGAAGTTCCATAGACAAGTAAGAGAAAGGGAGAAGAACAAAAACAAATAAACAAAGAATAAATGCCCTGTGTTAAAGAGTTATATCAAAAGCAGAAAAAGGCTATGAGAATGGAGATTTACTATAAAGAAAAATTAACTGGCTAGCTAGGAAGAAAAGAAGAATGGGCAAGAAACCTCAAGCATGAGAATGTGAACCTGAAATTGAAAAGAATTGTGATAGAAGTAGTAAAATAATCCTTCATTTGGGGACAAATTGTTAGATTTTTCAACTGAAAGGATAAAGAACAGTGATAGTACATATGTGAAAGTGCTCAAAATAATGAAGATTTAGGTATTCTTCTGTGGATTTTCTAAGAGAGGAAAAGAACACAAATAAGATGATACAGTGAAGTGCAGCAAGTGACTCAAGAACTGATGCTGAGAGGGAATCTGCAGGTGTGTGACCTCAGTGAGGCTTTCAGGATAGGTGTTTGGTTCTGTCCTAGCCTTTGGAATCAAGGCTAACACTATTAATACCAGAAATGTTGAGAAGTTGAGGGTGAAAAGATAAGAGAGACTTGTCTTATGACATCTATAGTTACTTTTACTTACTTATAGGAGAAAGAAATTCATTAGCACAAAGTTTGAATAAGAATATGAGAGAAGAGGAGGTCAATCAGAAGAAAAAATATGCAAATACTTATAAGAATTGCAATAAGGCAGATAATGTATTTAGGGAAAGAACTACACAGGACAATTAAGAAGCCAAGATTGAGTAATGGAAAACATTATCTGTAAGATAAAGGCAGGAGTCTGAGCAATAGGTTGTAGAAACTAGATTGGATTATGTTGCAGACTGTGAAGCTGGGTATGTTGTATGCAGAAGATATGCAGTTTTTTATGCAGATAATGTCTTCTTTTTTCACTCTCAAAGGAGAGAAATTACCTTTCCCACCTCTATTAAACGACAAAAGAATGAAAATGCTTGAAAAGAAGCAAAAAATCTCTTCTTGGAAAGTTTGGGGTTCCTGCTGCTTCACGAAGGGATGGGGAATGCCTTCCAAAGACTTTCCAGGTTTCACACTCTTATGCAAGATGTGTTCTCCCTTCAACAGCAACACGAGTAAAAGAGAAAAGAACTATCTGGAGCTGAGATTCTTTTACTCTTGAAAAAAATTAATCTTTTAACTAACGAGAGAAACTACATTCTCATATTTTTCTCTTGGTCAGTGCTAAATCCCTACCCCCCCCCCCCTTTTTTTTGACTCTCTGATTTAGATAATATTAAATATGCTAACCAGCCATTTATTGGCTACTTGTCTTTGTATTATGAATGATTACTTGTTGCTTGACAGGAAGAAAATGTTACTTTCTGCCTCTGCATAGCTGTGATATAGGTTCACCATTTCTAGGTCTGGGTAACTGCTGAGTATCTTTATCCAACTTTACTAGCTACATATGGAGAGGTGCTGGGCTGATACTTTGGCATAGGCTTCTGTAAAGTTATTAGTTCAGTACTGCTACTCTGTAAGGCTGATGTAGTGGCACAAGTGAGCCATTCTCATCTGGCTGAGGGTTTTTAGTATTTTGGGACAATAATTATATCCAAATCTTTATGAGTTTTCAAAACACATGTGATGCTGAAATCTGGTGAATGGGAATGTCCCTATAAAATCACCACCTCAACAAATGTGATGTGCTAGTGTGAAATCAAGAGAATAGGATATTGCAAGGTACGGGTTTCATTTATTTTTTCAGTGTTATTTTGTGATTCAGATTATCTCTAGCCTTCTGACTTCCCTAGCTGCCTAAATCAAAATCAAGGATCTGGGCTGAAATTATTGTGTCTTTGAGTTATACAACAGAATTTTAGGTTTCCCAATATGACAACCTTTTTACTTGCTAACACCTGAAAACATAGGCATACTAAGATTATGAGTAAGAAAATAAGGTACTTCTCATCTCAGCCTTTGACTTGGGACCTTGAAATAAGCATTTTGATGGGTTACATTATTTTCAAACTTTCTTGAGCAAAACTATTTTTAATTTAGCATTCATAACTTTAGTAGACTTTCTTATAGAAAGTTACAACAGTATATACAAGGTATTACTCTGAAAATTCAGCATTTAACGAATATTGATTTCCTGTACCTAGCAATAATGTTTGTGCATAATTTCCACTTTTTACTTAAAATATTGTAGCATTATGTATGTATATACATAATGTATATTAATAATATACATTATTGTTAATGTATATTAATATATAATAGCATAATTAATAGCATAAGTAATGCTGTATTAATAACGTAGCATTAACCGCTATCAACAACTATGATACTGAACAGATAAGAATAATTCAACCTGCCTATGGTCTATATTGTGCCATTGTTCTGAAATACAAGATGATCTTTGAAATTTTCTTTTAAGTGGCAGAACTCCTAAAAGAAAATGCTTTTTTCTTTTCTTTTGTTTCATTTGATGCCTATTAGAAGAAATTTACTGCTAGAAAGAAATGCTTCTTTTTATTCCAAATCATTCTGTATTACTCATAAAAAAATTTCCTTTTTTACAGCACAGATTATTAATTCTTGCATCTGAATGTCCTACACATCAAACAGCCTGTGTCCTTTATCGCATGTGTATTTTTCATTAGATGAACATTTCCAAAAATAAAGGGAGAGTTATAGTATCACATTAACTTGTTTTCAGCAAAATTTGAAAAATGTAGGAATATTGTTTATGAATTAGATTTATCAGTCTGTAAATTCTATTTATTGTTTCTGAGTTAAAATATTTTTGCTTTTCACACGCACCTCCTTCCTCTTTTAAAGAGAGTGTAAATTAATTTTGGTGGAATTTCCTCAGTAAAAGTCATAAACACTAATATAGTTGCATGGATAGTTAATAAGGTTTTTACAAATCTTTATTACTTCATTTAAGTGCTACTTGCGTGACAGAACAGAAAGAAAGGAAGAAAACAATAATAATAATAATAATAAAAAAAAGATAATAATACAAGCTGTTATACCCCCAGGCAGCACTCCTATTTTAGTGTACTCTAGTCCAAGACCATTTATTTCACTTTACTTTTACTATGATCATCACTGAGATAATCTAAGCATCTTTGAGAGAAGAATAGAATGCAACCTGTCATTTGAGGGGAGAAAGTAAAGGAAACAAAAGCCTATACCGTGAAATGTTTTAATATTAAATAATACACATATAACATAAACATCCAAATTATGCCCTTTTTCTTTAAGATGAATCTCTGTGCAATTTGTCATATTCCAGTGTTACGAGATATTTATATATTTGTTTAGTTCTTCTGATGATCTACTTAATAAAAAAGAACGTTTCTCTCCCCTTTCTTGTTCATTAATCAGAGAATATTCCTGCTCATGCAGTGATTCAGTGGAACATTAAATTATTTAGCACCTCTTTACCTCCTGCTACAGGGACAAAGAAACTACCCTAAAAGCATAAACCTGTGATCCTTAGGATATTTCGGCCTTAAAATGTACTGCAAAATCTTTAAATACTGTGTTTTTTGTTTTGGTCCCTACTATCTTTCAAGAGATAAAGGACTTACTATGTTTCTAATCCAAGACTCCTCCACGTGCACAACAGTCCATATATTAACTTTTTAGTGTATTTATTTATATAAGTATTTTGCATCCCTTCATCCTTTTCCCCTTCCTATGCCCTCCCTTCTCCTCTCCTTCCCAGCAGTGGCAAAAGGTCACAGTTATAAGCTCTGAATTCTACTTAACGCATTTTTCTAATACCAATTCCTTAAGTATGAATATCACCGATTTTGTCACTATTTGCACAACTGTGTCTCACTTAAAATGAATAAGTATTCCATAGCGCTGTTAGATTGTCTGATAAAAGCCTAATTACACTTAACAAAGGCCTGGCAAGCGTCAGAGGACCAGGGACAGGTGGAGGAACCCCATGAACCTTCCCAGTGAGAAAACAATGCCGGCCTGGCTACTCCCAAACCCATCCAAGGAGAATGACCAGACCATGGTCCTTGGTGCAAAACTCACCAGGATGACCTAGCGAAAGAAAATCTCTTCCCTGAATGTCATGCAGACTATGGGGGTTATTGTCTAAAGGAGTGTTATTGCCTAAAGGGTGTGAGATGTAGGGAGAAAATTTTGGGATACACTAGATAGCATTTGGGGTTTATACCAAACTCATTACAGAGTTTTTTAAGGGCCCAGATTGTGGAAATATGCAAAATTTTCTATGAGAATTTATGAGAAAAACCAAAGGCAGGGAAAGGGAGGGATCAAGGTGGATCAGGGAGGAACAAGCAAGGGAAAATAGATGAAAATAATTAAAAGGGGACTGGCTACACTTAAACAGGAGCTGTTTGGTGTATTTATATGATTGAGACCAGTGCTTGGTCATGGTAGTCTATGTTATATACTTGTCTAATCTGTTCCTAACTATCTTCTATGTGTGTGCTCGTTATTCTGAACCTGTATCTGTGAACACGAGCAAACTTCAAGTCAGACTATCCAAGAGGTGGTTATAGGAGGCTTCTCCAGCCACTGCAGAAAGGAACTGCGGGCCTGAGGGGCTTTTTTTTCTGGGTGCTAGCAACAGCAAGGAGACTGAGGCTTGGGGCTAGCTACCAGAGATACTGGGTGTCTAAAATCAGCTATAGGAGAGACCCATATTGTGCACATCTGCATTTTCTACTAGCAGACTCCAATCTCGATGTGCTGGAGAGGGGGAACAGGATCTGGCCATCTGTGTCGTTCATGTTGATGTGAGTGCTGGAGGTGCCTATGGGGTACTGACAAAGTCAAGACCTGAGGATTTCTATAGGCTACTGGAGGAGCAGGGAGTGCTTCTGAGCCCTTGCGGCACAACCTAATGCACACACGGAAGTCATTAAAAAAAAAAAATCCTGGCTGGGATTTGTCTGGCTCATCTCTCTCTCTTTAAGTAAGTTCCTACATACATGTAATCTCTTTTTATAGTTAATGGACAAAAATATTTTTTAGGATAAAACTTATCTTTCCTGAAATAACTGCCTAAAATAGACAAGACATATTGAATCTAAAAATGCCTATATGCATCCATTACCTATGAAGATACCTGACTGTCTCAGATGTAGACATCCATATTGTCGATGTCCAAGGTTAGGTGAGATACAACCTACCTTCAGTGTCTGAATTCTAACTAATTGGCATCGTGCAACTTGAACCTCTTTATGACCCAGCTGTTTCCAACTCGTTTATGCCAAAGCCTGTTAAAGTATAATTCTCTACTTTCATTAAGCATTTTTTTGCTGGTAGAAAATATAATATGTACGCAGTTGATTATTCTGTTGCAGATGTTCAGGAGCGTTCAGAGGTCTAGAACTAAGAACTGATCATCCCCCTTAAAATGTGCTAATGCACACTGCCATATTTTACATCGCAGAGAACAGCAGCCCTCAGACAATATATTACTGGTAGGTCAACATCCTGTTGTTGTCTGAAGCAATTAATTTGCTGTTGCGTTGATCCACTCAAATAAGTGATTCAGATAACGCTTTATAAATTTTATTTTCTCTCCTCAGTACAAGCCTGCTTGTCACATAAGATATATTACAGACACTGTTTATGGAACAGTTTAGATATTATTAGTTCAGGTTGGGTGATAAACAGGTAATCAGTAATAAATTCCCTGAAAGACAGCTGCCAAACATCTGGAAATGACAAATAATGCTCAGTTAAACTCCAAGTTATAACTGATCTTTGTGTACAGTAAAAGTAATATCACCTTTCAGCTGAAGAGGATTGCATATTTCTTCACAGTATTTTAACATTTTATGTGTTGGAGTCCTCTTAAGCTTCACAGTAAAACATAATCTCGCTCTTATGGAACCGTTCCTATAAAAAAATTTTCAGCTGGAGGGATTTTTAAAACACCCTATCAATTAGTATATAGCTATTTAAATAAACAAAGAATTCCTTATACTGTCAACTTTGCAATAACATTAAAATGAAAACATTCTCTAGATTTCAGGCCCTTTCAGTGAAAACTAACCTAGCTTTTAAACAAATGAGGTCAGTATTGAATTTTCACTCTATTACCTTTGACTTAGATCAGAGTGGCACTATATCCCTAAATGGTTTAAGAGTTCTTCTCCTCAGTGATGAGTACAGATTTTTTTTTTTTTTTGCTAAGTCAGCAACTTAGTGCATGCTGTATACATGCAGAAAACCATGAAAATTCTTCATTTATAATATCCTGAAAATAAAGTAATATTAGGAAAAAAGCTACAAGATAGAACAGCTGTCGTTTGTTGCTTTGTGTCTACCTTTCTTGGGTTCATGCTGAGTAGTACCTATTTCAGATGCAATATCATTGCAATCCACCTGAATTACTCCAGGGTATAACTGAAGTCACAAGGTGATTACATATTTCCACAATGGCAGGATATAATTCCATAAGTATTTTTCTCTGTTGGAAAAACTGAGTCCCGTCCTTTCTTGGCTTGCCTCTGCCTGCTCCTACATATGTCAGCACCTAACTGTGTTGATAGCATAGCTGTGTAAAATAGCTGTGCATAGCTGTGATGATGCGTTTGCTTAAGAGGAGTGTTCCAAGCCTGGCCGCAGAAGTAATGTGGTCAAAACAAAACAAAACAAAACAGTCATATTTATATAATAAATAAAAAATCGTAATCGACACTCTCAGATTTTATCTAAAGTTAGCTCAGATGGATCTCTTTTTTTTTTGTTTAGTAAGGAAGTACTTAATAGGTAAGTCCTAGATCCAAATAATTGTATGGTAATTTTGTTATTGAGTACTAAATTTGGTACTGAGTTTGGTAAAAAGTCCATCATTTCTTCTTCTTTTTAGGTATAACAGTAGAAGTATTCAAAATACACAACCCCTTTCCCCAACTGAAATTTTTCTATATTCAATTTCCACATTCAACACTATGGGAGAAATACATATATACACTTATAAGACCAATCTGATAGCCTTCTCTGTTGGAATGACTAGCTGGGTAGATGAGGGGAGAGCAGTGGATGTTGTCTATGGACAACATAGTGTCTTCAGGAAGGCTTCGGACACTGTCTCCCATCACATCCTCCGAGGTAAGCTCAGGAAGAGTGGGCTAGATGAGTGGACGGTGAGGTGGCTTGAGAACTAGCTGGATGGCCGAGCTGAGAGGGTTGTGGTCAGTGGTGCAGAGTCAAGTTGGAGGCCTGTAGCTAGTGGTGTCCCCAAGGGGCCAATCCTGGGTCCAGTCTTGTTCAGTGTATCCATCAGTGACCTGGATGAAGGGACAGAGTGCACCCTCAGCAAGTTTGCTGGTGCTGCTAAACTGGGGGGAGTGTCTGACACACCAGAAGGCTGTGCTGCCATTCAGAGGGACCTGGACAGGCTGGAGAGGTGGGCGGAGAGGAACCGCCTGAAGTTCAACAAAGGCAAGTGCAAGGTCCTGCACCTAGGCAGGAATAACCCCCTGCACGAGGACAGGCTGGGGGTTGACCTGCTGGAAAGCAGCTCTGCAGAGAAGGCCCTGGGAGTGCTGGTGGACAACAAGTTCAGCATGAGGCAGCAGTGTGCCCTTGAGGCCAAGAAGGCCAATGGGATCCTGGGGTGCATGAGGCAGAGTGTTGCCAGCAGGTGGAGGGAGGTGATCCTGCCCCTCGCCTCAGCCCTGGGGAGGCCACACCTGGAGTGCTGGGTCCAATTCTGGGCTCCCCAGGACAAGAGAGACATGGCACTCCTGGAGAGAGTCCAGCAGAGGGCTACGAAGATGCTTAGGGGACTGGAGCATCTGTCATATGAGGAAAGGCTGAGAGCTGGGCCTGTTCAGCCTGCAGAAGAGAAGGCTGAGAGGTGATCTGATCAACGTGTACAAGTATCTGAAGGGAGGGTGTCAAGAGGATGGGGCCAGTCTCTTCTCCGTGGTGCCGAGTGACAGGACAAGAGGCAACGGGCACAAACGGAACCACAGGAAGTTCCACCTGAACATGAGGAAAAACTTCTTTGCTGTGAGGGAGACAGAGCCCTGGACCAGGTTGCCTGGAGAGGCCGTGGAGTCTCCTTTGCTGGAGATATTCAAAACCCATCTGGATGTGATCCTGGGCAATATGCTCTAGAGGTCCCTGCTTGAGCAGGGAGGTTGGACTAGATGATCTCCAGAGGTCCCTTCCAACCTCAACCATTCTGTGATTCTTTGATTCTGTGACACTGAATATTTAGAATTAAGATTCAAATCTGACAAATAAACCAACTCTTACCAGCAGACTCCCTCTATGACTATATACTATAAATATAAAAGTATAATAAACTATCCATGATGTAATATTGTACATGGGCCAGTCTCTTTCCACTATCTAATATTAGTCATTGTCAAGGACTGAACTATGTAAGTGACTTAATTTTATGATCTCAACTGCTGTGATAATACCTATATTACTTTCCCAGAGATTTTGGCCTTTTATTCCTCTTAGTTTTGCCACTCTTTTCAACCTTTATTTTCTCCTTCCCCTTAACTTCACTATTTTTCATTTTGATAAGAATATTTAATAAAAACAATATTTACTTTTAATCAACAGAGCGTCATAGTTAAACAAACGGTAAGGTTTGTTGTCTGAAGTGACATTCAGCTTCTAAATCTATCTAGAGGCTGAATAAACAAATAAACATTAAGTAGCCAATGAATAGATATGGAATAAACTAAGGATGTTATTTATTTTGAACAACTTTTAAATTGTTATTGAGTACGTATTAGGTCTTATTTTGCTTTATGTTCAAAATTAATGTAACATCACTACAAATCCAATTAGATGAGATAAAGTAAAATTATGCATCTAAAAAAAATTTAACAAATCTAATCATTTAAGTAATTCATCAGTTGCAAAACTTTCCCACTGAACATTTCAGGGTCCCTTGCCAAATGAGGCAATTCAGGCAATAACCATTATGTAACCTAGAAACCAGCACACACTAAATCATGAGAACAATTGAATCATTAAAACAAGATGTTCCCCCCCTCCATTAGACTACCCTTTGATTCCTTGTAAAGATATTTAGAATCTGACCCTTGAAGAAACTGTTTAGGGCTTAGATATCATACGAATTTCATAAAATCGGAATTATGTGGCCAGCAGGTTTTATTAAACGGTCATTCCCCTTATCTTGCTTTGCCTTGCCTTACTTTGTCTTGCCTTGCTTTGTCTTGCCTTCCCTTCTTTTCCTTCCTTCTATCCTTTCCCTCCCTTTAATATTTTTGTGGATGGATTGCTTTCATAGTTTGAAACACATTAGAGATTTCTGTTGTTGTTATTTTTGTAAATTAGTCCTAATTTGCATTTGAATTTGACAGTTATCATGATTAAAATCATGAATACAGGAATTGCACCTGTATTTCTAGTTCCAATGGCATTTAACATTATTTCACAATTCATTATGATAATTTTGCAAAATGTACAGAGGAAATTGATGCTTCATACATCATAGAGTATAGTGTGTCCAGAAAGTAAAACTTAATTTTTAATTTAAAAATATTCTCAACAGTTTTAAACAGTGCTACACATGCTTACTTGACTCTCTCTTGGTGAAAAGACCTACAATAGAGACATGCTGACGACTGTGCCCTGTGCTTTCCGACCATATTGCCCACCATCCGATACTATAAAATGAAATTTGAAAATTCAGAAAAAGTAAATAACAGAAAGCAGTGCGAGGATGATAAAGCACAAAAAATGTACAAAATGTACAAAATATAATTTATATGCATTTGATTTAATGTCAATGGTTTATCATTATCTTGCCCTCCAAAAGCAAAACCATATTTCAAAACACTCAAAGCCAGGCATCTACAGCTTAGTATGCAGTTACTTATTTGAGTCACTTAGAACTACATTTTATCTCCTTATCCTAATGATATTATTCACCATTTTTCCATAATGGTAATAGCTAAATATAGTAAACAGCAGTTAAAACCTGTATGAATGAAAGAAGGTAAAGCCTTCAAAAATCCTTCTACCTTTCATATGATTCTGTCGCATCAGAACATGTTTGTTGTATATTTGTATGTAGTGATATGGCAATGCATATCCTGAGGGAATAATACTCTATTCTACCATGCTTATGTTATCTGAAAACAAAGAAGAAGAAAGAGAAGAACGAGGTAGTTGGTACTGATGGTTTATGCTTCAGTAAGAGAAGGGATCTTGACAATTTTATGAATGACATAATGTAATATGCTGACAAATGATAAAAGTAAACTAGACTTACCCATAGGAGCTTCCTTCCAGTCTTACCCTTGATGCCCTTCAAAATTTCATTATGATCGTGGCTTGTAGTGCTTTATTCTTTGTACTAAAAAAGCCAGGCATACAACCAAAAATAGTTGAATGTAGTAATGATTCTGCATATGTTAAGTTTGAAATCAGATGTCTTTCCCTACCTGACTGTAAATTATTAAAGGCTATAATAAGATGTATTGATCTTACACCCAGTAAAAAATGGAAGAATGGAATTCATTTGTCCAAAATTTAACCGACAACGATGCTCAAGTATGAATCAGTCACCACAGTACAGATAGCTCTGTAGGACCCACTGACACTGACTGTGTAGGGTAGGGCCACAGTTCAAGTAAATATGTGCATCATTTATCTTCCTGGATGCCCTATGGTGCTTCAATGACCTTTTGTTCTGTTAAGGCAACTGAATTTAGATTAGTGTTGCTAACCTGATTAGCTACAGTGGGAGTTCAGACACCCAGCACACATGTAAACATCTGCATGCAAATGAATAACTTTTTAATGTCCAGCTAGATCTGGATCCCACCTCTATAACTGATATGGAAGTAATTTCACTTTAATTAACTTTGTATTCAGATTGCATACAAAGCTCTAGGCAATTAGAAGTACATCAAGAGAAATAGATAGTCAGCCAGTGAGTTACAGGAACTTCTGCATTTGTAAGGCTATTGAACAGAGAGATTTTGTGTGATTGTCTTGGCTAGGGCTTGAGTCGGTTGTTGACACGTCGGCATGACGAACTTTTGGAAATAGGGTGATGTGTCCTTCCCACTCCATGGCTCCTTTTGAAGAAGTCCAGGCACTCCTGTAGATCTTGTGCTGTGCATGCCCATGTGGCTCTTTCACAACAACTGCCCACTTCAAAAGAAAGTAACAGTGCAGTCCTTGCCTTTGTGAGTCCCAGGCTTCTTTTTTTTCCTCCTAAAAAAGCATCCTGAAGTTTCTACCATCTAGAAATTTACATGGCTGTGCAGTTTTAACTCCCTATGAAAAACAAGAACATTCAGAAAACATTGTATCTAGTCTGACAAAAATCTGTTTGCCTTTGCCTTCTAGCACTTATGTTAAGCTCCATATTCCTCCACCATACAGGCCTACAGGGAGGAATATAACTTAAACTACTGCTCTGTTGAACATGGTTTCAATAAATTTTGATTTTGTCATTCCTCCCCTTTCACTAGTTTCAGACTTTTCTATTTAATCCTGACCTGTCCCAATCCACATGAATTGCCATCTTTTAAACACTCTTTGCTGATAATAGCTGACATTTCACGCTCCCTCAGCTTCTGCCCATCCATAGTAACCCATTGGCAATAGCTTAGCTGTTCTCAGTCTCCAGCTACTTCTGAGAGTCTTCATCTCTTCATTTCATAATTATTCTTCATCAGGAAAAGAAAATCAGCTGAAGCAACTGAGCTTCAACTATTCTTTATTTTTTCTTCAAATCTCCTGTGGTTTTGTTTTTTCTTCTCTTAATCTTTACAAACTGAAGTCCATTTGTACAATCATTTTATTCTTGGCATCTAAATAGTATCAGGTGCCTTCTAACCATAAAAAGAAAAACAGAAAACCTACTCTGATTTAAAATGCTTTGCTTTTCCCTTTTTTTTTTTTTTGAAGAAAAGTTTTTATCTTCATAATGATTTATGTTAGTGATTGAAATCTGTTATTTGTTGAATCATTAATTGAAATAACAGCAATAAGGATAAAAGAATTCCAACTAATCAGAAGACCTCTTTGTTTCATTGACTTCCTGTTAGTGATGAGTGCTTTAATATCTGAAACCATGTTAATTATATCCCTGATTAACCAGATAGATTGATTTATCATCACAGTATTTTTACACTCTCGTGTATTGTGCAAGGAGCTATTCTATACTGTTTGTGCTGTGCTGATAAGAGAAAAATTCCATAGTAACATGCCTTGCAGAAAATGGTGATTGTAAAATGGTGATTGTAAAGATTTTAAGTCATTTCCTGCACACTCTTAAAAAAGAAAAGATGGCTTGAAAAGATGAAGATCATATTAAAAAGCTCACATTGTTAAATGGAGTGGTTAATAACAGCAAAATAACCATTTCCAGATAATTTCAGATGACAGGCTCAGTGAGTGTAAGCGGGAAATGAAAGAAAAACAATGTAGGTAAAACATTAAAAAATGCCTTTTCACCTGTAGAACAGTAAACATGCAGAACTACCTAGAATACAAGGATGCTGAGTTAAAAGAAAGCGAGGGTCAGCCAAGGAACAATTAGAGTCCATCAAGGGAATTTTAAGTTTATAAATGTGGTTTTAAGGCCTAGAATTCTCCTTCCACAGCCTTTCCTCCCCCCTCTTTTTTCCTGTTTTTAATGAATTAACTTCACCACACTATTTTCAGCACTGCCAATGTTTGTGATTTAAAATAGTTAAATTCAGTGATGGATTGGTGATATTCTTTGTGAAAAAAGGAAAAATGAACTGAAAACATATCCCCAAGAAAAAATTTACAGTAAAATGAGTCTTCTTCTGAGGAAGCCAGGAACACACTTCTATGGAAGTGATGAGTCCACTGAGACATTTATTTCTGCCAAAAGAGTATTAGAAGATTTAAAATTTATAATTTTCTGATGAGACTATGATACCTATTATGCATGTATATGCATGCATATGTGTATACACATAAATATATATGTATGGATGGATATATCTGTCTACCATATATGGAGATTTTAAGTATCTGAATGGAATTATTTCATTTGTTATACTTTCTTACTGGATTATATGTGGATAACTCCAAATAAAATCAATTAACCATACTAACAAAAAAAATATTCATTAGCTAGCATCCTACTGTATATTGTCAGACAGATTCAGATGTGTTATTGTTGAACATTCTTGTTATGCTTTCATATTGTACAGCTGCCCAGTGCTTGGTCCTTCAGGAAAAACAAATATATAAATAACACTGTGGTCGGAGTGGAGCTAAAGCTGATTGAGCTTGATTATTCATTTGATTTTCAAATTCCAATATGTAATTTTCTGTTCTTTTCATTCTATTTTCTGTCACGACAGCCTGAAACGACAGCCTGAAGAGATACTTTTAGTTTTTCCCATTTCTATCTGATTTCTTTACCAAATATTTTGCTTCCTTTTCAAATTTGCATCTGTACATTCAGGTAAGCAGAAATAGGATCTGAAAAGTGAATGATTATGTGTATTTTTTTTTAAACTATACCATACTTATTTTCTTCTTTCGTCATATCAATTTCTTACAAAGTTCATATATTATTGGATGAAACTGTATTACTCTGTGCGCGTGTGTGTGTGTGTGTGTGTGTGTGTGTGTGTGTGTGCATATGTATATATGTGTGTGTATGTATATATATGTATATATGTGTCTATATGTGTCTTTGTGTGTGCGTGTGTGTGTGTGTGTGTGTGTGTGTGTGTGTGCATGTTATTTCAAAAATGTTTCTGGAATAGTATGCACTATGATATACACAGCATGGTCCTGTAAAGACTTAAATGATTTTTTTTTTCTTTCTTGTGTAAATACTTCAGACTACACACATAAGCAAATGAACATGAACATAAGTGGATTTTTTTGCTTTTTTGCCTCGTAAATATTTTGACATGTGGTAATTTAAGTATATTCAGAGACAGATTGTATTCATTATTTTTTATTCTCTAACCATCTGGGTACTGAACTGCTATTCACAAACTATGACAATGAAGAAAAGAAAACAAAGTAGACTTTCCTGGAAAACTGGATTCTCAACTATTTGTTTTTATTATTTTGTTTGACTCCAGGAAATAAGATGATGCAGTTTCAATGAGAAATACTAAAGGGTAGAATATTTAACATTTCAATGTAATTTTACTTTGCAGAGTATATATCATTCAAAAATCAGTGGAAATTATTGAGGTAAAAGAAGAGAGAGAAAAAAAGTGCACCTCACATTGCACTTAAAAAAAAAAAAAAAAGACGTTTAAAAAGTAATACCCAATTGCTAAAGTCTTAGCCATCAGGGCGAATGGGGAAAATATTATATGCAAAGTTCTTAGCATACTTTACCCATACTTTAAGAAAGCATATATTAAAAATCTCTGCTGTATTTAGTAGTTTATATCTAGTAATTATCAGTATTGTTAAACGCATGAATACAAATATGAAAATGATTTTGCCAAATCAAACTAAAATCTCTAGGTCCATGTCCCATTTCTGACAAGGATCAACAATGATACGTGGGAAGAAGGAAGTGTAAGACTAAGACAGGCTTCCAATGATTTCTACATCAGTGCATTTTCCCAGCCTTGGGACTGCTTTCTGCAGCGCAGAAGCAGCCCAAGCCAGAGGTTGCATTTTTCTATATGATTTCATCTAGTAACCTTTTGAACTCATGCAAAATGTTTATACCCAAAGCATCCTATGGAAAGCTGATGCATAATCTCAGTGTTGCTGTGTAATGAAATGCCTCCTCTTATTTGTTTGAACTGTGCACCTCTAGTCTCATTCTAATTCCTGCACTGGAAAAAACAGGGAGTAAACCTTCCTCAGCCAGCCACTCCAGGCCACATATGGTTTTATAACTTTGATGGTATTTCCAGTCAGTTTTCTCTGTTCCAGGCTAAAGAGACCTCATCTATTAATTGGTCCTTGAATGTAAACCATTTTGTATCCTTCTCGCTCCTATCTGCCTTTTTGTGCCTTCACTGTATGTTAAATCTTCTTGGAGAACAGCGGAATTATAACTGTATAATGGTATTTAAAATGCTGGCACATTGTGGGCTTAGAGTGAAACGGTGTAATTTGTTTCATTTATTTTCTGTTGCTTTCCTGATAATTTTGTGTGCTACTTTTTCAACTGTTTTGAACATTGATTTAGATTACTTTGAAGAGTATTTGTTACAAACGTCCTCTGAGCAACTTTCTAGGCTTTTTTTTGTTGTTATTTTTCAAAAAATCTTTAGATCGTTAGATAAATGAAAAAAAAAATCAGCTTATTATTTTGTTCTCATGTACAAGGTGTTATTATAAAATTCATTCTAATGACCTTGCTTGACACTGTAAAGTTCAAAAATGTGCTGCTTAAAAGAGAAAAGTAATGAATATATAAAGTTATGAATACAATCTTAATACTATATATATAAAAAAATGGAACTGTTTAAAGATAATCAATTGAAAGTTTAACAACTTTAAAATACAAGATAAAACTTTTTCAGTTTAATTGACGGTAAATTTCTAAGAGGTCTTTTGGGCTTAGCTATTATTATAAATTTCTTTTCCAGCTACTTCTGCAAAGACATTCAGCTACTATCAATGCTATTCACTGTGCTTATTTTAATAAAAATAGTTTTCCATCTATCATAGTAAAATTCTGGTGCCAGCACAGACTAAATAGCTGAATTGAAGGAAAATTAAACAATCCATTCTCCAGTTTCCTAAGGCTAGAGGTGTATTGGAGATCCCTATTGGAGGGATCCCATCTCCCACCAGCAGATGTAACTGTGCCGACCATCATAAAGGAGAGAGAGCAAATGTATATAAAACATTTTTGCAAGAGGGATGGAAGAAGCACTTTCCTAAGCTTAATCCTTTATTGCTACAAGGCCATTAGTAGACTTTAGAGGGGATTTCCTACTGTGTTGTGTTAGTGATTAGGAATACAATGAACAAGAGAGCTGTAGACAGAGATCTCTATTACTTACACTAAAAGCTAAGCTAGAAAAAAGAAAAAGGAAAAAAAAAAAAAAGAAGGAGAGCGAAACTAACCTCTCTCCAAAATGATGCAATGTTCTGGGGCCTTGCAATCCTACTTCCTGGGTGTTATACTGCAACATTAGGGTCCTTAATACAGTTATACAAACTGTTGAGAATAAACTGGTTGGATGAACTCTTTTGTCACAAAATCTGTCACCTGTCTGGGTAACGTATCACAGATATGGGAAGGTTAAGTAACATAACAAGGATCATGAACATGCTTAAGGTATGAATAATTGATGTTTTGTATTCTTCTGCAGTACTGGTAGATCAGCGGCGACTCGTGGTTTGTGCTAAATGTTCTGCCTGGGGTGGGAGTAGATAAGAAGGGTGATAGCCCACGTCTCTAAGAAACTCATGGTCTGACAAAATCATCTGAATTTCCATTAGCTAACAAGAGGGAAACCAAAGTGGAGAGAATGACAGAGAGGGAACTATACTTAAAACAGAGATTTTGTATGGGATGATTGCCTTGAAAATGAGGTCATCAGGCTTCAAAGCTGCTACATGCTACAGATGAAGAGGTGAGGAAAGAGAGCCCAAGGGATGTGTCACCAGCCCTTCGTGCTGAGACTGCTTTAAAAATCAGCATTACTCAGTGAATGTTGAGAGAAGTATTCAGCAGATATAACTGCACAGAGAAATGTGTTGGTTGAGATATACATAGGCACAAGACAGCAAACGCTAGGCAGCTAGCAATGAATACAATGGGGAAACTAGATTAGGGTTCTGGCTTATATTTTCTTTGCTTGTGTTGTTTCCACTTACATAGCAAAAAACCTGACCTACTGTTTCACTATATAGCCAATTGTCTGCCCTTAACCACTGAATAATAAATCTTTTCTATATGGTTAAGACAGTTTGGTAATGGGGGGGGCAAAATGAAACTGAAAAATGTTGAGTCCTCACTGAATTTAAAAATTGCTGCCCCAGAAGAGGTAAAGGAGGACGTGAAAGTACCCTGCGGACAAACGTGACTAAGGTGCTAAGGACTGATCCTTTTAAACTGCTAGAGGAGCTGGTTATCTTCTGATGATAAATTTTAGGAAGGAGATTGCTCTAGTAGGTATTGTGACTCTGAGCACGCCTTAAAATGTCATCTGTGCTTAACTGGAAATTTCCTGAAAACCAATTGTGCATTTCATACGACATGTTTCAGTAATTTCTTCTGGCATTGGATGCAGGCGGATCAATGAGTTGCACTTGTCTTTCATACTTACCAACATCGAGGATCCTAATCTAAGTGTACAAGAGATGATGTTATTCTGATCTAAATGCAGGCATGGAGGAGCTCTAGGGTTACTTGAGCAGAATAGTTCAGTCAATGCAGAATGAAGCAGTAGCTGACTTTCACGAGGCATTGAAGTCCTCACGTACCATGCTGATTCTGTGCTTGAGATATATAGTTAATTAGCAAGTTTTGGTTAACATAAGCATTTTATTACAGTTACGATAGGACTTAGCCTTATAAATCATGGTGCATAGCTGTCCCCTCCTTCAAGCCCCAGATTCCAGTGGACATATGTGGAGTCATGACCGCAGTAGTAATGGAGTCACAGTGATTTTCTGTATTTTTCTTGTAAAAAGTAGAACTGAGAATGGGCATGTATGATTCAGGGAGTAATCTCTGTAAAATGTTTCTGTTATTATATCTGAAAGTCAGGTACATTTAGGTGTCTAAGGCCACGTCTTGATGACACAAGTGACACTGTATTAGAGATCCTCAAATTATCCCAGAATAAGCTGGCATGTGTGCTTTGTACAGTGTAGCCTTGGTGAGGTCTCAAAGTAGTGGCCACATTATAAGGCAATTCAGGCTTATTACCTCTGTTTCTGTGCTGAAGTGCACAGTTCAAAGTCAGCCCATTCTGGCTTAGCTTGGGAATTCTGCGTTATGCTCTTTTATAAAGGATGGATAATGCTTGGTGTGGGGTGGGAGTGAGTGGAATCGTCTCCAGGAAATATTAATTATACATTCAAAATGCATAGGACAAAAAGAAGTTTGTTAATGATCCCTTCGAATCCTGATATCTTTCTTCTCAGTTGTGACATTATGACATACTGGCTGTGCTGAAGAGGAAATATTGCATAAGCAGATATTCAAATTAAAAAATACATATATTTTCAAACTTTTCTGCTTAAAGATTAGAAGATATTGTTTTGCTGGTAACAATTCTTAGGTAAAAATTCAGACTCCTACACTCTCACTGATGTTTCTCACTACAAACAAAGTATACCACTGAGAATTACATCTGGAGCATTGTTAAGCATCACTGAAACAAAGAAACAAACAAAAACTCTGAAGAAAGAAAGGAAGAAACAAACAAATCACGCCTTCCAGGCCTTAAACTTTTGCCTCAGTGCAGCTACATAGTCATACTTGTCTCATAAAACTTTCTGCTCACTCTACTCCAAAAATGCTGCAGCAGCCTTATGCCCTGGCTTCTTTGCCTGTCATTGATGCCTACCAGCTCAGGAGAAGTAGTTGCTGTGAGGAACAAAGCAACAACAGAGTGTTGTAGCAAGCTCTGTAAAGTAAAAGGCATGAATAAGTTCATTCAAAACCCTTCCTTGTCAAACACTGTCTTGCCCTTTAACAGCCAGGCTTGCGGCTTTGCTAATGTGTTAAGACTGCAGGCAGCACTCTGGGTTACACTTCAGGGGCACCTCTTGCTTTTGGAGGGGGGAGGATATTCTTAATGGAGATGATGGAAAAGAGGAGTGACAGCAAGCTGAAGGATAGTTGGAAGCTAAGCTGAACTGGCAAGTCTTCCATGCGGCTGGGGATCTTAAAAGTTGATGATTTCTGGCCTTGGAACAATTGTATTAAATATAAGGCCCACAGGAGCTGATAACCTTAAAAAATTAAAATTCTTAGCCATGGTTTTCCAAAGCTCTAAATTTTAAGAAGTTATATTTCATATAAAACAGCTAGTTTCAAACTCAATCTAAAGTAAAAATATTCACAAATTCTAGAAATCCTGTTTCTGACAAGGAAAGGAAGAGTTTGCACTAGATTCTCTAGAAAGAAGGCAGATTTCTAGAAAAGATTGTATCAAAATCTCATAAAGGCTCATTAACCTTTGATCTGTGAAAATGATGTAAAATGATGCAGGCAGAACAGTTTACCAGATAACTTCCTGTTGAATAAAGCATGGAAGGTCAGACTGATGCCATCTTGCAAAACTACAAAAACATAGCATGCCTGGAACACTATTTCAATGAATGCAAAAGGTCTTCTAACAACAATCTCTCCCTCCTTCACAGTGATAGATGAGAAAAGGAGTGCCTTTTGAACATGTCACCAAGTGCACTTTTGGGGTATTCATTAAAAATGAGATCCTACTGCTTTTTGGTTGTAAGCTTCTCATAATTGTTTAATTGTCTTGTCTTTAATTATGGAAACAACTTGTTAGGTATGTTTATATATCAAAATGAATGTACTATATTAACTCTGCTATCAAAGTTAATAGGTGCATTTCTATCTGTAGGTGACATAACATTCAAATTATATTATTAGCTTTATAAAATAAGTGATACATTTCCTTAGTTCCAGCATATTCATTTTTTATATTTGAGGCTGAGTAAATGTAGTCCTGATCTTCTTTCTTATTTCTATGTTTTGCAAAATAATGTCCCCATTTATTTATGTGTCCAAAAAAAAAACAAAAAACTTTTATCTTCTAGTATCTTTTCTAGCTTTTGTTACACAAGATCTATAAAGATATATAAAGATGAGAAGTGTCTAAATTCTCATAGAATATTATATTTCTTCATAATTCTAGAAGCTGACCTCCTTAATGTTCTTCAGTCACTCAGGGTAAATTTAAACTGCTATTGTCCAAGCAACTAGTGAAAGCCTTGATGAGGATGGAAGAAACAGAGCCTCTCAGATTGTCAGGGGAAGGTTTAGTCTCATTCAGTGTCTATAACAGCTGAAGTCACAGGCATGCTCATGTCCACCAAGGAAAAATTAATATCCTACTCTCCTAGTTTCACAGACCTGCTCAAAACACTCTGCACTGTGAATCCTATCATGACATGCAACCTGTACTTTGTGACAGCACAGGTTCCAGTATCCAACCGCCTACCATCAGAAAACAAACAATCAAACAAGCAAATAAACAAACAAAAACCTAGAAACGAAGATACAGCACAAGGCAGCAGCAAAGTGCAGCATAAAATGTCTGTTCAGGATCTAAATAGCCAATTAGAGCAAATACAATATTGAGTAGGTGCAATTATTATATGGAAAATACCTTAAGACGGCATAACCCAGTGCTGAAGGTGTACTTAAATCCACTGTAGTAAGGTTATTGCCCTCAGAGTGAGCAAATTAATCCACCAAGCATCCCTTTGTAGGTATGGCCTGAGACTTTTTTGTCAAAGTTACCGATGCTCCAAGATGTGTGATGTTTATCTCATCTTGCCTCTAGTCTCTTTTGGAGGAACTGACATATGGAAGAACTCATTACTGAAACCCTGGCTGTTATTAAGAAAAGAGCAGCATGAGTGATTGCCTTCTGATTATGTGAGCAAAAAGAGGACTATGGTGACTTATATCTCATATATATTCTAAGCATATTTGATGTCTCTATAGTTAAGATAATTCTCATCAAAACTAGAAAAAAAAAAAAAAAAAGAAGTTGAACTTAGAGGTCCTGATTCAGATTTCATACTTAAGAGTTTGGCTAAATTGGAAAGTTATTTTCTTTGAATTAATTTTCTCATCCCTGGTATTAGTTACTGCTCCCAGTAAAGAATTTTGATACCTCAGGTTTCTTTTCATACCTGGTAAATTCATTTTGTCTTTGAAGTAGAGCTGTTCTTGTTATGAATACTTTTCTGAAAATCTTCCAGAAATGTGCAGTCTTTTGCAGACATTTCCCTTCTGTATGGAAAAATACACATGCATATGTGTATGTACATATGTTTACAAATATGTGTTTTATACATAAAATTAAGCATAAAGTAGCAGCCATTTTTTTTCCAGAACTACCGTGTGTAATGATTTTTCTTTCCTTCATTCTACTACAGTTGTCATATCACAACGCAAGGAAGTGTGATTTTGGGATTACTTAAAAAGCAACCCCAATTTTTGTGAAAGAGTTTGAATGGTTAACCTATGCTGGTAAAAATTCAAGTGAATTGAAATACTGTGATCTATCTCTTCTTTTTTAATCCTATTTCTCTCAGAAAACATTTATACATTTTATATAATTTCTTTAGGAAAGTGAAAGGAGAAAATTCACCCTGTTTAATTTCTAATAATTTATACCACTGTATCTGTAAATAATTACATCAAAAAAAAATGTTAAAACTGAGGTAAACAAAAGGACACTAAGCATAATATCTTACTTAGGAAACTATGACTATGAGAACAAAAATAAAAAAAAAAAATTGTTCAGATTTATCTGATAACACTTAATTGAAAAATGTGTTTCTGCTATTTTTGATAAAATGAGAGGTATTAAGCTTAATATTCTACTTAAATTTCAGAATGAGTGTTCTTAATTTTGCTTTTTAAGCATTAATTTTTTTATAAGGAGAATGAGCTCTTTCCTTCCTGCCATATAAATTGCCATAGATAATAAATAGGGTCATTTTTCTCTTAGAGACTTCTTGCTGTTTTAAACTATTGGTGTACCATACTGATTGCATACATAGATGCTACACGAACACTGAACTCATTCTCTACTTCTGGATCAGTCCAACTAACTCCCTACCCGTCAAATCCATTCCAGAGGAAGATAGCCCGAAGCAGCATGAATGCTAACTGTATAGACTTAGCCCCACCTACTGCTGCCTGGCCCTTCCATATCTGACAACAGCGTTATAACCTGAGACTTTGATTACACTAACAGACTTAAGAGGCACAAGACACGGGGTTAAGCAGTGGCAAGTCCATGGTGTTTACCTGTTAGAGCATCCACTGGTGCTGGACCAGTGAGGGTTCTTGCTGGACATAACCGTACTAGCCCTAGGTAATATCTCAGCACAACTCCAGGGCAATGAGAGCCAGAGTATTGATGAAACCACTTTGTTTTTTGAGGGGAAAAGTCACTAACCGTAAGGACTGAGCCACTCCATGCAACTTGACTTCAGGGCTGTAGAATGGACCCTGGTTCGTTGTGCTTGTTTATTATATTTCGGCTGAGAAGTTTTGAAGACTGAAAACTGTAAGGATGATATAGAAATAAGGATGGAATGATAGCAGAAGAGAAGAGATGTGTGTAGCTTTGACAGGAGCTGTTTAAAGAGTTGTGGGGACCAGGAGCATACTTACTGACATACTTACTGAGCACAAAGCTCCTGAAATAAATCGGCACAGCAATTGTATACCAGTGAGGCAAGGAAAGATATGGTCAGGAAAGCATCAAGATAGAATATTTTAGGGATAGTATCTTTGATGGGGAGGGGAACCAAGCGAATTGACTTTAGGAACAGGATGGTATAGTCTCATCATAAGTTTAAAATATATTCTATTTAAGGTCAGAGACTATACCAAACACAGGCTGTATGGGAAAATGTGGAAGAATGTCAAGGAGATCGGTGATGGAAGCTAGCCAGACCGTTCCGTGGGAAAAGGAGCATCTGCAGAGCATGACGGCCCATAGTCACATGGCTGAGTGACTATGCCGTGCAAGTGTGACGCTTCACCTGGGCGTTGAATCAGAAGTAGCGATGAGCTCAATATGCTTACTGCGCATGTGTGTAGTCCATAAAAACCTCACATAGTGCCCCCCACCCGAGACGCTCCTCGCCGTGGACTGATGCTCGGCGGTGCCAGGGACTCTCCTGCTCCATCATTGCCTCGATCAGGAAATCGCTGGGGAACCCCCGCTCAGATGCAGAGGTAATAAACGCTCAGTATCAACCCTAGTGTGCCTTGTGCTTGTGTTTCTGTCCCTGCCGGGAGTTCAGGTGTTGCCCCTGCCCTACCCTTACGCAGACATAGTCTAATCAGTCTCATTCTTCCTTTCCAGCTTCCTTTAAAAGATGAAGAAACAAAGTATTTTGTTTATTTCCTTCCGTTTGACCTAACCACCTATCTTTCAGAGGGGGATAAAGAAGTGTATGCCTTCCAGCACATGCTGGAAGCTGAGTTTGCCTTCACTCCCTCTTTTTAGCTGCCTCATTTTCAGGCCCTATGCCCTGTTGGGATCATTCACTTTTCATGTGAGATATTGTGTTAAACTAGACATAGCAGAATAATCCCTATTTTTGTGGTGGAAGTTTTTAGATATCACAAATACCTTAGAAGTTTGTTATCTTTTGACTCTACGTTATTTGTTTATTTGAAGGGAATATTCATTTTTAAATACAAATTCTGTCCACCTGCCATGTAAAGAATTTTATCATGCTCCATTTCCAAGATCCTGATTACCACACTTTACAGTTTGATAATGAGGTTCATTTAAGAAACTGAATGAGAATTTGAGTCCCATCAGTTCAGATTGCCTCTATTTAAAAACAAAATTGAAGTATTCTTAGACTAACATGTTGTCTGAATTTTTGCCCTGAGTGAATGTATGCGGAAGTTAACAAAGTAAATCAATATTTCTTTTCGTTTCCAAGACTTGTTTGGCCTTCATTAGCTGGAACTCTATATGAGTCACTGTCTCTAAAATGACTTGAGTATAGTGTTCTTCACTATTTCTACTTATTAAACTCATGAAAAAGAGTAATTTACTCTCTTACACACTCTATTTCAGAAATATGGCAGCTTTTTATTTCTCCAAGGTATTAGTTAAAATACTCTAGGCTGGTTCAGCTTTGAGCTGCAATAAGGATGAAAAGAGTTATTCAGCTTTTGCTCCTGACCTTTACATGTGCACTCATTCATGGAATTCTGTGTCTTGAAAAAGAAGGAAACTGATAATAACTATAATGTATGTCAGTAAACGTTACCCGTTATAAAAAAAGCACTGAGATTGAAGGAAGCTCATAGCAGATAAAATGAAGGAATTCTGAGGCAAAGAAGTTCTGTCATAGCTGCTCTGGTGGTGCCTTTTTATGTTCTGATGGCGCATTTTCAAATGTTGTGATCAAATAACTGGTTAAGTGAAGATATTTCTTTTTCTAGCCATAGAAAATATTTTACTGCTGCTACATGTCGATATATAATAAAATGCAAAAACCAAAATACACACACACACACACACACACACACATATATATATATATATATAATTTTTTCCACTGAGGCAATAGATTATCTACATTTCCAAGTGTTTCCCTGGAACGGGAAAGGTTTACAGCTAATACTTTGACAACAAACTGCTTAAGTTTCAATGTACATTAAAGTATTGGGTTGGTAAAGCTTGTAAACAGCATTTTGGGTCACTTAAAAAAAAAAAAAAACAACTAACTGATTAAGTTGTTTTTAAACTAATATTAAGCATGCATGTGCATACCATTATGTTGCAAAGGTAACTGCAGAGGTGTTCCTTTCTGATACTGAACTGGGAATGTCATGAGCTTCATCCTTACTCTATAATGACTTTTTCATATGACATGGGGGAAGAATCTTAAAATTTCTGTACTTTGGGCCTGTTACAAAAAATAGGAATCATATCATTTTTCCTGTGATCTTTGTGCCTAGTCTACTTAGGTTGCACAGTTTTTATGAAAGATATTTTCTCTTTTCCTCTTTAACTCTAGCGTCTGTCAAAATGAAGCCCTTTGATGGTATGGTAGGACCATAATAAAAAAATTACAGTTCAACCGTAAAACAGAGTTTTGCTGCATATGAATCTGGGATGAACTTTCCCCCTGTAGTTTAACAAAAGCTAATTTTTTTTCAGTGGATTTTTGCTGATTTATGACAAGACAAAGATATAAATATATTTTTACAATGAATTTTTAAAGTATGTTATGAATGGTAATAGTAATGAATTATAGTCTATTCATAAGATAAGAAAGAAAAAGAATAGATACACTTTTTATGGCTGCAATTTTTGGCTAGTATAATTGTGGTTAAATTGTAGACTTCTGAAGCTAAAAAATGAGATAATATTACATAGTTTTAGAATAAGGACTGTATAGTAATTCATACACTCTCTCAGAGTACTGATGAGTGGACTAGAGAGACTGTAATCCTCAAAAGTGGGCTGATATAATTTTTGTGGTATGCACTGGAAGAAGACTGAGAGTTAAGAGGCTGATAATATTATTAAACTTGTATCTTAAAGCTCAGATTTTGATTGACATTCAATAATGCCCAAATCTTCTCTTAATCGATTAAGTCAAACTGATTTTGACTTGATTTTTGAAATCTTGCACTGAAAAAGGCAAAACGGATCATCTTGAATCATTGCCTGGAGCATATGATGTGACTGTATAATCACATCATGCTATTCTAGATAGTCTCCTTTCATCTTAAATGTGTCCATTATTCTTCAGTATGTGATAGATAAAATTTCAGTTTAATTGGAGAGTAAGTGCTTCAAGACAGGAAACGTATCTTCACTTGTCTGTGTTATTTTTGTTTTACAAATAGCACTGTCAGGATATGAGTCTTAATGGACATCAAAAATATAGCTGCAATGCTGTTTTATGACTAGCTACCATTTCTAATACTTGTAAATAAGATTTTTTTAGTTCTTAATAAGAAATTACAAAATCCAATTTTAAATTAATATTATATACTTAATTCTTGTTTAACTTGAAAAGTAATACTTATGAATTACTAAATACCTGACTGTAACCTTGATATTATAAAGGACTCTATGTATTACTTCCATTACAATATGTTTACTACATTAAGATTTATTAGTAAAATTATTCTTGAAGTTTAAGAACTTTCCATTTTAATAGCTACCTCAGAACAATAAACTATTCAGTGATCTCAGTTTCAAGTTCAAAATGCTTAGACTCTAGAACCATACTTCTCTATTTTGATGA
The DNA here is from genome assembly GCF_040807025.1 of Struthio camelus. NCBI lineage: Eukaryota > Metazoa > Chordata > Aves > Struthioniformes > Struthionidae > Struthio > Struthio camelus. The sequence goes on along the minus strand of NC_090942.1, from coordinate 174,314,876 downwards.
GATTACTGAAGCATTTTGTTATTTCAGGGCACATAATTCGAACTTTGGATATAAAAGTTGCCTTGAAAAGATCCTGAGATGCTAACTCACACAAAGTCCTGGCTTCTCAGAAATGACTGTAAGATTGCTAATGATAACAGTCATATAGTTTGACGAGAATCAAACAAATTTAAGCAAATAAGTTTAATTACTGCCATTAACTTTACAATCATTAGATACGTGTGAAAATGTTAAAAAGAAATTGTTTAGAAAGATACTATGCATGGATACACATGTGTACATCTATTCATTCATTTATTTATTTATATACTGTTGTTAAATAATTTGAATTTCCGAGGACCTTGAAAAATCTGGGAACCCTAAAGTAAAAACATATTTGTGACCCATAATGTATTAAAGCCATCAGAACCACATAGGGAAAAACCTCAGTAAAAGATCATGTTTTAAAAGAGTGGTAATCTACGTCTGAGGAAAAATACACCTTGATGGATGATCCAGAGCTGACTACATTATGTGAGAATAGATGATCCACAAGATGAACAAGTTATCTATAAAATATACCTTGATAAATTGTCCGGAGGGTGGGTGTGTTATCAAATTAAAGGAAAAGGAATCTTTCTGTGGGAAACCTAATTAGCCCAGGATTGGGATCACAAAATTTAAAATTTTTCCATGAGGAGAACCATCAAAGTTTACTGTAGCTAATAGCAGAGGAGGAGGTGCCTCTAGAAAGAGCATATAGGGACTGCTGCAAAACCCATAGGGCCCTGTCTCTTTGAATTCAGCATTTAGGATTAACCCTCACCAATGCCTGGGAATCCCCTGCCCAGCTGCAGTGCCAGGTCTATCTACCCTCCACTGGACTGAGAAGGGATGTTGCCTCCCTGCCTCTATGACATTTCCCCCTGAAATCCTGAGGGACCCCACAATGGGAAGCGGCGGAGGGGAAAGCCATGGCACAGCCTCCAGGTGCTGCACTGATTTGGTGGAGGGGCAGACAGCCAGGCCACATGCTCACTGTGTCTTCTTCTCACTCAGGGCAAATCTGAGAGAGAAGGTTTCAGTGTGGGGAAGCAGTGCTCTGGGTGCATGTTTGCACTTTAGGCAAGACAAGTTGAACAGTTACTTTTTTCTGGAGTGTATGCTATGTCTTTCTGTGATTTTTATCAATTAGGATACAATCACTGTCCCACAGAAGCACACTGAGTAAGGGATATGTGACTCTAGAGCACAACATTAACATTCTTATAGCTTGCTTCTGCACTGCTTATACCCACCTTGAGCTTTATGATCTCTTAGATGCCTTGCAAAACCATTGCCTTTATCATGACAAAGACTCTGCTATATTCATGAGTTGTCTGGGAACCGGAACTCCCTTCTCCCCAACCACTTAAGTGCATTGACAAGTGATTTGCTGCCAGATGAGCACATTACTGAATTTGCATTATCAAGTCTCAATTCCTAAAGCTGCTTGCAGTCTAAAGCAAAGTATGTTTAAAACTAAAGGCATCACTCTAAGCACAACAAACAGACAAAAGATCGATTTCAAGGTACCTAGGGATCTTGCGTTGGACTACAGCATAAATCTAGACAGTGATGACCCTAAAAAGACCATGAGAGAGCAGCACTCTGTTGTCAGGAACAAGTATTAATTGGCAATAGAAGCTGGATCACTCTGGAAGAGGCAGAAGGCCTATGACAGAAGGGTACTGACTAAAAATTTTAACAGCCTCCTCTTACAGCTTTTGATTACAGGCGTGCACTGGAAGCAACCCTTTTACATTATTCTGGCAGGACTTAGCAAGTATGGGAAAAGTTATTTTGTAAAGTGTTTTGCAGAACGCTGACTGTTTTCTTTCTGTAATGCCTGAGAAGGTCTTGTGGTATTAACAATTGTTGGCAACTGTTGTATCGGAAACTGATCTGTAAATATCCTTTTATCAAGTTTGTGGAGGATATACCTAAAAGTCTTAGTGGTAACCATTTATTTCCTCCTAATAAAGTAAATATGGTTGTGAATGATGATTTGGTGAATTTTGCTTGTGAGAGCAACAAAACTGAGAAAGCTTCTCTTAAGTATGTGCATCATAGGAATCTTAGCATCCCATACATTGTCCAGACAGTTATTTTTTTTTCCCCCAGGGTAAAAAAGAGCCCCATCATCACCTTCAGCAAAAAAAACCCAAACATGTTGTTATTTAAGAACCCTCCGAGATAAGCTCCAGGTTGTGTCCCTAGCCAGGGAGATGTACCCTGGCAAGGCTTAACAAATAGAGAGGAGCTAGATTGACACCTTCCATTGCTATCACGCTCTGCATTGCTGTCAGCACAGGCTCGGAAGCATGATGTCTCAGCATCAGGGACACTGTCCCTCCTGGAGCTGCTCTTCTGATCCTTCTCCCGGCAGAGGAAAGCAGTGCTCTGCCCTGCGTCTACTGACCTGATAGAGGATATTTCTGAAACTACTCTGAATACATTGAAAAGGAACATTGCAATTAGTTATGCCTCTTGGGGGCCTCCTAGGAGGGGCCATAGCCCTTGGGCCTGTTGCAACCTGCTCATGTCCCTCCATCCTTCTGGAGTCCCGCCGCCCTCTTGAAGTTCTCCTCACCCCAGACAAGGTAGGGCTCATTCTGCAGCTTTGTGAAGTGCAGGGACATGAACCTGCCTTTTACATTTGTTTACTTTCTATTCACATTTGAACTTTAATTATTCATTTCATTAGCTCTGTTTTATATATTATTTGCATTATACATTATTTCATACATTACATACCTGATTTTATGGATATATATGTTTAATTTACATCTCTCTGTGTGTATACATGCTATATACACACACATATAAATATACATATATAAACTCCGTGTATATATAAATTATACTTCTGTTATACTTTATATAAATTATATATAAATATATACTTCTGAATATTTATGCACTCCTGTATATCACACACACACACACACACGCATGCACGTGCACACACACAGCCGTGTGTGTGTGTGTGTGTGTGTGTGTGTGTATGTGTACATATATATATATATATATATATATATATATATATATATATATATATATATATATATATATATATATATATATATTTCTACAATGAGCAATTCGTGGTCGAGAGGAAATGGACAGCCAATTGGATGGTGCTCTGTGATCACCTGGATATGAGAGGTTCACAGAAAGGTAACGAGCCAATTACAGAGCAGTATGAAAACACACAGGGTATGAAGCTGTCAAAAATGGCAGTCGCCTTGTATGTAGTGGGTAGGGGCTTCCTGTTCTGACAAGTCTATGTAAACTGGAAGGGGCAGTTGGTCCTGCCAACCAGTCACAGGCAGTTTGAACATGACGGTATACTTATGGATAAGATTAGTCTTGCTCTAAGTACCTTACCTAGGTACTTGGCAGCTGAGTAGCTAGAAGTCCTGAGCATTATCATACATATGTTCTTGTATATACTCTCTCCATAAGGTCTGCTTAGTGCACCGTTCAATACTGTCTTTCTATAAAATGGCTCCCAGGCTGCTGTAGTTGGATGCTTCGGCATGCTGGTTTTTCAGTTGCTTCATTTGATTACCTTGAGTTCTGGTGTATGTACATAAATGACATATAGTTTAGAGCTGGAACTGTTCTTCACCTCAACAGGGAAATTGCAGCCATTGTCAAAAATATCAAGAGAAAGGACATTAGAATATATCTAAATAGCAAAAAAAAAAAAAAAAAAAAAAAAAGGTCCTGAGAATGAAGCTGAATACTAAGTCACAGATCATCAAAATTGTGTATATTGTGTATAATTATATAATTATGTATAAGACATAAACTATCTAGAAGCAAGTGTGAACATGGGCTAATTAATTCCTTTTCTTTTTTTTTTTTTTTTTTTGTTGTTGTTTGTGTTCCACTGTAGGTATAACTATGTTACTATGTTGACTGACTTCCCACATTCCACAATACCTCTGATGGAGATGTAACTTCAATTGACATGACTGAATAGGAAATAACTTTGACGTTTAATTTCTGTGAACCATGGGTCATTAATTCCAATATGTAGATCATTGCAAAAAATGCATATCTATATCATAATCTCTCAGTTATTCATATCTGAAATATTTCCATAGGGATGTATTGGGGAAAAAAAAGAAGTAGTGAAAGATAATGAGGTACTCAAGTATTGAAATACTAGGGACCCAGCAACTACCTGATAGACTTTGGCAAGTGTAAATGGATGAGATCTAGTTAGAGGCCAGTAACTAGTGGTGTACCCCAGAATTCAGTACTGCGTCCAATCCTGTTCAACTTCTCCATCACTGACCTGGATGAAGTGACAGAGCGCACCTTCAGCAAGTATGGTGATGATACAAAACTGGGAGGAGTGGCTGATACCACTAGAGGGCTGTGCTGCCATTCAGAGGGACCTTGACAGGCTGGAGAGCTGGGTGGAGAGGAATGTCATGAAGTTCAATAAAGGGAAATGCAAAGTCCTGCACTTGGGGAGCAATAGCAACTCCATGCACCAGGACAGGCTAGGAGAAAAACTAGCTGCTGGAAAGTAGCTCTGCAGAGAAGGACCTGGGAATCCTGGTGGACAGCAAATTGACCATGAGCCAGCAGTGTGCCCTTGTGGCCAAGAAGGCCAAGGCTATCCTAGGCTGCATTGGGAAGGGCATTGCCAGCAGGTGGAGGGGGGTGATCCTTCCCCTCTCCTCAGCCCTGGGGAGGCCACACCTGGAGTGCTGGGTGCAGTGCTGGGCTCCCCAGGACAAGAGAGACATGGCCCTACTGGAGAGAGTCCAGCGGAGGGCTACTAAGATGAGTAAGGGACTGGAGCATCCATCATGTGAGGAAAGGCTGCGGGAGCTGGGATTGTCCAACATGGAGAAGAGAAGGCTTAGGATAAGGTCTGCATGTTATTAATTTGTATAAATATCTGAAGAGAGAATGTGGAGAGGATGGGGCCAGACTTCTCTGTGGTGCCCAGTGATAGGACGAAAGGCAACGGGCACCAGCTGAAACGCAGGAAGTTCCATCTGAACATGAGGAAAAAACTCTTTCCTGTGAGAGTGACTAAGCACTGGAACAGGTTGCCTTGTTGAAATAACATTGGGTTGGACATTAAGAATCCAGTTGTATCTATTTCTAACTGATAACTTGCTAAACAGTATTAAAGATGATGGAATGTCTGCTTTTCTTTGCAAAATGAAAAGTTATAGTTAAATTTATAGAGGCAGAAGATCTGAATTCAAAGAACTGAAGTTTACAAAATAGTTTTTAATACCTCCGGTATTTTTAATTAACATATTTATGAGCTTAAGTCTCATGAGTACTTAAATCATGAAGCCTTAAAAGAACACAAAGAAATTAACTAGCTAACAGGATGAGGATAAAACCTCTAATAATAGTAATAATAGTAACACTAATACTAATAACAACAACAACAATCACCACAGAAATATTTAAAAAGAAAATGGAAAAACAAGAATGAGGACAAAACATCATGTTGTAATTCAATATAAATTAAAAATGAGGCTGCAATAAAATGTTAGCATCAGAAGTAAAAACATTTTAATCAAAATAGAAAAATTCAGAACCTTTGATATTGTTGCTTGCACAAAATGTTCCCTTTATCTTTTACACATGGGATAAATATATTATCACTTGCAATTGATTTTCTGTGTTCTTAAGGTATGCACTGAAAATTTAATATAAACTCTGTAGCACAATTTATACTCAGAGATACTAAATGTCACTTATTATATTATAGCAGCCACAGGTTGAGGTTTCCTCAAGTAAACTACTAACTGAACTACTAATACAGAATGAGCCAAATCGCCCAGAGTACCGCTATCTGTGAAAGCATGCAAGTTCTTCCTTTGGGTTAAGCTTGATTTATACACACTGAAGACAGTGGAAATGCACTTAACATGCATAAGTCCTTTGCTTATTGGGTTGTTAGGCTTGCAGTGTTTTTTTTTTTCTCACTTTCGATTGACAGCAATGTCAGGCTTCATGTGTCTGCTGAAATACATGGCACCATTTGAGATTCCATAGGATAGCTGAGACAGGGTTGGCAGGATTTTGGAGAACCTGCACCCCCCTGGACCAGCACTGGAGTCTGGATGAGTGTAAGGATATGTGGAATGTGAGAGCGTCTGCATTATTAATGTTTTCAATCCAGGGGTGTTTTCAGTACAAAGAAGACAATAAGTAAAGGGGAAGCAATAAACAAGACACTCAGACACAAACCTGGTAGGCAAAGGATAACGAAGGCAATGACAAACAACAAATCCTTCAGTTAGTTAATGATTAATAAGTGACTAAGAAACTGCAGAGATGGCCAGTCTGGACTGTGTAACTGATCAGAAAGAGGAAACAAAAGGAACATGAGGATTTTCATATAAGAGGGAGGCCTGTAGGACTATGCAAAACTTTCTAAGGAAATTTGGAGGATGGAATTGGGGAGGAACAGAGGGAAATGGGGGCAGGGATATAAAAAGGGCTGGTCGGGCGCAAACAGTTCCCTATCAGAACACTTGCGTGACTGAGCCCTGTGCCTCATCATTGCAGTCTATCTGATCTTCCTAGAAAATCCTTTCTTAACTGTCTTTCCATGCGATCTCACTCTATACCTCATGTGTGAGTGTAGTAAGGTCTATGTGCCAGTAACTGGAGACACCAGAGTGAGTGAACCCGGACCAGCAACTAGAGTCAGACCTCAGGTGATGACAGCCCCATGTCTGTGATGCCAGCACCTGCGGTGAATGAGGGTCCCAGAAACACTGACTGGTGGGACCACAGGCTCATGGGCCAGTGTCAGGACTGCCAGCTACCGGGGGGGCAGCAGGAGTGAATTTGGGGCCAGCAGCAGACATCAGACCTCAGGTCATGGTGGCCCCTGAGTCTGTAGTGCCAGCAACTGGAGCGAGAGAGATTCTCAGTGCCAGCCACTGGTATGGGACCAAGGATCACAGGGCTAATGTGTCCCAGGGCAGCTACTGGGAGGGGTGGGGTGAAAGTGGAGTGAGGGTCCCAGTGTCAGGAGCTGGCACAAGGATAACAGGTTATCGTGCCTGTGGCCAGAGCAACAGCCACTGGGGGTCCCAGAATATTTGTATGGTCCCCTAGACTGGTGTGAGCAGGTATGCTGTGTAATTCACTAGCAAACTTTAAACTGGACTAACCAGCAAGTAATCAGCCTGTAAAGCACGTAAAGGGGCCCAGGATCCAGGCAGGGATAGCAGAGGGACAGAGAAGCTGTACTGGTGTTCGAAGGATCCAGAAACGTGCACGTGCTTGTGCACAGGAGAGAAAGGGCACATATGCTTTCACTAGTGAACTTCAGTATCTGCCAGCCAGAGAGGAGGAAGGGACTCAGCTATCAGTGCTTATGCTTAAGTAAGATCTGGTGGTGGTGGTATGTGGGTGCTGCTGAAGGCAGCACCTCATCTGTGACAGTCAGTGTAGCCAGCTGTTTCAGTGTCCTGTGTGTGCGTGAGCACACGTGCACGTGTGTGTGTGTCTGTGTGTGTGTACGTGTGCCTCAGATACTTGCTCAGCCTCGCTATTGGTTGAACCTGCAGCTTGGAGAGCAGCAACCGCCTCCATTGCCTGGGGTGCAGAGACCTCCAGGTCCCCAGGCTCCAGCGGCTGGGTAGGAGGGATTCACAGGTCCTGGAGCCCATTGGAGGTGATAGGCTTATAACATCCCGTAACAATGAGGAACTCTAGAGAATCTTAGAGGACACTGGCCCACCTCACACAGGGCACAGAACTGAGCCTCAGCCACGATGTCATCTATATTTGAATATAGAGTAGTTACAGCTAGTCATCAGGCAAGAATCTTCTCTTGGCTCCTAACTGGCCGCAGCTCTATATGCTGATTTCTCTAGTGAGACCTCACGTTTAAGTGGAGCTGCTGTGTAATGTCACTGAAACCTAATATAAGACTCTTCACAGAACTTTGTCCACAGGACACTTCTTACTGTAGACAAAAACTTGCCTCGTAGAAAAGCAAAGGAAATCCTTACTAAGAGTAGCATTAATTGCACTTGTTACCATCTAAAAGTGAATAGTCTTATCTTAATCATTTAAATCTCCTTCCATAGTTGAAGAAGATATACTGATTTCTTGAAAGGGCAAAAATCTCTCTATATAAAATTAAGTAACTCTTAAGATAGGATGAACTTCCTTTTGGAATTGCTTCTCTCTTATTGTTATATTTTAGATAGGCAGAGACTAATTTACTATGCTATAGCCCTCACCTTTACTTATACCAGCATAAAAATGATTATCTTCATAAATAAAAGTGACTTTATTATTATAGAAACATGAATACATCTTTTCTGTCACTGTGCTTATCTTGAGTACCATACTTGTATTGCTCTGACATTTTCACTGATTCTAATTAATGCTTGATTTGATGATTAAATTCCAGTCCCACTCTTTTCTTTCTCCATGAGAGGGCATGAGTGGGTGATTGTTAGTATCTTAACATTAGAATATTAACTTTCTGGGTTTATTTATTAATTCAGTTCCCACACTTACAAATTAGAGGTGATTCAACTGAAAATTGGACTTCAGGATCCTTGTAAGAAATCAAACCAAAGTCACAGTTTTGCGGAAGAGTTTTTAAAATTGTTGATATTGTTACTGTGGTTGCTGCTTCTCCAAGTGTCTTCCATATCACCTTGGTAAACTGCTTTGTTACTTTGTTGGTAAAGAGGAAGAAAATTCAGCCAGGGGCATGCATTGGCCAAACCTTTGCATATACGAGAACGATAATGGAACATCAATTAGAGACACCACTGATAGAAGCAGCCAGAAGATGTACTTCTGGCAGTCACCAAAAAAAAAATACAGTATATTTGGACAAAGATAGTGACTTCTTCCCCTGGCGTGAGCTCTTTGCTAAGGCACATGTTTAAAGAATACATGTTTAAGCCTCTGAATTGAATATGTTGAATATTAATAACTTGATAACCTCATGTGTACTGAATATACTTACATTCAAGTATATTGTTTCATTAATTTAAAACGCATAGTTATGGGATTCTTGCTCCCACAAAAGATCTCAGACATTTTATGAACCCTATTAATTATGAATTATTGTATTACTACTGAAGGCTTGTGAAATAAAGCACAATGCTGTTATGACAGTAGTTAGCTGACACACAACACAATGAATAGGTAAAGGAGATATCTTTCTTTATGTCTTGTCAAATTATTCCTTGCTGTGAGGTAAGGCTTTTGAATGTTTGACATTGCCAAATAAATATCAAAACTACACAACTGTTGAGTCCAGATAACAGCCAGGACAGGTAATCAGACAACCAGACAGAACCAACAAGACCATAGACCAGATGCTGTTGCAAAGATCCTGAAGGACAGAGCATTTGTTTAAAAAAGGAATTTATTGGGATCTTTGCATGGGGTAATGCTCATGTGAGGGATAAGCTTTATTACAAAGGATCATCAGTTGCTGTCTGGATGGTGACAGGATTCTCTATAGTGTCTCCTAACAATGTTACCTATATACAGAAGACTGTCCTATGTGACCATATCTGCATCTGCAGAAACAGTTTATATGGACTATTTGGAGCACTTCCACTGCTTCTTGTGTAGCAGTAGATGCCTTAATCTCACTCTCGCCAAATCTCTGAAGGTCTTGCAAAGAGGAGGAGGGACTCTTCTCAGCAAGACCTCCCCCCACCCCCCTCCAGGGAATGAGGGATAGGGAGGCTGAGCTGTCGAGGGGAGGAGGGATGCCCATGCTAGCAACGACCAAGCGGTCCTCCAAGCAGTGCAAGATGCTCCTGCGGCTGTGCGCAGGCTCTCCAATTTACCAACAGCTCTGGGAGCAAGGATTCTGGGTACACAGTCAGGGCCAGCATGGGGAACTCTGCCAGGCACTCCCTTGCTCAGGCCCCTATGTCCTTAGCTGCCTCCCTGGCATCACTTCTAGCCCTGGCTGCCGTGGCCATCAACCCTTTTATGTTCCTAGTTCATGACATCTCCTCCTCCGCTCCTCTTATGCTGCCAAGACTGCCTGCTCATGTTGCAACGCCAGTCACAAAATCCTTATAGACAGCCTTGAAGAGCCAGTGCTGCCCCAGCCCAGCAAAGGTCCTTCTTGGCAGCTCTGCAGGTTGGCCTTTGTAGCAGCCCCAAGTTGTGGCACCGGTACTCAGATGCTACCAGAGAGAGCCCCATGGCACCTGCAGTGTGTGTCCAGCTGGTGCACACAGTCCTGACACACTACCTCACTCAAGAGGGTTGCATTCCTCCAGCCCCAGAGAACCACACTATATCTGACTGTCAATGGGATATTGTGGCAAGAGCTATTGAATTTAAATTAGATCTGAGGATGAAAGTCAACACTATCCTGTTGTTAAAATTGTGGTATAGCTGGGTACATGCAGGGTACATGGTTCCTTAAAGTCATTAATTGGCTGACTGGCCCAGGATCTCCCCAGCTAGTCTCTGCATTAATGAGACAACGGACTGATTGCAGACAATGAGCCAGCTTGAGACAAGACCCATTTTTCATCTGATAGCTGGAGATTAGAACATGTTTTTATCTGCTAAATCTGGTCAAACAATGGTGCTTTATTCCTGCACTCATCAGACAAAATTCAGCAATGTGGATTTACAAATAAACATTTTGTTTGAGAAACATATTTTTTTGTTCTCTTGTCTAAGCATAAAATCATGTGATGTCTTTATTAGCTTCTGCTCTTATATAATGCTTATTTTGAAGCATTAATATAATAATCAAACTAGCTTTATGATATATGATTTTAAATCTACCCATAATTTTAAACTATAGTGATATTTTGAACAAACATTGACCTACCTGAGCTAGGTATATTTTATGGGAAAAAATGGATGTCAATATATTCCTCTTCCTTGGCGAGGTTAGCTTTCCTAGTCAGCTGTCCAATTAACATCTTCTGAATAGATGAAAGCTTAAGTTTTTTTTTTGCCTAATTTGCTTTTGCACGATTTGGAATTTGCTGGTGCAGACAAAGTCTTGAACAAGATCTTCGTCCCTGTGTGTGCTCCTGTATGTATACAAGAGTGGTGAAATAGGTCTGCATAAAAGACTTTTTCAGATAACATTATCACATAAGAGGATACAAGATCAAAATCATGTCACTAACCTAAAGCAAGCTATCCTTCAGATCCTTCAATATTATACATGCCATGCTTGGCTGATTGCTTCTCTAACGTTTCCTGTTGCAGAACAAGCGGAAACAACTCTTTCTGTAATGCAGAACAAATGTTGCCTGTAGGCACAGTCCTGAGACATTTTAAGGAAAGACATCTTTTCTCATGTTGTAAGATTCTCAGTGATTTACTAACTGAAGTTTTTATTCCCATATTCCTTTTCGTCTGTAGAATCGTCTACTGTATGTTGATACATCTTTATTTCTCACACCAATTGTTTCGTTTCTTTAAGACACAAGAGGCTGTATTCACTAATGACAATAGTCAGTGGCGCACACTTGAAATGTGAAGAGCCTTTTAATTGTAAGCTATTAACTAATGATGTCCAAAATCATTTACACATACCTTGGCATTGATAGTATTGGATTTTGACTTTTCACAGTGAGTTCAATTATAAATTAAAAGTAAGAAGTTCAGAAATATATTTTGTAATCATATTGTAAACTCTATTGAAAACAGCGTGATCAGTCACATAAACTCTTTCTTTACCCGGTACCCTTGAACACTGCAGCAACTGGAAAGAATTGTGGAATCAAAAGTTGTACAACAAATTGTTTTTCTTGATGTAAGCTTTAGGTAATGATGTGACTCATATCATCCTTCATTTCTGATTCTCCAGAGAACTCTTAGCATTCTTGTAGAAATGGGAATAATAAGTTGCAAGATAGTGTTAGCAAGACTCAATGTGGTATCTGTGCTTCTAAACAAATACTCAAAATAAAATGCAATGGAGGAAATAAATTATTTAGTTCCATATGGAGTCTATCATAGAACTCATGTCAGAAGTAGGTAGACCGGATACTTCCATTTCTTTCTAGAGCAACAGATTTTGGGACCTTTTGAATACCTTCCTAGAAAGCAGTGTGACTGCAGATGTAAAATAAATTTCAGTGTAAGTAAGTTATTTGTTTAAAAAATATGAAGAACAATATATAAAAAAGTTAGCCTCAAATGGCTAACTTCCTTATTCATAAATTTCAACCCATTTACAATTCCCTAATACACCATGCTTTCTTGGTGTGACTGATTAATAAAACCCTACAATGGAAAATGACTCAGAAGAGACGGATGGGAGAGAGCAACATTTCCAGGAAGCTTAGGGAAGAACGGAGGGAGTAACTGACGTGAACCAACTCGCCGTGTAGCTGCTTTTCCATGAGTTAATCAAAAAACTGCAAATGTCTTCCTGAGTCAGACAGACCACCAGGGGTAGAGGATATATGTGGCTCAACCTAACATAAATGCTGAACAACCACCAAAAAACTTGGAGGAGAGCAATGGGCTTGAGCTGGTTTCAACCCACATATTCCTTCCCAGCAACTAGGGATGCCCAGCGTCATGATGGTGAGCATATTAGAGACCAGTAATGAGAATCATGTTTGTGCTCTGATTGAACTATATGTATATTGCAATTGCTATACTCTGCTAAGTGTGATTTGTACTTGTATTGTGATTCAGGCATATTGCTGTATCACTTTGCTAAATAAAAAACCTATGTAATGTCAAATGACTTCAAATAAGTGAATCTGGTGTTAAACATTAAGCATTCCATGCATAGAATATCTAAAAGAACCTGGTCAGGGAGTATTAGATTCTGACACTTGGTTTGTAACTTTCTTTATCTTTATGCAGAAAATGTTACCCAGGTTTCCTTTCTATTGGAAATCCCTTAATGGAAACCCTCTCTTCATGGACCATGAAATCTCAAGACTCTCCAGCGTTCTGGTGACGCTGAGCTACAGTCCAGAAGATGAATGCAAAATCTGGAGGAGATGGATAGATGCAGAGTAAATGAAAGAGAGCATGACTGTGTGTCTTAAGATATAGGAAAAAGGGAAAGGAATCCTAGATTCTGTATTCCTGCAGAGCTGTTTGCTTATATATTTTAGCTAATGACTATTTAAAGCATTTAAAGCATTATCTGCCTTAGTGGAAAGGATAAGAAAGGTTCAAAGCACAATTCTATCATATAAAAATATCAGCATTACATCTTAAATCAAAAACACTCACTCTATTTTCTCAAAGAATAGCCACAAGCACCTTCTTCTGCAGAAAGTCAGAGATTTTAAAATGCAAATAAAAGTGCTACATTCTTTATACACAAGCAGGGTACTCCAGCTTTGAAGAGCTTTTTGAGATTTTAAAAGAGACTTCACCTTGAAACATCTCCTTTTAAGTAATTCTTGACAGTGCCTTGCTTTTTTGTAAACAAGTATAGCAAGCTGTCCATCACTTCTTTGGAGCTGTAATGCACTTACCATCACATTGCGGATACCACTTCCCAAGGCAGAGAGAGATTTTCCAATGTATAATGTTTAAGGATCTAGTTCCTTTATTGGTTTTGAGATTTGAAACTTTTTTCCATAATATCAAAGCCCAGAGTGTCAAAATCATTTAGGAAAATAATGCCTTAGTCTTCCCTGAAGATTGTTTCATAGCTAGTAAAATGCAGGGGAGTTATTAAGAAAATTTCCTACTTAAACCAGTGTTTCATAATTCCTTCTACAGTGATTTATTCATGTCTTTTTCAGGTGGGATATAGCATATATATTTCACAGAATTATTTTTTAGCAGTGTCATATTTCAGTTTTGCATTCTTGAAGCTTAGTTTACATGAGTCCCCTCTTAAATTGTCTTTGCTGCACTCTAGAAGTTTAGAAGTTTTTTAAACTATACCCTATGCTGTCTTGCTTTCCTCTTTGTTGGAACTTCTCCCTAAAACAGTATTTCAGTAGCCATTTGTTCTTCTCATTATGGATAGAATAATGAACGTAAAAATCTCTTAATCTCTGAGCTTCTTAGCCTTTTAGCTGTATAGAGTCTAGGAAACATTAAATAATGGAATTTTGATGTTTTATTAACATTCATAACTGTGAGAATTCAGCAAAACCAAGCAGCTGCAAAAACTCTGAAAACTAAATAGCTGAAGCATCTCTTTTGAAGATATAAAGACTGCTCCTAGTAAAAGATGAAGAGTGGAGGAGTCTAATAATATAGGAGCATTTCATATCTCTATTACAAATTCAGAAGTGGCCCATGACAATATTGATCTTACTGACCAGATGAATGTGAAAAGTATGTGTTTAAAATATATTATGACTTCAATCTTCTTTTTAGATGAGCTTATAACATCGTCAGGCTAATATTTAGTTCTTTCACATTATCAATTACTTTCACTACATTCTCAAAGCAGACGAAAAAAAGCTAATATTAACACATTGAAAACAAAATAAAATATTATACTAATTCCCACAACATATTGACAGTAATGACAATAAAAGTAGGGTTTTTTTTTTAATGTAAATAAATTGTAGAGGAAAATATCTTTCTTTGAAGAAAGTTAATTATTCAGAAAATAAATGAGAGCGCTATTATCCCTCACAAAATCCATATTTGAGGAAAAAGAATCTTTAGGATATTCACTTAGCCTAATGACTCTGTTGTGTCAGTTGTGTTTGATGTGATCATGAGTTGCTGCTGGAAGCTAATAAAATGAGGATGGTCTATGTGATAGGAATAAATGTTCCTTTTCTGTCCTTATCAGCAGAGTAGGTTACTGACCAAGATAATAATGTTTCTGTAATGCTAGAAAGAAACTGACAGAACAGCTGTTGACAATAAAAATGCAAACTTCCCTTCCATATATAGATAAAACTGTATTATTCAGTAATATGATATTTATACCTGAAGATTTTCAGATAACATATTGATTTTCTTACTAGAGTCAGTTTGAGTTACTCAGCAAAATAAATAAATATATTATCTTTCCTATAGAAATAGAAAACTCACCTATCTGGAAATGTGGAACACAGATTCCATCTTGTCTATACATTTGCATTGACATTGCGTTTATGATAAACACCAATATATATTGAAATGCACAATTTCTTGTTCAGGTGGTTATTATTCAAGAATGAAAGAGTAACCCTCAAGACACACATGACAAGCTTTCCTAATAAAATACCTGCTGGATCTCTACAGAAGAGACTCTTCTCTTTGACTTTCTTCAGGCTCCTTTGAGCAGAATGGCTCGTGGTCACCACTCCCCAGTCACAAGATATTGACAATTAAGTTATCTATCATAGATGTCTCTTAGCCTGTTCAGTACCCATAAAATTAGAAATTTGTCTACCAATATCCCTCGATTAGGAAGCGTCCTGAGGCATATCAAGTGTGTATTAAAAAAAAGAGAAACAGTGATATATTTATTCAAATGCAGCCCACAAGAAGTACTGCATAGCTATGCAGTTAAAATGCAGCCAGACCCAGAACTCCATGTGATTTTTCAGTCTGAGAGACACAGGACAGCCTTCTTTCTTCCCACAAGAGTACCTTATTCTTAAAGGGTAGTTAGGAAAGGTGAAATTTCCATTCCCCTTAAATAAGTTGTAAATCTGTATTAAAAATAATTCAGGATCCATTGGCTTGAGAAGAACAAACAAGGTGAAGTTTGACTTTGTAGTCAACTGATAAGGTGACTTTGCAAAAGGACAGACCTAGGAAAGCTCATCTCTGAAAATTTAATATTTATAAATTCAATGAGCTCCATTTACTCTAGCATTTATGAGAAGCTCTTGGAACATGGGTCAGAAATAAATATCAGCAAATCTGTTTTGCAGCTTTTAAAGTTTCTGGCTATAAGATGATTTGCTATAATTGTTCACAGAAAAAGTCTATGTCAATTTTGTTCTTCCAGTAAAGGACTGAAAAAAATTCATTTTCTTACCAAATAGATCACTGCAATACTTCAGTTACTGCAATGATCCTTGTTTTCTATCACCTGAGTCACCCAAGAGGTGGTCACAGGTCTTATTGCAAGCACCTCAGTTGCCCAAGCTGATCATTTTGATAAAAATGGCATCATCTGTTAAGGGGATCAGATGAGCTCCTTGATGAGTCCTCATTGGTCCTTTAGACCAATGAATGTTATGAGCATTCGACACACACCTGCAGTGCTTTCCAAGATGAAACAGGATGCGTAGTGCACAACCTCATTCCTCCTGATACGCAGTCAGGATGCAGGTAGGGTTAATTTCAGAATATGAAAGAAGGGAAATATTCCTCTGCCCACCAGTTCAGACATAGCCAATGAAATCTAAGATTATTAACAACAAAAAAGAAGTATAGTAAATATATAATGAGCAAAATAAAAAAAAAATTGTACATGCTTAAGAACCCTCTTTAGATACTTCTGAAGAACAGAAAGAACAAAAAAGAAAGAATGAAGTAGAAATGGTAGAAGACGAAAATCTATTCTCGCTAACTCTCTCAAAGGTTATCAAAAATGCAATCTTTCTTATATTTCCACAATTAACATGAATTATTTATTCTTCAACATTTTTGTTTTACCATCTTTGAAATTTACTTCCAGGTAAAAACTAGTAAAACAAAAGGAACAATAAAACAATAAGTAGTGATTTATACCATTAGCTTGTTTTCAGAAATAGTCAATCTTCACTTCATACTTTAAAGTTATGGTGCAGAATAAAAGTACTTTCTTGGATGCAATTGTTATTCACATTAATCTCTGCTAAATACATGCATTTCGTGTTTAGTTGGGACCCACAGAGTTCACTCATGGATAGGTTATTGGTTTTCAAAATCATGTCAGTAGTCATCCCAGATAAATCTACTTTATGGTAAATTATGGATGCATGTATAATAGTTCATTCCATGGTCTTTGAATACTTTAAACATGTTTTCATAAATTATTTATTGATTTATTCATTTGATTCTATTGGTCCATGGGAATTGTGTTCTATACTTTAATAATGAAAACAATTAAGTTTAATTTTGCTTGAATTCGTTTTATCTTCATTGAATTATTTGTTTTTTTTTTTTTTCCATGTATACTGAAGATGAATAGAATTTAGGCATCAGCTTTTTAAACAATTTATATTGTAAAAAATATATATTTTGTTTTGAACACTTCACACAAGTACAGATGACAGTAATAAAACAGTATGCAAATTTGGTAATTAAATTTATTTAAAATGCTGATACATATAAGAGCACAAACAGAAAACATATAAGGAACGTTGTATATGGTAAATATATGACTGGAAAAGTAGACATTGATTGTTTATTCACAAAATTTAACCATGCTAGAGATGGGAGGTGGGGGGAGAAAGGAGCAGAAGATTGCACTGTGATGTGAAAAGAATATGTGGTCCTTCCCTTTGATTAAGGCTACAGTACTCAGTGGTATTGATAAAAAAGTAAGGCAGAAATCTGTGCAATTTTTTGATTGAAATCGTAGTTTGGAAACTGATTAATAAATCCACTGTAAAGTGTGGCTTAGCATTCAGGGTCAAAGTAACAGACATATCAGCTGTAATGAGTGTTGTTAAGTAAGATTTTCTTAGACTTCTCAGAGGCTGCCCTTTTCCTCTAGAATGTCAATGCCATGACACTGAAGTGTATTTCATTTTTGTTTCACAGTCCTTTCAATTTGTCGTTCCTAATTTTGTATTTTTCCATGCTAAAGAACTAGACATCCTTTTCAGGCTATTATTTATCACTCTGTTTACCATGGGTTACGATCATTGCTTCTGATTCTTATTTTAACTGAAATGACTAATCACCGTCTGTTTCTATGTGATTGTGCATCATTCAGGAGTACTAAAGTTGTGACATAAAATAATGGAAAGGAAAAAGACCCACAACTAAGAGTAAGATGTTCCAGGCACCATTGGTTGTCCCAGGGGTATAGCTTGTTAACGGCGTAATTAGTGTTAACACTTAGGTGTTTTAGTCACTGAAGGTCATGGAGTACATTCCACTATGGCTGTCAATATTTTTGCTATTTATCTTCTGTGTGAGCCATAAAACGGTTCTCTTTAGTATACAAAACTGGATGAGTGCAATTATGTCTGTGAATACACTAAAACTATCCAGTCCTGAGTTTTCTAAAATTGATTTTTAAATTAAGTATATATTCTCAACCATCTTAAATACGAGTATGAATGAACTCCACTCAGCCTATCGAGTCTTTTTTTTTTTCCTATTGGTAGTATTTTTTTTTTCCTTTTCTTAAGAACCTTTGTTTTTACTTCAGAAACTACACAAGGCAAAGCCATCCCACATAACTATTTTCCTCTGATAGGGTAGTCATTAGGCTGATATTAATGAATCAGATGATTCTTAAACTCTATTACATAAATTTAAAAATAAAAAGTCTATTTCACATTTCCAAGGTATCATCAGATGTACATCATTCCTTATAAATGCTTTACCTAATGTAGTTACAAAGTCTTCCAAAGACTAATATTGCACAATATCCTAGACAATCCAGTGCTTTGTTATTCTTACATAAAAGAGTTTTCCTAGAACATGATTTCCTGGAATGTGATACATATTTATGCACCTACACTGCGTCTCTCCACAGCTAAGCTAGTCATACTAGAATCACTTTGTAGTCCAAGGAAAGAATTAAACACTTTTAAGGTGTGCTTCAAATGTACATACATCTGTTTTATAATTAGATAAATGATTAGATAAATTGATCTCAGAAATGTCTTCTCTTTTCTATTTTGTATAAAGGGAATCACAGTACTTGAATGTCACACAATAAATCACACTTTCCAACTAATCTTCTTCTAAAGCATGACACTGTGACTCTACCTAAAGAATGCTTGGTGAAGGTACCTACGATAAAAGTGATGATAAAAGAATGGTTCCTGACAGTTCTAGCCTCACTTACATACTTGCAAATACATCAACAAAGTGAATATTTTAATTAAGCTTTTCTCAAATCCTAGTTGTAAAAACTCATTTTTAAAAATTTGGATGAAGGCTGTGATGAAGGCTAATATTGGCCATCAACAAAACTCCCTCAGTCTTAACTCTGAGTTCACTCTTTCTAGTGAAAAATCAGGAATAAACTATTGTGTTCAAGATTTACTTTCCCAATCCCTAACCCTTAGTTTTCACAGTAGTCTTACCAACACCTGAACATCCATTAATAAATGGAAATTTTCAACTCCCTTTTTTTCACGATTCCCCAATCCTAGCCATAATCCTTATTCTCACTGGACTCAGTGTGATGCCAAATATCTTCCTTGAGAATCAATATGAACTGTTGTTGTGACCATTATGTTCACTGAAGATCAATACAAATCAGTAGCGTTTTTTTGTCCCTCAGCTTATACTAAAGGGACTTGAAGTTTCAACAACAAATGGAACTCCTCAACTATATTTTTCTGAAGGGCACCTATCTTTATAGCAAGATACAGACTGCTGAATACAAATATAGGCCTCTAATGCCTCAGAAGTCCTGACTTCACAACATGAGTAGAATGGAAGTTGCTGGAAGACATCCTCCTTTCCCAAATCCTGGACTAACTATTGCTATAACCAAAGGATTCAGCACAGAAAAATGACCATAATATCCGTTAGAGGTCATTGTAGGCCACTGCCTCTGAAAACAAGCTTTCACCTTTGTTCTAAGGAACTTTAAGCTCAATTGATTGATTCAGTTCTTCATTTGTTCTTTTCCCAAATCCAACTATTTCAGATGAGCAAGCAGTAATGAACAAGAACCTAGACCTTTGTAGTCATATGAGACATCAGATTTTTGCCAGATTAAGTAAAAAGGAATAATGAAACAATGCACATTGCATACTATATATTTTTATACACATTACACATCATACCTCTTGTTCACAGCTGGCTTCTAGTCGCAAAAGAAGAGGAACTCCTAAACTTGTTCAACGGCTCTTCAACAGTCAGTTCTCCCCCTGCTGTACTCAGCCTTTCTTTTTATTCTGTTTACTTTCAATTAAAACATTATTAATATCAGATTAAATATATTTAAGTGTCTAAGTTACTGAAGAATCCAAGTGAAAGTTGTTTCTTCGTATAGTAAAAGTCCTGGAAAAGCTAGGTAGTCATCACATAACAAAAAAAAAGCCCTTTATCTTAACTAAGGCTGGGGGAGGCCGTTGTGCCACTTTCAAACTTTAACATGTAAATAAACCTAGGGATGCCCAATACTGAGGAGAAAGAATGCCCCACCATGAACATCATACTGCTCCCAGCAGAGGCCTCAGGACACTGAGAACTCACCATACAGACCTGCCCTCAAGTCTTCTTGAGAAAGACTGAACCTTAAAACCCTGTGGGACATCAGAAGGATGAACACAGCACCAGAGAAAAGAGAGAGATACTGGGGATTATTGTGGTTAATACTGTATAGCAATATTTATTGCTTTAGTAATGAAGCTTTCTGTATTAGATGATCTGGATTATCAGAGTGCTAAAACATAAACTAGAGTTACAATAAATTCTTATCTCCAGAAACCTTGTATATTCTTTTTTACGCATAACAAGATTCTGGACGTAGCATGGTAGAATATGCCTATCATTGATCTGATTGAATTAATAGCTCTTCACATCGATACGGGGAGCGGTAAGAAAGAAGAAATAATTCAGTATGTGGCCTTCTCATTTAAGCAAAATGAAATCTATACACAATAAATAGCATTACTTTCATTACATTCAGATCCAAAGAAATTACCATTTCCTTACAAGTCTTAGCACCAGTCCTGGCATTTACAATCACTAACTGCCTTCTACCTGTTCAGGAGATCAATATAAATCTTTCGCCTGTAAAAACACTCCCTTCAACTTAGCTGTGAAGTTTGTTACAGACCTCAGTTAAGAATATAATGCTTTAGAACACTTCAGTGCAAATATTGATTCTGACAGTATATTAAATTGGTGAAATAAACTTGAATGTTTTCCTAAACAACAGGATTCTAACCTCACTGGTATCTAAGTCTTAAAATGAGCAAGGTTCTCAGTATTTAAGAGCTAGACCAGACATACGATCAGCTGACCTTAACCATGTCTTGACCACAAAGGCACTTAATGATTTAGGAATGAAAAAAATTCTCCTTTCTAACTCTAATATGCAATTTAATATTTTTCAGTAATAACAGTTTTTGCAGGAAGTCAGTATAAACTATCGCCTTCTGATACTGTCAGTGTCCTTCTTAATCCCATCCATCTTAAAATTATAAAGAAAAACAGAACTCTTCATTTCTTTTTTACCCCAAAGCCTAATCATAATCCTACACTTAAATCTTGCCAAATAGCTGATACTGGAAATGCACTCTATAATCAACTACAGCATTTATAATATCAGCTCTCAAATTATATAAAAAAGCTGAATACTCGAAACTAAAGAGAACTCATCAAATCTTGTTTTCTCAGACCTTTTAACTTAGCCTTACCTACTTTAAGGTAGACACTATCTGCACTTTTTTTAACATTGATCATTATTTTTGCTTTTAAAGTTGGTTTATGTTATTTTTAGTTGTACTGTCAGAATTCTGGAAGGAAAAATTCGGAAAGAAGTAGATTTACTGTAGGATACAGGAGAATTACCTGACAGATGAAGTCACCCACATCTGCTGAGCTATAATGACCTACAACATAGATAGTATCTGGCAGTAATCAAATCTGGGATTAGGATCAGTATTAGGATGTAGAAAATAACAAAAGGAAAACTTGGAGAGCTTTTTTCTATTCTTAAATCTTGAAATAACTTTAAAAATGAGGTTATTAAGTACCGCTGCACAATAATCATCAAATTATAGAAGACTAAATGCTGAATAAATATATTTTGAGGATTTGGTTAAAAGATTCAGAAAAGAAGAATTCAAATGATACCTTTATTGTAAATTCTGGAAGGAAGGACCTTGAGCTTAACAAGTTTTGCTTTACTCACAAGACAACTATATTAACAATGTTGGTACTAGTTCTGACGTGAGTTTCTCTTGTAAGATTGATCATTGTGTTGCAAATCATTTTAGTTATTAGGTACTTCTTATAAAATTAATCATCACTATTGAAGGATTTTAAATTGCATTTCATATAAGGCTTTAGGAATTTTTTTCAAGCATGTTATACAGCAATTAAAAAAGATTTCCTTGACAATTCAACTGCAATTCTGGCAATTTAAGACATTAAAAGGGGGCTGAAGTATTGCACAAAGTTGCTAAGAATATATGTCTTCATCTATAAAGTTTGTTTCATGTATACACCCTACAAAACTTTGCTTTGCTAGCATCATACTACTTGGGACTCAGCTTGACTGGCTTTTAACACAGCTTCCTCCATCAGTTGCAGTACTGTTTCTCTATTCAGTTTCACCTATTTGCAAGAGGACTTCTGAATCAAAATATAAGCCACATAAGATGGCCTATTTTGAAGCAATTTTGCCCACATTTTTATAAGACTCACATAATCAACTGATGAAGCGTTAAGGAATACTCAAGGCACTTGAGTGAAACAATACTCTGAAATGCCTGTACACCAATGCACGCAGCATGGGCAATAAGCAGGAAGAGTTAGAGATCTGTATGCAGTCGCGGGGCCATGATCTCATTGAGGTGACAGAGACATGGTGGGATAGTTCACATGAGGGAATGCTGTCATGGATGGCTATGTCTTTTAGGAAAGACAGGCCAGGCAGGCGAGGTGGTGGAGTTGCCCTTTATGTGAGGGAGCAACTAGAATGTATGGAGCTGTGCCTCGGGGTGAGTGAAGAGCAAGCGGAGAGCCTATGGGTAAGGATTAAAGGGCAGGCTAACATGGGTGACACTGTTGTGGGGGTCTACTACCGGCCACCTGATCAGGAGGAAGTCGTCGATGAGGCCTTCTACCGACAGCTGGAAGTAGCCTCACGCTCACAGGCCCTGGTTCTCCTGGGAGACTTCAACCACCCGGACATCTGTTGGCAAGACAGCACAGCGAGGCACAAACAGTCAAAGAGGTTCCTGCAGAGCATGGAGGATAATTTCTTGACCCAGGTGGTGGAGATGCCAATGAGGAGAGGTGCGCTGCTAGACTTTGTACCAGCAAACAAAGAAGGTCTGGTGGGAGATGTGAAGGTTGGGGGCAGCCTTGGCTGCAGGGACCATGAGATGGTGGAGTTCAGGATCCTGCAAGGAGGGAGCAGGGCAATGAGTAGGATTGCAACGCTGGACTTCAGGAGAGGGAACTTTGGCCTCTTCAGGGACCTAGTTAGGGGAATCTCATGGGGTAGGGCCCTAGCAGGAAGAGGGTTCCAAGAAAGCTGGTTAATCTTCAAGCATCACCTCCTCCAGGCTCAGGATCAGTGCATCCCTCTGAGGAAGAAGTCCAGCAAAGCGGGCAGGAGACCTGCCTGGATGAGCAAGGGACTCCTGGCACAACTCCAACAGAAGAAGGAAGCATGCAGAATGTGGAAAAGGGGCCAGGCCACTTGGGAGGAATATAGGGACGTTGTCCGAGTGTGCAGGGATGCGACAAGGAAGGCTAAGGCCCATTGGGAATTAAAAGTGGCAAGGGATGTCAAGGACAACAAGAAGGGCTTCTTCAAACACATCAAGAGCAAACGGAAGACTAGGGAAAACATGGGCCCGCTGCTGAATGGGACAGTGTCCCTGGTAACAAAGGATATAGAGAAGGCAGAGTTATTGAATGCCACCTTTGCTACAGTCTATACTGCTAAGGCCAGTCCCCAGGAATTTCCAGACGCTGGGGACAAGAGAGGAAGGCTGGAGAAAGGAAGACTCTCCCTTGGTGGAGGAGGATCGGGTTAGAGATCTTTTGTCCAAACCTGACATCCATAAATCCATGAGCCCCGATGGGATGCACCCACGAGTGCTGAGGGAGCTGGCAGATGTTCTCGCTAGGCCACTCTCCATCATCTTGGAAAGGCCCTGGAGATCAGGAGAGGTGCTTGAAGGACTGGAAGAAAGCCCATGTCACCCCAGTCTTCCAAAAAGGCAAGAAGGAGGAGCCAGGAAGCTGCAGGCCTGTCAGCCTCACCTCCGTCCCTGGAACGGTGATGGAACAGCTCCTCCTGGAGGTCCTCACTAAGCATGTGTAGGACAAGAAGGTGATCAGGAGTAGTCAGCATGGGTTCACCACAGGGAAATCATGCTGGACCAATCTGATAGCCTTCTGTGATGGAATGACTGGCTGGCTAGATGAGGGCAGAGCAGTGGATGTTGTCTACGTGGACTTCAGGAAGGCTTCCGACACTGTCCCATCCCATCCTCATAGGCAAGCTCAGGAAGCGTGGGCTAGATGAGTGGACGGTGAGGTGGCTTGAGAAGTGGCAGGATGGCCAAGCTCAGAGGGTTGTGGTCAGTGGCACAGAGTCTAGGTGGAGGCCTGTAGCTAGTGGTGTCCCCCAGGGGTCAGTCCTGGGTCCAGTCTTTTTCAACGTATTCATCAATAACCTGGAGGAAGGGGTAGAGTGCACCCTCAGCAAGTTTGCTGATGATCCAAAACTGGGAGGAGTGTCTGACACACCAGAAGGCTGTGCTGCCATTCAGAGGGACCTGGACGGGCTGGAGAGGTGGGCGGAGAGGAACCTCCTGAAGTGCCACAAAGGCTAGTGCAGGGTCCTGCCCCTAGGGAGTAATAACCCCATGCACCAGGACAGGCTGGGGGTTGACCTGCTGGAAAGCAGCTCTGCAGAGAAGGACCTGGGAGTCCTGGTGGACAACAAGTTGAGCATGTGCACCAGCAGTGTGCCCTTGAGGCCAAGAAGGCCATTGGGATCCTGGGGTGCATTGGGCAGAGTGTTGGCAGCAGGTGGAGGGAGGTGATCCTCCCTCTCCACTCAGCCCTGGTGAGGCCTCACCTGGAGTGCTGGGTGCAGTGCTGGGCTCCCCAGGACAAGAGAGACATGGCACTCCTGGAGAGAGTCCAGCGGAGGGCTATGAAGATGCTGAGGGGACTGGAGCATCTCTGCTTTGAAGAAAGGCTGCGAGAGCTGGGCCTGTTCAGCCTGATGAAGAGAAGACTGAGAGGTGATCTGATCAATGTGTACAAGTATCTGAAGGGGAGGTGTCAAGAGGATGAGGCCAATCTCTTCTTCGTGGTGCCCAGCAACAGGACAAGAGGCAACGGGCAGAAACTGAACCACAGGAAGTCCCATCTGAACATGAGGAAAAATTTTTTTACTGTGAGGGAGACAGAGTCCTGGAGCAGGTTGCCTGGAGAGGTAGTGGAGTCTGCTTCGCTGGAGATATTCAAAACCCATCTGGATGTGATCCTGGGCAATATGCTCTAGAGGTCCCTGCTTGAGCAGGGAGGTTGGACTAGATGATCTCCAGAGGTCCCTTCCAACCTCAACCATTCTGTGATTCTGTGATTTTGTCTTACTGCTGTTCAGCAAAAGTAAATCCAAACTTGTACCAACATTCCTGATCTAACAGAGTTGCAAAGAAAGCATTTTGCAAGTGAACAACTGAAAATTATTCTGAGCTAGAAGTAACATACTGAAATATCAGAATATGTTGAAAATTGCTTGTAAAGTTATTGATATAAGAGCATTTGATGTCCCACCTGTTTCATGCACTGACCATATGACAGTATAGCATACCCTAGGCGTTTGTACAATCTCTCCTTGATCAAGCTCACTCCTGACTAGATCAGAGTACCCAGGAGGGACCTGGAAAGGCTGGAGAGCTGGGTGGAGGAAAACCTCCTGAAGTTCCACAAAGGTGCAGGGTCCTGCCCCTGGGGAGGAATAACCCCATGCACCAGGACAGGCTGTGGTTCTGACCTGCTGGAAAGAAGCTCTGCCGAGAAGGACCTGGGAGTCCTGGTGGACAACAAGTTAAGCATGAGCCAGCAGTGTGCCCTTGAGGCCAAGAAGGCCATTGGGATCCTGGACTGTATTGGGAAGAGCATTGCCAGCAGGTGGAGGGAGGTGATCCTCCCTCTCCACTCAGCCCTGGTGAGGCCACACCTGGAGCGCTGGGTGCAGTGCTGGGCTCCCCAGGACAAGAGAGACATGGCACTCCTGGAGAGAGTCCAGCGGAGGGCTACGAAGATGCTGAGGGGCCTGGAGCATCTCTGCTTTGAAGAAAGGCTACGAGAGCTGGGCCTGTTCAGCCTGATGAAGAGAAGACTGAGAGGTGATCTGATCAATGTGTACAAGTATCTGAAGGGGAGGTGTCAAGAGGATGAGGCCAATCTCTTCTTCGTGGTGCCCAGCAACAGGACAAGAGGCAACGGGCAGAAACTGAACCACAGGAAGTGGTTCATTGGAACAGATACATTGGAACAGGTTGCCCAGAGAGGTAGTGGAGTCTCCTTTGCTGGAGATGACCCTGGTTGAGGGAGGACTAGATGATCTCTGGGGGTCCCTTCCAACCTCAACCATTCCGTGAATCTGTAAAGATGACGAACCTCGTTTCTTCTCCATTGATATTTTCATCTACTACATAGTGACATCTATTTTAAGCTGTCATTTTAAAAATCTATTGTCATTTTATTGATATCTTTTCCATAAGCTTTTCTACTGCTGCCCATAAATCTGACTGGTGTGAAAATATGGATATAAGTAAATCAATTAACTTAAGTGGAGCTGGGATTTTAAGCCTACCTTTTTTAGATATAAATGAACATCCATTCAGATTTTAATCATTAGTGCATTTAATTTACTGTTTGTTATTGATTCATAAGTAAAAGATGGAACAAAACACTTTGTATTCCCAGAGCAAGAAGTTCCTTTTATCTAATTAAAACCTTATTGATCTCTTTATATTTTTAACAGTAAATTTAGAATTCATTGATGACTACATGCTGCTTGAGACTGTTGTTGGAAATCATCAGAAAATATCTGGTGGAGGAGTACAGAAAGTATGAGGAGAGCTCTATAACCCTAAATAAAAGATGATCAGAGACCTATCTATACTCTCACCACCAACCAGCAGGAATTGGCTTATGCGCAAAGAGCTGAAGACTGTCTTCTTCCAGAACACAGTGGCTTCCTCCAGAGTGGCAATATACTTGTAGTTTATAGCCCATGTTGTGTCGCTGTGGCCCTAAACCATTAGGTTTTATCTTGGATGTTTTATCAGTGAAATGTCTCTGAAATGTGAGAATTGTGATGCCATTCACCACAGTGGAATTTTTTTCCTGTGAGAGTATGTTTCATGTCCTTAGAAGATTTCAGAGGAAGCAAAACCTTCTAGCATAATTTAGAAAGACTTCATATAGCAGATGAAGCCAAGCATGGTCCATCAGATTTATACTGCCTTTTGAGAGCAGCTTCTAAAGTGATTTTTTTTCCCCAAATATAAAATCGAGGTCATTTTGGAGAAATCTAACTGAGTCAGGAAAAAAAAAAAAAAAAGACCCAGGGAATAAACTGCAACATGTGGTTAACTGAAAGATTGCCTGGTGTTTAACTGAAAACATGGCCTATTACGTGATATCATAGCAAAATTTTGGTGTGATAGCAGCAAGAACAGAACTGCATTCAAAGACACATAAGCTAGAATTTATTTACTAAGCATGATGTGTATAGCAGGTTGATACCAATCTATTTTCTAAGACTCCTATTCTAAGTTTTCTATTCTGCAACACACACACACTTCACATTCATACAAATCAAGGCCCAGTTTGATTCAGACCTGCACCATGGCCCATGAAGAACAAGCCTCACTCTGAGCAGTCAACATGTCTGAGTCCTAGCTGCCAGCCCAGCCCATCATGGGTTCAGCCTTCACCTTGGTGTTGGATGTCTGTGAATCTGTTCCCTCATGAAGGACTATGGTTTTCACGGTTCATTTTTTTTGTAAAATGGATTGTTGGCATAAGCTGCCAATGATTTTACCAGTCATGTAGGCACAGAACAATTTCTGTGATTTTCTCTAAATCTAGAGCCAATTATGTGTTG
Source organism: Struthio camelus (assembly GCF_040807025.1). Lineage (NCBI taxonomy): Eukaryota > Metazoa > Chordata > Aves > Struthioniformes > Struthionidae > Struthio > Struthio camelus. Next base: position 174,286,945 of record NC_090942.1, on the reverse strand, counting down.
CTCCCTCATTCAATGTCATCTTCAGCCTTCCGTCCAAATTGCATTACAAGAATGTAAAGCTGACCCCAGTCACATAACAAAGGTCATCTGCACTTCTTCGTTCCTCCGGTACATATTAGAGTAGTTTAGTCAGTTAGATCTGGGCAGATACTGTACAGATCTCATTTATCCCAGCAATGCTTTTGGGTGGGCCTCACTCCCTAAGAGGTGGGCAGACATAAATGTGTGCTTGAAGTTCTGAGATTTGCCAGGTGTCACAATGCCTCTCATTACAGAAATCTCTAATTTGCTTATAATAACAGCTGCAGCAAAACCATAAGCAATATGGATGATTAGGGATCCAGTGTTTAAACTCATATTCTTTAATTTGACACTGATGATATATACTGAGGAAACTTCTTTTTCAGTAAGTAAAATCATTATGCAAAATAAAATGTGATCATTCATTCAAATAAGTGGTTAGAATATTTTCAATTATATAAAAAAAACCCATGCACTCAACTCTACCAAGCAGTACCCAGGCATGATTCAGAAGACAGTGCAGAACAAGGATTATTCCCTCTAGGCAGTTCAGATGTGTCCATACTGTTTTGAAGGATATCAGATTTTAAGAAGGTATATACGTCCGTTCTATGACACTTGTCCTCAGTGCTGGAGAGTGATTCACTGCACACTTAATTTGATAGGATAGATGCAGGCTGTGTAACCTACCTCAAACTTGCCTTGCTTAGTTTCAATGTTAGCACCTATTAGAAGTGGGCACAGGACCCTGCTTTATCAATCATAGAAAATATAGGAAAAAGGTGACACAGATAAGTACGGACGGAAAATAATCTTGTAATCTTTTTCTTGTGAAGAAAACTAAGCAAAATAAACACGTGACAACATCATTTTATTGATTTTCCAAGCCTAACAGAAGCAATCATCAGAGGAACGTTTCACACCTTTCCTGTTTCTATTCTTACTCAGCAGAACCTTTCATGTGCCTTCAAATACAGCATTATGTTTCTTTGTTTAGTCTGATTTTTCCCTGTCATGTTTCCTGTGAGATTAAGACATTTTGGGATAAGAGACAATCTTCTATCATGCTAATAGTCCCTATGGGAAAAACAAACAAATAAAAAAAGAAATAAACCAAATCTAAATCTATGCCTCTCCCCTGGCCCTTGTGGTACCAGTTCTTGGCATGTGCAGCTGAAACAAACACCTGTTATTAGGATACAATGCCACAACATAGGGCAGATAATGAGACCAATCGTGATCATGAGATCAAAGTCCCATTGCCATGGGCACTTCCCCTCAACTGTGAAAGAGGACAGACTTGACATTATCCATTTGTTGTTAAGTCTTACTTAACTCAAGCCAAGTTCAGGTAAAATATAGGTTACAGCTAGCTAGCCAGGATGTATTCTGGATGTTATGAATATCTAGTAAGCTATGAACACAGAGCACTGTTATGAGTATTTGCTGACGATGTGAAAAACAAAAACAAAAATAATGATCTATGATCAACTTACACTCCATTTAGATCAGAAATCTCTCTCTTCCCCTCTCTCCCTCCCACCCCTCCATGCTTCACGTAGCTGACTTTGTTTCTTGTGGCAAGGCAATCAGTCATCAGGCACACCTTCTGCCTGTGGTTGCTCATATTTACGAGCGGCTCTTCAGAATCTTTCACAGTCCGCCATTGGAGGACTGCTCTACTGGAGAAGGCTTCCCTTGGGGAAAACCTTCGTGAGCGCTGCTCAGCATGCTCTTGTGGCGTATCTTATGCCATCCTTTGCTCCCGTTTGTGGAATAAGTCTGCTATTTCAGGCAGTTGCCCCTTTAAGGTCTTCTGAAGCCCAGAGAAATTTAGTCTTCGATCTATTTCATCCTTACCTAGGAGACATTCTGGTTCTTTAATTAAAATATAAACCTTTTTTATAAAGCTAAAGCTTATTTTGTATATGTAAATGGTTAGTAAACAAACATTTTATTTAAGAAGAGTACAATTTTTCCTCTCATTCCTTGATGACCAGTGCAAATGCTTCAATGTGAAACATGTTTCACTGGAATATGTAAATCAATTTTAACATTAAAACGTATATCATGCAGCCATATAAAGAAAAGAAATGTACATAGTGCAGTGTAATTAAACACTTTAGGTAGACGATGAGTTTGGAGATAGCTAATCTTTAATTTTGCTTTCAAACATACTGTAACATACACTCAGGTCAGTTTAAACAAAAGATAAAAATATTGCAGTAATTATTTTAAATTTGTATACTGAGATTTTTTTAAAAACCTCTATATAAACTGTTTTGTAAGACAAAAATGTCTACAAAATATAGTATGTCATCCTTCTGTCCTTAATCTACTGTAAATATGCAAATATTTACATGTGTGAAAATAATCTGTAAAAAGTAATACAGTACAGCATGCTGGATTTTTCTGGAGGACACTTTATGAGGTATTAAATTAATAAAATTATAAAAAATAAGGTTTAATTGTTTGTCTTTCTGCAGTAGGTGATTGAGGTAAATAAAAAAAAAACTACTTACAAATATAAAAATAAGACTTTGTTTAACTTGCACTTCAGTTTAAAAGGTTCATTCCCTCCAAACAGAAAGAAAGCTTTGCTTTTCTTTTTGTTCATTGCCATCAAACAAAAAATACAGGAAGAGTTTACTTTGCAGTAAATATTTGTGCTTCATAGTCTATAATCTTCTCAAGCATACACTTTCTCAGTCACCTTACAAGATGTCGTATGAAGCTTTGCAAAATATGAGTAACAGTCAAGAATTTTAGCTAGGCTTTGTCTTCAGCTTCAGTCATTCATCACTGAGGGATGCAGGCCATGCAATGCTACCATTTATTTAATAATAGTTGTGGGCTATATAAATTCAGATAAGGCGTTTATTTGATCTCCATAATTGGACTTAAATGAATTTCTCTGGCAGAAAATGCTATAAAGGTTCATGAGCTAATGATAGTCTGTATGTCTGTATGATTCCAAGGTTTCCATTACATTTAATATGCTCTGAAGAATGTGTAGCATCCCAGGTCTTGATCCCAGAACTGTTTCTAATTTTAATTTAGTTAAGTTTGTAATGTGCTATACCAAAACAGTCCTTTAAGCAGAATTTCCTTTTCAAAGGGAACAGTCTAAAAAGTAGGACAAAAGTTGCTTTTAAAGACATAAAATATGTTTCTCTTTTTATCCCAAAAGATCTTGAATCATGTTCTATAAAATGGTAGATTTGCTCTAAGAAAGGTAGGAAATGCTAATATGGGTACATTCGTACTGAAAAACAGAAGACAGCCAGCAGGTGATTTCAGGCATTGGACTCTCAATTGACCACATTATTCAACTGTTAGCTCACTCCTTTGTTCTGTTTTGGATTGTTTCAAACAGTTTAGTGTTCCGATTAGCTTTACTGAGACAAAGCTTGCCTTGGAAGGGGGTAGTCCTACATGGATGGTAGGTACAAAACAATTAGTTCCACTTGCCATTAGGGTCAAGATCTGGTCACTCTCCCTATTTTATTTAGCAGTATAAACATAGCCATCATGTTCCACCTTTAAGCATGGTAGTTACAGAACTCTAGTCTAATCTCAGGAAGTTGAGGAGGAATATTAAATGAATAAACTACCACGTCTTCTATACAAACTAGTATAGCTCCTGCCCTTTAGCAGTTTTTTGAAAGACAGAGGTAGCACAGTTGTGTGTTATTGGGAGACAAATTCTATCTTTACTTTCCGGATATTAAGAGCCTCTGGGAACTGAGATGAAAGTATAAGTAACTTCTGGTCAAGAGTCAGCAAAACATATCAGTTATGTTACCAATCTGAAAATATAAAATCAAGATTCAGACTGTTGTACAAGTGTAGTAGATTAGTGTTATGCAGCAGCTGAGGTTTTCTGGGGAGATGTGGTGTTTTTTTTTTTTTTTTTAATCTGATTAAAAGTTTCTACATAATTTTCTTAATTCTGACTAAATCCCATGTCATTCATATATTTAAGCTAACCCTGAGGCTATTAAGTATCCAACCACCACTGAATTCATTAGACTGAATTCAGTGTATTCACTAAATTGCCCTTGGTGCTCCTAAAGATCAAAAGCGCGTTGCAGAGAGTTCACCCTGTCCATTTTGAAGTGGAAATTTGAAGACCATCTTTCTAACATAATTTGGTTTAATTCAATCCCAGAAAAGACTTTGACTTGAAGAATAGTTAGGAAAAGTTACGCTGTTGTAAAATTGCTGTTTAAAAAAAGTGTATAAAAGCGAATGTTAAACCCAAAATCAAGAATGAAGGCGGGAAAATAAAATGGTAACATTGCTGGTCAAGCACAGAGAGCTCTGAAAAGGACTCAGTGACACCAAAAGCTACTCATTTACTCAGACTTTTTTGTGTTTGCATGCATTTAAGATAGTAAAGGACATTAGGAACCGAACTAAGAAATTAGAGAAAGCATAAAGTAATTAAACAGATTTTAGATCTTTTGAAAATACATTCGATAGCGATAACATTTGAAATAAGTCACCATATGAAATATAACATATTCAGTTAAGTTATGCACAAGAACAGCTTTTTAACAAATTTATAAAGGAATTTATAGCATGTGCTCCCTAGGTAAGTATATCTAATTCCCTCACTGAAGCTGATAACTGTTGGTAAAAAGAAGCAACAGTTTTTTGAGTTAATTATATTGATTTATTTATAGTGTGAATTGATTCAATCTTAAGTTATGGTACTGTTAGTGACCTATGCGTTCTACTATACAAAAAGTGTCAGAATTTCATATTAAGTAGCTTAACTATAAGTACTACAGAAAGGGCAATTCATGCTAGGGGGAAAACATATTTAGCATACAGAAGGTTTCCTGTACATTTAGCTTCATAATTTCATGCTTGAGATGCCAGTACATTATGGATAACAAAAGGCAAAAGGATGCTGGGTCTAAGCGAAATAGAAAACCACTTGGACATAAAGTCTAGGTCTTTTTCTAAATAACAAAGAGCAATTGAAATTAGAAATATGCTTAATGATGCAGAAATAATTTGAATGCCACCAAAGAGGAAACACAGTTAACTCCCAACTTATCCATTTTTTTCTGCCTTCATTTAACTAGCAGACTTCACAAACGATATCTAACATCTGAGGTTTCTAACAACTATTAATGCTCATATTATTTTGTGTGACAAAGATGGTGAGGCTGATCTTGGCAGTATCTATCAGTAAAATAAGCTGTGCAGTTTTAATAGATAGTATTAAAATATGGCAGTGGTGTATTCACATCTTAGTATAAAATCCTGTCCTGGTAATGTTCAGCCAATGAATAGAAATACAGAGAAAATTAATGTTGCCTACCACTAGAAAGTAAAGTTCAACTATCAGTAATGTTATTTACAAAATGCTGTCATTAAATCTCTCCTGATCTGCAGGAACTAGTGAACAGGAAGAATGTAGACTTGGAAAGAGTTCATGAGTATTTAATGTCTCTGCTGAACTTTTTATACTCACTTTCAGGTGGCATTATTGTCAAAGGGACTGATATTAGGTCAATGAGTATCACTTTTTAAAATCCAGTCTGTTCTCCTGAGTGGCATAAAGATATTAATGAAATTAATAATAAATATATTGCAAAGATACCCTTGGACTCATGCAGACTCACACTTTTAATGTAAGAATAAAATAGATTCTTTCAATGCAATGGAACAAAAAGATAATTCTGTTTTTCCTGATTGGATACAAAACGTTCTGATCTGGAGAAGAAAAAAAATTGAGACTTTTTAGTTTTAGAAAGCATAGAGAAAAAGGTGGAATAATCTCTCACCTTTTTAGATTCTTAAGTATGATCTTGTTCAGCTGCAGCACTCTTACTCCTAATTTTTGGACTTTTGTACAGACGACTTACTTTCCAAGGCAATTTATTTCTGTGTAAAATCAATAGGCATAGGCATTTTTTTCCTTATTGAAGAATTGATTGTAACTTTTTGGAGTAAAGAAAATTATTATTAGGTTTTATAATTTATTTGTAAACAATTGAATGGTATATTATTTTTCTTTCCTGTTTTTGTGTCTAAGTGATGGATTTTTTAATATGATTTTCCCATATTGCACTTCAACCTGACAAGTTAGTAGTGATTAATTTTAAGTATTCAATTAATTTTGAGGTTTTCATTTTTTTTCATCTCCTAAGCAGAATTATATCTGCTATTAAAAAGAATATGAAAATTAATAGAAAAAAATAGAAAAAAATACAATAAAACATTAAAATTAAATCAAAAGGACTTTGAATGTTGAATAATACTTCTGTAAATACAGTAAACTATTTAATATCAAATGGAAAAGAAGTTTAATAATAGATATAAGGCTGAGAAAGGAAGGAGGAAATAAAAAAGAGTGACAGAGAGAGTGAGAGAGAGACTAAGAAAACAAATAAGAAACCAAATTAAGTACATAAAAGCAGAAAACGGTATTTCTTTAAGACGTGAACTTTAGCAGTTCATTTTACCACTGTGACGATATGCATGAAATTATTGAATTTTATAAAACACTGTAACTGTGTTAAATTTATCTAAACTTAAAATGAAAGAAAATGAAGAGTAGAAACACAAAGCATTTACTGGAAAAGAATAGCATCTACTGTCTGAAATGAAGATCTGAAAGACAAGAAATCTCCACTGACAGAAAGAAAAGGGGCAATCAAAACAAAACTACCAAAACATATCTCTTCCTATCCCCACTAAATAAATGTTTAATCAATGCAGAGTGGATAAAAATCTCATAGTCTACATAATAAACATAGTATATTTGAAGAGAATTTCAGAATATTCACTCTAGTGTAGTTATACTGAATACTGTTTACTTCCTTTCATTTTCTCTTTGCCTATTCATCTTCTCAACAGAAGCATTACACAAGCACATGTGCAAGGACAGTTTCAGGCTAAAATGTTCAGGGAGGTAGAAATTTTAGCAGGTGTAGTGAACCTTTAGGACAATCATATGACTCAGCATCACCCCATTTCCCACTTAGATTAGGAGCAATCTGGAATTAGTAAGCATTGCTCCAGAATTATTGAAACAAAGGATCAAGTTCAGAAGCTGCCACTTAGCCCTAAGAAGAGAACTGGGAATAAAGCAAAACATAGAATGTGTGTTTCTGCTAAGAAAAAGACTAGGGATGGCCTCAAATACATCTGTAATGGTAAACTAAACTGGCCAGGAGATAAATAGATCCCCTACCACATTGAATTATTAGAGTCTTCCATGGCTCAGAAAATGACATTGAAGATGCACCACTCGCACTAAGTAGTTTAGTAATGGCTGAGCTGTTTTGGAGGGTGACAGAATTCCATATCATGGACAGAAGCAATTCTACAATAGCTGGTCTCAGTGGCAGGAAACAGTACAGGACACATCCAGTGTACTGGAAAGGACTGATCAGAAACTGATGAGAACATTCTGGAAGAATATGGCAGCAAAGTTTCAAGAGAGAAGCTAAGAATAGAAATTATTTTGAGTGAAGATGTCACAGGTGGCTTTAGGGCTCAGGACCTTAGGGCTCTTATAATACTGACATGTTACTTTAACTGAGAATAATATTTTTGTATGGAACGAGGCTTCCAAAAGTAGATAGCTCCCTTATGGGAAAATAAGAACTATAACTTAAGTGGAATTTGTGGACCATTACGTACAGCTTTTTCATTTCATAGCCAAACTCTATATAATATCCTTTTTTATAAAATATAAGTAAAGTCTATCTGAAAAGCATTAAATTTTTGGCTTCTACTTTTTTATTGGAAGGTTATTTAATAATGTAATTCTACTGTTTTGAAACCATCTTATAGTTTTCCACTTTCGATTATTCACAGTCAGTTTCCCAGAATGACAGAACTGAACTGTTGAGGTTGGAAGGGACCTCTGGAAATCATATAGTCCAAGCACCCTGCCCAGAGCAGGGTCAACTGGAGCAGGTGGCTCAGAGCCGTGTGCAATTGGGTTTTGAATATTGCCAACAATGGGGACTCCACAACCTCTGGCCGCCAACTGGACTGAACACAACTCTCTGAACCCAGCAGCTCAGATGGTTTTCAGTCCACTTCACCATCTACTTATCTAGCCCAAACTTCATCAGTTGGTCAATGAGGATGTTGTGGGAGGCAGCGTCAAAGGCCTTACCAAAGCTGAGATCAGTATCCGCATCTCTCTCCTTATCCGTTAAGCCAATTTTCCCATCATAGAAGGCCATCAGGTTGAAAAGATATGATTTCTCTTTCATAAATCCATGCAGACTATGCCAAATTTCTATCGTGTCCTTAGTATGTTTGGAAATGGTTTCCAGGGGAATTTGTTCCATTACCTTCCCAGGGATCAAGGTGCACCCAGAAGGAGGATCCTCCTTCTTTCCCTTCTTGAAGATAAGAATGATAGTTCCTTTCTTCACTATTTTGTGTCTTAGTGCTTTTTTGCTTCTAGTTTATCTATAAACAGCAAGAAATACAGCCTATATTTCTCTAGCCATAACAACAAGTATATTGTGGTGTGTTTATTTTTTCTCATTTGAGATTTTCTCCACTTCCACTTGCAACTTAGTAGACCTTCCTACAATAAAATATGACTGAAAATACCTCATTCATATATCCTGGCCTTCAATTGGCCTTATTCAAAGCTCTCTGATGCTGCCATTTGGCTGTTACTCTGATGCTATCAGTCATGCGATCATCAGATGGTACTGCCTTTATTCAGATACAGTCAGGTTTCAGCTTAAAGAATAGTTATTTACTGTTGCTCTATAACTGCTGCAGTTGCATGATATACCTCTAAATTTTGTCCTGCCTGTATGCTATGCTGCTCCTCATCTGTACTGCTCACAGTTCTGCTCCATCAGTAAAGCCTTGCATTTTACATGAAGATACAAACAAGATCATTCTGAACACCAGGCCTTGAAAAACAAACTCCTTTACTAGCATCCTTCCACCTTTTAGAACACCTTCATTTTTAAACGAGTCATATTTTTCTTTATATTTCTGCTAACAATTGTCTTGCTTTTTTTTCTTCCCTCGTCCCCTCAGCTTAACTAATGATTTCTGCAATGTGCTATCTCCACTACTTTTCTGAAGAACAGGTGTGTGGTCTGCTATATTTCTTTTCTCTAGGGAAGTCACTATCAAAAAGAAGTATGATTACTCTTTGGTATTCCACTTTAGTTTAATTTCCATAAAATTTCAAAGCCTTTAATTTTTCTACTCTCCAATTTTTATTAGAAGTCTTATATACTAGAGTCCTGAACATGTCCCACAGCACTGTTGCTGGGGCTCAGCAGCATTTGCCCCGAGAACTTCAATTGCTTGGTTAGACAAGAGTGTCTGGAATCACTTCTCCAATACAAAAACTAAATCCCAATTAAACATTGCTGGATTCCTAAGCAGTTTTCTGAAAGACAGCTTAAGAGTTTTGTTTACACCCGCACTGCAGCTATTTTCATTTTCATTTGGTTTAGAATGCCTTAGCCTTGAATAATGTACTATATACATGTTTCACCTGAAAGAATAACACCAAAGACATAGCCTATATCAATTTAAAAAATTGAGTCAAAATCAAACATCACCCACAAGAGAGTTCCATCTAGGAAAAAATGAAATGGAAATTCTTAGAATCAAAGAAGTTTTGAACTGGCTTCTATAACAATATCTGATTCATGTACTCTTCTATGTGGACTGGCAGGTACACCTGTTTAATTTCATTTGCATGCAGACTTTTTTGAGCTCTTTCCTTTATAAAGAATCACAGGTAGAATCACTACACCTGTGAGATATGCTTCTGAAATATCAAACGACAGCAACAGAACGTTACCAGATGCAGCCATGCAATGAAGCTGTAACAGTTCCTTTCCCTGAGAAGGCCAATAAAGATGCTTCTTAACAGGATGCAATATTAAAGAAGGGGTCATATATAAGCAATTCTCATTCAAAGTATCTTCAGGATTAAAAACATTGTGGCTAAGCTACTAGTGCATAAAAAAACTCTGTGTATTATCCATTATATTCTTTATGAAGCCGGGAGACAAAATGAATGAGTGCTTATATTAGGGAAGGAAAAGTTTTATTTTCATAAACTTTCTGTAAATTATGATGAAATGAAATATAAGAACTTCTCTATTAATATGATGATTCTAGAAATACATATTTAAGGAAGGCAATGCCTGGAAACAGGCAAATGTCACACCAACCTTCAAAAAGGGCAAGAAACAAGATCCAGTGAATTAGTCTGATCCCAGACTGGGCAACATCACCTCAGTCCATGGGAAAGTTACGGAGTAAATCCTCTTGGAGAGCATTTCCAAGCGTATTAAAGAAAGCATGCATCACAATTTGAGACAGAAAAAAAAAAAAGAAAGAAAGATTCATCATTGCTCTCCATGGCTGTCTCTGTGAGGTCAAGCTTTGCTGGCACTTTAACGAGGTGAGCAGTCCAGAAGCCTTCTCCGACTCCAGTCAGGTCATCTATGGGTTCCAGTTCTAAGTAGCAAACTCAGAAGTGACAGCCTTCTGGGTTAGCAGTGGAAAGCATGCTGTGTAGATGTGGGTTAGCACTCACAGCCTGTCAAATACATTAAGGACTCCAAGGAAAGAACACAAGCTGGAAGTAGATCCCAGGAAAAATCATGGAACAAGTCCTCTTGGAACACATTTCTGGACATATACAGGAGGCTCTAACAACTGTTTACATGCAGACACGTGCTTGTCAGACAGAAGCTGACTCTTTGTGTAACCAAATGGGCTCAATGGCTATGTGATGCCCTAGAGTTTCCGTGACAGAAATTTCATTCTTTTCAGGGTGTGAGAACTGTGATGAAGCCCTTGACAAATCTGTTTTTAGCAGCTCACAATTGATAAGGTCCAAGAGCTTCAGTGCTTATCTGCTTCATTGTTCATGTGGGTGGCTGAACTACCTGCTGCATAGTCAGGTGCAGATGACCTCTCACACTTCCATACTTTATCTGTTGTTAACAAGCTACAAGGAGCCAGTAAGCCGAGGCTGAGTATACTGAACGTAAAGGACACTGTACTGCCTAATTAGCTCCTGCTCTCCAGGTTGTGCAACACAGAGGAAACAGTGATGATGTACCTACCGTTGGCTTTGCTGACATTTGGACTCAACATTCTCCATTTTGTGGTCAGCTGAAGAAATTCAAAATACAGTAAGACTATACTGAAGTGCTGACTGAACCGCATTCACAGTCCATATCATGATAAGGCCATATCAGGGTGGCTAAGAGACATTTCCCGTGATCTAGTTTGGCTCTTAGATCACACTCAGGTTGACACCCAAGTGTGGGAAGAGTAGCCTCCTCTGACTTTGCTTTTGCAGTGGAGCACTGATAGACTATAGCTTTATGATTGTAAGAAAATAAAGGGAATGGATACTTCAAAACATTTGGACAAGTGACTCCTTCCTATTAGGAAAATAATTTTGGATTGTTGATACAAGTGAGCAGCAATACAAGCTTGCTTGTAAGATATAGATTTACAAATGAGTTTTAAAATAAGAAAAGGGGGTTGGGAGAAGGGAGAATAAGTTTAATATAATGTAGAGCTCTTTATCATCAGTTTGTCTACATATTTTTTTACCCCACATTTTCTTTTGTATGCTGAAGTAGCAGCTTGGCAGGTGTTTCAGAATTCTGAAAAGCTGTTTCCGATGCAGCATTATTTTGAAGTAAGTAAAAATATTCCTCTTCTGTTTCTACAAAGGACTACAGATATCAAGAGGACAATGCAATAATGAAAGAAAAATCATAGGTGTTCACTGAGAACAAAAACTGCCAGTAATATTTTTAGCTGTTTTGCATTACTTCTCTGACTGAGTTACAGTTCCATACTTTTTAAACGAAAACACTATATTCAGTGTGGTTCTCACACTAAAACAGTTATGAAAGACAATACACTTACTAGAATCTCCACAAAATGTTTTGCACGGTACTGGCATTAGTGTCAGTGAATTTCCAGGTTATTTTGCTGCAAGGGCAAAATGTAGATAATTAAATTGTAATCGCTTACAAGGTATTAATGTACAACATAGGCCTTTCTGTCACACAGCCTTTATTTACCAAATCAAAAGAGAAAGAGAAAGAGAGAGAGAAAGAGAGAGAGAGAGAGAGAGAGAAAGAAATAGCAAGTTAGGGAGCAGTATGGTTTGCTACCATGATATTGTATCCAGGCAGTGGTGCAATGTCCTTTTAAGACTAGCACAGAGAGTTATTTTATCTTACATCTACAATCTAATGTGTGCTACACCACAAAAATTCAGACGAGTAAAAAAATGTAGCAACATAAGCAGAATGCAGTGTTTCACCTGCTCTAGTTAACTCCAGCTGCTAAACAAGTAAGATAAAGATGTAACAGGGTAGTTACCAGCTGCTTACTCATACCATATATATATACCATATATATCTCATATACCATATATATACCATACATAACACAAAGACACAGAAATCTCAGGATCTGAATAATTTAGTTTTCCAGTGCACAAGAACTTGTACCATGTTAGATTACAGTTTCTTGGTAAACTAAACAGAGTGAAAAAACAAATAGGATGGAGGCATCCTTTCTACTTGTGGTTACGGCTCAAATGTTTGAATGTCGGTAGATATAAAAGCTTGCGTCCAGCATGTGAAGACTAGAGTTAGCTTACCACAATAACAGGATCACAGTGTAAAATAGGTTAGTTTTAAAATACTGCAGGAAGAACCATCTTTTTCTTTACTGTTTGTATAGCTCCTGGAAGATATCCCTCTGCTATTAAGAGTGGGGTTCTTAAATGATCCAATATAAGCAATAATTTCAAAGAAGGCCAGAGTAAGAGAATATCAATGGTACCTTAAAATACAAATGCTAACGTTATGCTAAAACCCTGCATTATACTGTATTAGCCCTGTGCTAATTTTCACTGCTGTTCAATATTTTAAGACTTTATAACATGGGAAAAGTAAGACTTACTTTCTAGTAAGCCTACTTTATTTTGGAAAGATTATAAGATTAATTCTATTACAATATAAAGTGCTTGTTTTCTTGGTATGAAATGCAAATATTTATATAATGATACACAGCTGTGATATTTCTTGATCACAAGGCAAGTCAGAACAACTAGCTCAAGAAATATCCTACCTTTCAATACAACTCCTAGTTTGGTAGTAGCATTTTCTGAAGCCTTAACAAGAAAATTTTGTTCTGTACTTCCGCCATAGTTTACTATAGAGAATGAAGTAACTATTGTACAGAATTTATTCTTTTGTGCACAGGAATGTTCAATCTCTTACCCACTTTAAGGTAGATAAAGGTGCATAACTACTTTTAATTATGTTTGTTTGTGTCTATGGAACTTTCCTTAGCTTAGTTCTGTTTTCTTTTTTTAAGGAAATGTTCCATACAATTATATGAATGACAGAGATGCATATGTAACTGTGTGTGAAGACTGACACCAATATCTTTGCATGTATTTAATAATTTTGCAAAATTGCGTGAACATATCCATATATATATTGTTCAGTGTTTTAGAGTTGACTAATATTCTCCATCAGAAATCAAAGGAGAATTTTAAAAGGATTTGACAATCTGATCAATATTTTTAAAGTTCTGTGTGTAATAGTAAGACTACATGAATGTTAGTTATTTGGATTTGATGTCTCCCTCAGCGCAAAGAAATTTTCAGCTTTCTTAGCCATTCACCAAGTGTTATATGAAAAGAGCACAGTATTGTCATTCTAAAGTTCATAGCCATTACATGCAGGTGGAATAACAGATTTAATGATTGAAAATCTTTAGATGAAGGCGAAAAGATACCAAGAATGTATTTCATAAATGGTCCACATCAATCAACTGGCAAGTTCCTTTAAGACAAGCTTCTCCCACTGAACTGATGCTTAAACAAACATAAAGCAAAGTCAGTCATGGAATGCTATGACCTATGCTAAATAGTGCCTCTTTAAATAGTGGCCTTTTTAGTTGTAGAAAAAATAGAGTAACTGCTCAGAATTATATATTCTATTATAGATTAGGATCCTGTACTAAATAGATGGCTATCCTTTTTTTTTTTTATCCTCAAGCACCTTGTGTATGCAGTGAAGAATGTATTAAATATTGATCTTCTGAATATATCCTATTTTGTGACAAAAGGAAATTTTACATTATTAGTTAACTTATCTCTTTTGTATCATACTATCTATTAATTGCCAGTCAACAAACACAGAATTATTCCAAGGTAAACAGTATAAATGTATCAATCTAATTATGGTTACTGTTCTAAAACTTCAAAATACGCGGAAGGAAAATATTTCTAGTGAGTGGTTTAGATGAAATATCAGAGATATGGAGAAGATTTCACACTTTTCCTTTAATTTTGGGGTGTTCAAAGCTTATTAGAAATGACTATAGATTATTTATCAAATAACTTCCGGGATAGAGGGTGAAACAAGTTAAGCTATTTTTTTCCTCTATTATTCAGCATCCTTAAGAGGTTGAATGAAACAATTGAAATACATATTCAAACAATGCACTTGATAAAAGACTGGAAATAAAAATCCAGTCTGTTCACTTTTCAGAAGTAGGATAATTTGGGGGAAAATATAGGTGGTTCATAGCTTAAGGATTCTTGCAGCTACTCAGCTATATCTCCTTTTTGGAAGTTATGTTACTTATAACATATTTATTAAGAATATTTTAAAATTTCAAAAAAGTAGAATATGCCTGTATTCAAATATGTACCTTCAAAGAGATTGATACAGTTGTTCCTTGGACTCATTACTAGGGTTGTTTGTCATTGCAGTTTCCCTTTGTACAACACTCAAAACTCTCAAATGAAAATATTCTTCCAAATTTTATGAGATGAATTTAACTGTGGGTTAAATTTGTGATGAAAATTCAAAGAAATAGCAGAAAAAGACTGTGAGGCTAGTTTTTCAACAGAACAGAGCTTTACTTGTTACAGCATTGTAAACAGCATATAAAATATTACTGTCTGATATTGTGACATATCTTCACATTTTAACTGATCGGATGCTGATCAATGTCTTACTAATTAATTTTGTTTCCTTAACTAATTCCTTACTTATTTTATCTTCCCTCAAACTTCAGTTGTAAACTCAAGAGGCAGAATCACCTGCTTCTTAAGGTAAATGGTTAGTTCTGGACCATGGGTAGTATTCTTATGCACTCTGGTTACAAGAATAATAAATAACTTAATGCTGAGTAACAGAAAATTACTTCCATAGTGTTTGAAGAGCATTCTGAAATTCACCTAATGATTGTCCATATTTGGAGAGGTTATTTTCAAAACAGATTCATCTAATAATTCCAAATTTGTCTTTCTCACCTAACTGAGAAAAAAGTGTGTGTCTGTGTATGTATTTTTGCAGGAGAGTACAGAAATTACTGAAAGGCTGTGATGTTTTTCTTATAGATGAAGAAAGAGAAAATAGAAGTAGTTCAGAACACTAGTTTTAAAAAGAAGGCTGGAATGCTGAAGGAAGGGTACTGAGAAGGAAAGGAAAAACAGAGAAAATGATTGCTAGTGCCTTGAAGATTTAATAGGGTAAATATACGATATAAGCTGAGGAAGTTACTCAAATTTTTGAGGAAGTATATGTCAAAGAAAAATGAGTTTGATCTGTTAATTGCTAGTTTTCAGCTTCATAACCTTTATTTTTTTTAAATGTGATATTTCTTGTATTTTACCTCCTAGCAAGGTTGCATTGAAAGGCTCTTTTACAATTAATCCTTAAAAAAAAGGTGCATTTTGATTTCAAAAAAGAAGAAACTCCAACATGTTTTTTAAAAAAACAGAGTACTAATTATTTCTTGAGACTACTCTAGTGAAGGGCTGCAAATTAAACTCATTCACCTTTCTTGTAGACTGCCCTGTTTACCATGTTGGTGTTTTAAATTTTGTTTAAATAGAGCACCTAATATTGCTTTATGACATTGCACATAATGAACTGGATAACTGATTTTTTTTCCCACTGGTTATTATTCGTGTAGCTTTTACTTTTAGTATTGAAACTGATAGAGAAATATCCTAGAAGCATGAGATTCTGAGCAAAGCAATGAAAAACTGCAGTTTTGAAAGTGGTAACATTAAAAAGACGCTGTTTGCTGTATAGTATCATGGTTTGTGTTGAAATAGACCTGGGAGGCGTAAAACGATTTTTTTCCATATGGAGATAAAAATCACAGTCTCCTGTGGCTGCATGGTAATTGAAGACTTTTATCCTACTCTCTCTTTCTTGTAAGACAAGACATCAAAGTCCATGCCAAGAAAAGGATATGACAATATATCATTAGCAGTAGATCACTGTTTCTTATGGTATGATTATATACCCTGCTATACAGTGAGGTTTCAGTTTACAGCTCTGTGATAACCTGAGGAGATAGCCAGTTTCGTTCAAAAACAGTATATTGGACTGGAAGGGATCTTTTTTATCATTTAAGTTTGCTAGTTTCCATTTTTCCTGGGCAAGCTGGGGAAGGATGAGAAGGAGAGAAAAGAACTGTGATTCCTGAATCCTCTGCTCAGGTGACATTGATTTTTAAAAAATGAAGCCGTCTCCCTAAAATTCTTGAAAGTGCTAAGACCTTTTACCCCTTTACATTTTCAGGAGCATTTGACTGAAGACATTTGCAACTGCAGTTTAATTCCAGGAATGTTTATAACAGAATGAATAAAAGAATTGCTTGCTTGCTCTCTATTCATACAGTTGTTCTTACCTCCTCCCTCATTTTTCCACTACTTTGATCTTTAGGGGCATGTTTTTAGTATATTTTTGTTCACTAGTATTCTGATTGCTTCTGCATCCTTGTATTAAGATTTCACCAGCTCCTTTATTTCTCACCTACTTATATATTAACTTGGGGACAGATGAGAGTCACGTCAGCACAGGGGGGACCAGTTCCAACTGGACCCAGCCCTGGACCCGCTGAAGGGAGACTTGGCACTGTCAGAGGGTTGGGGACACATATACATTGAGTACCTAATGATTAACTGAGGTCCAGGACCTTTTAATGAGAAGGAAAGCAGGGATCTCCTGAGGGTGATTCAGCTTGCTAAATATTTCCTCTAGAGGTTGCACAATATTTAAGCTGCAAACAATGAAAATATTTGATGATCCCAACATATTTGGCTTCAGCAAGTAGCACTGATCTCTTCAAATTTTCTCAGACTCTTGCTGTGGTCAGGGGACCTAGGGTCTCAAAGAAGAGAATACACTTTCTCAGGAAAATTGCCCTGACAAAACTTGAAATATATCCATCTTTCTACTAGGTATTTCATTCTTTATAAATGAAGTTTGAGATCAGTTTTATCACTTATAGGTTCAAAAAAAACCTCTAGCTGTTGTCTTCTTGGATGAGCCAGGATAGCTTTATAAGTGAGGCAAATATTTACTGGAATATCTGGAGTGCTAAAATAAAACTGTGACAGAAGAAAGAACTATCCAAAAGAGACAAACCTCAGTTGTCCATGAAAGTCACTGTATGTCCCTGAACCTGGAGTCCGAAGAGCTTTGCAGTTCCCAAGTCTGAGACCGTGACCTGGTCACATGCTGAGATCTGGACATGTACAAGGCCACAGCATGCTCCCACAGCAGCTCCAGGTCAGTGTGGGAGGCAAACCTAGCTCCCTCAGAACATAAGTTTCTTTAGGGAATGGCAAGTAAATAAGCAATGTGTCTGTCATGATGTCATCTGTTTCAAATTCTGGTTGTTCTTGTTTTCCTATCAAAGTCAAACTGCTTCAGAGAACAAGCAATGAAGAAAATACACACAAAATGAAAACGCTGTATACAGAAAGGACCTTAGAACAATTAAGAGAATTATAAAATGGTAATGGAAGAATTCATGTTGCAGAAAGTCAATCTCACTATCATGTAGTTATCTATTTTTTCCCAGACAGCAATGTGTCAGCAAAATCAAAAAAAAGAAAAATTGTGCTTGACAGTCAGCAGCAACTGCTCTTATCTCTGTGCAGCAAGGTATCCAAAATATTATGGCAACAAGAATGGCATGTCTCTAAAACTGTCAGCTTGCACATTTTTAGACAGAATCTGAGGTAGACTCTCAGCCTCAACATGTAAAGGAAGCTGGCTCATGTCTAAAAGCAACGCAGAAGTGTTTGTGGACTTGTCATCCGCAGAGCTAGAAGTTGTGAAGGGTCCAGTAACCATACTTCATAGCCTTGGAGAAACTCCAAGAATAAGCAACTGCACCCCGATTGCTTACAGTATGACACAATACGGATGTTTCATGAGGGGGAAATTGTATGGAGTCTATGATCTTAATAATATGAGTCCACTATTCAATATGAGTCCAGTTTGAGATGTGCTTTTAACCGTTGCAACAAAGGGTTTCAGCAATGGAAATTTAGAGAGCTGGAATTTAAAAATGCAGAAGCATGCTCAGTGTACAAGATGACCCTGGTATTATCATATGCTTACTATTTTATCAAAAGAACTGAACCATGAAATCAAGGCGGTAAGAAATGATACCTGAACAAAAGAAACAACTGTAACGTCAGATGAATCATCTCAGCCATTTTGTCATTTCTCATTTGGCCATTTTTTTTTCCACTGAAGGACTGAGCAATAGTATTAAAGAAATGTACTATGCTTTCCGCTAAAGAACATATCAGTGTTGGCATAGACTTCATGACCCTGAAGAGTTCAGATCCATATCTAACACTCAACTCTAAATCCATCTTCTCCATTTGTCCTTTCAACTTAGCTTGACTTTTTTATCATTGCTGTACTATTCTTTTTCTCATCTATCAACATTTCTTGCTTAAACCAAAAGGAAACTTAAGCTCACCTCATTTTTTTAAAATCCCAGTACACTTTCAGTAGCTGACAAACAGAAATGTACAACAGCTAATCTGAGGAATATATTCAAATTCTGCAAACTCTTGCAGGTATTCAGAAAAATATCTGGATAGGTCTGTTCCTATGTGTTGGTTTATTAAAGTGCCTAAAGTTAAACATTTGTTTGAAAAAGAAGAAACTTTCTTGTGCTGATAACACGATATAGACCACAGTGGACCTGGAAGGATGTTGGGGGTGAAAAACTGGGCTGCAGTGTCATAACAGCCTAGGAATACTTTTTTCTTTCCTATGGAGAATAAGACTGCTATGCCAAATTTATTCTTGTCTCTCTCTGGCAATCATATGCAGACTGGTTTCTAGAGATACCTTAAAAAGCCTTAGAAATTAGGTATCTGGTATGGAACTACAACCTGGTAAGCCCTAGAGTGATCACAGAAGAAGACAGATACCCTAAATGAATACTTCTGAACAGTAAAGTAGGCCAAAAGAATAGCAAGGTTAATATATTTTTTACTCTTTTCAGATAAGCAGAATAAGTATTTCACAGTAATAAGCTGAAAGAATTTGCTGTTGCTTCTCTTCTTTAGTTCCATACCTAAATAACAAATCTTTTATGTAAAAAAGAAAATAGGTTTTAGTTCCTGTAGAAATAGCTCAGATAAAAGAGATGCACCCTTAGCACAATTACATAGGCCTGCGGAACTTGAAGCTAAGACCTGCATCTTCCCTGGTAAAGCCCTGTGGAATTGCGTTCATACACTATAGAAAACGACTAGGTCTGTGCCTGTTATTTGATGTTTATTTTTATTTATGTTTACTTGCTGTCTAAAGATCTGTATTTATTTGTTCATTCTTAAGTGAAAACTTTATGGAAATTAATTT
Organism: Struthio camelus; assembly: GCF_040807025.1. Taxonomy (NCBI): domain Eukaryota; kingdom Metazoa; phylum Chordata; class Aves; order Struthioniformes; family Struthionidae; genus Struthio; species Struthio camelus. The sequence goes on along the minus strand of NC_090942.1, from coordinate 174,267,203 downwards.
AATTATATGTGCTTACAGACATCTGCTTGTCTCCACAGTTTTAATTGACAAGAGACATGCAATACTTTAATGGGATATCAAAATCCTTCCAAAAAATTAATTCTTCTTTTAAGTTAGTGATAGATTTTCAAATTATAACTTAACTGACTTGTCAATGCATGCTGAAGCCCCAAAGCAGGCTGGCTGGGGCTTTGTAGCTCTGATTCATACACAGATTCCTTTTCTGCAGAAATCAGGGGGCAGATTTTGGCACGTCTGTGTCTCACACCAACTCTGGAAAAAGAACTAAATTAGGATATATTCTCCAGCTTAGGAGATCCAAATTTTAGAGTTAGGTCAAAGCTTTCTTTGAACAAAAAAAGGTCATACAAGATTTGTTAAACTTAGCTAATATTTTTCATAAGAATCGAAAAAGCTGCTAATGCACAACTGGCAACTCATCTTCAGAATATTCCTTCCTCTGTCTGAGTCAGAAGCAAATCTGCACAAAGCATGAGGAATGTTCTTCCTCATACTAGAGTATAAACACATCTCCGGGGCTTGGACAGGACAGATAGTGCAGTGTAGGGTTCAAAACATTTGGCAAAATATTATCTGTAAACTAATGAAGAACAAGCATTAGGAAAAATGAAAATGAATACTAATGTCAGACCAGTAAATACTGCTTTGGTCGGTACACATTCCCAATAGAAACAGGAAGGCGTCTTTCATCTTTAAGTCTCAGACTAGACAGAGGGCTCTTGCAGCATTGTCTCTGGAAGATTGTTTAGTGACCTTGTTTGATATTTGTCAATTTTTTAATGACATCACTAAGAAATATTTTCATTTAGCTCTTTCTTGGACCAAGAGATTTCATATACTGCTGAATGCCCTTATTCTAAATCATTGCATGCTATCATTTAAGTTAAATTTTAATGCAAACTTTATAATTAATCAATGAAAATAGAAATAAAAAATGTCAGCATTAGAAAAAGTTGTCTCTTTGTCTTATCGAGTTGTACACTGCAATAAGGTTGCTTTACTCAACCAGTTAGATCCATTCACATGTAGGTCACACACTGCTGTGGACTGTTTTCCACATATTCCTCTGAGAGAGAGAATTGACAGGGAAGGAGAAGTTGAAGCCTTGTTTCTATTTTTTCAGGGTCACAAACTAAGAAGTAGATTGCATTCTTTCTTTTTTTCTTTTTTTTTTTTTTTGCATTCTTATCCTTTCTCACCCCAGATTATGGAGGAAGAAAGATAATCATAACTGAAAATGAATTCCTAACAGTTCATACAGTACATCATGTTCAGTTACAATTTTGCGGTACTCCATGGTTATTCCAGATATATTGAAAAATTTAGAAGATTTTGACTCCTTGCTTATGTAGGATAGTGACTTACATGAATAACTTAGGTGGGATATTTATGGATGTTTATCACTACGGGTTTCTCTCAGTCAAAAAGTAATAGCAAGATTTTTCTCGTTACAAAATGTATTTTCTCTGATTGGATAATAATGCACAATCTTTCATAAACAGTAATTATTTCCCTTTGGGCATTTAGAGCACATATGCACAGACTGCTATGTGTGAAACATAAAGTATTCAGAGTAGTTAAGCATATATTGTTGTGACTTCCAGCTGGCTATGAATTCTTTGTAGTTAGCAAAACACCCAAGATTTTTTTTTAGTCTCTGATTTGGCTTCCAGCTTCTGTTAATGCCTTCTAAAAAAAATAGAAACTGAAAAATAGCAAAATATTGCATAATAAAATTTTCAGACCTTCATAAATATAATATTTAGGCAGTTAGCAGGGTAACTATTTACATTTCCATAACTATTCAGCTCAATTGTTCGTCTGGATGCTGCACATTATCTGGTGGCTACTGAAACCATTGAACTGACCATTACAAGGTTGTTAATCTTGATTTTTGTGACTGGGCTGCAAGTTATCCGGATCTTTAAATTGTATCATCCTACTCTTCTGCCTTAAGTAAACATATCAAAAACACTGAAAGCGCTTCTACTCTCTAATGCTCTTTTTTATAAGAACAAAAACTAAGAAGAAGTTAAACTTCTAATACGGAAAAAATTAGATATAGACAAGATATGCTGAAATATGAAGAATATGAAAAAAAAAATAAAAAATTCCCTGACCCTTTCCAGGAAGAGATCTGTCCTTTTTTCTTAGACTAGCAACTTTTAAGAAGCATTTTGGATTGCCGTGAACTCTAATAGGCCTCTATTGGTTTCCAGCCCCTCCTAAGTGTTTATAAGTCTTGACTTGTTTGCTGTAAAGATGTTTGTTCTTGTGCTCCAAAAGCTTTTTCCACTTGAGCTGCTTGGTTGCTCTCAGAGCATGTGCTGTCTCCCTCTCCATCCACAGTTTTCTACTTGACTTTGACTAGGAGGAGAAAGCCTTTCTCTTTGCTGACCTGATAAACATTTTTAATAAAATATGCCATAGAAACAGTGGACAAACAAACAAAAGAGACATACCGGTCTTTAAAAACAAAAAAATTAATAATTTACTACACATTGTTCTCAAATCCATTCATTGTTTCCATTAAATAAGATTTATAAATGGAAAAAATTATGCTTCTCACTGTTTTTGTTACAAAGAATATTCTAAAAATAAAGATGCAGCTAATAAAATCTGAATTTTTTTCCAGGGATTTTGGATCTAAACTGACATACTGATTTTTATTATATGCAAGATTACATCAAGTATTATATAATCAAGTGTAATAAACCTCTTTTAATAGACTTCTGTTTTTACCTTATGGATTGCTAGAAAATATTCTAAATACTATAATACAAACCTAATCATGTCAGTGGAATTTATTGCTTAGTTGGCTGAAAGTCTAAAAAGGAATATATGATCAATTTAGAAAATCCTTTCTAGAAGCAGTATAAAGTTCTGAATTATTTTCATGAACTGCAATATTTCTGTTTTTAGAAAAAAGCGAAGAAAGTAATCTAACACCAGCAAATATTTTCCTAAGTTCCTCATCTTCCTCTTGAAGAGTATGTATCAATTTCTTTATTGACCTAATAGATTTCTTTATATTATTATAGAATGTAATCTGACTCTGATTTTGAGTAATTTTACTAAACTAAGACATAGATACATTCCATTTCTAGATGTAGTTACTCCAGGATATGAACACGATCAACAGAGAGCCATGGCCACTGCTCTTTCTGACCTTTTACTTTAAAAGGCACCTGGGTAACTGAACTCCTAATTTAGCCATTGTTGTTATATTCCTCAATCTGGATAGGGTAAATTGAGGCCAATATGTTAATATGTTTTTTTTTTTTTTTTGGAATAATATCATCATATTTGAAAGCTACTTTAAGTATGTTTTCAGTTCTGTTTTTACATACATACACATACACGCATACATATATGCACATGGGTATGTATACACATAAAACGAAATCTGGTGTATCTATTGTTCTTTAAACAGCATTCATAAGATGAAGGAACTGCAACGGAGAGTTAGAGGACAAGTAACCGTTTTGTATAAAAAGTAAAAGCTAAACACATGCACATATGCAAACTGTACAAATTTGTTTTTTTCTTTTTTTCAGTTATCATCATTGACTGTAAAGCTTGTTAGAGTTGTTAGAGAGATTTTGAACTAACTAAGTTAATGTTACTGAATTGCTGTATGTTGCCGTTTGTGCATGTACATGTGTCTGTGTACTTACTTTCGATTTACTCCTCTAATAGCTTCAATTTGCCACTATAGTAGAAACCTCCAGAGAGTCTGTTCATATCAGATCTGCGATAGTGCCAGCAGGAAAAAATCTGCTTTATTTCCTCTATTGAAATGACCTCAGGGTGTAGTGTTATCAAAAAATAACTCAGGCACTGGAAGGTCTTAATTACTTAATTATTAGATGCACACTTCCTGTCTTCAGAAGTCACTTGCTTTGTAAAAACCTGGAGTAGATAAACTGCTGTTTAAGTTCATTTTTTTTACGAACTATATCCCAGCTGAGACGTTAAATTATCCTGTATTGAACCTTGTTTTAGAAAATATGTTATAAAATAAATAATTTTAAAAAAGGATTAGATAATCAGTTTCTTTACTTCTGATGAGACTGTTGATTCTATTAAAAATTACGACAGTATCACCCATTAAAAAATCAACAAATATTCCTGCATGTGTGCCTTGATGCATTAAAAATTGGCTAGTAAGAAGAGACCTACTTAAAATTATTCCTGTGTTCACAGATTAGCTATTTGGGCTACCTTAACCATATGAAGGCTGTTGTTCTTCCCTGTAGGCCCTTCAGAGCATTGAGTTTGAAGTCTGATTTCACCTTTTCCAGCTCATCTCCACTCAGTGAGATGTGAATAATGCCTGCTGCTGATTGCTGACCAAATGTCTACAACATCTTGCACAGCAGAACTCGATAGTGAAAAAGTGTGACATGAGCTGGGCTATAAAATTGAGACATCTGGAGGATTTTCTCATCCCTATCCAGTAAGTTCCTCTTTTCTATGCCTTTTAAAAGCTACACACACACACACACACTCACATGTGTGTATATATATATACATATATATATATACATATATATATACACACACACTATCTGCATAGCTGGCATAGCTCATGAGGTCTCAAAATATGAAGGTCAACATGTATAGACAATTTAATATTGGCTAACTTAAAACTGATTTCTTCTTGTCTTTGGAATTTTTGCTTTCACATTTGTTTCTATTATTTTAAAACACAGGAGTCAGAAGGTTGATAACATCCACCTTAGTCAATTAAAGTCATCTACATCACCTTATACTGCAATAGATAGTAGAAAGATTGAATAATTTTCCACCCTGTAATGAATGTATTATCGTGGGGTGAAGCCCATCCAAAAGCACCTTCCAAGCAAACAAGACCTTGAGCACATTTACCTAGCTCTAAGAGACTAGATAAACAAGAGTAGAAAACAGAGAGGCAATAAAGGAGCTTTGGAATGTAACTGCTGCTGACTTTACACTTTTGATAACATATTTGGGATGGGTGACCAGGCATTGACAGAAATGCCAGGGACAACTGCTAACTGGCCTTAGTCAAAGAGATTGACCTGGTGCTACATGATTAGAAAGGCCATTGGCTGCTTATGTCGACCATCTAATACTAATAGTTACTAAGTGATTTCTATAAACAACAAAAAATAGTTAGAATAATGGCCTCATTGTCTCAATGGAGTGGTGCAGTTCTGGCCCGGTCTGGAGGCACTAAGGAGAAGATTAATGTGAAAGTGTGCTTGTGTTTCAGAATAAAAGCCTTAGAACTGTGATTGTCATCCATTCAATACACTCATCCTTCTTTGTAAATAAATTCTAGATTATGTCATTGTGGTGTGGTTCTGTTAATGAGGCCACACACCCACTTCCCCTCAAAATAATTGCAGTAGATTTTGAGATAATGTTTATTCTGGCATTTCGGATATGAAATCTGAGATCAGTTGGGTTTTTTTTAGCCTTTATCTCTATTTGAAATTTTCAACAACTTTCTCAAAACTTTTCTAATAAAGGATTCTGTCCTACCTATCATATGTCTGCATGACAGCCTCAGTATCCATTTTATGATAATGATGATAGAGGTTAAAACACAATTTATTACGTATGACTCCTATCTATATACATATATACCAGTTCTTGGACATATTTAATGCATACTTTCTAATTTTATGTTTTGTGATGAATCCACAACTTACAATGAAAGAAAGATAGCTTTATGTCTCAGAGTGACCATGTGTCACCACATGAGGGCCATTTTCAGGGCAGAAATAGAAGTCGTACTTTCTTTCTGTGTGCTCCTTATGGATATTTCTGCAAATTAATGTTTATGAGACTTATATATAATTTAATGTCTGAAGTGGGGTAATTCATGCAGAAATTACAATTAGGAGAAGAAAATACAACAAAATACTACCTTAATTTTGACAGTGCTTGTATTGCAAACGGTTTATTTCACGTTGGTGAATGCACATAGTTTTTTTCATAAAACGCTTTGACCATTATGTGAAAAACACACCTTAAGAGGAAAACGTGTTCCAATCATGTACCTACTGTGTGTGTCTTTCTAAGTTATACAATCAGTGAAAAGCTGCAGGTTGAGGTTGAAGCTATATCTGTAAGTTCATTAAAAAATGTTCTATGTCAAACTTTTTGCCCAAATGCTTTTCAGGCCAAATGCTTGTTATAGGCCTTTCTGATTTATAAGTTATGAATGTAGATAATTTGGTACCAGACAGGTAGCAATAATATTTTTCTAAGGAATAATTAGCATAAACACGTCCTGTCAGTAATGCAAACTTTCTCAATCAATTTAATTTAGTCAATAGTTAAACCCAAATCTTTTATTGATAAGTCAGTAATAATGGTACATGTGTATGTGATGTAAAAATGAGGTTAACTAAATGGATATTTTTCTGTTGATTATCTCTCTGGCTTTATGGGTTTGAAATACATTGAAAAATGATATTATTTTACAGAGGTACACAGACATAAAATATTATAGAAAGATATGTGCATATAGAACTGTTCTTCCTTCTAAATCTAAGTGCTAATTAAGTTCTCAGGAACTTCAGTTACTTAATATGCTCCTTTCGTCAGTATTTGTCCCCAGAGTTGTTTGATGTACATTAACATTGTAAAAAATTCTTAAAAGAAAAAAATTGTGATCTTATATATTGATCCTAATTCTAAATGATATATCGAAATATAGACTTATTTTATTCTTAGAACAATTGGGAAAATTAAGTATATAGAATGAGAAATGAATAATAGGGAGAACCACATTTAAGTTTCCAAAACAAATGCACTTTTTTGTTCCCATATTAAATCTACTATGATTAATTATGAAACATACAGTTTTGCTGTAATCTTAGTGATTTGTATTCTATTTATTTATTATCTGCTAATCTTTTAGTACGGCTAATTTATCATGAATTAGACCTATTTCAATGCAGTAGTGCAATCTAATGTGTATGACACTGAACTCTAAATTTGAATCTCGTGAAAAGTTGAGAATTTCAGACCTACTGAAGGACATGATTTTCGGGCAAAGATGCATCCCAAAATGTGTTTAGTGTTTCTTTTTTTCCAGTATGTAGAGGGAAATACCGAAAAAGTAGTGTACATTTTCATTATTTTCATTTTTTCTTACTCATACACTGTAATATGTATGACATAACAGAACACTACCAGTCATTTGGACACAACCTCATTCAAGACATTAGAATTTGTCTTCATAGATAAGCTGGTGCACATTTACTCCTAAAGTAATCCTTATTCATGAAAGATAATATTACATGATAGCAATGTACTTATCCACAAACAATGCTTACCACATCTACATGATAAATAAATATTAACTTAAAATTTCTATTTAAATATAAATGCACTTTAACAACAAATAGAAATCTATTAGCAAATAAGTTAAATTGTAATAGTGCTTAATATTTAAAGTCTAGATTAAAATATTGTCAAATTTTGCAGTTTTTACTTGAGCAAACTTACTTATTTTGATGTTGGCTTTATCTGAATAAGGGCTAAAAGGCTCAAGTCCTAGTCATTACCATTGTAAATATCTATTATGTGCTTAATAATTATATTTTCAAAACTTTCAGGTGAAAAAAATACCCTGTGTAACAAGCCATTTGTACTCAGGCAAAAAAAAAAAAAAAAAAGGGCTTATTTTACAAATAGGGGAGTGAAATTGATTTATTTTTTTAATTATGGTAAACCATTAGAGAGCATATGCCCATAATCATAAATACTTTTTTGTATACAGGTATCATAAGCTGAATTTTTATAATGCGTAAGTAATTCTTCCTAAATAACAGTATAAAAAGGCAACTTCTTGACACCTTTGTTCAGTTCTAGATGAAAAGAACAGAAAAAAAACTACTGTGTCTAATAAAAATTCATCACCTCCTTTTCACTGTCATATTCTCCTTACTTGCTAATGGGGAGGTCAAGACAGGTGCAGGAAAAGTTTAATATTTTTACCTAAAGAAAGTTCTATTATAGTTTAAGTATTCAGTGGAGCCTTATTAGAATTATATTACTGGAAAAATCTGAAAGAGAATTGGAGCATGCATTAAGCTAAAATAGTAGGAAAGTGATGATTTTAAAGACTCAGATATGTTTCTTGTGTAATTCTTGGTTCGCAGGATAGGATTTGACTTTTTTGTTTGTTTTTTATCATTTGCAAACACATATATTCTGTGGAAGCATCTAATGGTATTAATGTGTATACACACGATTAAATGTAGTACACACAGTGTTTCATTCTCTGCCTTCTGTTTCACCAAATAAGATTTGATCCCAAATTTCATCATGGTGAGTTATGACAAAGTGATGCCTTTTATCCACATAGATCTCCACTGACTTTGAAAATAAGATATCTCTTTGAACCAATATGGGATGGAGCCAGAGCTGGAATGAAACTTTTTATAAAAAAACAAAACAACAAAATTTAATGTGTTGGAATATAGAATTAAAGTAGGTCAGAAACCAGCCGATTCCTAAAACCTATTTTTGATACACAAAAGAATTTTTTGTCCAGGAGTCCTTTTTTCTCAGAGGAAATTTCCTCACTTTTGTGTGTATGTGTATGTATGTGTGTAGGTATGTGTGTGTGATCAAGATTACTGTGCTCCATAAGTTTCCTAACCAGTTGTCATTAGTGCACCATTCATTATTTTAGTAAACACCATCTACCAAATCATTCTCAATTTTTTTGATGTTTTCCCTTTCAAGAAGTGGTTCCACGGTGATTATCAACTTTGTTCTGTCATCAGTGTTCTCAGTTGAGGTCAATAATTTTTATTTTGTTCCCTTTCTTCTCTTTCTTCGCCATGCTAATATGCCTGAAGAGAAAGACTACCTTAAATGTTCTAGATACTTCTCAGAGTTTTATGGGTGCATTACTAACAATTGTCATTGACACAAAAGCATTTCATGAAAATCAAAATAAAAAGTAATTCAGAATACAGAATAAAGTCAGCGTTTTTCTCATTGTGGTTTTGTCCTTCTCAAAAGTCATTGCGCTGCTGCTTCACAGACATTTCATGACCACAGTGCTTGACCCATGAAATTGCCTTTTTCTACTTATGAATATGGTAACAAACATTGATTTATTGTGTCCTCCTTCTGCTATATGGGTCACTGGCAATGTTCTGCGATGTAAATATTGGGAGGTGTTTTTTTTTTTTGTTGATGCTCTTTGCTAATTTCTTTTAATATAATGATTATATTAATTCAAAGTTATACTGTTTATAATAGGGAATGACACAATTTGTGTACAAATAGTACAATAGTACAATTTATTAACTAAAAATGCAGTGCATGTTTTTTGATAGGGTACATGGAGTTAAGATAAATTCCTGTAATGTTCCTACAGTATTGCTACAGCATTCGTACATAATAAAGTGACATGAATTAAGGAAGTAATTGCGCTGATAGGCTTATTAGGTCCAAAAACCGTAGGCAAACTTTACTTACAACATTATTTCCTTCGTATCATTTTTTTTAATATAGCTGTTACTGTGACTGTAGGTTATATGTTGTTTACGGTTCGTTGTTAGGCTGTCTAGACTGCAGAAATGCTCTTGGTTTTGACAGCTGCAATTATAATTGGTTGGTGTTAAGAAATCAGCTGAGATGGCAGATGTCAAGAGTTTCCATATCTATTGAAATTGTATGCTTCTTAATTATCAAAAGACTGGAGTGCTATAACTTTTCCTACAAAATATGCAATCATCTCTCGATTTTTTAGTATATTTTTAAGGATATGCAATTTTCATACTAGATTTATGCAAAGACTCTTGTTAAGGCTCCTTTTTTAAAAGTGAGCTATTTAATGCACTGATTAAGAGTATAAAAATAAAATAAAATAAAATAAAATAAAATAAAATAAAATAAAATAAAATAAAATAAAATAATATAACAGAATGAAACCACATAAATGTTTGATCTGCAGAGTATCGAGTGGCAAATGAGTCTGAGAGTTCTATGACTCCAAACTCTTATTTGAAGAGGAACTTTATTGTTTTAAACTCCTTGGCTGAGATTGTTTGCGTTTTTCTGAGTATGTAAAATGAATAGATTTGGCTGAAGCACATTAATTTTTCTTATCTATTACTTTAGACTTCAGAAAATATGAGAAATCTCTGAGCTGCTTCTTGAAAAGTAAACACGTGCAGATACTTCCTTTTCCTTATATTCTAGCTGTGATATCTGGCCCAGTGACAGGAGGAGCAGGAGGATACTACTGAGGTGTCTAGGAGATAACATTTTTTCATGTTTTGTTTCAGGATTTAGTTAAAGAGGGGTTTGGCTTGTTTTTAAGTGCCCTTCATCTTTTCTATTACCAGATAATGGTGTCTTTGACATGAGTACTACAAAAGACTCAAAAAAACCCTAAAATGTATGGAAGTATTTTTCATTTTGACTGCAAGAGGCAACAGGAGGAAAAAAAAATCTGCTGTAATATAAACATCAGCAAAGAACTTTTCGACTAAAAGAGAACTCACAGAAATGCATCGATGGGGGTTCTCCTGGGGGACTTCAACCACCCGGACATCTGTTGGCAAGACAGCACAGCGAGGCACAAACAGTCAAAGAGGTTCCTGCAGAGCATGGAGGATAATTTCTTGACCCAGGTGGTGGAGATGCCAATGAGGAGAGGTGCGCTGCTAGACTTTGTACCAGCAAACAAAGAAGGTCTGGTGGGAGATGTGAAGGTTGGGGGCAGCCTTGGCTGCAGGGACCATGAGATGGTGGAGTTCAGGATCCTGCAAGGAGGGAGCAGGGCAACGAGTAGGATTGCAACGCTGGACTTGAGGAGAGCTAACTTTGGCCTCTTCAGGGACCTCCTTGGAGGAATCTCATGGGGTAGGGCCCTAGCAGGAAGAGGGTTCCAAGAAAGCTGGTTAATCTTCAAGCATCACCTCCTCCAGGCTCAAGATCGGTGCATCCCTCTGAGGAAGAAGTCCAGCAAAGCGGGCAGGAGACCTGCCTGGATGAGCAAGGAACTCCTGGCACAACTCCAACAGAAGAAGGAAGCATGCAGAATGTGGAAAAGGGGCCAGGCCACTTGGGAGGAATATAGGGACGTTGTCCGAGTGTGCAGGGATGCGACAAGGAAGGCTAAGGCCCAGTTGGAATTAAAAGTGGCAAGGGATGTCAAGGACAACAAGAAGGGCTTCTTCAAACACATCAAGAGCAAACGGAAGACTAGGGAAAACATGGGCCCGCTGCTGAATGGGACAGTGTCCCTGGTAACAAAGGATATAGAGAAGGCAGAGTTATTGAATGCCACCTTTGCTACAGTCTATACTGCTAAGGCCAGTCCCCAGGAATTTCCAGACGCTGGGGACAAGAGAGGAAGGCTGGAGGAAGGAAGACTCTCCCTTGGTGGAGGAGGATCGGGTTAGAGATCTTTTGTCCAAACCTGACATCCATAAATCCATGAGCCCCGATGGGATGCACCCACGAGTGCTGAGGGAGCTGGCAGATGTTCTCGCTAGGCCACTCTCCACCATCTTGGAAAGGCCCTGGAGATCAGGAGAGGTGCTTGAAGGACTGGAAGAAAGCCCATGTCACCCCAGTCTTCCAAAAAGGCAAGAAGGAGGAGCCAGGAAGCTGCAGGCCTGTCAGCCTCACCTCCATCCCTGGAACGGTGATGGAACAGCTCCTCCTGGAGGTCATCACTAAGCATGTGTAGGACAAGAAGGTGATCAGGAGTAGTCAGCATGGGTTCACCACAGGGAAATCATGCTGGACCAATCTGATAGCCTTCTGTGATGGAATGACTGGCTGGCTAGATGAGGGCAGAGCAGTGGATGTTGTCTATGTGGACTTCAGGAAGGCTTCCGACACTGTCTCCCATCCCATCCTCATAGGCAAGCTCAGGAAGCGTGGGCTAGATGAGTGGACGGTGAGGTGGCTTGAGAAGTGGCAGGATGGCCAAGCTCAGAGGGTTGTGGTCAGTGGTGCAGAGTCTAGGTGGAGGCCTGTAGCTAGTGGTGTCCCCCAGGGGTCAGTCCTGGGTACAGTCTTTTTCAACGTATTCATCCATGATCTGGAGGAAGGGACAGAGTGCACCCTCAGCAAGTTTGCTGATGAGACTAAACTGGGAGGAGTGTCTGACACACCAGAAGGCTGTGCTGCCATTCAGAGGGACCTGGACGGGCTGGAGAGTTGGGCCGAGAGGAACCTCCTGAAGTGCCACAAAGGCTAGTGCAGGGTCCTGCCCCTAGGGAGTAATAACCCCATGCACGAGGACAGGCTGGGGGTTGACCTGCTGGAAAGCAGCTCTGCAGAGAAGGCCCTGGGAGTGCTGGTGGACAACAAGTTAAGCATGTGCACCAGCAGTGTGCCCTTGTGGCCAAGAAGACCAAGGGGATCCTGGGGTGCATGAGGCAGAGTGTTGGCAGCAGGTGGAGGGAAGTGATCCTCCCTCTCTCCTCAGCCCTGGGGAGGCCTCGTCTGGAGTGCTGGGTGCAGTGCTGGGCTCCCCAGGACAAGAGAGACATGGCACTCCTGGAGAGAGTCCAGCGGAGGGCTACAAAGGTGCTGAGGGAACTGGAGCATCTCTGCTTTGAAGAAAGGCTGAGAAAGCCTGGAGAAGGGGGGTTGGATGAGGTGATCTCCAGAGGTCCCTTCTAACCTTGCCCATTCCGTGATTTTGTGATTAGAATGAGGAAGCTCTTTTATCTTTTTTTATAAATTCAAAAGTCATATGTAATAATAGTTATTGATTCTCACTGGTTTACTGTGTGGAAATATGCTTAAAATACGCTATTTATCATGTGCTCTCCATCTCACATTTTTGCAATAAGCATCAAAGACTCTCTAAAATACATAAATGGAAGAACTAGGAATAGTATGAATGTTTGCAAATGGCATAAAAATGTAAAATAAGATTGAGCTGTTAGGTGGTGTAGAAGCTTAATAGTTAACAGGTGAGATCGAAACATTAACAAAAAGTCAAAGAAAAAGTGGAATAATTAAGTACCTCTAGATAGAAAAGTCGTAAGTCGTTCTTGTCTGACTAAAGACATTTCTTGTAATGTAGTTTTTTGATTTTGCTATTCTTCACTTTCATATTTTATTATAAGCTTGATATTCCCTCTCATACAATATTTATAGCATTGTCTTGTAAATATTTGTTTATTATTCACTAGTAGTTTTATTGTACTTTGTTTTTGTGATATAATAGGCACTGAAGACATAGATGCTATATTCTTTGGCTTGAACAAAGGAATTTTGCTGCACTTCTATACCATCATCTTTTGTCTCTTATGACAGCTAGGACAGCCACAATGTACTAGGTATACTTTCTGGAGAAAAACAAGAATTAGGATACTGTGTATTCATTTTCAAACTACTTATTTTTTTCCTCCCTTCAAAGCATGTTGTTTTGCAAAACTAAAAAATCCTTTTGAGATATATCCACTCAAATAAAGGATTACTGCTCTGGCCATGATTCTAAATCATTACTACTTTGAGAAGTAGAACACCTACAAAATAGATTGCTGCCAGCTGAGCTGTTTCCTTATTTTCTGTGGCTGAATGATGTCTTTGTGATCATTAAGTGACAAGAAAGAACCTTCTTGTCAGATACACTCTAAAAAGACTTCCCATTGTTGCATTTTACTCTCATGTAACATTGTTGCTGGAAAATAGTTATAACTTTGCTTTTATAGAATAAAAGTATGTTTTCACTTTTAAGCTTGTCTTGTTTTAGGAGTGAAAATGACACTGGCAAACAATAAGTAAGACTTATCCAGAATTAGTGGCTCCTTGCAGAACAAGCTTTGTAGATGAAACCAACAGAAGACGTCAAGATTTGCCAAAGTCAAAGAGTTACTGTTAACAGTTGGCATTGACAAGTGCTGGGTGACGAGCAGAAATATCCCTTGACAGGTATTTCATACCAACATTTTATTAGTCAAAAAAAAAAAAAGAAAGTACATCTCCTAGTGCTGTGCTTAAGATCATCATATCTATTTCTTCCGTTTTTTTCCTTGTCTTCATTCCCATAGCTATCATAATGCAAAATGGTATAAAATATTAGAAACTGGAAAATTTGGCACACTATAGTGTGAAACATATTAACAGTCATGTTAAAGAAATTACCAACATGCTGAGAAGTATGGCTTGAGCGCCCAATTATACTAATAGTTGATATTTCCTGTAGATTCTAAATTTTTTTCAGGCTCATTTGTAAATATTCTAAGAATGACTTGTTAGCATAGTTTCAGAAATGATGCTATATTGCGAGTGGCATCTGTGTTACTGTTGCAGTGGGGACAGCGTAAATGACGACCTGTGATGCATCTGGGTGCTGGGTTTTATCTAAGAATCAATGAGGTAAGAGCCTTTACCGTGTCTGAATATCTCACACATGCACTTACTCACCTCCCCACAGTGCTATGTTCAGCGGGTCCTGACTTCTCTTCCCTGCAGGGAGACCACTGCTGCTCCTGGAAGATCAGGCAAAAAGTCATGTTGGTTCCTGATGTCCCACTGCTTGCAGATATCAAGGTCACTGGTCAAGGTCCCCGGGGATCCCCCAATACTTTTTTCTATTTGTTTTGTGTGTGCGTGTTTGTGTGTGTTTGTGTGTTAAGTGAATTCTACAATAAATAAATATGTTTAGATAAGGCTTGAATAATATTCAATTAAGTTGCTAAGTAAATGTTCACTATGGTGGATCCATTTATTACAATGGCTCAGTCACAAAATCAGATATACTACTCTGTCAAAAATGGTAGCAAAATTCAAGTTTCTAAGAAATATCAATGTATTAAATGTTTTACTGTCATTTTCAGAAAGTAAAATTTCATATTTGATATATGAAGATTTGAGGTCACTAATATTCCAATGTAAGTATTCTAATGCTTGACTCTTTAAAATGAAACATGAATGACTAAATATATCATAAGTATAATAAGCCTAGACATGTGATTAAAATAAAACTGGCTATTTTATTCATGACTTAATGTGTTAGGAGCTATAAGAATATAAGCAGACCTCACTGACTTTGGCCTTCTATTAGCCATTGAGAGGTCACTAATAATGTCAGTAAATCATACAGTATAACTGAACAGTCTATTAAGTGAAATTTTTATAGCAAACTTTTTTATGGTTTTGATCTTTTTTTTTTCTATTCCTTCCCTCTAACACTATAGATCCTACTTCAAAATGTTTAAGTGAAAGAATAGGTATTGCAGTAAAGTTCAAGAAATACCTTGCTCAGATTAGTGATCTATTTCTAGAGAAAACTAACTGCAATGCAATTGGCATGCCAATACTCTTAAGGAAAAAAATTTCTAGGACAAGGTTGTCAATCTCTTAGACAGAAAGGTCCATATCATCTAAGCAGTCTCAAATGACCAGGGTGGAAACTACCACTTTGAGTAACTGCTTGTTCATATATTGTAAATAAACTGACCTATGTGATCAGACTATTTTCAAAATTCTTTTACAAAGCGAATGATTTTATTACAAAAAATATCTCCATAATAGCTTACAGAATTTTTTTCCTTTTAAAGCTTTTTTTTTTTTTTTTGAAAAAAAGATATTGCCACTGCAAACAAGATTAGTGGTAAATACTATACCTTCCACAATTCAGTTTTAATGTTCTATGCTATTTCTTTAATTGTAAAACTTATTAATTTAATTAGCATTTTAATTATGTAGTTCTGCTTCTAGATCCCAGGTGACACCTTAGCTTTAAAGATTACAGTTCTGCCTTAAAGGCATTCTCTTGGTGAATTCATTAAGAAAATCACATTTTCATTAATATATTAGATTGAAAGATTTAGGCTTATTTTCAAATACAAGTGAATTCTAAGTTACTGTTCTCTTCAGGGAAATTTCCTAGCAAAGTATAAAGAATGTCTGAAAAATTCTGGAACTGATTATATAATGTCTCTTTCTGCTATCTTTAGCGTAGAACATAGCTAATGAGCTCAGCATTCAGTTAGCAATGCTAAAACTATTACTATTATTATATTTTAATCATACAATGAGATAGACTTAAACCAATAACCTTTTTTTCCCCTTGTTTCTTCTGCAAAAGCAATACATTTGAGAATGTGACCATGCATTCTGCTATACCTAAACCAATCTAAAAAGCTCATGTCTGTGAACAGCTGTATCCCAGTGCGTAGAGCTATTTAGGTCTAGGGAAATAAATACTCCACTCCTGCCTATGCCCGTAAGAATCCAGAAAACAAAACCAAAACCTCTAAGAGATTCTATCTTATTATGACTTACCTTAGATAGTCACTAAAATCACGTTCTCCATATCATTTTCTCTTCCATCAAATACAGTAACACCACTACCACCACCCCTCAAATTAAAAATTCAGGAAACTGGAACTAGAAGGAGAAACTCTAACTGGTGAGGAATAATCACGTGACCACAGAGTACACAGATGACTCCATTTTCTCACTTGTATTCTGTTTACCTTTGTTTGTCCACAAGGGCCTTTAAACATTTCTGTAGGTTAGTGGCTAAGGCATCTTCGTTTTAACATGAGGTCTAAACCAGTATCAGGCACAACAGAAAATGAATCACTGAGTTGCTGGGGTTGGAAGGGATTCTTGGAGACTACATCTGCTGCAACCCATGTTCAGAGTAGGGTCAACCAGAGCAGATTGCCCAGGGCTATGTCCAGTCCATTCTCTAAAGATGGAGACTCCAGATCCTCTCTAGGCAATCAGTTCCAGTGTTTGACTGCCACTGCAGCAAAAAGTTTCTCTTATGTTTAAATGGAATTTCCTATATTTCAATTTACACCCATTGCGTCTTGTCTGTTCACCTGAGACCACTGAGAAAAGTCTAGTTCAGTTTTCTTTACACCCTCCCATAAGGTATTTATACACACTGATAAAATCCCCCCTTAGCCTCCTCTTCTCCAGGTTGAATAATTCCAGCTCTCTCAGTCTCTCCTCACATGGCAGATGCTCCAAGCCCTTAGTCATCTCCATGGCCCTTTGCTGGACTTGCTCCTGTATATTCATGCCTCTTTTGTAGTGGGGAGCCCACTGCAGGTGTGGCTTCAGCAGGGCTGAGTAAAGGGGAAGTATTACCTCCCTCGATCTGCTGGCAATGCAGCCAGCATCTTCCTAACGCAGCCCATAATATTGTTGGCCTTCTTTGCTGCAAGGGTATGTTACTTGTTCATGGTAAACTTGATAGACCACCATGTCCTTTTCTGCAAAGTTGCTTCCCAGATGGTCATACCTCAGCGCATACTCATGCACAGCCTTATTCCTCCCCAATTTGGTACTTGACACTTCCCTTTGCTGAAGTTCATGAGGTTCAAGGTCCTTATGAGTGGGAGCGCAACCAGCAGGCTGTCAACCGCTCCTCCCACTTCTGCATCATCTGCAAACTTACTGAAGGGGCATTCTTATTATCTAGGTCATTAATGAACATGTTAAACAGTACTGGACCCAGTAATGACCACTAGACATGCCACTGGGCACTGGTCTTCAGTTGTGCCACTGATCATAACCCTTTAAGCCTAGCAGTTTAGCCAATTTTCAGTCCTCCTCAGTGCCCACTCATCTAGCTCATACTTCATCAATTTGTCTATGAGGATTTTAGAGATGGTGTCAAAAGCCTCACTTTAGTGAAGATAACTGCTGCTCTCTCTTCTTTCACTGAGCCAGTCTTTTCATTGCAGAAGGCTATCAGGTTGTCAGGCATGATTTCCTCTTCATAAATGAATGCTGATTACTCTCAGTCACCTTCTTGTCCTTCATATGCCTGGAAATGGTTTCCAGGATTATTTGCTCCATTTACTTCCCGGGGTTTGAGGTGAGATGGCTGGTCTACAGTCCCCAGATCCTCCTCCTCTTCCTTCCTGAAGATAGGAGTGACATTTGCTTTCTGTCAGTCCTCAGTTCCCAGTTACCGCATACTTTCAAAGATGATGAAGAGTGGCCCTGCAGTGGCATCAACAGCTACCTCAGCACATATGGATGAATCCTGATGTATTGTGCCCAAATCAAATGCTCCAATCATTAAGCTAACAACCTTTTTTCAAAAGATAGTTGCCATCATTATTAGCAGTCATTCAGCTACTGATTTATGATGTAAACCACTAGGCAGAAATCCAGACAGGAGGTCATATGTGGTTGGAGGAGATTTGACCCCTAAGATAACTAAAAATGACTTTTCTAGTGGATAGATAGAGGCAGTTCCTCCCACCTGACTTCCAAATTGTCTTTCTAGAGAATTAACTCCTTTCTTGAACTGTATAGGGTGATCACACATTTAAAGCTGTGTTACAATTAACGATCCAAAACCAAATTACCTAATTTTTAGGCAAAATAATGCCAAAATTCAAGCTATATCTATACACTAGATAAAAGAATGCCAGGGAATGAGCACAAACTCTGACCTCTGATTGTCTAATCTCCTTAATTGTTAGCTTTTTCCTTGGACCTTTTTTTTTTGGGAGTATTCCAGGTAGATCTCTGCAAAACAAATCTCCTACAGGAAAGTCCTTCCCTTACTGAATGTAATTTCTTTTTTGTTCGCTTGTTTGTTTGTTTTGTTTTGTATATAAGAGATTCAGAGGTATAGGAAGAGAAGTGTAATAAAAAAAAAATCAGGTCAATTTACGTGATCCACATCAGTTGTTGCTGCAGACAAGCAAGAAGGCATCTTGCTTTTTTTTCAGTAGCTTAAAGGATCCTGGCGTGGATAAGAATGTGGAAGGAATATCAAATCTCAAAACCAAAATGTATTACTCCATTCTTAATAGATTATTCTGTTGAGGGTTTTTTTTCCCTATTATGAAATCTTCAAATATTTCAGAAATTTTGAATACTAAACTTATATTACATTTCATCAAAAGTAGATCAGTAGAAGTGATAGCTGTATTGTCAGTAAAATAGCCAATGATTCTGGCAGGGGGGCTTCTTTTCACAGGCACTGGATAGACAACATAGGAAATGGAACATATCAAGAGAAGAACAATCAAATAGTAGATGTTGTTTTTGAAATGCTTTGAAATACTGTTCAAGTATTTTTAGAAGAGTGAAGGTAGTATTAGATACAGAATAAGGAAAAGTAAGTTCCTTGGCATAGAAGCTCCTTCAGATAAAGATTAAGGAAGTAGAAGTCTCCACATTAGACTCTGTGACTACATTTATAAATAATGCATGGCCAGGGCACAGCCTTGATCTCAAGCATTTAATCATTTGAGTTGTTTGACTGCTATTATACTTCTTGTTGTAGTTTCATCTGTGCCAGTAAAAATTCTTCCATATAGCATTTCCCTCAGTTTCCCTGAACTCAAGCCGGAAATTGTTCCTCGTGGGTAGTTTAGCTGTAATCATCTGGGACAGAAAAGAGAGAAAAATGCATACCACTAAAACGTCAAGCCAGAGATCACTTCCTGCTCTGTTTTACCTTTATTATAAAGAATGATACTTTAATTTTAAGTGTCCTGCGCCCAATTTTACTCCAAAGGCTAAAGTTATGTATACATAGTGCACTGCAAGAGGTAGGTGTCTCAGAATAATAGTAAAAGTAGTAACACTGATTAAAAAAAAAAATCTTGTTTGATAAATGTCAAGCCATTTAAACTTAGATTCCAGGAGTATACAAGACAGGAAAATAATCTGCTTCACTTCAGAGCCCTTCATCTTCCGCATGTATGCTACAGATGGGTGCCTTGGCCCACTGAGGATCCAGAGGGAAATTCATTATAGTACTACAGGAAGCTAGTGTCTTGTGGATATTTTACAAATGCATGATTTCTTCCTGATTTTGACCAGACTTCTTGACCAGACTGACTTAAAATCCCCATAAATATGAAGTAACTAAAGGGATCAAGACTGTAGAAAATTATTGTACTATATGCTTTATTTCATAGAGTCCAGCTTTGTTGCTTTTGTATGTTAAGCCCTCTTTGATTTAGTAATGACAACATGGTCATAATCTTCCATTTTTAAGGCTTACTTTCTCTCCAGTCATTGTCCTGAGTTCAGTGTCACTTACTCAGTGTCTGTTGTTAGATTGTTATTTATTGCTGACTCAGAAAGTAATCTATAATGTTTCCAAGGAGAAAAAAAAAAGATTATATTGATCAAATACTACTAAGTACTGATCCAGGATGGGTCAGTATTTTTAAAACTCACCAAATATACAGAATATTGGAATAGTTATGTAAATTCAAAGATTTAAATTCTTTTTCTAAATTAAATTGAAAACTACCTATGCTCTGTAAATGCTTTGTAAACTCAAAACAAAAAAAAAAATGTGGTACTCTAAGTCAGACCATGCTTGTTCAAAATGTATTTGATAATATTTCTACATGAATTCTTTCTCAGAATTTTGCCTTTAAAGCCTGAAATTTATTTACTTTAATACATCCAGGTAGTTATAAGATAAAGGAGGCAAACAGACACTTCCAGAGTGAAAGTGTGTGTGTGTGTGTGTGTAAATTGATCTTTCTAGCTTTTTAAAGAGAGGCTAGAGTGACTAGCTCCAATGGATATACAGGCTGTGACTGAGTTGTCTATACACAGGCACTTAGTGCCATTTGAGACACCCTCAAATATCCAAGATCTCCATATGAGGCTGACAAATACAACCAATAAGATATGTATCTTTATAAATCAGATATCAGAGGCCAGCCAATATACTTTTTGGCATCTCAGCTGGCACTGCACACCTATGGATTAGGAAGCTGACTAGCCCCTAGAGTGAGGTTCAGCTGCAGACTGAGATACATCAGCATTTATTGCTACCCAAGGTGCTTTCAAGTATGTCACTTCTAATCTATTTGATCTTTTCATATAACTGATATATATATGTATGTGTGTGTGTGTGTATGTGTATGTATACATACATACATACATACATACATACATACATACATACATACATACATACATACATACATATATATATATATATATCTTACTTAGGAAATTAGATATCAGTGTGATGGACGTTCTTAAAAGACTGATAAATCAGATCAATTTTAAACTTTAAAATAAAACCTTACTTGAGTGACATTCATTAACAACATACATCATGCTAATAGTTCTTCCTCATTATCAGCCATTATCCTTACCTATTCAAAGTAGTCAGTCCCACAACATTAGCTGTGAGTAAACACTAACACAGAGGTGATGCCATGTAGTGAGCATTGACAGCTACTGTCCTTGAGTATTTTAATTGCTGCGGTCACGGTGGCTAGACTTGAGAGCTCTTGCACAAGAGAAGCTCAAACCAAAGTGGGTGTCTTCTTTCTCCTCCCTCCCCCAGTCTGGGGTCTTGTTCTTTTAAAAGAAATTTGACGACTCCTAGTCCTTTGCCTCCACCTGTGGACTGTACATTGCATGATGCTGAGCAAGGAGTTGCTTTCCCAGGCCTCAGAAGGTGCCTTATCCTGTTGTTTGACTGTTTTTGTTTTTTTTTTTTTTGTTCTTCTCTTTCTTAGCTACTGTTTCTTTCCTTAAAGCAAAACTGTCTTTCCTCAGGTCTTGAAGTTGAGCTTCTTCAGTGACCAGCATTTGATCATCACTGAGTTGTTTGTGGTGTTGGGGCCTTAGCTTTCAACACCTGCCCAAATTTTCAAGGCCTTTGCTGTTATCTTACACTTAAATTGCACATCATAATGTGAGACATCCGGTACCAAGCTCCAGCTTACGCAGCCGGTTCGCATAAGAAGTTGATACCAGTAGATCAGGGCTGGGACTTTGCACAGTTAGCATAAGGCACAGTTAGCACAAGGGTTGTGAATGACCTGTTCCTAGCAATGGCAGTACTATTTTTTATGTAGTGCTGGGTAAAAAACTCTTTAACAAGATATGCCATATTAGGGTGCTCGTGTTCGAGTTCCAAACAAGCCAATATCACATTAATATTCTTTTGCTTTCACAGATGCAACAGATCTCTGCTTTAGCTACAAAATTAATAGGTTGAGGGTTTTTTAGTATTCTATATCGTGCTTCAGAGATGCCAGAAACTGCTCACATGTGTTCAACCATGGTATTCTTGTAATCGGACTATTACTAATAGTTTTTAACATTTTCATGCCTTGCTTGTATTCGTCATAGCTCTTGATAATTCTTTCACATAATGTTGCTTGATGTGAGTGATGCGTGTAGCAAGCTGAAAGCAGTACTCATCAAAAACATTATTTCTTTCTCCTTCCCTTCTTCTTCTAGTCCTTCTAAGAACCAGAGGTTATAGGCTTTCCTGCTGTTTCACGAGTCTTTGTGAACTAATATTCTGCATTATGTATGGCTCTATAGACATATGTTTCAGTTCCTCAACATTGTCTTGTTATGAAACCAGTTGGTTCTTTTCTCCATTGAAGATTAAGTCCATATTTGAGTAATAGATCATCTTTTACCTAAAACTGCAGTGGTAGTCTCATTAACTAAAATTAATTATATGTAAACTGTCAACTACTTTTTTCACCTTCCATAAGCCTCTAACAATAGAGAATTATTATTATACAAATGAAATTTGATTGTCATTTGTTCTCATGGGATACATTTGTATTTCTCACCAATCTCTAAAATAAACTGACATGTGACCCTAGCAAAACATTAAAGCACTGAATTTCCCTTTGTCTTATTATAATAAAGTAAAAGGGGGAATTAGTAGAAAGGACGGAATATACCTTTGAGTTATACTGGTTCAATGAATTTTCATATGCATTTGTTTATGATACTTTTAACTATAAAGCAGTGGAAATCAGTTCTATTTAGTTACTTCACAGTAAAAAGTTTCTATAGCCTATATTCTATAAAATTCATCTACATACTCCAAGAACACTTTTAAAGTGATGAAACACAGTGAAGATGCCCGGTACTGCGTACATATAAGATTGGGTATATTTGATCCTTGGTCCCCATATTTCCCACTTTTAAAGTTAAATTGAATGGAAATGATGGTGATTCACCAAAATAAACAGAGTTAAGAGAATTCTAAATTTATTCTTTAACAAGTAGGACAGAATAAAAATATATTTTTGTATTTTTGAGCTTTTTTATTATTATTTGTCAAGGTGTTAATGTATTAATTTCATATTTTATTTTTTAAGTTAAGTTGACTGATAAAATGGTGAAAGTTTGTTGGGGGAGATTTGGCTTATCAGTTGACATTTACTTTTAAATAGCATGTCATTGTGCATTACATTTCATTAAATTCTTCAGTAAAAGCTTGGGAGAAATATATTAAGGCTGTCTTCATCTTCCAAAATAGCCAAGCTATAATCTGAGCATTAGGAGGCAGTAAAACTCCAGTGGTGGCATTTTATAGTCCACACGTACTGAATTTAAACCCTACAGCTTTTCCTTTGCAGAGCTGGCCCTGTTCCCTGCTCACCCTGTGCTGTGAGCCTAGCACTAATCACTGTCTCTCTCTGACAGAAAGACATTTTCTGGAAAAGGAGAAGGGTAAGAAATCTGTTAAGTTCCTCTAACATTTGGCACATTGTGACTGTATCTGTAGCTGTTTATAAAAGGAATGAAGGAAACATTGCCTTACACGCTAAAAATAAATGCTTAGATCCCTAAATCCAGTAAAACACTTAAGTGCATGTTTATCTTTAAATATGTGTATAATCCCATAGACGTTAAAGGATTTTGTTAGTCTTTTGCTTATACTTTCAGGTGTAATATTTTGATGGGCCATGGTGTTAGATGCAGTGCCAGGAAATTTTGTATATGCTTTCAAATATATAAAAATAAAACCCCAAAACTATCTTTACCTTTTTAAATAAGTATTCTAATTTTTGTGATGACATTACTATGGCTATCTAATAGCCACTCTAATGTATATCATAAAGTGAGTTCATCTGTTTAGAAAATGATTTAGCTAGAACTCCTTTCCACTTCTTTCTACCCTCTATTGAAAGTCATTTTTAGAATGATATCTTTTATAATTTTGTTCACAGTATCAGGTGTGCTTGCAAAGTGAACCTTGGATGACTGAGTTTGTTTTTAATGCACAGAATCCACGGAACTGACATCCAAGTGTATAGAAATGAGACGGAATAGAAGATATAATACTAGAGAGGTTTGCTTTTAGGTCTTTTATTTACTTTGAGTCTTCAAAGCTCCCTGACAAGATGCTATAAAAGTGCCATCTATATGCTGAATAAGTAATTAGAGGCAGTAATTGAATAAATGAATTATAATTCCCCTAAAAAGTTTCAGTGTTCACAGAAAAAACAAAAAGTTGTTTTCTCCGCATTTTTTCTTGGTAGATTATCTTACTCATTCTGTGTTTAAATGATGCTTTACATAATTATATAGGCATTGTACTTTTTTGCTAAATATGTTTTTTATGTAGCTTTTAGAAAACTGCTAGGGATATATCCAAGACAGGGATATATATCCAAGAAACAGTGTCAGTGTTGGATGTTATTCTTTATAAGACATATTGCTATTGCAAACATTGTGGAAAAGCAGTGTAGGAGACTTTGTTCACAGAAATCTTCAGTTTAGCCACCCTGATACATATGTTAAATAAGATAAGGTCAAACTTATTTGAGAATAAAACTGCCAAACAACATAAAAATGGGAGTGGAGATGTTAAGGAAAAGAAGAAGGGTATGAAAACAAAGTTAATAGAGGAATTGAATTTTTTTTTTTTTTTATGTAGTTAACAAGGAACAGCCTGAAACTGAGAATTCAGAAATAACCTGTTAGAAAGAAATTAAAAATTAATTTGTAATGAAATACAACAAATTAAAAAAAAAGCCTTTAAATACCTTTTAAAAATTAGTAATGAGAATAAAGTAAATCTCAGTAAATTAAAATTTAACCTTTTTTTCGCAAACACTCAATGTAATTTAGAACTTAATTTTCAAAAAGCATGCATATAATTCTGTTTGTGAACTTAGAAGGAAACAAGAGGACAGGGATTATATCATTATGTTTTAACCCATAATAATTATGAAAAGGCCACAGCACGTTTGTTCATAGTATAAAATGTGACTGTGATCTAAGTGTTCAAGGACATAAATTTAAAACATGTTTAAGGTCCAAAGAACATTCATTAGATATAAAAGACAGAGGGATAAAAGGAAAAAAAAAACCTGAGAACCTAGTTAACATGAATAGACGCTTGATTGTAACTGAGCTGTCCATGAGGCCGTTCTGGAAAATAACGTGTGTCTTGGCTTGTATGTATTATTAGTATAATAATTATAGAAAATTCGTAAAAATTATTATAATCTCACCATGAGAAACAAACATACAGATAATAAATTATTCATCATGTCTGAATTTTGCACTTGGAGTCCTATTATTAACACTTACTAACAGTTCTGTTTCTTAGCCAGCACACTGAACAGCAGAAATACAATGTGTACAAAGACAGAAATTAAGACAGTACAGAATCTCAGCGAAACAGAGCTAGCTGTATTCTGTGTCTCTAACCAATTTGAAAGGATCACCCTTCACATGCCATCTAACATTTGAGAAAGCCTGGATTAGTCTTCATTTATAAATGCTTTTGAACAACTTTCAATAGGTATGTTGTTTGCCAGGTTCACAAGTATCTTAGCAGTTACTTTAGGAGCACTACCTACAAGCTACTTAAAATGTAAGAAAAAATTAGCTAAATTAGGTGTACTTTCTTTTCAGCCTTTTTAGGAGGAGCCAATCAACAATCTTTTCACCAGCAACTGGGCGATGAGAAACTTGAACTTTGTCACACCAACCTACACACTAGTTTAGGCATCTGAAGTAACAGTAGGTGGAATTAGATGGCATATGATACCCAGTGTCACGCTGTTAAAGTCTTATCCGTTTTCTTCTTGCAGCTATCTATGACTCTCTACTATCAAATTCCTGAATATGTTACTAATCTGAAATGTCCTATTTAAAATATCTCTAGGCTTTCAAGTGTACATGGTTGTCCTCTGGGCAATAAGTAACAAGAAAGTACCAAAATATTAAATAAAGTAGCAGTTAGAGGTCAAGCAATTTATTTTCATTACTAAGCCATCATTTAGACATACTGTGATGTCTTGATAAGGGAAGTCCTTCTTCATCAGTAGAGCAGACTGCAAGTGACAAAATGAGAAAGCTGTCTAGTCTTCCCTTGGCAGAAGAATTTTAGGTAGGATGAGAAAAGAAAGGAGGAGGGAGAAATGAGAAGAAAAGGAGAAGAATGAAATTTAGCAAAGAAGACAAATTAAATTTTATCTTAATTTCAAATGTCTAGATTGTCTCTGATGAAAATAAGGTTACATATAGCTCAGGAAAATAACCAATAAAAAATAATTGGAACACTCAATGACTGAACTGAAGATCTGCAGGAATAATTGATCAAACACTTGAATCATAAAAAAGAGTAATCACTGATTTCCATCTATGCCACTGATTTCCATCTATGCTTAGAGATACTTGCTCTAGAAACTGTATAATTGGGAGTTCATTGACAAGTGGCAGGTAAAGGGAAAAACATTTTTTATGGTGAACAATTGGCGAAGTGCTATCATATGCCCCATTTAATGAACACTTCATGCCTATTCCAAGGACTGTGTATTGGGACACAGAACAAAATCTTAGATTGCAGTAAATGCTTCTTTCATTTCCTTTAAATAACTAGAAAACTTTTCAAATTAATTTATAATAACCTCTTTTCTCATCATGCTAGAGTAGTGAATTACAGAACAGATATTCAACCTTGTGATGCAACATGGACTGCTCAACATCACTTAGATTTTTAACCCTAACTCTTATCATCAAGCTAACGTTAGTTCTTAAAGGCTAATATATTACTTATGAGTATTTTAACAACTGAGATTACTAAATGGACTGCTGTATGGAGGACAGGGACAGGCAGAAAGCCCTATTGAGATTCAAATGGTAGCTCAGAATAGAAAGGCTTTGTATTTCAGACTACTAGTAATGATACATTCCATTATTACTTTGGCAACATTAGTTCAGAAAACCTGCATTTGGGTTAATAATGTATATAATTCAACTTCTTTTTAAGAGACATATTAATTGAAATTGGTTGCTTTTGGGAAATAATTAAATGACTAGCGTTGAGGCTCCCTTGAGGAGGAACCAGAAAATAAAATTTTTAGAAGATAAATTAAAAATGCATGCAATATGATAGATATTAGATGGAATAACTTAAATTCTTGTCTCTGGCGGACAAAATAAACCAAATAAATGAAACGAATTGTATTTATTGTACATCACCAGATGTGGCTGCAACTGTAGTTTCCGTATGGAAAGTGAACATTACCTTTCTATCTAGATTGAGTCATGTGAGGGGTACACATTTCTTCCACCTCACATCACAGAGGAGACAATTCTTCCAAGTGGGTTTGGTAGGGGCTAGGCCTGGGTAACAAACAGGCATATATAATTTTTTTAGCAGTTGCACATCATTAAGTTATTCTCTTGCCTTGGAAAAGTACATAATTTGTTAACACCGAGGCACTAAAAGATAGCTAAGTCTTTAGAACAAATCCTTGACTTCCATCACACAATAAAATGGAAGACATAGTAATGTGCTGGTTATATCTAGTGTAGTAAGACCATATGAAGCAGATCAAGATTGTTCTATTTTAACTTTTCTGTATCATGTAAATCTTGCTAGGACACCATCTATAAAAATCTCTGTATACGACCTTCTTTAATTTTGAGAGTTTTATCCTGGAGAAAAATAAGTTTGAGATGTATAGCATGTTTCTACTATCAATAGGAATTTAGCTGGCATCTTTTTCACCTCCATGCAGAAGCACAAATTCTTAGGCAAAATCTTTAATCTATGACAATCACTTGCCCCTCACAGATTGGTAGTTTATCTTATCAATATATAAATCATTTCCTATAAGGAAGGATTGCATATTTTCCTATTTAGTGTTGGGGTTCCTGGGAGGTATTAAAACTAATTTCTGGTCACTTTCTGGTCTGCTCTACAAGAAATAGTTTCACAGCGTCTGGCATGAATGAAACCTGCGTCACATTCAATCAGTTTCTGTCTCTTAGTTGACAGATTTTTTTTTTTTACTGAATGACGCTTTTTACTAAAGGAACGACTTATGAAGTTATCTTACATTTCTAGATCTATATTATCTTCTGATGACTGATTGCAGACTTAGCAAAACACTTGAACTCTCAGAAAGGCAAAATAGTGAGTGATCTTTGTTCTCGATTCACAAAAAACCACGGATGAGTCATGACTATTTGTGAAGTCATAAAGTTGTGACATTTATTTTTGAAGAGTTTTGAAGTTACTTTTTATGGCTATTATGCATATAGCCATAACAAGTCATACAGCAGCACTGTGTGAGGAGAAAAAATAATTGAGATCTATAAAAACAAACACTATATCATTTTCAAAAGACTTTTGCAGTAAGGAGTTTTTCAAAGTCTTCTGCAGTCTTCACATCCAGTCACTTTGCTTCAAAAAAATATATGCAAATATAGTTACGCTTGTGTTTATGGTAGTAAAAATGGGCCAGCCTGGGTTTTCATATTCTGTCCCTTTAGTGCATGCAGGAGGTAGAATTGGAAACATCGCAATAGTCAAAGATTCTATCAGTTGTCTGATTTTATAAGTACATCCACTATTAAAAGGTACTGACTACTGCTGAGGTGCACTACTGTTTATGCCATGATTACATGTTTTGAAAGACGTCCTGAACTGAAGTTGGTTGTGGTGACAACATGAAAAGGATTTCTCTCAAGAATAAGAAGATTGGGAGCAGGTGGCTCTGGCAGATAGTCCAAATCTTTCAAGCATGAATAAGCCTCTTGAATTCATGGCCTGAGCTATGAAACTGCTTCAAGCGTGGCTTTACAGTTGTGTAAACCTGCTTTGACTGAGAAGGATCAGTATGCCCAGCTGTTTCTCCCTGAGTTTTCTGCATTGCAATGGCATCCACAGCTATGAAAGGGAACTCCTCATTCAACTTTTCAATTGACTACAAGCACGCAAGTCCAAGAAGAATAGAGATTAATGAGCTGAACATTTCTCAACTTTTAGTTAATATACTCAAATCGTCCCTTTGAAATTTTGCATTGGATAGATACATATTTACTAGTGGGAAGAAGGGATGTAAAGATGCTCAGCTGTGTTTATCTTAAACAAAAAAATGCAAACCAAAAATATATTTTAAAATCAAAACCAAATCAAAACATTTTTATTTAACCAGTTTTAGTTCTTATTTTGCATAATGGGAAGTGAAGTCAGATATTACAAATAGAATTAATTTCAGCTAATCGTAGAAAAGGTAGGCATCTAATCTAAGCATATTATGTAGGACTTCTTAATAGTCAGTGAGGCAAAATAGGCACTTATAGGAAGTAATTCATCCTAAATTGTAATAGATGTTGAAGAGAAATACAGTGAATCACCTCTGAAATACTTGTCCCTTGACTCTAGACAGAACATAAATGACTAGGTTAGATCAAATGCTTGACTTCAACATACTTAACATTATGTGAGATTAATCCTGTTCTGAATGTTAAATCCAAATCCACATAAGAAGTCACAGTCAGAGTGTGATTTAAATATTGGAATGTCCAGAGACTCTTTGAGCAAATGCAGTGATTTACTAGGACCTTCTCTGATAACATTTTAATATTTTACAGATAAGCATAACTGCATTTGCTGCTGTCTGCTCAAATACTGTTTTCAAATTGCTTTTGCAAAATGGTGTGGTCTTTCTGGGAACTGTTTGTGTTTAACAACTGAACTGGCTCTATGCCTTATCATTTTTGTGACAGTGGTAGCCTTTGACTTGCTGCCAAAAGAGTTGTCTGGGTGTTGCAGGAATGAGTAGCTATGAACAAGCATTGAAGAAACTTTCACATTGCCATGAAATAAGCCTAAAGGTATTATGAAGTGCATTCACATTACAAAAATTTTGTCACTTTGATAGTTCTGACAAGATAGAATTGTGGCTAAAAGGCATAGAGTTTTCAGTCTCCCTGCAAGCAGTTTTTGAAGAAAACATTCGGGGAAACGAATGTTGAAATTTAGACTCTCCTCAGAGTGTTACCACTGTAAATATAAAATATCCTAGATGATTGAAAAGTAGTAACTAATTTTGCATATTAAGCTAAGACAAAATCCGTATAAAAATTTAGAATTTAGAAGCTATTGTTTTCTGAATCTTACTCACGACTTCATTACTATACAGCATAGTATCAGTGAGAAAAGAAATCCTCTTGTAAAAATAATGGAAGTGACATTTATAAGGAAAACTTGTTAAATATTAAAAAGCAAAAGCATTTATCTATAAAAAACAGTTTTATATAAGGCAATATAAAGAGACACTATAACTGAAGATTAATACTGATTTATCAAAATTAATATAAATAGAATTACTCATCTTCCTGTATATTTTCTTTTGTAAGAAGTCCCTTCCCTCATTAATTGTGTAATTAATTCATATCATTCCAATGGACTTGCACTGGGAAACTTTAGTTCCCCTTTAAGTCACTCTTAAAACTTTGAGTCTGAAAGTAACTAAACTACTGTGAGCATGCCTGAATAAGGCTATATTTATGATTTAAGATTTAGGTATCCCCTTAGGCTCAGCTTCATGGTGTGCCACTACAGACACCTAAATTAGGAATGTAGGGTAGGATCTCTTTCCACACAACTCATACGATCAGTTTGAGCTCAAATTTCAATTCAGCAGACCAGACTAGTAAAATGTGCAACATTTACCAATAAGCAATTGCCACTGGATCACCTTACCAAAAATACATTGAAATATCTAATAAGACTGAATATTTATTTATAATGTACATGGTGTTGATGTGAGAAATTACAAGAATGATGAAGGAAATTGGTTGAAATTTGGTGGCTATCATCTTGTTTGGAAGCCACGTAATCCTGCTGGAGTGGTTGTTTCTGATTTTAACATCAAAAAATGAGCTTATTGTTTCAGAGAACAGTCATAACACCATCTAATCAGTAAGTTCACTCTTAGAAAATTCAACATTTCACATATAGACAACTTTCAGACTTGTCTGTGAACAATCTTCAAGCCAAATGTTATTTTCCATTAATCAGTGAGACACTTCAGATGTGCAACGAAATGCTAAGCTACACGCAATTTGCAACGAGAAAAGTAGTAAATTTTTCAACTCAGTTTTTTCAGCACTAAGTTATTTTCACTGTGCAGTTATCTCATTATTAAAAAAACAGATAATTTTGCTGTATCCTTTTTTCCTATCATTTTGCAAGTTACCAAAAGGTAAAAAAAAATTCTTTTTCGTCAGTTTTAAGCTTAATAACACACACAGTTCTAAGATCTTCATTGATACTGATTTTGTGAGAAACCATCTGATAACTGAGTGGCTGTCTGCAGAAGAGAGAAATTGTTTTTTTTTTCGTTTCAGGGAATTGTACAGTGTATAGTCTATCTTCAGGGCAGCCTCTGGCTATAAATATGTTCTGTCATTTGACACTATCTACATATGATTTTCTTGTTCATTGTACTTCATGTAAGATATTTTAATGCAAGTTGATCCCTGTAGAAAAAACAAAGTCAGTAATTAAAGAAAAATTAACAAATCATCAGTAAGAGTGATAAATCCTTTTTTAGTTTTTATTTACTTAAGTTTCTGATAAGAATTGTCCAGAAAACACTTTCTACTAGTGAAACTGTATATTTTTCACTACTACTTTTACAGTGACTGCTCTGATCCCAAATAATATATTACGTTATTTAACTTCAAAAACAGCATTAAAAAGCAATTCTTTCCAAAATACTGCTTTTGATTATTATGGTGTCGTAGGAGGCTGAAATCAATATAGTATTATATAGTTAAAGAATGTTTAATAATGATTAAAATCAAGCCTAAAATGTAAGCAAACTTATAACAAAGAAGTGAAGATTTTAATCCATCCTTGGCCCTGCCCTTGGAATACACATAAGCAACATAGGAAACGTCCTTGCTACTTAACGGAGCATAAGGCAGAGAATCACTCAAGTTTACATATAGAACTGGAAATATGTTAATATTGTCAAGACAACATTGGACAGGAAGTGTAGCCTAAGTCTGGCAATATGCTAATGTGCTAGCATGCTTCTAGACCTCATCTAACTCCTTTCTGTAGCATTTTTGGCTTCATATATCTGATGTTCTCTCAATTACGTAGTATATATATATGCCAGACTACCTATGATTTTCAGCTTCTTGATGTATATTTCCTTTAATATTCTAATTTTTAATCATCAAATTAAAAAAATAAAAATATTAAATACATTTATTGGTGTTTATTATGATGGGTTTATGTTAATAGAGCCATTCAGACTTTTTTTTTAAGGTAATCTAAGAATATTCAATTAATAATCAGCCTGGGTACAAATTTCTGTTCTGAAGGAGATTTTTGGATTAGTAGTTAGCTACTTTTCACTCTTTAGATGTTTGATAAAAGATTTCAGACGAGTTTCTGGAGATGGGAATAGCATACTGTTTTAATGATGAGGTGAAGAATAAAAATGGTGGAAACTAGTGCTAGATTTCATCAGTATAAATGATTGCGACCTAGGGGATTGATCCTACAAAAAAGTATATTTGTATGGTATTTATTAATACGTTTGTAAGATCAGACACTTCAGTTTGTCATACAATAATCACTGACAAGAGCTTTTACCTGTGCTGAGTTCCTACCATCAACATTAATCTTACTTGCTGAGTCTTGAAGCCCTATTGAATTACAAGTCCTGGGTAGCATTTATTCTACAAACATCTTCCTGTAAGAGTGGGCTGGAGTGCTTTCTTCTGCATTCATCAATTGAAATTAAAATGTTCTTTGTTTACTGATACATATACCTCTATTAATTGCTCGTTATACCCATGTTAGACGTTTTCAGTGGACTCTTTTGCTACCTTGGACATAAAACTTGGTGGTTATACTTTTATGAAATTATTACCCTCAAAATTGCTTCTATTTGACAACAGAAAAAACAAAAGACTGCTAAAAGCTTTTCTTCTCTATGTTGAGACTCTGTAGAATGCATGTTGATAGTTCATATTACTTATTATCTCTCAAAGTCAGAAGACTATGATATTTGGATAATTCAGTAGGAAATGTAAAAATAGCTTTTATATATACTCTCCTCTCTCTCTCTCTCTCTCTCTCTATATATATATATATATATATTTATATACATAAATTGCCCAAAATAGTACAGTGTTAAAAGCAATAATTCTTACATCACTACATGCCTAACTATTTATAATTTTTCTCTCAAAACGAACTCTTCCCAACAGCATTTCAAAAATCAGCAATGCACAATTGCACATGGCTGAGTACACTGTGCTTTGTAGGGGGGAAAGAAACCCAAGAGTTAAGAAAGCATGATGACAAATTCCATTCTAGACACTTCTCTGGGGAGAATTTCATTTGAGCAACATCAGAGTAAAATAAAAAAGATTAGTGTTTCTATTGTATCTTCAAATATTATGAATTTCAATATCATGTAATCAATACATTTGAGACCCGTTGCTCAAGACAATGCATCTGAATAACACAGTAGCATGATAACATTTCTAATTAGTATTGTATAGAACTTTAATTAAAAATGACACAATCTCAGATTAATTATACATCCACTGTTCACTTAAACTGTATTTGCTGGCATTGTAAGTTTAAGGAATGCTGTATTAGTCACTTATGAATAGCTACAATACACTGAAGATTAAATTACTATCATAATGCTGAGTTAAAAACTCTATATATTGTTGGTTTCTTCTTTACTAAACTAAAATGTATCATTAATCCTTAAAATGCTATTTCTCAGCTTGCTAGAGAAAAATGAAAGGTGATGGAACAAATTATATGCACCCTCCAGCAACATTAAACCATATCAAAAGATTGAGAATCTCAGATGAGGAGAAAGAGAGCACTTTGGTTGAGATAGCTCTGTTCTGTTCTTCCCACAAATATTGAGAAAACTTGGCACATATGCTGGGCTGTGGTTTCCTACTTAATCTTTTCTTTCCTTCACCGTTACCATGAAAAGTGTCAATTCGAGCAAGAAGATGGGTATCAGCTTACTGTAGCAGACCAAATAGCTGTCTGGTTTTCTGTCTCTATAATATGACTGAATCCTGTGAATAGAAAAAAAAAAGTAACCATTCTCAAATAGTGTTTACAATATTAACTGAAATTTATTTGTAGATATAACATTTCATCCATTAAAAACTTCACCCCTGAAATAAGGAACTTAGTCTGAAGTGTATGATGTCCAGTACAACAGATAATCTGAATAGCCTTTTTTTTCAGCAAAGCTAGAGGTAGAATTGAACCATGACTAAAAATACATCGGACAGAATCTGAGAAAATAAATTTAGTGTGATCATTAGGTTTTAACTGTATATGTTGGGCTTCATATATAAAGCACTGTGGATAATACTTCTTTACAGAGATTAGTTTATTAGCAACTAGTTAATATTCTTACATAGCTCATGCTCTTTTTGAATCTTACTAGTCTTTGAGTATGCTCTTTAATATATTATTCTATTGTGTACTGAAAAATACAATCTTCCTCACGTATTGACTTTTTGCCTAAAAGAATCCTATAGTTGCAAGAGAGAGTCCTTCTCTCCTGGTCACAGTTTTTCATAAAGTAATGGTTTCTGCCAGCAGAAGAGAAATGCTCATACCTGTGATGGAGTCCGTAGTAGCGGCAGAACTGAAGCTAGCAGATAAAAACTGCAACTGGTGGTCTGCTTACTACATCAATCAGTGTTGTCCTGTCGAGACCTTTATCTGTTGCAGGCCCTGAGAGCTACCGATCAAACTCTGTCAATCCTCTTGGACTCTCTACATAAACAAGCCATCATGGCAATTTTCTTCACTCTAACAACTCCACGCACGCTGAATAACAAGTTCTTTTTTTTTTAATTTGGGCAAAAGAAATGGATTTATGGAAACTGACATTCTGTGTTTTCTGCCATCAAATAATGCCTTCACTGTTGGTGCTTTGGAACCCAAATATTTGTAATTCCCCATTAACAGCTGCGACTTTTCCTTATAGTGGGTGGACAGGCTTTTACAGGGGTTATGTTCTATTTTCACTGATTTTACTTAAATGGCAGAATGACGTGCTGCTTCTGTCGAATCATTCAGTTGCATCTCCAGAGATAAAAATCAAATGGAACTGTATCATCAGAAACACATGGAAAAGAGTACAAAAATCAAATGTGAACACAGAAGTAAAAAAATATGAGCTATTAAAAGGGTGACTACGTGCACTTTACTCTTTTTTTATTCTTTTTTTTTAATCTTTACTGCAGTAGTCTTTTAAGTTTCTGCCTAGTAAATTTTGATGCTGCTTGTGCCAACAATGTGAAATTCATTCTACATTGAATCAAAAACTTTTAATGACGTTGAACTTTCCAGAACTTGTTTTATACAATATCATGTTCTTTTTGGGAAATATTTAACAATAGTATTCAAAATGGTTTGAAATTTCCTCTAAACATATTTCTGGCACCTTAGTATAAAATATAACAGCATATTATATTTGTTAATTTTTAACATTTTTCTCAAAGGGTCACAAAAATGCAGGATAATAATGCTTTTGACTTCAAAAAGGGGAGCCGGGGAGTGGAACTCTGAAGGCACTAATTTGCCATCTTCTTCTCTGAATTTCCAGAAGTACATATAGAAGTGAGGGCTTTTCATTATTTGCACTATTTTTGTTATTTTGAAGGAGTCATACAACTACTGAAGGTGCTTCAGCTCTCTAGGCTACTGAGTGGCAGTTCAGTATATGTGCTAAATGTTTGGGGTACATTTTCTGCTATTGCTATTTTGAATGAATTTCAATATTGATTCTCTGTAGTTATGTATAAAGATTAAAATAAAAACAAGCTGAGAAGAGGTCAGGCAAATAAGGACTAATGCTCTGTGAAGGTCACTTGTATACAACTTAAGGTTTATGATTTGTATCATTAAAAAAGTGCATCCATTAGACATATAATGCAAAAGCTGAAATTTATGTAAACCAGAATATGAACTGTTAAGGAAAGAATTACAAATGGCTCACTTGAATGAGTAAGTGGGGTATTTATTACTACATAAAATACTGGATAGATAGTGATATTACTCACATAATGTTAGTGAATTTTGTTCAGTTTTTCATGAAAGAAATTTTGATGCTTGTTAAGCTTTTTCACAAAATGCACTTAAATATTAATGTTAAATATGTCATACTTTCCTTAAATGGTATCCAGAAGGTGATTTATCCCCCGAAATAAGCAATTACCTCTATATTCTGTAATTTCAAATATAATAAAGAAACTAAATGCTCATCAGCAAAGCCAGAATCACAATTCAGCCACAAATTTAAAAGTGGGCAATATATGTAGATGAAGAAGCTGTTTCACTATTGCAGTCATAATTGTCCGTATTTATAATTCTCTTCTCACCATGAAAATATGTAAAGGACTTTTCAGATTTGCCTAATACTGAGACAGCAAAATTTGCTGACTTCTTTTGTGGTGTAATTCATAGATGTTTCCACAGTTCCTCTGTTTCAATGAAGACATATAAAAAGCACATAACTTGCTTTAAATCCCTCTCACTTTCTTTCTCAGTTCTAAGTAGATAGCTATTTGACATTAATACATAATATCTGAGCACATCGATATCTTGGTATTTAACCAAAAATACTGTGAGTTTTAGATACTAAAGCTCATCAATCATTTCTATTCTCAGACGGAAAGTTTTTGAAGAGATAAAGTATTATCTCTATTTGACCGATTCAGTGAAAAAATACGTTTTCCTTTTCCAAATATTTCAGAACATAAGATTGAGCAACAAAATAATTGCTCTTAAAGTTATTGTATTTCTGTTGCATGTTCCAGCTAGGAAAAAAAAAACCAAAACCCTTTAACTGTTGGATTCTTTTCTCAGTCTACTTTGTATTATGAAACAAGCTACAAAGTTCTCCATTGTTGGGCAGAAGGAGGAAAGAAAAAAAGCCCTGTATACACCAACAACCAGATCTGAGACTGTTAGTGACCATTAGTGACTTAAGCGGAACTGTTCTTATTCTCCCCACACTGGTTGGTTTAGAAAGTCATTGCTAGTAACTTAAAATTTTATTGTCCATTTACTGATTATTCTCTCCACTTGAAAAATGAACAGAAGTCCTAGTGAACAACAAATATAACATCGTATAAAAGCAATGCTATTATAGAAATAATATATGAAGTAAAAATATAATTGAATGACAATTTACTATACTTCATTGCATAAAAATAGCTGTTAGTCTGCAACTTATAGAAAAAAGAAAGTGATCGTAATGAACATCATCATTAGATCTATCAACATTCAAAAATATCTTTTATCAAAGATAACATGAGCCTTCTTCTGTCATGTGATATACGCCTCAACACTTCCCTCAAACTGTTGGTAGCTAGTGTCTCCTGAATTTATACAGAAAGCATAAAGAATCGTTATTATTCTTTATTATATGCTCCAGTATGCTAATTCAGAAGGGGGGAAAAAAATTAACCTCTATCCTCAGTGATCTTTTTCATAAGCCAGGCCGTGTAGATTCCTCAGATATTCCTTTTCTGTTCCTCTGATTCTTCTCCTTATAAGCTTTTCCTTTACACAAGCTCTTCTCTTTTCTGATAGCAATCTTTTCATTGCTCAACTTGAGAGAGGGAAACCCTAGCAATGTTAAAAGGCATCGCCTCTGATCTTTCCACATGTCATTTTGAATCCAGCAATGAAACTTCATGCCATCAAGCCGACGATATATCCTTAGCGTGGGTTGTATCTATTTCTTACTCCAATAGGAAAAGTTTAATTAGTACAGAAAGCTAAGAGCCTATCAAACAATTATTTAGGCTAAATTAGGTTATTATTTATTAACGTAAGCTGTGATCCTGCAAATACTCACCCTACGGTTCTATATATAGATCTCTATGTATAGATAACTAATTATAGGCAAAAGATGTGCTTGACTATGAAAAGAGCTGACTGAATCCAGCAAAATGCTCAGAGATACACTGCCTCTTTTGCTAGTGCTCCAGTTTGAGAAAGTCATTTTTACTACTGTTGCCGGCACTGAAAGATGAGTTTGGGTATATGAAAATACAGGGACTCCTGCTGGGAACAGAGGAGTGATTCAGTCAGTACTTCCTCCTCTCTCTTCTAAGAAGCAGCAGCCAACCCAGCAAACTTCTCTCTGTGGAGTTCTCTTCCCTTCTTCCCTTCTCTATGCTACATCTGCCTTCTTAATTTTCACCGTATAATCCTCTATGTGTGGGTCACTGTTTGGGCAACTTTAACCACTTACAGAGGCACTCTGTAGGCAGGATACACGCAACTTTGAAGTACAAAGAAATCATTTATTGGCTGATGCACTCACAGAGAGCTGGGACTAATGAGTTACTATGCTATGCATTAATAGGTTCCTCATCCCCAGTAGGGCACCCAGTGAGTCTTTGTTGGCCAGGCAGTCATTGGTCAAGTGGAAAAAGTTCAATATCTGTTGTTCCTTGAAATGGGAGAGACACCCCGAAGTAGAGGTGATCCTTTGAAATGTGCGTGATCCTTGATGCTGCTGAATTTTATCTTTTTTTTTTCACTTAGGATCTTACATCCTTTCATTTCAGCGTTTCCCATCTTGAAGCCTTGAATCCTCATTTCAACAATCCTACCTCTACAAACATTTTTATGCATTTATTTTATTTATTTATTTAATCCTGGATGGCCCATATACTTTCTTAGAATTTAGCAATTTTCTCCAACATTTCGGGAGCCTCGCATAACAGTCCAGCCTTAGAGGTGCCTCATCAGTATTTCTTATAACTACAGATTTCTGGGCCAAAGAACTACTCTGCTCATAAGGCAGAAAATTCTTATGCAGTGTGGCAAGCAATATATGATTTCTTTCCCTCTTTCTTTTTCTCCCTTTAGAAAAAATAATGATAAAGCCATACCTTTTCAATATTGTAAGAATATGTCAACTATACTTTTATTCTTCTTTTAGCAAACTAAGCAGGACATGCTTGCTTGGACTGCATTTTAAAAATGCTTAGTAAAATTACTGAAGGAAATGCAGCTGAAAAATGATATTGGAAAAAAATTACTCTCAGCAATATAGTAACTTAGGGTATTTTATCAACTTTGCAAAGCTGTGCTGCATTAAGATAACAAAATTGTTCTCTGATGTGTCTTTAAAATGAGTGAAATGTACCAAAAACTGCAAAAGGATGAGGCAGGGTGATTCTCCATCAGCTGCATTGTATATTGAAGACTAGTTAACCTTCATCTCTATAGGTCATGAACCAAGAACCAGTAAAATCACTGGGAATATTGCTAGTACTAGCAAACAGGGTTATATGACAAAATTGGGGAAAGTGCATGATTCATTTAAATTCTACTTTAAATCAAAGCCATTTAAGAGCCTGATAAAGAAAAAGTAATAGTAAAATTACCGGACTGGGACCTAAACTTCATACGGATGAGGTAGCTTTCTGTTGCCTTCAACACATAGATATGACCAGAAAAACCATAGTTGAGTCCTTGAGAATGATTACCCACACAAGATAAACTGTTAAGGCATCATGATGTCTGTTTTTACAGTGTGCTGCTCTCCTGCTGAGAATAAAAGATTTTCATATCCTTGGGCTCCAAGCTTACTTAAGTAAAATCAGCTAAGTAAAATGAGCTATATAATCCAGATTTTCTTTTTTCATGATTACATTAAAGGGAATAAGAATAATGATGCATACTGGATGAAGTATCCCTTTTATTCCTTTCCCAGGTATAACCAACTGCTGATAAGAATTTCTGCTTTTCTTCCAAGGGTTTTAGTTCTCTAGGATAATAATAACAAAGACAGCCTGCTGCCAGATATACCTGAGTTTTAAATTTATTTTGTACTCCTCACTAAAACAATTTGTTGATTCATTAAAATTGGGTTATAAGAAAAATGAAGAAATAGAAATAGATACTAGAAAACAAAAGATATATGAAAATAGTTCTGTGACTTCCTGAATTTTTGAGAAAATAAGACATGAGTTTTCTTGTAGATAGAGAAACTAAACTGCTATGTATTCCAGCAGATTAGGATGTTTTCCTTGAAGGAGAGGATTAAATAATGGGATGACACCAGCCTGCTGTAGAAAATAGATAAAGATTAATAAAAATCCATTTATACACCATACTTTTTGTAAGCCATGTTGCTTGAGCAGCCACAAATGCAGTTATTAATGTCGAAAGAAAATGTCAAAAACTTTGTGTTATTCTTTGTGCCTATATAAGTATGACTGAAGTCTGATTAGATTTTAAAATAAATACTAAGAGACTACATATGCTGTAACTCTGTCAAACAAGAGTTTAACATCTCAAGAAAAGTGGAAGACAAATTGATTAGTGACAAATTCCAACTAATGATATGAGTACTAAATTCACAACAAACAAATCTGTGTAAAATTTCCTTGCCTTGAGCTACACATATACATATTCATCTTCATCAACTGTTTATTTCCAAAAGCATGACTAGATACTGTTTATGTTACTATGGGGTGTAGTCAGTTCAACGTGCTTTGTGTTTCTTTAATGAGCACTTAAGTTTGTTTAAGAATAAATCTACCCGCTACTCTGTGAATCGTGTTACAGGGGTTATATGGATTAGACCATGCATATGCATTTTTGCAACAGTTTAACTGTATAATTACACCAACAACCTCTGACCAAGAGGGATGTGATACCATAAGCACAGCAAAAAGAAACCCTAATGAACCTTTCAATAAATCTTGATTAACCTGCATAAGTAGGCACTAACCTAGAAAGCTAACCTCTGAAAAATATGCTGAGAGTATGTATCTTTGGTGTTTTTGAAGCACTTGAATAAGTTAGTTTCATGCAACAGGCAGCACAAACATAAAACTGTCCAGCCTTCTTCCTGTTTTCTAAGTCAGCTTGCAGGATAGTATCAAGGATTTTTAAGTCTTCTCTGGACAGAGCAAGCTCCTGCACTACTATAAATACAACTTTCTAACAGCGTTACTCGGAAACAAAGATCCAGAAGTTTAACAAGGAACTGTAATTTATGCTTGTACTTCCTTAAGCTTTAAAAATGACGAATCTGTAATATGCTGCACTAGCAAAATTTGTTTTGGTTTTCTGACCAAAACAAATTGTTATGGTATTTAACAAAGGTGCCAATCGTCAGGGCCCCGAGGGCACCGCCAGCCCCCCTACCCCGTCCCTGCCCCTGCCCCCCGCGGGCTCCCCCCGCGCAGCCCCGACCCCATCACAGGGCAGCCCGGGGCCGTCAGTCGCTGCCCCGCGACGCCGCAGCGGTGCCGGCTCCAGACCCGCCACGGCCCTCACACAGGACCCCCGGCCCCCACCCGCTCCCCTCCGTCCTCCTCCCCCCGCCCCGGGGCTATGATTGCAGCCCCGAGCCCGGAGGAGCCACCGCTCTTGTGGTACCTGAAACTCCATAACTGAAGGCCCCAATGGCAACTATCTAATATATCACATAAATCCATTTAAGTCCCGTATGAAAAGACTCCAGAAATTCAGTGTTCTAGAAGCATAATTTATATAA
Organism: Struthio camelus; assembly: GCF_040807025.1. Taxonomy (NCBI): domain Eukaryota; kingdom Metazoa; phylum Chordata; class Aves; order Struthioniformes; family Struthionidae; genus Struthio; species Struthio camelus. The sequence goes on along the minus strand of NC_090942.1, from coordinate 174,225,609 downwards.
ATAATGCCTTTTGGTAAGAGACACGTTCATGTCTAGCTTAATACAAAGAGTACACATACCAAACATTGAAATTTACACCTTTTACTTTTCCCTTGTGGATACATTATTTTCTTTAGGAAAACTGAAGCTCTCTTAAATTACTAAACTGACTTAAACATTTCACCTCCTGCTTTTACCTCATTCTAAAAGTACCCTCTATTTATACAATTACTCTCTTACATACATAAAGACCAACACAACACTTGCTTAAAAATCTTTCTCCATTAAACCCTTGCTTAAGCTCCTATTCTTATACAATGCTCTCACTCAAGCCTGAGCAAGGAGAGGAAAAAAACAGAGCAAAACCAAACAACTGATACAAGCCTGAAACCACAGTTAAGCAGGCTTCAGTCACTTAAATCTCAGACTGCTGTAATTAAAAACAGAAATCAGTGCCAGCTGTCCTGCCCCACTCTCAGTTATGGTAAGCCTGCTGAAGCAAATTGTGTGCTTTCTTGTTTAGCCTACATAAACTAGAGATGGAAACCTCTATTCTGTTTCTGGATCTACTCAGAACATCCCTAGTCAGAGTGGCTTGGCACAGAGCTCTGGTCTGCCTTTTCTATAGGCGGACTCAATAAGTCTACATTTCTGAAAAGCCTCACGTGGAGGATGTATGAGAGAACATAGCGAGAACACAGACTACGTATGAGTAATCACTGTTCCTACGGCTGTTTGTATTCTTTCATAGAGCTGTCTTTTATGGAACAGTTTGAAGAAAGCCAAAGCAAGATTCTTCCATCCCTGCGCATGTCCTAAACAATAAACTTTGCTCATACTCTGTATGTAACCTTCCCTCTAATAACCTAGAGGATCAGGAAAGTTGAAGAGCTCATAGTTTCACATTAGTTTGTATGCAGCTTACTGGACAGGATAGTTTCCTGTAAAACTGAAGTTTCAGGTATGGTTCTCCACAGTTTGCTCTGGCAATATGGAATTTCGTTTCAGGGTACTCTGCTAAGAATGGAGGCTTTTCTAGATTTGTCTCCTGAGGAACCTACCCCTCTAAATGCACAGAATGGAAATGCTGGATATGCATTGCTGGGATTGGATTTCACTGTTTTTTGAATAAGGTTTAGGTTGCTAGTTCTGGAAAGCATCCAAGTTCAGAAAGTATTCTTAGAAATATTGTTCTGACATGGAAATGCTTAAATTTCTGTTTATTTTTCTTTCTCAGTCCTCAGATTGGGGGAGAAACATAAAAGTTTTTGCATGCTTGAATACTTAGATCTCGGGCTGCTGAAACATCTTGTTTTATTAGAAGATTATATTGCTTGTTTATATATCTCATGATGATAGTGTGATTTTTGGATAACTGCTATAGCTAAGACATTACCTTTCAAATCTCTCAAACTATCGTTGTTTCCTACTAATCGTAAAAAGAAAAAAAATATATAGAATATTGTGCTGTCTTAAAAAAATACATATGTTTTATATTTACTGCTTCATTTCATGGTAATATTTTACAATACCACACAGTTAGCTATATAATGCAATGTGTTAAACTTTTGTTTTTGTTTTGTTCCGCATTTACAGAAATTGAGACTATTTAAAGAATCTACTTGACAGTATACTCTCTTCTATAGTTTGTTACTTTGCTTTGATTCAGTTGTATTGCATTTACTGGCTGAAAGGCTTTGCATAAAATATCCACAATACCAGCATGTGTTAGTTTAACAACTTATGTGTAGTGATCTTCACTTAAGGTTTTGTTTTCGTATGTTTCTCATTTGCTTGTTTTTATAACAGAGCACTTCTGGTAAAGTGAGCAGTATTCACTTTTCCCATTTTTTGTACAGTAAATATTCCATGAGCACATTAAACAGTTTATTTACCTTACTCTGAAGATATGCTGCACAAATAGCACAGTAGATCTTTAATTTTCAATTATTATAAATTATAATTATAATTATTTGTTCTTAAATATTCAAATAAACTGCTTTCACTAAGATTAATATTTCTGAACTTATCTTCTTTTCAACAGAAAAAAAAATCATTCTAGAGACAACTTTGGCTAGTAAGAATTTGAGAAAAAGTCTGTTATCAGATTCAGTCTATTGTAGAAAAACTGACTAGTAACGGAAGAATGAAATCAAAGAAATTACAAATTGTACAGACTTCATGACCTCAAAGCTTGCCCTAGATTTTGGAAATCTAAACATATCTTTAGAAAGACTCCTTTAAGGAATATTCTTTGCTGCAAAAAGCCTGTCATAGACTTAATTTTGGGGTAACGTCCCCAAAAATAAACCAAGGTAGCAGAAGGTGAAACTTCAAGATAGGAAGACTAATGAATGGCTACAGGCAAACATGTTAGCCAGAACTGGAGCCTTACACACTATGAACAATGCAAGGGGATATTATAAAACCTGTCCTAACAGTTCTGTTTCCAGATTAGATGAAATTCTGGAATGGACCTTTTTGCCTGGTATGGTCTGGGTAATAAACAAGTTCTTTGTACTATCTCTAGAAAGTTATGCAAATAAAAAGACCCACTGGTATGATTTTGCATCTGCTTCTCTTCCAGTATGTCTTTCTGCTCACAATTCTGTTGACACTACTACACTGTGTTGCACCACCTGTTCCTCAGTTCTGCCTTTCGTACTGTCTGTTTTTCTCGGCTTTTACTACTTAGTCCTATTTAGTAGGCAATACTACAAAGTGCTGCAAAGAGGTGGGAGTTTCAAGATAAGTAGAGCAAAACGTGATATCTTGAGTTTTTGGTTCCAACAAATTAAACTCTGTAAAAAGGAAGTTTCAGCAGCTCTCTCTCCCTTGCCTATGGTCAGCAAAAAAAAAAAAAAGAAAAAAAAAGTTGCCCCACTTGAGCAGGAAGCCACAGCACAGAATCACAATTGTGATTTGAAGACTTTTATTTTCTACATGTAAAAAAATTAAATTTCTATACATACTGAAGCAGCCAAAAAACCAAAAGTTTGATATTCTAAAACTCAGAAAGAGTCACATTTCACCCTGTGTCACCAGTAGTTTTAGATTTTTTAGGGTAGAAGAAACTATTTTGATCATTTACTCTCACCTGCATGACAGAAAAGCGCAATTCTTTCAGCCAGCCCATAAATTCCAGCTGAGCAAATATAGTATAGATTCACTGGGTCTAACTCTATCCATTTCAAAAAGCTTCCTTCAATTGCAAGAAGCTAGGACAGAAAGTGCATCTACTGTCTTAAATTTAAAATATCTAATAGGAGTTCACAAAGCTTACAACTCCCAGTAAGTAATTTTAGTATTTACTGATGTTACATGAACATGCTCAGGATTCTGTCTGGCAAGAATAACAGCAGCAGATAAGATTGCTTAAAATCTACTGATTTGTTTTATGTTTAGGGTCGTTGCATTTAAACATGTTTAAATACCATTAAAATAAATGGGAATCAAACACTTTTCAGTGTCTTGCTGAAGGGGACAGATTGGTGAAGTTGGATCTTACATACTTTTTCCTCTACATGATACTTACAACATTTTCTGTGTAAATTAGAAATTATAAACCCATAGGAGTATAATAGCAACAAATTGGATTTAGTAAGCCTGAGCTGCCTGTTTTGTCATAATTCAACATGTTTAAGTAACTGTGATTATTGCAAAAGTGTTCCGCATTTAATATAAATAAAAAGAACATTAATGAAGCAATAGCAATGTCATTAAAAGAAAAGTGGCTCTGCCTTCTTTGGCTTATTGTGAGCTATGGGCAATGATGTAAATCCAACACAAGCTAGTTAATTAGAAGTTCAGTATTCTTAACAAAGCCTCAAGACTTAACAGTTAGATAAACCCAAATGTGAAAATAGTTCTGTTTACCCAAATTTTGCTTCCAGATTAACTAAGCCAATTGAAAACTGGGGAACTGAAGCCAAAACAGTAATGCAGTATGCACTAGTCCCTCCTACCAACTCCATTATGAACAATTTCTAACACCAACATAAGCCATGTCTTTCTCCCCAGATAATGAAGCAGAAAGAGCAGACACAGTTATTAACTCCTTTTCTATAAATGTAGATCACAAATGTTGAGTGTCTATGTGTATTTATTAGAGGAAATTGAGTTGTGTTTACTGTTTTTAATTTAATTCTTCAAAAGCTAGATAGGAGGTTTAATGGGTAATTCTTCCAAATGCTATGAGACCTAATTGTGAAATTGCTTTCAGCTCTTAGTTACATTATCAAAAGTCAAAAAGATTTAGCAGCTCTCAGGAGGATATTCTTGCTTTTATTTGTGGGATCGGATGACATGCTTTTAAATTCTCTTTTCTCTGAAACTGAATAACATTGTTTTAAAAGAAAAAGAGCTGAAAGATGATACAGATTCCAAAGGGTGCTGTAGATGTACAGACAGGTTGAGCCTTCATAATATGTCACTTTTTCACAGCTGTTTATTTTGATTAGGTAAATGAACTCATCTGGTGCAATTCTAGCATAAAGACAGGACTATGCAGTAAATAAGCACTAGCTGAAAATATTAAATCAGCCTGGAGGTACATAGTGGGTGAGGAGTGCCACTGTTTCAACACTCTTATGTTAAGCTCCTGTGGATAATTGTTTACTGGACAAAATCTGAAATGCAGGTATGGGAGTATCTGTTTCTCTATCTCTTTAGACTGTTTCAAAGCTCTTGAAAATCTCTATACTATGTTCAGAATACTGAACATACAGACAAACCAATATCAGTATATAAAAATGATGTAGTACTAAGAGAAGCAAAACTGCAAGTAATGAAAAATGTCTCATCTGATTTTGACAAGATTTTTTTCAGTGTTGTTGTATATTCTTCCTTTATATTTGCCTTTTATGTTTCGCCCAGAAAACTTACAAAATAAAAGAGGACAGCCTTCTGGTTTCTATTATAGGCCTTTTGGAAACTATGCATTGACTCCAGACCAAATACCATTAACACCCGGTGCCCTCCGTGAAATGGGTTTTGATCCCCGTCCTTTCTAAAGTGCATGTAATAATTCTACTTTGTAGTGGAACTCTTGGCAATCTCAGGAAGCGTGGCAAGCCTGATGCAGGTATACAGTGCATCATCATATCTTTCTCAATAGGACTGGTTAATCTATCTAGAATTCCTTGTGCTATTAGAATGTAATATTTTAATAATAAAATAAGTATTGTGACTGGTCTACCTCTAACAGTTTCTTGTTAGGGCTGCTCAGAACACAACTTTTGGGCAGGATTTATCAGAAGACTTAGGTTGTATCCAAATTAAGGAGCCTGGAGTCTCTCACCCTTAGTGACTATGGCATACCAAGCCTCATAGTCACTTCAGAGTAAGTAAAAAACATTCTCATCCACCTTTTACTCATTGTTTTCTGACTATGAAAACTTGGTTTTATATGTCCTAGCAGAGCTGAAAGTTACAATTTATTGTAATAAGTGGCCAGTTTGGATAATCTAGTAACCAGGACATATACCAGAAAGGAAGTCTAAAAGCATTTTGATTAGTTTCTCAGTCTCTCTGGATCTTAGCAGAAAAATAGGCATCTATCTGCTCAGATGATAGAAGTTCTGAGGTGATGGTATGAATGGACCAAATTGTAAGGAAATATGTAACTTTCCAGGAAAAAAGATAAACAACTATTGAGTTTAGGTCTTTCTAGCATAAATGAGGTGCTGAAGTTATACAACATTTTATTTTAATTTTTCTAAATTATGCCAAAGTCTCATTTTATGGACTTTTGTTGTTGTTGTTTTTCTCCAGGCATGCGGCTTGAAAGAATACTTTCTCTACTAAATGAGTTTACTTTTTAAATAAAGCAGTTATTTTTCTAGGATGGTGTTTCAATACCAAATTCAGTGTTAACATGCTGATTGATTTAAATGAGTAAGCTTAGATAATGTATTTCGTTTAAAATACATGATATAATGCAAGTAAGAGTTCCACAATCCAACAACACAGAAAGTTTATCTTTAAAATCAGAGAATAATAGAACACTATAGAAAGAGAACCCTAAGCAGAAGTGCTCACACTTCTTATTTTTGACAACAGCAAACTAGATCTTTAGGTGTTATACAATTAAATGCTTTTCTTTCAATTAACTAAACTACAGTAATTTAAGACAGCCAAAGGCCTGGCTTAAAAATAAATAAATAAATAATATTTTAAAAGCATTGGTATATTTTTGGTTTCTTTTAAATATTAAGTGGGACTGCATATACAAAAATCATATTTAATTGGACTGTCAATATATAACGCATATGAAATCAATTTATTTTATTCAGAATTTGTCTTTAAGATAAAAGAAGTATTGAAAAGGTACTGCTGGAAGTTGAGACAGTGAGGTTAGTACTTTTCCCCACACTAAAACATTCTTTGAAATGTCCAAAATGGAGTGAAAAATGATAGATGTTTCTGAAATTTACAAGGAAAATGAAAAGTAACCTGGTACCCACAGTCTCAGGGAACATATTAATTCATATTTGTTCATTTCTGTTTATTTGAATAGTTGTACAATTTACTTGTTAATTGTAATTAAAAAAAAAAAAAAAAAGAAGTTCCTGGTTGCAACAGCAATAGATGTTCTCGTATAAAAAATCAGAACATTTTTTCTGAAGATTTATCACAGAGAATTGTGAAGAAATCTGTGCAAGGAGCAGATACGAACTCACTACTGGAGAACTCATTACCTGAGTAAACACATACATACTTGTATAGAGAAGCAGAAAAAGAAAATGAAAAGTTCAGCCCACAAGAAACAGGGCACTTGAATAAAAAAAGAAAAAAACCCTATCGCACAAAGATACTTTGATGATCCACAATTTCCAGTGAATGGGTAAGCATTAAGGAACAAAGCTACTTCTAAGAGACACCTCTGCTATAGTTATAAGCTTCTTTTTCCTGTTTCCTAATCTCTTTCTTGGACTGATTCTCTCACTAAAAGTGCAGTGAATGGAAATAGTGGGAAAAATATTGAACTGCTTTGTACCACTGTATGAGCATGACAAAGTTATCGGACTTTTTTGTTTTTAATTTGTTATTTTAATGCAAAAATATTTTGATCTCTTTTCCATTTATGAAAAACTAAACAATTTATTTTTATTTAGGAATGCTAATGCTGATAATTTTAAATTATAACAGAAATAGGCTTAAACTTCATAATCCAAGTTTGATGTAGTCACAGTCCTGGGATATTTGGGGACTAGGAGTTTGCAGAAAAGCTTGCCAGTTTAAACACTTTTTAAGAACTGGTTTCTTTTAGCTTGTAATTTCATCCAAGATTTTAAAAAGTGACAAGTGTTTATGAATGCTTCTACTTTTGATGCTCAACTTTACAGCTTTTGAACAGGCCATTAAAGCATCTTATGTTCAATAACCAGACACCTGAGTTTTCTTCAGCAGACTAAACATAGGCATCAAGTGCCTTCTGAGATAATCATCTATGAAACATTATTCTTTTAAAAAAAATTGACTTCATTTTTTTTCAATAATAAAAATCCTCAAGCTAGCACAGATGCAGCATAGGCACAAACACTTCTATAGACTAGTAAATACATTGTTGACCTCAGGAGCAAAGTATGCGATGCATTGCATGAAGCGTCAAGAGATTCTGATCATCAGCAATTGGACCACATTAAAGGAATACAATTTCTAGAATTCCCTGCAACTTCAGGATTAATGTGGTACTTTCTGGCCAAAAAGAGAAAGCTATAGCCAGGGCCACACAATAATATTTGCTGCTTCAGCATTCCTTCTCGTGTGGCAAGTTCAGCAATATACACAATACATCTTTACATAATTGAGCTTTAGAATAGAAGATTATGAGATCTGAACTCTATCCCTATTTGCAACAAACTTGTATCTTAAATAAGCTTATTCAGCTATCTATTTCTCTTACTTGGATAGTTTTAGTGAGAAAAAAAAAAAAAACTTGTCAGTGGTCTTTTTATTCTTACATGTGTATATTTGTATGTATTTAAAGATCCTTATAGAAAACCTAAGTACTAAGCTTTTTTTTTTTGGGCGGGGGGGGAGGGGGGCTATCTGTACACTAATATCAGAAGTTATTTTCTTATCCCGCAGGTTGTCTCTGTTGCATCTGAACTCTCCTTGTAATCATATAAGGAATCAAATTTAAAACACCACTAAAAATTAAATACCACTAACAATTCCATGCCTAGACTGCTGTTAATAACAGGGGATTAGGAAGGTATAATACATATATGAAGTACTATGACTTGAATTTCAAGGTGCTTTGAGAAATCTAGGAACCCTAAAATAAGAATATGCATGACAAAGAATGTATTAAGGTTATCTTGAACCACAAATGGAGAAATAACCTCCAGATATTGTGTCTCAATGTTACTTAAAATAGAATTAGCTACACAAAAAATAGCTATGTTACTATAGATGGGCAGGTTAACTGAGGAAATATACTTTGATGGATGGTCCATAGAGTGCATGTATTAACAAATTAAAGAAGAAGAACCTTTTGTTGGAAAACCAGTTATCCATTACATAACAATCACATAATTCAAGCATGGGGAGAACACATCAAAGTATTCCTAATAACTATTTCCATAAGTGGAGCTGCCTGTAAATTGTATATATAAACCTGTAACTCACATAACTGAGTTGCTGAGGCACCTTACTTCAGAATGAGTTACGCAAAATTGATCACTCCAGTATCTGTTATTGATACAAAGGGAAAGTATTATTTTGTTATCATTAAAGAAAGCACATATCATGACACCTCTGTTTGGTCTGATAACCTGCCCTTAAGGCTTGATCTCAGTTTGGATGCAACGCTAGGGCATGTGCTATGGCATTCCCTGGGGTTGTAGCATTTCTCGGTGGCCCAGGTTGTGTCCTGGGCACTGCACTCTGCAGCTTCCATCTGATCAGAGCATTGTGATTTATTGTGTGGCTGGGAGGAGACAGTTACTGAGTAAATGACCTGATTCCCAAAAATGAGTCATGCTGCAGGCAGATGGTACATCCAGCTCCAGGAGTTTGGGGAATTAGAAATCAATTTACTTGGAGATAAACATTTCGGGAGTTTACCTCCATCTCCCCTGTAAACTTCTCCCCTTTTCCCAAGGTTTGGTTGGAGGCTCACGGACATGGCAGAGTCAGTACAGCGGGGTGAGGCTCCCGTCCCACCAGTGGCCATGGGGAGCACAGCAGGGTGGCTGTGGCCAGGAGCCACCTGGATCTCAGGAGTCCCTCTCAGCTAGGGCTCCCTCTCCAGGCTCTGGAAGAGCTACAGCCACCACTGCCTTGCAGCCCTGCCCCAGCCTGGCCATGGGCTTCACGGACCTGGCACAGACACCAGCCCACAGGCGCCCATCCGCCCTGACCCTCGCACAGTCCCAGTCCCATGACCCTGCCTGGCCATCACAGGGCTGTGTCTAACCTCCGTTACTCTCACCGATCCTGACCCCAACCTGAGCACTGGGGCAAAAATAAGAAAAATAAGCGAAAAATAAGAATTAGAACAGACATGTGAGGCTGACTTGAGGCTGACTATATCTGAGTAACATCATCTTGCCTTTTAGGATGAATCAGGAGCTTAGAAAGGGAAATAATTTATCAATGTTTAATAACAGGAATTCATAAATGATCAATATTCAGTAAAATAAGACAATGTTTGTTAATATTTAATAAACTCAACTCTGGTTATAATAACTCATAATTTATAACATATATGAATAATAAATCAATATGTAATAATACAATCAATGTAGTAATCATTATAAAAGAGGGAAACTAGTGCAAGTGTTTTATGTATGACATCAGCCTTTCCCAGCTATTACATCTTGTTTTTTTCATTAGGAGTATACCTTAAGAAAAGGCATCTTCACTTTAAAATGTGAAAGCTTTTTCTCTCCATCACACCACAGTGTTTTCATTCCCTTGAGATCTTGATTTTTATTTATATTTGTGATGGAGTCAAATATTATTTAGTTGCAGCACCAGTACATTCTCTACAAGAAAATACAATTGTAATCCTCTAAACACACTACATGCAAAAATAAGGGACAATATTTTTTACTCATAGTTCCCAGTGGTCTATGTTTTATTTTTTTAAACTAAAAATTCCTCTCTCCTCTTTTCTCTTCATAATCATGGTGCCATGCCTTTTTGCATTCTCTGTTCTTCTATATGCTTTTACTGCACTTCACACAATCCCTCCTCCCCCAAACTCCTACATCTTTTGGCATCCATTTGTGGTTTTATTTTATTTATTTATTTATTTATTTTCTCTATAAATACTAGTACTCTCTGCTTTAATATTTTCTCTCATATTTTTCTTTGGGTGGCTGCTTATACTGAAGAAAATATCTGTTTTCATATGGGAATCTCATATGTTTATTCTAAATGAGGGTTTCATTTTTGCCCTTCAGCTTCAAAAAGCTTCAGTTAGCCCTATCCATTTGTCCATCACAACAATATTGTTTTAAAAAGATATATAATTGTGTTGCATTTTGAAAGCATAGTAAATTATGTGCAGTCAACAAAGCTATTATGTGACACTGCAGAATGTACAACTAATGAAACTGTAATCACCAGACCTGATCATTTCAGTTGAAGTTCTAATTTAATAAAACAGTTTCACATCCTCTAGAGCCTTCTAACATTTATTTATCATGCCAATTTCCATTACCTAATCCAAAATAATTTTGTTGATTCTCCTAAATTATACTAATAGCATCCTGAAAAGGTCTACAGTTTCAAAAGGTTTATGACAATGTACACATATACATCACATTAATATGTATACACTGTTGTATACCTTATTAATAAAGCTTTTTAGAATTTATAATTTAACCTAGCAGACATAACCTTCTGTGACCAGGCCACAGATTCAATTGATTTCTTACCTCCCTAAGGCGGTACAGACACACAGACACGGGATTTTCACCCAGTCACAGAATCACAGAATGGCTGAGGTTGGAAGGAACCTCTGGAAATCCTCTAGTCTAACCTCCTCCTCAAGCAGGGTCATCTAGAGCACACTGTCCATGACCCTGTGCAGACAACTTCTGAGTATCATCAAGGATGGAGACTCCGCAGCCTCTCTGGGTAACCTGTTCCAGTGCTCACAGTGAAAATGTCTTTTCTTGCATTCAGATGGAACTTCCTGAGTTTCCACTTGTGCCCATTGCATTTTGTCGTGATGCTATCCTTTCAATTCAGACAGTTGCTTACTTACTCTATGCCTGTCACTCTCTTTGCACTCCCCTTCTGAAGCTCAATCAAATTTGACATTTAAGACTTACTATGCACCCAGTGCATAGTATCCATAATTATTATGAAAATATTTTATAAGTGTTGCAGGGCTTGGTCTTAACTGCAGAAGTGACCTACTGATACAGTTTCCTTTTTATGCAACTCCTAACTCTGTTTTGGGTGTGTGAGGGAAATGGGAGAGAGTTGCTAATGAGAAAGATTGAGTCTAAAAATCTTATATTTTTTTTCCAAAACATAAATAATTCTGCCTGAGCCCCTTCACCTTCCTTATACATCTTGAGAACTAGATAATTAAATGCTTCTGAGGACTCTTAATACTACTTTTCCTTCTAACTTTACCATACAAAACAATAAACATTTTTCTAAAGGAACTAGTGTGGAGAATAGCCATGAAAAAAAAGTTTAATAATAAATGCACAGTATTTATTAAAGCACTTTGTCATATTTTCACTCTGGTTCTAATAATTTTAATTGTATGGCATTGTAAGCTGAAGCATGGTTGCATTGCAGTCCCCTTCTCCCTTCCCATTGCCACATAGTTGCATCCTCACTCACTGCTAAACGCAAAATCCAAGCAATTTGTTAGATCCTCCTCTAACTTCTAAGGGAACTTCTCTCCCATGTACCTTGGGCATATTTGTTAGGCTCTTATTCAGTGTTGTGTAGGAAGATTTTTGTCAGTGTTCTCTGCAGCTTCAGAAGAGGACCTGTAACTGCCACCTTAAGCTGTACAATCAACTGAGACATCCGTATATTGTTCAGTGCCTCCAGGATACCTATTAAGGCACCAAGATCACACAAGCATTTTAGAACTTAATATTTGTACAATCTCAATAGAAATCAATCCTGGATAAGACTGTGAAAAGCAAAAATTATTTTACTGCTGGAACTATCCATAAAACAAAGCATTCAGCTCATTTTACTCTTATTTCACCTTAAATCTCTTCATAGAATTCTCTGCTGTGATTCTCCCCAGGACTGCTGATATAGATCTCCTCCTTCTTGCTACCAATAATTGACAATAGTATTGAAGCTACCTAAAGCCCAAAACATAGGTTAGTTTTGCTCAGAAGATCTATCTCCTAGTTAAACCTAATGGCTGAAATGCAAATGAAGTCTTATTCAGTCATTTCCTTTCCTTTCTTTTCCAAAAGAAGCCTAAAGAAATATTCCTTGTTAGTCGCACATGTTCCTGCTCACCAAGCAAATTGTCAAAAGTATTACAGAAGGTTTCAGTTTACATGTATGAAATAAGATCCTTTCCAGTTTTGTCCAGACTCCATCTATGCACTTTAGTTCAATGAGAACATGCAGATGAGAGTAAAACACAGGAAAAAAGACTTTCCTGAAGTGGGTCAGAGTGCTTAACACTTTTCAGGAACAGGATAATAAATAGAGTTCAGTACCAATGTACAGCTGCTTTAAAAAAAGTGATTTTTTTTTTCATTTGTTTCTTTGTTTTAGCAGGAGCTAAAGAAGTTTATTTGTTGAACAACAATTAGACTAACTCTATATATTTTGCAATCATTGTTCTTGCTTTTGGCATGATATATCCATAAAATTTTGCACAAATATAGGGAGTAAAAAAAAAAAAAAGCCCATAATTTAAAGAAAATTTTGCATTCTATTCAGCGCAGTCAAGTACCTCAGCTTCTCCTTTAACTGCACTTCCAGTAATTTGGCACTTTATAATAATAAAATAGTAGAGATTGTATGGCAGAACACAATTCTCCCTGTTCTATTTGTATTGTTTGGCTCAGTTGGTACTGTGCTATTTTCCTGCATAATTCAGCTTTTAGTTATCGTGTATTCCTTGTAGCTGTAGCCATTTTCAAGTTCAAGAACAAGAGGAGAATGAAAACATATGATGTTCAGACATCATTTTACCTAATTTTTTTGTTTCCGCTTGTCAAGAATTCTATAGATGAAACTCAGCATATCTATGTATCCTAGAACAAGTTATTAACACTAAGCTGAAGAGTATGATAGCAGATCTGTACTTCTTTTGTCTATCAGGGCCATATTCATCCCTCACATAAAAAGGTGTAATTTGTCGGACACAGCAGGCGTGAATTTGGCCATTAGATTTCCTTACAACTAATCACTGGATTTCTTTAGGAACAAGCCATCACGCCATGACTGTGTAATCAAATAAACTTTCTAAAGAAATTGCTTGTGCTTATTGTTCTCAACTTCTCTTTGCACAAGTGCTTTTAGTGCATCAAAGTATGCCTGCACAGGCATTAGTATTGATCTGTACAAAATCTTTTTGTCAATAGCAGGTATAGAAATTACCATACCTAGGCATTATTTCTGTGCAAAAAACTCATGTAAAGCAGAATACCTAATTGCATATTCCCCCTTCCTAAATACAGTTAACTCTCAATTCAATGGAATAACCTGGCAGACCAATCCTGAATTTTAAAATTAAAAAAACTATGAGCATATATAGATAAGCCAAGAAAATCTTAATTGGGAAAAAAAGAAAGAAAAAAATCTAAGTGTCACACTTGATTCTGGGGAATAAAATTCGCAAAGCTAGAGCTGAATTAATTAGATATGTCAATAAAACACAGCATGATGTAATGCAGACATATTGTGTTATGTCTTGAAACAGTATTAAATAAAATGTCTTTGCACCCATTATGAAGTGAACCTCCACCACTCCTAAACTATCTATGATACTCAAGAACAGATTACTTTTCAATAACTTAAGTCATCCTTCATCAAATGTTCTATATAACATATCAAAGATTCATTTGTGGTTATAAAGATCTACCAATAACTAAATATCTGTAGAACTCAAGTAATAAGCAATTCCAACACTTTTTTTTTTAAATGCTTCTTTTTGTATAATGACTTTCTCATATTCTGGATCCATGTCAATTCCCTGAGCAGAGATTATCCCTGTTAGTATTCTCTGTACAGAAATAACTCCTTAAAATTGATAATGTTTTGCTCAGACAAGAGCATAGAGACAAGATTGAATCAAATCAAAGAAATACAATGTACAGGTAAAACATAAATAATTTAGTGAGATGATGTTTTATAAGTAAAAGAAGAAGAAGAAGAGGAAGAAGAAGAAGAAGAAGAAGAAGAAGAAAAAAAAGAAGAAGAAAACATACAGATCTGGCTGTTATATCATTCCCCTTCCTTGGGATGCGGTCTACCTTCTAGTTTGGTATATGATGAGCTTCCTTAAGGAAGTCAAAGTTCCAGAAGCAACCTGTTAGTAGATAGAGATCTAATGGAGTAGAAAGACACACGGAAACTGTTCAAGGTCTACTGTAGGAAAAAACTTATTCAGCAATGCAGGTGAGACAGTGTAAAGAGAAAGAGTCTTGCTTTTAGAAATAGTTTGAAATCCTGGCCTGCCTGAAATCAGTGAAAGACAATGCTTATGCCAAGGAAACTAGTGTATTCTCTGCAACATAGATTCCATTTTGGAACAAACAGTAACCTTTCTGACAGATCAAAAGACAAAAAAATAGACCACAAAATTATCTAGTGAATTGGGTAAAGAAGCCACACAGAGATGCACAAAGCATAATTAGTCCATGGAATTCACCTGACTGAAGCAAAGAGCCTGATAAGATTCAAAATCCTTAAGAAGAACTTCATATAAACAATGAAGATTTCTATAGCTAAATTAACTGGAACAAAAACTGAGGGATGGAACAAAAGTAATCTTCAGAAGGAAGCGTTTCTGTTTTGGCAGGTTATTCCATAATTTCCCACTGCAGGAATCTTTGAACGTCTTATGTCGTTATCGATGAGAAATTAAAACTTGATGCTGGTAAACATACGAAAGGCTCATTACAGTTACATTACAGACAGTTTTATTTAGGACCCGTTAATAAAGTAAGCCAGCAAACTTTAGAGGAAAAAGCTTGTGAAGGAGGAAAATGGATCTATGGGTACATCAGTACAAATAAGCTTCAAACGGGAAGAGGGTTTTTTCTTTGTCTGAGGCCTGCTGACATTGTATGACTCATATCTCTGCAGCTAAACTCTCTCCTGCCGCCCCTCGCAGCCTGCAGAGAGGGTGGGCAGATCCATACTCTCTACTGGGAGAAGTCCTATGCTAGCTCCTGAATAGTGTCTGACAGCTGTTTGGGAGAGTGCTCGTTGTTACAGGATGAATCCATGAGGCACATGACAAAATTGAACCATATGGACAGTGGTAAACCAGTGCTAAAGCTTGTATCTTGACCCAGCATGGTTTACTAGTACAGATACAGCCTGAAACCCTCTCTGTAAAAGCAGCTTCTCTTAAACAACTGGACCAAACTAGAACTTTTTAAGAGATACTGTTACACCTGCCTCTGATGTTTTTGGCCACTAATGTAGAATGTATCATTGACTTACACTACATATGTCATTAATTCATAAGATCACAAGATGATACAGGGAGGAAGGACCTGAAGAGGTTTCTAGTCCAGCCTCCTGTTCAAAGCAGGGGCAGCTTTGAGGTTGGACCAGATTGTTCAGGGCTTTATTCACACGAGTCATAAAAACCTCCAAGGACCTTCATCTTCTGACAATTATACAACCTCTCTGGGTAACCTGCTCCACTGCCCAACTGCCCTCATAGGGAATGAAAAAAAAATCTTATATTCAGTCTGAAACTCTCTTGCTTCAACCTACGCCTGTTGCCTCTCATCCTCCCACCGCACCATGCGCTGAAAGGCCTCGCTTCATCTTATCAATGACTTCCCCATAGGTACGAGGTGGCTGCTGTTAGAGGTCTCCAGAAGCCATCTCTTCTCCAAGCTGAACAAGTTCCATCAGCCGCTCCTCACAGGGCACATGCCCCACTCCTTTCATTGATTTGGTATAGAAAACACTTTTACAGCTTTTGTTTGTACAGAAAATGAACAGCGCTTATATTTGTAAACATTCATAAATCTCTTTGTCTTAACTAGGATTAAGGTCCCTTGAGTTAATCATGTTAGCAGCTCTCCAGGAAATAGAAAAATCTCCAGATATTCATTACAGAACCTCATGTGGTTGTAAGCCACAGTAATTCAAAACTGAATGTATAGGCATAAAAAAGCCAGGGTGTCATGGGAGGCTTGGTGGGTTAGCTGAGCCAACCACAGAGCATCTTGACACTGGCCCCCACAGCACTCCACGCTATAGAAAAAGGTTTGGAGTGGTGGTGTAGGTGTCCCTGTCATTTATGAATAGGTTCAAAATTAACAGCCAAAAACAAACAACAAAGTTTAATATGTATCACCAGTAGTAATAACAATTGAGAATTAGCAACAACAGCAACAACCATAACAATAATATACCATTAATTAATCAATAATTATTGATTCATACTCCATACACAACGTGGAACAGGAATAGTTACAATATTCACAGGTACGTATATGTACATACACGAGCTTGGACCAGTAAGGGAAAAGTGCCTGGTGGTTACACCAGAAGGTGTGGAGGAAATGGGAGGAAGGGACAAACAGGCCATGCCCAGGGACAGGTAGGTGCTGCTTCAAGCCCGAGGGCTCCTAAGCAGGACACACCGGGCGCAGTGTGCCACCGTCATGCATGCTCCAAAGGTGAGCAG
The DNA here is from genome assembly GCF_040807025.1 of Struthio camelus. NCBI lineage: Eukaryota > Metazoa > Chordata > Aves > Struthioniformes > Struthionidae > Struthio > Struthio camelus. The sequence goes on along the minus strand of NC_090942.1, from coordinate 174,208,796 downwards.
TCCACACTTGAGTCAGCATGCAGCTTTGATCACTACTAAGCAGGCTGCATGCTAGTATGCGCCACTTCTCGTTCCTGGGGGTATACCCACGCATCCACCGATGTTAGCAGGGCAGAGGGATTCCCAGCTGCCTGACCCAGCATCCCAAATCAGGGGGGCACAGCGGTGTTGACTTCTCCCACAGCCTGCCAGGGAGGAGATTTTCACTTGGGGAAAGCCTTGGGAAATGCTGCCTGGCATCTTCCAGCCTTGAGAAAGGCCACCAAGGCTTCTTCTGCCCGAGTCGCTTCAGTGAATTCAGTTCTCTTCTTGTCTCCTCTACCGTCGCCATTGCAAAGAAGCTGCCACTGGTCTAGTACGTACCCCTTTTATACTTATCCTGCTTTGGGACCACAGACAACTAACGGTTAGTGATTGACCGAATTTGTCTAGACCATCACTCTTATTGGTCCATTTTCAATCCCCAGTTATAATCCAGACCTGTTTGCAGACTACCTGCCTTCCTTCTGGAACATTCCTACTTGATTGACAGGTACGGGCTTCTAGGGCATGTGTTAGCCGCTCCACCAATGATTTTAAATTATGACAGTGGGAAATTTTCGTGGGCTAGCTGGGGTCACAGAAAGGACAGGGTGATTGACACCTTATACTAATTGTCCAATAAAACCCATTTTCCTAAGTTTTCCCCTAAACCAAACCTTCCATGACACAGGGTGACTGTGATTTGACAGTTAAAACCATCTTTACATATTAAAGTAAACTTTGCACCTCCAAAGACATTACTTGGACAGCCTTTTCTAACAACACTAACATCTTTCCTACATGAGAAGCTACTAATAAAAATCTTGTCTCATCACATATATCCCTTTGATATTTAGTGGAACTACTTATCGGTCTAGGTTAGTACTAAGCTCAAACCTATTTAATAGTTTATTGCAAAAGGCACTCCTGACTATAAATTCTGAGTAAACCCCCTCATCCCCCATCAGTGCTTGATATTACACTAGACATTGTATCTCTAAACTCCTCCCAAGCAGTCCCCAGTAATGTTGGGGAAGAAATCAGCAACACCATGCTGATCCCAACTAGGTGGAGGAGGAAACTCTCACCCACGAGGAACATCACACTTCTCCCAGAATACGTCACAGAACAGTTTCGTAACTCTTCGTAATATGGCCTGACTCTTCAGGGAGATGGAAACAGTCACCCTTAGAACTCAGAGACGTGAGAAGGGAAAAGGTGTAGCCGCTAGGAACAGTTTTTCTTTTTTTCTGTGCAACAATTCTAATTGCTTTTTGAGACTTCTCGGTATGAATTTGGACTATGATTACAATATTCTTGTGACTGAATGAATAATTTGGACTATTAGACTATTTAAACATTCATAGGAGAAGCTGTAGACTCTTAGTTCGTCATATATGGAATAACCACATCTGCCCATAACAGGATTTTGAGTGTAACAATGCACACAAACTGTGTAGCCAAGAGTGCAGCACCAATCTGGATCAGTTCCTAGAAAATGCTCAGATTGTTTGCTGATACTATTTTCATCTGTAAGGTTCAGAAGGCTTGAATTTTGGGATCTGCTTGTGCATTTTGCATTTAAGAACCATTAGCTAAAATGCAAGAACCATGTTGGCAAAAGAATGATCTTTGCAACATTTATCCCTGAGCTTCCACATACTTTTTCTCTGGCCTTAGGAATCCAACAGCTTCATCTGGACAATGGAATAAATCAAATAGGGCATCTGTTTTGTTTTGTTGTTGTTGTTGTTGGTGGTTTTTTTTTTGTTTGTTTACTTTGTGTGTGTGTTTGTGTATGTAACACCCTTTGCATGGAGGTTGAACCTGTGGCTAGGTACCTCTAAGGCAGAAGGCAAAAGAGAGCTCATATCTCTCATTTCCAGGCACCTGTTCAACCTGGACTATTACATAAAATTTAGGTATCAGCAGCATTAGAAAGAAATAGCACTTATTCACACAAATGTAAAGGGAAAGATGCAGAAATTCAGAAAATTTTCATCTCATGTAGATGTGCTGAAATGCAACCTTCAAGAAGTTTAGAAAACTTATTGTTTATCATGCTGTTTTTATGAATTCCAAGATGAGATGCCTTATTCATTCATTCTGATGATTGGTTCATTTGTCCATATCATAGCTACTGAGAAGTTTTTGTATTTTATCCAAGACATCTACTTGAGGTTGAAAGATACTACATAAGACATCTACTTGAGGTTGAAAGATACTACAAAAGATCAATGGGAGAATCCATGCCCTTCTGGAGTGGCAGCTGAAGATCAGGTGGGATGCTCTGGGGCATTTTGAATGGCATTATGCATAAGCAGCTAACCTGAGCTATAATGGTGTGCTAAAATCTTCCCAAGATTCCATTAACTACATCAGCGTGTTTTCCATTGACTGGAATGGAAGTTTATGTGCAGACAACATGTACAAGCTTTGAATGTAGATGTCTTAACCTCATTCCTACACTCAGAGTTTCTTTCTGAATGCTGATGTTACAATTTGGACAGATGCCTTTCACCTGGGAAAGACTATATAAAATTTCATTTGGTTCTAAGCAGTAGTTATGTAGTAGTGGTAGTAGTAGTAGTTTTCTTTTTTTTTTCATCAAAAAAAGAGAGGGAAAAGAAATAACATTTACTGCATATACTCTAATAAATTAACTTATAATGATGAAATGAAAACATTAAATAAAAAAAAAAAAGAAAAAAGGTATGTTGTATATATCAAAAAGAGCAGTTCAAGTGGAAAAGACTGTGTCAATCCTTGAGCATTTATGCCAGGAAGATGTACATTCAGAGAAGCAGTAATTTTGTTCAACTCTACACAAATCCACTTTTGTATTTATGTTCTTGAAAGGACTAAAGTAAGTGTGTAAAGTCTGAAGATCTCTGAAGTTACATAGTATTTTTTTTAAATAGAAATCAAACAAAGGAAATTAAAAATAAGGGAAAGGAAAAAATATAAATGCTGACAGAATTATATGTTGTTTGTGAAAAACTTCCAGTGTGAAATTCTAAATAAGAATAGTGTAGCTATCTCTAGAAAATTATAAGAAGTCTAGAAAGCATGTCTATGAACAGCGGAAGAGAAGGAAAGAGAAAAGGAAAAACAATTAAAGACCCACAGGTCACAGTGGACCAGGTAGAGTATAAACAGGATCAACGTTTTGAGAAACGCTGAGCATTGAGCAGCTCTTACAGACTCCAGTGGGAGCTGCAAAGCTTTGAGCACGTGACAGACAGAAGCACTAGTAGTAGTTCTTTAGGGTCCTCCATATTTGTTAAAAGAGATTATTTCTTGCAAAACTTGCTGATAAGCACTACTCATACTCATGAGTTCTCAGGCCAGAGAAGATGTTAGGATGCTGAGGGGAATACTAAGCAGAAGAGAAACTTCCTGAGGAAAAGGCTCCACTCACTGAAATGAAAATAAACAGGGTTATTGTTCCACCTCACAAGCAAAATAACTACTCTATCAGATAAAACGATGACCATTTCCTTATGATCATTACCTTAGGATGTGTTTCAGCTATTTTAACTAGGCTAATTCTCTGCTTCTTAGGAGAAACTTGCCTTGTGGCTTTTTTTTTTTTTTTTTTTTTCTTTTTTCCTGCCTGATTTGCTAAAAGATGTCTGTGGACAGCAGGTGTATGCAGAAACATGAAAATACACAGATGCTGTGATGTCTGAGAAAGTATTCTTTAGTCTTTTTCAACACCTCATACAGTTTAGGTGTTGCAACTGTCAGTGAAATATTTCTTAATCCATAAACCAGACCCTGGGCTGTTCCTAACCTAAGAAAATAAACTTGCCACACAGGTAGTCTGAGCAATGAAAAGCAGTATTTTTTAAAGACCACTGTTAGTGATTGAAATTCAATGCTCTATAGCATATATAGCACGATATTTCATCTAGGTAGAGATGTACCATGAACTAGAGAAATTAGACTAAGTTGCAGTGAATAAAAATATATTTTGTATTACTTGCAACTATTTTGTTTTCATTTTGACCTTCTTTACCTTGCAGCCTATCAGTGAGATGCTTTCCTCTCAAAGTCTTTTAGATTTTCCAAACCCCTTGCATTTCAGTTGTTTGGAATCTAAAGTCATTTCTGAACTGAAAGATATAAAGGAATTCATTATCATATCAGTGACACAAGCCTAGTTTTCATCATGATTATTTCAATGGAATGTTTGATCTGGTAAACTGTGGGAGGGAGGGAAAAAAAAAGCTCTTCTCCATAAAATACCTGCTGTTTTTTGTGCTTAGTTTTGGACAGATTTTGTAATTTTCTTTCTCATAATCCAGTATTTCAAATTCTCTTGCTTTTCCTTTTCCTTTGCTAATCTTCCTTTTAGTCAAGTGAAAGATCTAGGTAGCTGTATTTTGCCTGGAGATAACAGTTTAAATTAATCTCTATTTTTACTGAAAACAATGAGAATTAAATTTCTTGCATTTTTTTCTTACTAGCATTTCTGTAATAAGTATAAATTTCTATAAATATGTATTCATTCTACCAGTATAATGCTTATGTTTCTCTGTAAAAAATCAATAGGAAAGATTTGGAAATTTTTGAATTTTTCTGGTCATTCTTGAGACACAATTTTTTTTTTCATTTTTCCTTCAACTTTAAAAAGAATGAGGGCAAGAAAAGGGACCTCTCACAACGTTAATATTTTCATTTTACTCTCTTTATATCTTATTTGTATTTTACTACTAGAAGTTCAATAGTGCAACTGAAAAACGTCTCTCATGGGAAACTTGCTCAAACTAGAATGTTCCCCCAACATATTTTTATTTGGAAAAATATTATTTTTCCAAATATATTAAATATATTATACATTTTAAAAGTTTGTACGAGAGAGATGTATAAAAAAAGTAAATTACAGCACTGAAAATCTATAAGTTATAAACCCAAACAAGAAGGTGGGTTGATGTAACGCAGAATTTAAATATAAGAAAAATTAGAGAGAAAAAATAGCTGTTAATAGCGAATGATTTTCTCTGGATGCTATCTATAACTTTTTCCACTAGTAATTCTGCTGAAAAGCTTACCTATCAGCAAGCATCTACATAAACAATGCTTAACAGTTCTACTTTCTCAAAGAGTGATCTTTGACGTCTCAAAGATCATTCAGACCTTTAGAATCGTATCTTTCCAGGGCTGTAAATTGCTGCTGCAACTAACTAAAATTAAATATTATGCAATGACACTCCAAAAAAGTTACTTGTGAAAGAACTTAAGTGTTCAGCTGCCCTTAGATACACTGTAAGAAACATCAAAAGAAAAAAAAACAGTTTTTAAAGTGTTTGAATTATTATAGCTGGAGAGTGCATATAAGTTCTTAACTAACTGCTAAAACAGTAAAATATTTAGTAATGACATTCTCACTGAAGAAAATGATGCACCATTAATCCAACCTTGCTATAAATGAGCAGCAGTTAAAAATAACTTAAACATCCCTTTCACTACATGCTCATGTCTCATTCGTCCTGTCTAATCTAATAATTTGATTTAAATTGTCTTTAAATACTCCAAGTTGGACGGGACATCAGGTGATCTCTAGTCCAACCTCCTGCTCAAAGCAGCATCAACAGCTAATTCAGTCCAGGTTGCTCAAAGCTCTGTCCAGTTAGATCCTGAAAACCTCCACAGTCTTACAACTCCTCTGGGCAACCTGTCACGCTGCTCAACTGTTTTCATTGTAAATATACTTCTTCCTAACGTCGGGTTAGAATCTTTTTTGTTTCAAGTTACAACCATTGTCTTTTGTCTCCATGCACTTCCTAAATAGCCCGGCTGTGTATTCTCAGTAACTTCCTCTTAGTCTTTGGAATGCTGCTTTGAGTTCTGCTAGCTCCCCCTGCAGCTAGCGCTCCAAGCAAAATAAGCCCAGTTCTCAGCTTCCTCTCATAAGGTTTGTGCTCCAGCTTGGTATATACTCTGTGTATGTGCATTCAAGAATACGAACTTTGAGGGTAGAATCCTATGCCGTATCATACCAAAATATAGACTAACTTGAACTCGAATAGACTAGGACAGAAATAATAAACTGTGTAGAGGCTTACGTACCCTTTCAGCTCATTCTCATGTACAATGCAATGTACAAAGATAAAATACCTGAGTTTAGCTACGTACTAACTGAGCTACCCTGCTTCTGGATCCACATCTACCCCTTCAGGTATGGCCCTAGTATCCTTCTGCACGGCACTATATTGTAATCTATATTGTAATACATTGAAATACGCACATCTAACAGAAAACGGATGGTCTTTTGTAAGTTGAGAACTAAGATGTTCAAAATTCTTTTTACCTCTTTGAATATCTATCAGTCTTAATTTTCAGTATGACTGGAGGCTGAAAAATCTTGCTGTTAACATGTTAGTTTTCCTACATTTCTAATATGACAACCTAGGAAATTCTCATGTAGGAGCTTATTATTGCTTATTGCTTTTTGTGTGACAAAGATACAATTATATCAACACTGTATAGCTCAAATAATTATCTTTACCAAGCATAAATATGTCCCTTCAGCATTTTATCACAACAATTTTGCTATTCTAAGAATTTTCTAAAGCAGAAGGCATTCTCCTCAATGTTTATACATAAATAACAGTGATTGAAGTTAAATGTAGTTAGTTATACATGAACATGGTAAATGAGGAATGACACTAATCCTTACAAATATGGAAATTAATTTTGTAGGTGGTCTAATGAACCTAATGATCTAAAGGCAACATGTTCCCTGTGCTCTTTTTATGCTAAAGCTTTGCAAGTAAGTCATGAAGTAGATTAATGGTGAAAGCATAAAACCTTATGACATCCATAGAAGATATTGAGCAGTAGTCATAGTGCATTTAATCTATGGCATATCCTACACTCTTACTCAATGGACTTTATTAAAATACCAGTAAAACAAATCATTAGGCTAATGTTAATTAATGATTAAGCAAAAAATTAGCCCAGCAGGTGACTACTTTATTGGCTTGAGCTGAATATCAGCTTAATTCCTGCCTCCAGTCTTTCTTGCTATTAGATTTTAAAGAGAATTTTACCTAAGTATAACAAAACTGTTAAGATTAACTATTTTGTATTAATGGCTATAGTCTATATTTGATCTGCATTCAAAATAAATGAATATCTATTCATGGAATTGTCTGGCTGCAAATATAATAAAGGACGGTTTGGCATTTCATATTTAGGAGAGGACAAAATTAAAGGAAATAAAATGCATTTACAAAGGCTTGATAGAGAATATAAAATAACTAGCAAAGTAATTGAAATATTAATTTAAAGGATGAAAAGTGAACAAATAACCTTCCTCAAATTGCTTGTAGCAGAAACCCACCCCACCCCCTAAAAAGTATTAAAGACCTGTTCAACAGCATTAAGAACCGTGTGCATTGCTCACACGCTTTGTATTAGCATGACCGCTTTCCTCACTCTTGAGAACTGAGCTAATCGGAGAACTAAGGGAGGGAAAGTTGTAAAGACAGGAGTTAAGAATAGCTCTGGTTATGCTTGATATGGTCATCAGCGTTTGTTGCATTTTTTGAATGTACATAGGTGCTTCCTATGTGCGTAGGTGCTTTTCCTGGATTTCTGGAGAGCTTATGCTTCAGTGCAATGTATAGATTCCTGAAGTGTGTTTATTGACCTAGAGGGATGGCTGGGTAGAACGGGATGGTCATTTCTAGAATCTGTGTTGACTGACGCATTCACGGTGAATTAGTAGCTAGCTCCTTTAAAAAGAGTTAAATTCAGTCTCTCAAAGAGGCAGAGTTTGTGTTTTTCACACCCTTATGTACCCTTAGCTCTGCTTATAAAGAAAAGAGAGTTCTTTACTGAAGGAGACCACTGCAGAACTATACAGAGCACCTGTCTATTTCAGCTTCAGCTCCCAAAGAATTTTTAGGCCATGGATTGAAATGCTGCTTAGATTTAGGGACTGATATGGTTTAATTCAAGAATTTTGTAATGTTTAAGAGACTGTCTAAACTAGAGTGCCAAGGATAGCATGTCTGTAGACATGTGCTATAGATTTATCAAAGTAATTCATGGATAGAGTCATATTTTCTAATATGAGTTTCTGAAAAATTAATCATATTATTCAAAATATCATAATGTGAGATGTTTACAAAGCTTTTAGTTCTTCTATATTGTTTTTCAGAGATTTTTTGCTGAGAAATTGAATAGTGTTCTGTCCTTGGTTGATGTCTATTTACCAGGCTTTTATCTAAAATAGCTCTGTGCTGCAACTTTGTGCAGCATTTTCTGATAATTTTGAGCAGACAAGCGTTTACATTATGTTTCAGCAAAGAGTTAAGACCTGATAAACTAAGAAAGGGAGAGTAACAGTCATATGTAATACTACTTCAAAATTACTTCCTATAGGAAAAGTGGTCAGCCTCATAGCAATCTTGATATCCAGAGTCTAGAATCCACATGAGATTTTTTTAGTGGCATAGATGGTTTACTTATTTAGCAAGCTTGATTTCTAGTTAGAAATTCATTCACAATTTTCAGCTGAGAACACAAAACAAGTTAAAATGAACTTGATGGTTTTACAGTATTGAACCAAGGACTATGTATGTCATATATATGCTGTACATTTAACTGACATTTTTGAATTTCAAAACCTAAAATATATGAGGCTTGGGTCTGGCAATACAGTGATGACAGAAGAAAGCACCATGGTCCTTTGCCTGCCCATGGCACTTTCCTGTAAGAATCAGATACAGATTCATATTTATATTGTAAATCGAGAGAGGTCATGGTTATCTTCTCACTTGATTTGCAGAACAAAAGCCTAGGATTTCCACAGCATAATTTAAGAGTAAGGTGTCTACTGTTTAAACAGCTTTTTTGGATAATAATACTTGAATATAATGTGAGAATAACCATTGACAGACCACTTAGAGATGTAGTTAATGTTGCTGGTTTCTTTGGTATTTCTCAGCAGTATGGGAATTGATTGTTTAAATCATGTAAATGTCTTCTAGGTATACCGCTTTCTTTGTTGTTAACATATCTAGGACTAAGTTATTTATCTTGTATCACACAGTTGTAACAATACTTGCAGACTCAGAAATAAGTTTGTTTTTTTTTTAATGAAAGGAAGTCAATTCTGAGTTGTCAGTAAGAAGTAGGTGCAAGATCACTACTGATTTTCACAGAGTCTCTGTTTTCTGGGATTTGTGCAATAAATGTCTGAGTAGTTAACATACCTGATAAAGTGTTCATATTTTTTCCTCCCTTTGCTGTTTTCCTGGCTTTGTGGTCTGACAACAGTCAGGGCTATTTTTGATTTGCTTTTGCGGAGGTTTGGTTTGTTTGTTTGTTTTTTCCTCATTGTAATCTTAATAAGGAGTATATGGCTGAAATCATTAAGTTCTTAGTTAGTAGCATCATATATCATTTTGAGTATTTCACTACTCTTCTTTTTCCTTTTTCACTCTTTACCAAAATGGTTGAGGGATTTCAACACTTATTTGTTTAAGCCTGTTGGTAGAGGAGCACCAGAGATAGCCTTCACTCTTCGGTAAACTGTTTGCATAACATGTTTGGTTAAAAATTACCTGAATCTCTCTCATACACATTTATATGGGTAACTTTAATGGGTAGAAACAGAACATCATTACACAAAATGTCTACAGGATTTGTGAACACCAGGAAAAAAAAAATGTTGAAAAGTGCATAACCTGAAAGGGTTTTGTGCTTCCCTGTTCTAAAGAAGCGATATTTTAACTCTCTGTTTAAAACAGTGTCTGGAGAGAGATCATATTTCTCCCCCAGGCTAGTATTTTGCTTCTCTAACCGGAGAATGTTTGTCCATCCTGTGAGTGTACATTGGCATACCTGATCTTTGCCCAAAAGTCAGTGTACTCTAAACTCTTTTATGTTTAATTATATTGTGTACTCCAGTTATCTTCAGCAGTAAAAACTGCTACTTCAAAGCCAGTAGAGGGAGCACAAATCACTGGATTTTGCCAGATAAAATGAATAAATGAAAATAACAGCAACTTCTTTATATTCTAAATGCATTTTTTAAATTCATTAACAAAGAATAGTCACTTTTTTCATTAAATTATCAGGCTTTTAAAACTGTTTGGTTTTTATGGTCATTATGAAAATACTAGTGTGTCACTTTTACACAATTTTAGCATGTGGTGCTTGCATGTAATTTTCTTTCAAGGACAAAATTATTGCCTGACATTAGTCATCTGCTGGAGTTCTCATAAGCAATCCTTTAAAATCAATTTGTACATAATCCAAAATCAGTCTTTACCTACTTAACCTTTAGAATCTGCAATAATTTCACTCAAACGGGATCATCAAAATAAAGATAAATTTAGTATTTTAATTAGTTTCACATAGTGGTTTTCCTTTTTTTCCCAGTGAAAATGTATTTTGGTTTTAACATTTTGAATATAGATTTACTCTGGAATGAATATTTTGGCATAACTAAGAAAATAGTTCTTAAATTACAATATGCTCATACAATATCAAATTTTTCTTTATTTTCATAGATAGTATTGGAATTAACTTTTATTACTCTTTGCATTATCAGCCGACAAGCTGCAAGACATCTTGTTGTGTAGGTTCTTCCAGATCTGCTCTTTAAAGTTCTGATTTATTTTTGTAATTTCTTGTTTTATCAAGATAAATCCTGAAACCCCAGACACAATAGCTTCTGTAGGAGTTACAACTGTTTCACAGTTCTCAAAGCATGCCATTTTTGTAACATATATTTCATATATTTTGTAGCATTATAGCAAAAGGCCAATTAAAATTGCTTAGTGGCAAGTGAATTTGGTTGACTAGTACTTAATCACTGCCAAAATCATAAGCAGGCAGTAACAGATATGCCAGGTATGGTCCCAGCTCTCAATCCAACAGCTCCCTGTTAAAAGCTAATAGGAATCAATTGTAGGTCCTATTGTTTATTATTATATAGAGAGATTATATGTTTATTGTGTATGTGTGTCTGTGCAGATGGCTAAAAATATAAATATGTCATATTAATTTTAAGGTAATTGCTTATCTATATGCATTGCATAAGCAAAAATCATGCTAAATGGATTTCTTCTATGATTTTGAAGTGAAACCATATGCTAGTTAGTGATTACTGGAGGACTGGAAGAAAGGCAATGTCACGCCAGTCTTCAGAAAGGGCAAGGAGGAGGAGCCAAAGACCTACTACAGGCCTGTCAGCCTCACCTCCATCCCTGGAAAAGGGATGGAACAGCTCCTCCTGGAGGTCCTCACTAAGCATCTGGAGGACAAGATGATCAGGAGTAGTCAGCATGGGTTCACCAAAGGGAAATCATGCTGGACCAATCTGATAGCCTTCTGTGATGGAATGACTGGCTGGGTAGATGAGGGCAGAGCAGTGGATGTTGTCTATGTGGACTTCAGCAAGGCTTCCGACACTGTCTCCCATCCCATCCTCATAGGCAAGCTCAGGAAGAGTGGGCTAGATAAGTGGACGGTGAGGTGGCTTGAGAAGTGGCAGGATGGCCGAGCTCAGAGGGTTGTGGTCAGTGGTGCAGAGTCAAGTTGGAGGCCTGTAGCTAGCGGACTGACCTCAGGGGTCAGTACTGGGTCTTTGTTCCCTCCTTGTTCAACGTATTCACCTGGAGGATGGGATAGAGTGCACCCTCAGCAAGTTTGCTGATGATACTAAACTCGGGGGAGTGGCTGACACACCAGAAGGCTGTGCTGCCATTCAGAGGGACCTGGACAGGCTGGAGAGGTGGGCGGAGAGGAACCTCCTGAAGTTCAACCAAGGCAAGTGCAGGGTCCTGCCCCTGGGGAGGAATAACCCCCTGCACGAGGACAGGCTGGGGGTTGACCTGCTGGAAAGCAGCTCTGCAGAGAAGGCCCTGGGAGCACTGGTGGCCAACAAGTTAAGCATGTGCACCAGCAGTGTGCCCTTGTGGCCAAGAAGGCCAAGGGGATCCTGGGGTGCATTGGGCAGAGTGTTGGCAGCAGGTGGAGGGAGGTGATCCTGCCCCTCTCCTCAGCCCTGGGGAGGCCTCGTCTGGAGTGCTGGGTGCAGTGCTGGGCTTCCCAGGACAAGAGAGACATGCCACTACTGGAGAGAGTCCAGCGGAGGGCTACGAAGATGCTGAGGGCACTCGAGCATCTCTCCTCTGAAGGCTGCGAGAGCTGGGCCTGTTCAGCCTGCAGAAGAGAAGGCTGAGAGGTGATCTGATCAATGTGTACAAGTATCTGAAGGGAGGGTGTCAAGAGGATGGGGCCAGTCTCTTCTCCGTGGTGCCCAGTGACAGGACAAGAGGCAACGGGCACAAACGGAAACACAGGCAGTTCCATCTGAACATGAGGAAAAACTTCTTTGCTGTGAGGGTGACAGAGCCCTGGACCAGGTTGCCCAGAGAGGTTGTGGAGTCTCCTTCCCTGGAGATATTTAAAATCTTCCTGGACGCGATCCTGGGAAATATGTTCTAGAGGACCCTGCTTGAGGAGGGGTGTTGGACTAGATGATCTGCAGAGGTCCCTTCCATCCTAAACCATTCTGTGAGTCTGTGATACTTTACTGCTTTTTCTAGGCGGTTCTGAGCATACCCTAATGATGTTTGCTCTCGCTCTTCCTGTTTTGGAGAAAATCTACTACTGCTGTTTCTTTGTTAGCAAAAAAAAAAAAAAGACCCAGATTTGCTTTCAGTATGTACTGATACAGATATGTTTCTAGTATATATATACCTTCATATTTCTAAATTATTACACAAGCATATACCTGAGTAAAGGTAGCACGTTATGTGACTTTTTGGTCAGACATTACACTTGGACACAAAAATAGATCTCTTACACATACTTACATAAAACCAAAGGAAGACATGCTAGCTAAATCTTTTAACTCTCAACATTGCTATTGTTCCTCCTAAACATGTAAATGATTTTAGATATTTTTATGTTCTCTTTAAAAGTCTTCTGCAATATGTTCAACTAAATACAATAAGGCCTTATAGTTTCCAGATAGCTTTCCTCACAGCATACATGCATGCAAACAAAAGTGATTCATGTTTAAAAATGATATATGATGAATTCTGGGTACACTTACTTAAAAATGTTTCATTTAAAGCAGCCATGGAAAATGTTGCTACATATTTTAAAGCACTTAAGTAAAAATGATTTAAATTTAATGTTTCTTTTTAACATTTCCTGATAAGAGAGTCTGATAGTTTTTGTTTTGATTGTATATACATAGATATAGATATAGATATAGACATGGATATAGATATAGATATAGATATTTATCTACTTATTTATTTTAGAAGATTGAAATAGGTGGAAGAAAGTGTTTATTTCTATCTAAAGGAATAATTTTTCCAACTTTAAACATCTGCTAGAAACCCCAAAACACCTTAGTTCACATACCTTTAATAACCAGAGATAATCTCTTTCCCCTACAAAAGCTGAATATTAGGAAAAAAATAAAAAAGAACAGATTGAATGAGAAACCATTATCCCCTTTTTTCAGATGAAATACTGGAGCACAGTAATGGATTGGTTTATCTGCTTAGGGCTCTAGAGGGTGAAACGAGCTTGACATTTGGGGGACTGAGGGAAATTTCCTTATGTACCATTCTGAAGGGGAATTAATTCTCTGAGGATATGGAGTGATACTTCTGAAAATAAAACAGCAGATTTCTCAAAACCCTCAAATTTCCCTTTTATGGTAACTCCATCTATATTAATCTTTAATATAATGAGTTTTAAAATGCTCATCCTCTTCTTGCCTTAGACTGAGAACTTAACAATTTATCTCTGTAAGTATCAGATTGGATGTTTTCTCTATGTTTGTTCTGCATCTGTGGGAGCATAACTAAGATGGAGTTGCTAGATTTCTTCAGTCTTTCTCTTTGTTTTGAGAGTTAGAAAACAACTGAACAAGAAACACTGTGATCCTACCAATCTTTTTTTTAAAGATAGTATTAATTTTATAGGTCGGCTCAATACCAAGTGTATGGAAATCAAAACAAACAGTCTATCCCACCTCATTAACTTCAGTGTGCTTTGCTTTTGACTCTGAATTTCTGTGTCTCTCTAATTGAGATTTAAATGGTACAGGTAGAGAAACTTCTATTTCCTCTAAAATACTGAACTAGAGTCTAATTTGAAATTTCACTATTATTGCTCTTTTTTTTTTCTCCAATCCCTTTGGCATTTCTTGTATCTCCATAATCCCTGCAATATAATCACAAGTGGTTCAGCAAATTCATTAGTTAATTCACTTAACACAGTGGGTTTCATATTGTACTGACCTGCTGACTTATATGCACTAAAATTTTCCAAATATTTCCTCACCTGCTTTTATCAACAGCTATATTGACATGATCTTCATTAATTCTTAATTATTCAGGTAATTTTCACCTTTTCTTAAGAGCATTAAAAAATGAATATTGAAGCTTGGTTATTTTAGAATTATCATTGATCTGCTTTCACTCATCATCACTACACTTAAGTTACCTCCACCATCTTCCCAGTTTCCCCCACCTCACGTTCTGATTTGTTGGTGAACATTACCTTGTTTTTTTTTAAATTACCTTGGTAAACATTAATTTAAGGAATGGCATTATCATGATGTCTGATCTCTTTAAAGGGAAGTAGGAAGTGCTCAAAAATCCTCAATAACATATTTATTTTATAAACATGGGCCCTGCACTTGCATTAAAATAATGAAACAATTTCAGCATCCAGATGAATCTGTAAATTAGTAGGACTGGATGTAGTAGCAGCACCCTCAAGCTTTCCTGGGACAGGTTCTTTCTTCCAATCTCCTTCAGTGTAACAGTATTCAGTAGTTCAAGCTGTATAAGGTTTACAGAATATGTCTCTAGCAGATTATAGCCTGACTAAGCTATGGCCTTGTTTCCATATTGCTTTCCTTTTTTCCATACTGCTTTGTAGAAATCTAGGCAGGCTATTTAAACTTTATTGCACATCTAGGGTTAGACAGAGTAGTAGTGTCACAGAAAAAAAATGGTAATTGGGTCGTTTCTATTCTGCCTTCCAGTTTCTTCATTTTATTTGTGCTGGAAAGTTGGGGAAGAAAGTTTCATATATCAGCCCCATCCCTACCCTGCCTGATGTCCTTGGGTCTGCTGATGTTTTCCAGGGCAAGAGTCTTTATTTCGCTTTCATCTGCTCTTTTACCCTTGCTATGATACAGTGACTTTATATTGATTGCAGTCAGTACCATCGTCTGTGGTCGTAGCTAACGCTTATTCTTTTGGCCAGTTTGCTCTATAGGCAACAGCCTGATCTAAATGAAGGAAAAACATGATAAGTCAAAAAGCTTTTCTATTGATAAAGTGTCAATGCAGTTATCTGACTCTCATATATCTTGCTGTGTATGTAGTCGTAACAAAACTTTCATTTTGGCCTTCTAATAAAGTGTGGGGTCACTTCCAAAACAAAAATCCTTATCAATCCTAGGAAATTACAACCCTCTTTCTAAGATAACTCTTACAATTGGTAAAGGGAGAGTTGAAGTTTTCAGTATATGTGTGTACGTATATATTCATGCTCTACCATGTGGGCATTGTTAACAAACCTGATAGCTTTTGCTGCAGCAACTTGTACAAGTGAATAAGGTGCCTGGGACATGGATATTGCAGAACAGTTATTTATTGGGTTTCTGAACTATAACTATCATAATAAATTATACTTTTTCATCTTTACATAATTTGAACCTCTTCAGTGAAATGATGAGCTATAATAAATAAATGAATATCTAGGCACAATACTAAATACGTCAACAATGATTTCGAAATCTTGAATAGTTTTAGCTTATGTGATCTGCTTATATGATTTAGTGCCTTTATCTCAGTGTTTTTGGAACACCTCTAACAACTCTTTAAATGAACTTCTAAATCTCCTTGTTAGAAGGATACTGTTTTCTTCTTTCTCATTTTTCCCTTTCTTCTGTCCTTTCCTCCCTCAAAAAATACTGTCAAAATGTTCCTGTTTTAATTAATTTAGATACTGTTTAGATTAATTCAGACACAGTCAAACCATATCCCTTTAAGATTCAATTAGCATCAAAAATTGAGCAGCTCTAAGATACCATTCACAGATAAATAACACTTCTTCTTAGCCAATACTTTCAGATCAGTCTTAAAACAAGGACAAAAGTATAATACGTAAAGAGGAGTCATTCCAACTGTAATTGTTTTATAGATTTATTGTCTTCTGAAGTTCTTGAAATAAGTGTTTGATCAATGAAAATGTTTTGCCATGGTTATGGTATCAAGAATCATTGTGGACTGAGAACTGTTAGAAGAGCTTTAGGAGGCAAGATAACTTTAATAAGAAAAAAAAAAAAAAGCTATTGAGTTTCATGACTTAACCTAGAGACATTTTAAATTTCTATCCCATCTATCACAGTAACCTACTCTAAAATTATTGTCTTTCCAAACTAAGCAGAAGTTCTGAGTCTTCCAGCCCTTACTCTTTATAAGCTAGTGATGTGTATGCGGGCAATGTTTCATTTTTATATACAAACATTATATGTGTTAATATTTGACAGGTTGAAATATATTTGTAATATAGTTTTTAATGATTTACTATATTCTTGAAAGGCCATGAAATTTTTGTTTACTTTGAACAAGTCTTGTTGAAAAGATAAATCTTATTATTATTAAATACGTACTTTCGAAGTGTAAACTCTCAAAAAGCTAAGTGCCAACTTTTTGATCTTGAAATCTCAGGAAACTACAGATTCACTTTTGCCTATCCAAATATTTGCCCAATAATTGCAGGTAACTTATACAGGAAACTAAATAAGTGACTTAAATCTTAGAGTGAGAAGCAGTCCTATAGGGGGAATATTGTAGAAATGATTGCAGATAGCTTCTTAGTGAGCAACAGAATATCAGTGAGATATTAACTAACGCACAGAAAACTAAATGAAATGTTGGACAATGAGACAGAGTGCTACTTAATGATATCATTAAAAAAAGTCAATGAGAAGACTGGGAGGAAGATAAAAATAATAAATATTTAATAATAAATATTTTCCTGACATTGGGGTGGGGGGAAGACACATAAGGGGGTTTAATGCAGGTTTTGCTGAAGTTGCTTAGGGGACAAGGATGAAAAAAATGACATTAAAGTGCAGGTAATGTTACATTTCAGTGTCACAGAGTTGAAGAATTTTCACAGCTGCCAGAAGGAAATAGTCGTAATTACAGAAGAGAAACGGAGGATATCTTCCTGCTTTTCACATCAATGGGATACTTCCCCTTGATTTTCATTTGACCTCAAAGTCCTATTATACCATTTCTCTATTATTCTACACTTCCAAAATTTTTGAGACAGTAATTGGTTTCAGGAAGAAATAAATTAGCCTCATTTATAAGATTAATCTAATACAACTTCATCTTTTTTCTGCTTATGTCAACCTCAGACATTATCCTTTTATTATAATTTTATCTAATAAACTATGAAGCTTTCTTCCTAAAAGACTTGTAGACTGAGCTACCCTTGCATGCTAACATGTAAGGTATGCAGATATGTATTTATTATACATTAAATAGGAAATGACAATGAAACTAAAGGAAACTATAGTTTCAACCAGCAGATTCCTCACAAGATTAATTTTCAAAATGCTTTTTAAGTTAAGTCCCAAGTCTACTGTGTGTAATTAAAATGGAGTTTTATAGTGAATAAATGTCAAAATCAATGAACTTATCAAGAATGAGGAAAATTGAAACCACCCTTTTTTCACTTTATACTATATATTGTGGACACTTATTAATGTAATCACTCATTAATTTGGATAATGGAGTTAATATCAAATCTTAAAATTTGGAAGCAATAAAATTTAGTGATTTACAGATCTGTGTATGCACAGAGTAACAGACAGTGACTCACACACACAAGTCTATTTGAAAAAAAGTAGTTTATTACTCAAATACTGAAAAGCCTAATACTTAAAAGTCAGAAAATGCATAAATACCCATTCAACCTGTATTCAGTATTCTTGTGCATATTCATTAAGATTGCTTTTATTGTGTGTTCAGTGCTGTTCTTTGCCTCCCCTAAAAAAATGGAATGGTGCTTGCAAAATGATCAAATATACAATTTATAGTTTCATTCTCATTGTTCAGCATTTAGCCTTGAGACTTAATTTACTGCCTAGTATTAAAAATATGTTGTGTATATTATTATTAACATCCATTCAATGTCTTCCATGGTATAAACTGTTAGGGCAGCTCAGGGCTTCATAAATACATTTATGTTTTTACTTACTGCAAAGTTCTGGTTGATATTTCTCCCCTTTTTTTCATGTGGGTAAAGTTCTTCAGATGTTCTTCATTTGTTCATTTTAAGTGCCTGCTACTGATACGGTATGCTGAACATCAGATGGTTAACAGTTCAGAATGTCTGCTTTTTAATACTGTTTGGGGTGAAGGGGAGAGCCCTATTTGATCTTGGTTATGATTGTGAGTACCACTGAAAGTTGTATCCAAGTTCTACTTGGATATATATAGAAAATGATATTCGCCTATCCTACGGCTGTCTCACGACAGTTTGGTACAAACTATGTGCTTAGCATTTGTAGATCAATGAAATATGATTCCTACCATCACCAGCAGTAGGCCACAGTCTTTGTATTGACCAAACAGTGCAGAATCAGGATTTGTCTGAACTTGACTTGACCTGAGCTGTTTTGAGCTTTTTTGACTGTAATAACAATTGTCTAGCAGTCAGGTAAGTATTGTCTCAATTTCTTTTAGTTTAACTTTACTTTATAGAGATAACAAGTAGTTATTCTGTGTTGACTGAACTGTCTGTGACTCTAGAATAAAATGTGGCATGGACAAGCTCAAACATAGGATGATACTACAGGTGCCAAAATATAGAATTGCAGCCTCATATTGTTCAGATAACACCAGTTTTAGAGATAAGAAAGAGAATAGAATAATTGTGAAACAATGAGAAGAACGAGTATGCAAGTATGCTATCTTAAGAAAACACATAAAAATAAACTTGAGCAGACTCGAAACTGAGGAAGAAGAAGCCATCAATATCAGACTCCTTCAGGAGGATAAACTCTTACCAAGAACATCATTTGGAAAAAAAACTTCAGGATGCTAATGACTGGCTTTAGCCTTCCTTGACAGAAATCAACAACCTTATGAACAGAGGAACACTAGAAATATGAGCATAACACCAGATAAGTGGTATATACCATGAAGATTTTCTTCTGTATAAGGATTTTATGGGTATTATTAAAGAAACTTCTTTTGCATAAGACAGGTTTAGGACTGTGTACTACTATAACTGGAATAATTATTTGGACAATTAGATTATTAAAAATTTAAATCAGATTAATAATAAACTCTGGCTCTGTATATAAATTGTGTTCCCTTTTTGTCCACGACAAGATTGAGCATAACACATTGCTTAAGAGTCAATGGTGGAAACACAGAAAAAACTCAGCTTTTCACTGCAGTCTTCAGCTGCCTTAACTGCAAGACCATATCTTATTTTCTGTCTCATTTATTGGATACCTGCAATAAATTTAAAAATGCTACAGGTACGGGATACCTGTAAAAAATTAAAAAATTAAAGATTGTTGCTCAACTGTCTCTGCTTGTTATCACATCTTACAGTATAGACATACCCAGGAGTTAGGACACCTCAAGTGGAGTTACACCCATTTAGCTTAACCCAAGGAACAACTAGAATTAATGGTGTGTGAGGGATGGCTATCTATTTCAAATCCTAGTTGTTCTGCACATATAGACCACTGAAATTAGGAAAACTTGTATTTATGAAAAGTTGGACTTTTTGCTGACACATTACTATAGAGTTATCTATTTTCACAAAACTTGAACAAATTAGGAACACTTAGTGACTTTAAATTTAAAACAGTTTTACTGTTTTTCTATGTAAAAGTTCATTCATATGAGCTCACTGGTCTTGGATTAATTTTATTTTGAGATTTCTGTTCACATCTGAATCTCAAAGTAAAATTCCGGGAAATGTAAGCCCCAACAGATTACACCCCTCTGCATTGCAAATCCTCTGATTTTTCAACAGGTGTAGAGAGGAATGGGGAATCTTTTCATTCTTTCATTAAAACCTATCAGCTGCATTTCCAATATTTGACTTTCAAATTTTCAAATATCATGTATTTCTTCCCAAAATTTCCTTTGCTAATTACTGACTCAGGTTAAATTTTCTTATTATACTTAGCATCTTATATTGGTATATTTACCAACACTGACTGCTTCTTTTAACATATGGTTCATTTATTCGATGTGATTAGCACATTGTAAATATATTAAATACCTATAGTCAGTAGTCATTTCAGTTCATAGTCTTTTCAGTTCATTCATTTCATTTATTCAGTCACATTTTATTTGCACATTTCTGAGACCAGAAATGCACATTTCTGAGACAGAATTTTTTTCTTTTCCTTTGCTTGCATGCAGTATGGAGTATGTATGTGAGTGTCATGCTACAAGACAGATATTGTAATGAATGTGTGGAAAACATTTATTTATATGTATGCCCTTTGGAAGGATCAGAGCTTTAAATAGTCTTTGAGAAAAGCACATAAGACTGTAATCGGGCACTGAACTTTTCCTTTTCAGAATGGGCCTAATAAATCAGTTGTATTGCATCTAGAACATTTCAATTACAGTAAAATAAAAAAGCTGATATAAACACACACATACACACATGTGTGTGCACACACACACAGTGTTAAGCTTATACATGTATATGATGCACCTGTTTATAGTAACAACAAAGTCCTTTTAGAAATGGAACAACCATGTAGATCATTGATAAATATGGACCTCTGACTGTCATTGAAAGCTCAACACTGAGCAGTTGCAACCTGCTGTCTTCACAGTCTGTGTTTTCATCATTTAAATAAATTTATCATGGCTTCAGATGTTTTATTAGCTCTGAGTTTGAGAAAACCATTTATCTAGAAGAGTACACTTTCTCTGGGATTTTTTGTCAGTTCTTAATGGAAAAACAAAACAAAAAAAAAAAGATATAATTAGAGATGGATGCAATAGCTTCCATTTAAATTAGCTCTTGTCCTTTAGAAATTACTAGTATATGTACTGTACAGTGTTTTGAATCTTATATTTCCTATCAGAGGGAATTCCAGACTGTAGTATAGCTCTTACAATATTCAGTTACAGGCTTGTAGGCCAAGGACTTTGAAAAGTTATGGACTAGACCACATAAACAGGTTTAGTAACAATATATTTCAGTGATTTTTTCCTAACAGTTATGTATTAAAATTATGTAACTCTCCAGGGCCATGTAATACACCAGCAGCTTTACTGCTAGTGCCAGTTTGGATTGATTTCTTCAGGGAAATGGGTCTTACTGTCCTCTTTGATCTCTGTATACTCATGGAGATTCTGACTTGCATTGTTTATTCCTATTTTTAAGATACATGGAAAGCTCAGTTTAATATAATTGCAGTGGGGGTCTTTCACAGATCAACAATTTATTTTTCAAATACTAGTTATACATTTGCATACATTATTAGTCTTTAAGCTTGTTAATATTATGTAATCAAGTAATTTGCATAGTTTATTGTTTGGACTTTTCTGTTTACAGTGATTGATCAGTCACATTAACAGACTTGTTTGCTATTTATGCAACATTGTTTTGATCATTGAGACTAAGCAAATGATTACATTGACTGTGTTTTAGCTTAGCAAATTCAAATGACCCACGAGACTGCTCTTCTGCTGAAGACCAAATGAGATTTCCTTGGTACTAAAGGAGTTGTATTCTAGATATTTACATTCTGTACTGGTTGCACAGTGAATGACATTCAAAACTAGCACAGAATGTATGCCTGAGCCTCAGTAATGATACAAACATCCAAACTCCAGATGCTCATGGAAATAATGAGGTAACCTGAGAATCAGGTGGAAGACTCGGTGGGGGGAGGTAACAACTCTTTTTCTAGTAGAAACGTATTTGTGGTGAAATATTCTGCTACCACAATAGTGGCAACTGATAGCGGATTAGTTATTCAATAAATCATGATACCAAGTTGGAATGATTTTCTTGAGGCTAAAATTTGCTGAAGTAATTGATATGGAAAAGTTCAAAACTTCAGTAGATCTTTTATGTTTGTTTAAGCATCTGCTCGATGACACATTGAGGAAAATTACGTTAACCCTCCCTTTTCTGGATGAACAAATAGTTATCTAGCAGAGCCCAGAGGATCTGATCTGACCAGCCATCTTTCTCTACAATCCTTCTTTGCAACCTTTTCCCACTCACCCACACCCCAGGGGCTTTGGCTGTCTGTGTTCAAGGCCAGCTCTGATATGGCACAGCTTCATCACCTTGAATCACACTTCTGTAAATTCAGCTAAGTTGCAAGAAAAAGCAGGGAGAAGTAGAAATTGATATATTGTGCAAGAGCTGTCAGATGCCTTCCTTGGGCTTCCACCTATGCACCCTCTGCCTTTTGGCTTGGGAGCCAAATTTAGGCTCAGGCCCAGTCCTTGCCCGAACTATGTCACAGGATGCTGTGCTGGGCCTTGTCCCCCGCTGACCCTGACCTTGCCTTGCTGACTTGGCACCTCCACTTGGCCTTGGACCTGCCTCATCACTGTAGACTGCTCTGGTAACCACTGGCTCTTAGCTGACACCAGTCCTTGGCCCCAGCCCTACCTCGCTCTCCCTGTTGGGTACGGAGGGACTGTACCCATTGGTGAGCTGCTGCGTTGTTGGCGTTGCCACTGCCCTTGGCTCCCTGTTCCCTTGACCTTGTGGATCAGCCCACGCTTGTTGCTCCTCACAGGTAGCTCAGGCCATCTCGATCCCTGACCGGAGTACCACGGAGCCTAGCCCTCAGGCTGCGCAGGAGCTTGTTCCTAGAGCTCCCCATAGCTCAGGACAGACCTCCAAACCCTGCATACAGTGGCAGACTTCAGCCCTGAAGGTTTCTGTAACACCACCCGCAACCATAGTGACTCCATGGGTATGGGGGTTTACAGGTCCAATGTGGCTAATCTTTGCCACCTACCTGGAAGACCACAAAGAAAAATGGTTACACACTGATCAGGAGAACTAGAGCCTCTCAGTGGACTCAGTACCCCTGAAATTATGTCAGTTATTCAGTTTATCTCAGATTTTTTTGCATTAGTAAAAAAGCGCAGGTGTATGAGTCAGTATAGAGAACTGTGATAGATAGTTGGAACCTCCTATCTAGCTAGCATATCTGTATTCTTCTATTTCACGGGTTTTTTAGGAAGTTTACTGAGCTTGTTACGTCTATTCATGACAAACCCAAGCATCCTCCACTGACTATTGCAAGCAATCCTTTGCACTATCCTCCATGTGAATGTTAGAAAATTTAGTCATATAAAATTGTTTCTAATATAAATGATAACCATCTCTTCTGGCTGTAAATATATTCTTTAGCTTCTCTCCCTTTTCCTCCTTGTCAAGATCTATTTCTTTCAATCAGAAAAAAAAAGGTAAAATGAGGAAAACATAGGAGTACAAAGTGGGATGGTGGATTGTATTACCTCAGTTCGAATCTAATCCCACTATTGTTTCTTTTAATATGGGGAAGTCATTAGTTGCCAAAAACTGATACCTGAAATTAGATGTTCCCAAATGTACAAGAAGCATGATAAATAGTCTAGTTTTCATAGGTACCGTGTCAATACTTCAATCTAAAATGATATTGCATACCTAGCTAACAGAAGTACACCTGGAAGCAGATCAGAGGTACACCTGGAAGCAGATCATAACATAAAGTTGATCAAAATAAAATTAACAGACATGAGCAGTCCACATACACAATGCAGAAAATTACCCATCACTTTTATTACCCATCACTTTTTTATTGGCTACTATCTGCAACTTAAAAAAATATATATATATTTTTTTCCTCATCAGTTGTGCTGGAAAGATGCTTCCAGTCCATCCCTAAAGCCCAGTTTCAGCTAGTCTTAGAAACATTGACTCCAAAGGGAACGTGATCTAGCCCTCCTTAGAATTTTTGTATCAGGCACATCTATTTTGGCTCAGGTTGCACTTCTTTCCACATGGCTGACTATAAGATCTCTTGTAATACTGAATACACTTCCAAAACATACTTCTGCCCTCCAGAAAATACTTCTTCCAAATTTTGCACTTAAATACTTCATCTCACTAATCTGAAATACTTCATGAATACACGCAGGGACTTGACAGATGTAGAATTGGGGGGCACTGCATGTAAGCATACTGACGTCTCATTAAATGTTAAGTGAGCACTGAGAGTATAGCACCCAGACTTACAGAATATTGCTGTTTGAAGCTTCACTTTCTGTTTCACATTCCTCTTTTAATCGATTCCAGTCTAGAGTTTATTCTGGAAGCAATTACTAGTTTCAGTTTTTAGCTTTTGACCTACATTAATGCTATTATTGCAATTCAAATGATTTCAGCAGATGTACTGCAGTTGATGGTATATGAAAATGTGGGCTGAATTGTTTTCATTTTCTCACTCGCCCTTAGCTCAGCCATGTAGAATCATAGCTTGTATTAGCTAGATGTACTTCTTCCTATGTTTTTCTTACTCGGAAATATTTAGTTTTAATTTTTCTCCTATTCACTAATTTACTAATTTTAAAATATGAGAAATGGGCATTAGGGCAGCTAAATCTCACAGATCTTTAACCATTATTGCCCCTGCTGAAAGGAGAAAAATGTGTCTCTAACTAGTATTACAGTGTTTCACATTCTTGGAAAGAGAAGACAATTACAGATATGTGCATCTATCAAGAATGCATCTGTGTTGCCAACATCTAAAGAAAAGCGAAGAGAGAAAAATAGAAGAGTGATTTCATTTTGAAATTGATTCCTAAAGCTAGCAGACTTCTTTCTGCTGGTCTTTTCTGTTGTCCTGTGACATTCGAGAAATTAAGGAGTCTCTGTCCAATGTGAACAATTGGTACCACACTATGACTTGGGGTTTTCAATATTTTTTCAAACTATATAAGGAAAGATGGAGAGAACTGCCATCAAGTAATTAGCAATGTGATAAAGATATGAAAGACAAATGAGAGATGGATTAAATTCACTCAAAAGTGGGGTTTGTTTTTTTGAGGGTTTGTTTTTTTGTTGCAGTTGCTTTCTAACTATCTTGATAGTCAAAATAAATTTGCCCTTAAACTCTGTGGAGAAAAAGGGAGTGAAGTTTTAATTGCTGAAGATTTTGTCTTTACTTATAACCAAAGTATCTTCCTGTCTGCCTATCTCCCTCTGAACACTTCCAGAGAAGTGTATGTTCTCAGAGAGGAAAGAGCGTATATCCTCAAAGAGGGAATGTATCTACGACTGTTGGTCTTGACTATATACAAGTTAAGAGAATACTTTCTGTGTCTTAAAGGTGACATAGTCCTGGTACAGGATTAATTTTTCACCTCAGCTAGTTTTATCTGAAGTTCCACAAGGTTTAATAATCTTATTAGAAGTCTACAGAAGAATCTCTTTCAGTAAAAATCAAAAGTCTGGATAAAATAAGAAAGTCTACAATTAAAAGAAATATATACTAAAGATAAAGAGATTTTTTTTAAGTGAAAAAAATCAGTCTAAAAATTGATCTTTGACTAAATAAATGGAAATTGTGGAAATAGCAGCTGCAAAAAATTACTAAAAGCTTGGATATGATAGCTGGTGCTGTAAACCTGCACGCAATGTGTGTGCAAATATCAGCATGTATAACTATTAGAGAAATATTTAAAGATCAACTTTATGGTGATCTAGGATCACAAGCCTGTTAATCTTCTCTAACTTTCTTTTTTTTTCTTTCTTTTTCCCTTCTGCTGAAATGTTGAAGTAGTCCAATATGTGTGCTAGGAACACTGAGGTAAATCCATATAATTCATAAAGACATGTTGTGAAAAGAAATACATGTTCTGAAGAGATGACTTCTCGCTACGGAGCAAGGAGGATCTTCTTCCTCTTGATCAAGGAACAAGAACAATTTGTATTTCACAAGTCAGCACAAGTTTATTATGAGGGAACAAAAACCAGTAAAAACCACTTTAAAATATATTAATAGGAAATGGGTTCAAGACAATTCAAGTCACTTAATACAGGACTCCATTGGTCAGCTTAACACACAGAATCAACTTTTGTACAGATAATAGACATCTATATTAAATAATATTAAATACCTGTTCTCTGCTGCTGCTCAACTGAAATTCCATCAGTGACATGCGGTACTTAATGTTGGTTGTGACAACAGGACTTGAAACACAGGTTATGACAAAGAAGTTTTGTTGTTGCTATTTGGATGTAAGGAAGAGGATAATCATGAATTATCCCCAATAATCAGGGAATGGAGAGAAAATGATAGCTCTTTTCATTGTTTCTGGACAACAGGTACCAGATATTGTGAACCGTATTCCTTGTAAATGAGCTTTTCCACTTTGCTCTAGATGCAGCTTATTTCCCAGACACATTAGAGATCTGAATTTCAGGTCCACAGACAAGCACATAAAAGGTAGCTATGACAATTCTGAGCTTCATTAGGATAAAGGTTTTCTGTAGGTCTGGTTACAAGTTATTTTTATGGAAAGAGTACAGATGCTTAAGTTATGATACTTGTGAACTGACCTTTTAATTAGTTGCCCAAATAAGTTCTGTATAGGTAGTACTTTTTTGAACCCGGTTTGAAGGTTTCTATAGTAATGTCATTGCACCACCCAAAAGATACTCTGGACAGTAATTTAATGAACAACATTGTACTGCTATATGAATGGGATTGTTTGTCATTATAGGTCACATTTTCTACAAATGCATATTTGATTTGATTTCTTGAAAGTTTTCCAGGTGGATGGAAAAACTATGATGCTGTGATTTCACAATCGCATATAGTCCATGATGCAAGTATGGTAAGGACGATGTCTTGTCAGCAAGTTAACGACATACACTGACCCAAGAAGAAAGCATGTAATTAGTTGCTTAAAGAAATACTTAACACAATATCTGATACTTTTCAACACAGTCACATTCCCAATACTTCAGGAATAAAAGTAAGTTTTCTTAAAAAAAAAAAACTTTTTCACTGTGAGGGTGACAGAGCATTGGAACAGGTTGCCCAGGGGGGTAGTGGAGTCTCCTTCCCTGGAGATGTTCAAAACCCATCTGGACATGATCCTGGGAAATATGCTCTAGAGGACCCTGCTTGAGCAGGGAGGTTGGACTAGATGATCTCCAGAGGTCCCTTCCAACCTAAACGATTCTGTGATTCCGTGATTCCCACTGAGACTTATATAGAAATGTTAGATTAAAAAATAAACAAACAGATAATACATATTTTACTCATATCTGTTAAGTTAAAAGGGCCAACTCATAACAAATACGTGTTATTGGAACATTAATGAATGTTACTTGCCTGTAACTTGTTTTTTTCATGTCATGTAAAATGATCTCAATGGTAAAAAGCTCTAATATTATACTAGAGAAAGTTTCAGTACTGAATTCAAACAAAATTTTAAATATTGAATAGTAAAACTACTTGCTGACATACTCAGAAGATTCTTAAACAGCTACTGAAACATACAGACACTACTAAGCTTGGAAGTTTTGATGACATGTAATTGCCAGAGGTACTATAAGTATAGGCTGAAATGGTAAAGACCTTTCAGTGTGTGCTCCAGAGGATAACCACGAGAGAACAAATTCACGTGCCATTTCCCTATGCGGGATTATCTAACAAAGCAGTTGCTGCTCCATATACATTGAGCAGTGACAGGATGGGCAGCAGCAAAAGTTTGATCACTGAGCTTTAATAAAATCCACCAGGAGAAGAGGTCTCATTTCTCATAGCTTTTGTTTAGCTATTTGGAAAACAGCTCAAGTAGGGTAGAAAATGAAATCAGTTGTTACTAAAAAAAAATCTACATGCCTGTATATTGACATGTGCCATTTTTCCCCAAATATTTTGTCTAAATATCCTTTTTCTTTCTTTCTTTCTTTTTTTTTTTTTAATGACCAGCTGCCATGGAATGCTTGATGGAAAATGTTAATGGCTACCATAAGTCAAACTAGTGGATCAAGGTAATGGGTTAGTTAACAGGTAATTTGGAGGATAAGCGAAAGGAATATTTTCATGAGCTGCTAAGTGGAAACAAAGGAAACACTTCTCCAATGTATTAGGACTTGAGGTAAGTTTTAAGCAAAAAATTTGGCCAAAATTTTTACTGAAATTAACTGTAAAGGAAGGGACATCTGTTTGTGAGAGAGAGAGAGTGTGTGTGTGGGGGGGAATAAACAGTTGAAAGCAGAAAAAGCAATTATGTTTGCCTGTAGAAACAAGGACAATGATTCTTTGCATATAATCCATCTGGAGAGAAACAGTGGAAAACTTAAGCAAGGAAAAACCTCTTCTGCCTTCAGTGGAATAGAACTGTATGTATATTTTTTCATTAAAACAAATATATATATATATAAATAAAATATGACTGCTTACATAGTTTGTCCTGATAAAAATTACCTGACAACGTTAGTTATTCACCTGTCTGGTCTAAAATGTACTTCAGGCACTTACAGATCCTTTCAAATCTGAAGACAAATAAACAATGAAGTTTTAGCCTGATGGTATGGGTTAGGAATATGTACAATAAAAAATTGCAGGAGGAAGAAAATACTCTTTAATTTTCCCATTCCAGTAAGAACACAAATTACTGATGATTACTGCCTCAAAACCTTTCAGACATTTTTCTTGTCTATTCCTTTTCACATATATTTTCACTAGTTTTGATCCTTCTCTAGAGCTGTGTAACTGTTCTGTCTTCAGTAAGGCTACAGTCTAGCCCTAGCAGATTTACTTAGTGTATCCAGTTGAGCCTAGAACTAGAAATAATACCTAGAATTTGACTCCTAGATCTTGTTTGAATACCAGCTTTCTCTACCCTTCAGCTACTGTCCTCGTAATAGTATTGATTTTACACTGTTTTAACTAAGCTAGAAGGTAAACAAACAAACAACAACAACAATATCAGAAAGATGACAATACCCAGAATCCTTTTTTTTGCTGTTTCCTTGAACTAAGTTATTTTTTTCTTACAAAATGCATGTGTTTAGAATATTAATAAGCTCAACTTTTAAAATCCTTTCGCTTCTAAACCCTTTATTGCCATTTCAGAAATGCCAGTCCCTATCTTATTCTGAATGTCTCTTTTCTTCTGCTTTTATAGTGGGCACTTGAAAGTATTAGCCACTTTTAATAATAAAGCTGTCATCAGGAAGGAAATCTTGCAAAATCTGTAGCTTCCTGTTTGATAAATGAATATTTAATTTATAAGGCTTCTTTAGATATCTGTCCTTCTGGCTGTACAATAGAAGTTCAAAATGAATAAAATATACAACTTTAATGTTTAACTTTTATATAAAAATGCTGTGTGTGGCAAACTGGAGCTCTTACTGATTTCTAAGGGTAGGAGGAATTGTATGAGATGTAGATGTAGGATTTTGTTTAATGTTACACTTTAAATAAATATAAAGATCTGAAGGTATTTTCATAGGAGATACTCAAAAAGAAAAAAATCTTCCAAAGTCTTGCTTTCTATTAATCAATCATTTGCCAATGAACTGCTCTTTCCCCAAACAAACATGACAATAGATAAGCTGAGAACATGTAATTATGTCATTATACTTTTGTTCATGCTAATCTTACAGCCACTGAGGATGAGATTTGGGTTGAAATCAACCCCCTAAATTAAGTTATCTACATGTTAACTTGATGTTGATACACCCACAGTTATCCAAGACATCAGTGTGGCATTCACAGACATGATGCAGGACTTAGGGAAGATCCAAGCCCTTTTAGAACAGAGCTGGAGACCAGAAGAGATACCCTAGAGCACCTCAAGTGATAATGGAAATCTGTGTGTGGGAAACTAAACTGAAGGCCTAGAGAATACAGACAATGAAATCTAGGGGCCAATTCAGCTCTCCCTAAAGTTCATACCTTTGGCACATTCAGTTGTAGACACATAGGTATCTAATGCCATTTTTGACACTGCACAGCACCGTACCTACTCTCTAGTTTCCACAGCATAAGGACATATCTACTATATGTCTCAAAAGTTCCAGATTGCCAGTGCATCTATCTGTACAATTCTTGTTCAGTTTGGAGCAAACTGGTACAGTGGTATAACTGAAAATTATCAAAAAACTAAGCTTTCTCTGATTTCTCTGCAGGGTCTTATGACCTAGCAAACTTCAGGTTTTTCAGAACAAAGAAATGAGGAGTTGAATAAGCATGTCAGAAGTCAGAAGAAGAAAGATTGAATATAAAAGAAAAAAAAAGTGAATACTTCTTCCCCAGGGATGTCTGTCTTAAATGCACAAGAAGGAATCTGAGAGAAGAGAAGGTGTCTGCAAAACAGATTGACAGACTGAATAATTAGAAGAGAAGCCATCTAAAGGAACGGAGATCTTCACTTCCCAAAGAGATTACAAAGAGAAAACCGTCCTTCATGATAAGAATGTTCTGTTTATAGAATTGAATTGAAATATTTCAATTTTAATTGATAATGAGAATGAATTAAGTTGAAAATTCAAATGAGATCAACAGCTCTTGGTAACTGTGTATCTGAAGAATAACGATGGACAATATAAAAGTAATTTGACAGGATAGTATTCAGTTACTTAAATGCAGGTGTTTAGCAGTTGGTGAGACACCCCCGTATATTCCACCTGGTCTCCAACTTGAGTTCCAAATGGGGAAAATGTTCTCCAACAGATCCTGTTTCATATCTGTCAGCTGTTACATTCAAAATCTTGCTGTTGGGCATAAGGAAATGTACCTTATATGCAAATCCAAGAAATTAATCTAATTAAAATCTTAATAGTCTAATCAAAGAGTTATTATTTGTCTAGTTACAATGATACTAATTGTTGTAGTTCAAATTATATACAGTTAACACTGATACGTACAAAGTTTCAATTATCTATTGCTTTCTTTGGTGTTTATTCCTGTCCACTATTTCATGTCCTAAGGGCATTCATTCGCTTCAGTCAGGGAGGGGAGTGAGAGTGAGTTCTCAGCGTTGCAAGTTCTTTGCCAGATGATGAGGCTCTCTTTCTCTGCTAGTAGAAGAGTAGGACATTGATGCTGATGGTGTCTTTCTCCTCAATCTAGAATCTGCTTCTGGTCACTTTTCTATGTTTGCTAAAACTTTCTACGTCTTGCTTTTTTTCTTCTGTGGTTCACATTACATTTGAATTTACCACCTATATAGTGTCTTATCTATGCTAGATACTTGTTCTTTGTTCTTGTTATTACGCCTAAAAACTGGTTTTGCCTAGATCCTAGGAAATGCAGGTCTGCATTTCTATTAATGGCGGTAATTGATATTTGGTGAACTTTCATAGCCTTTGATCTCCAGTATCATCCTGTGTCCCTTATCTTATCATCCTAGGCCTGCATCTTGTGCGTCTACCTTCAAGGTCTCTCATGTCTGTCATCCTCTACACTATATAATTATACTAAGTTCGTAAATATTTAATCCTACATGGCATAACTACTTGTTACTGCTAACTACTATCTCTATAAAAATTATGATTATACCACACAATTATACCAAGCTAAAATTTAATAATTAATTTCATTTGTTCAATGTATCAGTAATTAATTTAATTAATGAATTGATGATATCACAATGAAAAATAGAACTAACAAGGAACCATGAAATATTGGTCTTATTGTCTGCATCAGGTCACCTTTATCATGACCTGGGATGGAGGCAAACATGATCCAGGCAGTGGAGGAGTTGTTGAAGTGGCATAACGTTGCTCTTGCTACATGATAAAGACTTTATTTTTTTAATTGGGTAGTTCTAACAATGTTAAAGCATACTGCATTCCCCTTAGGTGCCAATAAACCCACCTTGACCATTAATATTCAGGAAGGAGCATGACAAGGATCATTCCAACAATGCATGAAAGCTTGTGGCTAGATTTTTTTAGTAAAATGTTATTGAATTTGTACATTGTTTAATTTGCTCTACTGTGAAAATTATGTTTATTGAGCAGGTTATTGTTTCATACCCCAGATAGGAAACTGATTACCAGGAAAGGTAGAAAACTTTGTTTCTTATAACATTTATCGACACTGCTAGGTGCTTGTTATAGAGCAATAATTTTCTTGTCAGTTTTTTCCTTTATGACTCAGGGATCAGACCTCAAGACACATCACATTTTTACTTCATTGGTAAGAAACAGAACTACAGCCAATATTTTTGCTGAACTAGTATCTGCAGTGTTGCATTTTAGCAATCTCATTTTTTGTGATAGAAAGTTATTATTATATTGTAATATGTGATTACTTCTGCACATTATGCCTCTGTGGATTTTTTCACCTATGCATCATTAGCAGCCTGTTCATTTTTCAAAAGGTTACTGCTTTCCATTGTTAATGTTTTCCCTTTTTAGCTGTATTTTTATTTCTTGAGGATGTTTTTAAAAATAATATATATTTCTAATATACCTGCTGATTAAAATAGTGACTTAAATATTCTGTGAAAGATTAATACATGGACTGAGTAGTCAAAGGTTTTTGTTTTGTTTGTTTGTTGATCTGGTAATTCACACACTTCCATTGAATCAATCTGAACCTTAGTGTGAACCATTTTATTTTTGAACATAATAAGTAAAGTCTTTGTAGAATCCAAATCAGAACTTGGAGGAAAAATCTTTGTTTATTGTCTGAAATCAGACAATATTCTCAAATAAAAACTGGTTTCTTCACTTACTGTCCTACTCCTAAACCCTCATTCAGGATTAGGAATATTTTAACCCCAAATAATTTGTGGGGCAGTATTATATCACAGCTTTCTTATGCTACTCCCTTTTGATCTTTGCACAACCAACATGACTCTGTGTGGTACAAAGAAAGTTGAGAGAGTCTTGCACAGCTTTGTGGGGCCTGCAACTGACTGCATGCATTGATTTGAGTCACCCCAAGGCAAAGAGAAGGAAACCGGGAGAAGAAAACAGTAAAGAGAAAAAACTCTCCCAACTGGCCAGTCAGAAGCATTGATGAGTCCCGAGACAAGTGTCCTTCTCTGGGCGTTGTCTCCAGCATAGGAGGTGGCAATGTTGATGACAAAGACAAACTATAATTTTCACACTTTCTCCCTAGTATAATTGCACTTTTCATCACGACCCCATCAAGCTTCTGTTTATGATGCTATGATGCTATGATGCTATTAGCATTGGCTGGAACATGCCTAATTAGGGCATGTTACTGCACAGTAATTGACCATTAAGTTCTGTGCAGGTATATTACTGTGTAATACCAGATATTAAAAGGATTATTGTTTAATTGTTATGTATTGGGATCTGTTTGTAGGAATACAAATTTACAGACTGAAACTCATAAGGTGGATGGTGAAGGGATCTTACCACAGAGTTATAGGCTAAAGCTGTAAGCAAATAGGTAAGGAGATAGGGGAAAAATAGAGTGATTTAAACATTGCTGTCGAGCACTTTCTGTAAGAGACCCAACATAACATTGATTTGTGCTCTGCCAGCCCCAGGCTGTGAGGATAAGAGCACTTGTGACCCAGGGCCAGGGCACTGCCATAACAGCCCAGAGTGCGCAGATGAGAGCTCATAAGGTTAGAAGTGAACGGCAGGCTTCAGAGTTGCAGGTAGAGGGCCTTTAGTTTTGCAAAGGTTAAGGCACCCAAGGCACTGTGCCACAGGTGCAGGAGCTTTTCCTTTTGCACCATGAGATTATGCTGCATTGTTCTTCCTTGCATATCCTACATGGACCTGTTCAGTAGTACAGCATATTTTAATTGGTACATCCACTATTGAATATTTTTGATTCATCATCAAATTACTTTACTTATTGAAGTAGCAGTTAATCACATTATTTGATAATTTAATTATGAAATCACTCTTTCATCTATTTTAACTGCTTCTTTTTCTTTTATTTCTTATTTTCTACAGAATGAAGCTTTTTCTTTTTTTTTTTTTAAACAGGATTTTTTTTCCTTTTCAAAAATGTATTTTTTTCTTCAGTATTCAAGGTATGTGGATTTACAAATGCAGCTGAAAGAGGTGAAGCTGAGAAAATGTAATAGGAATATTTTGCCTTCAGGATAAAAGCAGCTCCCCTCTGTTGCCACAGATACTTTTAGGAACTTTTACAGAGGCTGCAGTAGTGTGTACGTATTTGCTTCCCATTTATTTTGGCAGTAGTTGTGTTTTGATGTAAGCTCTTTCAGCATCCTGTGAAGAGAGAAGATGAAAGGCTGGTACTACCTTGTTACTACAAGTAACAGTTACCCATTCTCCATCTGAAGTAATTTGTGCATTCTGGTCTATAGTCTTTGAAAAAATAAAGTTAACAGAACACTGTAAGGCATGTAGTTAATGTAAATAAGAAAGCATTTAATGAAACACTGGTGGGAAGATGTTCTATGAGCTTTTGGCCATTTTCCATGCCAATTATAAAACTTTTTGTTTTATCTTGCTTCAATAAACTGTTGCCAATGGCTGGTAAATGCATCTGTAGTTTTAATTATTTTCCCTTTTCTTCCAATACTAGCATACAGGAATGAATGCATTTCGTGCTTCCAATCTCTTGGAGGGTGGGGAGAAAGTTAGAAAGGTTCCAGGATTGCATATGGATTCTGAAATTCTTTGATATTACCCGATTTGGCTGTTACAACTTTGGCTCACACTAGACTGCCTAAACTCTAATGACACACTACTACTTCCCACCCTAAACTAGAAGCCAGGCTCTCTGATATCCACTGCTGTTATATCTCACTACATCTTCACTTAGGGACCTGAACCTTATATTCCTGGATGCCTTTCTTCTGACTAGAAGCTGCCTGCACAAACTGATCCTAGGTTTCTTACCTCAAATGAAGTCTCCACACCGGCTGACAGGACTTGTTTTCACGAACTGTCAGAAAGTAGTTTGCATACTATTATACTATGGTTTAAGAATGGATATATTACTTAATGAATCTATGACTGGACAATTTCACTTCTATGTGTCACATTCATGCACAGGAAACTTCTAGCGAAGATTTATTTCTTACTGTACTGTTGCTGGTTTAGACATCCTGCTTTCCTCTACAGTGAAGAAATTCAAACAAAATACTAAAGAGAAAAAAAATCCAGAAGCATTTTTTAAGATTGATTCTTTGAATTCCCTTTTTAGCATTTCCTGCAGACTACTGTTTTAAATATAGGAAGTATCCTTCTCCTCAGAAGTCAAAATGTTTCTCTGAGAGGTAACTGTGGTCAGGAAGACTGACATCTGAGGGCAAGAACGACACTTCAGAGGGCATACACTAAATACAATTAGACCTTTCTTCATACAATACCTAAACATACAGAAACAGATTCTGGGAATAAAATTCTCTGGACTTATCTGTGTGGAATATTAAGGGTTAAGCAATTAAGTAACAGGTAGAAAATGAGAACTGGAAAGTTAGCTAAAGGTGAATTCAGGACTGAAGTGCACCTGCCAAAAATATAGTCTGAGCGTGGATCATGCCCAGATAACAAGGCCTGCTAGTAGACTGCGTAGCTCCTGCAAGCTGCGTGAAGTCGAAAGGCCAGAAAGCTTTTCGTGGAGGAAAGATAAGCTGGTTGTCGCATCCTAATTTGTGAGTGGCGCAGAGTGCAGAGAGCGCTTGCAGTCTCGTTCCTTGAAGGACCCGCTATCCTGAAGAAGAGGCTAAAGCCATATAGGGAACTGAGGTTAAATAGATGGGTGTCAATGGTAGAAGAGCTTGTGGCAATTGGGGGTCAGGCTAGAGATTTTATTGCTTTAGGATGTGCTTTGGAAAGCTGCTCGAGCTGTATGTTTGTGTATGTGCTGAGAGGTGAGGACTGGCACGCTTTAATTCTTTTTTTATTTTTATTTTTCCTTCTAATGGGCCCTGCCCACATTTACACTGATAATTCTGAATTCAACCCAAAAACTAAGGTTTACTCTCTCATTTGGTATTACGTATAAATCAGAAACACTGAAGAAATAGTTCACAACAAAGGTCTAAAGTAAACTGATTAGAAAATATGAAATATGTATCTAAGGCAAAAACTCATTGACATAAAATGTGTATTTAAAATTGCACATCTGATTCCCTTTGTTGCCATTAAGGAGTTGAGCTACCAGTATGCATTTGTGCCCAAGTTTTAAATGCTTCCAAAATCAGACAAGCATACTTAAAACTTTTACTTTTATGGTACTGGAACTGGCAGTGAATAAATATATTAATCAAACTAAAGCAAATAATTTATAGGACTAATGATAAAATCTTCGAAACTGACAATATTCAAATTGCATGGAGTTTTAAGTGGTATGTGAGTTATGCCTAACTGGATTTTACAGTGAATTAGTTATGGAATTATGAGTAAAATATTACAAGCTGATATTCTCGACATGCTAGAAAGTTCAGAAGTGAAAAAGAAACAACCATCCAAACTCTGCCTTGTGGTATTGCCTTCTGTTTCCCTTTGAACACTTAGTTAGTACTTGCTCAGCTTTTTAGCAATCATCTCTTCATTTTACTTTAACATTCAACAGAATTTGAACCTGAGCTGCTGGGCAGGTGAGAGTCCTGTAAGCGTGGGAGAAAGTCCAGGGCGCAGTAAACAATGAAGTGTTAATGAAAGCCTGAGAGAAAGTGCAGGGAGGGCGAAGGCTTCCTGAGCACGCTGGAAGCTGGGCTGGGGATGGGACCTGCAACCAAAAGGCTACTACTCCCAGGCTGTCTGCTCCTGCCCTCTGTGAGACCTTCCTCCTCTCACCAGAAACAGCCTGCATGCCTTCCATGCTGACCAACCGTTAAGACTGAAAAGGTCTGAACCTATTTTTGCCTGGATTAGCTTTTTGTTTCTTACGTGCTCCTATTATTTTCTTTTCCAATAATTGTCTGCAATATAAATGTTAATTTCTTTTTCACCTCAAGGAAGCTTCTCAGTTGTTTTTAAAGCAAATGATATTTTCATAATTGTCTCTCTCACCTACTGTACCAAGTTTGTACTGTAAAATAAGTATTTTATGTTTTTTAGATGAATATCTCTTAAAATGTTAATGTTCTTAAATGCATGTGTATTAATTTCAACTCATTTAGCTCTAATATTTTTACACATCTTCACTGAAAAAACATGTAGTAAGTTTTGCCAGTAGTTACATCATATGGCTATTTAGAAAATTATATTGTTTGTCAACATAGTTTATAGACTTAATGTCTTTGTTTAGCTGTATATTTCTTGCATAAAACTATACAGGATCTTTTCAGAACACATTATTGTACCACTTTTCCAACAGGTTTATTATATGAGAAGTAAACTATATAGCAAGAGGTTCTAATGTAAATAGCTATGAATCATTTTTCTTTAGTGCAAAGGTTCTCTTTTATATAGCATTCTTCACATAACTGGTCTGCAAGATGCTTTATAAGATCAGATTAAACAGAGAAACATAAATATATTTCACCATAGGCAACAAACAAGCAGTAAGAAAGAAATCCAAGCTTGCAGTAATTCAACATTCCATTTTTGTTTTTCTTTTAAGGTTTCCTTCAGGCTTAGAGAAGTACTGGGTTTCTAATAATTCCAATTATTACTGCATTTGGGATTGTCAAAGCGATTGCAAATCTAGTGTATATTATTATGAGCTTTTACTTTTCCAGACTTACTGGAACATCAGTGTGCATGCTATCTGACAGACAGTTACTATAAATATGTTAAATATAATTTAGCTTAGGCTATGCATTTCATAATTTGAATTTCTGTATGGCTATCTTCTGAAGGTACTACTACATTATGCAAACCCAAGACGGCAGAACAGAAAAAAAGAGAAACTGTAAATTAAACTCTTAGAAATGTGATTTGTAAGTAAACCTGTATATTTTATGACACAAGTGAAAATTTATGTGAGATACAGAAGGGAAAAAACAAATAAAAGGGGACTATCAAGATTAGCTTTGGTGCCATATAGATGGCTGCAAAGTTTTTCTGATGATAGTTTCTACTTTACCATCATCATTATTTTTATTATTATTCAAAACAGTGATTTGAATGTTCAGGTGATTATAAAAAAGCAGTTTAATAGTTATATAGAAGTCAGCTATGTTAATAAGTTTAAGATTAGCCTCATGAAGATAAGATGCTGGGAATTCTTTACAGTGATGCAGAGTAGTTTCTGGAAGCTTCCATCTTAGCTGAGATGAGACTTTTTTTGGCAACATGCAAACAAAAGTTCAGCTCAATCTTTGAATCAGTCTTTCCTTCCACTGCTGTAAGGAACAGAGAGTAAAAAAAGGAAGATATATTCTGTGAGGTCATTTTTGCACAAGTTCACTGCCCCTGATATTCCAAGTGCTCTTTATCTTGATTCCATGCCTTGCAGAAACTTGTGTTCTGTTGGTACCTACTTGTTCCTCAACATAGTCCTAAACATCATACAGCTTATATTCTGTCCTCTGTTTGACATGGACCCATAAACATTTAAAAAAACTGAACTGATCTATAGTAGGTGTTCCTTTGAAATGTTATGGGACTACAAGCCTCTACAGATCCTACTAACCTCCCAGTTCTTTGTCCATGTTGTATCTCTGTGAGCCTGTTAAACTATTCTTGTCATGTTCACTTCGCAAATCAGTCAATCCTATATTATACTGGGCCATGTCTGCCAATTTTCTGCGTTCTTCTAGATCTTATCCCTCAGTCTTGCTCTGGTGAAGCACTGAGAACATTTTTAGTGATGCAGATACCTTGCGTCTTTATTGGTTTTTGTGGCATCTCACCAGCAGAAAAGAAACGTTTCTTCCTCCTTCCAATCTTTTCTCTTATCTCTGACTTCCCCATGCAGTGCTGGTCCAGGATTACAGAGAGGAATGTTTCATGGTAATTCCAGCTGTATTACGGGTGGACATTTGTATTTTCTTTCCAAGGGATAATACTTTTCCAGACAGAGCAAGTGAGCTGTAGAGCAGGGCTGTGAGGAGCAGGAGCACAGAGAAGAGAGGCCATTATTTCTCTGTGCAGGCAAGAGGAAAACACCAAGAATTAAGGAATTCTGCATAGGCTCAGGACGTTTGTTTGGCTGTGGTTAGATATTGAAGATGTGCAAAGAACCTGCTGGAGAAAAATGTTCAGGATTTTTAAGGAGGGATTAATCTAGGAGCCAACACAGAAGGATTCTCTAGGGGAACACAGGAAAAAGTGATGTGAGGCTGGAGGTAAAGATGCAGTAAACTGGTGCAGACCAAAAAGTCTCAACATGAGGGATAATAAGTGGGTACATGCTGTAGCCAAAGCAGAGGGCTACAAATACACATATAAATTATAAAAATATTAATCAGGATATAGTTAATTAGCTTACCTTAAACCCAAATATTAGCATACTGAAATAGTTTAAGCAACAACAGTATACAAGTATTTTGTAACACTGTGATGGCATAGCCAGACACAATGTATAAGCATTTTACATGGGTATGTCACCAAAGCGACCAATGGAGGGGCAAAGAAAGATCTATAGTTACACATAGGAGGCATTCAAATGACAACAAGTTGTCAGACAAAGGACAAGATATTTCCAAGGTACTGCAAATAGGCAGAATGTCCTGCTGAGTATACAGGAAGGATGACTGGTAAAACCAAAAGCAGGATAGGCAGGATCAGGAGCAGAGGAGACCTCCCTTTCTTTTCGGGGCAAAGGGCAAAGTAGTGTAAAAACATCAAGCATGAAGAAGAAAACTGCAGAAGAAAGCTTAGAATCCCTCTTCAGTCCTGACTTCTCTCATTGACAAGCTCTCAAGCCTGATCACCTTGACCCTGGCAACTAAGAAACACCAGGAACTATAGCCACCAGTGCTAACGGACTATCATCAGCTCTCTTGATTGTATACTCACAGATAACATAAGATATGATTGTTAAAGAAAAATAGTTTTGTATACGTACTGAGAGGATTAATGACATGTAGGTATAAAGCATTAGAATGAAGCTTGCTGTTAATGAATTAAAGTTTTGTTTTAAAATTTAAAACTGGCCTTATTTATCAATCTTCTAAACAATCCCACCACAATGATCTCTAATTCTCTAGTTTTTATATATATATATATATATATATTTATATATATATATTTACACCCATACACACACACGCGCGCGCGCACACACACACACACACACGTGTATTTAATACTTTATACATATGTTCTGTTGCAGGAACGCTGAAAAAGAAAGCAAGTCCAAACTACAGAATTTTAGAAGATTTAGTTTAGGAGCTGAGTTTTCTGCCCAAATTAAAATATTCAAATATTTTGTCATTCAATTTTAGTTCAACAGATTGGATTTAAAATTTGTTTGGGACAGAGTCTCACTATTTGATTCCATAAGCTATATTTTTCTTTCTTAAAGTTGGTAGAATATCCTGGATTGTCAGAAAAGGTATTGAAATCTGGCGACAAATGTGGCCAAGAAGCGTTTTGTGGAGTGCATGTGTATCTGTATGTCCAACTCCTTATTGATTCATAAAAGCCAATAATGGTTGAAAACTGAGGATGCAATTTACTATTATTCATGCTTTAAACTTCTTTCAGTCTACTTTCTCTCCTTAATGGATAACTTCCAATCCAGCTATAAGACTTGTTCTCTCTGTAGGAAAGATTGCTTTCTTTTAGGTCTGTTTATTGTTTTTCACTAGTAAAAGATCTTTACGGCAGTACAGAAATTGCTTGTTTGTTTATACTTAGCCAGCTGTAGCTACCTACATTCCCTTTATGAGATAATATGTGAAACAGCCTCTCATCAAAAAAAAAAAAAAAAAGAAAAGAAAAAGAAATGGCAAGGAAAAGAGTAAGCACACATCAGAAGAAGATACCTTGGAGAGGGGAAATGCAGCCTATGGAATGAAGTTTTAAACATCCTTTGGCAACACTTAAATTACAGCTACAGGAAGTAGGAACACATCTTAGAAGAAGACAGAACAGCACCTAATGGTTTCAAGATGATAACTTTGTGAAGATGTTTCAAGACTATATTGACAATAGTCTGAGTAAATCCCCAAATTCAAGATTCCCAAGCTGCATTATGAGATAAAGGGTACATTGCATTCTTGGAAGATATTCTTAACTTAAATTTCAAGCACTACCAGACTCTATGAAACAGGCAGACAATCTACCCTGGAGACACTCCTACTGCTGAATACAGCCGAGAGTGTCAGAACAAGCCTAAAACAATAGATATGTTGCAGGCAACCAAAACTAGAAAAAGAGAGAACAAGCCAGTAAAAAGCATACAGCACAGGGCATAGATGTTGCCATGCATAGATGACAAATGCATGAAACTTGAATGAACTGGAAATGAATTCATAATATTGTAAAACATGGGACTGAAATACTTCAGTAATTTTTTGGAAAGACTGTCCATTATTTGAGAAATAATTCAAGAAAAGCCTTCCCAATTTGCATCCAATATCGTAAAGACTATTGGCTATAGTTCTCTTTCTATATGGATAATGACAATCCTTAATCTTATAATACTTATTAAAAAACATTTTAAACATCAGAGACTAAAAAAACAGAAGTCTGATTATAAAAG
This sequence comes from Struthio camelus, assembly GCF_040807025.1. Classification (NCBI taxonomy): domain Eukaryota; kingdom Metazoa; phylum Chordata; class Aves; order Struthioniformes; family Struthionidae; genus Struthio; species Struthio camelus. Next base: position 174,167,155 of record NC_090942.1, on the reverse strand, counting down.
ACCTAGTTTCTGGTAAATGCAATTTAAAAAGATCTCAGAGATTGCATTTAAAATGAAATTCTCAGAAAATTCTCAGAATTCTCAGAATGCAATTTGCTAACCCACAGTGAGAATAATTGAGTAAATAAATGTGACAGAAAATTATTAAGAAAATTATTATTATAGGAATGAGTAATATAGTCTAGTGCAAAATATTTAAAATTCTGGATTTGAGGATTCATTATACAAATAAAATTCAGATCTCAACATCTCTGAAGTTGATCTCATGAACATTTACGCCCTTTTCTCAGAGTTATGGTTGTTTTTTATGCTTACCTGAGAAGAAAGAAAACCTGAGGGACAATATACAAACATTAGTGGTAGAAACATACTGTGGAGGAAGACAAGTGTGCTGATCCTGAGATGAAGCATAGATATAATAAAACAGCTTTTTCCAATACTTCTTATTTCCAGCATTCCTTAGTCATTTTGCAATAGTGCTCTCAGGCTGTTTTGTGAGATTTATTTTTAACATCTTCTGTGGAAAACGGTGAAAACAGAATTCCTAAGCTAATGGCTTATAAGGGCTAGAGGGGAGCAAATGGGGAATAATAACAGTTCTACAAGAACTATTAACATTTTTTTCATTGTTTTATGCATTAGGTACAAAAAGACTGTAATATCCTCTTCCTGAAAACTTAGCAGCTGTCAGTTTCAGAGGTAACTGCAGAGAGAGAAAGATGGTAGCACTTAAAGGTCCCTGTTTTTCTTTAAAAACTTTGTTTGGAAAACTTCTCAGTGTAAATTTATTTTTGTTTTGAAAAAGTCTTCTGTTGTGGTTGAAGTTTAACATCACGTTTCACTGTGGAGTGAAAATGAAATGAGCTTAGGCTGCCATTATGATGTATATGAATTAACAAAAAGCTGTATTAAATGAATTCAGGACTTCTGAAGAAAACTTTATTCCAGTTTTTCTTCAGATTTGTTATCCAAAAGTATTACTCTCAAAAATGCCACTCTGTTATCTATTTTCCATAATTATTCTTTTTCAGGACCAGCTAAATTTAGTGTATTGTTGATTAAAAAAAAAGGTAAGTACATATATGAAGGAAGTAAAATGAATGTTAGAAAAAACAAAAAATTAACTGAAGTCGCGTAAAGGCCTAGCGATATAAATTCTGTTAATGGAAAAAGAAATTGCCGAGGCCGAGGTTTAAAATTAATCTCCAAAATCATACTTTTCCATTTACTTTAAGATCATCACAGATTCCAATAAATAAAATACAGGATCTAGCTACATCTATTTAAATAACTCCAGGTCTTTGATGCTCGTTTGCAAAAGCTATTTCCTGAAAAAGGTTCTTCACAAGGAAAACACAATAAAAATTAACAGTGATTGACAGAATAATGTCTGCTGTGTAAAAAATTCTGAGATGCATATTTTGTCAGCTTCCTATCTTTATATTGCCAGCTTCAGATTTTATCCATTTTGCTTTATGCTAGTTGTCAATATTTCTTCTTTTATTTAAAGCCTAAATTTTAATGGCTGTGTGCTTATATTGTTTTGCTCAGGAAAATGCTTCTGGCACTGTATTGTCTTCATTTATATCTGCACAGCATGTCACCTGGATACACTAGCTGATCGTATCTGTCCTACTGCCCTTGCCGTATCTTTAACAGTGTGTTTTTACTACTTTCCATGTGCATGTCCACCACACGTATGCTATTGCTCCACTACACAGGTGTACATTAGTTAAGGGGCAGCCTATGGTATCCCCTCGGTACCCATTCAGCTATCTATCTACTCTTCATCAGCAGGAAAATGGCCTGAAGTGGTGGTTGAGGGAACAATAGGAAGTTTCAGACCTTAAACTTATTTCCTACTGACATCTCACTTGTACTCCAAGTGAATTATGGTGTCTCTGTCCTGACTAGGCTTTCAAGGTGTTCACCCTCTGCCTTCGTCTCCAGCAGTACCCCAGCTTAATCATTTAAGAACTGGTATCTAGCATACATTCCACCTCAGTTTCACAGAGGTAACATGATATGAACGTACTGCTATCAAAAAGAGGGGACCGCATGGCCCAAATCTGTCTCCTGATTGATAAGATCAGAGTTGCCATCAAACCAGCTTGAGTATCATCATAAAAAAGGAGCACTCTGGCTGTACAACAAGGTTCATGAAAAAGGCTTAAGGTTGATACCCACATAACAAGGAATTAAATCAAAAGTAATTAGATATTTCAGTGGAAAAGATGAACCAAAGTGAGCAACATACATGCAAGAACAAAAAAAAAAAAAAAAAGACTTGAAGAGGTGTAAGCAAACTTTAGTTATCTGGTGTTTCCCATGGCCTAAGACCTAGCACCTGGGCAGTTACATGAACTTATTTTTACGTTCATGGGTATTTGAGTTCACAGGAAAATGTTAGCCCTGCACTGCAGGGATCGATATGGCTCATTAATGCCATCTGTGTTAAACAGTATCTTAGGAAAAGGGCTTAGGATCAAGAAAAAGCAAAGTTCTGAGACTGACCTGAAGGTAGGTCTCCATTTGTTGGTGTTCTTAATGAAGGCTGATGATGAATGTAGGAAAGAGGAATTTCTGTTGGTTCATCCTTGACTTCAAGCAACGGTTTAATTTCTACCGAGCCAGGACATGCCTGTAGCAAATTTCAGGCTGGCAAATTTATCAGCTGCATCAGCTGCTAGACAATATTTGATTTGAAATCTTAGAGTTACCATCCAGTTGTTCAGAAACTCTTATTTTGGCTAGAAATGCAACTGATATCTGATTTGTCAATCAAGCTCAAAATTGTATCTAAATAAACCACAAGATGATTTACTCCTACAAAATATATTTTGACGTCTTTTTAATAGGAAGATGGCTTGGATACATAATTATAGTCTTGCAATTGCAAATTTAACTGCTACTGTAAGAACTGGCATGTTTAATTTGCAAATCAGTCTGAGTTAGTTACATACATTTTTAAATAACTTTGAATGAGAGAAAGAGAAAGCCATCAACCTGAACATCATATTCCTCCCAACAAATGACTCCAGATGCTTATGATTTGCAGTAACACCACCACCACCACCACCAAAATGAAACAACTGAGGGGTGAGCATAACAGCAAGAAAGGGGTGGAAACTAATTACGTGTATAACAATTTTAACTGCAATATTATTCTTTCTTTTCCCGTAACAATTAGATTTGGACTAATAATGGTTAGATGCTTAAAATTTTAATGATACTAACAATAAATTCTTGCCTTTACTTACACAGAAAGGATGCTTCCTCTTTGCCCATAAACAAGATTTTGAGCATAACAAGGACAGTCCAGGTTTTGATGTTGTTTTTTGATCCTGGTGCTGTTCCTTGATGATATTAAGTCAGAGCCTTTTTTTTTGTCATTTTCTTCTGTCTTACCTCACCAGTCACTCATCAGAAGTTCCTAGGTGCTATGCAGAAGTAATGCCTTCTCTCTGGTCAGGAGCTTTATCATGTCTGCAAGAGATGGTTGACCTTCAGTTTACATTTTCTATTTGCTGTGGATTTCAGAGTGTTCTCAATCTAATGTATTTCATTAAATTAGACTGAAGGCAAGTAAATTTGATTGAAGGCATGCAACACATTCTTTGTCACCACTCTTCATTACTTTCTCATTTGCCAAATTATTTGGCCAAGTATGCTGAGAGAACCTGCTATGCAATCTTATTAAACATGGCTCCTACTGATTCTGTAAAGTACCTTTGTAATTTATACTGTGCTCAAATTTTTTTAATAAATCTTTATCTACAAGCTGTACTGAAAAGCTTCATATCCAGTTCCTTTAAGATTCCTACAAAAATTAACTGAGAGCAGAATTTTTAAAGTGTTTGGTATATGACCCCACCCTCTCCTTTGTAGAAGATGGTAAATTCCAATTCTGTCCACAAGATGTGGGATGAATGTATCATTTTAGCTACAGGAAGGACATATCTCCAGCTTTTTGCCATAGTGCATTTCTTTTCCTCATTGTTTCTATATATTCACGATAATTATTTCATGTTATTTGAGAATTCTCTACTATGTCATTGAGTAACCATCCTTGTTCTTGTTTTAAGTTTATTTTCAGTCAGTCACACTAATAATTGCTCCAAAATTTTTCATTGTTCATTATTTCCATGTTTAAAACAACAACAAAAAGTTGAAATCCTAATTTCTTGTGGAACAGAAATTTTATTGGAACCAGCTGGATATCTTTTTCAGAATAATTTATCACTTCTGAAATTCTTTCAAATGTACTCTTTCATTCCAAAATAATAACAAGAAAAACAAACTCTTGGTAAAACCTTTAAAAATAACTAAAAGCAGAATTCCATGGCAGCTATGGAAGCTTCTGTTGAGGCCTGGACTAGTGCTGTTGTCTAGATCACTATCTACAGGTTACAACAAATGGATATGGCGTATATTACTGGGCAAATACTAGATAACTGAAATTGTTTTTAAAGGGGTACGGGTGTGTGTATGTGTAAAATTGTATTTCTCATTTCGTACCAAAGCAAGGACAATATTTAACGTGAAAACATACGGAAATAATTCACTGGAAAGTGTCGAGGAAATCATAAAACTCTTTACCAGCACAATCATTTCAAAGAAAGCCTAATTCAAGTGCTAGTTTCAACTTTATTTCAGGTTGAGACCCATTAACATTTGCCATAGCCTTAACCTTAGTTCTTGACAAAACTGGGATGTGAAATTCATAAAAGAATCTGCTCTTGGATCTTAACTAAACCTCTGTAGGCTGACAGAAGATGTCACAGCTGCTCTATAGTAATAAACAGAATTATAAACAATCTTGGCTAGAAAGCTGGCTGACATCTTCAATAAAAGGTTCTTTAAAAAAAAAAAAAAACAAAAAACTTGTTATATTGAATTTTTGGTTCCTATTATCCACTTCAGTTTTATCTATAGTCTTTTGATCATGAGTCTCAAGATGTATGCCATAGAGGTTACAGAATGAACATCAAGGTACAAGATTCTCTCTTAATGGTTGTTTCAGTTCTTCTGTCCAAAGTCTTTATAAAGTCAATATCCTTCAAAAGTATACTTACTCTTTTCTTTTTTTTTTTTTGAGGAGTAACCAAAAAACCCTCAGTTTGCCTTTAATAATAATAAAAAGCCTCATAATCTACAAAAAAGTTACTAATTTTTTGAATTTCACATTACTAAGCTGATGTTCACTTTCACAGCCATATTTTGAAACACTGTCAAGTAATTTCTTAAAAAATAATTCAAATTCAACACACAAAGTCAGCATTTCCAAGTGATGCTGAATGCTAGTGTAAGATTCTGTCTATTCTTCAGGAGAGGATTTTTCAAAAAGAAAATTCTCAAGTGGCTTATAGGTAAAGAAGATTAAAGAAACACTTAATGGTATATTAGAGGAAAAGCCTACTAGACCCAGGGCAGCAATGAATACTTTAAGTATTTAGTATTCACAGATCTTTTCCTTAGGAGGAAAAAAGTGACATTTCTTCAGGACATTGTGATTCACTGAAATGCTTCCTGCAGTATATGAAATCCCTTACAGCAGAGATGAAATTTAAAGGTTTCCATGTATGAATGATAAATGAAAAATACAGAGCTCTCTGGCCATACTGCTCATTTCAAACTTCATGGAACAAACAAGGTTCCACTTAATTTATCTTTCTTTCAGGGACCTAGAGTTGTAAAAAACTTTAAAATGTTATATATTTTCAGGCTGTGGTCCAGGAAATTTGCTCTTTTACCTTTGTTTTTGTGCAACGATGAAAACAAAAGAGAGCAAAAAGGTAATTCAGCAACTTCTTCAGTTTCTTTACCAGTCTGCTCTGTATATTTATTTCAGTGAAGGGAAAGACTGCAGTGCAGTTTTCTAAATTTGTGCAAGAACATCACTCTCAGATATTGCACTGCCTTCTGTGTTACACTTTTAAATATCTGAAAGATCTCTGGGACCTTCATGCTCAGTCTTTTAATAAGAGGAATTCTCAGCTAAATGACCTGCATTCTCTCCAGCTCTCTGTTGTGGTCCTATTGTAAGCAAAATATCCCTTACAGTTTGAACACAGAGACACACTTTGAACACAAAGACACTTTGTCACCTTGGTTATGAGTGTCTGTCAAAGTGATGTTTATTTCTTTTATCCTTTCTGGAAGTATGAAATGACTTGTTTATGTTACTGATAATTTGGAGGAGGTGCTGTACGTATTTCCTTCCAAAGGTTCTATTTTTACACTTCCTGAGAGTCTATTAAGTGATGGTAATACTGTATTCTGCAGAGGACATTTTAGTTTTAAAGAGTAACTTTTGGAACTGTAGTGATTGAAATAACATTGCTGAATCCCTTAAGACTCTGATTAGCATAATACCTAGATATTTCACTGGGTTGCTTAACTGTCTTATGAGTGTAGGTCATTAGTGCCATAGGGATGCATTCGAATACAAATAGATAACGAGTTTGTTAAATGCTACACAAACAGTAAGAGCCAACTTGAGACTGGAGTTCTGATTTTATATCACAGTTTAGCAGTATAAACAAAGGGAGAACAAACTATGATTTACAGACAGACAGAAACACCAAAACAGGCAGACTGCTATGCTCTTTCCCAAGGGCCCGTGTATGTCCATGTGGTTAATCATGACAGAGTCATGTGCTCTGCTTTCTGTGATCACAGAGCCTTGGCAAATACATGACTAGGCATATGACGTGAAAGGGTCTTACTCATGCTTTGAATGGACTCACAATGGGTTTAATTCAATGCCTCATAATTAGTCTATTCCTTGTACATGGTGGAAGTATACTATAGACACACGATTTAAAATGTATTGAATATTACAGTTTTTACAGCTATACATATCTCTTAGGTTTTGTCAATTTAATTTCTTACATTGTCTTTATCCTCTACATAAATAATTGCAATTATAAAAATATTAGAAGATAGAAACAATTTAATAGACATTATATCTTACATAATTAAGAGTAACATTATTTGCTACAATTTTATAAAATGTCATTATTACACAGAAGACTCAATACTGTGACAATAAATGGAAACTTAAAAAATACTATGAAAATATATCAGTATCATCCAAGAAGAGCTTTCACATTTCATGTCAATCATTTTTGCCTTTATGCCTTCTTAATGGATGTTCTAAGCTCAAAATGGAAGAGTCGTTTTTACAAAAATATTTTGAATCTGAAAAGGAAATCTAAAATAGTCTAAAGTTCATAAGGTACAACATCCTTGCATGTTAAAAGGAGATTTTTTTAATCTTACAAAGTTTATGTATCCATCTTCATTATACAGATTTTCTCTATGGCCGCTGAGGTAGGGTTACCAAAGTTCTGTGGACTTGAAAGTTTACAGCAATTCATACAGCTATTAGAGACTCTAAACTACTGTATAAGGAATGACCGTCTCTCACATGCATAATCTCTCTGTTTCTCTCTATATACATCTTTAGGAAATGTTATAATCAATTAAAAGCTAGAACTTCTGGTTTGTCACAACTGAATTAGCAATTTTTTCATAACAGGGTTTACTTTTCTGCCACTTTGAATTTTGGACTCCTGCTTTAAATACTAGCACTGTGATTTATATTTGCTTTATATTGGTATAAATGACAACACAACTGCAAAAAAAAGAGCAAATCAAGTTCAGTACCTTTCTGTCATCACTGATGTCACTTTGCCAAATGACGTTTAAAGACCTACTTTATTCATTCTCAGATCTTATCTTATCTCTTTATTCATGCTCTTTGATCTTAAAGAAATACATTTGATTTCAGTGATGATATTTAAGGATTGAATTATTTCTTATGAGTCAATCTGTGAAAGCTTAATTCCATATTAATACCATAGCAAGCTCTGAAATTTACTGAAGCCCAGATGGCAGATAATTCCATCTGATATCCCTGATTTTTTGCCTAGTTTACCTGCTCTCTCAAGAAAATGTGTAATGGTTTTTTTCCCCATTTCCAAAGATACTGGTCAAACTCTTCAATCTTATTTTTAACATTACATTTCATTCTCTTGGCAAAGCAGATTGCATGAACTACTAATGAGTACTCATCTAAGGGTGTTTAAAGAAAGAAAGAATGCAATTCAACTCCCTATGGTTGTTCCTGCTTATGATGATGTTGGGTTGCCTAATATAAACCAAAAACTACAACCAAAGGATAGGAAAAGGGAAGAGAGAAGGAGTAATTCTCATGCTGGTGGCAATTCCTTCACATGAGAACTCGCTTTAACAATAATATCAGGATTTTCAGGTGCAAGACCATGGGTGAAAAAACGGCACAAGGACCCCAGTGCTAGATTATCAAGAGAAAAATACTGTCCACAGGCTTCGGGAAACATTGCCAGAGCAGCTGGTGTGAGAAGATTCAGAACTGTGAGTGAAAAGCAGGCTACAGAGTTTCAGACAAAAGGCCCTTAGGAATATAAAAGATTAAGGCAGCTAAGGCACAGTTCAACACTTCTGTCTTATTATTCACTAAGTTAATAGGCAAGAGTTTTAAACTTCCCTTTTAGATAACAAATGATTATGTTAAGATGAGGATAACACATTATTGACATCAGTGGGATTTCTAAATGTTTTACATGCTCTGTATCTCATAAAACTATATCTTATTTCAATATAGTTTATTTGGAGAATTATATGTACATATTACAGTAAGGACTTCAAGTGTACACACATGATATAAAAGTTAGAGAAGTGATAAACTACGAGAAAAGATAGAGTATACAGAGTCCTCTGGAAAGCTTGAGAAGCTTTCCTATATATATCTATATATATCTATATATATGTGTATATAGATAGATAGATAGATAGATAGATATGTATAGCAATTCATCAAAATAAAGTCATATATCAAGAATGGAGGAATAGAGAGAGACCTTACTGGCTTAGGCATTGTAATAGATAATCAGCTGAATAGGAGTTACCAGCACAACTCCATGGCAAAAAAAAGTTAATGTAATTTTTTGCATACATACACAAAACAGCAAATCAAGTATAAACTTATAAATATATTAGACATGAATTGTAAAGCTCTTTAACCTATTTATTTTTACCTGGTGTAACCATTTCTGGAGTGGTAAGTCCATTTCTGTATTTCACCATGTAAGAAGCATAGAAAATAGATTCAATTGAAAGTTCAGAAATATTACACTATTGTGAAGAAGACTTTAGGAGTTCAAACTTTTTTATCCGAAGAAAACAGTTGTAGGAGGTTGGGGAGGAATAACCCCATGCACCAGGACAGGCCAGGGGCTGACCTGCTGGAAAGTAGCTCTGCGGAGAAGGACCTGGGAGTCCTGATGGACAACAAGTTGACCATGTGTCCTGGTCCATAGCAGAGGAGCACCTCCACCAATTAAAGGACTTTTTGGAAAACTGATTATTCTCCTCAGGACTTACCAAACATAAAAGAATTGGGTTCATTTACGCAGTGTAGGGTTACAATACTCAGATCAATGGATTTCAAATAATATAATTTTACTAATTCCAGCTAAACAATCAATACAAACATACAGTAACTATGAACAATGGTATTTAGTGCAAGCTTCCACAAAAAATAACAAGAAGGCAAATAAGGTTCCACATAAAATTATAAATGATAACAACGCGTCTATACATTAAAAAAAAGAGAAGGTGGGGGGGAGGGAGAACTGCCCTGATCAGGCCATGCCTGGCAGGCATGCTGATCCCCAGGAACAAAGCCTGTAGAAGTGATCTAGCCACACCGGTGGGGGTGTGCTGGTCCTCGGTATAAAAGCGCGTTCGGGTACAACCCGTATTTGCGATCCGGCTGCACCGATGGCGTATCACTGGTCCTCAGGAACAAAGCCCGTAGGGGTTAACTCACACCATCTCATGCAGCTGCTCAGGAGCAGTGGACTCCGCTGGGCTTGTCCTTGTCCGGCATCCCGTACCAGGAGGGAGTCGGGGCGGGGAGGCACTGAAGGAGCACTGGTCTTCCTACCTGGTGCTTTTGCTCCTGACGACAGCTGTCCCGCAGCCACGCTCCTTCTTGGTTCTTCTCTCCTCTCATCTGTTACCACCACCAGCTCCAGCAGCCCCTCCAGAGGCTAAGCCTGTAGCTTCAGCAGACACCTTTTATAGCCAAGGCCCACTTGTGGGCATAGTTTGGTTTCTGCTTCCTTTCTGGGAAGTTCCCAGTGAGGGACAGCTGGGGACCCTAGCAACATGTGACCTGTCCTTGCCAATTCGTTTAAATGGATGCTGGCGGGGATCCTGATCAGGGCTGGGCAGTCTGATGGGGGTAAAATAAAGGTTAACCACAAACTCCAACACCATGAGCCAGTACTGTGCCCTTGTGGCCAGAAAGGCCAATGATATCCAAAGTTGCATTAGGCAGAGTGTTGACAGCAGGTGGAGGGAGGTGATCCTGCCCCTCGCCTCAGCCCTGGAGAGGCCTCGTCTGGAGTGCTGGGTGCAGTGCTGGGCTCCCCAGGACAAGAGAGACATGGCACTCCTGGAGAGAGTCCAGCAGAGGGCTACGAAGATGCTGAGGGGACTGGAGCATCTGTCATATGAGGAAAGGCTGAGAGCTGGGCCTGTTCAGCCTGCAGAAGAGAAGACTGAGAGGTGATCTGATCAATGTGTACAAGTATCTGAAGGGAGGGTGTCAAGAGGATGAGGCCAGCCTCTTCTCCGTGGTGCCCAGCAACAGGACAAGAGGCAACGGGCACAAACGGAACCACAGGCAGTTCCATCTGAACATGGGGAAAAACTTCTTTGCTGTGAGGGTGACTGAGCCCTGGACCAGGTTGCCCAGAGAGGTTGTGGAGTCTCCTTTGCTGGAGATATTCAAAATCTTCCTGGACGTGATCCTGGGAAATATGTTCTAGAGGTCCCTGCTTGAGGAGGGGTGTTGGACTAGATGATCTCCAGAGGTCCCTTCCAACCTCAACCATTCTGTAATTCTGTGAGATTTAGTTGCACACAATAGGAAATTTGCCTAAGGAGTAAAAGTATAGGGTAGGACAGCTAAATGGATGAAAAGGGCCCAAAAAAAGGGCATTTGTGTCATTCATCATAATATGTGCAGAATTTTCACACAAACAGCTGAAAAATACTGAAACACATTACGAGACTTTGTAATGGGCTCCCCATCATTGACAGCTTTAGTCAGAGACTGAACACTTTGATGTACTTGAAACGAGAATTAATTCTGAGAAGCTGAATTATGTAGAAGTTAAAAACTTGAAGATTTCAAAAATCTCATTCAGTCTTCTAGAATATATTACTTTATTCTTAAAATGATTAGCTCCTGATGTGATGGCTTTGTTCACAGTGAAAATATTTGGAGGGAATGTGTGGGAGGCAATGATGGGGCTGCATTTTACTTGCTTGATTTGTTTGACCCATGCAAGTAAGTTCTGTAGCATTAGATATACTTTTTGTGTTACATAAGTGAGTAAAATTTTGTCCAAGAAAGAAATAAATATTTTAACTGATTGGCATCTATGATTCTGTGAAATTCTACAATTTTACATAGTCATTATAGGCATCCACAGTACCAAAATCAAAGCAGAACTTGTAATACTTTATGGAAAAGCTGTTTTTAAAAGGCCTAGGTGATGCTGTAACTGCAGATAAGACAAAAAACAAAACAAAACAAGACAAGGATCACCATGGTGTTTCTCAGTTTTTCCTAGGGGTTCTTCAGTATTAATAAAGCCAATTTTTGTCAACATCTGATTATCTCATTCACCAAAGTGTCGTCCCCTATCCCCACAGTATTTGTCAAATTTCTTTATTATCAGAGACAGAAAACTGAAATGAAAGTCTTATATGAGATTTCTTAACAAAGGCTGATACATTTCTGTTTGTTCTTGAAGATAGCACAAGAGTTTTTAACTGAATCAATGGAAGTAAAATAGTATATATGGATAGCTTGTTCATTATCTTCTGTATAACTAATTAGTTTATTCAATAATAAGAAATCTTTAAATACATTTTCAGGTAGGCAAACAGGTTAACATATCGTAGTCATGCCGTATGTGTTTCAACAACTAATTCAGTTTTAGAATGATCATTCCAAAAGTAAGGTTTCCAATCCCTCCAAAAGGAACAATAATTCAGATCCAGAATATGTCTTATCATTCCTCTTCTTTTGCATTTAAAGATGGTTAACAACACAGTGCGTCATAATGCACTGCATCACATATCTGCATCACAGTGTGGATATCAGTTCTTTAGCCACATATTTCTCAATTCTGGAGACAAATTTCTAGCACAGACTTACAGTCAATAAATACAAATTTAACTGATTTCATTTTAGAGATATAATTCATAGAGCATCATTGCTTAAAAAAACACACTATCTACTCTTATGATCCATGATGGCTTTATCATATTGAAATTATTTTTACCTATTTCTATAGAATAGTCTCAGTATGGGAATCTGTAGATCAAGAATAGTGGATATGCTGAATTTTGAGTCAATTTATATTATTTTCAACCTAAAATCAACACAGAGTTCTGAAATAACATTCTAAAACATCACAACCTAGAAAAGTTTTGATGCAGTGGTTTGAGACAGTTAAGTAGCACACAGAAATATTTTTATAAGGATAACCAGCAAACCATCAAAAGATAGGGACAGCATTCCATTTTCAGGCATTAAAAAATGACTGTTCTTCAGCTTTGACTCACCTCCCCTGCTTTCTCAAGATCTCAGTTAGAGTGTTTTAATTCCCAAACTGCATTACCTACTTTCAGCTTCCCTCATTATAATCTCTCATACCAAGCACCTGTGATCATTACAAAAATGATTTTGACTTCACAATAGAATAGTGTTTTTTTTGAAGAAGGGAAAAATATATGAATGATTGATATCTAAAACTTGTATCATACTTCTTATAAAGTAAGAAAACCCTGCATCCAAGCTGTTTCTGTAAAGTCGTCAACAACTTTTAGTGAGATAGTTCAGCATATTGGAGTCCTTTATTAGACTTTTATAAAAATGTCTTGTATATCTCAGGCTTCTTTCTTTCTCTTTGCAAAGCACACGTGAAAAAATCTTTCACAAAAGAAGTCCAGTTGTGAAAGTAAATAGTTTATCAAAAAAGTTTAAAAATACATTTTTAAAATATTCACAAAATAATTTACATTGTTTAGCAGCAACTGCTCAAATAAGTGGGTGAACGAAGCTCACATGAATCGTATCTGCAGTAGTCCGGAAGAAATACTGCAGTCCCAGGACCTGTAGTCAAAAAAGCAAAACTATTCCTTCCACTCTAAAGGCAATGTTAAGGCCGTGGAACCTGTTAAAAATCTGTCTGCTTAGCCCTATGTTTGCATGAGAACTTTGACAGCTTCAGAGCTGGATAACCTAGTAAAATAAACCTCCTAATCTGAGTGGATATATTATGTGGATGTCTCTGTGTGTGTAAGTATATGAATAAATAGATGGATGATTCTTATTTCTGCACACTTTTTTCTAAATTCTTTTTTTTTTTTGATTCTGCTTACGTTTGGACTTTGTAGACATACTGTTCATTATTTTTACCATAATATGGATTTCCTTTTCAGGTAACTTTCAGGGTGACGAGTCCTCTAACGAGTGCTTTGACAAATACTTTAGTATTTCATTCTCAGGCATGAAGTAATTCTTAAAGCATGCCTTTTGCACCACTACCACAAAGGCAGTGTTACAGCTAACATTCAAGAGTATGCATAAAATTATGAGCTAAGATTCCTCTAAGGTTAGTAGCAATGTCTAGAAGCTCCTTTACATGCAGCAGGACAGTAAATTGTGCCAAAATTTCATTCCTGAAGTGCTTGAAATCAAATGTCTATAGTTTTACACTGTTAGCAGGATTTCTATGCATTTTTCACCTGGATCACACAGCAGCTCTCAAACAATTTTTAGGCACAATTCAAGAATTAGCATGAGCCAATCATTTCCATTGGCCTGTTCAGTTGAGATCACCCTTTTAGAAAGGTAGGAGGGTTGAATATTATGGGCATAGACCATTTCTGGCCAGCTGGCTTCTGTGCGATGAAACAGTCTTGTCACATTTCAGTTCACTGTTACAGATGTAGCTCATCCCAGCTATGCCTGTGACCGACGGTCATAGTCACGTTCTAGGAAGTTATTTAAAGTACGTCATTACTGGTATATCACTTCTGTTTTGCCCATATCCAGTTCTAAGCTATATCTCTTGATCAGGCTCTGGTGATATCCAAACCCAACAACTCAGGAGAGAAAAAGTGTTGTCTGCTCACTCACGGCAATAAAGAAGGACAACTTTTGAATAGCAAGGCTTCTTGAAAATGAAAGTGAATGAAAAGAGTGATTTGGGTCTAGATAAATCCACATTTGCAAAACTAAAATAATTCTAGCTTTTTAGGTTAGCATTAGTTTTATTTTGAAAGGTATTTAACTTTCTTTTTGAAATGCATTTCTATAAAATAAATATTGGTTTACAGTTAACATGATACTGACCTGTGTTACTTCAGACATCATAATCTTACCAGATTCTTTCAATGAATATAGTTGGGACTGTCAAAATTGCAACAAAACTTCCAGCTTGAAATTAAACAGCAAACTGAGTAAGACTCTTTAATAATGCTTAGAAATACGGAGAAAAAATATATGTAGGACAAAATCAAAACCATGACAGAACTCTTACCTTCTGCTTCTTTTTATCCTAGTGGCATGCATGATAATGTCTTTCTTCTTTCCCAGTGTTCAAGCTTTGTGATGCAGAAGGAAGGCATGGTGCAAATAGAGCTAAAGGAAGGTTTACACTGAAATTATATTTGGTGGATTGAAGCATGAGGCAAAATTAAGATCTTCCACTATAAAAACAATGTTGAAGATTGAGATCTTGTCAAAAATCTGGATTCTCTTAGATATGAGAGATAGATCCGGTGTTTGTAGCTTATTCCAAAAAATATACATCATGTTAAGTCACAGATATTTCTAGGAGAGAGCTAGAACACAGCTGAACAGAGTGGACCTCAAATTGTTGAAAATAACATATATTATAGAGCCGTTATCCTGTCTAAGTTTGTCAGCATTCTGATCATGTTGCAGTACCTTCTTATCTTGATAATGATACTTTTTATCTGGATAACAGTGTTCACTTCAAGTCTTTGTATATTGTTTGTCATCTCATTATTTCACTAAATGCTTTTACCTTTACTGCCATTCTCTGCTCCTAATTGAAGTCGTTTGATGTTTCAGGTATAATTTGACTTTTCTGCCATTTATTCTGTTTTCTTCTTATGTTGTTGCTCATACCAGTTAGTTTTTCCCAGCCAGGCAACACTTTCTTCATTTTTAATGATCTCTTTTTACTTCCTTTCTGCATCTGAAATCCTAAAATTATTTTATCTTGAAGAAAATGTAATAGTTTTCAGTCCCTCCAGTGGTAAAGTTTATTTGTCTGTGGCTGTATAGCACATTTCTCATTACACAGACCTGACCCTTCAGTGTATTTAGAATCTGCATTTCAAATCTACCTGATCGTGTTTCTAGGTTTATAATTTCTAGACTTGATTGTGGAGCTTGAGATGAAGCAAGTTTATTAAAAAAGTATCTGTCACAACAGACTGTGAAGATAATTAGCTCAGATAACCTTTATTCTGATTAAGTTCAAATGCTAGAAGATGCAACTATAAACTATAAAACCCAATATAAAATAAAAGCATGTTCATTTATTTTGTAGAAAAGGTGTGAGTTAACAAAATGCTATGAAGATGCAGCGGCAACCAGGACAGCATGTCAGCTTTGCACAGTGTCTTCACTACAGCTCCAGGATTGATCAGCAACCCCCTGGAAATATTAGGAACAAAGCTATCTCCTTTAAGTCAGGAAAGGAGTGCCAGACACTCCTTGGATCTCTTGCTGTCATTGCTGCACTTTAAGAGATAACATTTGATCTTTCCCGTCTTTCTGTCTTATATTGCCTTCCAACAAAGGCTTTCAGCAAATCCCTCCCACACTGTAGTATAAATTAAAAGAGTCAAGTTGTATCAGAGCATCTCCAGTTTATTACTTTAGTATCCTTTTTACATTTTTAACAGCATGCTGCCATTCTATATGGGAAACTGCAAATTTGAATGAGTTAAAAAAATCTTCTGCAGCAATGAAAAAAGAAAATCTGCATCATTTCATTATGTGTATAATGAAGGTGAATCTTCTCTGTAAGGTAGCATGGTCACCCAAATCGTACTGCAACTGAGATTGCATGTTGACAAGAAGATACAGAAAAGAAGAAAATCAGCCTTCCTAAGATTAAGCTAACCTAAGATTAGCTCATCAGTACAGATCTGTTCTCAGAAGACATCATGCTGTCAAAAGAACATGGCTGAGCAGGCACAGGCAGCTTAGCCTTTCTGTTGTACAGCCAAGCTGTACAATAATAGCTAGTGGAAAGCTTCCTTGAGTACATAAGTTTAGATACTTTTTTTTTTTTTTTAAGAATTAATGAAGATAGCTGCATTTTGATTCCTCATTAGGCTTCACTAGTTCTTTGCATAAATGGGCCTTACTTAATAGTACTATATTAAAGGCTTTTTTTTTTTTTTTTTGGGACAGAAGTCCTATACTTTAACAAATTCTGCTGCCATTTTCATTCATAGACCTGAAAATAGTATCAGTTCTCATATATGTTTGAAATTCTAAAGAGATTATAAAGTCAGAATACAACTGTATAGGTTGTATGCAGTATTAACAGACTTCCTACCCAGAGCGAAAACAGTTCTAGCCTGATCTGATTGTTTGTCTGGCAATGCATTATCCCACTGTTAAGGGGTAAATGATCAGATGCTCTAAGCAGAAGAGATTGTGATTAATGCCTAATATAGGTTAGTCTTAGAAATGTAATGAGTGACAGTTGAGCTAATAATTCTGAGCATATAATGTATTAATGCATTATATCTGCTTTGATAACAGAATATTTTATGCAATGAATTGCTTAAAGTATAAGCTAAATTTTTGTGCATCATATGTATGCACAAAATATCATGCACAATATCATTCAGGAGTGTAAATGAAGCACATGCATAAGTGTTTTACTAGATCAGGACTGAGACAGAAGGCCACAGGAAGAATATAAGATCATTAAATGTAATTTTCTTACTTAAACATATTTTGACATCTAATCATTTTCTGATTAATCATAACAGAGCACAAAAAAGGTCACCACAAGCATTTGATTTTAGAGTTGCATTAATTAGCTGTAGTGACATAAATCACAAGGTACTGTTTTTGTTCCTAGTTTGAGTATGTATAAATATTTTAATCAGAGAAAAAGCTAAAAGACTAGACTGCTACAGAGATGAGTAGTTCTACACCTCACTGGGGATGTTCAGAAAGTATTTATGCACTATTTTTCCTTTTTAAGGTGCACATTATTCTCTTCTGAGACAAACAACAAACAAACAAACAAATACCCTAAAAAAATGTGATGTTGTTAGGGACAAATATCTTTTTGGACACTATGACCAGATTTATTGAGAGTTTCAGCTTCAACTCATATGCCCTGATTTGAACATACCCTGTGTTTTTTAATGAAATTTTAAGGATTTTTTTGTGCAAAATATATTGATTTTAAGTGGTTCCAGATATTTCAATACCATTTATATCATTCTGTTTTTCAGTCTTTTGGTGCTCAAACTTCAGATTTTTGCTATTTAAATAAGTCGAAAATACGATTTAAATTTCAGAAGATGTTTGAAAAGAGTATGTCTTTTTACCACACATCATTGCATGCTTCTCGCAGGATAAAACAGAACATTCCTTCCTTGCCTTGCCTTTGGGCTCTTGAGTGAGTCTTTGGCAATTAAAGACCTGGGACTCTTGTTTATGAGTTCTAGGTCTTCAGGTTCCTTGGAGAAATTGCTACGCTCAAAATCTTTTTAGGTGCCCAAAAGGAGCATACCATATATAGATACAGCGTTAAGAATTTCCTGCTAGTCTAAGTAGTATCTTAACAATCTAATCAAAATTCATCAGTTACTATGAGCCCAGTTGCAATAATACTTAAACTCATAGTCCACAATAATACAGAAAAACCTCATACAATTTAAATTGCTTTATGGACACCCACCTACCCACCCATCCACCCTCGTTAATATCTACTCCCTTTAATCTGTAGTTATATTTACCCTTCCAGTGTCCCTCTGGGTCCTAAGGTCGATGGTTTCAGTTTTTCTCAAGCAGCAAGGGAGCGTGTGGCTTGGAGGGGGCATTACAACAAGTTGCCAGTATGCTGATGCCTTTACTGGGAGGCAGTGCTCATGGTGGGGTCTGTTCTTCTTGATCAGTCTTAGGGTCTACTAATGGTCATTTTTGTATGTTTTCTTATCACATTCTGTTCATATAACCTTTCTTTTCATTAATTCCTTTTTTTTTTCAGTTTTCTTTTCTTTGTTATCTCAAAAACTGTCTACCTGATTCACAAGTTTGCATTCCTCTAGTAACCACTGACTGACCATTAAGATCACTGTTTACAGTCTGGGACCCCTGATATCACCCCGTGCATGCACACCACCAGTAAGGTAATTCCAGGGTAATTAACGAGTTGGATAGAAATCTCATCTATGTTCCTGGAGGTAGCACAGGTTTGTATATGACTTTCAGTTTTAACACTACACAGTAAGACTTGTGAATTAAAGCCTGTCTCAAGAAAATATATCAAATAATTTTAAAATGAATTGTAAGTGAATGTTCAATTAAGTTTATTTAAATATTTTCTTTTTATTTATTTTTTTAATAATTCTGCAGATAAGAGTATCCTCAACTTCCTTGGAAAACGCCTCAGTGCACAGCAAATATGAAACTTCCAACAATAAGAGAACTCACAACTTTGCAAATGTCCAAAACAATAATCTTGGACAGGAGTTGACCACTTGCATTTTTACCAGACTTCTAGAATGTTTGGATAAGTAGTCTTTGGTTTATCAATATGTGGTTACATAAACATTTTTAAAGTAAATAAGAGATTATATTAAGACATTATTCGTCTATTTTTTTAGAGAAACATTAATGTCATCTAGATATTGTGCTGGTTATAAATCTAGAATAATATAATACAAAATGAAGTGCAGAGAGTATGTATATAATCTTAAATAAGAAGAGAAACATTGACATTTGAACAAAGGCATCTTTATTGCTTTCTCATGCCTATGCGTATGCATGTTCATTCTTTTATGAAGATTCATTTTTAAGAGCAACAAAGACCTTTTTATCTAAATATAAGTTGATGGAACAACTCAGTTTTAATTATTTATGTAGGCATTCCTTTGTTCTGTTTTATCTGATGCACATTTTTTCCTGTTACATTTTGCATAATGATAGTGTAGATGTGCTACCATGAAATTAGATATATTTATCAGTGCTGCCATACACCATCTTGAGGTTTGCTATGTCTAATTTAATTGACATTATGATTAAAGTGCAGGGGTTTAATCTGAAGAAACGTGGCTGATTTGAGAGCATTTGAAATATCATCTGTTCATTTTTATGCATATCATCTAGTCATAATACTGAAAATACAGTACATTTTATTTGTATGCATCTTCAGAACAAGTATTTTTATCTCCTGTTCCTGAGGCACAATCAAAAACGTTGGCAGCTTTATACACCCTAACTGGCTTAATCACAGCAGCCTTCTTCCGAGGCTGGCTGTTTTGTTTGGTTGGTTGGTTTTCAAACAAATATATGTATATGAACTGTAGTTTCATGAGAACACAAAATGAGAATCTGTCAGAGTTTTGCCTATGTATAAAAGATAGACTTGATATCAAAGCATGGTGAGTGCTTTCCTTAGCAGGAATGAGTTTCTGCAACATTTAAAGTATCTCTTCATCCTGCTGTTTTGAGTCATTTTCTTGCTGTGCTCTAAACAACCAACAAGTTGAAAGTGCATTTTCTCCATATTCCTCATATTCAGTGGTATGATTCTACAGTAGTCCTCTGTGATGCAGATCATCTGAGCTCATATTCACCTGAAGCTGAATACAAATCTCCTATATCTCAGAACTGAGTAATCTACTAATTGTTCTGGTTTACGTCACCCCCCCCCCCACACACACACACCTCCTCCCAGAATGAGATCAGTTCTATTCCAGCTGTTCCATTCTGTATAGAAAATGAGATACTAATTGGAGTAAAGACTGGATTTTGAGTGTCCCAGACAGGAATGCACCAACCTGAACTAGTTATCATTAAAAAAATGCATAGTGGTAATTAGGTACTCTGAACTGAGAATCCCAATGTCTAGTATGGGTTTGAAACTTCAAGAGTTTCTGTAGTCATATCTCCTCCTTGTTTTCAGGCTTCCTTCCTGGCTCTGTAACTTTTACATTCCTACCTGTATTTAATAGCCTGGGGGAGAGAGTCTTATGTCAGGAGATGCCAGACTTGAACTTTTCTGGCTAAGGTCAGAACTGATCCTCGTTCTCCATTCTACTCTAGTCATTAGGCTGTCATTTAATGTGAACCACTTCCATCTCTGGCTGTCATTTTGCATGAAAGCAGCTATGGTTGTTGAGTTTTGCTGATCTACATGAAGTATTTGCGTGTCAGATGTTTTCAGAATAATCAGATCAGCTTGGGCCTGTCAGGGCATTGTGTGTCTAATTTGTGAAAGCCCAAAGAGCCTGAGGTTTGTGAAAAGGCTAAAAAGCTTAGCTCTGTCAACTTTGTGATATTGCTGGTCCTGAACAACTGCAAAATCTAGGCTACAAAGTTTAATAAACTTATCTATCTATCTATCCACGGCACCTAAACTTTTAAGCAGTCACTTTCTGCAATAACAATCTTAGATTTAGTTATTTAAGTTCTATTTAAGCTGCACTTTATCTGTTAGAGCTTTTTTAGGGTTTTATTTTGGCCACTAATTAAGAGAGTCATCAAATTACGCCTCCTCCTTATTATGAAGGTCTTTTGGGAATGTAAGATTCATGTTTCTTCTTCATTATCACTAATTACAACAAGTATTAAAAATATTTAACAGAACAGAAAGTCACACAATTATATTTTATATTCAGTGACTCTAAGATGGAAGTTAAATAATACAAATAAAAAAATGAGTGAGAATGTGCACATCCGTTTCTCTGAGATGATAGCAGCAATGTTCCTGTACCAAATCCAAAAATATGTGTCATTGTTTTACTTGTTGTTTTTTTTTTTTTTTTAATTTAAAAATAACTCTGACTCCTTAACTTCAGGAAATAGTAAGGTACCTATTTGTTTGATTGATAATGTCCATATTTTCATCTATTAGCATTGGTAATATTGACTATTGACACTTTTAATATATGAATGGTAATATACCTAATTAATATCATCAGCAATACTAGAAATTTTGTGGTGATTTGTAGACCAACTATATTCATGTTCAATTTTTAATAATTCCTTAGAGAGTAAGAGTAAATATTTCATAATAAGGTTTTCCATTATTCATTATTTTAAAGTCAGTTTCATACATTACAGTGGCTACTTCTTTACCAAGGGCGTGTGCGCGTGCGCAAACACACACACATACACAAATATATATTAAACCCTTCCCACATAAGTGCAATTTTAATTCATTTAGTTAGCTGCCCTATATACTTTAGTACTTTCCAGTTGCATTCCCAATTGATGAAAGTTTCTATTCCCAAGGTTATGAAGAAAGTAATGAAGCTGGCATTTGTAATGCCAAGATAAGGTAGAGTTAAGTTAAATTAGGTTGCAAGGTTTTTGTGCATGGCACAAAAAATACATACAGGAGCGTCTTGATTTCCCGCATATAGACATCTGAAGCTACTATAACAGGTTATGAGTGACATTCATACAGGATTTGCAGATATAATGCAAGATGTGTCAGTGACCTGTGCTTTTCTGGAACAGTGGCTGGGAGATCAAGGATACCCAAGGTATTATTCACATTAGATAGCATTAGATGCTTGTGCATGAAAATGAATCAATCCCTTAGTGGCATTATACAACAGAAGTGCTCTCACAATTGCACTGATGGTATTGGCAATAAGCATAGGTTCAGCATTTAGCTCATGAAGGTAGTTTGATCTCACACTGAATCTCCTTCCTAGTAAGTGAAAGCTAAATTATTTGCATAGACATAGCCTGCTTAGGCTGCTTGTGTCTTTTTGCCTAGGATACCCTTCTTGACTGTCATCCAGTGGTACAAAAAGTTTCCTATAAAAGTTGTACTGTGTCTGCATTACCTGTGCAGATATCCTGGATATCTCTGATGCTACCATATACCCATGTTAGACATGCATATTCATCTTTAACCCACAAGAAAAAAATAAACAAATATGAATAGAATAATTTTATTTCAGTCAGTAGTCATTATGGACTTAATTACATTTTTAATATATGACTTGTATTGGATAATCGAGAGAGAGGTTCACAGCCCTTGGGAAGCAAAATTCTAGGATGCGTTCCCTTTCCTCACAGCAGTGGAGGCCGATTGTGATACCTCTCCAGGGAGTGCGGCATGGTCCCTCATGGGTGTCCTCCCAGGAAAGCCTAAAGGTTCATGGAATGACAGAGCTGTGGTTCATTCCCTTTACATGTTCCATTACTACAATGTTAACTCCAATAACGTCCTCTTGCTTTAGCCTAATCCATCAAATAATGTCATTTGTGCTGCGTGTGTACTGAAATGTCATACTTATGGACAACGCAAGAACAACATAACTCAGGGGGCTCATCCCTGGCCTCTGAATACCTCAGTGAACTGTGCCAAAGGCGTTACAGGAAAGCATTAGAGAACTGTCAGAACTCAAATGAAACTACGCTGTAGGATCTTACTAGTGCCTTTTTAGCAATAAACTAGGGGCCTTCACTTAAGATTATTGTTTAACTGACCAAACAACTTGAGTATAATTAGCTTAATTCAGAGAAGGATGAATACATATAAACTCTTCATATATAGACTCATATCAGAAAAAAAATTTAGATTGCAACTCAAGTTAGCTTTATATGTAGACAGCAATTTGAGATGATCCGTATTTGTAAAAAAAAAAAAAAAAAAAAGAATAGAATCACTCTTTGTGCACAGATCCTTGATGGAAACAATAATAAATCATTTTCAAAATAGCTCTGGGGAAAAGGTGTTCAACTGTTATTCATACCTTTGAAAGGCAGCCCTTTTACTGCATATTTGGCTATTCAATGATGTGTGTTATTTTCAGTCAAGTCGCAAAGTAGGACTATCTACTTCGATGACAGAAATTTTCAAATGCATTTGACACTATCACTTGATACTAAATGTTTCCCTATTCAAAAGTAAGTACCTTGTATTTGTGCATTCATTAGAAGGAATGATATTGTTTTTCTATAAAGACTTCAAATTTCAGCCTCACTTTTACAGAACGATACTGCTTTTAATCTCCTATAAATTCCATAGAACTTTTCCACAGGGAATTTGCCCAAGTCCACTTACGATCAAATGTAATTCATCTCTAGAATAAACAGCTTCTACTGACTTGCTATGGAGCTGTGCCTATTAAATCTGTTGCTAAATGTGGCCTATAATGATGCAATATATCAAATAAAGTGGAGCAGACCTTGCTGATGACAAAGGGCTTATCTGGTCCCCCAAACCTCAATTATCATAAGGTTTTAAAGAGTTGTTCTGCAAATTGGGAATCTTCAACAAAAAGGGTGTCTGTGAAATATCTCTCCAAGACAATGGGATTAAATCTTCAGAGAAATCTCAATTTGATTAGTCAGCTTATCCTACTTAAAGTCATTAAAATGACTTTAGTGGAAGAAGATTTCTTATAGCATTATATTCTCTATTAAAAGAAGAATGAGAGAGAGAAAAGAAAAGAAAAGCAAAAAACAAAACAAAACAATCTACTCCATATATGGCTTCAGGTGAAAATCAAAGTTAGAATAAAACCCATGGGAAGCCATTTAAAAGAAATGTTTTCAATGATTTTTGGATGTATGGTGGAAACCATTCTTGTATATGCCTTTAATAATGCTGTGTGTGCAGTTCAGTAAACATACAGCTTAAACAAAATAACTGTGTCAGCAGTTGATTGCAGATCAATATTTCTACAGTACTGCTGAGTGCTGAATTAAGAAAGTTTTCTGTTTTGGAGATAAATAATGCTGAGGATTGAAGGAAAACTGAATTTCTCTAGAAGAAAGCTCATTCTTGGATATAGCCAAAATCAGTCCAGTCTGTGTCATCTAATAATTGTGGTTTTCCCCCTTTATAGCTAAACAATAATATAAATTAAAGTTTTACAGCATACAGAATTTCTATGTTGCCATTTTCAGTATATCCCTCCTCACTGAAGAGCACAGTGGACTAATAGTAGTATATATTCTAAAAATATTTTATTTTAAATTAAAAGCCGGTCTGTTTAGCAGATGGCACACAGTGAGCAATAGAATTTTCTTTCAGCTTATATAAAAACCTTCTTGCAAACAGCAACCAAAAATCCTTTATCATAAAACAGAATAAACGTTCAAAGTATTTCTGGTGCTATGTACAGAAATAGGAGTGGCTGTGCAATATAGGAGACATATGAAAAATCAATGTGTGCATATTCTTAATTCTATTTTCTAGAATGTAATGCGTTTCTCCTTTATATATATTTCAATGTATGTATTGTATTTATTGAATATTATAATAACCAAGTCAAATACCTGTCTAGGGCAGATTTGGCAGAGAATGAAGGTGGCTTTCATGTGGTTTTATGTCCACTTGTGCACTCAGTAGGTTCATTATTAGGACTATGCTCAAAACGCTTTTATAAAGTCACTAGCAGAAGTAAACAATCCATGCAGCATTCATGTGGAAGGTGAAGTGACCCATGAATGCTGGACCTTTTCCTATAAGGTTGAAATCCCCGGGAGCAATAAAGTGGGAACTGAAACAACTATTT